>NC_142009.1:323348111-324638111 GCF_049901735.1 Notechis scutatus | reverse complement strand
GTTTCCATCCATTGCTTCTTGTCATGCCTTCAGGTGCTTTGGAAAACAAGTTGACCCCCCTCTTCTTTGTGGGAGCCCCTCAAATATTGGAACACTGCTATGTGAATCCTGTTATGGAAGGCTACAGTTCTAAAAATTGACTTAGTTTAATGATATGTACAGTCAGTATTTTTTTTTTTTTTACTTGATTACAATGGCCAAGACCTCTGTAGTGGTGTGGGGGAAGAAGAGGGTTCTTTAATGCACACCGTCATGTCCAGTTTTACAATATTGACCGGCTGGCTTTTGTGTTTTGTGTCGCTTGGTCTACAGCACAAGTGAGCTCTCTGGAGAAGCAGCTGGTGGCCTTGGAGCTGAAAGGCCAGAGGGAGCGAGAAAGCTTAACCCAGGACAGGAATTCTTGGCAAGGGAAAGCCGAGACGGCAGAGAAAGAGAAGAACGAATGCCTTCTAGAGAAAGTCCAGCTGCAAACGCGGGAACAGAAGTACCAGGAGCTGAAGACCACCGTGGTCCAAGAGTTAGAACCTGTCCTTATGAAGTTCAAGGCTTCAGGGGAGGAATTTTTAAATTCCTATGAGGGCCGTGGCTGTTACCGCCATGATATTGAAAACACGTTCCGCTCTACGTTCAGAAATCTGCAGATCCACCTTGATACGATGGCACAGCAAATTGACCAGAAGGCCAACGAGGTGACTCGAGAGAATGGCCTGTTGCAAAGCCAGAAGGCTGCTTGTAACCAACGCGTGCAGGAGCGAGACCAGCAGATCAGCCTCCAGCAGCAGCAGTTTGAGTGGCAGAAGCAGGCCCTCCAAGAATCCCAAGAAAACCAAGCTCAGAAAATACGAGGCGAATACAGGAAGATACTTGACGAGAATGAAAACTTGAAGCTGCAGCTCCAGCAGACCAAGCAAGCCTGCATCGGCCTGAGGGTAAACCGAGACCTCAACTTCTGCTCCTCGTGGGCAGACTTCATCCCTTGGCATCTCCACGAGGCCAGATCTCAGAAGCCCCGAGATTTTAGGAGCAGCTGCTGCCAGATTGGCCCTGGGCTACAGAAGCATCTTCAAGGGATGTGGGCTGCCCCCCCCCCCAAAAAAAACAACCCACGATGGTGGCTGAGACTGTGTGACAGGAGCCCTGCTCTTTTATATCAGTGGTGCCCACATAACCCACGTAAAAGAGGGGTGGGCTCTCAATTGCACAATTGTAGGCACCATTGGGACCTTCTCAGGCAGTGGTGCGGTGGCCTAGAGGTGGAACTCTCACCTCACAATCAGGAGGCTGTGAGTTCAATCCTAGGTAGGGGCAGATATTTCTCTCTCTGGCCACAATGGGAATATATCTGCTGAACAAAACTCCGCATTGGCGACAGGAAGGGCATCCGGCCATTAAAACACTCTGCTAGCTCTATTCAGTTGCCCAGACTCCACCCCGCAAGGGATTATGGGGTCATTAAAAGAAGGTGATTTGGACCTTCTCATCTGCACCCAGGATACTCCTAGCTAGAAGGACTGGTCTCAGCAGTCCTAATTTAGGGTGAGGGGCAGGCTAGCAATGAAGAGCTATGCAAGAGATAGTCCTCAACTTACAACCACAACTGAGCCCAAAACTTCAGTTGCTAAGCACAAGAGTTGTTAAATGAGTTTTGCCCCATTTTACAACCTTCCTGGCACAGTTGTTAAGTGAATCACTGCAAGTTGTTAAGTTACTAACACAATTGTTAAGTAAATCTTCCCCATTGACTTTGTTTGTCAGGTCGCAAGGGGTGATCACACAACCCTGGGGGACTACAACTGTCATAAGTACATGCCAGTTGATAAGCATCCGAATTTTGATCGTCTGATCATGGGGATGCTGCAATGGTCGTAACTCTGAAAAGCTGTCATAAGTCCCTATTTTCAGTCTTGTTGTAACTTCAAACTGTCACTAAACAAATGGTCAAGAACTTGCTGTAGATGGTGTGTAGAAATAAGCAACTCTGTTTAAAAATAACCTTTTTACGAAACATCTATTTTGGATGTTTGGGGTTTATGTTAATCCAACATCTCTGTTATCCTCCATCTCCTCTGCATTCCAATCACTTACGTTATTTTAAAGACTTGAGAATGTTCTAAACCTGGAAAAGGAGTTTAGTTGTTGCAATAGAGCAAAATGATAATGTGGGGGAAAAAGATCTAGGAGGGTCTGTCTCTGATTTTAGAAAATGTCACAAATTCTTTGTAAGATTTTCAGGATGCGAAATACATCTTCCATTGTTAGTGGCATGGGTGGAAAAGAAAACCTGCAAAATATAAAACAAGATAACTTTTTAAGAAAATAAGTACTGGGAAGTCAATTAGAGGTTACAGATTACAGAATAACAATGTTGGAAATGACCTTGGAGGTCTTCTAGTCCAACCCCCTACTTAGGCAGGAAACCCTACACCACTTCAGACAAATGGTTATCTAATCTTTTCTTTAAAACTTCCAGTGTTGGAGCATTCACAACTTCTGGAGGCAAGTTGTCCCACTGGTTAATTGTTCACTTACTCTCTTCTGTTTAGTCTATTTCTGGAATTAAAGGCCAGATTTAAATTGACTGGCCTGGTTTTTACAATTACCGGTACATGACCGTGTTGTTGAAATTAGGAGATGCATTGCCAATTTAGGGGCTGTCATTTTCCATTTTTTAAAACAAAAATATAGGTGGTTAATGGGAGCATTCAGATTTTGGAAAGCTCAACCAACTTATTATTTCCGTAGACTTCAGCTCCGGGCAACACGGCTTTGAGGAACCCATTAAATCTTGGCCCACCTAATCATTTTGGCACCTTTCCGAGAAGTTTTGGCAACACAGGAAGCCTTGGGAATCCTGCAGCAAGCTCTAATGCCTTCAGCCTAAGGGGGGGGCCAAGTTCACCGGCTAAGCCGAGTTCTGGATCTCAGCGAAATCTAATCCCTGCTGGTAAGTAATCCAATTTTTGAAAGAATGGGGTTTAGTTCCTTAAGATGACTGAGAACTCATGTCCGAGCACTCACAGGTGGAGAAATCACACCTTTGAGGGATAAAGCAAAAGGACTGGTACTTTTAGCTTTGAGTATGTTTAAAACTGTGGGGACATAATTATTGCTTACTACTAGATTATAGTTGCCAGCAAGCTGTCAGATTGCATCGTCTGAGCTGTAAAGCTTGCAGCCAGTGGGCCGGAGGCATCGGCCACTGGCCACACCCACGTCCGGTTTAGTGAAGAGGGAAAAGGTCACAATATGTCACGTGACGCTGCTGTGACGAAGTCAGTTTGACACCTCTGTTCAGTGGTGGGATTCAAAAAATTTTATTACCGGTTCTGTGGGCGTGGCTTGGTGGGCGTGGCAGTGGAAGAATACTGTAAAATCTCCACCTCTTCCTCACTCCTGGGGGAAGGTTACTGCAGAATCCCATTCCCTCCCCACCCCACTAACCTGCTTTCCAGCTCCATTCTCCTGTGCAGGGTAACAAAAGAAGACCCAGCCGATCAGCTGGGACTTGGGAGGCAGAGAATAGATGGGGGCGGGGCCAGTCAGAGGTGGGATTTGCCGGTTTTCTGAACTACTCAAGATTTCCGCTACTGGTTCTCCAGAACTGGTCAGAACCTGCTGAATGCCACCCCTGTTGTAGAGTTAAAAAATCTCCAGTGATGGAGTATCCACCACTTCTGAAGGCAAGCTGTTCTCATTGTCAGAAAATTTCTCCTTAGTTCTAGACTGCTTCTGTCCTTGGTTAGTTTCCATCCATTGCTTCTTGTCTCGTCTTCTGGTGCTTTGTAGAACAATCTGACCCCTTCTTCTTTGCGGCAGCCCCTCAAATATTGGAACACTGCTATTATGTCATTCCTAGTCCTTCTTTTCACTAGACTAGAGATACTCAGTTTCGGCAACTGTTCTTCATGTTTTTTAGTCTCCAGCCCCTTAATCATCTTTGTTGCTCTTCTCTGCACTCTTTCCAGAGTCTCAACCTTCATTCAAGCCACAGATGATTTGAACTCCAGATATTAAAGTCCTTGGCTTATGCTAAACTAGTGTTTCCCAAACTCAGCAAACTTACAACATGTGGACTTCAATTCCCAGAATGGATGTGCTGGTTGAGGAATTCTGGGAATTGAAGTCCGCACGTCATAAATGTGCAGAGATTGGGAGACTGTTCTAAAGAGATAACTGCTTATTTTCCTGCTGTGACTGCAGTTTACCTTCCTTTTGGTAAACAATACTTATTTTAAAATAGCTAATGTCCAGTTTTCCCTTATTCCAATATATAGCAAGAGCTTGAAAGCTTCATTTTAAGTTTACTTAGATGTCAAATAAAATAACTGTGCCATTGGCATGTGAATAATAAAGACAATTTCTTTCTTTCTTTCTTTCTTTCTTTCTTTCTTTCTTTCTTTCTTTCTTTCTTTCTTTCTTTCTTTCTTTCTTTCTTTCTTTCTTTCTTTCTTTCTTTCTTTCTTTCTTTTTTTTTTTTTGGACAAAAGTTGAGTTATGGAACAGACCCAGAGATTGAAAAGATTCACTCTTGCTTAACCCCTTTTTGGATGTGCTGGAGCTGGGAATCTCCAAAGGTTTTACACCTTACTCACACAGTGTTCGCACATAGGTTCATAATTAGAAGAAGCAGTCAGCAATTTAGGGGAGGCTGACATTTTTGCCTGTAGCCTTTTTCTAGAGATTGAATCAAAGAAAGGCAGTCTAGGAAGTAGAAAAAATAGTTTTCTGCCAGGCCATGCAGCTCAAGTCAACAATGAAAGATTAATCATCCCATCCTTTACCCAGCTTGCTTCTCTACCACATTGTCTTAAAACAATGCAAAATGCAGAATAACAGAGTTGGAAGGGACCTTGGAGGTCTTCTAGTCCAACCCCCTGCTTGAGCAGGAAACCCTATACCATTGTAGACAAATGGTTGTCCAATCTCTTCTTGAGTCGCTAGCTTCCCCTGAAGATGTATGACATATCCTGTTAGAGTTAGACGTACTTAGGGGACTGAAAAATTTGGCCAGAAATTTGCTAGCAAAGTCTTGTCACCATTCATGTAAATCAGCCTTATCAGGTAGACCCGACAGAAAACACGGGCAGATAAACTAATTCTATTTTGTTGTATAGCTACATTTCCAAGTCCAAAAGTACAATTCTAAAAATCTAAAAGTACTATTCTCCCACTGTCTCCTTTACAGCCTCCTTTTGCCCTAGCTGCAGGCTGTGCTGTCTCTTTTCTGACCATTCCCTAGGCAGCATCTCTTCACCCCACCTTTCAAGATCATTTCGACATGCCATCACATGACCCTCCTTTCTTTGGCAACTGGAAGGGATAACCAATATCAGTAAATAGAGATGTCGGTACTGTTATCCACCAATCATTGTTAGAGTTCAGTTTCGATCAGGTTTCCCAATAGCTGAAACCTGCAGTTGCAAGCAAAGTTTAAAGATCTCAGCAGTGGACATAGGAAGTCACTCCACTCCTCTACACATAGCAGAATAACTTATGCCACCAGACTTGAAATTTTAGACCTAGTCAACCTAGACTACACTGCCTTCGGTCCAATCTAAGTATAATACATAAAATTATCTACTGCAATGTCCTACCTGTCCATTAATACTTCAGCTTCAAACCATAACAATACAAGAGCACACAATAGATACAAACTCAAGGTTGACCGCACCAAACTTGATTGCAGGAAATACGGCTTCAGCAACAGAGTAGTCAATGGCTAGAATACTCTACCTGACTCTGTGGTTTCTTCCCCAAACCCCAAAAACTTTAACTTTAGACTTTCTACTATTGACCTCACCCCTTTCCTAAGAGGTCTGTAGGGGGCGTGCATAAGCGCACCAACGTGCCTCCCGTCCCTGTCCTATTGTTTCTTTTTTATTCGTATCCATTTCATGTGTTCATAACCATGTTTATACTTATACCTGTTATCTAATACTTGCTTGACAAATAAAATAAATAAATAAACCATTCTGTAATTTATTTATTTATTTTTAAAACAAGTTTTATTAATTTCAGAAACAAACAAATCATCATCAACCATTACATATTTGAACCTTTTTCCATTATAAATTTTACAAGTCAGATAAACCTTATCTTATACAATACAATTCTATTTTAAACCATTTCTAAATGAGCATAAAAACATCTCTTGTCCTCTATTTCTTTCTGACTTGATTATCGTCATTCTCTTTCTGTGTTTCTAGAAGGTTTCACCAATACTTCTCAAAAACATAAACAGACACAAACAAACATATAAAAAATCTTTTAGTAAAGTAACTTGGCCCCCGGTACCTCTCTTTATATGGGCTTTAATTATATTCATGCTCATCTTACAGATCATTACCTATTTTATTTACCATTCTGTATCTTCTATATATACTTCTCCACACATTTCACTCTTCATAATTCTATCTTATTCAATCCATCTTAATTTAAATCATTATATTTGTATCTTTTGCCCATCCTTTATTATCCCTCTATCTCATTCCTTATAATGAAAAAAAAAAAGAATTTCTCCTGAAATCTCTAATCAGAGTATGATGCCTTTCTATCCTCTCCCTAAATATTAGATTAACATTTAAAATAACACCTAATACCCAATCTGATTCTGCTTGGTACATTCTATCTATTAATTTTTACTTTTAATAACAATAAAAACAGAGTAATAAATCGAAAATGTTTAAATACATAGTATCCTCCTAAATACGTAGTTAAATAATAAATCTAAATAATAAATCTTATAGCATTCTCATTGCCTTTCCCTTCAATATTTTATTACATTTTAAAAATCAATCATTATTAAACATTTCAACATTTTAATTTCTTATTAACTCTTAAGCCATTCTAATTTTCTATTTCTAATACAAATATTACAATACCGTCTTATGTACCTTGCAAAATCTTTTTAAAGAAAATTTATACTTCACCCTTTATCCCTAAAAAGATTCCTCTTTTCCCATCCAATTTTAAAACTTTGTGGCTTTTCTCCGCCTTTCCCCTTTCTTTCTTCCCCCACCAGATCTTCCTACCCCCTTCTTCTAACCTCTGTCTTGCTGGCATCCCTTCTCTGTTGTATTCCCTTTTTCTCTTGTTTGCTATCATTGTATTTATTTTGCATCATATTTTTCTCTTTCTTAAATGTTTTTTAGATCTTAAGTCCTTCATTTTCCTCGCTTTCTTCCTTCCTTCTTTCTTAGATAAATTTTGGGATTCATTAAAGATGGTGTCTTCGTCTTCTTCTTGTTGTTGTTCCATCTGTCGCATTGTCTGTTCATAGTTAACCAGCGCCATTTCTAAAAATAGAAAAGCTTTTTCCATACCATCTTTACAGGCTGCTTTTGTTTGCTCATATTCATCCCTCAGTTCCTCAAAGGAGAAAGCCATTATAAATCTTTTCTTTTCTTTTTTTCCCTCTTTCTTCTTACTCCAACCAAAATATTCCAAAAGAAAAGTAAGACAATCCCAAAGTCCACAATCCTCAATCAATCCAAGCCAAGCCAAAATTTCCTCTTTCTCTTCCAGGGGTAGTATCAGACAAAGGAAAAAAGAAAATCCAAATCTGTGTTTTGAAGCCTTATTAAAATTTTATTTCTGTCTCCAAATCCTTAAGGCATCTCCTCCAACAAAATCCAACCAGATAAATATATTTTTTGTCCTCTCCCTTCCGACTATCCCATAAAGCTAGTTTTACCTAAAAAGAAAACAGGTTTCTCAATATCCGTTTGTTAATTCCGTCGGGAGGGAGAGTAAACTTTCCTTTCAGCACCTCAGAATTGCTGTAAGCCAAATTTATCTTTAATTGATTGTTCCACTGAGCCTCCTGCTTTCATCTTTGAAGCAAGGCCTTATCGAATTTTTCCAGATCAAATGGCGTATCGCTCAGTGTCTATAATTATCATTAAAGACCCTGTAAATTGCAATTAGTTTTGCACACTCTTGGTTATATTGGAGATTTATTTTGCACTTAGTTCTGCTCTTCTTTGCTGGAACTTTAACCATTAGATTCCTATCTGGATGTTGAGTCATGGCCATTGGACTTCTTTGCTTTTTGGTTTGAAATGTTTTGCTGTTTATCCAAAGAGCTTCTTCAGTAGCTTCTTGCAGATTGAAGAAACTACTTGGATGAGCAGGATAATGTTTCAAAACAAAGAAAGAAAGAAGTCCAGTTGCCAAGACTCAGCTCTACATACATGCATACAGTTCCAGCCAACTCTATCTGGATGAGTGAGAATCTTCATCAATGCATTAGATTCCTACTGATGTTAATTATTTGATGCATAATCTGCAATATGCCCATCTCATCTTTTATGACTCAATGAGCTGTTAAAGCCAGAAAACTATTGAACTATGAAAATGGGCAATAGCCCTTTTAAATTCCTGGTACCATGTAATTTGATAATTGTTCTCTGAAAAGATAGTTGTCATATTAGAAACTGCTCTTGCAATAAATAAGGGAATGGTTGCTGTCAAGGGGAAAACAATTTTTAAAGGATTATATACTTTGTTGATAACATTTATAGAGTAGAATAGAATAACAGAGTTGGAAGGGACCTTGGAAGTCTTCTAGTCCAACCCACTGCTTAGGCAGGAAACCCTACACCAGGGATCCCCAACCTTTTCGACGCCGCGGCCCGGTTCCGGCATCAGCTGGGCGCCGCCATCTTTTTATGACGAAAAGGCGCTTCCGGTGACGTCACTGGAAGCGCTGTTTTGTCAAAAAAGATGGCGGCGCCAGCACTTCCGGTGAGCTTTTTCGAGTAGAAATGGCTTTCTACCGGAAAAGCTCACCGAGCACTGGCGCCGCCATCTTTTATGAAAAGCGCTTCCGGTGAGCTTTCTACCCGGAAAAGCTCACCGGAAGCGCTTTTTCGTCATAAAAAGATGGCGGCGCCCAGCAACCAGCGGCCCGGTAAGGCTTGTTCCGTGGCCCGGTACCGGTCCGCGGACCGGCGGTTGGGGACCCCTGCCCTACACCATTTCAGACAAATGGTTATCTAATCTCTTCTTAAAAACTTCCAGTGCTGAAGCGTTTACAACTTCTGGAGGCCAGTAGTTCCACTGATTAATTGTTTTAACTGTCAGGAATTTTGAACTTGGTTCTAGGTTGCTCTCTCTTTGATTAGTTTTCACCCATTGCTTCTTGTCCTACCCTCAGGTGCTTTGGAGAATAGCTTGACTCCCTCATCTTTATGGCAGCCCCTGAGATATTGGAACACTGCTATCATGTCACTCCTAGTCCTTGTTTTCATCAAACTAGACATACCCAATTCCAGCAACCATTCTTTATATGTTTTAGCCTCCAAACTCCTAATTATCATTGTGGCTGCTTTGTTGCTGCATTTTTTCTAGACTTTCAACATCTTTTTTACATCGTGGTGACCAAAACTAGATGCAGTATTCCAAATGGCCCAAACTAGCATTAAGGTTACCAGCAAGAATTAAATTAGCATTTGGGTGCATCAGAAACAATTCAATAGTTTGGTTTGGTATCTTATGTTACAGAAAATAAATGTCAATTTCAAACTGGTAGCCCTAGCCAGAGTCACACCAACTCATGACTAGAATGAATAAAAATCAGGAAGGAGAAGAATACAGTAGACTAAGAATGCACTCAAAACAATTGAGGCACTGGAAAGATTGTAAGAGACTGAAAACGGAGGCAGGAAGATTGAAGTCAGGTTTGACAGGGGGATATATAAATACTGCTGTTCTTAAAGCTTTGCTAGACTCCAGTTTTTAACCACAGAGCATTGAGAGTTAGCGCCTGCAGCCCCAAACTTAAACCGAAAATATTAATATAATTTCTTGCAAACTGATAGAAGAAAGCATCCTTTGGCTCCCATTAGCCAGCCCTAATCTTTATTCTGTACTACATCATGACTGACAAACAATTGTGAATTGGTGCAATGGTAGAGCAGAACCGCCATAAATATAATTAAGAAGATACTTGTCCTAAGATAATATGGCAAAGAACATGAACCACCCTCTCCAAATTAGCATGAATATCAAAATTTGGAGCCGCTATCCAATTGCCTTACATTAGAGAGGCATTCTGACACTTGCTGTCAACTGCTTGAGAATTTGGAAATGATACTTACGGATGGAATGATTCTTGGATGCCCAATAGAAGATTTTTCTGATCTCCTGGAATAAAACAGGAGGAGCAATTCTTCCTTTGGGAACTTATTGGACAGTGTTGAGATGATCCTCTGATAAGTAATCTGAGAATAGGATAGTGGAGTTTAATGATATTCATTGCATAATACTCCTAGATTAAAAGATAGATCATGCCAGAAAGGACTTCGTATTGTAACTTTGGTCAAATTCAAGCCAATAAGAAACTTAATTGATATCAACTCTTAAACTAAGGCAAAGAAGCAGAATATGTATGTATGTACGTACGTATGTATGTATTAAATTTATATGCCTCCCATCTCACTATCACATCTCTGGTCACACTAGAAGTTATCATCACTAAGAAGCACAAATGGAAATAGCCCAGCTCTCAGGGTAGTCACTGTTCTCTGTTCCTTGTCCCAAATTACACCACTGTCTTGAATTCATTCACAGTTCTTTCTTTCTTTCTTTCTTTCTTTCTTTCTTTCTTTCTTTCTTTCTTTCTTTCTTTCTTTCTTTCTTTCTTTCTTTCTTTCTTCTTTCTTTCTTTCTTTCTTTCTTCTTTCTTTCTTATTTTTATTTTTAAATATACACCAACATCAATACATGAACAGTGTGGCCCCTGGGTATCATTCATTTTGATACAAGTAGCAATAATAATATTAATAGTATTTGTTACATTAGTCAAACATGTAATCCTAGTATTAATACATGCTTGTTTTAAAGTAGTTATTCAATATTTCAGTTCTTTCTTTTTTAAAAAATAAAGTTTTACTTGGGTTTTCACACACACAAAATACAAGTAAAACATCTTTTTTGAAAATAGCATGGTCCCGGGTTGAACTTTATACAGACACAAAACTCAATTTCATGCTCCTTTTTGTATTCTATTCCATATCTTATACTATTTTACATTTTCTATATAGTTTTTCCCCTCTTTTAATTTTCTCAATTTTATTTTGATTATCTCATCTCAATTCAAATCATTATATTTATACTTTTGTCTGTTCTGTTTCAATTTCATATTATCTTTTCTCATTAAACAAATTTTTTCCTGTAGTTACTAATTGGAGTATGACACCTTTATATCTTTTAATTACATCCATTCAACTCTTATTTAAACTTCAATATATACCTTAAGTTTATGACCTTCAATATAATACATAATACATAACTTCCAATCGAATTCTGCTTGGTACATTCTTATAATACACACTATATTCTTTTTTTTTAAAAAAAGAAAGATTGTAAATATATGTAATTATAAACCCTCATTCCATTTCAGTTCAGTTCTATCATTAATAATCATTAAAATCTTAACATCTTTAACACTTCTTTTCAATTAAATATCATACTTCCTTAAAAACACATATAATCTCCATAATTAATTTTTCCCTTATTTCTCTTCACATATGTTTTATAAATCATTAAATATACCTTTTGTTACATTTATTTACTGACAAGCATTCCACTGAATTACGATAGCTATTTTATCAAACATTTTAATCATACATTGTTTCATATTTTCTAAAATTATTTCTGCTTCAAAATAACCATACTATCTTATGTACCTTTGCAGAATCCATTTTTCAATTAAGTTTTCACCCATTATCTCTAAATAGGCCCTGTATCTCTATATTTTGCTTCTGTCCTTTATAACTTTTTTTCCTTTCTTTCTTCCCTCTCATCTTCTCCCTCCCCTTTTTACCCCCTTGTCTCTCTAGTTCTAATTTTCTCTTCTGCATTTCCCTCTTCTGTTGCTTTCTGATTTTATACTTATTATTCACTCTATTTTTTTTCCGAGTTGTTTTTCCCAATCTTAAACTTTCCATTCTCTTTTCCCCCTTTCCTTCCCCCCCATCTAAGATTACTTGTTCATTAAAGATGGCTTCTACTTTGTCGCAATCTTCTTGTTCTGCAGGCATTTCTTGTTGTTTCTCATAATTCCAAATCTCCATTTCTAAAAACTGAAATATGAAGACAAAAGAACCTCTCCCTTCTTGTGCATCTTCTTTGTACTTTTTAAGTTCCATTTTCAGTTCTTCTAAAAGTGATGCCATTTTAAACACTTTTAAACAACCACCCGATTGATTTTAGTCATTCAAAACAATAACCAAGAATCCAGAAATCATCAAGTAATCCAGATAGTCCCGAGTTATATCTTCTTATTTCTTTTTCGACTTTCTCTTCCTGGGGTTTTTGTTGCGATATTTCAGTTAGAATGTATCTTTTGGAAGTCTTGTTGAGATTTTGCTGTAAGTTCTTTTTTAATTCCAGGCAGTCTCCTCTCTTCCAGATCCTACCCTTTTATTCTTTTTGTCTCCTTTCCTGTTTTCAAAAGCTTTTAATTATCCAGAAATCTTTATTATCCCTTTGACTTTTTATTTTCAGCATTAAATGCCTATTGATGTCAAAATGGATTTTTTTCTTGCATAAATCTCTTAGCTGTCAGTATAGGAAAAGGAGAAAATCAAATCTTTTCCCTTTTCTCTCTCCTTCGCAGCTTAAAAATCTTCTTAGGGAACAATGTTATTGTTTTTTAACAGTTTCAATTCCAGGGTACCTTATTTGTTGCTTTTGCTGTTTGACCCGGTCAACCAAAACTTTCTCTTCTTATCTTCCTCCTGCACATTCTCTTCCAGTCGAGTTCTTCTTTGTGGTGGCCATTTCTGACCACCACTGCAACCGCCTTCAGGAAAGGGAGTAATGGCCAGCTGGGGAGGAGAGATGCGGCTCTCCTCAACCCTGCTGGCAGTCTCCCCCCTCTTCACCACCTCTATGGGGTGGCTTAGCCCCGAAACCAGCTGGCTCGGGGCGGTCCAGCGGCGAGCACAGATCGAAGCCTCTCAGAGATGAGGTTTTGGTCTGTTGCTGAAGAAGCTCAAACCAGAAGTCCATTTCAGTTCTTTCTTAATGTAATATTTAAAACACGTGAGTATGGATTGCTCGAGTAATAATTCTTCATAATTTATTTCGTCACTTTGACTAGACTGGTCTTCTGCACCCTGGTGTCTTCCACTTGTGTTGGGATGCACCCTCTGAAGAGGATTTTTACCCAAATATTTTGAGTGGGGGAAAATAGATCTTGTGCATGTGGTAGGAAGGCTGGTGGTCCTTTCATTACTATGTGCAAATGTGTATGTACTTTGTCTTTAGAACAAAGCAAATTACAGGAGATCTTGAAGGCTGCTGCAGACAGTGGGAAGTTGGCAAACTTAGTACCGGTGAATCCAGTGGGGCAGCCCAAGTAAGTTTATGAATCTGTGGTTTTCAAGTTTCCCAATCAGAGGGCAGCATCAGTTAATTTAAGTGGGCTGGAGAGCAGAGTTTGTGCAAATGCAGATTGATTTTGTACCAGAGCGAGTTGCATAAACACTTAGCTCCATTTCTCGGTTGAAATATTTGGTCCCCAACAGCAAAATTTCTGAAACTGACTCTAAGGTTAAAAACCAAACCAAGAACAGGTAGAATAGAATATAATTCTTTATTGGCCAAGTGTGATGGACACACAAGGAATTTGTCTTTGGTGCATATGCTCTCAGTGTACATAAAAGAAAAAATAAAATATATTCAATCAAGAACACGTAGCCAATAAGATTTCAAAGAATTAGCTCATGAGAATTAAAGCCATGTAATGGGATGATACTATAATCTCAGAGGCTTTCAAAAGATTGTTGGAAAAGAGGAAGACATAGAAGGTGGGATCCATTCAAAGTTATTCACCAGGACGGCTGAGCAGGCTGTAAATCACAAGCAGACCATCCCCTCGAGGTATTGAGAAAGGAGAAGCTGTGGAGTGCACTGTGCACACAATGTTTTTGTGTGCTTCCCAAGAACATCCAGTTAGTCACTGTGAAGAACAGGATGTGGGGTTAATATCAACCTTGACATGCGTCCAAATTCTAATGACTGGTCAAGTTATTTTGATAATCCACTTAATTCTTTCCTTGTATTTTGCTTTTCTTATCCCAGGAGCTAAAGGAAACATTGACAAAGACAACTAAGAATTCAAAACAGCTTCTAAGACTGAAGTGTTGAATGGGGACAGGAAAACATTTACCTCTGTGGAAAAGACTTCAAGCAGTAATTGAAGAGAGAAGAAGGCCTGGGAAAGCTTTGGAGTGGATCTCAAGTTAGGATCCTGCCCTCTTCTCTAACATAACTGACATTTAATTCTAGCTCAGTCTTGCACCCTGATGTCTTTTACTGATCCAACATTGATTTCTTTCAGTATCTTTGGGTTCATACAAAAATCTTACTCCTTCATCAGGTTGAGGGTCTATTGATGAAAATTCCACATCACTCCTTCTGTCTCAGGTTTCTTTATTTGTTGAGTTATGGCAAGGATAGAATGTAATCCCTGTGACATCAGCCAGGTGAGATAAGAACGCAATCAGACAATATTTTCAGGGATTTCATGCCGCTCCTACATTCATTCAAAATGAAAGCAAACAGGGTGGAAATTGTAAGTGCACTCTTCACATAAATGAGGAGTTATTGTTCCTGCAGTTTTGTAAGATACTGTGGCATATTTATGTATATAGCTTTATGTAGGCATGCACACATATATTGGAGAAGTTGTGTTTCTCTTGATTATTAGCTGGGATGAAGGTCCCCTATTCATCACTGGCATCTGATTATCCAGTCCACTCTTGTAAGTTGATTACAATTACTGTGTGTCTGATAGCAAAGGTGAAAAGCTCTCCCTCTACATTAAAACTCTGAAGATTTTTTTAAAAAAAACTAAAAGTACCAAGCAAAACAGATTTGTGGTCTATCAGTGATGACAACTCTCTTTCTCAATATGACTTTGTTCTGGGATTTCGGGAGGCACCGTGCTAGCCTGTTTAGAAACAATACCATGGTCTATAGATCTTGGTTTGGTCAGTAAACCCATCTTGCATTTGTTCTACTACAATAACAAATCATTCTGTGGGGATAAAACTGCTATTTATGAAATATATTCCATTCAATGATTTAAGAGGAGTGGCCTATGGAAGGTACACAACTAATAAACATCATATGAAAATCTAGCAGGAGTGGTGCTTGATTTGGATGAGAGCTGCTGTTTTTACTTCTTTTAACACTCCTGGGAAAGTTTAACACTTCTGGGAAAGTTTAATAAAGTTTATTTATGAGAAGGAAAAAGGGTGATTTAACCTTACATTGCTTTGGTCAACTTCCTCATCTCCCACCCACAAAAATCTTTGTGGTGCAGGACAGAGTTTTAGTTTTATGCTGGCAAGCAAAATTTCTCAGAGAGAAAGTCAAAATAGGGCAAGAGTAAGTTACGAAAAATGCAGACTTCCTTTCTAGGCAATTGAGATGCATGGATGGCCTTAGCTCTGATTATGTTGGGAAGCAGAGATGATGAACGCTGCCCTGTGTTGTATTTCTTGAAATAATACAGATGACTATAAACTTGACTTACAACCTTTCATTTAGCAACTGTTTGAAGTTTCAGCAGCACTGAAAAAGTGGTTTACAATGGACCCTCACTCAACTATTGCAGTCACATGATCAAAAGTTGGGTTCTTGACAACTGGCATGTATTTACAGTGGTTGTGTTGCAACATCCTTGGGTTGTGTGATCACCATTTGTGACTTTCCCAGCCATCATCCAACAAGTCAAGTCAAGGGAGGAAACCGGGGGTTGGATTCTACCGGTTCTGTCTGGCTATACAGAACCAGTAGCTCTGAAGAGCAGCAGACACAGAACCGGTTCTGTGTCTGCTGCTGTTTTGGGCCACCCACCCGCACGGGATCTTACCTGTCCTTTATTTCCTGCTTTTTCCACTGCAGCTGCTTTGCGCGGCACAGCTGTGGTTGAAAAAGTAGGAAAAAAGGGCTTTTCCAACCGCTGCGCACCTACACGCAGCGCTGCTCAGCTGTCCGGGCAGTTCAGCAGGTGGTAAATTGCACTTGTGCGACTCGCACACGAAGCAGAGCGACAGAACCGGTAGTTATACCGGTTGGATCCCATCCCTGGAGGAAACCTGATTTGCTTAATCACCATATGATTCATTTAACAGCTGCATTGTTTTGCTTAACAACCATGGCAAAAAAAAAATTTGTAAAATCAGGTGTGACTCACTTAAACAATCGCCTTACTTACTAATACAAATTCTGGTCCCAATTTTGCTCCTCTACTACTTTCTCCACACTCTCTTTCCCTTGCCCCACTCCTGATATTAGGAAGCAAAGTTTTGTTGACTGATGTTAAGACAACATCAAGAGAATGTCTACTGTGGGCGAAGAGGATTAAGTTTGCTTCTGATAAAAATTTGAATCTACGTGCACAGATGAAAGCAGTAGGAGGGAAGGAATAGCAGAATAACAGAGCTGGAAGTAGGAGTACCTAATACCATTCAAGACAAGTGGCTCTTCTTAAAGGCCTCTAGTGAGGGAGCATCCATAACTTCTGAAGGCAAGTCGTTCTCCTATTTTATTATTCTCATTGTTAGGAAATTTCTCTTTAGTTCTGGATTGCTTTTCTCCTTGATTTAATCCATTGTTTCTTGTCTTGCCTTCTGGTACTTTGAAAAATAGGTTGGGCCCCCTCTTCTTTGCGGCAGCCCCTCAAATATTGGAACATTGCTACAAGGTCACCCCTACTCCTTTTTTTCAGTAAACTGTGTCAGGAGAAAAAAAAAGTCTGAATCAGGAGCATAGCTGCACTTAATAGAAATTGAACAGGCAGCACACCACAAAAGTCTCACAACAGGAATCAGAGGTTTATTACAATTTAAAACATAGCAAGCATTAAAGCACTTACATTAGCAATAGCACTTAGACTTATATACCACTTTATAGTGCTTTAACAGCCCTCTCTAAGTGGCTTACAGAGTCAGCCTATTGCCCCCAACAATCTGGGTCCTCCTTTTACCCACCTCGGAAGGACAGGAGGTTGAGTCAACCTTGAGCCTGGTGGGATTTGAACTGCCAAATTGCAGGCAGCTGGCTGCAGCAGAAGTAGCTTGCAGTACTGCACTCTTAACCACTGCGCCACCAAGGTATTAATCACATTGCAATGAGGGTCAATTAAGCAAGCAGTCACAAGAGACAGCTTGGGAACCAATTGGCCCCGATTCATACTTTAGCGTTACCTTATATACCTTCAAACGACATAACTCATAACTTTCCGGACTTTCTGCATTATCTTAGCAACCTATCCTTCAGCTCATCGTCACATTTCAATATTTCTGTTTTCATTCATACCGTTACTACCTAGTTCCCCATTTCCCACAGCCATAGCTCCTCTCATCCTGAATTATAAGGAACTACTATGGGGGCAAAAAGGAACCATGCACCAAAATGCTCATCTCAGCCATCATCATTAATATACTCGTGATGATTACAAATTTTCCCTTTATATTAGCAATAGGCAACTGGTACCAATAATGAACCCAACTCAGCCTTCCAATCCTTATAGTGTTTAAGGGTCTGCGACGTGGGGCACAACAGCAACACTACAGAACTGTGGAATCCCAATATATTTTTCTCACAACTGGACAAACCCAATTCCTGCCACTGTTCTTCATATATTTTAGCCAGGGGTGGGATTCAAATTTCTTAACAACTGGTTCTGTGGGTGTGGCCTAATTTGTGGGTGTGGCTTGGTGGTCATATGGCTGACTGGGCATGGCTTGCTGATTGGGCATGGCTTGGTGGTCATGTGACTGGCTGGGCATGGCTTGTATGTAAATATTGTAAAATATTTATGTAAATATTTAATTTTTTATTAAAAAAAAGAACAACTTTTACCCAAAATCAGGCAAAACAGGCAGGCAGATTGAGTTGCTCACAGAATCACAGACTCACTCAGAGATCTATCTTTCTATAATCTGATACCTGAGTCTGCACTGAAAAATAGAAGCTTCAGTCCTAAGGAAGGTTCAGCTCTGCTTTTAGATTAGCTAGAAAACAAGAAATCCAATGATTTCCTGCTTTCTAGCTAATCTAAATCTCCCGGCACAGCTGATACGTGGAACAGCTGATGATCAGGGTGGAAAAAAAGGAAAAATAGGAACTTAACCAAAAATTAGGCAAAGGCACAAGGCAGGCAAGTTGGATGGTGCGCATGCCAGGTAAGGAGCGAGTGGGTGGGGCGGGGCCAGCCAGCCAGTGCCGCAATTTGCCGGTTCTCTGAACTGTGCAGAATCGTAACAACAGGTTCTATAGAACCGGTCCAACCAGGTAGAATCCCACCCCTGATTTTAGCCTCCAGCCTCCTAATCATCTTTTCTGCACTCTTTCCAGAGTCAAAATGGAAAAGTTGGAGTTAGGATTTTGGAAATAATTTTTCCTAAAGCTTGAGCCTAAGAATTTTGTTTTTTTTTATTCTTTTACCATGAGCCTGAAAGCACAGAACAAGCTAGTGGAACAGGAAGAGGTTAACCGAGGATGGAGGAATGTGAGATGACAATGCCTAGCTGAAGCTAAGCAGAGTCTCTTCATACCTGGCCGGAGAATCATTGGAAACACCATGGTGGTTAGCTAAATAGGGAAGGGGGGGAAATATAGAAGAACGAATTGAAAAGGATGCTGGTTTTGTTTTTGCTACATGACTGCATGCACAAACTGATCAGGAATTGAACTTAATTTGAGTTTTCCTTTTTCAGAGAGACATGCCACCAAGGTCCAGCATTTATAACTCCTGAATCCCCAACAGACTCCCCACCCTTAGCCCTTTTTTTCCTGAATTTCACATCTATGTCTACCTCTCAGCCTGGAGCAGGTGAGGGGGAAAAATCATGGCTGCAATGTGCGGACTCTCAATTTATGTACTCTCATCATTTGGCAGGTGGTGCAGACATAATAGCGGCAATTGTATGATGACCTTAAGCACACATTGTCATTATGACCACAATGTGTTTGTCTGACGGCTATAATGTGGCTTCCTTGGCTTTGATATGATCTCCACTCATTGATTTGACCTCATTCATCGTTGTAGTTTGTCAGCTATGATTTATAGTTAAAACATTATATGCACCTAGTTTGGGTTTAGTTGTTGAATAAACCATGGATAATTAAATCAAAGCTTAGAGTGTTCTGTGAACATAATTAGAGCATTTGTCTGTCAAAATGTGATTTATTTATTGGGTTGAATTTATTTCTTGAATTTATATAGCCACCCATCTGGTGCATATGGCTCTGGGAGGTGTACACAATGAAAACAGAAGGCTAAACCAGTGTTTCTCAACCTTGATAGCTTGAAGACAGATGGACTTCAACTCCCAGTATTCGCCAGTCATGGCATCAATGTTTTTCAGAGTAGTTATATAGTTATATTTTATCTCTCTCTCTCTAAGGCTACATCATATTTTTTTTGTTTCCCTAGTTTATTCTTTTTAATCTCAAAATCCATAAATCACAAATTCATTTTTCTCCCTTCAGTAAAAATCCATCAATGATTTCCAATCACTGATAAATGTAGCTGTGTCTTTCTCTAATTAAACAACTTAATTTTGCATAGTTCTGTCATCTTTACCAACCAATCATTCCACGTGGGTATTTCAGAGTCTTTCTATTTTTGCACATAAAATAGTCTCACAGAAGTAACCATTTGTAAACCTTCCTGGATCTTTTCTAGTTGACTCTCTAATAATCCCAGCAAAAAAGGTTCTGGTTTTGGATGAAAGTTGATCTTTGAAATTTTTTTGTATTTGAACCCAGAAATTTATATCTTTTTACAAGTCCACCAGACATAATAAAATGGCCCTTCATGTTAGCCACATTTCCAGCATAAATTTTAAGTACTTTTATATATTTTAACAATTTTCTTACAATCAAGTTGTTCCACTGATTAATTGTTCTAACAGTCAGGAAATGTCTCCTTAGTTCTAGGTTGCTTCTCTCCCTGATCAGTTTCCACCCATTGCTTCTCGTCCTGCCCTCAGGTGCTTTGGAGAATAGCTTGACTCCCTCTTCTTTGTGGCAGCCCCTGAGATATTGGAACAGTGCTATCATGTCACCTCTAGTCCTCCTTTTCATTAAACTAGACATACCCAAAATCAGCAACTGTTCTTTATATGTTTTAGCCTCCACTCCCGTAATCATCTTTGTTGCTCTTCTCTGCACTCTTTCTAGATGGAACAGTGGGCAAATGATGTTGAGACTCTTTCTATGCTGCGCCCAAAGTTCTTAGCCCATTTTATCATACAGCCTTTCACTTCTCCTTTTTCTGTTTCAAATTTCATTTTAGCAATTAATGTGCTTGTCATTTGTATTGTATAGTTCAACTTCAGCTTCTGTCTTCTGTTGAATTCCAAATGTCCTGTTATTTACTTTAAATTTCCCCCTTAATTGAGGAGATGGAATATTTTAAGGAACATTTAATAAACCACAGACATAAAAATAATACTCCAAATGACGTGCTTGCTACGCGAATCCTTGCAAATTATTGGCGTCTTCTTCCCTCCTCATAGAAAATTCTACTTATAAGGTTTTCCTCTCCTTCCAGGTTTCAGAGAACTGTAAGGTCAGGCTCCTTAGTAATGTTCATTCTGAATAGTCAGACAGGAAAGAAGTTGATGACCTCCATTGTTCTCGCTTTTGGCAGAAATCTGGTGTGGCCACCAGATAAAGAATGCAGTGTCCGTCCCGGTTTCTTCTAGAAGGAAAGGTGCAATTCACAATGATTGATGCCTCCTTTTCAGAGGCCATCAAGTCCGAACAAAGACTAAATACTGGGAAACCTACCGTAGGGCAAAGCCAGAAGCAAGAAAGTTCTGAGTTTAAATTTTCTGTTTCCCACAATGGATGAACGGATGCAAAAGTTGACGGAGTTAGCAGAGACAGCTAAATTGATTGCTTTGGTGAAAGAAAGAAAGAAAAAAACCCACAATTACTTTTGTTACTTGGAAACCACTTCTGGACTTTGTGCTTGAGATGGGGAAAAAATGAAACTTTAATTTTGGGTTTGACTGATTAGATACGTTTGTGGTTATAGAAATGGCTACTTTATACCATTATGTAAAAATAAAAAAAGTTGAGGTTTGATATTATTATCTTATTCTACCACACCAAAGGGAGTCGGAAGTCAATGCCTTTTCCTCCTTCCCCCCCCCCCCCTTTTCCCTACACTTCTCCCATCCTTTCTCCCTCCCATATTTTTCCTATTATTTTCTTTTGTATTATTTTATATCATATTATAAACTAATAAAAAATAAAGTTTCTGTTTCTAGGAGCTTCAGAAACAGAAAACCACACATCCCTGGTTTATCTTATTGGTGCACAGTCTCACTTTGTTACATGCACAATCTTTCAGAAGTCCAATATTAATGGGAAAAGTACTGCAGACACATTACTGAAGTGCAATTGATTCCTTGTCTCTAGGCTCATTTATAGTTCCCCCCGACCCCACTACCGTGCAAACAATGTGCAAACATTTATATTTTGGTACCAAGATTCTTTTTGTTTAGTGTTTCACTGATGCACATGTGACATAAATCAAGGCTGCTTTTGAAAAATGGACAGTGCTGATACAATAATGTACAATAAACATCTGCATTGTGGTTATGTTTGGGTGATATTTTCCTGACCAACCCAGGCATTTCTGCTCCCATAAAACATCACATATGTTTTTTGAACACCTTTGTTCAAAGTTTACCTTTTTTTAACCAAGTTCATTAATGTGTGTGGCTACCAATAGCCTTGTTAGAATCATAGGGGTGGAAGGGACCTTGGAGGTCTTCTAGTCCAATCCCCCCACCCAAACCAGGAGTCCTTATATCATCCTGCACAAATTGTTTTCCTAATCTTCTCTTGAAAGCCTTCAGTGACCCACAACTTCAAGAGGCAAGCTGTTCCATTGCTTAATTGCTCTCACTGTCAAAAAATTCCTCCTTAGTTCCACACTGGATCTCTGACAACTTTCCACCCCTGCCATCTCAGTCAACTCAAAGTGGAGGCTGCCCCGAGAAGAGGGAGAAAATTTCACCCCTCCTCTGGCAGCAGTCATACAATAATTAAAACCAGATCACTACCAGCCACCCAATAACCCATTCCTTGAAGTGGCCCCACATCAAAGGTGGTCTTATGTCATCCTTACAAATTTCTTTCAATCCCTCTTCCTGTTTGGGTGGCTATTGCTACATTTATTGGAAGTTTCACTTTACAGGTTAAAGATATTATGAAAAACAACATAACAGAATAACGGAGTTAGAAAGAGCCATGGAAGTCTTCTAGTCCAGACGTCTCCAACCTTAGCGACTTTAAGACTTGTAGACTTCAACTCCCAGAATTCTAAGAGTTGAAGTCCACAAGTCTTAAAGTTGCCAAGATTGGAGATCCTTGTTCTAGTCCAATCCCTACTCAAGCAGAAGACCCTATACCTGTGATGGCGAACCTATGGCACACGTGCCACAGATGGCACATAGAGCTATTTGTGCCAGCATGCGAGCTGCAAGCAAACTTACCTCACTGGGCATGTGCGCGCCTCACAGCTGATTTTCAGCTGGCTTGAGGCCTTTTTCAGCCTCTGAAAGGGTTGAGGAAGGCTTCTGCAGGCTTTGCAGGCCAAAAACTAGCCCCGTTTCATCACTTCCTGTTTTTCTGAAAATACCGGAAGTGATGAAACGAGGCTATTTTTTGGCCTGCAGAAGCCTGCAGAAGCCTTCCTCAAGCCTTTGGGAGGCCAAAAAAGGCCTCAAACTGGCCAAAAATCAGCTGTGAGGCACAGTGCAGGTAAGGGGGGGCGCTGGATGGGGATTATGCACACATGCGTAGGGGGCGCAAACATTGCCTTCTGGGTGCTGGCACGCGAGTGCAAGCATGCAAGCGCGCACACAAATTTTGGCACAGGAGCCCAAAAAGTTTAGCCACCACTGTCCTATACCTTCCCACACAAGTGGCTGTCCAGTCTCTTCCTAAAAGCCTCCAGTGATGAAGCACCCATAACTTCTGAAGGCAAGCTGTTCCACTGGTTAATTGTTCCCATTGTTAGGAAATTTCTCCTTAGTTCTAGGTTGCTTCTCCCCTTGATTAATTTCCATCTATTGTTTCTAGTCTTGCTTTCTGGTGCTTTGGGAAATAGCTTGACCCCCTCTTCTTTGTGACAGCCACTCAGATGTTGGAACACTGATATCATTGTCACCCCTAGTCCTTCTTTTCATTAAACCAGACATACCCAATTGCTGAAACTGCTCTTCATATGTTTTAGCCTCCAGCTGCCTAATTATCTTTGTTGCTTTTTTCTGTACTCTTTACAGAATCTCAGCATATGTTTTATAATACGGTAACCAAAACTGGATGCAGTATTCTAGGTATGGTCTTATTAAGACTTCATAAAGCGGTACTAATACTTCACATGATCTTGATTCTAACCGTTAACTCAACCTAGGATTGCATTGGCTTTTAACCTTTTCTTTAAACTGTGCTGAATTTCTCCACCATTGTCCTTTGCTGGATGACACCAGCGTTGGGTTCACGTATGGATAGTCTTACAAGAAAAAAAAAAAGAAAGCAGTTCTTGTGTTTTTCCATCTCTGACATCATCCTACACTTGACTTTCCCCCTTGTTTGTCTTTAGCAGCTGACAGCTGCTAAAGAAAGCATGCTGGCCAATTGTTGGCTGAACCTCCAGGACTTGTTATGTTCATAAAACCGTGAAAGAGAGAACATTCCCACCAGATTCTCTCCCCCTACCATGTTTCCTTTTGCATTGTTTGTGACCAAAGATTGTGAAACCAATTGATAGCGCAGGCATCAGTTGAGTAATTAATTAGTTTGCCATTGTGGAAACACACACACCACATTCTTAGTTGTGTCCTGGCAGAGATTTAAGTGATCCTGGAAATCCTTCATTTGTTATTCATCTAACCGCGATGAGCCTTTCCTGTTTGTTTGAACTTCTGTCATCTCTGTATATATGTGGATTCGGTTGTGATATATTGAAATGGAGGTGGTGGGTTTGCTTGGCCCTCCACCTTTTTCCTTTCCAGTGACTCATAAATTGTAGCGATATCTGACTCGCCCTGTGATGTCCCAAGATAAAAATAATGGAATGGAATGGAACAAAAACCAGGATGTATTTAACGAGGCACATGCTCACGCACTCCCCAACAAAATTAAGAAGTGGCTCAGTTATGGCAAATGTCCTTTCGTGCCACTATAAATAATACTTTACAAGTCTCCGTTTCCTCCCCAGAGTTTGCAATGATGGGAAGCGGGAAATGTCTGCTTGGTCTTCATTTCAGAATGCCATCAAATGACCCAAGACAAGGCATACCGGCCTTCATGGAAGCTGCTGCAATCCTAAGCATGGCCCAAGGGATTGTAGGATTGATTCTCAGCTCTATGTGTTCCTTCCCAGAATGGGATGACCCAAGAGTAGCAATAGTAGCATTAAACCAGCCATCAATTACTGTACTAGGGCACAACATGCAAAACTAAAGAAACAAAACAACAGCAAGATCGTTTTACAGATGGCCAAAATAATTGGATGCCGCAGGCAAATATCAGGACATCCATGTTGAATAGAGACAGAAGCCAAAGATCGTCTAATTGGGGAGTGTTGTTGCACAGAATCATTGACATGGATGTCCAATCCTTGAAGAACATTCAGAAGCTCCAACTGATGCAGCGTGTGTGCAATTTTTGGGGTCCCTAGGATTACCCATGTTACACCACTGCTCCGTGAGCTGCACTGGCTGTCAGTCTGTTTCTAGGTATAATTCAAGGTGTTCATTATTATTTTCCATCTGTCTCTAAAGGTAAAGGTTCCCCTCACACATACGTGCTAGTCATTTCGACCTCTAGGGGGCGGTGCTCATCTCCGTTTCAAAGCCGAAGAGCCAGCGCTGTCCGAAGACGTCTCCATGGTCATGTGGCTGGCATGACTAAATGCCGAAGGCCCACTGAACGTTGTTACCTTCCCACCAAAGTGGTCCCTATTTTTCTACTTGCATTTTACATGCTTTCAAACTTCTAGGTTGGCAGAAGCTGGGACAAGTAATGGGAGCTCACTCCGTTATGTGGAGCTAGGGATTCAAACTGCTGAATTGCCGGTCTTTCTGAGCAACAAGCTCAGCGTCTCATCCACTGAGCCACCGCGTCCCTCTACCCCCTCTTTTATTGTTTACTCCTTCAGCTTAACATCCTTTTTTTCCAGCAATAAGCAGATTTCCAAACAAAGCACTGGATTGCAAATGTCTTTGGCGATTCTCCATCATCCAGGTCATGGTTGTCCCAAAGATGCTTTTTCCAAAAGGCAACTGGACTTTGTTTTTCCTTGAAGACTTTTCGCTTCTCATCCAAGAAGCTTCTTCAGTTCTAAAGTCAGAACTGAAGAAGCTTGTTGGATGAGAAGTGAAACACCTTTAAGGAAAAACAAAGTCCAGTTGCCTTTTGGAAATGCACCTTTGGAACACTGGGTTGCAAGTTCCCTATTTTTAGACTTGTTTTTTCTTAATAGTCTTTTTATTAAAAGTTACAACTAAAAAGATAAAAACTAATACAAACAAAAAAAAAAAAGAAGAGAGAAGATGCAGAAATGAAAAAAATAAAAAATTGGAAAAAAAATAAGAGTAAAAAACAAAAAGAAATATATAAAGAAATGACTTCTCCCTTCATCACAGGTATACAATTTTAATAACATTATCACCTTCTCTTAAAAACACAGAAAATGATTTCTTCTCTTCATATCTCATCTTTTATAAATCCTTAAAAACTCATTTCAGTCTTGATCAGCAAAAATCCATTAAGAGTTCCTGAGATAACTGTGTATCTATTTTTATCTTGATCAAATAAACCGTTATATTCTTTTCTGTTCTTGATCTTTTATCACTACAAATAATGTCTGAGAACCTGGTTTTTCATTGCTCTTTGTCCTTTTTCACAAAATTCTTCAAAGCATGAACAAATCTATTTGTAAATCCAATATAGGAAAGTTATCCAGTTTCCTCTTTTGTTTTGCTGTGTGTATATCCCTTTTAATTATTAAGATATTAGCTAATTCCATTTTTAGTACTTGTGGGGGACCCAAGACATTCTTGGAAATAAATATGGAAGTTTTGCAATACGACAGATTCTCATTTGTTTATTTTCCTTGATTAAAACAATATAAAATAATACCAATAAATTCAAGAGAGACAAGCGCACCGAGCAGGCGCCTGAAGATACGTTGCTTCCCTCGGGTATTGTGTGTGAACTATTTCAGGGAAAGTGGAAATGACAAAAACTCCACCAAGAACAGAGGATAGCGCCGGCTCCTTTCTCCTACTGTCATGATCCAGCTGGAGAGAAAGCCAATTCCATCAAGCCATAAGCTAGGATAGAGCCAGTCTTGCTTAATCAAAACATGAAATGCTCATTTCAGAATAAGTCTGTGTCCCACTGTGAAATGTTGGTGTGAGATGGAGCCTTGACCTTTCGATAATAGGAAAAAAAAATACAGGAAAGAGGAATAGAAACCCTTTGCTTTCCTTGCCTGCTTATTCTGAGATGCTAATAATAATGTAAAAGTTCAAATCATCCAAATAGGTTTAAATCAGCATTTCTCGACCTTGGCAATTTTAAGAGGGGTGGATTTCAATTCCCAGCATGCTGGTTACAGAACTCCGGGAGATGAAATCCACTCATCTTAAAATAACCACTGTTAGGCAACACTGCTCGACACTGCAAGGGAATCCTTACAAAAATGATTGCTCTTTTAATAATTTGTTAAAACAGTCGTGTCTTTTGCAAGACTTGCACAGTTGCTCCAGCTGTTCCCAACTCTATGTGCATGCATTTGGGGAAGCTATTTTCTCTTGCCTGCCATTAATATTTTACGCATGTGGTGGTTTGCTCCATTGTTGTGGAATGTTAGAAAGACAGCCAACTTTGTTTTTATTTCTTTATGATCAAAGGATAAAGAGAAGGACTAGACTTATATTTACATTATAAATTAAGCTGCTTTTTGGAGGTTTCCTTCCTCTTCACCTTGAGAAGAAAAGACTAAAATCCTTTTTTGTGCGACAGATCACTCAACAGCCAGTTAAACTGAATGCCCCTCTCCTGCCTATAAGGAGGAGGAGGAGGAGGAGGAGGAGGAGGAGGAGGAGGAGGAGGAGGAGGAGGAGGAGGAGGAGGAGGAGGAGGAGGAGGAGGAGGAGGAGGAGGAGATGTCTTCGGAATTGAATTTTCAAATGGTATAAACTTCTGGAGAGCTGGAAGCAATCGATTCAAACCAGGATGCAAATGAAGCTACTCAGTTACTGGTACCTTCTCCTGAAGGCCACTGAAGCTACTAAAGGAAAGACAGAAGGCCAAGAGGAAAAACTGGTCAGGATCAGGCCTTCTCAAACAGATGATTTAGGCAACATGCAGGTAGTATACTACTTTGCACATTTAGGCTTGTCCTCTCTCATCCCTGGCTTTGCTTTGAATCCAGAATCCCCTCTGAAGGACTTTTCAAACTGTAATCACAAGCAATTTAAAGACTAACGGAATAACAGAACAGGAAGGGGCTTTGGAGGTCATCTAATCTAACCCCCTGCCCAAGCAGGAAAAAAGGTCTGGGTGGTCAAATGGGTTGAAAGCAGAAGTGGGTATTCAGCAGGCTCTGACCAGTTCTGGACAACCGGTAGTGGAAATTTTGAGTAGTTCGGAGAACCGGCAAATCCCACCTCTGACTGGCCCCGCCCCCATCTATTCTCTGCCTCCCGAGACACAGCTGATCGGCTGGGTCTTCTTTTGTTGCCCTGCACAGGAGAAGGGAGCTGGAAAGCAGGTTAATGGGGTGGGGAGGGAATGGGGATTTTACAGTATCCTTCCCCTGCCACACCCACCAACTCACGCCCACCAAGCCATGCTACGCCTACAGAACTGGTAGAAAATTTTTTTTGAATCCCACTACAGCACACACCCCAGCTCCGTTTTTGGGCCTTCCTGGCCTCAGAGGAGCCTCTGAGGGGGCCTTTTTGCTCTCAGAAGGCTCCTCTGGGGCTCAGGAAGGGGAAAAAAATGAAGGGAGGGCTGAGTCCCTCCCTCCATTTTTTGCCTTCTTGGGCCTCATCAAGGGGAATCCCAGCACAGCTGATCGTACTAACAGCTGATTGTCAGAAGGGGAAAAATACCTTAAGGGGCGAGCATCAGGCGGGCAGGGTGAGCGAGCATCAGGTGGGTGGAGCAAGCGAGCCAGCGGTGACCAGACAACCGGGTCGGGGGCGTGGCCAGCCAGAAGTTACTACCGGTTCGGCGACCCACACCAAATCCTTGCTACCAGTTCGCCCGATCCAGTGCCAATTGGCTGAATACCATCACTGGTCTGTAGGTTTCACCAGACTCTCAAAGGGATCTATGGCACAGCAAGGAGGATCTCAACCCTCACACAACATTTGAAAATCTCGCTTGTATCTCTTTGGAGCAAATCTCAACTACTGGAATAGAGTAACAGAGTTGGAAGGGGCCTTAGAGGTCTTCCAGTCCAACCCCCTGCTTAGGCAGGAAACCCTATACCATTTCAGACAAATGGCTGCCCAATCTCTTCTTTAAAACTTCCAGTGTTGGAGCATTCACAACTTTAGGAGGCCAGTTGTTCCACTGATTTAATTGTTCTACCCGTCAGGAAATTCCTCCTTAGTTTTAGGTTGCTTCTCTCCCTTCGTTTTACTTCTTGTCCTGCCTTCAGATGCTTTGGAGATTAGGTAGCCCTCCCCTCTTCTTTGTGGCTTAGACATTGGAATTGCTACCACTGTCAAACTTCTGGCAGCTGGCAGTCAGCAGAAGCAGCCTGCAGTACTGCATTCCAGCCACTGGGCCACCACAGCTCTTAGAATAGTTGATTTATTGACTGTTCAAAGTTACAAGGGCACTGAAAAGAATGACTTTTCACATTTACGACAATTGAAGCATCCCTGCGGTCATGTGATCAAAATTTGGACGCTTGGCAACTGGTATGTAGTTATGATGGTTCACGGTCCTAACGTTATGTGATCACATTTGTGACCTTGTGATAAGTCGAGTCAATGAAGAAGCCATTTGACAACTATAGCAAGAAAGGTCATAAAATGGGGCAAAACTCACTTAACAACTACCTTACTTAGCAATGGAAATTTGAGGCTCGGTTATCATCATAAATTGAGGGCTACCTCTAACAATTGTGACTATGAAACAGGATACCGCCTCATTCAGACTAATAAGCACCCAGCACGAAGCATCTTGTTTTAAGCTAAGACGCTGAGCTTGTCAATCAAAAAGATCGGCAGTTCGAATCCCTAGCACTGCGTAATAGAGTGAACTCCCGTTACTTGTCCCAGCTTCTGCCAACCTAGAAGTTTGAAAGTATGTAAAAATGCTAATAGAAAAATAGGGACCACTTTGGTGGGAAGGTAACAGCGTTCTGTCTGCCTTCGGTGTTTAGTCATGCCAGCCACATGACCATGGAGACGTCTTTGGACAGCGCTGGCTCTTCAGCTTTGTAATGGAGATGAGCACCACGCCCTAGAGGCGCAAACGACTAGCACATATGTGCGAGGGGAACTTTTACCTTAACTCTGGAGGCATGCAGAATTTGTGGATTCCACACAAATCCTGCAGTTCTGCTGTAGGCTCCCCAACCTGGTCAGGGGGGGGGGGGGGGGTTGCATTGAGATCAAAACTCACAAAATCCTTAGCACATCTGGAAGGCACCAGGTTAGGGAAAGCTACTGTAGCGGACACTCAAACTCCACCACTCCCAAGGCTGCCTCTGGAGGGAGATGGCGATCGCTCCCCAGGAAATATCTGCTTCCCAGTTGTCTTTATGATTACAGATGGGCCGAGAGCCGCCTGAGAAGGGAAACTCCAGTCAGCCACTTCCTGAATTGATTTTCCGCTCAGCATCCCGCAGCAGGAAATGTGGCTGTTTTCCCAGTGTGAAACCTCTATGCAGACAGGTCTGCCAGGAAGGAGAGAGAGACTGGGGAGTGTTCGGTGTCCATGCTCTTTCTTTTCCCTAGACCAATCATGCGGGATCCCCAATTTGTAGAATGAAAATAGAACAGAAGAAACAACACTCCACCCAGGCCTTGTTCAAAACCCTTTCACTCCTCTTCCCCCTCTTGGAGCTTCACTGAAGAGGATCTCTGCTAATGTCATTGAATACAACACAACTGGCTGGCTTCATTGATTGTGGTAGTAAATCTTTTTAAAGTCACAATGGCTCTGTGTGTGTGTGTGTGTGTGTGTGTTAGTGGACTATTTCAAGATATGGAAAACAATCAGTAAGGAGACCCCAAGGGTGCTTTTTTTTCAAGAGGCAATTGGACTTTCTGGTTTTTCCTTGAAGACGTTTCGCTTCTCATCCAAGAAACTTCTTCAAGAAGCTTTGGGACAACCATGACCTGGATGACTGAGAATCTCTATACTCAGTAAGGAGGGTGTTTCTAGATTATTATTATTTTTTTGGTGGTCTAGCATCCTGGTTCCTGTAATAGTCACCCAGATTCCCACTCACCCACCCAAAAGTCAAATGCAAGGTCCAAAGACAATAACTTTTCTTTCATCTCTAGCATTTAATATTCATTAGTGCAATGCTTCTGAGTGAGGTTGCTTTTTTGCTACCAAAAGAACTAATAAACTCAACTATTTCCATGAATTTGCCTGATCTCTTTTGTGACTATTTATCCTTCCTTCACATAATTGTTGAGAACTTTAATCCAAATGATATTACATTGTAAAGTTGATGGGAGCCGCTTAGTCACTTGTTTAGTGGGAGAAGCTGATTATTACATTTGGCGGGACCTCTTCAACATGTCTTCTACCCTTCTGCCAAAAATCCTCTCTTTATCACCACCAGTGCAGCTTCTAACCCTCAATCAGTGTTTTTTCAAACTTGACTGGGGAATTCTGGGAATTGAAGTCCCCACGTCTTAAATATGCCAAGTTTGAAACACAGTGCCTTAAATAATCTCCCATGGCAGCCTCTCCCTTAATCTTCCAGGAGCGTTGTAAGTGCAGAACTACCTTCAGCCTCTGGATGGCGCCATGTGCTGACTAGTTCACAGCTGGTGGGTCTCCTTCACTTGCCAATACAAAAATCCTTGAAGATGATTGCCAAGAGCTCTTCGGTGCCCACTTGGCCTGTCAGCCGCCCTAGTTGTCGCCGTGCCAGTCGCAGCTGCTCCGCAGCCAACACCAGGTCCGTAAGCTGGTACTCAGCAAAGGATCTGAGGGCCTCCAAGCACTTCTGCAAGCTGAGCTGGTGACGTGCTTGTGTTGGACTGGGGGAACCAGTACGAGGATCGCCACACCTGCAGAGTGAGAATATTAAGATTTGCAGTTCTTAAATAGATGATTTACTGGCATGTATGAATTATGCTGGGTTGTTACTTGCGTTAATAGGACATGGGCAGCATCTGAGCAACTACAGTTGAGATACACAGAAGAATGTAGGTAGATAGTCTTCAACTTATGACCATAATTGATCCAGAATCACAATCATAAGTCATGGTGGTCATTAAGTAGATCATCATACGACTATACCTGTTTTTGCAACCTTTTTTGTGGGGGTTATTAAGCAAACCTATTTTATTCAACGGGCGTCTTTTTTTCCAGAAACTGGGGATAAACACCAGAAATCAGCAAAAATATTGAAAATCACAGTCATCTAAATATGAACTGGTCGTCAAATCATCCAAAACGCAATCACGTTTCGTTGTGGGGGTGGGCGGTCAGTGAGGCCATCAGAACTTCAGAACTGGGTTGTAAATAGCTCTTTGGGGAGGTCCATCATACCTGCAAATGGTTGCTAAGTGACTGCTTGTTAAGCAAGGCCCACCTGTATGTACACCTAACGTTAAAGATTCTATCTCTAATTTCCAACAGCTTAAATTAAGATATTATCTCAGGTCACATCCACACAGCGTCTTTGGTGTGTTCCTCTCTCATTGTGGAGCTGGCAGGAAATATTGCCCTTTATTCTGTAGCCACCACACAACCCCACTTACTACTGTGTTTCCCTGAAAATAAGATCCTGTCATTCATATATATATATATATCAGATGAGATTCTGCCGAAACGTTGCTACAACTTTAAAAGCACAACTACAATGACGTGGGAAAATACCCGAACAAAGCTGAATGCCATACATGTAAGTACCCGCGAAAACTTAAGAAAACAAATATAAATGTAAATGTAAATGTAAATATAAATATAAATATATATTTGGCCATCAAAAAAGGCACAAGGTCTTATTTTCAGGGGAAGTTGTCCACTGACTCAGCTCACTTGCATGCGTCGCCCCCGGTCTCCTTTTCGCTGTAGGTGGCCTTCAGGAACTTCTTCTGTGGCCAGCAAAGCCGGTAAGGCTTTCCTGAAGGCCTCTGCAGCTGATAACAGAACTCTGGATCGATCCGGAGCTCGGTTATCAACTGCAGAGGCCTTCAGGAAAACGTTGTCAACTGCAGAAGAAGTGGGCCGGTTGGGGTATGCGAGGCCTGGCTGCAACTGTCTGAAGGTAAGTAGTATGGCAGCTCCACCCCCTGCCCCCATCCCCCACCCTAGCTTAATTTTTACCCGTCCACCCTGGAGTGGGTGGGATCTTAATTAGGGCCTATTTTGGGGGGGTAGGGCCTATATTGGGCGCACATGTAAAAATCAAGCTAGGACTTACTTTCAGGGTAGGTCATATTTTCGGGAAAACACAGTATGTACCCCCAACAAGCCTATGCTGCACTGTTCTCTGTACAGCTTTAATCCACAACATTCTAAGGAACATGGTCGGCAGTTCCCTCATCGGATAGTTCATCCACCGCCCAACATCATCCACCGTGTAAAAAGTGCAAGTCATGGAGTTTTTAAATGTATGTTACTTACAATATATACATCCACCCTCAATTCTCCCCACTGTTCCCCCCCCTCTGTTCTCACATGTGTGCCAGCTGTTTCTGCAATGCATTCAGGAAGGCCACAATCCCATCTCCAGTTTTGCAGGACAGCAAGCAGGCAGGGCCTACACCAAGCCGGTCACAGGTCCTCAAGAGATTTGCTTGGTCTTCTTCTCTGAGTAGGTCCATTTTGTTCAGAACCAGAAGGTAGGTCTGCGTCTCATTTAGCTCGTCGGGAGACAGGACATCTACCACGGACATCGTTAAGTGGTCATGCTGTTCAGCTGCAACTTTCCCATCCAGAATGATCAGAACCAGGTCAGCATCGCGGACTCTAAAAGGAAATAATTAAATAATAATAATCAAGTCTTAATTCCCTCCTAAGCTACCTCCTCCAAGAATTGTTAATTTCCTAATTATAATCTTCTCTTCCGAGAGCCATCTTAAGGTTTATTTTAAGAGACATCCCCAATGAAAAGATGCAGAAGCTTTCCCCATAATGCAGCCTTGATTACTACACGTATAAAAACAAGGTGGAAAGGAAAGGAGCTTAAGAAATTCCTCTCTGGATTCCTCCCTTTCCTCTGTTTTGTACATGATGATAGCCAGATGTTCTGTCTGGACCGCATTTATCATGGCTCCAAATTGATGTATTTTTTCTCCTACATCCTTACCCTGCACACTTTCTGCTAGGAAAGCAAACACTACTCACTAACCTTTTGTGGGTGTTTGAGGTCATGTGGTTTTCACTGTATGCTGGGAACTTCTAACTCCACACATCTTAAAGTTGCCAAAGTTGAGAAACATTGGACTAGTTTTTAAAAAAAGATGAATCCAGTGTTTCGTTCTTCTTATTTTTTTTTTAAATGTCTAGCTCAGTGGTCCCCAACCTTTTTTGTACCAGGGACCGGTTTCAAGCAGAAAATTTTTGCAAGGACCGGGAGGAGAGAGAGAAGGAGGGGGCTTTTCCTGTCGCCGCAGCTATTCCGAAGCGCCCGTTTCACCCCACCCCCACCCGCCCGCCCGCCCGCTTCAATCCACAGTGTCCCGTTCTGCCTGCCTGCCTGCCTGCCTTCGTTTCTGGTTGTTTGGGAGCAGCTTGGCTGAGAATAATAACTATTCGCCTCTTTTACTCAGCCGAAGCTGTTCCGATTCAACCATTAACGAAGCAGGCAGGCAGGCAGAACGGAGCACTGGGTTGAACCCAGCGCGGCTGGCGGGCGAACGGGCGGGCGGACGGGGTGGGGGTGGGGAGAAACGGGCACTTCGGAGGCGCTGCGGCGACAGGAAAAGCCCCCACTTCTTTGAAGCAGTTTCTTCCTGGGCTGGTGGAGGAGCGAGAGAGCGACTGAGAGAGCTGACCCAGAGAGAAGGACAGGCTTCGGTTGCTTCCTCCCTCCCCTTCTTTCATTTGTGTCCTTGATCCCGATCCCAGCAGCATTCACGAAGGTGAAGAAAGCCGCCATTTTTTAAAAAAATTCTTTGCGGCCCGGTAGAGAGTGCTCCACGGCCCGGTGCCGGTCCGCGGCCCGGTGGTTGGGGACCCCTGGTCTAGCTTTTCACTGTTAAACTTATTAAAAAAGAAAAACCACCACGGAGAGCAGCAACTAGTGACGGCAAGGAAAGGTGCATTCCTGCCACAGTACAAAGTAGTTACAGGTGGTCCTCAGCTTACGACCACAACTGAGCCCAAAATTTATCTTGTTAAGCAAGACATTTGTTAAGTGAGCTTTGCCCCATTTCACGGCCTTCCTTGCCACAATTGTTAAGTGAATCACTGCAGTTGCTAAGTTAGTAACATGGTTGTTAAATGAATCTGGCTCCCCCGTTGTTTGTCAGAAGGTTGCAAAAGAGGAGCACATGACTCCCAGATACTGTGACCGTCATAAATGTGAACCAGTTGCCAAGCATGTGAAATTTGGTCACCTGATCATAGGGGATGCTGCAAAGGTCGTTACTGTGAAAAATGACCGAAAGTCACTTTTTTCAGTGCTGTTGTAACTTTGAATGGTCACTAAATGAAGTCGAGGACTACTTGTAGTTGTACAGATGGTCCTCCACTTATCACAATTGAGCCCAAAATTTCTGGGGCTAAGCAAGGTGGCTATTAAGCGAGTTTGGCCCCCATTTTACAGCCTTTTTGGTCACAGTTGGTAAGCAAATCATTGCAGTTGTTAAGTGAATCATGTGGTCATTAAGTGGATCTGGCTCCCCCCCCGTCAGTTTGCTTGTCGGAATCCGGCTGTGAAAGTTTCAAATGCTGATCAAAGGACCCCTGGACAGTGCAATTGTCATAAATATGTCAATTTCGTTGTATTTATACTGTGTGTATATGTACAATGACAATAAATAATTCAATTCAATTCACTATATGCCCGACCAAGGAGAGAGATTCAACCTAGAAATAAGGAGAAATTTTCTGACAGTGAGAACAATCAACCGATGGAACAGAAGTTGCCCTCGGAAGTTGTGGAAGCTTCATCACTGGAAGCTTGCAAGAAGAGACTGGACGGCCATCTGTCAGAAATGGTGTAGGGTCTCCTGCTTGGGTGGGTGGGGGGGGTTGGACTAGATGACCTACAAGGTCCCTTCCAACTCTGTTATTCTGTTAAGGTGCCAAGGGCCCAAATTTTGATCCCGTGGCCATGGGGATGCTGCAACAGACATGTGACAACCAGCCATAAGTCAGTTTTTTTTCAGTGCTGTGGTAACTTCAATTGGCACTGAACAAATGGTTGTAAGTTGAGGATTACCTGTAGCAGACATGTTTGCCTGCAATGAAATTAAGTACTGCAGGCAAACTAGACATCATTGCTTTGAATGAACACAGTTAGATACGCTAGTTTTGATGTGTAGCAGGAAAAGACAGGCCGAGGTGGCCTTCCTGGGAGGAGTGGGGGCCCAGGGATGAGTAGAAGATGAAGATGCAGCCCAGCCCTCACGCTTTTTTGGATAGTTCTTCACCTCAGAAACTTGCTTTCTGGATCTAAATCTGTTTCATTGGGGTCCTAGGCCAGGTGTTTGCCTGTGCCTAACCACAGCAGAAGCACACCTGGCTACCTGTTTGTTCAGCTGTGTCCCCGTGAGATTGCCTCCACCTCATACCCAGACCATGAGACAGGAAGATTGTCCATAACGGAACTGCAGTTAAAGCAGGATTTTCCTTCTTACTCTGACGCACTCCAAACGCAGCTTCAAAATGCATTAAAATCTATCGGGCTCTGTCAGGCATTACACAGTGACTGCGGATGGAGGCAGTCGAAGCAGGAAAGGGATGGGTGAGAAGGGCAGCCAATTTCATGCCAGCACAGGTAGTGTTCAGCTTACAACCCCTTGTTTCATGAGGGTGTGATTGACTTAACAGCTGCAGTAATTCACTTAATAACCATGGCAAAAAAAAAAAAGGTTGTAAAATTGGATGCAACTCACTTATTTCTAAGCCTTGCTCAGTGACGGAAATTGTGATCCCAACTGTAGATGTAAGTTGTGGATTACTTGTAAAGTATTTTTTGCTTACTCAAGGATGGATGGATAGCACTCTTCCTCAGGAGAGGGGAAAGGCCACTAAGATAACCACAATTAACCACAATTAATTAGTGAAATATCTAGAGATAATTCAGCTTTGACTTTTCATAGCCACATAGCTGACCGCCATGGGAAACTGGGTGTTCCCACCTTACATTTCCATGTCCTGTATCAGGGGCTTCCAACCTTGGCCACTTTAAGACTTATGGACTTCAATTCCCAGAATTCCTGGCTGAGGAATTCTGGGAGTTGAAGTCCATAAGTCTTAAAGTGGCCAGGGTTGGAGACAAGGGTGGGTTTCTACCGGTTCTGTCCACCTCTGTAGAACCGGTAGCTCTGAAGAGCAGCAGACATAGAACCGGTTCTATGTCTGCTGATGTTTTTGCCCACCCGCCCACCTGGGCTCTTACCTGATCTTTTTTTCCTGATTTTTCAACTTCAGCTGCGAACGAGGCACAGCTGCAGTTAAAAAAACAAGAGGGCTGTTTCAAAGGCTGCTTCTCTGCACACAGCATGTTGATGATGATTTACAGGCCCGCGGCTCTCAGCGTGAAGGGAAGCTTGTAAATCCCAAGCAGGTAGTTAACCCTGTCGTATCCCACCCCTGGTTGGAGACCCCTATCCTATATTGTAATATTTGCTGCATGGTAGAAGGGCGGCTCCCAATGTATAAGCCCCTCCCATTCTGATCCTCCCCTTCCAGAGTTCCTTTCACCTCTGCCGAGCCCGGCTCACTCCTTCCATCTCAACCATGTCTGTGGTCTCTCTCAGGCCTGCCGTGTCGCTCAGCACCACAGGGAAGCCACCAATGTTCAAGGCAGTCTCTACCACATCTCGCGTGGTCCCTGCCACCGGAGAGACTATAGCAGTTGGCTTTTGACCTAGAGGTTGTATCAGTCAAGAAGGGGGAGAACGACAGTGGGTGAATTCACACGATATTCTTCGCTTAGCTTAGTTACAAAATTTAACTCTCTTGCTCGGTTCTTGCAATACAATGAACCATAATCTAATCCAGGGATCTCCAAACTTGACAAGTTTAAGACTTGTGGACTTCAATTCTAGAATTTCTCAGCCAGGAAATTTGGGGAGTTGAAGTCCACATGTCTTAAAGTTGCAACTTTGGAGCTCAATTGTCTGGATATGCCAACATTCTAACACAAGATTTAAAAAGATTCTCTTTAGAGATCCAGTGATGTAGCAGGGACAATGTTGAATCAGATCCAGTGAGATCCAGGTCTAATCCACCCTCATCTACCAAAGCTCATTGGGTGACTATATGCCAGTCACTCTCTCTAAGCCCAACTTCTGTCCCAAGATTGCAATGAAAAAAATTGGAGGAAGGGGCTATGGTACTCCCTTAGACAAACTCCCAAAGAATGGGTATAATTCTAAGGAACAAATACATTCACTTAAACTCAGCATTTTGTCTGAGGCTGCTAGGTCTTAGCTATCTTGGTTAAAGCTACATATACTAATCCAAGCCATAAGTGTAAACTCTTAATTCCCGAAACCCCTGAGGAGACTTTATATGTGATTGTTGGAAATAAATACTATATTATTCTGATTTGTTTTGCAGCATGCTCATTTCCTTCTAGTTAATTTTTTAAAATTTAAAATAACACTGGAGGAAAGATAAGCTGTGAGGGAATATCCACGTATTGGGAATCCCAGCCATTAAGAGTTTCCTGAACCATAAGTGGTTGCCATAACATTAAAAAGGCCAATGTAGTTAAGAGTTTCCCTTAAAGTTAATGGGCAATTTTTTTTCTGAAGGACATCTGAACTGTTATATATGGAAATTTGCCTTATACACCTAAGAATATAAAGAGCAAGATTGAAGCCATGTTTGCTCTCTATCTGACCTGTTAAGAGAGCAGAACAATTATGAAATTTGTTGTTTTGCTAATGTCCTGTCTGGTTGCGAAATAATATGTCCCTGGGGCATCTTGACATCATTGATGATCTCTTGTGTAATCTTTTAAGTAGAGAACAGGAAATCTGAAGATAAATGGTGAAGTGAAGAAAGTTGGGGAACTTCCAGGGACGCATGGGAGGAATTATAGAAAAATACCCATGTCATTCCTATGACAACCTCTATAACTTCTATGTATGGAAAACAGGAAGTGTTATGTAACCATGTAATTATGATAAACCTATATAAGCTGTATTTACTAAAAGGGAAGGTCTCCTCTCTCCCAAAATGGTTTTTGGGGTTAGGAGTCCGGTACTGCAGTATCTTATGTAATAAAGCAGCCTATGGATTATCAGATTATCATAGTCGGTAGTTTTAATTATAGTATATTCTCTCATGAACCCTCCCTAAAACAATTTAAACAAATACAAGCAAACGTTCCTTGACTATTTACAGAATAACAAAAAGCGAATTAAAACAAGTCTCCACAAAAGGGTAAGAAGGAACAACAGGGAAAGGTCTTAACGCACTTTGGGTGAAAATACATTTGCTTTGCATATTATTGGTTTGTTCGTGGTTTGGTAAATATTCTCACAGCATAGTCATGTTGACCTTTAATATTATGCCCAAATGAATCTTCCTCTGATGTGTAGCGGAAAGGATTCATTTGGGCATAATATTAAAAAATATTTTTCCTATCTGACAGCTTGCCTTTACCTGCCTATGATTTTTAATCATTCACTAGACAACCAATGATCCATTGGGTCGTCCTTTGTCAATATTTCTTTATTTAAAGAGATAAACACAGGCAAATGACTTTCAGTTGCCTTCCAGTTTCTCCAATGACATTGCTTGTGGAAAGCAGGCAGAGAGTGTCACCTGACTGTGATAGCATTGTAGTGGCCACAAGTTTGCAAATATAATTGGTCTGAGGATTCTAAAAAATTTAATTCCGTAGACGTAATGGATCTTGGATTTGTACATATTCTTTAAGTTAGCATACTTAAGAAACTCTGATTCAGAAATTGCTGCCCAATGATTCACTGTTTTGGCTAATCGAAGGTTCCAAACAGACAGTAGAGTTTGGGTAATATATACATTGTATTTACCAGTATAGCACACTCCAGGGAACAGGTTTGAGTGCTATGTCCGTTTGCCATTACCATTCCCTTGCAATGTTTACTGATTTGGGACATTTATGCAGTTGAGACATTGTTGAGGGTCCTGTAATTTCTCTTTCTAGCCCAAGATTAAAAGCAGCTCATTTTTTACCTCCATCTAAAAAATCAGTCCAGGTGACAGGCTGCAGTGTTTTTCAATTTTTATCACTGTTAAATGTTTGGATGTCAACTATAAAATTCTCTGGGCTGGAGGACCACCAAGATTTTCACCTGATATTTCTTTTTTATTTCACCAGCCTATCAGCCAGACTATTTTTTGACAGAGGTTTATCTGTCTTGCACAAGACCCTTCTCCTTGTGGCTTGGGCTTTCAGAAGACCTGTAGACCTGTGTTCAGTTGTCAAAGAAAGAGATGAGTACCAATAAAGGAGAATATTATAAAGGAGAACATTTGTAGCCCAGGGATGAAATGAGGCACCCCTGATGCTCCCTGAGCTTAGTTTTTTTTCTTATAGACTAAAAAGTCATAAAAGCCAGTGTATTAAGCAGGATGTACTGTAATGGAAGCAAGAATGGTTTGTAAAAGGAGAAAAGAATGAGAAATACTGTGAACAGTATCAGTGTAAAAATACCTTTAGATTTCCTTTTCTTTTTCTTACTTCATGCTTTAATTATTATTTTTTTGCTTACAATTTCTTATTCTTTTTAATAGTTTTGTGTAACATTGCTAAAGCTATCTTAGGATTGCTCTTTGTTACTCCAAGGACAGTAGTGTTTTTAAAATGGACTTCCTTGTTATTGTTTTATTTCCTTGAATTCTTTCAGAACAAATCGTAGTATTGTTAATAGTCTAACAATATTGTTTTCCTGGGGGAATCTTTTTACATGCTCTATTATTAAACAAAACTAACAGATCGGGAAAAGGACCCTGAACTTTTCACTAGAAGACATATAGTACATACAAAGATACAAATTTGAGTATTTAGAATTACTTGTATTATTGAGAAGGGAAAGGATATTCAAACATAATCTCAGCCTTGATACGCAATTCTGTCAGTGTTACATCAATTAAATAGTGTCATATACTATTTCTGAAAAATTGGATTTTGAATGTTTTTCAATGTCAAAAGGGTGTTATGGGATAATTGAGGCATTAAAATTGATTTTAAAAATGACAATTAGGAAGATTTAGATAGATGTTGTGATTTTTACTTTAGACCATGATACGGATTTTTTTTAAAAATTATGGTTGGTCACATAGACCAGGGCTGTCAAAATCATGTCCCGCGGGCTGGATGCATCATGTGCTGGCTATGGCAACTCATTCAGCATTGTTATAACATTGAGCAGTTGCTGAACAAGTGGTAATTAATAGAGAACTAGCCATTAGTCTAGATCAGAGGTGTTAAACTTTCTGGCCTGGTTTAGTGAAGGGGAAAAAAAGTCCCGATACATCATGTGATGCTGCTGTGATGATGTGAGTTTGATACCCTAGACATAGACAGTCAGATATTTAGACAGTATTTGGCATTTTTATCCACCTGTCAACTCTTTCTGAAGGACCTGGGATAGGCAGCTGTTGTTGTTTAATGGTGTTAAAAGTACTGTTTCAGGATGTAAATTGTTCCAAGTAAAGCTGCCCTTTGCATTGGACCAATGGGGATTTTGTCACGGCCAATGGTGTTCAAATGATGCATCAGTTCAGTGGTGGCTATCCTTTTTGGGCTCCTGTGCCCAAAATTGTGTGCATGCTTGCACGCTCGTGCTCACATGCCAGCACCCAGAAGGCAATGTGTACCCCCCCCCCCCACATGCATGTGCAATCCCCACCCACCCACTGGCCGGTTTGAGGCCTTTTTCGGCCTCCCAGAGGCTTCAGGAAGGCTTCTGCAGGCTTTTCAGGCTGAAAACTAGGCCTGTTTCGTCACTTAATGATAGTCATAGGGTTCAATCAACAATCAAATCATACTAGGAAACAGTCAAGTGGGAGGGGATGGGTGATAAGGAGTGGTGAGAAGATTAACAGTAATAGTAGTGTACACTTTGTAAATAGTTGAACAGTGTTGAGGGAATTATTTGTTTAGCAGAGTGATGGCTTTTGGGGGAAAAACTGTTCTTGTGTCTAGTTATTCTGGTGTGCAGTGCTCTATAACGTCGTTTTGAGGGAAGGAGTTGAAACAGTTTATGTCCGGGATGTGAGGTGTCTGTAAATATTTTCACAGCCCTCTTTTTGACTCGTGCAGTATACAGGTCCTCGACTGAAGGCAGGTGGGTAGTAATTGTTTTTTTTTCCTGCAGTTCTAATTATCCTCTGAAGTCTGTGTCTGTCCTGTTGGGTTGCAGAACCAAACGAAACAGTTATAGAGGTGCAGATGACAGACTCAATAATTCCTCTGTAGAACTGTATCAGCAACTCCTTGGGCAGTTTGAGCTTTCTGAGTTGGCGCAGAAAGAACATTGACAACTATCATTAAGTGTTGTACGTTATGATTCTTGATTCTTAACGAATGTACCTTTTCTTTATGTATACTGAGAGTATTTAAACCAAGACAAATTCCTTCTGTGTCCAATCACACTTGGCCAATAAAGTATTCTATTCTATTCTATTCTATTCTATTCTATTCTATTCTATTCTATTCTATTCTATTCTATTCTATTCTATTATTCGTCTGGTATTTCTGCAAAAAACAGAAAATGATGAAACGGGCCTAGTTTTCGGCCTGAAAAGCCTGCAGAAGCCTTCCTGAAGCCTCTGGGAGGCTGAAAAAGGCCTTAAACTGGCTAAAAATCAACTGTGAGGCGTGCACATGTGCAGTGAGATAAGCTTGCCTGCAGCTCGCATGCCAGTACAAATGGCTCTGCATGCCACCTGTGGCACGCATGCCATAGGTTCACCATCACAGCACTAGTTGTTTGAGAATTGCACCCCATGGTGACTATTACTATTGGTACTTGCTTTCTTTTCTCACAGTCATTCTATTTGCAGGCCTTTGTACTTTGTGATTTTTCTCCAGTTCTTTCTTTTCTCTTCTAGGCACTGCAATGCCCACTAACCAGGTCTTTTTGTCTTGCTAACTCACAACTGTTAAGTCTAGGGTGCTTTGTGGCAGGTACTTGCCTGAGATGTCTTTATTTATTTATTTATTTATTTATTTATTTGTTACTGTTTCAGTTTGTTCTGTTAATGAAATAATGCCAAAATAAAAATTAAAACATGATTGCAGCCTTCAGAGGGCTCATGTGATAACTATTCTTTGTGTTTATGGCCTCAGATTTGTTTTTCGGGGTTTTGAGAAGGTTTCTCTAAAAAGGAGATTGATGAACCTTTCGTCAAAATCCTGAAAGACTCCTGCCCTCCTCTCCCTTGACCACTCTCTGACTACCCATCCACCCATTCCACCATTTCACAAGCCCCCAGTGCTACTCACACAACTGGTTGAGAAGGCTGCTCTTCCCAGCATTAGCAGGTCCTGCAATGACTACATGGACTCCATCCCGCAGCCTCTGCCCACGGCGGCCATCTTGCAAATGCTCCGTCAGTTCCTTCTCCAAGGCCTTGACAGCGTTTTCCACTATGGAAAAAAAAGACCATCGTGGTGGATGCATTGACCGTCCCTTCCTCCATCCCTGGCTTCTTTCCCTCCTTAACACTGCCGTGGAAGACTAGGATCTTGCAAGAAATCCTTTGGTTTCTTTCCTGGAGCTCATGTCTATGGAGATTCTCAATCATCCAGGTCATGGTTGTCCCAAAGATGCTTTTCAAAAATCAACTGGACTTTCTTGCTTTTCTTTTTGTTTTCTTCCCTGAAGATGTTTTGCTGCTTTTCATTCAAGGAGCTTCTTCAGTTCTGGCTGAATGGTGGAGAATTCCATATCCTTCAGCCAGAACTGAAGAAACTTCTTGTATAAGAAGTAAAATGCCTTCAAGGAAAATAAAAAGTTGAGTTGCCTATTGAAAAGCACCTTTGGGATTTCCTGCAGTGTGTTCACCAAAAAGCAGATTGGCCTCAGTGGGTTTCTAACAGTGATTTCCTAAGAAAAAGAAAAGAATAAACACAGGGATGTACAAGTATTGTAGTACATATGTGCAAGGAGTGATTAAAAACAACTCAAGGGTGGCCACAACTGAGTTATTGATACTCTGGTTGCTTTTTATGTGTGTGAAGGTAAACAGATGCAGCTTGGATTGTGCCACTGTGGCTGACATCTTGCCTTTTTTTAACCATACCCAGAGGATTCCCCCCACCCCAGCAGGAGGACCCACCTTGATCAAGGACATCGTCCTCAATATTGTCATCTTCACTGAAGTCGATGTAGGCCTCCAGATGAGCCAAGGTCTGCAGAAGAAAAGGGCTGAGAGCTATTTTCCTTCAGGGGGAAAAGTGGGGGAGGGGGAGGAGGCTGCAGAGAAAGGATGTTTAAATATTTATGGAATATTTGATGACTTTTCCATATAAATGAGTCTATCTAATAAATGAGCCTGATAGAATTAGCCCGTCAGAAAAGGCCCTATTAAAAGGCATAAGGTTTTATGAGCTAATATGACCTCGTACATCAGCCTAGTCACTCAATGCATGAAGTGAGTAGCAGCTCATAGGGCTGGAAGGGACCTTGAAGGTCTTCTAGTCCAACCCTCTGCGCAAGGCAGGAATCATTATATCATCTTGGAAAAATAGTTATCTACTCTTCACTTGAAAACCTCTTATAATGGAGCACTCACAACTATGGGAGGCAAGCTGCTCCACTGATTAATTGTTCGCGCTGTCAGGAAATTCCTCCTTAGTTCTAGGTTGCTTCTCTCCTTGATTAATTTCCACCCATTGCTTCTTGTTCTGCCCTCAGGAGCTTTGGAGAATAGCTTGACTCCCTCTTCTTTGTGTCAGCCCCTGAGATATTGGAACACTCCTCTCATGTCTCTCCCCTAGTCCTTCTTTTCATTAAACTAGACATACCCAATTCCCAGCAACCATCTCTTTAAATGTTATAGCCTCCGGTCCCCTAATCATCTTTGTTGCTCTTCTCTGCATTTGTTTTCATGGTTAAGGCAGGACTTGAATTCAGGCCTCCACTTTCTAGCCTGCTGCTTTAACCACCTGAAGCCAAGATGGCCAAATAAAGGCTATCATACTCTGCCCATGTCATGCAAGCTGACTCACTTGAAAAGTCAATCATGCTTATGATCGTTGCAGCCATCTCTGTGGTCACGAGATCAAAATTCAGATGCTTGGCAACTGCCATGTATTTATGACAGTTGACATATCCCAGGATCCTTAGATCACAATTGAGACCTTCTGACAAGCAAAGCCAATGGAGAAGTCAGATTCATTTAACAACCCGTATTACTAATTTAACAACTGCAGTGGTTCACTTAACAACTATGGCAATGACGGTCGTAAAATGGGGCTAAACTTATTTAACTGTCTTGGTTAGCAATGGAAATTTTGGGCTCAATTGTAGTCTTAAGTCAAGAACCACCTGTATTAATAATTATTTTCATATTTCTATTTTTACTACGTTATAAGCCACCTACCGGCACTTTGAATAGCAATGTGGGGCAGCATACAAATTCAATAAACAAAATAAACTGTGCTGTTCCGGTTTCTAAGACTTCTAAACACACTCTCACACACAGAGACTGTTCCTTGCCTTGGTGAGGGTGTCAGTCCAGCGCTGATAGAGCTGACCCAACTCCCCATCCATCTGACGTAAGGCCTGCCGACGCTGGCCTTCCGTCTCAGCATGAATCAGGTCTCCTAGGCCTTCAGCTGCTGTGAGGTCTAGCTTGCCATTCTGGAAGGCCCGTTTGGTGAATTCTCCAGGTTCAGCAAAGCGCAGCTCTGGAAGTGCCCCTGAAATCAGGAAGAGATTTTCCACAGGGGATACTTTACCTCAGGGGTGTCAAACTCAAGGCCCAGGGAGTGGATCCGGCCTGCAGGGTACTTAGATCTGGCCTGCGGGACCGCCCTGCAAACAGCGAAGGACTGGCCCACGGTGCTTCTGCCAGTGAAAACGCCTGTTTTCGGCTGCCAGGGCCTCCTACAAACCCCCTGCCAGTGAAAATGGAGGCCAGGAGGGCTGCATGCAGAGGGCTGAGGTCCATTTTCACTGGCAGAGGGTTGTAGGAGGCCATGGCAACTGAAAACGGAGCTTGGGAGCCCGTTTTTGCTGGCAGAACACTCGGGTCACCATAGGTACCCCCAACAGGAGTGATGTCAAGCTGGCCATGCCTACCCCGGCCCCCTGAGGTAAAACACAACTCTGATGTGGCCCTCAATGAAATCGAGTTTGACACCCCTGCTTTACCACTTTTCCCCACTAAAGAGATAACCTTCCCTTGCACCCCTAAAAATGGCTGGGAAAGAAGGATTAGCCAAAATATTGAAAGACCCACCCAAAGCATTCAAGACGCCGCTCACCACAGCTGGGCCACCATGCACATGGAACTCAACGCTGTCCTCGCCTGTGAAACTAGCTGGTCCTAAAGAAAAATAGCAAAGTTGGAATTAACTCAATCAATTACAAGGCCCATTCAGTTCCTCGAAGAGAGGCTTCTGCTTCATCCCTTAAGAGAAACTTAGAATCATATAGCTGGAATGGACTTTGGAAGTCTTCTAATCCAACCTTCTGTCAAAGGCAAGAGTCCTTATATCATCCCAGACAAATGGATCTCCAATCTTTTCTTGAAAACCTCCAGCTACGGAGCACCCAAAACTCAGGGAGGCAAGCTGATCCATTCATTAATTGTTCTGTCAGGAAATTCTACCTCATTTCCAGGTTGGATCTCCCTCTGAAGGGCTTCCACCCATTGCTTCTTGTCTTGCTTTCACGTGATATGGAGAATACATCAATATCCTCTTCACTGAGGTATTAGAAGACGGCTATCATGTCATCCTTAAGGCTGCTCTTTGTTAGGCTAAACATACCTAGTTCCCTTAATCGTTCATTGTATGATTTAGCCTCCAGAGCCTTTTATTATCTTTGTTGCTCTTCTCTGCACTCTTTCTAGGGCCTCAGTATCTTTTTTGTATCATGATAAGCATTTCATAAAAGTGTCCATGATGGGTATTCAAAAATAGACTGTCCTCGATCTGCAGGGCTTAAAGTCTGCAACTTTAGACTATCCTGGCTTAAATCATTCAGACAAGAATGATAAATTCAGGTGGATGATGGCACTTTTTAAGCCAGGGATCAAAAACATATCCTCCGGCAATTATTTAACCACATTAGGTAAAAAGATAATTTCACACATCTTGAATTCATCTCTTTCTGATCAGAAAATACTGACTTCTGGGGGTCCCAAAGGTGCTTTTTCAAAAGGCAATTGGACTTTTTCTTTCTACAGAACTGAAGAAGCTTTTTAAATGAAAAGTGAAATGTCTTCAAGGAAAAACAAAGTCCAATTGCCTTTTGAAAAAAGATATCTTTTGGACAATCTTGACCTTGACGACTGAGAATCTCCATAGACACTGACTTCTGATATTGTAAGAGGAGAAAAATGTCTCTCTTTATATTTTCTTCAAACTGGTTTTACCAGCTTAAACTATTTTTCCATTTGTGTTTTCCTTTTCCAAAGATCTTTCCTGGAAAGAAAGAGATTTCCTTTCTTGCTTGTTTTTGGATCCTGTTTTGAGTATAAATTCAGATCAATCTCAAAAATTGCTTTCAAAGGCTTAGGCTAATCAAAGATAATGAGAGAACAGGAATTGAGCAACGGAATATGGAATATGGTACTGTTAGCTGAGGCTGAAGCTGCCATACTTAAAGATGAAGGAGGCACATAAGCAGAGTGGACAAAAAGCCAGGAATCTTGTCTAAAAGATCCCTTTGGGAGACATAAGAAAGAAACAAGTCCTTAAAGGAAACAAAGGAAAATATGTCACTTGAACCAAAGAAAGGCCTAAACACATGGGAATCCCTCCCGCCAAGTCCCATCAATTGCTACCAAATTTGCAAATCAACAAGGCAGGACTAACTGCCAGTCTACAATCTACTGGGTATAAACAGGCAGCAAACCCCACACTCACTACCACTGAGGATGTTATCTAGGCAGGTAATGAAACATCTGCAAGCAAACAACCAAGCTCAGAGAGCACCAAGGACTCTCTTACCATACAACAAAGAGTAGCATTCTTGGAATCCCTGTTTCTTGACCTTACTATTTCAAAGGGCTGACAGATGATCAATATGTTAAGTATTATTTATGTTCTTTTTATGACCTTGTAATCTCTTAATTTGGGTAGAGTCGAGGCAACTGAATGGAGCTGAGCATTTAATGGCTGGATGCCCTTCCTGATGCCTATCCAGAGTTTACAGCAGATATTTTCTTCATGCCCTGCAAGAGAAACATCTGTCACCATCTATGACTGAACTCTCAACCTTCCGAATGGGATGTGAGCATCTTCATCACTAGGCCACCATGCTGCACCAGCCAATACCTTAATTGGACTATAGCAATTAAGGTATTGGTCTACATGCAGCTGCCTTTGAAGACCCTCTGGAAGCTTGCAGTGGTTCAGCATGCCAGGCAGTGATGAACATGTTTAGTTTGATTAATACAACACCTCTACATTTGGAACTGCATTAGCTTCCAGTCAGTTTCTAGGTGCAGTTCAAGACATTAAATTTCCTACTGGCAAAGTCCTACATGGCTTACGATCTGCTTATGCTGTAAATCACCTGCTCTAAGACGAATTTCTCCATCCTGTCAGATTTGGAAGAGAAGACCTGCTATGGTCCTGTCCCCAAGGAGTTCTATCTGCAGAATTGCTTTCAACTGTAGCATTCCTTTGTGGAAAATATCCCTCTCTCTCACTCTCTCTCCCCCTCCCTCCCTCCCTCCCTTTGTGTCATTATGTTTTTTTGTTCATCTGTTATTTTAATCCTTATTTTTGCTGCACATTGCTCAGTCATTTGGAATGGAGCAGCACAGAAATATGAATAGTACAAATAAATAAACACAATAAAAGCTATGCATTCCAAAGGGCACCAATGAAAATGATCACCCAGCAGAATTTAAGTCCTAGACTGAGCTAGGACCAAAAGGAATGCTACTTATTCCTTTATTGTGGCAGGTAATTTGCTCTGTTTTGTAAATTGCTGGGTTCTTGGTGTCCTTTGAGCTTGGGTGGCCTTCTGCAGACATTTCATTACTAAGCTCAATGATATCACCACTCTTCCGTGCTCTGATAATCCAACCTAGTAATGAAATGTCTGCAGAAAAAACCAAGTTCCGAGAACACCAAAAAACTCAACAGTTCACCCCTGAACTATGTAGAGTCTGTACTACTGGAACTTCTACTATCTGTACTTGCTGTTCAGTCTGAGAAACAACCTCCTTTCAGTCTAATTAAATGTGACATCTTTCATGTGGTAGCCTCATGTAGAAGGTCTTTTCTGTGTTTCATGTTTTCCCTCAAGGGGGGATTATTGCATTAACTGGTTGCTTCAGCTGAACTTTATAATAACCATCAATTTTCTTCACAACGATTATGGAACGTGCCTTCTTCCTTCATAGGTTACAAGACCCCATCTGAATGTCTGATTGCTGTAACAATTTAGGGCAAGAATTACAAAAAATACTACCCCAGAGGAAGACAGCTGAGCATAAACAGCAAACAAAAAAGTGCTTATTAGAAATAACAAGGTCCACAAAGCTAATGAGAGCATAATACCACTGCAGAAAGGTGTGGCTCTATAAACAACTTTTCAAATATAAACAGATATGCTGCTATGAAGGATTTTTTGGGGGGAGGGATCAGAATAGAGCTGGAAGAGACCTTGGAGGTCTTCTAGTCCAGCCTCCTGCTCAAGCAGGAGATCCTATACCAAGGGTTTTCAAACTTGGCAAGTTTAAGACTTGTGGGCTTCAACTCCCAGAATTCCTGAGCTAACATGATTGGAGGAGGAATTTTGGGAGTTGAAGTCCACAAGTCTTAAAGCTGTCAAGTTTGAAGACCCCTGTCCTATACCATTTCAGACAAGTGACTGTCCAGTCTCGTCTTAAAAACCAGTGATGAAGTAGCCACAACGTCTGAAGGCAAACTGTTTCATTAGTTCATTGTCTTCACTGTAGGTAACAGTGGTAAGGGCACGTTGCTCACCGGTAGATAGTTTCTCCTCAATTCCAGGTTGCTTCTCTCCTTGATTAATTTCTATCCATTGTTTCTTGTCCTGACCTCTGGTGCTTTGGAAAATAAATTGACCCTTCCTTTGTGGCAACCTCTCAAATACTGGAATACTGCTAGCATGTCCCCCAAGCAGTTAGAACAGAATGATTTATATTTTTAGCATATCCCAGAAGTCACTTTAAAAACGACTCTATTCCATAATAATGGCACTATTCCACCTGAAGCATTTTAAGGAGATGTGAAAAGATGAATATTTAGATCTAAAAAGTCATAGATAGAAGACCTTTACCAGCTTGGAACCTGGTCTTGCCTGTAGAAGATAAGAACTTAATTGCTTATTTAAGACCAGAAAAGGCTCTAAAATTATTCAATTCCTATGTTAATTAAAAGTAATTCAACTTGATGGGCACTAATTTTGGCTTTGCTGTTTATATTTATAGATAAATATGCCTATTTACTTGTAATGATAATTCCCATCTTTACAAAAGGGAATTCAACAAATTGCAGACTCATCTCTTTGCTTAATTAACTGCAAATGTGATGCAATGTCAGACATGTGTGTGTGTTTGAGCGACTGAGAAGTGGAGAGATTGATTGGTACAGGAGAGCCTCCTGGTGGAAAAACAAGCTGGCTTCCAAGAGGATTATTTTTACTATCAACCAACATCTAATCTTCTAATACTTAATAGAAATATATTAATCATTAGTAGATAGTGGATTTTTTTAAATCAACAGAGGGGAAATAATTTCTCTTACCATAATGTAGCTGAAGTAGAATTCCCATATTTCTCATGTATTTATTTCAATACTTGATCTATCTTGAAGGGCTGTTATAGTGCTGAAAGCCTAATCACATTCACTTTTCCTCACTCTGATACCACAGAGCATCAAAGTGAGGCAATCTTGAGCTTCTTTCTCACACTCTGTTTTCTCACATTAAGCTCATGTTTTACTAATAGCTTTCATACACTGTCTTCAAGGGCAACTTTATAGTCCTCTACAATGTGATAGGTCCAGCCTACATTCACTGATTATTTTCAGTTTATAACAAGTTACAGTAACTGCATAACATACAAGTAGTTCTCGAATTATCACAGTTGAACCCAAGATTTCCCTTTGTTTGATCCCTCCAATAAGTATCCATAATCTAATGCTTCCTCATTAGAACTCTGACCCTGCCATTTGGGGGGGGGGGAGGTGCAATTATTTTACATATCCATCTATTTACATATCCATCTATTCAATTGAGAAGGACATTGCCAAGACAATAGAGAATTATGTACCAGAAACTTAAAGCTTTAATGTTGGACGAGAATCAGTACAACAGATATGCTTAGATACTTTAAAATTCTAACCTGGGAACCATAATACAAGGCCTCGGTCCAGGATTTCAGAAGAGCTGGGATCACAGATCCTACGTAAAGTAGCTGTTCTTGGAAGTGGCGGTTCCTTTGTCCCAGTCATGCAGAGCAAGGCTGAACAGCTAGCTGGGCCACTGGTTCGAATCACAGCCACTCCACATTTTCCTTGGCCAGAAGACAAAGCAAAGATGGTGTCCCTCTTTGCAGCCTGGCAATATAACCTGAAAAGCGGGAAGGAAAAAGAAGAGCCAGTTTGGTCTAGTGGTTAAGGCATCAGGCTAGAGAACAAGAGTGTACGAAAATCAGTGCATTTCTTTTGATGATGACAAACGTGTCATCCACGTAGCGGCCCAAAAAGGGGAGATAAATCATGAAGCTACTCCAATACAATGGAACCTCAGGTCGCGACCATAATCTGTTCCAGGACTATGGTCACAACCTGATTTGATCATGACCGGAAGCATGACCGACTGTGCATACACGGACAAAAGTTTGAACAGACTGTGCATGCGCAGAAGGGGAAATTGGCATGGAAAGGGAATCTGCCGCGGTGGAGTTTGTTTGCCACCCGATTTTTGAATCGTGACCCGAACCTTCTTCACATTCCAAAGATAACTATGTCCATTAAAAAATATTTCTTTGGAGGTCTGGGTTTGGTAAGTCATGGCCAGCAGAAAGAGAATCGCGGGAAAGTCCTGCTTCGCCGAAATGCTTCCGATCCAGCTGGATCGGAGGCAGCCCTGTTGGCGAGTAAGATTATTAAGGAGAGGAGATCCGATAGGGGCTTGTGGGGTATCGCAAACCCCTCCTCAGCCAGCTAATACTCCTTTTCCCAAGGGAGCTGGGCAGGTCAGCAATGGCCGACACAAAGAAATTTCTTCTGCAAGCCAGTAAGATTGCAGGAGGAAGTCGGAGAAAGTGAAAGTTTTTGGCTGAACTGGGACAACAAGGAACCTTTAAACACCCTGGAAATTTATATCATTGATCCTCATTGCTCTTATTGGGCGAGAAGTTAAGAGTGAAAGTACGCCTAGACTACATATTATGGGCACTCATCAATTTTGTACAAATAGGGTTGCCCAGTCCACTCCATGGAGCTCTTGAATCTCTTTAAGAACTAGAAAGCTGGCCAACAGAGAAAGTGAAATATGCTCCTGAAACGGTTATAACTTACAGAGGCAACTTTCTCTTCTGTTGGATTCCTGTCTTCTTTGCAATTGTTACAAAGGCCTGACTCTTTTAGAAGAGAAGGCAACGGTAAGGCAGGCAGAATTAGCCTTGATAAGACCACATTTGGAATACTGCATTCGGTTTTGGTCACCACAATGTAAAAAAGATGTTGAGTGCAGAGAAAAGCAACAAAGATGATTGGAGACCTGGAGGCCAAAATATAAGAACAGTTGTAGGAATCAGATATGTCTAGTAGTTTAATGAAAAGACAGACTAGGGGTGACATGACAACAGTGTTCCAATATTTGAGGGGCTGCCACAAAAAAAGAGAGGATCAAAGCACCAGAAGGCCGGACAACAAACAATGGATGGAAACTAATCAAGGAGAGAAGCAATCTAGAACTAAGGAGAAATTTCCAACAGAACAATTAATCAGCAGAACAACATGCCTCCAGAAGTTGTGGAAGTTTTTAAGAAGAGATTGGACAGGATGCAATCTGGTTTGGCCACCGGGACTAGAGGTTTCGTCTTCTGAGCTTTTGGCAGCTCCGGTGGTCTAGAGGTGGAGCTCTTGCCTCACAATCAGAGGCTGTGAGTTCATTCCCAGGTAGAGGCTAATATTTGGAATAGACTCTCCTGCTCTAGCACTAGATCAGTGGTCGCCAACCAGTGGGCCGGGGATCACTGGTGGTCCACGAGAAAATGTTGGTGGTCCCAAAATGCCCCCCAAAGCAATTAACCCAGGCTGCACGGGAACACAAGGCTGTGCCACCCACATGGCCCGTGGGAACACAAGGTTTGTGTCCCTTGCATTGCGAACAACACGAGGTAGTGAGGGGAGGAGGGAAAGGGTGGAGGGGGAGGACTCGCCCCACTTGCCCCACGTGCCTGGCGTGGCCACCGGGCTGCTTTCTGCTTCTTTCTTCTTCTGCTTTTGGCTGCATGCAAGGAAAGCAGCAAAAGTCTTTCTTTCTCTCCCCCAAACTCCACCAGAAATGAGTCTTTGGGACCCTGCAAGGCATCCTGCTCCAAGAGGCTGCACCAGCACGACAAGTCTCACAAAGACTCGTGGAGGTGGAGTTTGGGGGAGAGAAAGAAAGACTTCTGCTGCTTTCCTTGCATGAAGCCAAAAGTCTCTTTCTCTCTCCCCCTGAGAACAGAGCTGGAGACAGTATCCTGTGATCTCAAATAAAGAATGGTCGATCAATAGGAAAACGGGGTGAGGAATTTTCCTGAAGACATTTTTGGGGATTTAAAATTATGAGTTTGGTGGTCCATGAGGTCCAAAAGGTTGGCGACTCCTGGACTAGATGGCCTCCAAGATCCCTTCCAACTCTGTTATTCTATGAAAATTGGGTCTCATGCTGGAGCCCATCCTCAGGGAACTTCTCTCACAGGAGTCCGAAAGCTCGGAAGATGAAACCTCTGGTCCTGGTGACAGAGCCAGATTGGATCTTCCAACATTATTCCAGATACATACATTTCCTTTCATTCGTTAGAAATTGGACAGCCATTTGTCCAGAATGGTATTTGCCCAAAATTATATAGGTATTAGGCTCTCCTACTTGTGTAGGGAGACTAGGAGACCTCCAAGGGCCCTTCCACCTCTGTTATTCTAACCCTGCCCGCAGGGAATTGCACACCAAGAACATTACCTCTTTTCACGTGCCTTTTGAAAGGCGAAACTTCGTATTTAGAGTCACCCACCTGCAGAAGAGCTTGCAAACCCTTCGACTTCTTACAGGCAACAGCCTTCTCTGCAAGAAAAGCCACATCGCTCCCCAGCAGGAATTAGAGCAACATCGTTCCCTTTCCCCCTCGCCAATCGTCCTCCCCGAGTTCCCTCCTGTCCAGCCCTTCTCCCCTATGCAAAATCCCCACGCTTCCTTTGCTACCATGACCTGACGTTCACCTTTGGCTTCAACTGAGGGCAACGTGCCCTTTTGTAACGTGATTGGTCGAGGGGGAAGGAGGGCGGGGCTTCGGAAAGGGCGGGGCGCCACGTCCTCCCTTTTAATAGTATTGTGTTGCGGAGTCGGTAACTCACCGCCTTACGCGTCGTGTACCGATTTCTTTCCGTCCGTTTACATAGGCGATAAACAATACGTATGCAGAGTAATCTTGCATAATTCCATATAATCTTCAGCCTTTTGGGGGTGAGGTTCTTCTTGGGCGGAGTGTGCAGTATTTAAAAATCAATTAGGGAGGCTAGATGATGATCCAATATTAATATTAAATAATATTAAATATTAAAGGAAACCGAGAGGAAGAATTTTTAAGCGAGATCACACGAGGCCGCTGTTGGGAAGAAGGAGATTTTAACACGCACTCTTCGCGTGCTCGGGTGCGGGCTTGTCTTGCAGGGCAGGTAGATCTGAGACCAATTAAACCCCTGTCTGTAGATCGCCTCCCTAGGTGGAAGCGGCATGCACGCATCTCCAAGCTCTGAGATGACGTAGCAGCAGCCCTGGTCTGTGTGGCGGGAAGCTCTTGGAAGGACCCTGGCAGCAAGTGGGTAGCCCTAAAATAGAAGAGTAGAAGCCCAGTATAATTTTTATTGCTGATGTATTTTAAACCTGTTACTACAATACTACGTTTCTACATTTTTGGTTCGTGCAAACCACATTATAACACCCGCTTCCCCGCACTTCTAGTTGTTTGCTACAAGAAAGCGTACATAAACATCGCCCTTCCGCTAAACACCGCCGCCTAAGAAACATAAATTTTATTATCCGAGGTTTCCTCTGCTGCTTGGCGCTGCAGGAGGAGGATGCTTTGAATCTTATATTCCCCCCAGATTAAAACCGCGGAAGTGACCGCTTAGGACGTGGCCGAGAGGGAGACGGGATGACAAGGTTTAAAACTGAAAACCCAAAACGGATTTAATCTAGAATTTGCCAAGAATGTTGCTTAAGTGGGGCCCTGGTTAAAATTATACATTTGCACAAAAAAAAATCCCCACCTGATAAATGCAAAAGTCATAACATCCTGATTTGGGCATGACCTTTCTCCTAGAAACAAACTGGAGAGGCGGGAGGCTGATCATGATTGTATATTAATAGAGAAGTCAGTGTTTGGGTGCTTAAAACAGCTGTCGGCCCTGATTTAATTGTGATGCAATTCACATATGCTTTTTAGGCTAGCCAACTTTGAAATCTGGAGTCGGTATAAGTTAAAGAAAATTAGCTCATCTGACTATCATAGCTATTTTCATCTGCAGACTTATTTTGTTTTGCTTATTTGTTTTATTATGTATTTATTTATGCACTCCCAAGGAATTCAAGCCACACCCCAGCTTTTCCACCTCTCTGTGTTTTATTTTTACAACCACAGCCTCAGGTAGATTAGATCTGAGAAAAAAGTGATTTGCCCCTAATGAATATTTAGGAGCATAAAAATTTCAGCCTTTTCTACTCCAGCACATCTTTTTAAAACTTGCTGGGTCCCCCCCCCCACTTTTGGCTTTTATCCTCCTATATTGTACTATTATGATCTTACCTGTGGATGCATTATTTGTGTGAAAAGGATTGGACTAAGGTTGAGCAGAATTTTTTAGAAACTACAACATCTCTATAAGCAAAGATTCTCAGTAGGTGGCAGCACGTAGCCAACCTTCTCCAATCTTTAAAAACCTAAGCAGAATCAGATCTGTGTAGTGCTTGGATGGGGGACCACAAAGAATCCAAAGTCTACAAGGTTGTTAAGCAAATAAAGACTACAGAAGCTGAATATAAAGGCAAACTGCTTCCATATTGTTGCCAAGAAAGCAGTGTGACTGTAGCCTTAAAATCACCAGGCAACAAGCGTATTATAAGGATGATGTTACATTTTAACCCATTATTTTTTAACCTTGATAACTTTTAAGATATGTGGACATCAACTCCCAGAATTCCCCAACTAGAACCATGGATTTTAGAAGTTGAAGTCCATACATCTTAAAGTTGCCAAGGTTAATAAACCCTGTTTTAACCTAACAAAAAATCTTGTAAGATGGGCCAGTTATTTCCTTATTGCAGAAAAATGGGAGTGGGAAGTTTTATGTCTCACGAGGTTTTATGTTTGAACTGGGTATCCATCTTTAACTTTCCAAATTATTTTGAGAGCAGGGTAAAGCTTGGAATGAAGGGAAAGTCAAGGCAATGGAGATGAAACTGTGACATGAAAATTGAGATAAGAATGTATCTAATTTAGGAAAGTGTAAATCCAGTGTCAGGTACAAATAATTAGAGGCAGCTTTTCTTTATAAATCAAATAGAAACTGCAGCCAAGACCACCACGGTACTGATTATTTGTATACAGCACTGTCACAGGTTCTTTTAAACTACAGGTAGTCCTTGACTTATGTCCACAATTGAGCTCAAAATTTATGTTGCTAAGCAAGACAGTTGAATTCTTCTCCATTTTATGACCTTTCTTACCACAGTTGATAAGTGAATCACTGCAGTTAAGTTAGTAATATAGTTGTTAAATGAATCTGGCTTCCTCACTGACTTTGCTTGTCTACTAGAATAGAATAGAGAATAGAATGGAATGGAATGGAATGGAATTCTTTATTGGCCAAGTGTGATTGGACACACAAGGAATTTGTTTTAGTGCAAATGCTCTCAGTATTCATAAAAAAGAAAAAGAAAAAAAAATAAATTCATCAAGAATCATAGGTATAACACTTAATAGTAGTCAAAGGGTACTAATAAGCAATCAAATCATACTAGGAAATATAACAAGTGATCAAATCAAATCAAATTATACTAGTAAACAGTCAATTTAAAAATCATAAGGATACAAGCAACAATTTTTTTTTGAAAAGGGGGAAAAAACAAAACAACCCCCCCCCCCCCCCCCCCCCCTTTTTTTTTTTTTTTTTTTTTTTTTTTTTTTTTTTTTTAAGTTACATTCATGCAGTCAAGTGGGAGGAGATGAGTGAAAGGAAGGATGAGAAGATGAATAGTAATAGTAATGCAGACTTAGTAAATAGTTTTGACAGTGTTAAGGGAATTAATTATTTGTATAGCAGAGTGATGGCAGTCGGGGGGAAACTGTCCTTGTATCTGGTTGTTCTGGTGTGCAGTGCTCTATAGCTTCATTTTGAGCATAGGAGTTGAAACTGTTTATGTCTGGGATGTGAGGGGCCTGTAAATATTTTCACAGCCCTCTTTTTGACTCGAGCATTATACAGGTCCTCTATTGAAGGCAGGTTGAATTGTTTTTTTCTGCAGTTCTAATTATCCGTTGAAGTCTGTGTCTGTCTTGTTGGGTTGCAGAACCAAACCAGACAGTTACAGAGGTGCAGATGACAGACTCAATAATTACTACAGATAGTCCCTGATTTACAACAGTTCATTTAGTGAACAAAGTTACAATGGCACTGAAAAAAAGTGTCTTTATGACCATTTTTCACACTTAGGACTGTTGCAACAACCCCATGGTCACATGATCAAAATTCATGATTGGCAGCTGGCATGTATTTATGATGGTTGCAATGTCTCAGGGTCATGTGATCATTTTTTGCCAACCTTCTGACAAGCAAAGCCAATAGGGAAGCCAGATTCACTTGATAACCATGTGACTAAACAGTTGCAGTGATTCACTTAACAACTGTGGCAAGAAAGGTAAAAAATGGGGCAAAATCCACATAACTGTCTCACTTACCAACAGAGATGTTGGGCTCAATTGTTGTTGTAAGTCAAGGGCTACCTGTATTCCTTTTGAATCCTACTGCTAGAGAACCATCTATTTGCCTTAGGCTGCTTCAGGCTTCATTCCCATAACCAAACCACCCTCCCTCCCACTCCAAAACCACCACACCCAGCTGCTTCTGTTCAGCTTTTATAGCCATCAGTTACAATGCTGGCTAGGGAGGTCTTAAAGGGACAGGCCCACAGCTGCTCAAATGCTGGTGGTTTTGCAGACAGGTTGCCGTCTCTCAAATACCCTTTATTTTATTAATGCAATGTCATTACCAAAGAAGAAGCTAGATCTTTTACCTCACCATCTATTTTGGTAGCTTTTCTAATCACTTGTGAAGGAGCAGGACTTATGTGTTCTGCTATTGCATGGTTTGTTTAATCACGGTTATCAAATAATCTATGACTGGCCATGCAAAGCCAAAATCAAATGGCATATGTGTCACAGTTTCTGAATCAGGCCTAAATATGGTGGTTCTTGAGAGCATTACTTCAAAAAATGCCCACAATGACTCTTAACAGGAAGATTAGCCTAGTCATGCCCATTATTTAACTATAATGGTGGGTTTTAAAACTTGGCAATGTTAAGATGTTTGGATTTCAATTCCCCAAATCCCCCAGCAACATTTGGGCCATTTTATTGGTTTATGATGAATTAAATGCCCATTATGAAATCTATAATGTTTTGGGATTTCAGGTAAACGTTCTTTGCTGTTTTAAATGTATTTTTGAGAGCTGCCTGGAGATGTTAAAGACATATGTTGCATAAAGATATTTAATAAATAGTGGGGGCCTATAGAACTACCTAATGAATGTGTAACAAAAGTGATGATGGGAACCAGAATTCTCCAACTGGCATCTTTGGAGTAAAGTTTGTAACTAAAATAAGTATGGCTGAAATTTTGTTAGTTTTCCTTCTAATCCTCAAAGATTAGTAATCACTGATTATATAGGTACTCGGAATGGAACAGCTTGCCACAGCCAACTCGCCCTGGCCAACTAAGGATGCAACAAGTTTGGTAATTGTTCTGTACCAAATATCAGCCTTTCTAATGATAGCTTCTTTGTGTGCAAAAGAAAGGCATACACTGTATGTAGGCGGTGGAATTAAATACAAAATATATGTGGTTATAATACTTATTTGTTTCCTAGGGTTTATTCTGCATTTATTGCAGGTAGTACTTGACTTATGAGCACAGTTGTGCCCAAAATTTCTGTTGCTAAGTGAGACATTTGTCAATTGAAAATGGGTAAACCATTTTATGACATTTCTTGCCACAGTTGTTAAGTGAACTACTTCAGTTGTTAAGTGACACAGTTAAGTGAATCTGGCTTCCTCTTGACTTTGCTTGTCAGAAAGTCACAAAAGGTGATCATATGACCCGGGACACTGCAACCGTCATAAATATGAATCGGTTGCCAAACTGAATTTTGATGGGGATGTTGCAGTGGTAATAAGTATAAAAAATAGTCAAAAGTCACTTTTTTCAGTGCTGTTATAACTTTGAATAGTTCAACAACTTTGAACTTTTGTGAGTCGAGGGCTACCTCTACTTTTTCAGTAACTCAAGAAGGTAATCATGAATAATAACAAATATAGGTAGCCCTGCCTTGACTTATGATCACAATTGAGCCCAAAATTTATGTTGCTAAGCGAACAGAATGATACTATCGCATCATAGCAGACCAGTCTTCATTTGGCTCCCCCCTTACCTTCCCCCACGTGTTTTTAAATCACAAACAGATATGTGTTACCTTGACATTTATTAGAGAATATATAGTAGCATAACATGATGCTCTAAGCATCAATGTACTGTAACTCACAAAGTCTCATACAATATATTGTCAAAACCATTTCCATATGGTACAGATAGTCCTTAACTTACAATCATTCAGTGACCAAAGTTACAGTAGCAAGGAAAAAAATGACTTAGGACCTGACCTTGCACTTAAGACCATCATAGCTTCCCTCACGGTCACATGATCAAAATTTGGGGCTTGGTACCACCAAATATTTAGGATGACAAGATAATGTGATCACCATTGCAACCTTCCCCGCCATCTTCCGATAAGCAAAGTCAGTGGGGGAAACTGGATGCACTTAATGACTGCGTGATTCACTTAACAACTGCAGTGATTTTCTTAATAACCATTGCAAAAAAAAGGTCATAAAATCGGGTGCGATTCACTTAGCATCATTTTACTTAGTAACGGAAATTCTGGTCCTGGCATTGGTTGTAAGTCGAGGACTACCTATAAACACTTCTTTGAGTGATTGCCTGACTCCTGATTAACTGCATAGTCATGGTCATTTAGTTTTCTTGGCAGCAATGCAGGTAGTCCTCAACTTACAACAGTTAGTGACAGTTCAGCTACAATGGCACTGAAAAAAAGTGACCTATGACCTTTTTTCACACTTATGACCATTGCAGCATCCCCCTGGTCGCAAGATCAAAATTCAGACCCTTGGCAACTGACTCACATTTATGACAGTTGCAGTGTCCCAGAGTCATGTTGCCACCTCTTGCGACCTTCTGACAAGCAGTGGGGAAGCCAGATTCACTTAACAACCGTGTTACAAACTTAACAACTGCCGTGATGCACTTAACAACTGTGGGAAGAAAGATTGTAAAATGGGGCAAAACTCACTTGACAACGCCAAAAGGTGCTTTTTTTTAAGGTGCTGGACTTTCTTGTTTTTTCTTTCGAAGGCACTTCGCTTCTCATCCAAGAAGCTTCTTCAGCTCTGACAGGATAGTGCGGAATGGGGATGCAGATGACCAGCTGTCTGCAAGGAATATAAATCCCTCCATCCCCCACTATCCTGTCAGAGCTGAAGAAGCTTCTTGGATGAGAAGTGAAACGTCTTCAAAAGAAGAGAAAAAAAGTCCAGTTGCCTCCTGAAAAAGCACCTTTGGGACAACTATGGGGATGACTGAGAATCTCTACAGTTACTTAACAACTTTTGTCTAGCAACATAATTTTTTTTTTGCTCAGTTGTTATCTGTATAGAGTTAGTTTGCTATTGTTTTTCGCAATTTCCTAGACTAGAGATTTTCTGGTGGTCTTCCATCAAACTATTATCTAGGTTCAATTGTGCTTAGCTTTTTTAATATAAGTTTTAGATCAGTTGGATCTTGACACCGTCTACTCTATGAAGTCAAGTTCCATATATCTGTGGCTTTTGAAATTATCTCTACACCAGATGAATTTTCCCATTCTTTCCCAGGAATTAGTGTTGTCTAGTTTCCTATCCACCCAAAAATCAATTTCAAAGTCAGTCAGCCTTTGGTGACTTTACTTCCTTCATATTTAAGGCTATTTTAAAAAAAAAAAATCAGCAAAAGGAATGTTTATCTCTAATTACACCTGTTCTGGAAGGAGTCTAGAAATAACAACTTGACCTTTAGGATGTGAAGTTATTTGAAGTCAAGACAAGGCAGGGAAATAAGGATGGAGGACATGAAATGTAAGGGTTTAGAAGGAACCATGCTAACAGGTGTGGTACAGATTAAATAATTTCCTGAAAGAATAGACCACTCAATCCAGTTTTAATTCTAAACTGGGACTAAAAGGCTTTATACCATCCTCAACCTGTTTTTTTGTGGATCCAGCCACTTTTTCAAAATCTTTTACTGAAAAGCAACAACCCACCACAGAAATAGGAAACTCAAAAAAGCATCTAGTAGATCCCTGAAGTATGTGGAGCATCATTTTTAAAGAGAGAAACCTCCCAATTACCCCCATCATGCAAGCTTCGTGAACTGTAACATGTGGGGTTCGTTCTCACAAGATGTGACGGACACAAATAGAGGGCATTTAACTATGAAAAGTTCAGTATTGTAGCAGGCAAGAGGTCTATTATCAGCTATTTATAGGAAGTGGAACATCCTTATTCAAAGGCAGCCAATCTCTGAACTCCTCAGATATGGGAACAGATTGACAAAATATCTTCTTTGTCGTCATTTGACATTTCATCGCGTTGCTCGCCATCATGGATTTACTGTTTTCATTTTGATTGTGGGCCCTGTCCTAATTTAACCTCCTCTTCCTAAAGGCTGCTTTATTTATTACCGCCATTTGACTGTTCTTTTATTTCAACTCCTGCTAAAACCCCGAAATATCCATTACTAAATACGTTAGTCTGGGAGAAGTGTGTGGACCACGAGGGGTCAAATTCAATGTATAATTAGGAGAAATTATCTCAGATACTGTGTCCGTGTGCAGCGGAGAACACACAGGGAAAGTATTAACAGTTCTGCCAGGGGATCCCAATTCAACCCCAGGCACGCTATTGACAGATGGCGCTCGGGAGTCGCAGGCCAACCAGATTATTAAACGGCTCTTCGCCGTCTCTTCGCTTTCCCCCCCTCCTTTGTCCCTCCGTCTGCACGCTGGCTCGCTCCGAGGCGCTTTGGGGCGCTGGATGCGTTAGGAGGGGCCATCCGGGGCAGGTGCCGCTCACCTGGGCCGAGCAAGGAAGCCCCCTTTCAGGCGTCCGTCGCTCCAGCCCGGCCCTGATGGCGCGCCGGCTGCCTCTTCAGCCCAGCTCCGGTCCTTCGCTCGCCACCCTCCCGTCCTGGCGGCTGTGAGACCAGCCCCGGCTGCTTTCTTGGTTCGGATGAGCCGCCCGCATCCCGACGCCGCACTGCGATGCTGTTTTCCTGGTGCAGCCCTCAACCTTGAGCTCAGGAGCCACGATGCCAGAGACTGGGGCGGCAGGACCGGCGGCGAGCGTCCAGGAGAACAAGCGAGGCGGAGGAGCGATGGATGGGGAGGCGGCCGCGCCACCTGCCACCGGGGTCCTGGGTGAGTAAGCGCTGCCCCCGGGCGGCTGTCCCGGGCCGTGGGATGGCGATGGCGGCGCGGGCGGAGGACCGTGGATAAAGAAGGGTCGCACCGGCGGCTTTTCCGCAGCCGCCCGTAGATGTTGGCAAGCGCGGACTTTGACGAAGTTGAGGAAGACCGGAGGGCGGCTGCATCCCTTTCCCGGGTGGAAACACCGGCTGCGGGGCGCCGGCTGGGAAGGCGCGCCTGTGTGTGTGTGTGTGTGTGCGGGCGTGGAAGGGGCTGCAGTCGCGCCGCCGCCGCCGCCAGTCTATTGTCTCACAAGCGGGCGTGACTCCCCCGACCCGAGAGCCCACCGGCTTCAGTCGACGGATTGGGGTGGGGTGGGGGTGTGAGGCGTCCTCGAAAGCCTGGTCGGGAGTGGCTGGACACGACGCCCGGCCGCGCAGACACGGGCGCCTCGTGGAATTGTAAGGCGAGCGCCCGGACCTGACCCCTCGCGTCTCCTCCGGAGGTCAGCCGGTCTTCGGGGTGCAGGTGGGAGCGGCCCTCTTCCGCCCTTCCAAAATTTCCGTCCCGCCGGCAGAGGCCGAAGGAGACCGGCCCTGCAGGTCCACTGCGGCGGAGGCCATCCGCGCCTTGGCTTTGGATGACGCCGCCATCGGGGGAGGCTGCTTTTCGGCGGGGCCGTGGCGAGAGGACCCTTAAAGGTCGCGAGGCGAGGGAGTCGCAGGGCGCGCGTCGGCTTCTCCCAAACCCGGGCTTTCTAGACGCGCGGGACGTGGGCTGCGGGTGATGGGACTTGTGGTCGAGCGTACCTGGAGGGCGCCGCTGTGGAACGCCAGTGGGAAGGAGCCTGAAATATTTATTTATTGAGCTGGTGCTGAGAAAACCCAGCCACGCGGGGGGAGGAATGAGCAGGACTAGGTTGGGAAGGAGGCCTCTCCCTCCCTGTGTACCTTTTGGAAACCTCTGGGCAGAGTGAGGTTGTCTTTTTTTCCCCCTCGCTCTTTCCCTTTTGGCCCATTTCGGATAGAAAGAGACTTCAAGAGTTTAGCGTGTGTGCGTGCACACAAATGTATGTGAGAATGGGGTGATAATAGAGCACCTAGAGTTCATATACTGCTTGATATTTTAAAATTTCTCCAAAAGACACTAGGCGTTGGACCTGCAGTCCTAGTGATCGGTTATACATGCAACAGGGTTTATGTCCTTGGCCAGTTTATTTATTTATTTATTTATTTAAGCATGTTTTAGATAACAGATATAATTAGGAACATGATTATAAGTACATGAATTGGGTATGAATAAAATGGAATATTAGGACAGGGACGGTAGGCACGTTGGTGCTGTTATGTATACCCCTTACGGACATCTTAGGAATGGGGTTTTGCTTCAGTACAGTTTAGATGCAACTTACACACACACACACACACACTTATACTTGTCTCCCCCCACCCATGTTTTTATATAAGAGTTCTTCCGTGGGGATAAGCGGGATATAAAACTAAGAAATAAAGCAAAAATCATTATTTATTTCACAGGCCTAATCTTTCTTCAAGGTTAGCAGTGGAAAAACTGTGAAGGACCTGGGGCAAATCTGTGGGAAACAGTTTAGGATGTGAATTATCTGTTTGAGATAGGATTCCCAACCCCAACCCCCCAAATATGAATTGAGAATCCCTGGCTTAAAGTATTGGACTTCAGCTCCCACAAACTGCACTCAGTATTGTACTGAACTGAAATCCATAATTAAAGCTAAGCACATGGCTTGGGTTCATAAACTTAAACCATATTTTTAGCCACAATTTATTGCATAAAGCTCACTTGGCTGGTTTCATACAATACATTAAATTATTAAAGACGGTGTGCTAAACCACTAGTAGTTTTAACCTTTATTAGTTGCCTGAGCCACAGTGGATGGATCCTTACAATGTATTAAGCCCTAAGGCAGCTATGGTTGACAAACTGTAATTGTACCTTATGTCTGAAAAACCAAAACCTCACAATTGTGTTATGTTTTAGTGTAATATATATCTAGAATCTACATGTGGCCAAATTACAATAAATTGCTTAAGCATAAGTACATCTGGATATTAGAGAGAAGAAAGTATTTTATCCCTGTCCCATCAGATGAAGAAAATTCTAGTAATACTAAACAGCTGTTTCTGAGGACAGAGCCTCAACGGGAGGTGTATTAGTAGCTTTCTCTTGCCCACCTTATTTTTTTTCTGGTAGTTTTTCACCCCACCGAAGTAACAGGCATGTAGTTAGTTCTATGAGTTAATGAAGGAACTGCAAAACTATTGTCCCTGAATAAAACAGCATAGAATCAAGCAAGGTAAAAAAAAGAAGTATGATCTCTTAGGCAGAGATTTTGAACCTGAAGATGGTAGTTTGAACAAAAAAAGATAAGTTGTGCACTCTTGAAGATTAATTGAATCCTCCAAACCTTTGGATTGATTTGGCCCAGAAATACATCTTATTAATATGTAAATTAATGTCACAAGCTAACTCTATTGGTGCAAATAGGAGAGAGTTCTCATTACCTAGATTCTAGCTATTTAAAAGTAGAAAGTGCTTAATTGGTCAAAAAAAGCGGGCGGCAGTACTGACACACTATGCTGAGCTTGGTTGGTTTTAACCTTGTGTAACGTTTTAGCAGCTTAGTGTTTTGTCAGAATTCTAGCTTTTTGGTTCAGTTTAAATTCAATAAATAGTGTGAATCCTGAAAATGAGTAAACTCAGGACTCAGATTAAGCATGTTATACGAATCCAGCTATGTTCTGGAGACTTTGCATTGAAGTCTGCTGACATACGTGAGAGTACGTGCATGTGCATATATTTTCACTGTAGTGCCAACCTCAGCCCACACTACAGCTATGCCAAGAAGATTTTGGGCACCCACAATGCCCAGCCTGTGTCTTTCATTGCCTGGAGTCAGCACGCACAATCCGCAAAGACAGAACTCCTTTGTCAAATTCCCAATTCCCATTGAGTTGGCTGAGATGGGGGAATAATTTTTTCAATCTTGTATCATTTCATCCTTTTTCCAGAATTTTCCCAACAAGCGGAGGCTGCAGTTCTGAATCCGATTAATTGAAGTTGTGTAACTTCTTAGCATAGCCTAATAGAAAAACTTGAGCAAACTGTTAGTATGGGGAAGAAGGGACGGACACCCTGAAAATTAGGAAAAGATAAATAGGCGTTTCTATTTTATGCTGCAAATCTTTATAGCCTTTCTTTACTCCTTATTTTGTAGCATTATGAGGTAGACTACTCTTGCATAGGGAGGTTCCATGTGGGTTAGATATCCTGAGGAAAAGCTGTAAGGGTAAACACTTCACTTAAATGGATCAAATATGAGGTCCTGCTTTTGGTAACGATTAATTTTTTTCCTCTCCCATCAGTAGTTGGCATTCCAGAATGAAATATAGGATCCATTCTTCACAACTTTAAAAGCAATTCCCTCTAGATATATTGGACAATAATTCCAATTACATATGGGGATGTTGGATTTGTTTTCGAGCACATCTGAAGGGCACCAGATTGGGGAAAATTGGTTTAAAGGATTCCAAAAGGTCTGCCAAGTTAAAATGTATTCAACATACAAAGAACATCTACTCGATCTGTAAACAGGATGTCTTGCATCCTGTTTCCAAAATGACTTGCCAGATGCCTCCAAGAAGCCCGTTGGCAAGACATGAAATTTGCCAAACTTCCCTGTGTTATTTTCCTGCAGGGATCTATTAACTGGGAATAGATTTCCTTTGAACAGGGAGTTGCTGTTATTCTACAAGCATCAGCTTTATCTCCAGCATGTCCCAATTGTATACAGTTGATCAGAAACGAGTTTTGCAGCTTTTGCCCTTCCTTGAAATGGAGTCCATATTGGCAGTAATCAAATATGTGTGTTGGACTCTCAGAAGTGGGCACATGCAAAATGACACATCCCTTAGCATCTTAACTCTAAACTGCATAACAATTTCTGAACCGAAATTGTAAAACAAAGAAGAATTTTGTACAGCATCTGATTGCATGCCGCAAACTGAAGAGAGAGGCACCCTAGAGTTCCCAAGAAGTGTAACTATTTGAAGGAGCACATACATTATTTACAACATACTCTGCCATAAGAAGTGATGATGGTTACTGTATATAAGTAGATAAATCCACATTCATAGTCTAGTTTTCAGTCTTTCTGGACCTGGATTAGGAAGCCTTTTCATCCAATTTATGGGGGGGCTGCTCTAGTATTCATACAAACGGTTAATATCAATTATTTCAAGGTTGCTAAACAGAACCTCCATATTTAGACATTGTATACCTTTGAATAATAAACACTAGGAGTTATGCAAACAATGTGGGGATTGGGTGTAGGGGAAGATGTTGCCCAATACTTTGTTTTTGCTATCTTGGAAGCAAATACAGGTAGTCCTCGACTTACGACTACAGTTGAGTTCCAGATTTCTGTTGCTAAGCAAATCAGTTAAGTAAATTTTGCCCCGTTTTACGACCTTTCTTGCAACTGTTGTTAAGAGAATCACTGCAGTTGTTAAGTAAGTAATATGATAGTTAAATGAATCTGGCTTCCCCACTGACTTTGCTTGTCAGATATTCACAAAAGATTATCGCATGGCCAGGGACACTGCAACCATCATAAATATGCGTCAGTTACCAAGCCTCTGAATTTTGATCACGTGACCATGGGGAGGCTGTAACAGCTGTAAGTGTGAAAAACGGTCATGTCACTTCTTCCAGTGCCGTTGTAAGTTTGAACGGTCACTTAAGTGAACTTTTGTAAGTCGAGGACTACCTGTTGTAGTCAACAATGCTCTCAATAGTAGCTAGGTCAGTGATGGCTAACCTTTTTGGCACCAAGTGCTCAAAGCAGACGCACACATGCACACCCCCAAAATGCAGTGCACCCTCTCCCCGTGCATGCACCCTGCTCCCCGTGGATGCACCCCGCTCCTTGCACATGCACATCAGAGACCCAAAGACCAGCTGGCCAGCAGGAGGTGTGCACGCACATACACAGCAGAGCTGAGCTGGGGCGACGGCTCACGTGCCCAGAGAGAGGGCTCTGCGTGCCACCTCTGGCACACGTGCCATAGGTTCACCATCACAGAGTTAACAGATAACAGATAATCAGAGTTGGAAGTGACCTTGTAGGTCATCTAAGTCCAACCCCTGCCCAAGCAGGAGACCCTACACAATTTCTGACAAATGGCAGTCCAATCTCTTCTTGAAAGTCTCAAGTGATGATGCTCCCACAACTTCTGAGGGCAAGCTGTCCCATTGGTTGATTGTTCTCACTGTCAGAAAGTTTCTCCTTATTTCCAGGTTAAAATCTCTCCTTGTTTAGTTTCCATCCATTATTCCTTATCTGGCCTTTGGGTACTTTAGAAAATAGCTGGACCCCTTCCTCTCTGTGGCAGCCCTTCAAATATTGGAAGACTGCTATCCTGTCTCCCCTGGTCCTTCTCTTCACTAGACTAGCCCTGCCCAGTTCCTGTAACTGTTTTTCATACGTTTTAGTCTCCAGTCCCCTAATCATCCTGGTTGCTCTTCTCTGTACTTTTTCTAGAGTCTCAACATCTTTTTTTATAATGTGGTGATCAAAGCTGAATGCAGTACTCTAGGCCTAGTCTAGTTAGGTGGTACCGTTCCATAATTTGTGGATTCCAGTCAAATTGGGACTACAACTCCCATAATTCCAAATTCATGCTGCTATTCAGAGAATTGTAATCCAACATACTTAAAGAGCAACAGACAACATACTCTGAGAGTGGGGAGAATTGAGTTTAGATTTGTCTTTTGACTTCAGGGACTTGTTCTGATGATAGCTACTGTATAAGACACATTTATTTTAAAGCGTCCATGGACAGAGGCTGTATAACTCTGCATTTGAAATGGTCATGAATACACAGGAGGTGGCGGAAATAGGCTGATGCCTCTCTCATTTTGTTTTAATTAGAGATAGTCCTCGACTTATGACCACAATTGAACCCAACATTTGTGTTGCTAACCAAGACCTATTTTACAACCTTTCTTGTCACAGTTGCTAAGTGAATCGCCACAGTTGTTAAAACGATTGTTAAGTGGGATCTAGCTTCCCCAATGATTTTGTCTGTTCGAATGTCGCAAAAGTTGATCACACAGCCCTGAGGACACTGCTACCGTCATAAAATGCGTATCCGTTGCCAAGTGTCTGAATTTTGATCATGAGGTCACAGGGATGCAACGGTTTGTATTTGTGAAAAATGGCCCTGTCCATTTTTTCAGTGCCGTTGTAACTTTGAACGGTCATTAAACAAAAGGGGGCGTGCGTAAGCGCACCAACGTGCCTACCGTCCCTGTCCTATTGTTTCTTTTCTTTTCTTTTTATTTTTCTTATATGTATCCATGTATTCATAATGATGTTTTTCTACTTATACCTATTATCTTGTAAGCAATTGACAAAAATAAAAAAATAAATAAAATAAAAAAATAAAATAGTCCATAATATTTTTCCAACTTTAGAATGTTGTTTGGCAGACCTGGGTATAAATACAAAAAAAAAAAAAAGGCTGTTAAGTCGAGGACTACCTGTATGGACTTGCTTTGGCTTTTCAGTGTAGCCATTATGGTAACCCTGATATGGCTAATCAGGCATGAAAGGCCAGGCTGGTTGTAGTGGATCAGGTAGTGGAGTAGGAACCACAGTTTGTAGTTTTCTCTTAGTCACAGAAACCCAGGGGTGGGCTGCTGGGGGTTTGCAGGGGTTTGGGAGATCCTCTAGCTAAGATTCTGCGCGGTTTGGAGAACCCTCAAATCCCACTCCTGGCTGGCCCCGCCCACCCCTCCCCTCCCCTCCCCTCCCCAGAGTCCCCACGTGGCCCGTTTTGGATGCAGGTAAGTGCGTGCGGAGGCTCGGGGAAGGTGAAAAACAGGCCTCCCAGAAGTTTGGGAAGGCCGGAAACGGGCCCATTTCTGGCTTCCAGAGAGCCTCCCGAGCCTGGGAGGCCGTTTTCACTCTCCCAGAGACTCAAGGAAAGCCACCGGAGCCCGGGGAGGGCAAAAATGCCCCCGCCCCCGGGCCATGGTACAGGAGGCCGACTAGGCCACACCCACCATGGCCATGCCCACCCAGCAACCAGGCAGAGAACCCTCTGCTAAAAAAAATTGAAACCCACCCCTGCAGAGACCCCTGGACAATTTTTAGCCAGTTGCTCTTTTTCCACTTTACACATCCTGGAAGAAGTTAATAGCAAACCACTTTGCAATTTTGCCAAGAAAACTGCATGGATTTGTCCAAGAAGGCACCAGAAAATTAAAGGATGGGTTTTCTTCCCCCCCAGTTTTAGCCCAACAGCGAAACTTTTATTTCTCAGGAAAAGGACTAGATAAAACTATTGCAAAATAGCAGGGTGTGATTCATACTCCAGGGAACCCTTGGGCCCTTTCTCTCCATTAACTACCTGCTGAAGGAGATGAGTCCTGCTTGTCTTGACATATTTGTTTCCAGATGTGCTAATCTTTGTAGCCCATTGGCTTTGGGCCAGGTTCTGCCTTCGCATCTATTTTCTGCTGCTGCCTGTTCCAGTCTAGCTGGATTTTTTGCCACACAAGCTTCTAGTCCTCATTGCTACGTTTAGCAACAATAAGCTAACATGTCCTGGGCAGAAACATTTCTGAAGATAATGATTAAAGGAGTAATCATTATAGCCAGCTCTTCTCCAAAGGGATCCAGTGGCATGTATAGTTCTTTCTTCCCTGGAGAACTTTCTGACTGGGTTCCCTGTCACAATATGCCAGAGGTGAAATAATGGGAGAATTGGGGGCTGCAGTGCATCCCCATTTTAGGGATGTTGTGATGTTACTGGAAAACTTATTTATTTAAATCAAATTTATATGGTTACCCATCTTACAAAAAGTAACTCTGGGTAGCAAACAGCAAAACAGTAAACATACTTAGATTTTTAGATTTAAATTTTTAAAATTTTTAAGAAACATATTTGTAAAATATCTAAAAAGCTATAGTTCTTTAGAGCCTATCTTCCTTTGGTGTTACAGATACAGAATAACAACTCCCAGAGTTGAAGTCCACAAGTCTTAAAATTGCCAAGGTTGGGGACCACTGATCTAGTCCAACCCCCCCCCCCCCCGACAAGCAGGAGACCCTACACCATTTCTGATAGATGGTAGTCCAGTTTCTTCTTGAAAGCTTCCAGTGGTGAAGCTCCCACAACTTTTGAAGGCAAGCTGTTCCATTAGTTGATTGTTCTCACTGTCAGAAAAGTTCTCCTTACTTCCAGGTTGAATCTCTCCCTGATCAGTTTCCATGCATTATTCCTGGCCTTCAGGTGCTTTAGAAAATTAAATAGCATTTGTTTCAATGGTTAAATGTTTCAATGGTTAAATCAAGACTACGATATGTTCCTCTGTCTGGATTTACATGTCAAGCCCATGGGCTTAGGAAACTACACATGACATTCATGCATGCAAGAAGTTTGTCATTGGACTCTATTCTCTCTAATCTTTTAGCTTTGCAGCCTATGCAAATGTGCCACAATTGGCACGTTTTACTTGTACAGATGGGCAGTTATGGAAATCAAATAAGTAAATAAATTAAATGGTGGCTTTTTGGTTATAGCTAGCCACAAATATTTCTGCACCGGTATGCATGGATCCTGAAGCCACCGCTGCCATCACTTATAGGCCACGTTGCAAATTCTGGGAACTGAAATTTCTTCACATCTCACTAGGGAAGGTTTTGTTTCCCGCACAGTATTTCTGACGCAAGGCAAGCCAAATTCTGGTTTTTGCTCCTGTTGCAAATTTTGGACCTTTAATAGCTTATTAGTGGACAGCAGGCAGAAACTGTAGATCAGTGGACTCGATATATGCTGAGAACAACCAAAACTACTGGGAAATCCATCATTGAGTTGGTTGCCATAGAGATGTCTAGTTTCAACATTCCCACCGCCTCCCCCTCCCCATTTCTCCATCTTTTCAGCGGAGATTTCCCAATAGTAAGTATACGTAAGAAGTATGCGTTCTTGGTGACATCTGGCTGGGTCTATCTTGCAACGGATAAAAGGGATCCTTTTGTGCAAACTGGTGTGTACGTGTGTGCATGTGTGCGTGGTTTATGTGCAAATCAAGATGAACCAGAGAGAGAAAAACAAGAGTCCCTTGAAGAGGTGGGAGCTTGAATGAAGAGGTGCTGGTTTATAGGTCTGATACAACCTTTAGCAAGAATTGACTTGCACTGCAAGAAGAATGCATTAAACAAAGAATAAAGAGCACTTTATTCTTCTTGGTGGTGCAAGAGGAGGTAAATCACTGTTATGTATTATGGATTATTAAATTATTCTGGCTTTTATATGTATTTTCCTAAGAACACCTTTGTCCTTTTTTTGGGAACGGCAGAGCAATGGACTTCCAATTATGATAGACTTCTGGGCCTGCAACTGTAAATAAAGCCCAGCTTGAGGTGGAAAATACTTCCCCTGTTGAATTTTTGCCTGTGTGGCTGTTGAATGTATAGGCACAACACTTTTTTTTGGCAGAGGACAGGATTGGCAGCCCTATGAAGAAGGAGCTAAACTTAACCAGGGCACAGTTTGGGGATATGAAAGAGGAAAGGCAGACTGTGTAATCCATGGGTGTCCAACCTTTTGGCTTGCCTGAGCCACTTTCAGTGAAAAGGGATTGCCATAGGCTGCATATAAACTATATAATATAGCTAATGTATATAAATAACAAATTTTATTTGCTGTTTAATATTTTTCATTATAACATTGTGGGGGCCGCATTATTCTAGCTGTCCAGGGCCACATGTGCAGGTTAGACATGCCTGATCTAAATTGTTTTCCACCAAGGTTCCTGCCCTCTTAACGTCAGGCACTTACTTAGCCTAACTTCTGCACTGAACTGTTTCTGCTCCTATGTCACAAAAGTGCTTATAGATCCTTTCCAGCAAAGGGAGAAACTGAGATTTCCCATCGGAGTCCAACTTCTTCCCTCAAAACATGCCCTAATGCTCAGGTTTCCATGAGGTCACCAATGGCCCCAAGTCCTTGATATGCATTCAGAAAAATAAGCAATGTGATGAATAGAAATGCATTTTTACTGATATGGTTGCATAGGTTTGTCTGAACAACTTATCAGTAGATTTGGATTGTTCATTCAGAATTTAACGTTCTACTGTTTAATGTTGAAGGATTTTCTATCACAGTAAGAACAGAGATTCTGGCTTGTTCATTATCAGTTTTCAATTGTGGCTATGTGGGTATCACAGAGAAGCTGCCTTCTGCAGCCCTGTGTCTTCAGATTTTCTTGCCTGCCGTACCCATGATCCTGACCTGGGATGAGCATTCTTGCAGTAGCAGGACATAATTGTACAGGTAGTCCTTGACTTACAATCATTCGTTTAGTGACTGTTTGAAATTACAACGGCACTGAAAAAAGCGACTTACAAGCGTTTCTCGCACTTATGATCGTTGCAGCATCCTGATGGCTACTTGATCAAAATTTGGATGCTTGGCAACTGACTCATATTTATGACGGTTGCAGTGTCCCAGGGTCACATGATCACCTTTTGCAACCTTCTGACAAGCAGTCAATGGGGAAGCCAGATTCACTCAACAATTGTGTTTCTAACTTAACAATTGCAGTGATTCAGTTAAGAACTGCGGCAAGAAAGTTTGTAAAATAGGGCAAAACTCACTTAACAATTCTCTCGAATAGCAACATAAATTTTGGACCCAATTGTGATCGTAAGTGGAAGACTACCAGTAGCCTAACCTAATGAGAGGGTGGGAAAAGATATTTCATGGGGAAAGGATTTTTCATTGGAAAAAATCTTTTCGCTGTTACTTCCTTTTGCACTGGTTGTTCTGAAACACGGTCTCTGAACATGAAAAGCTCTGATGGCTTTCTAAGGTAGAGAAGGCAATAGATAGCCCTAATATGAGCTCGGCTGGATCAGAGGAGGGGCCTGCTCTTAATCCAGCATCCCACTCCAATCTCTGAATGTGACAGGACCTGCACCTGGAGGAGGAGTCGGTGGGGGAGGTTTGCAGGAGTGGGATTCAAATTTTTTTAGCAAGGGGCTCTCTGCCCTAATGACTGGCTGGATGGGTGTGGCTGGGTGGTCATGTGACTGGGTGGGTGTGGCCAACTCGACCTTGCTTCTTGGCCTTAATTACCTAAAAAAAGATATATACCAAAAAGTTGTGTATTATTTCATGCATTTAATACTTAAATACAAGACTGAGTGAAACCAGGCTTAATAGCAGTGACTGTGAGAGGGGTCTTGGAGTCTTAGTGGAGGTCCTGGTGAGTTACGTGATTCTTATTATTTGGGGATTAATCCCCTTGGAGGCTAGTGGCTATATTATCTGATTTTTTTTCAATGGCTCTCCCTCGCAAGCACTGAGTGGATTGTTTATCTAGCTTGCAACACTTTTACGAGGGGTGAAACGCCCAGAAGTTCAATTAAGCCTATTAAGAGCTTTCCCTTGCTGCTTATCTTCCTGAGGTTCTTGGGGGCCCTCCAAGCCTTGCAGAGTCTTAGCTAGGGGCTCTCGCGAGCCCCCCAGTAGCCCACCCCTGGAGGTTTGACAACCCAGAGCTTCCCCAAAGACAGGCCAGCATTCGGAGATTGTGCAGCCCTAAACTGGATGGGGGAAAGGGGAAGAGGTTCAGGGTAGATGCATCTGAGAATCTCTAATGATATATATCTAGTACAGGAGTGTCAAACTCTATTTCATTGAGAGCCGCAATCAGGGTTGTGTTTGACCTCGGGGGGGGGACAACTGGCGGGCGTGGCCACATCAATGTCACTTGTGTCGGGGGAATCTGTGGTGGCCTGGGCGGGGCGGAATCCATTGTCCTCCCAGGCTCTGTTTTTGTCTGTGATGACCTCCTCCAGCCAGCGAAAACGGACCTGGGAGGACCACATGCGCCGCTCCCAAGCTCCATTTTCACTGGCGGGCACCATGGGCCAGTCCTTTACTGTTTCCAGCATGGCCTCATGGGCCAGATCTAAGCACCTTGTAGGCCAGATCTGGCCTGCGGGCCTTGAGTTTGACAACCCTAAAGTTATAGCTTTAGCTTGGCAAGATTCTGTTCACTAGGTATCAGCAAGTCAAGGGCTGAACTTGATTAGGTTTTGCTGCGTCTTCTCTGGACTTAGGCCTGACATTTCTGCAAATCAGAGGAGAGGCAAGGCGGGTCCCTCACAGGAGAGAAAAGAGAGGGCATCCAAGTTTCTTTTCAATGCATCTCAGCTCAATTAAAAGATGCTGGTTCCAAAAGCACTCAGTGATTCACCATCTGTACTTCTCTCTTCACAGACAAGCTGTTTGGGAAACGTCTGCTGCAGGCTGGGCGTTACATCATGTCCAATAAATCGTGGATGAAAACGGTCCCCACAGAAAACTGCGATGTGCTGATGACTCTGGCAGGTGTGTAGGGTCGGTGTGGTGGTTGCCATTGATTCTCTCCAAATGCAATTAGAGTTGTGCTTTTAATTTTCCCCTCTCTGCCGTTTCCCCCAAATAACTTCTGCAGTTTGACATTCTGAATCAGTCTAGTCTTGATTGCTGAAATACAGTAGCTGGAGGTAATCTTGTAGGATGTGGTGGCTTCCAGGTGTTAGGTCTTCTCAGAATTCACAGTAACCAGATTAGAATTGGATTCAGATGATCAAGGGCAGACCCATTGTTAGAGCTGTGTTGACCTATTGCTTTTATATATTTTTTCCCTGACTGCTGTGCGTTTTATGCTTTTCTTTGTATTTTTTTTAAAAACATGGTTAGTTATCCAGAGCCATGCATTTAGATAAGTCTCATAAACAAATGCACCAAAGTGGTTGCTTTGGGCTTCATAGGTTGAATGGATCCATCCAATTTCAAGTCATTGATAAAACCATACTTTAAAAATCCATAACTTGATGAACCATTCAATGGACAAAGTTTGTGCAATATGGCTGGTTGAAACTTACCCTATTCCTGAGGTAATGATTTATCTAGGGCTCTGTCAGCTGACAAAACTGACACAACTAAACCCCAATTCACCTTGGCCTGACCATCCTTGCTTGCTGTTGCTTCCTCCAAAGTTTACAGCTTTAAAAAAGGTACAATGTGCCTATCTGAGAATAGATATCCCTTATATGGGAGGGAGTGCATCAGCCAAAATACTAATTCAATTTATTCAGTGTATCTCATTACTAGCATTTGTTTTGAATGAAAGTAACAAGGTAGACAAGTGAGACATCAAAACTAAATGATTCAGCAAAAACAAAATAAATAAATATAAATAAATGTTTATCCTTGGATTAACTCCTGGTGACAGCCTCTATGTAATTTTCCCTCCCTTCTTGTGAAGAATGATGGAGATGGCAAACTTTGAACGGGTGAAATTGCTCTGTTTTTAAAACATTTCCCAGGATGAGAACCTGCAAAGGCAGTGCAGATTGACCTAGCCACAAATGCCCAAAGTGACTAAAACCTCAGGAAATTGCCAAATATCACGTTGTGTGTTCTTATGGAAAATATTGCAAGATGTCAGTTGGAACATCAACACCTTTGGAGACTTAGTGTTCACACATGATTTTAGCTCTTTTAAAAACCTATTATTATTAAAAAAATAATTTTCAAGCTATATAGGAAGAAAGTTCCATATGTCATAATGCTGAGAGGCATCACATAACTCGAACCTAACTTGCATTTATGTTACAACGCAGTGATCCACATGCAGATGGAGAATTCTTCCAAAAGAATTTAAGATCAGCTAATGATTTCAGTTAGGATTCAGAGATCAAATTAAAGAAAAATATGTTAAGCCCAGGAATGTTTTGGTCAATCCTAAAATAGAGTTTATACACTTCCCCATACCTTTACTTGTCCCTCCCCAATAATTATTTTTCTACATATTTCTAAATACAAGTGTAGCAAACTTCCTTATATGGAGAATCTTTGACTTGAGACTCTGATTGAGCCCAGAATTATGGTTGTAAGTTGTGCTAGTTGTTAAGGAGGTCACCATGTTACTATGGCCAATTATATGATTTTTTTTTTTGATGATGTTCATGAAGCAAAATCCATTATCCACAATGGGCGTTTTTGACAGAAATCCGAAGTAAACGCCAGTTTCTGACAAAACAAGTAAATTGTGAAGTGACACCACAGACATCCATACATGTGGGCCAGTTGTTGAGCACCCAAAATGCAATCATGTAACCACGATGTGTGTGTGTGTCTGTGTCCCCTTGATAACTTTGAATCTGGGGAAGCCTGGGGAAGTCTGTTGTAACTTTGAACCCTTCCTAAGCAACTAGTTGTAAGTTGAGGCTACTTTTACTAGTGCTTCTAGGTATGTTAGACTACAATTGCCATTGCCTTTGATCAGCATGGCTAGAAAGTGATGGGAGTTATAGTTCAACATATGTGAGTAGCCCAACTTAATCATTAGCATTTGCAAATTGCAGTTTAATTAATTTCCCTATCCTATCTAAAAACTGCATTTCTCAAACACCCAGTTTTTATTTTTCCCATCTGAAACTGGATATTTCAGTTCAGAGGAGACAACTGGGGGGGAATGCCTAACCACAGTTATCTCAGGTCTGTAAACTCATTCCTAAGGGAGGACTAGAACTCCCAGTTACCTGGTTTCTAGGTCAACAGCTTAACCACTATTCCAAAATTGACTTTTAGTTGGGTGATGAATAGAACTAAACCAGTGTGGTTTAGAAACTAATTTAGGGATTACCAATATGTGTGAACCAGACACTTAGATTAATTCAAGGAAGCATGGATAAAACAGACCATGACCTAGCATGACAGGTGAGCTCAGCCAGGGCGTCAGAAGTTGGGGGTTTTTTTGTTTTTATTTTGTTTTGCCTCCTTGTATTAGCAGAAGGAATAAAACTGAATATGTGCTTGAAAGGAGATACCAACACAGGACAAATGCCAAACCGTAATAGAATATGGAGGTGCAGGAAAGGTGGGGGAAGGAACACTTCTGCACTTAAGCTTTTGAATCACTGCCAGTGAGGAGGCATTCACAAACAGATATCACTTGGGAGAAAGAAGCTTGCATCACCCAAGGCATTCAAAAACATAGCTAAAAACTAATGACTAATTGCATTGTGCAGCTCTTCAGCCACCATTGCAAAGGATGATCTGTTATAACATTTAAGGATGATCTGTAGGAGTAATGATTCACCCACAAGTCCAGAGGAACCCCAAAGTTCTCATAACAGATAAATTAATGTCAGGCCCCCAAAACCAAGAAAGACATGTGGTGATTCTTCCAAGCAATTTGGAATCAAATGCAATTGGTTGGCTATCCATGAGGGACTCAGAATCAGAATAGAGCTGGAAGGGACCCTGGAGGTCTTCTGGTCCAACCCTTTTCAAGCAGGAGACATTACAAAATTTGAGACAAGAGGCTGTCCAGTCTCTCCTTAAAAACCTCCAGTGTTGGAGCACCCACAATTAGCCATTCCACTGGTTAATTGTTCCACTGGTTAATTGTTCTCACTGTTAGGAAGTCTCTCCTTAATTCCAGGTTACTTCTTTCCTTGATTAGTTTCCATCCATTGTTTCCGGTCCTGCTTTCCGGTGCTTTGGAAAATAAATTCTCTCCTTGATTAGTTTCCATCCATTGTTTCTTGTCTTGCCTTCTGGTGCTTTGGAAAATAAATTGACCTCCTCTTCTTTGTGGCAACCTCTCAAATATTGGAACACTGCTATCATGTCACCGCTAATCCTCCTTTTCTCTAAACTAGCCATTCCCAATTCCTACAATTGTTCTTCATATGTCTTAGTCTCCAAAGCCTCAACCTCTGTTTTGTAATATGGTGGCCAAAACCGGATACGCTATTCTAAGTATGGTCTTACTAAGGTTTTATAAAGTGGTATTAATTCTCATAGTAATTTTTTTTATTGTTCCACACCTATAGACAGAATTGTGGCAACTAAGTACTCTACTAGCTGCATCTGGCATATACTCTGAGCTATTAGGGAGGGGCTGTCTCCAGTCTCTTTTTCTCATACTAAATATTTGGAATGAGCTGCCTCTTATTCCTCTGGAATGCACTCCTGGGAATGTAGCCTACTTCATCCCGTCACAATCAATGCTCCTATTTGATAGTTTTATTCAGGCAAGGGCTTCATCATCCACTTTGCAAGCTTTGACCTATGTCTTCAACACTGCACGGCCTCCAATCCTTCTAGCAGTTAATTTGCTAATGGGAAAATTGATGCATCTTCCCTGTTTGATATTAATGCATCTTCCCTGTTTGATATTCATGCATATGTATGAACATTAAGGCATCTTGCAGTAGGCATACTGTTTTACATAAGTTTTGCTGCAGATGCATATTTCAGTCACAGCAATAACCTACTGAAAGTCAGTGGTTTGCTAATGTGTCCTTAACTTAAAAACTGATGGCACTTTGGTTTTTCAATCGACAGAATAAAGAATGCAGCACCTAGCAAATAGAGATGCAATTCAACAAATTATGATGGAGGAACACAATATAGTCAGTGAAAAAAGAATAAGGGTGTAATTACACTAGCATTTCCTTCTAGAAATGTGGATATAACATGGGTTAACCCCTAACCTTAATCCTATTTAAGGAAACTACCAAGCAGGCATGAGTCTGTGTGACATTTGTTGTACTCGGTGGCTCGATTCCCATGAGTGAATAAACCACGGAGAGACAAGAAAGGAGCCTCCCCCGATTGCCTACCAGCATTCAGGCATCCCGCGGGTAAAGATAACTCCGCCTGAAAAAATTCCTTTCACAGAGGCAGCCAGCCACCTTGGTCATCCCTGGCTAATACATGCCATACTCTAAATAAATAAATAAATACATACATACATACATACATACATACATACATACATACAAACAAACAAAAGTTGTGTGGGTAGCTCTTGTGTATCTTAGTTGCAAGATTTTAGCTGAAGATCAGGATAAATTCTTGGTCCAAGTAGTTCATTATTGGAATGAATTACCTAGACCTAGAGCAATAGTGATGGATTTGAAGTTCTTCCAATAGAGCTGAATTGCAACTCCCCAGCATTGATAAAGGAGAATATTTGTAGCTGACTGTTGAAATGATTAGATTAGATTACTGGCAGATAAGATAAGATTAGATTAGATTAGATTAATAGAGTTGGAAGACACCTTGTAGGTCATCTAGTCCAACCCGCCACCCAAGCAGGAGACCCTACAGTGCCTACACCATTTCTGTCAGTCCAGTCTCTTTTTGAAAGCCTCCAGTGATGAAGCTCCCACAATTTTCGAAGGCAACTTCTATTGATTGTTCTCACTATCAGAAAATTTCTCCTTAGTTTCAGGTCCTTGATCAGTTTCCAGTGATTATTCCTTCTCTGGCCTTCAGGTGCCTTGGAAAATAGCTTGACTCCCCCTCTCTGTGGCAGCCCCTCAGATACTGGAAAACTGCTATCATGTCTCCCTTGGTCCTTCTCTTCACTAGACTAGCCAGGCCCAGTTCCTGTTAACCGTTCTCCATATGGAATGTGAGGCCCTTGGTGCTCTCTGAGCTTTGTTGTTTTCTTGTAGACCTTTCATTACCCAAACTAGGCAACATCATCAGAGCATTGTTGATTGCATCTAGTTTGGGTAATGAAATGTCTGCAAGAAAATAACCATGCTCAGAGAGCACCAAAGACCTCTCAACTCCCAGCATCTTTCACTTTATCCATGGTAGTGGATTCATCTGGACCTAGAGAGAATTCCTCATTCATTCACTCAGAGAGGATTTCCTATTTATCGACCAAATTTATATGGCCACCCATCTCACACAAAGTGAGTCTGGGCAGCATACACTTGCAATAAAACCAACAATTACAGGTAGTCCTTGACTTATGATCTCAGTTGGGAGCAAAACTGTTGCTGAGCAAAGTGACTGTTAAGTGACTCCTGCCTCATTTTATTTATTTATTTATTTAATTTATATTGCCGCCTATTCGCCCATGGCGACTCGAGGCGGCTTACACAATGTAAAACCATATTTAAAACAAAAAAATAATAAAAAAACAATAAAAACTAACAAAAAGAATCAAATAAATTAATAAAGTACAATAGAACAAAATCTGGGAAAAATAAAATAAAAAATCACCCCCCAACTTCCACCCACCCCCGCCCGACGACAGCAGATCACACTAGCCATTTGATGGCCTCCATCCCTCTCTGGGTTCCCCAGGCCCACTGGCAAAGCCAGGTCTTCAGTGCCTTCCGGAAGAGTTCTAGAGTGGGGGCCATTCTAATCTCTGGGGGAATGATATTCCAGAGAGAGAGAGCCACCACAGAGAAGGCCCTTCTTCTGGGTCCCACCTGGGTCCCACCAGGTGTGTATCCCTCAGGGATGGGACCCGCAGCGTTCCCTGCCACCTCACTCTAATGGGTAAGGTAGATGTGACCGGCAAGAGATGGTCCCTCAGATAACCTGGACCCAAGCCATGAAGGGTGTTAAGCCTGGATTCCCCAACAGGTGTTAAGGAAAACAAACTAAAACAGAACGTGCAGCGAAGTCAGATAGGAAGACAGGTAAATGTGTGAGATAAGTTTTCTAGTTAACACGCAGTAAAAATACAGATACGCTTGTGCTATCAAAAATATAGTTTATTCCATTTAAGAATTATAGCATAGTCAAATAACGGTCCATTAGTCATATATCATTTCAGTCAAGTCTTGTCGGGATACTCTAAAGTCCGTGTTGAATAGCCAATGTCAGTTCACTTACAATAAATCAGTCCAATCTTTATTTTCTCCGTTGAGAAAAATCAACACTCCTTCTTCTCTCCCCTTTCCAGCAAGAACGCAGTCATCAATCCATCAAGTAATTAGGGATCAGTAAGCCAGAGAGAGCGAGCTGGAACTGCCTCGCTTCTTATATAGTGCTTTTACAACCACACCCTTAATTACATTCTTGCTGTTAAAGTTACACACACTTTAACTAACAAACCATGATACCATGTTTATTATTTTTACCCAAACCAGTTAGGGTAAACAATGTTATCCCTAACAAAGGGCTTTAAAGGTGACAACCAGCACCTTGAATTGCACCCGGAAGCAAACCGGCAACCAATGCAGCTCCTGCAGGAGAGGTGACACATGTGCACACTAGGGTCTGCACAAAACCAAGTGGGCCATTGCATTTTGCATCAACTGGAGCTTCCGGATGCTCTTCAAGGGCAGCCCCATGTAGAGCGCATTGCAATAATCAAGACGGGTAGCGACTAAGGCATGAGTGACTGTGAGTAGGGACTGCTGGTCCAGGAAAGGGCATAACTGGTGCACAACCCGCAGTTGCGCAAAGGCCCTCCTGGCCACGACCGCCACCTGCTCTTCTTATGATCTTTTTGCAACAAGCAATTTTAACTGCGGTTGTTAAGTGAATCCTGCATTCGTTAAGTGTATCTGGCTTCCCCTGTTGACTTTGATTGGCAGAAACTTTCTGGCAGGTCGCAAATGGCAATCACACAACTCCAGGATGCTGCAACAGTTGTAAATACATGTCAGTTACCAAGCAACCCAATTTTGATAAGATGACCCTAGGGATGCTGCAATGGTTGTACGTGTGAGGGTTGGTTGTAAATCACTTTTTTCAGTATTGTTCTCACGGTTCCAAGCAATACACCACACAATAGCAAACAGAACTCCAAGGCAAGCAGATTCCTCAAAGAACAGGTTTATTGGATATATCGTATTGGCACAGACTGGTAAAAACAGACTCTAAAGATTCCCATGGTTTTCATCTAATTAAAAGTAAAGTTTCCCCCCCTTTCCCAAATAGTCACATGGTCCAATCAAGGTGCTGTCCAGTTGCTTGGAAACTTCACTCCTCTCTTCAGCCACCTGTGGGAATGTCTTTGGTTCTCAGGGGAAACTATTTTGTTTTGGCTACAAAACCCCAGCTATCTCTATTCCTCCTGCCTATCCCTCAGCACCATTGTGGTAACACTGAAGCCTCAAGATGGCCTCAGTCAGTTGTTCTAACTTTGAACAGTTGCTAAACAAATTCTTGTAAGTTGAGGACTACCCCATAAAACATAAAACTACCCTAAAGCCATTTAAAACAGTTAAATATAAATTAAAAAAACAAGATGACAACATGGAACATGCCATAATATTATACATGATGCAGCCTACGCATAAGCTCTCTGTCGACAGAGATCCTGAAAAAGTCATGTTTTAAGGAATTTCTGGAAGGTTACAATGGTTGGGGCCAGTCTCATGGGAGGGTGGGGTGAGGAGATTGGTGTCCAAAGATTGGGTGACAAAGACTACCATCTACCAAACAGGTTTATACTAAATACCAAATCCAGATACTCCATGTCATGGGTTAACATAGATATCTAAAAACATACATTCATGTAAATGTTGGGCAGATTCCATTTAAAAGCATATGCAATATTCTGATATTTTCACAAATTAACAAAGTACATGTTTTGCCCTAGACAGAAGAATGGTGAAAAGAAGCTGGTATACATATTTGGAATAAAGTCACATAAATTTACAAAGCTGGTATGGATTGAAGGACTAAACTTTGGATTTGCTGGCATGAAAGAAGATCCCTATTCATAATGTAATGGGAAATTCTACATTCTCTGTACCTAGATCATATAAGATGCTCCCTAGAATGTAAGTTATTCACTATAAAATGTGTTCAAACAGTGTGATAGAAAACGCAGCAACAGTGAGTTCACATGACACTACACAAGGCTAAAATGGGTTTTGTAATGTGTGATCTATTGTGCTACAAGACCAGAATTCATTTATTAACATTTGATTGGAACCAAGGCATTATGTTAATCTGTAGTATTAGAATTAGAATTCTTTATTGGCCAAGTGTGATTGGACACACAAGGAATTTGTCTTGGTGCAAATGCTCTCAGTGTACATAAAAGAAAAAATACATTCATCATGAGTCATAAGGTACAACACTTAACAATAGTCATAGGGTACAATAAGCAATCAAATCATACTAGGAAACAGTCAATATAGATCATAAGGATACAAGCGACAAAGTTAGAGTCATACAGTCACAAGTGGGAGGGCATGGGTGATAAGGACTGATGAGAAGATTAACAGTAATAGTAGTGCAGGCTTTGTAAATAGTTGGACAGTGTTGAGGGAAATATTTGTTTAGCCAAGTGATGGCGTTTGGGAAAAAACTGTTCTTGTGTCTAGTTGTTCTGGTGTGCAGTGCTCTATAAGCGTTGTTTTGAGAGATTGTTTATTTGGTCAAAATATGTGAGCGCAGCAATTCTTGTTTCATTATTCTAGTTTAGGATGTTATCTGAATCTGTCCAGAGTGTCAGTATTCATAGATTGCATTGTATAATCTTATTGCTTGATTGGCCCAGAGTGGCCCAGATACCACTGCCTTCTCTTGTAACTTTCCTCTGTTTCCCTGTTTTTCCCCTGTGTTTTTCCCCTAGTTCAGAAAATCCATTAAGTAGAGAAAAATGGAATATCTTTACAATGACTTATGACTGATAGCACTAATTGCTGGCTACTTAAAAGCATATACTCGCTCAGAACATTAATTTATGCTCATTAATGACCTAAATCTTCTTTTTATTCATATTGATAGCTGGCCTTCTCTAAAATAAGCTTGCAGTCATCTCAGCTGTGCTCATAACAAGATCATATGTGGTCCAGCAGTTAAATTAATTGCACTTAAGTACCATCATAGGCACATGACAGTTAGAAACTTCAAGAGAGACAGAAAGACACAAAGTTGTGCAAAAGAATTGGAGTAAGAAGTAATGTACCAGTTTTTCCCCCCTCTTACTCTACATCAGAGCATCAGAAGAGGCTGTGTAGGTTTTAAACAGCAGCAATAGGAGGCAGTAAATGGAATGATTCACGGAAGTTATTTTCACTGTCCTGGGAAAACAATACTTTGTTCTTAATTGGGTTGCACTCACTCAGCATCCCTACATACTTTGGGAATGAGCCTAAAACTATTTTCACTATTGACCTACCAATCTTATTAGATTTATATTCTGGCATTCCTCCCGGAACTCAAGAAAGTCTACGTGCCTAGCTCTCTTTCCAGTTCTTGCTCACAGCGACAGTCCTGTGAGGCAGGTTTTGCTGAGAGACAAGGAAAATATATGGGCAGCTAGAACCTCCTAGGACAGGAATGCTGACGGTGTAAATAATCCGCTGTGACCTTGCACAGAGATGGGAAGCAGAAAGAAGGGCACCCTGCGAGCTGAGGAAAAGGAGGGAGGAAAAGGTGGCATTGAAGGTTATAACAGGGTAACAACCACCATACTGTCAGAAGACAATTAACTGTTCAGTTGTAGTGAGCGATAAAAGATTCTGCACTGGCTGTACTAGGGGACTTTGGCTTAGATGTAGCCAGATGAAAAAGAGGAGATTCTGACATTGAACACTAAGCCACACTTTTGGTGATGTGTATGCTAGAGTTATTCCTGGACAGGGATAGAGTCATCGGGCTGATGCAATACATGGGTCAGTTATGATGTGGGAGATGCTTAATGCATGATGTAAAAACTGCAAGGAATGCAACAAACAACAGCAAGTGAGGTGGCTAGCTGCTATCATAAAATACTGTGTTTTCCTGAAAATAAGACCGGGGTGGGGGCTCCAAAATAAACACCAGGGCTTATTTGTTTGGGGGGGGTGTCTTATTTTTTTTCCACGTAGGGGAAGCCCACTTCTGTTTGCTTGCGGCACAACAGGGCAGGAGGCTGTGCGGTATGCTAGTGGCGCCACCACGAGGCAGTTGAGGGTGGAGCTGTTCCACGTGCCCCGCACTGGCTTACTTCAGGGCCCCTGCAGCCAGTCCATCCATGCCCCAACACTTGCCTCGCCTTGTGGCTGCATCATGGGCACTCCATTGTGGCCACGAGCAAGCAGAAGAAGTGGGCCGGCGGCTATGTGGGTTTCTGCTGAACATGGCTGCTGGTGCTGCCACTGCGAGGCAGTTGTCGGGATGTGGATGGCCTGGCTGTGGGGGCCCTGAGGTAAGATAGTGCGGGCGAATGGAGCAGCTCCACCCCTCCCACCTGCCTTGCCTCACCTCGTGTCAACGGCACTATGAGCAACCAGACGGAATGGAAAGCCGGGCAGCTGCGCAAGCTCTTAAGTAGGGCTTATTTTGGGGAGGTAGGGCATATATTAGGTGCATACATAACAATCATGCTAGGTCTTATTTTCAGGGTAGGTCTTATTTTCGGGGACGCATGGTACCACAGTCTTCGCTGATTGCCATTTTGTTCCTGGGCTAATTGAAATCCCAGGAAGATTTACAGTATATAAGTAAACTCTTTTAGTCAGCAGCATCTGCAAATTTGGATTACCGTGTCCAAACTGGCAAGATGGTAAACAGAATGTCGCAATAAAATCCATCGGCTTGCATTGTAACACTGCCATTTTGCTGTCTTTGGTGCACAAACCCTTGGAAGTGGCTATCCATGGGAGTTATGTTTGATATCAACCAGGAAGAAGGTTCTCTGCATTGTTTTGGAAGTTGTTCAGCATGTATATCATGTTGAGCACTGTTATATTCATCTCTGCATTTGAGAATTTGTGATAGGGCTGCCACATTAATGGATGTCTGTCGATTAGGTTGGTTGTTACTGACATGGAGGCGCCATATCAGTATAACAAATTATGCGAGGGCGTGTGATTGCCACACATATCCCTTTTATTTTCTGTCTCTTGGGAGTGTTAGTCTTACCCAATGTCATACTGAGTATTATTTATGACATGGGACAGACATAACCGGTGCCTCCTAATTATAGCTGAACTCTAATCCCCAGAAGGCCCAGCCAACGTAGCAAATAATCAGGGATCCTGAGAGTAGTATATTTCCAACTCTATCCCAAAGCATTGGAACCATGAATGTGGGTGTTTGGGGTGTGTTTTTATGTTTGGCATGAATACGTGCAGTATGTGAATGAATGAGTGAGTGAGTGAGTGAGTGAGTGAATGAATGAATGCCACTAACTTCCAACTGGAGGAAGATTGCAAATGCAACTAGTCTTCGCATAATTAGAAAGCATGCATTTGTGTTTCATCTTACCAGATACAACTGATGACCACACATTACTATGGTTGTTGAACCACATCCGTTTGGGAATCCCAGAGCTCATCATCCAGATTCGGCACCACAAACACACCCGGGTCTATGCATTCTTTGTCACAGCAACTTATGAAAGGTAAGTCCTCTTGGAGATTGGCAAGAGGAATAGATGGGCAAGTTGGCAAGAGTAGATGGGCAATAAAGACTTAGTGTTTCTCAACCTTTGAGCATGCTAAGTGGAGAATTCTGGGAGTTGAAGTTCAAATATCCTAAAGTTGATAAGGTTGAGAAACGTTGGTCTAAAGATATTGAAAATGGATATATTTTCCAGTATTACATGGTGCAGGCTTATATAGCAACAGCAATAGCACTTAGACTTCCATACCGCTTCACAGTGCTTTTACAATCCTCTCTAAGCGGTTTACAGAGTCAGCATATTGTCTCCAACAATCTGGGTCCTCATTTTACCCACCTCAGAAGGATGGAAGGCTGAGTTAACCTTGAGCCTGGTGAGATTCGAACTGTCAAAATTGCAGGCAGCCAGCAGAAGTAGCCTGCAGTACTGCATTCTAACCACTGTGCCACCATGGCTGTATAGCAGGAGTCTTCAAACTGCAGCTTGCAGGCCGGATATGGCCCTCCAAAGCCATTAATCCAGCCTCTGCGGGACCACAAGGCTGCCCCGTTCACATCGTCCCACCTAACTGCCAGCTCCCACCTGCCTTCTGGAGGCTGAGGAGGCCAAAAACGGGTCACAGAGGCCTCCCTGATCTCCAAAGAGAGAGGGGGAGAGAAAGAGAGAGAGAGAAAGACACAAACACACACACACACACACACACACAAACAAACAAACAAACAGAAGTCCTTCACACACACCCCAAGGCAGCCACATTCCTTCACTAACTTGCTTTCCACCCCCAGGAGCATGACAAATTAAAGTTTAATTTATGTGTATTATTTAATAGACTGCTAAATTAGCCAGGCCCACCCAGTCACATGACCACTTAGCCATGCCCACCCAGTCACATGACCACTTAGCCATGCCCACCCAGTCACATGACCACTTAGCCATGCCCACCCAGCCAGTCCAGGCCCCCCAATAGTCTGACGGACCATGAATTGGCCCTCTGTTTAAAAAGTTTGAGGATCCCTACTCTATAGAATCAGGCTACATATAGTCCTCCACTTATGACCACAGTTGAGCCCAAAATTTCTTTTGCTAAGTGAAACATTCATTAAGTGAATTTTGCCCCATTTTACGATCTTTCTTGCCCCCGTTTGTTAAGTGAATCATTGCAGTTGTTAGGTTAGTAAAATGGTTGTTAAACTGAATCTGGCTCCCCCATTGACTTTTCTTGTCAGAAAGAACCAAAAGGTGATCACATGAGCAACCATCATGAATATGAATCAGTTGCTACGTGCCCAAATTGTGATCACGTGACCATGGGAATGTTGCAATGGTTGTAAGTGTGAAAAATGATTATAAGTCACTTTTTTCAGTGCCGTTGTATCTTTGAATAGTCACTCCACTTGAGCCAGGGTTAACTTCTCTAACACCAACAAATCTCAGTGGTGTCAGGAGACAGTCTCTGTGCTATCACCTTTTAATCTGGAGAGCTTGGAGTTGAACCCAAGAGCTTATGTATTCAAAATGTAAGACTTACAGGAAAGATGGCTGAAAATATATTTCTTCCTGGTCTTTTAATGTAGGACAGTGCCAGGCCCAAACCCAGAGATGACACAGCAAAATCCAATTGAAGTCCACTCTTTACTTCCTTATACCTAATGGACAGAATCTTGCCGAACAAAACTATAAGTAGTCCTCTATTTTAAACCATTCATTTAATTAATATGCAAAATTTTGAATGACACTGAAAAAAGTGACTTATGACCAGTACTCACGCTTACGACTGTAGCAGCATTCCCATGGTCACATGATCAAATTCTGGTTGCTTGGCAACCGGCATGTATTTATGATGATTGCCACATCCCAGGGTCATGTGATCATCATTCATTACCTTCCCAACAAGCAAACTCAATGGGGGAAACCAGATTTGCTTAACAACCACATGATTCACTTAACAAATGCAATGATTCGCTTAAGAATCATGGCAAAAAAAAAGTCATCAAATCGGGTGCGACTCACTTAACTACTGACTTTAACAATGGAAATTCTGGTCTCAATTATGGTTGTAATTCAAGGACTACCTGTATAATCTTCTAATCAAGGGGTGTCAAACTGCATTTCTTCGAGGGCTGAATCCATGGGCCAGCTGGGGGGGGGGGGGAGAGAGACGGGACGGACACCTCCTGCAGCACCCTGCTGGCCAAAATGGGGCACGGGTTGGGGTTAGGGCTCTGCCCCCACACCTGGAGGCTGTCCAGGCTGAAAATGGGCTGCACGGGGGCTGTGCGTGGGGCCCCCATGTCCCGTTTTGACTGCCAGAGGCACAGCGGGCCAGTCCTTTGCTACTTCCAGGCCGGCACCGCTGGCCAGATTTAAGGACCCCACAGGCTGCATCCGGCCCACAGGCCTTGAGTTTGACACTCGTGTTCTAATTCTGAGATATTTTAGTGTTTAGCTGTCTTGAACCTCTTCTCCCCTCTCTATAAGAGGCTCCACAATTTCTCTGAGAAAGCCCAGTGTTGCCAAAACTCTGTTGTAAACACTCTCCCAGGTGCATTTCCATCACAGAAAGATTGTGCAGAATGCAACATACTGTAGGTAATATAATCTGTGACATTCTTGTGGTCTCTTAAAGGTCATCTGCTGAGTCCAGTTTCTCCTTAATCAGAGTAAACATAAAATAGTAAAACTACTTGCCGAGTTACAGAAAGCAGTAGATGGATCTTATCATCTTACTATATTCGACATTTAGTTTTTAGTTTACTTTATTGTCATTGCACCTCGTACAACAAAATCAAACACCATCTTCAGTGCACATCATGACCACGACCATGAAAATAAACACAAACACACATCCTTCACCCCTTCACACATTGAACCGGAATGTTGTAGATCAGTTTTTTTCATTCTAGTATCTTACATATTTGTACTGAAGGGCACCAATTTGCAGACGTATATACACATATAAATCAATACAGGACATATTTACTTATTTATTAAATTTATATGCCACCCGTCTCACTGTCAGGTGCCTCTGGGAAGAGAAAAGCCACATTATTCCAGCAAACATAGAAAACCCAAAACAAGGTAGTTGCTCTTCTGGGTTCGGCGTGCGCATGTGCACCCGGCATCTGGTCTTTATGCCTGTGGGAGCGCTGGAAACTGGAATAGCACTCCCTGGTGCGCATACACGTTAGAAACCAGAAGACTAGGTGGCTGGTGTGCACGTGTGCTCCGGGAAGCTAAGCTTCCTGCTTCTGGCGCTCCCACACACGTGCGTCATGGAGCTGCTCTTTTGGTTTCTGGTGCGCGCATACACGCACGCGCTCCGATTGGTTTGCCACCACTGTTCTAGGCTCTCCAGCCAGCGTAGTGAAGGAAAAAGAATGCTGGGAACTGTAGTTTAACAGCTTGAAATGTAACAAGTTTAGTTTTTTTAATTCTGGATTTTCTTAGGGTCTTTTTCCCCATTGCTAAATTGAAATATTTTTCACCTATCTTTTGGTCAGCAAAAAAACGACTGCCGTGAATTCCAGTACCAGCTAACAATTTTTTTTGCAGACTTCCATTATCGAGATCATCTTTTCTACAAAACAAAAACTGGAGAGATGATAAATCCCAGGGTGAACTTCATTTTCTCACTCTCCTGTTTGCCCTTTTCTCGGCAGTTTGCTCCGGGGGGCGGACGAGATTGGCTTGCGGAAGCCTGTGAAGGCTGAATTTGGGGGTGGCATGCGCAGTTTCTCCTGCGAGGAAGATTACATCTACGAGAACATAGAAAACGAACTCTATTTTTTCACTTCTCAGGTGAGTCCTCTGGGGCAGGGAAGAGGAGAAAATCTCCTAGCAGTGATGATGTTACCTAGTTTGGGTGATGAAACGTTGGCAAGAAAACAAGCGAGCTCAGGGAACACCAAGGAACCCTCATGTCAGCCCTGAGCTACTCCTTTATTAGAAAAACCCCCTTCCCTTCAGTTCTAGTTGCTGTTTGGTAGAAAATCCATTGATTGTTAAGGACCTCTGCAGACGATCCTGCTGGGTAGATTGAAAGAATTGCTAGGTCAGACAAACTCCGGGTTCCACAAACAGTTATTACTTCAGCGCTCTCAGGAAAGGAGGACAGAGACCTCTCCGATCTGTCCCCAAGGAGCTGTTTTTTATTAATAGTTTGCCACTCTGCAGGGAAGCTCTGTAGAGTCCTTATAGCTAATGGCCCTCTGTTTCTCTTTCTACAATGAACTCGGTTAAGACCATCAGTGAGATCCTATCTATTCCACTACCAGTTTGGTGATCGCGTGCGCATGCACACACACCTAACGTGTGCCACCTAACACGCACACACAGCTTTCCACATACTAGCTGAGGCCTTCAGCACCAATCAACTGAGAGGATAAACCAGAGAAAAGCACGGGGGGTGGGCGGAAGGGCCAATCCTGCGTTTTTTCTTTCCTTTCTCCTCTCAGTTGATTGTCAGAGGCTTATTTTACTACCGGTAACATACCACCACTGGTTAAGACCTAGGGCTATGCGTTGCATTCATGTCCCAAAGCTTTGGATGAGGCATCTGAACACCGCCCACAAATTGCAATGTTTATTGAAGGCAAAGAGGGAGGATCATGTTGACAGGATTGTATTCGTTTAGCGTGAAATTAAAAAAAAAATCAGTGGAAACGAAATCAAATGTCATTCAAGGCTAAGAATGCCTCATGGCTAGGCTTGTCATAATCCAGATTTCCGAATCTGGCAGCCTAATTAGCACAATATTTCAATTAGACTAATAGACGAATTCACCTACTTTGCATTCGTTGGATGCATTTTGAATGCAGAGAGCACGCTGACACACCCTCCTCTGGCTCTCCTTTCTTACCCCACAATCTCCATTTTTGAGGGTTTGGTTTCAACAAACTTTCTTCCCTCTGGGATCCCATAGGAGCATCCACTTAGCCACTCCTTTTTTCCCACTTAGGACAGAGATCTCCAAAGTTGGCAACTTTAAGATTGTGGACTTCAACTCCCAGAATACCTGAACCAGCCATGGTAGCTAGGGAATTCTGGGAGCTGAAGTTCACAAGTCTTAAAGTTGCCAACTTCGGAGAGCCCTGGTTCAGGGCTTCCCCTCCTAACTCTTGATCTTTCCCGTGCTGTGTACCAAAACAGGGTTGGTCTGGTTATAGGGCACCCCTATCCATAGCCTCCATACTTACACTCTGCTGCTTACCAGCTTTATCACATCTGCAGAACAGACCTGCACCACACAAAGCCATATTTCCCGCATGGACAGCTTTGTTGAGTGGGGTTATTTCCTCAGTCCTGGAACAATCTGTCCTCTGCCTTTGCTTTGGTTGGTGTTGTGTGTCCCAATTTACAGCGAGTGGAACATTGCGATCCAGTAGGAGAGAATTAATGGCTTTCAAGAGAGCTGTAGAGACACGATCCAGTCATGGACATGACTTTGAATGAGAGGTTGTTAACCCAAACTGTTCATGGCTTTTCCATCCTGCTTTCAGGAACGTCAAAACATCATCAGGTATTGGCTGGAGAACCTGCGGGCCAAGCAGGGTGAAGTGCTGCATAACATCCACTTCCTGGAAGGGCAGCCAATCAGTGAGTTGGGGATGGGGGCCTGCAGATGGGATCTACTCAGTACTGTGCATCTGCCAGTTAAAACCAGAATTGGGTTGGGTTTTTTTACATGTTTCCTTGCCATGCTGAATCTTCTCTGTGCTATGTCTTTTGCATTTGCTCAATGCTCGCAAAGTCTGGTTTTGAAACTGAATATTTATTTACCTATTATTCAAATTTCTATAGCCACCCTTCTCGCATGAATGGCCTTGGGCAACTTACAAACAATTGAAACAAATGTAAAAGCAAACGATAGAACTTTTTAAAAACAAGAGGAAAATAATGTAATAGCATATAAAATAGATACTAAATACATAAAACGTACAGCCCATAGTAGTCCTTTACTTACGACCATTCATTTTGCTGCTGTTCAAAGTTACGTCAGTTCTGAAAAAAGTAATTTATGACCAGTCCTCCCACTTATGGGCAGCATCCCCTTGGTCACATGATCAAAATTTGGTGCTTGGCAACAGGTATTTACAATGGTTGCAGCATCCCGGGGATTATATGATCATCAGCCAGCCTTTAACAAGTCAATGGGGGAAGGCAGATTCACTTAACAACTGCATGATTCATTTAACAACCATTGTGATTTGCTTAATGAACGCAGCAAAAATTGGGTGCAACTCACACACTGACTGCCTCACTTAATGACAGAATGTTTGGGACCAATTGTGGTCATAAAGCAAGGACTACCTATAATCCGTTCATCAAAACAATCAGCACAGCCACTGTTCCCCATGCTTGTTGGTAAAATGTCTTTGAGACTGTGCAAAAAGCCAGAAGGACATATAATGGCTGCATCAAATTAAAATAATAACTAATCTCATAAATCCAGGCATCCTCATGTCTATTAATTCGGATTAGTCTTATCTGTGATTTATTTTAACTGGAGAGTGGTAGGATTGGGGTTAGCAGCTAGAATACTTGGGCCAAACTTGGCCCTTTGAAGGGAAAGTCTCAAATCCTCACCTGTCGATCTTGAAACAAAACTGCTGTAATTGGAATTTTAGCTGAACATATTATCTGAGACAGGAACCACGTCTTCCTCCCTTCCTAAGTAAATTGAATCGTAAATCAAGACCATTTTTAAAAAGAACATTTAATACTCACTTGCCAAATTAGATGCTTTTGCTCCTTACTTTCCCTGCCCCCAATTCCCATGTTCAAGCCATCCCTGAAATTGATCATGCTGGAAAGAATTTTAATCAAGTGAAAATTTAAATAGGGCATAGTGTAGAAATTGCAAATGCAGGAGAATGAAGAAAGTTAACAGAAGAACATTTGTCTTTGCCTTCCTTCACCTCTGGACAGCTAAGGTGTGGTTTAAATATTTAATAGAAATCAAGTAATACAAATTTCCCTGAAATTTGTGGGGTAGAGTAGGGTGAAGTGGGGCTAGATGAGGGGCTGGCTAGCTTAAAGCACCCTTGTCTTAGATGAAGGTGCTATAAAGTCAGAGAAGGTTGTCTTTCAGTGGCTGGAAATTATTATTACAGTACAAGGAGTCCTTGACTTACAGCCATTCGTTTAGCGACTCTTCGAAGTTAGAACAGCACTGGGAAAAAGTGACTTATGACCATCCTTGCACTTATGACCATTGCAGCATCCCCACAGTCATGTGATCAGAATTTGAGTGCTTGGCAACCGGTATGTATTTATGACAGTCTGCAGCATCCTGAGGACATGGACTCGCCATTTGCAACCTTCCCAGCTGGCTTCCAACTACAGCCACATGATTCGCTTAAAAAACTGCAGCGATTCATTTAACAACTGTGGCAGGAAAAAGGTCGTAAAATCGGATGCAACTCGTTTTAACAACTGCCTTGCTTAGCAATGGGAATTCTAATCCCAGTTGTGATAATAAACTGAGGGCTATCTGTATTTGCACATAAGAAAACCAGATAGCACCGAGCAGGAAAACATTACACAGGAATTGTACCTAGTTCAAAAATGGAGATGGAATACATGTGAGGGAGGAATGTGAGGAGGAATAATAAAGATACATTAGTTATTATAAGAGGACCAAGCATTAGGTCCCACACATGTTATTTTAGTCTGTCTTAATCATTGCTGTCAAAAACATCAAGGCACATAAAAAGATGAGAGCTTTGTTCATCCTGACTTTTTTTTCACTGCATTGTACCTTGATCACTATAATAATATATCCTAAATATATATTAGTATGCACTTGAAAGGAAGATGATGTTGAATTTAAAACAGTTACCCTCTAAAAGAGATTAAGAAGAGGGGGGGGGGGACCCTGCTTATCCTTCGAAAAGCCACACAATTAATCCTAACACTGCTATGTTTTAGAAAATCCCTTAAAATGTATCACATACAGCAGACCATGGCGGAAAGCAATTGTTGAGGTAATTCCCCGTTAGGAGAATGAGCGCATACAGGGAGACATACAGAGAGTAGTGTTTGAATAATACACACACAGCACACAGATACACTGTACAGTAAATGTAGGTTTTTACTTCCAGAAAGGTTTAAGCAAAGTTTAAAATAGGCAGTCCAAAGTCATTCACAGGTAAGATCAGTCAGTTTTTAGTCCAGGAATAATCCAATAACAAATTCCAGTGTCAAAAATAGTTCAGTATCAGACTTACATCAAATCCAGGAATATAAGTCAATTAGGAAAAATGGAGGAACGGCAATATTTTCCAACAGAAGGAAACAGAGATACACTCTCTTCTGAGACTCAGACTAAGACAAACCAGGTTTCTGGCTCCATGTTATGGCCGTTTGAGAAACCACACCTAATTACAGTTTTGCATTTTCTTAAAGATACAGTTTTAAAATGTTTATCCTGGTTTATATATTTCTAACCCAAATAGCTGTTAGGTGACTCATATTCCTAACAGCAATTTTATCACCCCATGCTGATTCTGGGCTGTTATTCCTTAGTTCTTGGCGTTTCCTTTTCCAATATAGTAATATATCCATTGTTTTTCGCTGTTTGTCCCCATTTCCTGCTTGTTTTATTGTTCTAATATGTTGCATGATGCCTAGATTGGCTTGTTTAATTGTGGCAGCTTATATAAACTGAACAAACAAAGGAAATTTGGATAAAATCCAGATCATTTGGATATGATCTGTTTGAGGGCCATAACACACATCACATATTTATTATCCTTTCTCTCTTTTTTTTTCTTTGCATTTTGTGTTCAGTTGTTGCTCTTTCATATTGTGGTATTTAAACTTGGATCAAGCTTAAGTTGTACTGATTGTCCTCATGCACCAAATGACTGAGTTTGCCTCTGGGCCTGACTTGAGCATAGTTAGAAAATGAACAGGGTGAGTGGGGTTAATCTCTTGTTTGAAAGGGTTCACACCTGTAAGGCAAACAAAACATAGGCAGAACAGGACAATCCAGAACCCTCTGAAGGCAGGAAGAGGAACTATAGTGAGGAAAAGCCTCAATATTTGCCTTCTAGTAAATCACTGCTATTTTATTAATAGACCAAAACAGAAACACCATTGTAGCTCCTTGACATTAATGCTCATGGAACGTTTTCAACCGTCTGAATGGGCCCAGTGGTGGGATTCAAAGATTTTACCACCGGTTCGGTGGGCGTGGCTTGGTGGGTGCGCTTTGCACGTGTGCACACACTTTGCGTGTGCACACGTGTCAAATACGCACTTTGTGCAGGCACAGAGGTGTTTGCACAGGCACAGAGGCATTCCAACTCACCTCCTACAAGCCTGCACTCTCCCTGTCGCTTCAGCAGCTGCTGTGCGGCACTCTGCTGTGCCACGCAAAGCAGCTGCACTTCAAAAGCAGGAAATAAAGGTGAATATGGGAGCCCGAGCGGGCGGGCAGGCCCAACAGCAGAGCGGTGGTTCAGTCTCCGCTGCTCATCGGCACTAGCGGCTCGGCAGAACCGGGCTGAACTGGTAGAATGCCACCACTGGAATGGGCCTTCCATCTCAAAAGGCTGGCTGGCTCCCTTCTTACTATGGAATGCATTTCCGGATTCAGTCTGTTTTGTGGCCTATTGCTAGCACAGTAGCTCTCTACGCAGGGATGTGATTGACCACGGGAGTGCCAAGGAATGGGGCCCAGTGGGCTACGGTTAGTGTAGAGAGCTAAAAAAAGAGATTTCTGGATTTTTGCTCTGCTCTGTTCTTCTTCCTCCTTTCTTTTCACAGTCCCTGAGCTGGCTGCTCGTGGTATCCTTCAGCAAGTCTTCCCCATCCATGAGCAACGGATTCTGAATCGGCTGATGAAATCGTGGGTACAAGCCATTTGTGAAGCCCAGCCTTTGGGTATGGCCCCTTGACTCACATAGGTCCCTGCCTAGAACATTTATTAGAGTCCTACCTCCACCTATTTTTTTCTCTCCCTACATTCTACTAAAGTAGCTCACGAGATTTGTTTTGCTTTATTAGAGTTGAAAATTAATGTTCTCCCTCCCCACCATTTTAAATCATAAGCTGCCTAAGTGAGTCAGGGCTATTGCTTGCCCAGTACAAAGGCCCTGATTCTCTAACATGATCTGAACCCAACCATTTCTCTGTAAATGGGTAAAGGAACTAAATTTATTTCATGCTGAGTCAGATCAGCATAAGCATTTTACAAAACAGACTTCACTAAGCTCGGAAAACCAGATCTGCTATAATTCAGGCAAACACAAGATGGCAGTAAAGGATTATTTTTTTCTGGGTCTCTTTGCTGCCATCTATTGATTATGCAGACCTTGCAATTCAAATATAGTATAGTGGCAGTATGAGGGACAGCTAGAAGTTGTATATTATTTTCTAAGTGTGTGGAGTTGCCTTCATATTAAATATGAAAAAAGATACTCAATGGAAGTGAAAGAACCTCCGTATGATGGGGGGAAGATTGGAAGTAAATTATTATTGCAAAAGATGAGGAAGAAAGATATATAGAGAAAAAATAGTTTAAAAACATAGTGAAAGTATAAAAATCGGTTGAGGTCAAAAGAGGTAGAGGAAATACAGAGTTTTTTTGGGAAGAGAGAGAATGATTTGAAGTTTTATATGAATCACAGCAATCTAGATCTATCTTGGTAAAATATTTATTTATTTACTTTTTATGGTCACCTATCTCACAAGAAGTGCCTGTGTAGCAGCATACCATAAAGATATAAAACTAATATGTCAAAAAGTAGTCATTAGTAAAAAGTTAATAGTTACTTCTATATTAAATTCATATGTTCACCCAATATATGGAAAATGAAGAATGGATGGAGACGTTTTAAGTGAAAATGCTGGCAGAGAAGTATGTAGTCTCTTGAGAGGAATCTTTGCCTCTGGGAAAAAGTAGTCAGAAAATCTCAGCAGGTGGTAGCATCTCCCTGAACTTGGCTGACCTTGAAAAAAGCGGAGCTGGGTAGTATTTACTGTAGGTGTGGGGCAAACTATGAGGTAGTTCGGGTAATCTAAAAATATTTCAGAAGATGTTAATGGCAAATGATTTCAATATTGCATTCAAGAAAAGAGCCAGGACATTGCCCAGTTGTGAGAATTTAGCTTGACTCCCAGTTAAGCTGTATCATTTGTCTCCTAAGGGTCTCCTTAGCATAGAGGGGCATTAGCAGCCATCACATTCCCATCAATTTTGGCCAGTATTTGTCAACCTTGGCAACTTGGCTGAAATGTTTTAGAGAGTAGAATGGCAGCCAGTGAGGCTACTGTAATGTGGGAGCCACATCCTTCATATAAATGCAGGTAATCCTCAACTTACAACTGTAGTTGAACCCAGAATTATGGTTGTAAGTCATTGCAATCGTTAACTGTTCCCAGACCCTATTTTGCACCATTTTTGTGTCAGTCGTTAAATGAATCCATTTTATACAATGGGAACTTTTTGTGAGAAACCAGCAAACAACTGACAGAAAACAAATAAATCGTAGGCAGTCAAATGATTGGACTACCTGTGATTGCAGTCAATAATATGGTTACTGTAATAATAATATGTTAATAATATCGGTCTTCAATGACAGCCCTATGTAGAATACACTGTAGTAGTCCAGATGGGATATAAATAAGGCTACTTGTACTTCTGAATTTTCTTTCACATTACCTGTCCAGATAAAAAGTGTTTAAGCTGAAAAGTCCCAGGGCATCAGAAACAGGAAAATGAATTGAGGTAGGATTGTTGGGTTGATAACCACTGTATAGACTACCTGACAGCCGAGGAAAAAAGACCATTCTTGTTCCTTGCCCCTTTGTAGGTATTAATGAAGTGTAATTTGCTCTTTGATTGAACAGAGAGATTTCTCTAGTAGCACAGTTTTAGGAAAGAGTAATCTTGCCTTTTCAAGTTTTGTCCTTAACGTTCTCCTGAAACTGTTGCTCTTCTTCTACCAGATGAAATATGTGACTATTTTGGAGTGAAGATTGCCATGTACTTCGCATGGCTGGGCTTTTACACATCAGCCATGGTGTATCCTGCTGTCTTTGGCTCCCTTCTCTACACCTTCACAGAGAATGACCAGGTGAGGCGTTGAAGTGCATTGCAATGGCATGGTAGCCTTCTGGATTTGTTCTACTTCTACCTGAAGAAGCTGAGAATCAGATTTCTGGTAAGCCTAGATATATACAGTATATATTCTTTCTCTTTTTTTCATACTTCATTACTTTTTTCCTTCCTTCTCGACACCTCTAACAATCATAACAATTAAGCTATAGGCTACTTGGCATCTTAGACCCCAATGTCCATTAGAAGCCTCTTAAATATCCTGTGAACCTTGAACTATAGCGTTCAAAATATTAGATATTTTGAAATAGTTCAATATTTCAAATATTGATAGATATATATATATTTGAAATAGTCAGTATTATTAGGGTACAAATCAGTGGTGGGATTCAAATAATTTAACCACCGATTCTCTGCCCTAATGACTGGCTGGGTGGGCATGGGCGTGGTCATGTGACTGGGTGGGCGTGGCCAACTCAATATCACTCCTCATACCCAGCCCTGCCTCCTGGGCACTCTCACTTCCCCAGGCCTTGGGCCTATACGTAACACCTCCAGAAATGAAAGAGTTAACCAGCCCTCAGTTTCTTGCCCCCCATGAAAGGAAAGCATTCTTCTCCTATCACCAAGGAAAGTAAGACCTTGGAGGCTGAGCTTATTAAAAAGCAATACATTGTGTCATTTTTCACCCAAAAAACAGCCGAAAACAGCCTGAAAAACGGGTTGAGGCAGGGCCAGCCAGTGGTGGGATTAGCCAGTTCATCGAACTGGGCATAATTTCAACAACCGGTTCACCCGAACGGACTGAATCCCACCTCTGGTACAAGCCAAATAGCCTACAGTTTGTTATTATTGATAGAGATGAAGAGAAGGGAGGAAAAAAAGTAATGTATGGAAAAAAGAGAACTGCATATACACAGGCCTCCAAGAAATCTGATTCTCATCCTCTTTCGATAGAGTTAGAACAAATTCAGTGGCATCTATTTACAAGGAAGAATTTATATCGAAATATTTACATAGAATTATAATTATATTCTCACCATTGATTGGCCTCAGAATTCAGGGATCATTTTCATGTGTGAATGAAGCTGAGCAGGATGGGACAAATATTTTAACAGAAAAGAGGGGGCGGGTCCCGAAGGTATTTTTTTTCAAAAGGCAACTGGGCTTTGTTTTTCCTTAAATACATTTAGCTTCTCATCCAAGAAGCCTCTTCAGTTCTCAGAAGTTCTGAGAAGTTCTCGAAATTGAAGAAGCTTCTTGGATGAGAAATGAAACAACTTCAAAGAAAAACTAAGTCCAGTTGCCTTTTGAAAAAGCTCCTTTGGGACAACCATGATCTGGATGACTGAGCATCTCCATAGACAGAAAAGGTGGGGGGGGGGGGGCTTAGAAGGCTAGTTGGAAAAGGAAAAGGAAGAAGAGGCAGGATTGACTATGAGAAGAAAAGTTATAGAAGGTTTGACATCTTGAAAGGATGTGGAAGATTATGTGGAAGAGTTTGAAAAACAAAAGCCCTTTAAGAATTTAGTGGGAAAAGGGCAGAGAGAGGAAAAGCCATAGAAAATGCTGATCTGCAAGAGAGGTAGATAGCTGTGGGCCACAAGCAATCCTTAAAACTATTTTTACAGCCCCTGTTACCCTTTGAACATCCAGTTCCTCTCCCTCTGCTATCAATGAGATCCATGCACAAGAAATTGTAAATGGTGAAGTGCCAAATGCTGGAGACAGAGAGAACGGAAAGACTCATTTTGACAGATTTGATGCTGCCTAAAATTGCCATATTCACCTGCCTATGGCAGAATCCAAATGCATGCAGGCAGGTGGTGGGATGGGTGGAACAAGAACTCATCTCTGTGTATATATTTTATTTCTATGCCAGAGTTTCACAACCTTGGCAACTTGGAGATGCAAGTGGTATTCCACTGATGATCACAATTGGGACTGGAATTTCTGTGGCTAAGCAAGATGATCATTAAATGAGTCACACCCAATATTATGATTTTGTGTTTTTGCTGTGGTCCTTAAGCAAATCACTTCGGTCATTTAAGTGAATCACACAGTCATTAGTTGAATCCTGCTGTCCCCATTGCCTTTTCTTGTTGGAAACCAGCTGGGAAGGTAACAAATGGTGATAATGTGATGTTGGATATTCTGCAATCATTATAAATACCTGCTGGTTGCCAAGTGCCCAAAATTTGGTCACATGACCACAGAGATGCTATGACAATTCTGAGTGTGAAGACCACACCTAAGTGTGAGGACCATATATTTTTTTAGCACTGTTGTAACTTCAAATAGTTGTTAAATGAATGGTCATAAGTCAAGACGTCCTGCAGGTGCTTTTTCAGGAGGCAACTGGACTTTCTTGTTTTTTCTTTGAAGATGTTTCACTTCTCATCCAAGAAGCACTACTCAGGTGACCCTGAGGACACAGATAAACTTCCAAGTGCTTCAACGACCCTCTAAAACAGAGGTCTCCAAACTTGGCAACTTTAAGACTTGTGGACTTCAATTCCCAGAATTCTCCAGCCAGCATAGCTAGTTGCCAAGTTTGGGGACCCCTGCTCTAAAAGGATGCAAATGATCAGCTGTCTGTAAGGAATATAAATCCTTCCATTCCCCACTATCCTGTCAGAGCTGAAGAAACTTCTTGGATGAGAAGTGTCTTCAAAAGACAAAAACAAGAGAGTCCAGTTGCCTCCTGGGACAACCATGACCTGGGTGACTGAGAATCTCTATAGTAATAGGTCAGGAGCTATTTGTGTTTAGACTTCAGTTCTCAGAATTCCTCAGCCCATCATGCTGGCTAGGGAATTGTGGGAGTTGAAGTCCATACATTTTCAAGTCCCCAGGGTGAACAAACACTGTTCTATGCACATATAAGCCTACCTACTTTGCCACTTAGATGAACTCTCTAGATTCCTATATAGGCTGCCAATTCCTATACTAACAAAGAAGGAACCAGAACACACATGTTCAATTTACAACGAGTCTTGGCCTGGAGGCTCACCTTATTTCCTGCTTCATGATCATTTAATGCTTCCATTTTGTTCTTGCCAAGAAGCCCCTAATCCTGTTAGGCAAGGAATTGCAAAGGAGAACCTAGAGGAGAATGATGTGTCAGCATTTTCAGCATCATTAGCTTCTAAATGCAAGGAGCCATCTTGTCCCAGGATAGCGCAGAGATCATTAGAAGTTTTGTTTTCCTCTTTCTGTGAAGGGTAATCTGATACTCCCTTTGCTGCTGAGCCATAACTGCCAACATCATCATTGGCCATATAGTCCATGGCTTATGACCACAATTGAGCACCAAAATTTCCATTGTTAAGTGAAACATTTGTTAACTGAGTTTTGCCCCATTTTACGACCTTTCTTGCCACAGTTGTTAAGTGAATCACTGCAGGTGTTAAGATAGTAACATAGTTGTTAAATGAATCTGGCTTCTCCATTGAGGTTGCTTGTCAGAAGGCTGCAAAAGGGGATCATATGACCCCAGGATACTGCAACGGTCATAAATACAAGTCAATTGCAAAGCATCTGAATTTTGATCACATGACCATGGGGATGCTGCTGTGGTCATAAGTGAGAAAAATGGTCATAGGTAAATCAGTGCCGTTGTAATTTCAAACAATCACTAAACTAACTGTTGTAAATTGAGGACTACCTTTACGGTTTCTTTAGAACTGTTTATTGCTGTTATTCATTCCTTTATTGCAGTGGTTCCCAACCTTTTTTTCGCCCCGCACCCCTAAAGAAATTTCATTCGAACCTCGCACCCCCTGAAATAAATAATAAATAAAAATGCCAACATATAGCCAATATCCTATTATTTACCTAGACTTTTCTCGCACCCCCTGGAATATCGTCGCACCCCAGGTTGGGAACCCTGCTTTATTGACTACTCTTCAGAGTTATCTGTGCTAGAGCAGCTCATAATGTTATTTAAAAATCCTAATAGAACTCTGATTATTCCAGAGGTATAAAATTATAATAAATAAATAAGACACTAATGAAAACCACAAATAGAATAAAATACTCTTTTAAAATATCCCAATTAGGATAATTAAAGAAAAACTCTATGGTTGCCTTAAAAACAAGCCAGGGAATTCACACATAACTTTCCAGGAATAAATTTCTAGAAAATTAATGGAAAAGGCCCCATTGGTGCTCACCACCCCAAGACTTTTTATTTATTGATTTTATTTGTGAAACGTATATGCCTGCCAACCTAGCAGTTCGAAAGCATGCAACTGCAAGTAGATTAGGAGTGTCAAACTCACATCGTCATGGCGTCGTTGTGTGACATATCACAACTTTCCCCCCCCCCCTTCGCTAAACCGGGTGTGGGTATGGCCAGCATGTGATGCATCCGGCCCATGGACGGCGAGTTTGACATCCCTGAAGTAGATAAATAGGGAGTCCTTCGGTGGGAAAATACCAGGGATATGAAAGGAGAATTGTAATAGTAATTTATAGGCCGCCCTTCTCACTATCCAAAGGTCCTTTGGATAGGTCCTCTTGCTGAAGGGCCATAGAATTGGGCCTCAGCATAGACATTTGCTACAAATTAGAACAGCGGTGTTAAATTTGTGGCCTATAGGCCATATGAGTCATGCACTGGTCACGCCCACCTCCAGTTTAGCAAAGTGGGGGGGGCAGAAAGTCACGATATGTCATGTGACGTCAACGTGACGCCGTGCATTTGACACCCCTGAACTAGAAGGATGCATTGTGATGTCATGATGAATACATGGTCATATTAAAGGCTCCGGCAGACTTCTCTGGCGCTACACATCAGGGAATGTATGCGTCTGTCATTCAGGGATGTTTGCATAGGCATTCCATTTATATTTGTGCAAATATAAAATTCTGGCTTGGGGCCATTGAAAGAGCAAAGCACAGAACAGGAAGTCGGATCAGCCAATTGGAGTGCAGGACATGCACCCCACGCCACACGCAATTGGGTTAGGGTTAGGGTTATACTTACCCATCAAACCCTTTGCAGTACAAGTTTGCAGTAACACATACAGACAGTTGTGGGCAACTCTAAATCAGCCTGTAGTTGTTGCGTGATATTGCAGGCAAGTATGGAAGTCAATGGCTTGGCCCATGATGTCACAACATACTCTGTGGCCTTTCCTTTTACCCCCAAGAATGCTAATGGGCCTGAGCAACTGATGACAACATTCTGGCAGGTTGAGATGGCCGCAACTAATCCCTAGGTTGGCCCCGTCTTAACCTTTTAAAGGTTAAATCCATTTTTCTTTGGCTCTGGAACTAAATAGGCTAGGAATGTAGAAGGGCTGAAAAGGTCAAAGCCCTGAACTTTTGTGAATCTTTTGATGTCACATTCTTCCAAATGAAGGGTTTTTTTTTTTTGTTTTTTTAAAAAGGAAGAGATACTGATACAAGCATCTCAGTAACTGGATTACTTTCACTTTAGAATCCAATCTGGCTTTCAGCTGTTAAGGTAAAGACTTCTTTCAGTTCTTAACTAGCAGCATCTCTGTGGATAGACAAGGAGGCCAATCAGCCACCTGATAGCTAAGGAATGCACACGTGGTTCAGTTGTGACTCCTTGAGACTCTTTAAGCATGCCATTATGTGGTGTGTATTACAGTAAACTCAAGACTTGTGTCACTTAAGGCAAGATCAGATCTTCCTTCTCCAAATGCAATCATACTTGGCAAACCACCTGAAGCTAGGCAGAAATAGAACAGGGAATGCTTGGAATCAGTTTGAGCTTACTGGACCATATCAAAGTCCCACTTTGTGCTGTTCTAACAGTGGGAAAGCTTTATTTGTCTAGGAAGAAGACAATGCAGAAAAAACAAGTGTCCTTTGTGATTCCTTCCAGGATCTTGTATTCAGATTATCTGCCTGTATTCACTGAGATTCTGCTTACTATCCTGGCTACTCATTTGACATTTTCTCTATAGTTTCTCAGTGTTTAAAAATGAAACCCTAATTCAACCTGTGACTGCTAATGCCATAGGTGAATTAGTTCTTGTATGTTCTGCTTATCCATTCCCTATGGACATATGTACAAAAACCCAGTGCCTTTAAATGATGATCACACATTAAACGAGGATGGATCTAACATCTGTTATAGATAGTCCTCAATATGCAACCATTTGTTTAATGACCATTCGAAGTTACAACAGCACTGAAAAAAATGACTTACAACTAGTCCTTGCTTTTATAACTGTTGCCGCATCCCCACAGTCACGTGATCAAAATTTGGGTGCTTGGCAGCCAGCATGTATGTACGATGGTTTGCAGTGTGACCATCATGTGACAGCTTTTCGCCATCTTCCCAGTTGGCTTCTGACAAGTAAAGTCTCTAAGGGAAGCTGGATTTGTATAACAACCACATGATTCACTTAACAGCTGTAGTGATTTGCTTAACAACTGTAGCAAAGAAGATCATAAAATCGCAACTGGAATTCTGATCCCAATTATTGTAGGTTGAGGACCAATTGTTATCATAACCAATTAAGTAAACAAAAGCTATCTAAGGCTGTGACTTTCCTTCCTGTTGATGAACCTCTGGGAAACATCTGAGCATGATGAAGAATAGGATGCTGGATCAGATGGATGATTTGATCTGTTCAAAAGGGATCTTCTCTCTTGATCAATTATTATCGGTATCCATAGTTAACAATGACCCACCAGCTTCAGAGGCAGTCTACCTTTACTCGGGAAAGCTCCTGTATCCTCCATAGGGCTTCTGATCACCAACCAACCCTAAGGATTTTTCCCATCAGGGAGTGTGTGAAATGTTCCCGTTTTGAAATGTTTCAAGTACAGCATCCTGTTTTGAGTGGAATGGATTGTCTGGAACATTTTGCAAAGATTTCAGGCTCAAAAAAAATGCTGTAAGCCTAACGCATTTACATTTGCAGCCAGAGCAGTCCTATGCTCAAAGCAGCACCGTTCACACTTGAAATGAGACGTCTGAAATTTTGTGCTAGGAATGTTTTGAAATGAAATGTTTGGTGTCCTTCTGCGAAGGTGCAGAGGGAAGGGCTGTTCCCTTCCTGTCTTACCAGATCTATATGGCTGGCTGTTGTGGGAAGGTGAATTTTAAGTTAAACTTCAGGCCAAGATTACTGGTTGTTAATATTACCACGAGGGGTCCTGGGTGCTCTTTGAACTTGATTGTTTTCTTGCAGATGTTTCATTACCCCAACCCAACATCTGCCCAAACATCTACCCAAACTAACATCTAACGTCACCAGTGCTAGACTAGCAACCCTGAACAACCAATATTCTTCTTTATTGGTGACATTCTCATCCCAGGAGAATTGTTGGAGTTGATTTTTCTGATTGATGGATAGTTGGGATAGACAACCTTCTTTAGTAGCTGTTAAAACAGTGGAAATTTCGGTTCTTCTTTGCTCTTCATTAATCATCTCTTCCCTTCCTAATTAGACCAGCCGGGACATTTGCTCTGTCATCTTTGCCATCTTCAATGTTATCTGGTCCACGCTGTTCCTGGAGGAGTGGAAACGCCGAGGAGCCGAGTTTGCATACAAGTGGGGAACTCTGGACACACCAGCAGAGTCCATCGAAGAACCTCGGCCGCAGTTCCGGGTCAGTGGTGTCTGATCTAGCTCAGAAAAGAAGAAAATACAAGTTTAAAAAATAATAATTTGTGCTGCCCATGGCCATGGATAAAATCTAGGCATGTCAGTCAAGATCAAGTGAGGTACTAATACCACTCTATAAAGCCTTAGTAAGACCACACCTTAGAATACTGCATCCAATTTTGCTCACCAAACTATAAAAAAGATGTTGAGACTCTAGAAAAAGTGCAGAGAAGAGCAACAAAGTTGATTAGGGGACCGGAGGCTAAAACATATGAAGAACGGTTACAGGAACTGGGCATGGCAAGTCTAGTGAAGAGAAGGACCAGGAGAGACATGATAGTGGTGTTCCAATATTTGAGGGGCTGCCACAGGGAGGAAGGGGTCCAGCTATTTTCTAAAGGGCCTGTAGGCCAGACAAGGAACAATGGATGGAAACTGATCAAGGAGAGATTCAACCTGGAACTAAGGAGAAACTTTCTGACAGTGAGAACAATCAACCAGTGGAACCGCTTGCCTTCAGAAGTTGTGGGAGCTTCATCACTGGAGGCTTTCAAGGAGAGACTGGACAGCCACCTGTCAGAAATGATGTAGCATCTGCTTGGGTGCGGGGTTGGACTAGATGACCTACAGGGTCCCTTCCAACTCTGTTAATCTGTATCTGTATCTCCTTTCTTTGCAGGGTGTGAAGCGCATCAGCCCAGTAACCAACACGGAAGAGTTCTACTACCCGCCTTGGAAGCGGTTACTCTTCCAGTGTTTGGTGAGCGTGCCCATCTGTATCGTCTGCCTCTCCTTTGTCTTCCTTACCATGCTGGGCTGCTTCGAATTGCAGGTGAGGTGGTTCTGGAGTTGTGGGCAAACAGGGTCCACAATCCAGTCCCGGTGTCTTATTTGTTGTTTCCATCCGATGTCCTGGCTGTTCATAACACAAGTCTGGCCTTTATCTTGCCCCAGCCTAAGATTTAAACAGTGTCATGCTGACCCTTAAGGTCCTGAAAAGAAAAGGGATACTTCAGCTATCTCAGAGCCATGGCATGTAACTTTTATAATGCTTCCTGCACTTTCAGAGAAGACGCATTCATTTTGCCTCTTATTCGGTTTAATTATTCAGTCATTGTTAATCGTCCTGAAGAGGGTGGCCTCATATCTTATGGAGGAGGGTGAAAAATAATGCCATTGGCTGTTCATCAGCTAATCATCATCCTTAGAATATTTTCCCAGCTGCTACTATCAATGAGGATAATGCATTTTATTAGCTAACCAGGGCTCCAACATGAATTTAGATAATATATCACTATTTGGCCACGATATTACATCAGTACTGTACAGCAAGGGCTAAAATACCCCGTGCAATGCAAACTGACAAGAGTAGTATTTAATTTCTCTTAGCTTAACTGTGGCATTTCCCTTGTTTCCCCACTGAGGATGGTGCTGGTCTGGATAGCAACCGTAGTTGGGTACTATATTACTATGCTAACAAATTGATATTTTGAGACAACGAATATCTAAAGTATTAGTCTCAACTTTGGCACCTTTAAGATATGTGGATTGCAACTCTCAGAATTTCTTCCCCAGCAGAGCTGGCTGGGGAATTCTGGGAGATGAAGTCCATGGATCTTCAAGGTGCCAAGGTTGAGAAACACTGCTCGGAAGGATCCCTAAAGGTGCAATTCACACCATTCATTTGCAGTGGTTCAGGTATGGCCTGCACATCTCAGGAAAAGCAGTAAGTAGTGAGCTACGTCTGGGAAGTGAGAGGAGCTGAAGCTAGGAGCTGGACCCATTCTTTGGAACAGTCCCTGCTGACATTCGACTTGCCTCCATCCTGCTGTCATTTAGGAAAACATTTAAGCTAAGCAAAGTTGTAGAGCATTTCTAGATTGAGCTGATACCATCTGAATTAATTAGGTTACTACTGGTAAATTGAGTGACAGGATTGATCTGGTGGATATATATTAGTAACCGATGTTATTGATTGATATTGATTAACTTATATTATTACTTTATTGCAGATGTTATTTTTATACAGTTTACTGGCAATATTTTAAATGTGTTTTGTTCACCAGCTAGGAGTCTTGATTGAAATAGTGAAATGTAAATTGGATGGATGGATGGATGGACGGACGGACAGACAGACAGACAGACAGACAGACAGACAGACAATAGGGATAATCCTTGAATTATGACAACTGAGACCAGATTTTATGTTGTTAAGCAAGTCAGTTGTTAAATAAGTCTCACTCAATTTTATCACCGTTTTTGCAATGGTGGTTGTGAATCCCTGCAGTTGTTAAGTGAATCAGATGATCAGTTAAATGAATCCAATGGTCCCCATTGACTTTGCTTGTTTGAAGCTAGCTGAGGAGGTCATAAATAGGGATCGCAGGGCCCTGGGATGCTGTAATCATGATAAATACATGCTGGTTGCCAAGCACTTGAATGTTGATCACGTGACCATGGGGTTCCTACGATGGTTGTAAATTGAGGACTGTCTGTAGACAGCTTTGTTGATAGTCAAACTAGGTTGGTTTTTTTTTTTTTTTTTAGAAAATGCTTAAATTCATAGAACAGAAATAACTGAGCAATAGGAATTGGTAGAAACAAGGAACCCTCTGCCTTTATGAAAAGCCATTTGTATTGATCAGTTGTGATGTAATCCTGGTTCTCCAATCTGTTTCTTTCTCCACCTCCATCAGGAATTTGTGCTGAGCATCAAGGAGCTGCCACGCCTTGTTCGCTTCTTGCCCAAAATCATGCTGGCCGTCATTGTCACCCTCTGTGATGAAATCTACAGAAAAATTGCCTACTGGCTAAATGATATGGGTAAATATCCAGATTGCACACCTTCTGATCCGAAGAAAACTAAGCTAAATGGAACCTTAAATGGATCCGAGGAAACGTTTTGATTGTGTCCAACTCAAGAGATGCGCAGAAACTGGGAATTTCCAGAAGCAGCCCAGATCAATATTTCTTAACCTGGCAACTTTAAGATGTATGAACTTCAACTCACAGAATTCCCCCCAGCAAGCATGCTGGTTGTGGAATTCTGGGAGTTGAAGACCACACATCTTAAAATTGCTAAGGTTGGGGAACACTGGTCTAGATGCTATGCAACTTTCCTCCCTAAATCAGGGAAAGGCCCACAAGAGAAAGAAGAGCAGAGAAGGGAGACAATGCAGCTAGTCTCCAGCTGGATGCTGTGAACCCCTGAGCATACTAGAAGTTCTTACCCAAAATCTAATATTGGAGCAACCTCAATAAATAAAATAAAAAGTATTGCATGCTATAAAAATAAAAGTATTGCATGCTAGTACTCTCTCTCTCTCTCTCCCTCCCTCTGTCCGTCCCTCTCTATCTTTCCCTCTCTCCCCCTCTCCCTGCCTCTCTCTCTCATATTATAGATTGCCCTCACCTTATGACAATTGAGCCCAAAATTTATGTTGCTGTTAAGTGAGTTTGCCTCATTTTACGACCTTTATTGTCACAGTTGTTCACTGCAGTTAAATTAGTCAAACTTGGCTTGTCAGAAAAGGTGACCACATGACTTTGGGAGACTGTGAGTGTCACAAGTAAAAGTCAGTTGCCAAGGGTCTGAATTTTGATCACATGATGTGAGGATTCTACAACGGCCATAAGTGTGAAAATTGGCCCTAAGTCACTTTTTTCAATGCAATTGTAACTTCGAATGGTGACTAAATGAACTGTTGCAAGTCAAGGACTACCTGTATTTTATATATATATATATATATTGTTTTGGGGGAAAACTGCTCTCACTGTAGCCAAACACTCTTTGGTTTTAGGGCAGAGGTCTCCCAACTTGGCAACTTTAAGACTTGTGGACTTCAACTCCCAGAATTTGGCCCCTGTTTTAGGGGTACAGCAGAAGGAATGATTTTCAGCAGTTTGATTGTTGTACCAAACTTACAACAGCTGATGAAGATAATCATCAAATGCTTTGAAATGTTTCTTGGGGGTGGGTGGAGGGGAAGTGGAGTTTTTGTTTTTGGCTTGGTAGAGCTCACGTTCTTTGGTGGAATGGTGAGACCTCAGTTATGAAAGATAGGAAAGCATTGCCGCAGATGCCTGAAGGCTAAGCTGGAAACGAGCCTTACTTTATGCCTTTCTCCTGAGCTTCTCACAGGCACTTGCCTGATGTAAGATATGGTACTAAATGACTTCACTTGGATCTGATCTGGCAAGTCTGACCATATCTGTCAAGTGTCCCTACTGTGCCATCATGAAATGCCAAGTGTTAGAGAATCAGACTTTAAGACGCCATTGCTTAGACAGCAGATACTGGCTCATCTCAAATTCTCAGCCATAAGATGGCTACTACTTAGAGAATATTTTCCAGGAATAGCAAGAGCAAGAGCACTTACTATATACTGCTTTATAGAGCTTTCCAGCCCTCTCTACACGGTTTGCAGAGTCAGCCTATTTCCCCCAACAATCTGGGTCCTCATTTTACCCACCTTGGAAAGATGGAAGGCTGAGTCAACCTTGAGCCTGGTGGGATTCGAACTGCCAAATTGCAGGCAGACAACAGTGAGCAGAAATGGCCTGTAGTACAGCACTCTAACCACTGCGCCACCGAATGCCTGTAAATTGTTGACATAGGGCTGTTCCAAAGAGGTTTATGTGTTTGCTCATTAAATTTGTCGGCTGTCAGTCTTACCACAGTGAACTCTGCTTAGGTTCACTGCTGCCCTTGAGAAGTCAGCTTATTCTGGTCCTAGAAAAGACCCATCAAACTGCCACGTTTTACCTTCTCACCTCCTCCTCCTCGTTCCTTTTCCTTGCAGAAAATTATCGCTTGCAGAGTGCCTACGAAAAACACCTCATCATCAAAATGGTCTTGGTAAGTTGAGCCTTTTGGCTTTTTGAAACTGTTCTGTTCCAGTTTTAAAAGTAGGACACAGTCTCAAAAATCCAGTAGGATGAGTTTCTCCAGATAGGGGCCTGTTACTTTTGATGGCTTTGGTTTTCTTTGGTGAACCTTGGTAAGAAAGTCCCTCAGTTAGCAAGATTACAGGTAGTCTTCAACTTACAACTGGTTGCTTAGGAATCATTTGAAGTTCCGATGGACTTATCTTGAAGATACTTATGACCCAGACTTGAAGTTCTGATGATCAGCCTTCTTTAGGGTCACATATCCAGACTTCAGGCGCTTGGCAAATGGTCATGTTATCTGGCAGTTTGCAGCATATTTTACAAAAAATGGCCCTGTTTTTGGCAAAACTAGGCCATCCAAACAACAAGGGCTAACTTCATGACCACTGTATTTGTTTAATGGCCACCTTGTTCACTTAAGGACTTCTGCCAAAAAGTTCATAAAATCATGTGACCAACTCACTTTACAGCCGTCACGTTGTAGCTCCATTACGGTCATGATTCAAGGACTCCCTGTAATGCTGCTATTTAATACTGCTAATTATATTTATCCACCAAAATTTAATGGTGATGGGGTGTGCAAAAAATGTACTCTCTCTCTTCCTTTATCTGGACTGTTTAGTCTCAATGAAGATTCATCTCATTTTGATTTTAGCGGACTATTTTTGTTCAATAATTCAGTAACAGCCCCTTGGTAAATTGCCCAAAACTAGAGATAAACAATGAGACAGTCTTAATCCTGTCCCAGAGTTGCTTTTGCAACAGGTAACTGGACTTTCTGGTTTTTCTTTGAAGACGTTTTGCTTCTCATCCAAGAAACTTCTTCAGCTCTGAGTGGATGGTGGGGAATGGAAGGATTTATAGTCCTTGCAAACAGCTGGTCATTTGCATTCTTTTTTGACCAGCTGTCTGAAAGGAGTATAAATCCTTCCATTCCCCACCATCCACTCAGAGCTGAAGAAGCTTCTTGGATGAGAAGCAAAACATCTTCAAAGAAAAACCAGAAAGTCCAGTTGCCTCTTGAAAAAGCACCTTTGGGACAACCGTGAACTGGACGACTGGGAATCTCCATAGATATTTAGTCTTAATCTTGTTTCATCAACTGTCTCTTCTTATGGCTTGTTTCTCTCTTCTCCAAACAGTTTCAGTTTGTAAATTCATACCTAAGTCTTTTCTACATTGGATTCTACCTCAAAGACATGGACCGCCTCAAGGAGGTATGGCATTCTTGAATATGGGAGGCAACAGCCAAGGGAAAATGGGAAAGGGGTAAATTGCACTGGGCTCCATTACAACCAGAAACAGTGTTGGTCCAGGTAAATGTGCCATTTTTATCAGGATACGTTTAGAACCAAAAATGTCCCCCGGCTATTCAAAAAAGTTGCACCCCAAGAAAGCCAAGGACTATCAGCTACTTTTAATACATTCTTAACATGGTTTTCTTTCTTCCTTTCTTTTATGGGTTCTTTTAAGTTTTCATGGTTTTTTCTCTCTCTCTGTTTGTCTCTGTCTTGTCCGTATTGCCCTCCACAGCTCCTGCTCATCTTTTCTCTCTTCCAAAGCCTTGTGCGTCAGCTTAAAGACGCGGTCCTTCCCTCCATCACTCTCCAACTCCACCTCTATCTCATCTCCTTTAAGGGTTTGCTGATTTTTTCCTGGCATCTGGGCATCTCCAAAGTAGGATCCTGATGATGGAAGGAGTATGGAAGGGTGGGGTGGGGGTGAGGAGGAATAAGCAGGCTGCAGAACCTCAGCTTTAATCCCATTTATTTGGCCCGATGCATTTTAAGAAGACTTGCTTTCCCATGACCAAAAAAGGGAGAAGTTTGCTCTTACAACTCTGACCAAGTTTTACTTAGGATTGATCAAAAATGATGAAACCGGCACGGGGGCTGAAAAGTCTTTCAGAATGGAAAGCAAAAAAAAAAGGAGTTTTGAAAGGAATTGGGTGCTCACGAGACCCCTGCCTTCAATTCTGTCAGAGTTTTTGCAACCCATCTGACCAGCACACAAGTAAAATAATTCTGCAGGATTCATTTACATAAGAAAATTTCCTTATATACAGTACCATACAGCAGAAGTCAGCATACCAATCTAGGGACACAGAAGCAATATTCACAGAAGCAAGTCATGATAAAGTAGAGAGATACAGAGGCCTAGAAACCTAGATTTATAGAGGCCTAGATTACAGAGGACAAACCAACTCTTATATACAATTCAGCAAGTCAAACCACACCCAGTCTTTTATGGCCCCATACAAACAAATACTATGTTTCCGTTTCCAAGCAGCCCCCATTGGCTGACCTGTTGCCATGTCTAATTCAGACAGTCGCCATTGGCAGTCGCTGTTGCCATGCGTAATCCAAACAGTCCCATTGGCTGACCTATTGCCATGTCTAATCGAACAGTCTCCAATTGGCTGACCTGTTGCCATGTCTATTCCAGTTCATGAACTGGACTGACAAACTACACAAACTACAAAGTACACTGCCAAATTCCTTCAAGAAACTGATTTTGGACAAGATGGCATGGTTGTCCTTTGCATAGAAATAGGTTACTGGGGAAAAAAATGGGGTTTGGTTCAAAGAGTTGCACCTCTAGAGTAGCCTTTCGTCTTCAATCCAAAGTGCTGCTTCATCCTAAGACTTAAAACAGCCCTTAGAAGTGAAATCACATATAGCAAACTACAGTCTTATGATCACTTTCTGGTAGCAGAAACTTAGTTTATTTCCAAACAATCAGAATTAAGATCAAGATTACAGGTATAATAATACATTTTGGAAAGAAAAATAGTTCCTAAATTCGCACACACCTGAATACTTACTGTTAGATTAATTTTGACTTTCTAAGGACAGGCTAGTTTCAACTAAATTTTTATTCTACGACTTAGTGCAGACTTATAGGAGCTTAGCCTTAGACTATTGTACCTTTCTCATAAAATTGCTTATACTTCTTTCTTAATGGTAAACTTTATAACTTAATTTTTCTCTCCAAATGATGCCCGGTGATGATGACGATAGATTTGTATCAGCAAACAACCTCAGCTAGAAAATTAGATGTAAGGAAACTAGAGAAATAACATCAGCATGTGGTTTTAATCTGTTTAAATGGTTACTTTTTAAGAAGCAAGTAAAGTTAGTTTCTAAATAATTTATAAAAGTTTGCCTACTTCTCACAATTGCATTTTTTTAAACTTTTTTTTGCTTTTGAAGCTTAGAATCATAGGATGGAAGGGCTGGAGGGGTCATATGATAACTGACTCCAAAGTTTCTCGATTTTGACAACTTTAAGATGTGTAGACTTCAATTCCCAGAATCCCTCAGCTAACATGTTGCTAAGATTGAGAAACATGGACCTTGCCCAATCACTACATCAACCCCAAGACCATCCATCCTTGTTTGTTCCATTGTTGACCAGTTTTTACCATTAGGAAAAATCTTGCCAATGTCCACCCAATTATATGACCCTTTTTGTCTGGCAGTTGTTAAGTGTATCTGTGGTATTATGCGAACCCATTGTTTGCTGTGGGGCATTTTTGCTGAAAACTGGAAATGAACTTCAGTTTTCAGCAAAAATGTTGTAAACTGTGGTCACATAACTGCAGAACACTGAAAGTGGTCCTAAACATGAACTGGTGTCCAAGTGTCCAAAATACAGTCACGTGACTGTGAAAGAAGCCTGGCCATCAAAACCAGGTTGTAAGTACTTTTGGGGGATTGGTTGTAAGTTCAAATGGTCGCTAGTTCATAAGTCAAAATGTAAAATGTATCTATAGAAACCCCTGTTACAAAGAAAACTTTCTTACAACTGACAAGGGTGTAATATAACAAGGAGGGAGAAATTCCCAACCATGTTCCTGGACTCCACATGTTCTTCAAAGCAATTCATAAAAATTGGTGAGTTGTCACAGCTTTGTTAGATGTGAGCTCATTTAGTCAGGCAAAAGAGAAGGTGAAAGTTAAGCTAAGGTAGTAGAGAGTAAATTATGTACCGGTGGTTGGGGACCCCTGATGTAAAGAATGAAGGGCAACCTCATTGTTTTTGTCTTCTGGTACTTTATGATTCATCATAGCCATCACAACAATCATTTTGTGAGTGTATCCACAACATCCTCTCAAAATTTGAAATACGTCCTCTAGAACAAAAAGTTTTAGAGGCTCTTGCTCTCTACATCAGGGTCCCCAACCACGGGCCCTGGACCGGTACCGGTCCGTGGATCATTTTCTACTGGGCCGCCGGTTTGCTGGGCGCTGCCATCTTGTTTCGACGGAAAGTGCTTCCGGGTGAGCTTTTCCGGTTGGAAAGCGGTGTTTGGGTCCTGAAGGAATCCTCGCGCCTTAGTTTCATCGAGAAGGGGGGGCGGCTTCGAGCGAAGAGCCGCCCGATGGCGGAGGAGATTAAGAAAGCACAAAAGCACAAAAAAAAGGTACAAAGGAGGAGTTGAAGGTGGCGGGGAGAAGTGGGAACGGCTGGCTGGCCGGTCGTTCGCTCACCTTGCCTTGTCATGCGTGCTGATGCCGGTACCGGGCTGTGGATCATTTTGTGATGCCGGTGCCGGGCCGTGGCACAAAAAGGTTGGGGGCCACTGCTCTACATGATACTCTTTGCCAATTTGCAATGTAGCTGAGGATTGAGGTTCCCCTTAAAATAGTATGTCTAGGATAGCCTGATGTTCGACTCCAGAGTTGAGTAGCTGATTCTACTAAGGAACAACTGACTAAGAATGACAGGCAGGGAGCACTTTTTCCCACTTCATTGGCCAAAATAGATGCTTCAGTGTGTCCAGCTGATTGACCATCTCACAACTCCCCCAAGATATGAGGAATAGAGGGAATATTGTGAGCAAAAGGAAGAGCAGCTACCAAGACAACAGTCAGATAAACAAAAGCTGAATCCAGGGTAAAACTGAAAAATCATCTCAGACAAGACCCTCCCTAGTTCTCATGAAGATGAAGTGTTACTACCACTTTGTAATGCCTTGGTAAGACCACACTTGGAATACTGCGTCTAGCTTTGGTTGTAACAATGTAAAAAAGATGTTGAGACTCTTAGAAAGAGTGCAGAGAAGAACAACGAAGATGATTAGAGGACTGGAGGCTGAAACATAAAAAGAATAGTCGCTGAAATTGGGTAAGTCTAGTTTAATTAAAAGAAGGACTAGGGGTGACATAGCAACCTTCCAAAATCTAAGAGGGTGCCCCAAAGAAAAGGGGGTCAACCTATTCTCCAAAGCACCTGGGGGGGCAAGACAAGAAGTAATGGATGGAAACTAATCAAAGAAAGAACCAACCTAGAACTAAGCAGTAATTTCCTCACAGAACAATTCATCAATGGCATAAATTGCCTCCAGAAGTTGCGAATGCTTCAATACTGGAGGTTTTCAAGAAGAGATTGGACATCCATTGGTCTGAAATGGTATAGGGCTTCCTGCCTGAGCAGGAGGATTGCACTAGAACAGGGGTCTCCAACCTTGGCAACTTTAAGACTTGTGGACTTCAACTCCCAGAATTCTGGGAGTTGAAGTCCACAAGTCTTAAAGTTGCCAAGGTTGGAGATCCCTGAACTAGAAGACCACCATGATCCCATCCAATTCTGTTATTCTGTTACACAAAGGGAGGGAAGGAAGGAGGCGCCAAGTGCATTCAGACTTGTAAGACTCTTGATACCATAACCTCATGATAAAAAAGTAGTAATGATCTGCATGACTTTTGCTTCCTAGTCTTGCCTGTGCCAAAGGACTAATACCTGGATGCTTTACTCTTCCCTCCTGCCTCTTTCAGATGCTGGCTACACTCCTCATTACCCGCCAGTTCTTGCAGAATATCAAGGAAGTCTCTCAGCCCCACTTATACAGCAAGTTCAAGCGTGGTGACTTCAGTATGCAAAACCTTCGGGAGGTGACCCACACCTTCTTCCGCCTGCTGACCCAGAAGTACACCTTCACCCCTTCGTGCGGCACCAACCCTCGGCATCCCAGGTATGGGGACTCGCCGGTGGGCCACAGGCCAAAGGTCCATGAGGCCCCAGAGGGGGCCGTCAAGGGGGAGAAGAAATGCCTCAATGGAGGGTGCGGCGTGCCTGAAGAAGAGGACGAGGAGAAGAAGGAATCGGACTCAGAAGACGAGAGCATCATTGACTGTGGGCTGAAGCTGAAAAAAGTGAGCTTTATTGAAAAGGCTGACCGCAAAACGGGGGATCCCAGTCTAGAGGACATGAGTTTCTTGGAAGAAGGTAGCCCCACCATGGTGGAGAAAGGGATGGACCCCTCCTCTGTCTTTGAGCTGTGCGAGGATGACGATGAGAGCGATGAAGCCTCAGAGAGCCCGTCTAAGGCCCTTCCGGATGTTAAGGAGCCAGCTGTTACCATGCGGACTCGAAGGCCGCGGGTGGGCAAGAACCTCACAGAAGGCGAGGAAGAAGAAGAGGAGGATGGTTCTGGGAATCGAAGACAGGCCCGGTCCTCCTGGATCGATCCACCAGAGGAGAACTACACCACGCAGCTTGCCCAAGCCGAAGTGGAGAGCTGCATGAAAAAATATGAGGTAAGACCAGATGTGTTGCTCCTCTGACTAAGCAAGCAGGCTATTCGTGTGATTATTGATTAATTAAGTCTGTTTAATTAATTGGCATTTGGACCTTTCTTTTAAAAAAAAGCTATCCCCTGCAAAAGATGGTGAGTTTTGAAAGTTAGTCATGTTCAGAGTATTGCAGCGTAAATTCAGCGGCAGAAAAGTAAACACAGATGGCTGAAATTTCATTTAACTTCTTTATAAGCACAAGTAAAATTTTACAATACCAGTTGTAGATTTCTTCAACATGGAGCAAACTCAAACGGAAACAGACATGTTACAAGCAACTCAACTCCAGCAGACAAACAAGCAAGTTAGTTTATCTTTCAATAGACAGACTCAGAGTTTAACATAGCTTCGGTGCTGCAGCCCTTAATATAGAGCCACACCTAGGCTACTTCTAGTTGCAGTTTCCAAACAGTCCTCATTGGCTGACTTAGTTGCTATGCCTATTCATTGGCTGACCTTGTTACCATGCTCTGTTCCAGTTCATGAATATACTCTTGACAAGTGTGTTTTCTATCTTTGGAACTTCTTCCCTGCAAAAGAAAAAAATGCGGCTTCAGACACCCAGTGCTAAACTTTGGAATAAAATAAGTTTAGAAAAGAACAAATGAATGAAGTGCTGCATGGGCTTTGTAGTTCTCTCTTGCACATGCACACACAAGACATCCCAACATTTTGATCCTCTCCCAACCTAGGACACTTTTCAAGATTACCAGGAGATGTTCATCCAATTTGGCTACGTGGTCCTTTTCTCGTCGGCCTTTCCCTTGGCTGCAACGTGTGCCCTCATCAACAATATCATTGAAATCCGGAGCGATGCCTTCAAGTTGTGCACGGGACTCCAACGGCCCTTCGGGCAGCGGGTGGAAAGCATTGGAGAGTGGCAGGTAAGCCTGGCTTTTCCATCTGGCTGCAATTGACCAGTGGAAGGGCTTGCCTTCGGGGGGGGCTCCATCACTGGAGGTCTTTTAAGAAAAAATTGGACAGTCCTTTGGAATAGCAATAGCAATAGCACTTAGACTTATATACTTTTTTACATTTTCTTAATAAATAAATAGCAATAGCACTTAGACTTATATACCGCTTTATAGTGCTTTCCAGCCCTCTCTAAGCGGTTTTACAGAGTCAGCCTATTGCCCCCAACAATCTGGGTCCTCATTTTACCCATCTCGGAAGGAGGGAAGGCTGAGTCAACCTTGAGCCTGGTGAGATTCGAACTGCTAAATTGCAGGCAGCAGAACTAGCCTGCAGTACTGCACTCTAACCACTGCACTACCATGGCTCATGGTATAAGTTTTCCTGCTTTCATTGAGGGCCGCATCAGGGTTGAGTTTGACCTTGGGGGGCCGGGGTGGGCATGGCCAGCTCTACATCACTTGTGTTGGGGGCACCTCTGGTGACCCCAGTGCTCCGCCAGAGAAAACAGGCTCCCGAGCTCCATTTTCGGCTGCAACAGCCTCCTGTAACCGTCTGCCAGCGAAAACAGAGCTCGGGAGGGCCGCGTGCAGCTCTCCCAAGCTCCCTTTTTGCTGGCAGAGGCACCGCGGGCCAGTCCTTTGCTGTTTCCGAGATGGCCCCATGGGCCAGATCTAAGCATCCCACAGGCCGGCTCCGAGTCCCGGACCGTGAGTTTGACACCCCCGCTGTACATTATACAGTTTTATTTTCCAAGTTGCTAAAAAAGAGACTGATTTTTCTCAAGTCAGTCCCTGAAAGTGCTTCATTTTTTTTTTATTTAAAAAAAGGCCTTTTCCCTCCCCCTCTGCAGAAAGTGATGGAGGCCATGGGCGTCCTGGCCATTGTGGTGAACTGTTACCTGATTGGCCAGTGTGGGCAGCTGCAGCGTCTTTTTCCATGGCTGAGTCCTGAAGGTGCTATAATCTCTGTGGTGGTGCTAGAGGTAAGAGTGTGATCAGCATCTTCTTCTTTTCCTCTGTAGGTAGTCCTTGACTTACATCCATTCGTTTAGCGACCGTTTGAAGTTACAACAGCAGCACTGAAAAAAAGTGTCTTATGACTGTTTTTCACACCATCGCATCCACGGCCACATAATCCAAATTCAGACGCTTGGCAACTGACTCATATTTATGACGGTTGCAGTGTCTCCCAGGGTCATGTGATCACCTCTTGCGACCTTCTGACAAGCAGAGTCATTTAGGAAGCTAGACTTGCTTAACAACCATGTGACTAACTTAACAACTGAAGAGATTCACTTAGTTTTGGCAAGAGAGATCAAAAAATGAGGCAAAACTCACTTAACAGTTGTCTCGTTTAGCAATGGAAATTTTGGGCTCAATTGTGGTCGTAAGTCGAAAACTTCCTGTATTATTTCTTTGGTGGACTTGCCGACCTCTTTTTTTTCTGTATATTTCATATTTCTCCAAGTACTGAGAAAGAACAGAGGACAATTAGAAGTGCTGATACTTAGATCGTGATTACGGTGCAGGGTTTTTGTTTTACTGTTTTTTAATTATTGTTTTATTTATTGGTACTTTATTATGGTTGTGATAAGCCTCTCAGAGTTGTGTAAGATGGGCAGCCATATAACTTTTTAAAATATGTTGCTGGATTAAAGGCAGAAATAACGGTTGCACTCATTTTATTCGTCTTAACACTCAACATTATACACTCCAGACTTCAATAATACATGCAACAAAAATTGTTACATAAAAATGCTGGATTCAGAATTGGGAAGAACACTCAGGAAGTGCATTCTTGAGAAATAAGAGACAACTTACTTAATGACAACATTGCTATCAGGCTTAAAACCGAGAATGATACATGGCAGGCAGTTCTTCCAAGCTGAGTTCTTTATTGTTTCATACCCATAGACAAAATAAATCTTGCCAGTCTGAGGACTCCACTATCTGCATCTACAATATGCTCTGTGAACCACAGATACTCTTCGACTTATGACCACAATTGGACCCAACATTTATGTTGCTAAATGAGACGTTGGTTAAATGAGTTTCCCCCCATTTTATGACCTTTCTTGCCACAGTTGCTAAGTGCATCACTGCAGTTGTTGAGTTATGAACACGGTTGTTAAATGAATCCGGCTTTCCCATTGGCTTTGCATGTCAGAAGGTCATCATTTGACTCCGGGACATTGCAATCATTATAAATAGGAATCGGTTGCAAAGCGTCTGAATTTTGATCGGGTGACCATGGGGATAAGAGTGAAAAGGGTCATAAGTCACTTTTTTAAAATGCCATTGTAACTTTGAAAGGTCACTAAATGAACTGCTGTAAGTTGAGGGCTGCCCGTATTAGGGAGGGGCTGTCTTCATCCTCTTTCTCTCACACAATAATACTGCCTCTTACTCCTCTGAAGTGTAACCCCCTCCCTCCTGGGAATCCACCCTTCTTGCTACCGTCCATTGCGAGTGCCCCAGAGACGGTCCCGTCCCCTGGCCTGGGAAATGAGCCAGCTCTTAGGAGAAAACTTGGAAAGTGGGAATTGAATGTACCTTTGGGAATATTTTGGTCACATCATGCAAAGGCAAGTCATTGGCAAAGATCCTGCTGTCTGGAAACATTGAAGGCAATGGAAAAAAGCCAAGAGAAGATGCAAGATTAAATACCATAATTGGTGACTCATCTCACAAGACCTCAGTCTAATGACTACTGAACAGCCCTGGTGAAGTGACATCTGTTACATCATGAGGAGTTAGAAGCAACTGAACAACAATCTGTTTCCTGTCACAGATCTACACATTATGTCCAGGTCTGAGTTTAGCAGTCTCGCTTTGAGTTAGTAGTATAAGGTCTCAAGTAATAACACTGAAAAATTGAAAGATACTAGACATTAATTCAGTGTCAAGAGTTCTTGCAGACCTTGCAGGTTTGAGACCTTGCACAATTTCAGCCCATTTTTTAAATTACAAATATAATTTTTCATTGAAGCAATTTACAGGGGGGTGGGGTGTACTGTAGATCAGGGGTCTCCAACCTTGGCAACTTTAAGACTTGTGGACTTTAACTCCCAGAATTCCTCAGCCAGCAAAGCTTGCCAAGGTTGGAGACCCCTGCTGTAGACACTATCTGGTTACCGGTGTAACAGAGGCCGTGGCGCCTGCAGGTAATGTCCGATGACCTTTTGTCATAAGGGCCCAGAGATGGTATTCAGCCAGTTCCGACCGGTTCTGACGTACTGGTAGCGGAAATTTGGACCACTTCGGAGAACCGGCAAATACCACCTCTGGCTGGCCCCACCCATCCACCCCTGCTCTATCCCGTTCTTTATTCCATTGTTGTTGTTTTTTGTTGTTTTTTTGTAAAAGTTTTATTGATTTAACAACAAATAAAAACACATAAAACATAAAACATAACATAAGAACATCATCATTCTTCATAAATTTACAGACAGTGTATCGGTTGGTTTACCACTCCTTTTTGTGCATCCATTTCATAGTCATCATAATAATTATGTTACATAATAACTCATATTATCAATCAACAATTATATATCCTAATATCATTATTAAACAATCATTTGACTATAATTTTACTAATTCATACTTAAGCGAGATAACTATAATTTAGTTAATTTATTTTATAACAAGTCGTAAAATCATACCAAATCTATCTTAATAAAATATTCTAAAAATATTATCAAAACCAAAAAATATATATATATTCATTATTTCCTAGATTTCTAAATATTCTATTATTATATTGTTTTATCTAACCATTGATAAAAAAGATCCCAAACTTCATAAAATTGTTTATCTTCTTGTTCTCTAATTTCAAATGTCAATCTACTCATTTCAGCACATTCCAGTATTTTCTTAATAATTTCTTCCTCTAATGGTATTTTCTCACTCTTCCAATTTTTAGCAAATACAATCCTAGCCGCTGTTAACACATTTACAATCAAATACTTTAAGTTTTTATTAAATGTATCAGGTAAGATTCCCAATAGAAAAATCTCTGGTTTCAAATCTATATGTTTTTTTGTCATTTCTTCCAACCATATGCGAATTCTAGTCCAGTATTTCCTGGCCTCCTCACAAGTCCACCACATATGGTAATATGAGCCAGGGATCTGATGACATTTCCAGCACTTTTCAGATTTGTTCTTGAACATTCTTGCTATTCTTGTCGGGGGAAAATGCCACCTGTAAAACATCTTATACAAATTTTCTTTATATGCTACTGACATTGTCATTTTATAATTTTGAGACCACAATTTTTGCCATTTCTCTAAATCAATCCCATATCCAAAGTTCTTCCCCCAAACAATCATTGTTTCTTTGACTTGTTCTTCCTCTAATTTAATTTCCAACAAATAACTACCGTATTTGCTGGCGTATAAGATGACTTTTTTGCCCTGAAAAACATGCCTCCAATTGGGGGGGTCGTCTTATATGCTGGGTCGTCTTATACGCCGGCAAATAGTAATTGGGAAGCGCTGCTGCCATTGCAAAGCGCCGCCGCGGCTCTTCCTTTTTGCCTTTCCCTTCCCGAGGCAACGCGGGACTGGAGCAGCGATGGAGCCGCGCCAGCGGTAACAACTCCTGACAGCCCCAGCCGGATACCTCAGCGGAGCCCGGGCGGTGCGAGCCTCGTTTCCTTGGGAGCTGGGAGAAGGCTGGCTGCTCCTTTCGGCTTCACGGGATTCGTTTCCACGGTGCACAAAAGTGCCTCAAAAAAAAAAAAAAGTGCAAAAGTGGAAGGCGTGCGGAAGAGGGGCGAGTATATAACAAACTATATTTTGAGTGGAAATGTTGGGGGTCGTCTTATATGCCGGGTCGTCTTATACGCCGGCATATACGGTATATAGTTTTTTAATCACTTTTTCATCAGAACCTGTCAAAATCCTATCTAGATCAGTCAATTTATCATAAAATCCTTCTGTTTTAGAATCTTTAAGATACCTTGAGTGTATTTGCACATATGAAAACCAATTCATCTTTATATCTTGTTCTTCTAGCTTTTTCATCGTTTTAAGTTCACCCTTTTCATCCAGTATTTCCCCATATCTAACTGTTTGTTCCTTCTTATAAATTATGGGATAGGAAAAAGCTTCGATAGTTGATAACCAAACTGGTATTTTCAAATAACATTGTTTCTTAATTTTCTCCCAATTCAACCATAACGATTCCCGTATATAGTACCTTCTGAAATAACCCTGCGATTTAGTTCCCTTATACCATAAAAAGGCATGCCAACCCAATAATAAGTCATGTCCTTCCAATGCCAGTAATCTAGACTTTCTTAACGTTATCCATTCTTTAACCCACATTAAATTTGCAGCTTGATAATACAACTCCCAATTAGGAAGGCCAAATCCTCCTCTAGTTCTAGCATCCTGTTAAAATTTTAGTTTTATTCTCGCTTTCTTACCTTGCCATATATACTTCAACACAATTTTATTTAATTCATCAAAGTAGTCTTTACCAAGCCTAATTGGTATTGTTTGAAACAAATATAAAATTCTGGGTAAAATATTCATTTTGATTGTTGAAATTCTACCTATCAAAGATAATTGTAGGTTTTCCCATTTTTTCAAGTCAGATGCTATCTGCTGTTTAAGTTTAATATAGTTATTCTCTTTCAGTGTAGTACATCTTGACATCAAAAATATCCCCAAGTATTTAACTTTATTCAGTAACTTGAATTTTCAGTAGGTCTGCCAACTCTTCTCTTTGCCTTAATAACATATTTTTGTCAGAATCTTTGTTTTGTCTTTATTTATTTTTCAAGCCAGCCATCTCACCATACGTCTCTATCTTTTCCAGTAATTTTAAAGCTGTCTCTAGAGGGTCTTCCAGAATAAAGACCAAATCGTCCGCAAAGGCTTGCAATTTAAATTCCTCCTTTTTAACTTTCATTCCTTTTATATTTGTATCCTCTCTAATATTTCTATTTAGTACTTCCAAAGTCAATACAAATAACAAAGGGGATAGTGGACATCCTTGTCTTGTGCCTTTTTTAAATATTGATAGAGTCTGTAAATTCTCCGTCTATCATCACTTTTGCTGTTTGCTTATAGTATATAGCTTTTATTGCTTGAATAAATTTTCTAGCAAAACCCATCTGTTCCAATAATAATAACATAAATCTCCAATTCACCCTTCTTGCTACCGTCCATTGCGAGTGCCCCAGAGACAGTCCTGTCCCCTGGCCTGGGAAATGAGCCAGCTCTTAGGAGAAAACTTGGAAAGTGGGAATTGAATGTACCTTTGGGAATATTTTGGTCACATCATGCAAAGGCAAGTCATTGGCAAAGATCCTGATGTCTGGAAACATTGAAGGCAATGGAAAAAAGCCAAGAGAAGATGCAAGATTAAATACCATAATTGGTGACTCATCTCACAAGACCTCAGTCTAATGACTACTGAACAGCCCTGGTGAAGTGACATCTGTTACATCATGAGGAGTTAGAAGCAACTGAACAACAATCTGTTTCCTGTCACAGATCTACACATTATGCCCAGGTCTGAGTTTAGCAGTCTCGCTTTGAGTTAGTAGTATAAGGTCTCAAGTAATAACACTGAAAAATTGAAAGATACTAGACATTAATTCAGTGTCAAGAGTTCTTGCAGACCTTGCAGGTTTGAGACCTTGCACAATTTCAGCCCATTTTTTAAATTACAAATATAATTTTTCATTGAAGCAATTTGCGGGTGGGGCGGGGTGTACTGTAGATCAGGGGTCTCCAACCTTGGCAACTTTAAGACTTGTGGACTTTAACTCCCAGAATTCCTCAGCCAGCAAAGCTTGCCAAGGTTGGAGACCCCTGCTGTAGACACTATCTGGTTACCGGTGTAACAGAGGCCGTGGCGCCTGCAGGTAATGTCCGATGACCTTTTGTCATAAGGGCCCAGAGATGGTATTCAGCCGGTTCCGACCGGTTCTGACGTACTGGTAGCGGAAATTTTGACCACTTCGGAGAACCGGCAAATACCACCTCTGGCTGGCCCCACCCATCCACCCCTGCTCTATCCCGTTCTTTATTCCATTGTTGTTTTAGCTCAGCTAATTCGCAGGGCAGAACAGATTGCCGCGCCTCAGCTGAGCTAAAAACCAGCAGCATGCAAATTGGAATCCCACTGCTGTAAGGGCCGATGCATTTTTGTTATACCCTGTAGCTCATTTTGCTTATATAAGTTTCCATAGATACAAATGAGATTAAAAGTTTTTTTTAAAAAAACTCTTACGATGGAACCCAAATGTTGATTTTAGTTTGATAACTACCTTAAAAAAACATTTCTTCTGATAGCACCTGGTTGTTGATGTTCCGCATTGTTGTGTGTGTGAACACAACTTGCTTTCTGCTCCTTTCTGTCCACTCCACTGATAATCAGCTCCAGAGGAAGGCAAAACTCCTTTACTGAGATTGGATGTAATAGCAGAATTTTGCAAGTCCAATATAGGTATCATACTGTACATCTCTCCCTTCCTTATACTCCTGTGAATGAAGGAAATGTCTGAGCCTCTTCTAAATACGATCTGTTTGCGCTGAACTTCCTATACATATTTGCGTATAAACCAATCCTCACATTTTTAACCAAAATACCATGAAAAATATACCAACTGTTGATGAGCCAATGATAAAGATGAAAACATACATACATACTTTTACTCTTTACAGCCTGACTTTCTTCTCTCCACAGCATTTTGCCCTTTTGCTCAAATATATCATCCAAGTCGCAATTCCTGATATCCCGGCCTGGGTTGCAGAAGAGATGGCTAAACTGGAATACCAGAGGCGGGAAGCCTTTAAGGTGAGTCTCACAAGAGAGATTGCACAACGTGGAGCTCTCTCTCTCTCTCTTTTTTTTTTTTTTGGAATATAGGTAGTCCTCCGTAAGATGGTTTTAGTCTGGGTTGTCCATTTGGTTTAAGGTTTTTTTTTAAGCTGGTTTGTTACGGTTTTTCAAGTGCAGGTGGTCCTCGATCTACAACCACAGTTGAGTCCAAAATTCCTGTTCCTAAGTGAGGCAATTGTTAAGTGGCTTTTGCCCCATTTTATGAGCTTTCTCGCCCGAGTTCTTACGTGAAACACTGCAGTTGTTGGGAGTTAGTAACACGGTTTGTTCAATGAATCCGGCTTCTCCATTGACTTTGCATGGCAGTAGGTGACAAAAGGTAATGTTATGAGACTCTGGGACATGGCAACCGTCCTAAATATGAATCAGTTGCCAAGTGTCTTGAGTTTTGATCATGTGACCATGGGGATGCCGCAACGGTTGTAAGGGTGAAAAACGATCATAAAATGAACTGTCACTAAATGAACTGTTGTAAATCAAGGATTACCTGTACACTAGTCTGAGTCCATTAGAGTTGGGCAGCTAATAAATTCAAAGAAATAAATAACAATAAAAAGCTAGATTCTTGGAAAGGAATCTAGATTTATTGAAAGGGGGAAAATGGTTATTTTAAAAAAAAATTCCTGGAAACTGGAAATGTATACTTAGGCAGTGGTGGGATTCAAATTTTTTTTTTACTACCGATTCTTTGAGCGTGGCTTGGTGGGCATGGGTGTCTTGGTGGGAGTGGCAGGGGAAGGATACTGTAAAATCTCCATTCCCTCCCCACTCCTGGGGAAGGATACTGTAAAATCCTCCCCACCCCACTAACCTGCTTCCCAGCTCTGTTTTCCTATGCAGGGCAACAAAAGAAGACCCAGCCGATCAGCTGGGACTCAATGGGAGGCAGAGAATAGATGGGGGTGGGGCCAGTCAGAGGTGGCATTTGCCGGTTCTCCAAACTACTCAAAAAATTTCACTAGCGGTTCCCCAGAACTGCTCAGAACCTGCTGAATACCACCTCTGTACTTAGGCCCCTGTTGGCCAGTGAGTAGCTACGATCCTTTTGATCGTCTTTTAAACTGACTCAATCCAAAAGGATATCACCTCCCAGTTGTCACAAATGAAAAGAATCTCTTCCTGCCCTGCAGTATTTTGCACTCCCCAATAATTCCATTTACTTATTTGCAAATTACCCATCATTACATTTGATTTAAGAATGTGACCTTTAAGGTCAATTCAAGCAGTAAAGTATGGAGCGTAATGGCAACTTATAGGATAACGCGTGCTAATTTCAGAGCTTGTGTCCCTGCCCCACCAGACCACCTTTTGGAATGATAGTTTAATGAAAGTAGTCCTTGATTTACAACTGTTCATTTAGTGAATACCTGAAGTTATAACGGCACTGAAAAAATAACTTATGACCATTTTTCACACTTAATGACTGTTTGTAGTATCCCCATGGTCATGTGATCAAAATTCAGACGCTTGGCAACTGACTCATATTTATGACAGTTACAGTGTCTCAGGGTTATGTAATAACTTTTTGTGGCCTTCGACAAGCAAAGTCAATGGGGAAGCCAGTTTCACTTAACGACCGTGTTACTAATTTAACAAGTGCAGTGATCGCCACAACTGTGGCAAGAAAGGTCATAAAATGGGGCAAAACTCATTTACAGACTTACAGATTAATCAGAGTTGGAAGGGACCTTATAGATCATCTAGTCCAACCCCCCGCCCAAGCGGGAGACCCTACACCATTTCTGATAAATGGCAGTCCAATCTCTTTGTAAGATTGGACTCGTTTAACAACTGGCTCGCTTAGCAAACAGAAATTTTGGTCTCAATTGTGATAATAAGTCGAGGACTACCTGTAGTGTGTGGACTTACGACCACAACCGAGCCCAAAATTTCTTGGTTAAGCTTTGGTTAATTTTGCCCCATTTTACAACTTTTCTTTGGCACAGTTGCTAAGTGAATCCCTGCACTTGTTAAGTTAGTAACCCGGTTGTTAAGTGAATCTGGCTCCCCCATTGACTTTGCTTGTCGAAAGGTTGCCAAAGGGGAATCACGTGACCCTGGGACACTGCAACCGTCATATATGTGAGTCAGTTGTCAAGCATCCGAATCTTGATCATGTGACCAGGGGAAATGCGACACTGGTTGTAATTGCAAAAAATGGTCAGCCTTTTTCAGTGCCATCGTAACTTTGAACGGTCACTAAACCAACTGTTGTACGTCAAGGATGGCCTGTCTTAAAAAAACAAAGGGGATAATAAAAGAGGCCTGTGCCCCTGCTTTTACCCTGTGTGTGAAAAAGGACAGAAACTCTTCAGGGGAGAAAAGAAGGGGAAGTGGTGGGAGGCTGCAAGAAGTGAGACGATTAATTCTTGTGCCACTATTCCTCCCCAGAAGCATGAACGACAGGCCCAGCACCACTTCCAACAACAACAGCGTCGTAAACGGGAGGAAGAGGAGCGTCAGCGCCACGCCGAATATCACGCCCGGAAAGAACGTGAGAGCAGCCGGGAGGAAGGCAAGGCTAATAGTGGTGGGCAGGATCCTGGACACGAGAAGAGCCAGCCCAAAGGGAAGGGTTCAGGAGGGTCGAGCCACGGATCCGAGAAACCCAAACGGCCCAGCTCCCTCCTGGCCACCAACAACGTCATGAAGCTCAAGCAGATCATCCCTCTACAGGGCAAGTTTTTATCAGGGAGCACGGGGGCAGCTGGCACCGGGACGGCCCGCTTACCCCAGTCCCCCACTAGTACTGATAACAAACTACCTGGGTTCCTTAGTTTCAAGTTCCTTAAGTCCCCAGAGACAAAACGGGAAGCCAACACCGAGAAGGTGCAGTCACCCACTAAGCCTTTCAACCCCAGCAAACTGTTCAACTTCACCAAATCCGAAGGGGGCAATGGGGCATCGTCCCCTCCGCGGCCCGGCCCTTCGGCAGATGCAGGCGAAAAGCCTTTGGCCAGCAGATCCCATCTCAACGGGTTGGCAGATGAGGAGGTGTCTGAGGACCTGGAGATACGAACAGTGGTGGAGGAGGAGGAGGAGGGGCCGAGCCACAAACTCTAACCAAGATGTTAGGGTGGGTGAGAGCTGGGAAGAGGGAGGAAGAGGAAGGCGCGGGTTGCTAGTTGGTTCCTCAAGCAGAACTGGGGCAGCCTCTGAGTCGAGTTGGGAGAGGTCTGCTGGGTCTTTCGGCCCTTTTCCAAGCAATTTCAGGGCAACCCTTGCGGAGATTTACACTGGGGGAAAAGAAAGTTGAAGATGGTTCCAGGGAGGTTTTGATGGCTTTGACCAGGAGGCTCAGTTCTGATATTGATGGTTATTGATCTAAGTCAGATTTTAAACCGAGAATTCCCAAGAATAAGGAAAGCAAAGGAATTGCAAGTGAGAAGTGAAGGATATGAAGCAGAGGGTAGAGGGGACTTCCACTAACCTTTAACAGGTTATTTTACATATCTTTCTCCTTATTTTACCAGAGCTTGGGCCAGGAAAGCATCCTAGATTTTCTAAATGTTAAACCCACATTCAGAATTTCCAGATGCTTCTCTGTCTTTAACCCGGATGGACAAGACTGCAAAAAAGTGGGTGCAATGTTTTGTTTGAGAAGTCACAACCTTTAACCTTTAATGACCTTTAAGTCATTAATCTTCATTGGAGTGTTTTTACTTTCCCTCCAAGAGCCCTTTCAGGTATTAGATAGAATTTCAGCCATAGCTAGTGTAGTCTTTCCCTGGATGTAAATATATTTTGAAGAGAGACACAAATACTAGAATCTGATGGGAGGAAGCTTTGCATTACTTCCCCCTCCTTCCATTTAAATCGTAGATGATCCCCACGCAGTCCATTTCTGCTTGAAGAACAGCCTCATGTGGCAGCAAAGCACAGGATTTTGAGGAGGCTGGAAGGGGAGGGGGAAGGTTGGAACCATTGTCCATGCATGATTGACAGCTCTTGCACTAAAACTGAACAAAAAAAAAACCACGGTGACTTTCATGTTTCCGAGACAAAAGCTACAGCAGTCAATCAAAAAGAAAGAAAGAAAGAAAAAGAGTTGGGGCAAGTAGCATTAAGCGTTCTCGGAACAAAGATCTACCACCTATTTTCTTTCTACAAACTTAGTAATAAAGAAAACAAGAAATAAAGGGATGAGGGGATAAAAACCTAATTTGGAAGGCACTATTATTAATGATTATTAATTTTTTTGCAATAAGGACCTTGACCTGTGACAGGCTGTGCCAAGGAAATTTTTCTCAATTTGCCGCTTAATCGGGAAAGCAGATATAGGTAGTCCTCAACTTACAATCACCATTGGGATCGGAGTGTCCATCACTAAGTGATATGGTCATAAAGGGAGTCACGCCCTATTTTTATCACCTTTTGCCATGGTCATCAAGGAAATCGCTCAACTGTTAAACTAATCTGGCGTGTTTCCCCCACCACCACACCACCCTATTAACTTTGCTTGTTGGTAATCCTCTGGGAAGATCACTATGGTGATCTCATAAATCTTGTGGGACACAGCAACTGTCTTGTAAGTACATGCTTCTTGCCAAACGCACAAATGACTATGAGGCTGCTACAACAGCCCTAAGTGCAATGGCTGGTCACAAGTCACTTCTTTCAGTGCCATCATAATTTTGAACAGTCGTTAAACGAATGGTCCTAAGTCAAGGATTACCTATAAATTGAGCTTAATAGATTAATGACTTCATTGAGAAATCCATGCAGTTGGTCTTGCCAGAATGTGGAAGAGTTCTCTGCTGCCTCTGTTGCTGCCTTCTGAAATACTTCTTTCAGATTCCGTGTCCATCCTGCACACCAGGGATTTCCTGGTCATTTCTTTACCAATATTAACCCTATTAACCAGTTCAGACCTGCTTGGCTTTTTAAATATGTAGGTGCACCCACTTGCTGAGTTGAGAGGGAAGAGTTTGAGCTAAAAGATAGAAAATCCAGAATGAACGTCGAAATAAATAGGAGAGAGGGAGAAGGGAATTTTCTCATTAATCTGCCTCAAGTAGATAATAGCTATAATCATCACCTTCAGGAACGTTCTAACACTTTGGAAATGGGGTGGGTAGAATTTTTTCTTTTTCTTTTAATCAGGTAGCATGTCTTTGCCCTGCGGCCTAAATTCCTCACAACTGGTCTGGATAGGAAGGGTGAGGGGAAATCCTCCTTTTATCTGGCAGCCGTTTTTAAGATGCAAATCAGTGTCAAAAAAACTTGTGTCTTTTTTTGGTTTCTTTAAAAAAAAAAAAAGCAATTGAACCCCCAGCCAAAAAAATAGCAGCATCCCTTGATTTCCAGGCTTTGTAGAATCTCTGAACGTAGTTTTGTTAAGCAGGAGGGCTGTTGCAGAGAGCAGGCATGGCCTCTGCTCCCCCCCCAATATCTCACCCGACTTAAGTGAGCTGGAAGTGGCCAACTTAGCAACACAGATCTACGGAGGCAGCATCTGGAGCTTTTGTCGGCTTCCCCAAATTAAAGGAAAACTGCTTTGTCTTTTCTTTACTAGTCCAAAGGAGCCGGTCGCTTTGCAGGACAGAAAAGAAGTGACTCTAAAGGAAGGGATTTCTCTTGTCTTCTATACACAACCCCGTCCTTCTCCGGAGCAATTTGCCATCGCCGCAATACATCACTGACTGCTAATACATTTGCTCCTCACAAGCCATTGTAGTGATAAGGTTGGAGAGGGATTTCCAACAGGTGCTGGCCACCTTTCTGGCCTGCTCCCCCCAAAAAAGCCCTTAGAGGATTTTCAACTACTAAACCCTCCAAGGAGGAAAAAAAACAAAAAACAAAAAAAACAACCCCAATAAGTGAGCTCTGATGTCTCTCCTCCGAATCACTCCTTTGCCTGATGGTGAAGCCAAGTGCTGGCCTAGCTGTATTTTCACCCACGCCAGAATGCCAAAAAAAGGGGACTGACCTGCATGGCTTTGATGCTCAAAGCTTTCTCTCTCTCTTTTTTTTTTTGCGGTGGCATCACTTTCAAGCTGTTTCGCAAGAGCAATAACACAACGCTAGCAGCTACCAAGTCCATTGCTGGATGCCAGCTCCATTTGATGGGCGCCAAGGAAATAACCAGGAGAGAAAGACTGGTATGCTGGCTTGAACTCGTCTGGGACACGTGTGGGTTTTTCACCACGGCTTTTCTGTCTTCTATCAAGTTGGCAGAAGAGAACCCCACTCGCAGCTCTTAGCTGTGACACCAAGGATTATTCTCTCCTCTTGGTGGACCTGCCTGCGTTTCATTCCCTAGCTAAAGTGAACCACTTTCATTCTGCTGAAGGGTTGGAGTACTAGAGGTCACCTGACTAATCAATCCATTCTCCTTCTGCTTCTTCTTCACTGCCTAAGCACGGAATGCGTTTCTCCCAGCGACCCAGCCAGCGTTCATTCATATTTGCCATGTCCAGCCAACCAAAGCTTAGCAAAATGGGGGGGCAGTTCACAGAAAGGCATGATTTGAATGCACCATGAACCCTCCCAAGCCAGATGGGATTTGAGGTGGGCAGGAAGGCCCCCTTCTCCTCCTCTCGTGCCCTTCCGATTCTGCAGCACCCTAGGCCCAACTCAGATATCGATCTCAGAGTACCTACCTAAAAGCACCGGTCTCTTTAATGTCTTACTCTTCTTGAGCAATTCACTGTACCAGAGGGGATTTTTTTATAAAAAAAAAAAACGGGAGGAAAGCAAAGGGGACTATTTTTATTTATTGATTTGATTTGCTGCATTCTAATTTATTTCTGTGACTTGAAGACAAGAAGGGTGGGAGAATCTCAAATTTCTTTTTGAGTTATTTTTGTAAATTTGGCAGAAATGCAATAAAATTATATTTCAACAAAAGGAATAAAATTTGGGTCAGGGCGGGGCAGACACCAGCAGCTTCTTCAGCATTTATTTATACAAGGCCCTCACCAATAACTTTTTGCTACACTCACAGGATACATTATAAGGAGATTTAATTTATATGTCACCCATCTCATCACCCAAGCGACTCTGGGCGGTTAATCTGAAACCTATCGAATTTGATTTAGTCAGCATATCCCTATATATTAATATATAAATTGTGACTTTACAAGGGCCACTCACTTGGCTGGTCCACAGAAAAGGCTGTGTCAAACTCAAGCCGTGTTACCGCCTACTGCAGTGCATAAAAGCAGCCGCTGCCTTAAAGTTCTACTTTTTAAGGCAATTAGTGAGGCTTCAAGACGGCTTTAAAAATAAGTTTCCTGAAGTTTCATTTGATTATGTGCATACAGCGAGTATGAGAATGTGTATACATGTGAATCAGAGGTGTAGATATGCATGTGCCTTCGAGTCAGTCTTGACTCCTAGTGATGGCTTGGAGCAGCCTTGTCAAGGTTTTTCAGAAGTGGTTTGCCATTTCCTCCTTTTTTAAGACTGAAAGAGTGATGGGCCCAAGATCTCCCTGTTCGCTTTGTGCCTAAGGTGGCACGACACAAGATTCTCCCGTTTTTTAGCCACTGCACCAAACTTCTTTTAGAAATATAACCATGTGTTAATTGTGTTGCTGGAGTTACACTTTGCAACTGCTTAAAATAACGTTTGGTGACCCTGATCCAGCTAAAAGCAGTCTGGCTTAGTCTCTTGGGCCAAGCAAGAGATCTTTTTAGGGCACATTTTGAACTTTGAGAATATGGCACATGTTCCCACAAAATCTCTTTGGGGGAAGAGGCTGCCCACTCACAGAATGGTTGACATGAGGGATGTGAGTCCTTCATGCAACCTTTTCTGCTGGAGGTGGTACTCTGCTAGGCAACAAGCCTATTGCTCACTTCCTTAACTAAAGGGTTTCCTAAAAAATTGTCCGATGACCCATGGAATTTTATGGGTTCTATGAAAGGCGTTGAGGTGAACACGGACAATCCTAGAGTTAACTCCATGGATCATTATGTTAAAATACAGCCAGATTCTAGGTCTCAACTGCAACAATTCTTGGCAGCCACTAATTTTTGCTATAGTCTACTGGTTATCTGTGTTTGCAGCCCTAATTCAGCTGTCCTATCTTAGGTATCAGAGATTTGTCAGATCTTGGGAACTACAGAAATCTACTCACTGTTTTGATTATATTCTATCAAACTCAAAGACTTATAGCAACCACAGACAAATCTTCCAGAATGATCTTCCCTAAAACTGACCCTTCGTGTCTTTATTCATTCATTTGGGTTCACTTTATGCAAAAAAAAACCCCACCATTCATATTTAACAGACACTGGGTTTAGCTGACCCCTCTTTCCTTCTATTAATTGACACAGCTATAGCAACCTGGGTTTGTGCATTTTGTTGAGTCAAAACCAAACCACTCGTATTATGGTTTATAGATTGGAAGCTAAAAGAATTTCACAGAGTGAAATTAATGCACAACCAAACAAGAAAGCAAAGTCATGAGCTGCCTGCCACCCCAAATCTGATGTTCTCGCTCTGTAATTTGAAACTAGGATCCTGTTGACTTTGCACTATGTAATCTTACAGCTATGAATTGGGCAGGCCATGGTTCCAGTTCCACAATCACATATTGCCGTTGCTGACAAACAAAGTTGAATGTGTTGATGGTATACTACAAAAGCACTTTTTTTCAAGCCACATAAAGTCCTCATATATATATAAAATTCCAATCAAATTAAGTAAAAAGATTAGTTTTACTTTTACATTTAGAACTTAGAAATCAACAGAGTACATTCTTCAAGTGGGGCAGAATCCACTAAAACCAAATTATGTTTCCTAAATTACAAAGTATTGCACATGCATAATTTGAAATGCATCAATACAGCTTGCAGAATTCATCAAAACACACCATCATCTGACTTGGTGCACGGTGTGAACTAGACCCATTGGGGATTTTCTCCCCCCCCCCCATCTGTATTAAAGATGATGCTAGTTTATTACTTGGCAATGAAAACATTTGGATACTGCTTTTCACTGTAAAAACCTAGCAGCGATTACAACTATCACAAAAAAGGTAAAAAACATCCATTAAAAGAATTAGGGAGTTTCAGCTATTGAGAAAGGGTAACATAAAAAGGATGCACTTTTAAATCGAGATAAAATATACCAGAGTTGGGCTCTTTGAGTGCAATTTATTTGATTTTTTAATCCCACCTTTATTTTATAAAGTGGCTAACATGCATAATGCGCCTTCCTTCTATTTTCCCACAACAACCCTGTGAGGTGAGTTGATCTGAGAGTGAGTGACAGGCCCAAAGCCACCCAGCTCCATGCCTAAGGTGGGACTAGAACTCACAGCTTCCCAACACCTTAACCTCTACTACAGGAAGCTGCATCAATAAAAGATATTCCACAGGACTCACGCTAACTCAAGAGACTAACCACATCCATACCATCCTGTGACAGCTTGTGTTGGGTGGGGAGCTATGGCCCTTTTATGACTTGTGGACTTCAATTCCCAGAATTCCTGAGCCAGGGCTGGCTTAGGAATTCTGGGAGTTGAAGTCCACAAGTCATAAAAGGGCCATAGTTCCCCACCTCTGGCTTATGTGAATAAACCATTATATCTAATTCACCTAATCCACACATCCTTCATACATACATTCTTCACTCCTTTTTTTTTTTTTTTTACAACTATCCCTAAACTAAGTCAATCTGCTTTGATGCCCAGACATGACATTGATTCAAAAAGACTAAGGGTGAGGTCACACAGCTTGCTTACTGAGCCAAAGGATATTGGCCAAGTATCACTTCTGTAACCAGCATACCAGTTACTAAAACAGCCAGTCCACTATTTTATTTGCCTGAGAAATCAGAAATAGTTTTCATTTGTTAGTTAGGTTCTCAATTGACTTAAGGACAGGTGACCATAGTGAGAGGCTGCCAATCAGAAGATATGACTGTAGCCCAACTGACAATTATTTAGAATAAGGCAGCTCATGTCACCTTGGCTTAAAATGTTAAAACACTTCAAAATTAAGCACTTCACTGCACAAAAGTGGGGTAGGCAACCTTTCTGCTTTCAAATCTATGTTCCTTCTGGATAAACTGTTGTGGGCCATGTAACAGGATGAATGGTTGGGTCCAGAGCTTTTTTTTTTTTTTTAAAGTGGGGACTAAAAGTGCGCAGAATTATTTATAAGGTTAAAATGTTTTGATTGTAAAGATATCCCAACCTTAGAATGAGTATTCTGCCTTGTACCAATCCTACCAAGAGCCTTCCAACTCCAAATCAGATTTAGGATCAATTTCAAAATCAAGGCAATGACCTTGAAACGTTTTGCAAACATCTGACAGACACACGTTCTCTGACAGACACACGTTCTCTCTTTTCAAGCAGCAGACTGCAAGAAAGGACGCTGACCCCTTACCAGGGATCTGGTTTCTTGCACGAGGGGTTTGCAACTAATCTCGGGAACTGCAGGCAGCTCTAGAAGGCCATGTTGCTGGCCCTTGGCCTAGAGAAGGGGGGTCCAACCTTGGCAACTTTAAGACTTGTGGACTTCAACTCCCAGAATTCCTCAGCCAGCAAAGCTGGCTGAGGAATTCTGGGAGTTGAAGTCCACAAGTCTTAAAGTTGCCAAGGTTGGACACCCTGGCCTAGAGTTTCCAACAAGAGTGGTTTTTTGTGTTTTTTTTTAAACAAGAACTCGTCGAAAGTGGTGAGAAATATCCCGCTTTATTCTACTTGAAAAGTTGCACAGAACTGGTCCGTTCCAAAGAGTGGTACCAAAGAGATGCCGGGAAGCCCAAGTGGGTTTTTGTTTGCTATCTACGACCCGATGTGCTAATGAGTTTCCCAGGGTGACGGGGAGCCAGAGGGTGGGGAGGAGGAGACAGGACAAAGAAGGTAACATGATAACACAACGTTTGCCAGCAAAATGGGTACAATCTCCACTAGAGATCATCAGCTGAAGAGAGACCACCACAAACAACCTGACCCCCCCCCCCACCTCCCACGGCTGCTGGAATATAGAAAATGGTATATGCAGGCAGGAATATGCCTGGAGAAGGATGGGTAAGAAATAAGCATTCCGACCCCAGCCCCCCACCTTACGAGTTCCTCCTGTTATCGAAACAATGGTAAGTCATGACACACCAGCAGTTGTACAGTAATTGTGAGGTGGAAATTCTTGATAATACGGACAGAGGAGACAATGCGGCAGGGGGTGCCATCAGCATGAACTGAGCTCCTTCTTCAGAAAGCAGCTCCTTTCTCCAAAAAAAAAAGAAAAAAAAGAAAAAGAAAAAAGGGGGGGTAGCCACAAAAGTGGAATTTTTTTTTCATTTTTTTTTAAAAAAAGCACTGATCACAGATTAAACATCATTACTTTCTGATTGGCTCTGAACTTGAGAGAGTGCAAGAGCGCGCACGCATAAATAATAAAAAAAAAAATGGAAAAAGAAACCTCCCTCCCCGACCCCCAAAAATAAATACATTGGCTTCTACTAAGTCAGAAGTGGTAAAGGCTGCACGACGGAGGGGCAGGAGGAAGAGACGGGGAAGGCAGAGGGCTGACGGAAGTGTGCGTGAGTGTGTATGTACATGTGCGTGCCTGTGTACACACTGAAAGACACACAGAAAAATAAAATAAAAAATAAAACCCACACAGGAAGCGCCTGTAAATTTTAACACAGAAGACTGGAGAGAATTTTAAGTGTCCTCATTCATATCTTGGCTGTCTGTCCGGGCAATTTTGCGAGGTGGGGCAGAGTTTTCACCTTCTATTTCCACTTGCTCAGGATCTCTTTTCTTTGCTGCATTCTAACAGGAGTGGGGGGAAAAAGACAAGAAAAATTAGATTGGCTTGACTCCCTCTCACTTCAAGCCTCCCAATCTTTTCTCAGAGTTTTTGAAATTGGATTCTCTCCCAAAGCAAACATCAGATATCAATTTTGCTTCCAGTAGACTTCTGATAGTGAAAACAAGCAAGCAAAACACGGTAGGCTAGAAGTTGCTTGTTAATTATCCCAAATGAGATTTCACTAGAGATAGGGATCTATAAGTCGTTTTAAATCCGCTATCCTCCCTGTACAGTTTCTAACATGCATACACACTGAATGGTACTTGACAACAATTTTCACAAAAACCCCTACCTTTTTGTCCCACTGCTGATGTAGGTAACGCAAGAGTATATTTGTCTTTTCTGTGACAATTACTGTGGAAGAAAGACAAGAAAAAAATGATCAGTACAGAATGAAACAAATCCACAAGAAAGCATTGCAGGGTTCTGGACTCCACTGACGGTAGTATTATGGGGGGGCAGAGGTTGCTTGCTTGGAGCTTAAACCAACCACAGAGAAAACTCAGCAGGGGAACTCCACATCTCACATGTAGAAAGGCACAGGTTCGATCCCTGGAGATCATCTCTCCATCCCCCAAAAAGCAAGAAAATTATTTCCACAGGATCTTATGGAACTTGTAGCAATCAGGGAAGGTGCAATTCTGACTACAGAACAACCGGTTCCATCAGAAGTAGAGGCGCCGTTAGCCTTATTCAAGACCAAATAATGAAAATACAGGTAATCCTCAACTTACACCCATTCATTTAGTGACCGATATTACAATGGCACTGAAAAAAGTGATTTAATGAAAAAAAGTGATTTAATGAAAAAAGTGATTAATGATCAGTCCTTGCACCTAATAATCATTGCGGCATCCCCACAGTCACTTGATCAGAATTCAAGCACCTAACAACTGGCAATGCAGTTATGATGGTTGCAGCGTCCTGTGGTCACGTGATCAGCATTTATAATCTTCCCAGGTGGCTTTGGACTACCTGTAATAAAACCACTCTTCTATCAGGAAGAGTAGCCCCCTCCACTAGACACTCTTAGGATAAGGCATGGAAATTCCACTCTAATTCTTACATTTCTCTTCCCGCTCTTCTCATCTTTTGTATTAGGTCTATTAAATATTGCAGACTTTTGTCTTTTCATAGCTTTACGGCATGTAAAAAGTCAGCATTTTTCTGTCCACATAAATCAGCAGCAGCATATAATCCTTGTTACAGTGGTTAAGGGTTTGGCCTAGAAATCAGGAGTTTGGTCCTTCCCTAAGCATGGGCGATTTGGGCCAGTCATTCTTTCAGCCCAACCCACCTGCAGAAAGAAAGAAAGAAAGAAAGAAAGAAAGAAAGAAAGAGAAGAGAAGGAAGGAAGAGAGAAGAGAAGGAAGAGAAGAAGGAAGGAAGGAAGGAAGGAAGGAAGGAAGGAAGGAAGGAAAGAAAGAAAGAAAGAAAGAAAGAAGGAAGAAAGAAAAGAAAAGAAAGAAAAAAAAGAAAGAAAGAAAAAGAAAGAAAAGAAAGAAAGAAAGAGGAAGGAAAAGAAGGAAGGAAGGAAAAGAAGGAAGGAAGGAAGGAAGGAAGGAAGGAAAAGAGGAAGGAAGGAAGGAAGAAGGAAGGAAGAAAAAGAAAGGAAGGAAGAAAGAAAAAGAAAGAAAGAAAGAAAGAAAGAAAAAGAAAGAAGGAAGAAGGAAGAAGGAAGAAGGAAGGAAAAGGAAGGAAGGAAGGAAGGAAGGAAGGAAGGAAGGAAGGAAGGAAAGAAAGAAAAAGAAAAGAAAAGAAGGAAGGAAGGAAGGAAGGAAGGAAGAAGGGGGGAAGGGAGGGAGGGAGGAAAGGAGCAGCACTTCATACATTCCCTTGAGTTTTACAAAAAAATAGCAATAGCAAAATAGCCGTTAGACTTATATACTGCTTCACAGGTCTTTCCAGCCCACTCTAAGCGGTTTACAGAGCCAGCCTATTGCCCCCAACAATCTGGGTCCTCATTTTACCCACCTCGGAACGATGGAAGGCTGAGTCAACCTTGAGTCCAGTAAGATTCGAACTGTCAAATTGCTGGTAGCCGGCAGTCAGCAGAAGTAGCCCGCAGTACTGCTCTCTAACCACTGTGCCACCATGGCTCTTAGGCAAAATATAAATCTCTGAATTTAAATCAAAGCTCCTTCTCTCTAGTCCCACTGGTTGTTTATCAACCAGATGTCTTGGCAAGAAGTCCATAGACAAAGGCATACAATAACATACCTTGCCTATTGTTTGTCCCCAACACCTGGCCTATCACAACCCTGTGCATTTGCACCTCATGTGGGGAGGAGGGAAAGCTTCAAAACAATTCAGGCAAGGATGTTGACACTACCACTCGATATTCAAGGCAGCTGAGAATCAGATGACCAAGAATCCCGACCTGCTGCCTGCCACGTTCTCCCATGGACCACAGCTGTCTTCTCTCACTTGTAGCTCTCTTTGTTGCCGATATATATAAAAACTGACCAATCCGAGACTTCCGGTTTGTCGGCTCGCGAGCGGCAGGGATTTGCGAAGCTGCGCGATCCCTGCCGCGCTAGCCGTTTTGGGGCTCCGACCCAGCCGGGTGCGGAGCTAGGCTGCCTGCAGGGGCAGCTGAAGGTAGGGGATCCGGAGAAGGGTTTGGGGGTGCTGCAGACTCCCTCCTGGCCGGCAGAACTCCCTTTTCCCAGGACGGTGCAGCGGCGGTCTGTAATGGCCGCCACAAAGAAGCTGGCAGCCGGGTAAGAATGCGCAGGAGGAAGTGGAGAAAGTGATTGAGAGGAGAAAGTTTTTCTTGGCTCCTAGGACTCTAAGACATATCTAATAAAATTCCTGAAAAGTATGACTTTCTGAATAATACCTGCCAGAAGAGGAAAAAAGCGGCTGTTTGAAGGTGCTGAAAGGATAGCTTTCCCTCTTTTCCTACGGAATAAATAACTGGATATTAAGAAACCTATTTCTTTTAGGTGAAAATTGGTTTTAAGCGATGAGTGGGAAGAGAGAGGATTAAAAGAAAACATTTGTATGCTAAGACTTTGTTGGAGCAGATGCCTTAAGGATTTGAAGACTAGAATATATTGCAATAAGATTTTAAACAGATTTGGACTTTCTTTCTCTTGGATTGATATTACCCCAGAAGGAGAAAGTGAGAACTCTGCCTTGGTTTGGACTGACTGATAACTTTGGGACTGTTTTATTTTTTTATTTTCTTTTGAATATTCTGGTTGTTGTAAGAAGAAAGAAGGGGAAGAGAAAAGAAAAGATTTATAATGGCTCTTTCTGTTGAGGAACTAAGAAAAGAATATGAACAAGCAAAAAAAATGGTAAAGATGGTGTGGAAGAAGTTTTCCTTTTCTTAGAAATGGCGCTTATTAATTATCAACAAACATTACAACAGATGAAGACAGCAGAGGAACAAGAAAGAAAGAAAGGAGCCATCTTTAATGAATCTCAGAACTTGATCCAGAAAGAAGGAAGAGAGAAAGAAAAGAAAAGAAGAGAAAAGAAGAAAATTAAAGGACTTAAGGACTTAAGATCTAAAAAAACATTTAAGAAAGGGAAAAATAAGGTGCAAAACCAATATGATGATAGTAAACAAAAGGGAAAAGGAATACGACAGAGAAGGGAAGCTGGCAAGGCAGAGGCTAGAAGAAGGGGGTAGAAAGGTTTGTTGGGAGAAGAAAGAAAGGGAAAAGGTGGAGAAAAGCTACAATGTTTTGAAATTAAATGAAAAAAAGAAATTTTTTTGGATAATGGATAAAGTATAATTTTTTTTAAAAAAAAAGATTTTGCAAGGTACATAAGATGAGATGGTAGTATTGTAATGATTTAAGAGTTGATAAGAGATTAAAATGTTAAAATGTTTAAAAATGATTGGCTTTAAAACCTAATAATAGGGAGGTTTAGAATATTGTTTTAATTAAAGAGTTTAATAAGACTATGGTATTGATGTTATTATAAAATTTTTATTATAGTATCTTTTTTTAATATTTGGATTTATTGTCTAATTATCTACTTAATTATGTTGGATGTATTAGTTAGATAGAATGTACCAAGCAAAACCGGATTGGGTATTAGATATTATTTTAAAGATTAATTTGATTAACTTAGGGGGAGATAGAAAGGCATCATACTCTGATTAATGATTTCAGGAGAAACTTTTTTTTTTTTTTATAAGGAATGAGACAAAGGGATGATAAAAATGGACAAAAGATATAAATATAATGATTCAAATTAAGATGATTAATTAAGATAGAAGTAAGAAGTGTGAAATATGTGGGGAAGTTAATATAGAAGGCTTAGAATGGTAAATAAAATAAGTAATGATATGTAAGATGAGCATGAATATAAGTGAAGTCCATGAAGAGAGAGACACCTGGGTCCAAGTTACTTTCCAAAAGATTTTTTTATGTTTTGTGTGTTGTGTGTATATGTCTTTTTGGGGGAGAATTAGTTAAAAATTGTAGAAATATAGATTGAGAATAATGGTAACTAAGTCAGAAAGAAACAGATGAAATAATAATAATGATATTGAATAAGAGTAAAGAGAAGTAAAGAGAAATTGAATAAGAGGTTTTGGTATGTTGTATGGAAATGGTTTAAAACAGAATTATAATTTATCTGACTTGTTAAATTGACAATGAAAAAGGTTTAAACATGTAATGAATAATGACAATTTGTGTGTTTTAAAAATTAATAAAACTTGTTTTAAAAAAAAAAAAAACTGACCAATCCAAGCTAATTCTGAGATTGTATCCTATATATTTGAAACGACTTCAAGATTGAAATGCTCTGATTATATAGGACTTAGAACTGTTCATTTAGTGACCGTCCAAAATTGCAATGGCACTGAAAAAAGTGTCTTATGACCATCACAGCATACCCATGGTCACATGATCAAAATTTGGGCAGTGGGCAACGGACATGCATTTACAACAGTTTGCAGTGTGACAGGATCATGCAATGACCACCTGCGGCCTTTCCGGCAGGCTTCTGACAAGCAAAGTCAATGGGGAGAAGCTGGATTCACATAATGACCAAGTGATTCACACAACAAGTGTGGCAAAGCAGATCCTAAAAATCAGGTGTGACTCACTTAACAACCGCCCTGCATAGCAATAGAAATTCTGGTCCCAATTGAGGTCGTTAAGTTGCGGACTCCCTGTGAAGTATTTTGCCTATCTCTTGTCGTTCCCCTTGTACAGACAGTCCTCCACTTACGACCACAACAGAGTCCAAACGTTCTGTTGCTAAGTGAAACATTTGTTAAATGAGCTTTCGTGCCACTGTTGTTAAGTGGATCACTGCAGTTGATAAATTAATAACATGGTGGTTAAGTGAAAATTGGTTTCCCCGTTGACTTTGCTTCTCAGAAGGTTGAAAAAGGGAATCACACGATTCCTGAACACTGCAACCATCATAAAATACCTCAGTTGCCAAGCACCTGAATTTCGATCATGTGACCATGAGGATGCTGCAATGGTTGTGGGAAAAAAACAGTCATCAGTCACTTTTTTTCAGTGATGTTGTCGAGGATTACCTCAGTGGTGGCTAACCTTTGTTGGCTCCCCTGCTGATAATTGTGCACGCGCTCTCACATGCCAGCACCTAGAAGACAATGCGTGCTGGCGCCCCCACGCTCCCTGCGCACGCCCGCGTGACCCCCCCACGCGACACACATCTCTGCACATGCGCGTGAGATTCCCCCTGCACGTCGCGTGTCTCTGTGCATGTGCACACATCCCCCGCGCACCCCTGCCCCCGCGCACGCTCACCAGATACCCAACTATCAGCTGCCAGGTGGCGGCAGCGCACACGCATGCACAGTGGGGCCCTCCCGGGTGAGCTCGTGTGCTGGCAGAAGTGGCTCTGTGTGCTGCTTCCAGCATGCATGCCATAGGTTCGCTAACACGGGACCACCTGTATTCCCCCTCAGAGTCCAGCTATTAGGATGATAGGATGAGAATGCTATTCTCAACAGTCCTCTTCTGTGTTGTAGATGCAGCCTGTTCCCTGGTTTGCTCGAGAATAAGTTTCAAAACAGGGCAGGAGAAGAGTTAAGGGTAGGGACGGCATAATGCTCCGTCCAAATACAACCCAAGACTTGCAATGGCACGTTTACGATTATGGCTTCAAAACAGTTCTTCCTGCCTCCACTGCATAAAGCAATTGCCTGGCAGAAATTGAAAAATAGGCCTTCACGGTCAAATTGGAACTGGAAGCTGGCCAAGGTTTCTAAGGCAATTTGAGGATAAAAAAGCACTACGATCCTTAATATTGTATTTGCTGCATGGCTTGTGGAAATGTCCAGATCGTTCTCTTATCCAAATAAGGCCTTTGTGGAGTCATACAGAGATAGCCTTGAAGCAAGGACATGGCAGCTATTAGAAAAATATAAGCTTACTCGAAAAGACAGGTGAGAAAGAAATTCAAGATTGGCTCACTCGCTCTCTTGGGCATAAGAGGGAAGGAAGGAGAAACACCAGTAAGCTTTTGTGTCTTTATGTGCGAATCGGTCTTGACTCCTGGTGACCGCCTAGATAAAGCCCTTGAGTTTTCTTGGCAAGAAGAAGAAGAAGAGTTTTCTTCAGAAGAGGTTTGCCATTGTCTGCTTCTTTGGGCTGAGAGAGATGACTGGGCCAAAGTCACCCAGCTGGTTTGTGCCTAACGACTAGAACTCACAATCTATCGGTTTCTAGCTTGGTGCACTAACCACTACTAGACCAAGGGTCTTCAAACTTGACAGTGTTAAGACCTGTGGACTTCAACTCCCAGAATTCCTCCTCCAGTCATGTTAGCTCAGGAATTCTGGGAGTTGAAGTCCACACGTCTTAAAAGTTGCCAAGGTTGGAGACCCCTGCACTAGACCAACCTAGCTCTTCTGTTATTCAATCTGTAACTGACAGTGAACAATCAACTGAAATCGAAATTATCCACTACTCTTGGTCCACCCGCTTTTCTATTATTATAGCCTATATATCAACGCAGTTGAGACACATACAAACCAGTATTTCTCGTGGTGTCTATGTCCTTCAAAGTCTACTTTGAAGAGCTGACAGATGTTTTCAGGTGATGTCTCACCCTATAGACAAAAGCCTCAAAAAATATAATCTGTGCCTGAGTTTCAAGATGCAGGAAGTACCCGTCGCAATACAGCAACAAGTGTGGCAAAGAGTCATAACCAAACCCCCGGTCCATGGACCAGCACTGGACTGCAGCATGCCAGAAACCAGGCAGCGGAAACAAGCCAAGCCCTATCCACAGGATGCAGAGAGCAGCTAGTTATGGATGGCCCATGCCTGAACCAAATCACAAAAGGGTTTTAGATACCTCAATCTTTGTATCTTGCAAATGCAGACTAAAAATGCACTTGTGCTGGGCAGAATTGCTGCAGAAGAGTGGGGGAGTAAGAGAAAGAGGTATGCTGCGGATCCCATATTTTAAGTGTTTTAACTTATTGCAACCTGCTGCAAAATCTTTTCAGTTGGGCAAGCTGTAAAAACTGGGCTATAATTATGTATCAAATCAGGGATGGCACTTGACATACAATTGGGGAGGGGGTGGCAGGTGGACAACACATGGATGCTTGGGAAAACCAATGGGGTGCACCAACCCAGGTGTGCTCATCCTGTAAAATCACTCCAAAATGCCTGCAGGTTTTATTTTGGATAATTGAAGTTGATCCTAAATGTTTCAGCAGAACTTCTCATAGTGGGATAGAACGTGCAGATTTGAAGCAAAAAAAACTTTTTTTTTTTTTCATTTCATTTCCTGCACATCCCTAATCCAGATGAACCAGATCAAAAAAGGGTTACAAGGATGATCAGAGGATTAGAAATTAACTTTCATGAAAGGAGATTGAAGGAAATTGTTATGTTTCGCCTTCGGAAAGAAATGGAAAAGGTAAATGAGAAGGTGTCACACAGAATGGATCGGTTTTCTATCACCCCAAAGGGGAAGACAAGGAAGTCAAGGAATTGTGGGTGTAAATCACTGAAATGTTTTTAGGAAATACTTTCTACAAATAAGACTTTACCAACTACTAAACCAATTATTATCAGAACTGCTGAGTGTTTCTTAGGCTCAGCAGCCATTTGTTTTGCTTTCATTTGAATGACAGTACTGGACTTGATGAGGATGGCTAAAATGACCACGCCCAAACTGGTGAATTTTTATTTTTATTTTTTTTGCTGTGAGAAAGTTCGTCCTGGTGGACATCCATCTTGATATTTTGGCAGCTTTCAATACCATCAATGAAAGAATATTTTGTTGGAGCAGCTCTAGGGAGGTAGGATTAGAAAACTGAGTAAGAGGACGTTGGTGTTTTAAAACACAAGGCACGAAGATCAATTAAACACAACCATGCAAGACTTAATTTCATGACAAATGGGATGCAGGACCCCTAGGGTCCATCTTGCTCATCACGTTATTAAACATCTATACTAGCCAAGAGCTGCATCCAGCCCCCATGTTGAGTCACAACGTTAAATAAAAATCAACTGATTTCTGCATTCTAAAATACAATGTAATATTTTAAAACTGACAGTGCACTCATTTATTTATTTTTTGATAGGGTCCTCTTGCTGCAGTCCTTTGACAATACCCCAGCCTAAGTGACGTAGCTTGAAAACACTGGATTAATTTATATGAAGACTAGATAACCCATGACCAGTTGGGTCATCCTTTCAGAGATATTTCCTTACTTAAACAGAAAAACAGAATGGTCAAGGACAAAAAAGCAGCAGGAGCAGGAAGGATTAGCATCCAGGAGGCTTAATGTAGCTGACCAACTTCAATGGACAATCAATGGTGGACTGATCTACCCAGCCTCCAGAGGCCCTGCGGGGGGCGGGGGGGGCTGCACCATGGTGGTACAGCGGTTATATTTGCTGTATTGCAGGCTGACTGCCCATGGTCTGGAGTTAAACTCCCCATTTTATGTATTTCCGATCTTTTACAGCCATGACTGAAAGTTTTTCCATTGCACATATTTAGCTTATGATATCCAAATTCATAAAAAATCATAATAGTTTTTCTAGCAAAGAAATAGTAAAAGAAAGCTTCCATACACAATCTAAAACTATCTCATAGTGCTAAATAATAGACTAATGAACTATATCTCTGTTTTACCTTAATTATGAGCTTGAAGGAAGAATCTACTCTTTCAGTGAAGTTCTACATTAAAAACTGAAGTTTTGATCTGACTCCATATAAAAAGGTACACCACAAGTCACTTACATTTTTAACTGCTGGCAAATATAAAACACACAAATTTCCTTTATACATATACAGCAATTATTTCCCATGGACGATGGGCAGGAATAACAAAAGCAGGCAGGGACTTACTCTGTTCTGATGGATATTCCCGTGTCGGAAGGTAAACTGAAGGTCTTCTGTTCTGTAAATAATTTTTTTTTCAAAAATAAAAGAGTTATGCTGTGTGTAAGACACAGTTCAGTCCTCATATTGTTAAGCATTCAAACTGAAATTGTAATTGAATATTTCTTACAAAATAAGAAAAAGATAACTTTCCAAACAGATCATTAGCCATCAAGTCCTAATGGAAGCTGACTTAATGCTTATTATTTGCTGGCATTCTCCAAAGGATGCAGAATCTGTCAGGTCCCTGTTAGATTCAGAATAGTATTCCTTCACTCCCAAATAAGTACAGGCATTTAATGCATTTGTAAGATATATATCCCACTTCTCATACAAGTGAGCAAAGACAAAATATATACCACTCTTCTCCCTATCCCTACAGTAACTCTGTACAGCAGACTAGGTTAAGAAAATGAATGGCTCAGTTACTTAGTAAGCTTCCATTACGAATAATGAATAAAAATCTGGGTTCTCTCTGTTTCTAATCCAATATTTTAATCGCCACCACAGTCTCGCAACAGCATTGGACAACCATGGAAGTTAAACAGACTCTGCTTCTGGATCACTGATGGCAAACCTATGACTTATGTATCAAAGGTGACATTGTTTTGGATGACACCTCAAAATGCACTAAACACCCGACAGCCATTCTCAAAAGCAGGCCCCATTCTCAAGCGATTTTCGAAGGTTGCACAAGAAGAGGTTGTGCTCTCTTGTGGCTTTCCAAGTGGCTCCAGAAGTCGGGCCATGCTCTCGTGCTGCCTCCAAAAATTACGTGAGATTGGAGTGTGCTTTCGCACAATTTTCAGAGGCTGCACAGGCCACGGAAGAAGATTTTCAAAAGCCGCTTCAAGAACAATCTGGAGTTGAGTAGGCTGAAAACAAAGGGGACACCATCTGAGGGTAAGTAAGGCACTTCCTGGGAACCACACACAACAGGACAGTATTTTTTTGTTAAATGAAAATGCAGAGAATGATTTCTCCTTTGTTCAGGGCAGGAGGTAACACACCAGCAGAGTCGAGTTAGGCATTTTCAGAATTTTTGACATACCGACCCCCAAAAGTCTGCTATCACTGTTCTAGACCAGGGGGCTCCAACCGTGGCCACTTTAAGACTTGTGGACTTCAACTCCCAGAATTCCTCAGCCAGTACTGGCTGAGGAATTCTGGGAGTTGAAGTCCACAAGTCTTAAAGTGGCCAAGATTGGAGACCCCTGGTCTAGACAGTTAAAGGTAAGACTTGGCCTGACTCTTGAAAGGCATTCATCCGTTTTGTTACATATACAGGTGGTTCTCCACTTACAACCATTCCTTTAGTGACTGTTTGAAGTTACCACAGCACTGAAAGAAGCAAGTTATGACTCTTTTTCACACTTAACGACCATTGCAGCATCCCCACGGTCATGTGATCCAAATTCAGACCCTTGGCAACTGGCATGTACTTATGACCGTTGCCCTGTCCCGGTGTCACGAGATCCCCTTTTGTAACCTTCTGACAAGCAAAGTCAACGGGGAAGCCAGATTCACTTAGCAACCGTGTAACGTAATGACTGCATGTTTCATTTAACAACTGTGGCAAGAAAAGTCGTAACATGAGGCAAAACTCACTTAACAAATGCCTTGCTTAGCAACGGAAATTTGGGGCTTATTCTAGTCGTACTTTGAAGACTACCTTATTTTCTTTCTCACATTCTTCTTTTTTTAAACCAGTCTAAAGCAGATTGTTTGACAGCGACAACTTGCTTAAAACATTTAACAGTATCTTTCTACTGGAAAGTGTTCTGACCTATTGTAGCAATAGCACTTATATATCGCTTCACAGTGCTTTTACAGCCCTCTCTACAGAGTCAGCATATTTCCCCCTACAATCTGGGTCTCCACTTTACTGACTCGGAAAGATGGAAGGCTGAGTCAACCTTGAGCCTGTATCTGGATGGAAAATTCCAGATTGATAGAAATTTTAGATTTTAGTCTGTGTCAAGTAGTTTTCTTCTGCTATTCCCAATTCTACCTTTGATCAATTCCATTAAAAGTTCTACTTCCATTCACCTATTTCCTAAAGGTATGTAATACTCTTTAGCTCAAGGGTCTTCAAACTTGGCAAGTTTTAAGACTTGTGAACTTCAACTCCCAGAACTCCTGAGCTAACATGACTGGAGAAGGAATTCTGGGAGTTGAAGTCCACAAGTCTTAAAGAGGTCAAGTTTGAAGACCTCCGCTTTAGCTAATGGTTTCCTCTATTCAGTCGTTTCTGACTCTAGGGGGCGGTGCTCATCCGTTTCTTAGCAGAGGGAACCAATGTTGCCTGAAGACATTTCCATGGTCATGTGGCCAGCATGACTATAGGACCCACACAGAATGCTGTTGCCTTCCCACCGAAGTGGGACCTATTTATCTACTTGCATTTGCATGCTTTCAAAATGCTAGATGGGCAGGAGCTGGGGCAAGTAATGGTTGCTCACTCTGTCACCATGATGTTTGGGTCTCAAATCCAGGCTGTCAATTGCTGAGCCATTGCATTCACTTTGAAACACTTTTTACCCAGTTCTGTTACAAGTAGTCTTCATTTAGCGACCACAATTGGGACCGGCAACTCGGTCATTAAGCAAAGTGGTCGCTAAATAACCACCGCAACCATGCACATTTTCTCAGCTTTCCTTTGCTGCTTTATAGACCTGCAAAGGCCAAAAATGGGAGGGTTGATCACAAAGTTACTTTTTCATCTCCACTGTAACTATGAACAACTGCTAAATAAGGCAGTGGCTAAACAAGGACTGGATGTAATCGATTACTTACATTTTGTTTTGGGAGGTGTTTTTTTTAATGTATTGCAATACGAGACTGTTATAGATTCAGAATTTACAAATATATATAATTTATATAAACATATGGAAAGAAAAAGGAGCCAATATCAAAAAGACTACAGCTATGACAGTTTAATAAGTTAATCTTTTAAAAAAGAAATCACGGAATTCTCTCTTATTGCAACAGCCTATCATAGTTACCCCTTGGAAAATGTGGGCTTTTTAAACAAAGTATTTACAAAAAGAAACAAAAGGTAACCAGCTATTATTAATATACCTTTCTTCACTTTCCTGTAACACATGTAGAATTTGATCTGTGAAATTAAATCTTTCAGAGATTTTTCTGCTATCAGCATATACTAGAAACTCTACTCAAGAAAAGAATTAGCCAGAATACATTAAGAAAACTAATGCAGGGTTTAAACATGAGCATGGATAATTAAGCCTCTGAGACTGATGCGTATTTATTGACCATTTGTGTTGTCCTCAATTGCCATTATCTGATTTTTATTATCTTGTTTATTTGTATTGAGCTTTTTTAACCCTATGTTGACCACTCAGAGTCACTATTGCAAGATAGTCATATTAATCAATTAAATATATAAATAATCCTTGATCTGCATGAAACGTTCAGCCCTCTGAGAATCCAAAAAATGGCCAAATTTTGGAATCAATTTTTGTTTTTTTGCAACAAAGGGATTAAGCCCTTACAGCACTGCTATAAAACTTTTGGCCAACTATGAATGTCATTCTCATGAATTTACAACCAAAGAGACAAAGATACTTACCGATGCTTTGCATACAGAATCTGCATGGAATCGGCTGAAGTTGCTTTTGTTATAAACTGGCAATCCTTTCAGAAAGTCAGCCTAAAAAAAAAAAAAAGAAATCCCAATCACAGGCACATAGACTAAATCTCAGGATCTAAAGTAATGCTCCTCTGACACCAGATGGGCCACACCAAATTTTTAGTAGCCAGCAGTGGGTATTTCCCTTTCAAAAAAAGGCACTTTATCTTTTAGCAGTTAACTTTCACAATCTGATTTTTTCAACCTCCCATCTTTATAACACTCCCTAAATAAATCTGACCATATAGGACAAACAAGCCACCTGTTTCATAGGTAACTCTTTTAACTTGCATGGACCCCACTTCATGGTGCCCCAATCTCTCTCCACCATAAGAACAGACAAAGGGAAAAGGGCATACATGGAACATTAATCAAAGCCAGGACCAGCAACCTGTGTCATATTTTTAAAACCTGAGGCTCAAAATGAATCCTCTACCTGAGCTTCCTAACTGAATAATGTGCCTTACATTGTTTGAATAGAGTCTAGACTGACAGCCAATAGACTGAGATGCTCCTGAACTGAGCAAGGTTGGATGCCATGGCCTAAATGCCCCTCCCAGTTTTGGGACTGAATTAAGTACAGGTAGCCCTCTACTGACATTCATTCATTTAATGACAGTTTAAAGTTACGACACTGAAAAAAATGCCTTATGACTGTTTTTCACGCTTATGACCATTGCAGCATCCTCATGATCCCATGATCACAATTCAGACACTTGGCAACTGACCCGTCTTTATGACAGTTTGCCGTGTCCCGGGGTCATGTGATCACCTTTGGCGCCCTTCTGACCCGCGAAGCCAATGGGAAAGCCAGATTCACTTAGCGACTGCATTACTAACTTAACAACCGGGGCACGAAAGGTCGCAGAAATGGAGCAAAACTCACTGAGCAAATGTTTTGCTCAACAGCGGACATGTTGGGCTCAATTGAGGTCATAAGCCAAGGACTACCTATACAGTATACCCTAGCAGAGGGTACCAAACCTCCATCCTAGGCACAAGCTCCCCCTCCCCATAGACACCCCAAAAAAGGCTTATCCGGGCAATATTCAAGCCAAGCAAGATCTCTGGATCTTTCCTGATCCAAAGTTGAAATCTAAGCCCGATCCCATTTCCCCATTTTTTGTTCCCCCGACCCTCCTGGCAACCCCCCCAGCCCCCTCCCTCAGAATCGTCCCATGCCCGCCTGCCTGCCTGCCGCCTAATCCGCACCCCGAGGCCCTTCTTCGTTTAACCCCTCCAACGTCCATTTACGGATGGAGGTCACCAAAGGCAGAGCGGAACTCCCACAGATACTCCTCTAAGGCCGCCCCACCAAGGTGGGGTCCCGGCCAAGCCCCGCACCCCAAATCCCTCCCGCCGCCCCTCCCCTCCCCGATAAAGGCCCTCCTCCCTGAAAAACCTTCTCAGCGCAGGCCGGGGGTCTCGCTGCCCTCCCTCCCTGCCCGAGAGCCCCGGGCCGGGCCAGCCCCGGCATCACCCCGCTCCTGTCCAGCCCCCGGCACTCATTGCGCCCGGTTGAAGCCCACCACCCGGCACGCCCCCTCCCCTGGGGAGCCCTGCTTCCTCCCCCTCCTCCCTGAAGGGGAGGGGACACAAAGCCGGTGGAGGGGGACGCTTCCATATCCAGGGCTGGGAGTGCCCACCTACCATTTTCCCCCCACCAGGCACCTCCTCACCAACTTCTCATCTTCCTCCTCCTCCTCCTCCTCTTTCTGGGTTCCCTGCTCGGCGACGCCCATGACGAAGGCCATTGGGCCGCCGATGGCGGAAACGGAGTCCCCATTGGTTCCTATAGACGTCGCTCTGGAAGAAATGCCTCTCCCCCCTCTCTCCCGTGAGCTACGGAAGGGGAAAGGGAGAAAAGACGGAAGGAAAACCGCGGTTGAGCCGGGCTTCCTCCGTGGCTTCATGGGAAATGTAGTACGTTCGGGAAAGGGAATCGTGGGTCTCTTTTTTTTCATAAACCCAACATTTCCCCCCACGTCTTATCAGGGACCTTGTTTGAGATGCATGGGAGTTGTAGTTCAATGTATTTGAAATATACGTTTGGGCAAAACTGGAGGCGCCTTTCACCGCCTTTTCATGCTCGTAAATTTCTAGTGGCGTTTTCCGATGACTGTTGAAATATATGATATTGATATCTGACTCTACTGATAACAGGTTGTGGAGGGCTTGGTAATGGCCAAGATGATTTAAAAGAGGACTAGAAACACGTGTAGAACTCTAGTTTACTAATGGCTATGAATTCTAATAGCTGTGTTGTAAAGGACTTTCAGAGTCAGGCAATGATAGGTAAAATACCGTCTTTTCTGGAAAATTGGGAAAGGACTCCAGTCTGTCTGCTTAGACTGCATAAGTGCAGGATGCATCTTGTAACAAATAAGTTATTTACTTATATTGATATACAGTACATAGTCTATTCTCACTCAGGTCTTTGGGGAGGAAGACTGGCCATCTTTTTACCTTGAAACTTGGTTGATTTATGTAACCCTGAAAGTAATATAGATATGCAGGCGTTTCTAGATAACAGCAGGTAGCCGATTTTGACTATTAGAAAACTAGGCAAGGATGAATCTGGTTAGCACTGAGGAAAGGAAAAGGAAGCTGTGCCCTTTAAGGAAAAAGGCAAAGTTCTTTCCTTTTGTGGATTTAAATTTCCCGGCTGGGAGATTTTACTGCAAAATCATTTGGTCAGCTGCATTGGAAGCCAGAATCAGTTTATTAATAGGAAGGCAAATAAGAATAAACCCTACAGCGTTCCTGAGATTAATAAGTGAGTAGGAAAACCTCTTTCTTATACACTTCAGGTTCTTTGATTTGTAGGTGTGAATCTTTGAAGTCTTTGATTTGTGTTCGAGTTCCTGTTTCTTGAGATTGGGATCTCTTCCTGGGATCTTGGTAGGAGTAATTGTTTTGTTGTCCAAACTCTGTTTTTCCGTGATCCTTTGTAGCTATCAGTTTGCACCTGGTTGCAATATACTGACTTTCCTGTTATGCTGTTTGCGTTTCACAAGTTTTTTGTAGCTTGCTATCTATTTGATTTCTATGGGAAAGGATCCTAGTTAATGTGTGTCCCATGCAAAGGTGGGGGCTAATGGAGCTGTCCCTGCTTGCGTTTTCATCTCTCCTTTCTTTTAGGGGAATTTTCCTTCCCCTTCTAATGTTTTAAGATTTCTTTTCTTTTCCTAGAAGAGAGGGGAATCGTAACTTCCAACAGCATTTTGATCACCACCAGAAATCTCAGAACCATAGATTAGATTAGGAACCCCCAAAAAGCAGGTACAGGCAGTCCTCAACTTATTGAGCCCCAAATTTCTGTTGCTGAGACGGTTGTTAAATGAGTTTTGCCCCATTTCATGACATTTTTTGACAGCAGTTTATTGAACCACGGCAGTTATTAAGTTAGTAAGAGCCGTGGTGGTGCAGTGGTTAGAATGTAATATTGCAGGCTAATTCTGCTGAGTTTGAATCTCACCGGCTCTAGATTGACTCAGCCTTCCATTCTCCCGAGGACCTAGATTGTTGGGGGCAATATGCTGACTCGGTAAACTGCTTAGAGGGCTGTAAAGCACTACGAAGAAGTACATAAGTCTAAGAGCTATTGCTAGTGCTATTGCTGGAAGAAATATCCTTCTGGGTTCAGTTCCAAGTGGGAAAAAAGACACTGGATTCATGGAGGTTGCTTGGAAAGGTTTATTGATGAACAAGATCACATGCCTTGGAGATCCTGGGTGAAGAAAAAAAGGGAAGAGATGCTGAGAGTCCCTGGGTTTTATACCCTCTCTGGCTTTGAACTTCCTGAGGCACAGGAAGAGTATTCTGATTGGTTGCTGTCAGAGGTCATAGCTAGCTTTTTAGGTTGTCTGTGTGCTAAGTTTGGTTGAAACTTGCTGGGTGATGCAATGAAGGGCAATGAAATGGCTCTGCCTGAAGGAGGTAGGTCTTTGTTATGTAAAATAGACTGGCCCAGGTCTTAATGGCCCATTAACAAAGGTGGGGGAGGGCTGAGTTTCTGCCTTTTTGAGTTTCTACTTCTCTTTTAGGGGAAATATTCTGCCTTTTTAATATTTCCTAGAATATTTTATTCTTCTAGGAGAGGGGTCGGAGCTAACTTCCTACACTAGTAACGGTTGTTAAATGAATCTGGCCTCCCCATTGATTTTACTTTTCAGAAGGTTGCAGAAAATGATCAAATGACACCAAGGACACTGCAACAGTCATAAATATAAGCCAATTGCCAAATGTCTGAATTTTGATCATGTGACTCTGGCAATTTACAAATGGGCCTCTGAAAAATGGTCTTAAGTCACTTTTCCAGTTACGGTAATGTGCTTCACAGCAGGTATTTTTTCAGAACACCCATGCTCTATTACATATACTCCTTGACTGATTATCACAATTGACCATAAAACATCCGTTGCTAAGCAAGACAAATGTTAAGTGAATTTTGCCCCATTTTACGACCTTTCTTGCCACAGTTGTTAAGTGAATCACTGTAGTTATATTAGTAACATGGTCAATCAGGCTTCTATTTCAAGTTGTTGGCTTTCGCCCCAACACCTTATAGACTTTTTTATTGACTATATGCCTAATATATTCTTTAATGAATATATGCCTAAAGTCAATGTTCTCAATGACAATCTATCCCTAACTTGGTCTTTCAGGTCTTCCAATATTGCCCCCTTTGTCACTGTAACTGAGTCCATTTCTCTTCCTGCTGATCAATCTCTTCTTTCATTCCACTTTTCCTAGTATTAAGAGTCTTCTCCAGAGAGTTGAGTCTTCAATAATACTATATTTATAGTTCAGGGTTGAACATGGTTGAACTGGGAATCCTTGGTGCTCTCTGAGGTGGATATTTTCTTGCAGATGTCTCATTATCCAGCTAGGCAACACCTTCAGTGATAGAAAGGAGTGGGGTTTGCTGCTCTCTGTTCATATATAGTGAGTGTGTTGGTCAGAATGTTGTTTTCTTCATGGTAGTTCCTCAATTACACTGTTGTTTACTGATCGTTGTGTGAGCAAGGGATATTGGGGTATTGTTTATTGCTTGATTGTTGGTCTAGTATTAATCCTGATGGTAATTTTGTTGTAAACTACTCTGGATGTTTTTACAAAAAGATAAGAGATAAGTTATGATTGTAAGAGCTCCCCTGGGAAGAACAGCAGTGTAAAACATAACACCATCAGTAAGACCACACCTAGAGTACTGCATCCAGTTTTGTTCACCACATTACAAAAGAGATGTTGAGACACTAGAAAAAGTACAGAGAAGAGCAACCAGGATGATTAGGGGACTGGAGACTAAAACCTATGAAGAACAGGAACTGGGCCTGGCTAGTCTAGAGAAGGACCAGGGGAGACATGATAGCAGTCTTCCAATATTTGAGGGGCTGCCACAGAGAGGAAGGAGTCAAGCTATTTTCTAAAGCGCCTGTAGGCCAGACAAGGAATAATGGATGGAAACTGAACAAGGAGATATTTAACCTGGAAATAAGGAGAAACTTTCTGACAGTGAGAACAATCAACCCATGGAACACCTTGCCCTCGGAAGTTGTGGGAGCACCATCACTTGAGACTTTCAAGAAGAGATTGGACTGCCATCTGTCAGAAATGGTGTGGGTCTCCTGCTTGGGCGGGGAGTTGGACTAGATGTCCTACCAGGTTCCTTCCAACTCTGATTATCTGTTATCTGTTACCATCAAATGAGGAAAGCATCTGCTATGTAAGGAAGACAGTTACATCTCAACTGTAATTGCCTCTCAAAATTGCTTATTATTTTTAAATGGATCACTTTGACTATTTTTACAAAAAAACAACTATGTAAATGGAAAAAATAAATCTAACAAAACTAAATGGAGGCTGCACTTTCTCCCTTTTAAACAAAACTAGGTCCAACTCCATTTCTCTTTGCCTAATCCACTCAGACCCAAATTGATCTTTCCTGTCCCCTGTAATCCCACCAAACAATAAAAGCTTGCTCACAAGTATCCCCCAAGGACAGCCTTAATAAGGGAATTGCAACCTATGTAGTAAGGCGAGAAATTCCTTAACATTCTGTCCTCACTCAGCCTGATTATCTCAACATTACATCTTCTTAACAAGGATCTTGTCCATCTCTGCTGGTCTCCTGAAAAGATCACTTTATCTAACAATCTAGGTACATAGACAAGGACCTGCCTACTACCCCAAACTGATCCTTAGCATTTCCAACTTTGCAGCCTTCAATTTCTATAAAAATCTTTGTTTTCCCATTGTTCAAGGTTCCTCTTTCTTGCAAAACAGCTATGCAAAACATCATTCCAAGAAACATAATTCTCCATATTGTACTGTAAACTTCTGAATTTTCCATGACAACTAAGATCTAAATCTAGACAAAAAAACCCCAATTACAAGATAAAAGGAGCACAAAGTTTTCCAGAAAAATAGCAAGTTTAATATTTTCATCTTACTCATTTTTTAAAACAAAAGGACACATTTATTTTGAAGTTTGAAACAGGTTTATTCCTTCTTGGAGATATTTTAGATTCACAATCCAAATAGGGACCATTATAATCACCCCTGTGTGTAAAGGATGCCTTGTAGAACTGCGTACCATATTGTAGCATTTTCTAACAAGAAAAAGAACTAATGTGTCAAGCTTCCAACTTTGTTTGAAAGGGTCTCACTAGAGACAATTTTAATGAGACAGAGATTTTCTGCCTTTCAGCATCCTTCGAAGGATCACTTCGATCCCATTGGCTGTGCGGATACGTCTAATCCATCCATGTTTGTGCTTTCGCTTGATATTTGATGGCTGATACTCATTGCCTCGGCTTCTTGGACGAATCTGCTGGTAGTTCCAGGGCACAACCGGCCTAGGAATGCTTTGGAAAGCATTGACAGACTCTGCTGACCGAAAGGAGTTAATAATCTGTCGCCATGGGGTGGAAACAGCAGATGAGATTCCACGCTGCCAAAAGAGAGAGGTCATACTCCGTGCACCAACAGGAGAAATCTGGGAAAGAGAAAGGGAGAAATCAAAATAATAAAAAAATATTGTAAAGATCTGTTTTTTTTTTTATTCTGCTTTTCCTCTTACGTTCTGAACGGTATTAAAAATTCCTCTCTTGCTTGACAGCCTTACAAGGTTGAGAGTATGTTTGCTTGTGTTATTGCACAAGGATTTTCTTATCCTAACCATCCTTTGCTGATGCCTAAAGTAAGTAACTCTGAGAATGAAGAGGGAAAGAGGGGGCTATAAAACTTGCCCATGAAATCAACCCCATTGTCAGTTATGGATGTGTGACCCTGAAGTTGTAAGTAATTAATGGGGTCAATTTAAATAAACGTGATGCTGTTTGTTTGTGTCCTGGCATCTCCTTTAATACCCTCCTCCTCCTCCTGTGTCCATCCTGCAAACTCTCAACTAATTGACAGTACAAGAATTAAAAAAAAAAACATAGAAGGGGATACCTTGGGTTAAGCATGGATAGGAATGGGCGTTGGTAGAAGTTACCCTGAACGCCCTTTCTATCTATGCTGCGAGAGAGCCCAGGATGGGTTGACTCTTTCCTATGACGTCATTTAGCTGAGTCTGCACTAAGATATAAAAGCCAGCCCCCGGAAGAGACCCCAGCTTTGGCGAAGATACTTGACAGACTGAAAGGTGTCTCTGAAAGCACAAATGAATACAGAAATATGACTTACCCTCTCCGGACGAATCAAGGGAGGGGCTGGGCTCTCTCGCAGCATAGATAGAAAGGGAGTTCAGGGTAACTTCTACCAATGCCCATTCTCCACCACGCTGCATTGAGAGCCCAGGATGGGACATACCAAAGCTTGCATGTCCACGGGCGGGTCCTCGTCCGGCTCATCACACCAACTATTAAACCACTCGTTGAAGCACCTGTCTGCTGAAGTTGCAGTTGCTGAGGCAAAGACATCCAGATGGTAGTATCTGATGAAAGGAGATGGAGATGTCCATGTGGCCGCACGACAGATCTCCTCCAAGGGTGCTTGGGTTGCCCAGGCAGCCGAAGTGGCCGCGTTTCTGGTAGAGTGCACTGTCAGACCTCGAGGAACCGGAAGGGCCACAGCTTTGTAGGCCTGCTCAATGCAAGATCTGACCCACCTGCTAATAGTAGGAGAAGAGGCCTTGTGCCCCAAGTGAGAAGGGAAAAGGAAACAAAATGGCTTCCGACTTCCTGAAGGAGGAAGTGCGCTTAATGGATATTCTAAGAGCCCTACCTATGTCTAGTGTGTGCCACTGCTGCTCTAAGTCATGGTGTGGGAGGGGGCAGAAGCCAGGAAACAATGTCCTGGGACCTGTGGAACAGGTGTTAACCCTTGGAATAAATGAGAGGTCCAGACTGAGGACAACCCTATCATCATGAAAGGAACAAAGGTCCTGTCTGATGGAAAGAGCAGCAAGGTCGGATACCCGCCTGGCTGAAGTGATGGAAACGGGGAACACTACCTTCAGAGACAGGAAATGGAGAGACAATGTTCTAAGGGGTTCAAAGGGGGGCTTTGTAAGGGCATTAAGGACCACATGAAGATCCCAGAAAGGATACCTGTGAACCACCGGTGGGTGCAGGTTGGAAGCCCCTTTCAAAAACCTCCTGACTGAAGGGTGATGGGATAAGGAAGGAAGCGAACCCCATGAAAGAACCGAGGAGAGGGCCTCAACCTGCCTGCGTAAGGTTTTGGGGGCCAAACCTTTCTCCAGATCATGCTGAAGGAATCTAAGAACTTCTGCCAACTGGGCTAAAGCAGGAGAGAGAGACCCTCCCTAAGGCACCATCGGGAAAGGGCCTTCCAGGTGGCATCATAGATGCGCCTTGTGGAAGGTTTGCGAGATGCCAGGATAGTGATGATGACCCTTTCAGGAAGATCAGCCACCTCTAGCCGCTGCCGCTCAAGTGCCACATGGTTAGCTTGAGCCACTGGGGCTCCGGGTGGAGCAGAATCCCCTGATGAAGGGAGATTAGATGGGCTGGGATCCTCCAAGGGGAGAAGCCACTGATAGGTTGACCAGGTCCACAAACCAGGGCGTCCTTGGCCAATAGGATGCCAGGAGGAGGAGCTCCGCTCGTTCCTCCAACATCTTCCGAATTATTGCTGGAATGATGGGGAGCGGGGAAAAGGCATAGAGGAGACTTTTGGGCCATCTGCACTGAAGGGCATTGGTCCCCTCCGCTCCCTGGCAAGGAAACCTGGTGAAGAATCTGGTAACCTGGGCGATTTAAGGAGTGGAGAAGAGATCCACCTCCAGCATTCCAAATCTGAGGGAAAGGATCTGAATAAAGACGGAGGAATGGACCATTCTGCCTGGTCGACTAGGCTCCTGCTGAGCCAGTCGGCCTGGGAGTTGTTGATCCCGGAGAAGTGGTCTGCCGAGATCGACAACAGGTGTTTCTCTGCCCATAACCCCAACCATAGGGCCTCTCCCATGAGGGCTCTGGACCTCGTCCTCCCTTGCCGGTTGACATGAGCCATGGCGGCCATGTTTTCCATAAGGACTAGAACATGAGAGCCAGTCACTGAGTGCCTGAAATGCTTGAGAGCTAGAAAAATGGCTCTGAGCTCTAGCCAATTTATGGGAAGGGCCTGCTCTGACCTCGACCAAGGTCCTGAGCTATCTGGACCAAGGTCCTGAGCTATCTGGCCCTGCATATGGGAACCCCAACCCAGGAGGCTGGTATCAATGGTTATCACTAGCCTGCCTGAGACCCTGAAAGGAGTCCCTTCCAGATTAACGGGGAACACCACCAATTGAGAGATCTCCGGACTTGTGGAGGGAGCGGGACCTTGATGGATGAGTGGCTGGTTCCTGCCCGTTGGTAGGGAAGCAGGAACCATTGGAGTGGAAAAATCCATGGCTCTGGAGATATGACAGGGTAATTTGCAGATCCCGATGGGCTGCATGGATGGAGGAGGACAGAATCAAAATGTTGTCCAAGTAGCATTGGATCCTCACTGGAACAGAAAGCAGAGATGCCATCAATGCTGCCAGAACCTTCGTGAAGACCCTTGAAGCCGATGAGAGGCCGAAGGGAAGTGCTCGATACTGGTAATGGGTATTCTGATAACAGAAACGGAGAAACTGGCGATGATGAGGCCAAGTGGGGATGTGGAGGAAGCCTCCATGAGATCAATGGAAGAGAGGAGATCGCCCTCCCGAACGCTCTCTAAAATAGAATGCAGAGTCTGCATTTTAAATTGCCTGTATTTTACAAATTGGTTGAGAAATTTTAGATCCAGGATGGTTCGCTACCCCCCCTGAGGCTTTGGGAACGATGAAAAGGCGAGAGTAAGCCCACGTCCCCGTTGAGAGGGGGAAACAGGTTGAATAGCTCTGATTTCAACAAGGTGTTGAATGGCCTGATTTATGAGAGCTTGCCTTGAAATGTCCCGAGAGACAGGACAGATCAAAAAAATTTTGGGGGGTGGCATTAGGAAGTCCAATTGTAATCCTGACCTAATAGTGCTGAGCACGCAGGCATCCGCCGTGACTCCTCCCATTTGGAGGCAAAGAAGGCTAGGTGACCTCCGATGGGTGGGGAGAATGAGGGATTACGTAGAGCGACGGAAGGAACGACCCCCACCCTCCTGAAAGGGCTGTTTACCAGTATAAGGAGCTGGGCGATAGTCGGCTCTCTTCCCAGAGGAAGAGAGAATTTTACGTTTATCTCTGGTTTCGATGAGATAAGGTTCCAGAGCATCGCCAAAAAACTTATCGCTTGTGAATGGAACTGAAGCCAGCTTCCATTTATGGTGTGACTCCGCCTGCCAATTTCTGAGCCATAACAGTCTTCTTGCTGCTACTGAAGATGCCATGGCCCTAGATGCAAATTTGGCGGAATTGAGAGTGGCATCTGCAGTGAATTCCGCCGCTGCGGTAATCTTATTAAGGCCTTGGTGAGACCGAAGGTCAGATGAAGGCAATCTAATCTGGCAGCCACCGTATGGATGACCACGTGAGAGTGTCAGTAGATGAGACCGAGGCCAGAACCGGAATGTCAACAGAAGGCACTGCCAGGGTATTGTCCAGGGTTGCGCTGATGTTGTAGAAACGCTTATCCAGAGAAGTTGGGTGAGGACCTGCAGCACACTGTTCCTTGACCATGTCCAGGAACAAAGTGGGAGAAGGCAAAACCCCTGCCTGCACTACAGGCTTGGAGAAGAGCGAGTCTCCCTGGCTAGAAGGAATTCCTTGTGGCTCGGGAGCCACTTCCTCTGGCGACAGTTTGGCAGTGACCAAGGCCTTGCTGAGAGAGAAGGATTGAAGACCAATTCAGAGGATGTCTGCTCTGGGCGAGAGTCCTCTCCCTCTGAAAGATTTTGGTCAAAGGTCTCGCCCTCTTCACGTTCTGAACGAGGAGTAACTGTGTTCAGATGGTGAAGCCCTTCCCTCCTCATCAGCCTCCTCCCATTCTGGTAGAGAAGAATGGACCCTGAGGTCCTGGGGCCTGTGTAAATCAGGGTGATGAGGCAAGGAACTTATAGATTGAGAAGGGAGAAGGGCCTGAACCCTTTCCAGAGGTCGAAGGATTTGCTTGAAGCCTTCAGCCAATCCCTGCCTAATGGCCAATGAGACAACATCTTGGATATCCCCTCATCTATGCTCAAAGGTAGAGGCCGAAGGAGTGAAGGTGACTTCAGGCCTAGATTGAGAAGAGGTTCAAGGCCTGGAGGGAGGGGGAGGAGCATAGGGCCCAGAAGCCTGTTGGAAGTAAGGCCCAGATCTGCTTAGATCCTGAGGATCATATTGTTCTGCAAAGGCCTCAGGAGACAGGCTCATAGATAACTTCTCCTCCCCTGGGAGGGCTTGGCTAGGGCCCACGGGTATCACCTGAAACATGCTGTAGTTGCACTCCCTTCTGTTGAATAGTTCTGTTGAACTGCCTCTCCAGGGCTGCATGTCTGCGCTTTTCTGCCCTCAACTCAGCCTGAGTTGCCTTCTTAGGGGCTAGAGCCTTAGCTCTCATTTTAGCAGCCACCTCCCTCTGGACTGATTGGGTGTGTTGCCTACGACTTTTTCTCTTATTGGGTTTAAGAGACTGTTCCACTGGGGGGGGACTCTTCCTGAGCCTTATCTTGCTCCATTTGAAGAATAAAGGCTCTTACGATGGAAAGAAACTGTTTGTAAAAATTTTTGTATTAAGCCCTTAGGGTATAAATTGGCCCCGGGTTACAAAATGGCCGCTCACCTCGTGGTGGAAGGCTTCAATCCAAGATGGCCACTGACTATGGGAAACAGGGTCCGAGATCGAAGAACCTCTCCTTAGGCTATAAAGAGCCCTGAGTGAAGTCAGCAAAGGAAAGGGCAGCCGCTGGCCATACGATCAGCTGGCTGACGCTGGTATCGGTTTGCTGATCGTTTTTTACGACCGCTCAAACCGCAGGCGTGGGGGAGGTCTACAGACGCTGCCCAACTTGCCTGAACAGCGCTCTGGCAACGCTGCTCCCAATGTTGCAGGAGAGAGAGAGAGAGAGAGCCCTGCTCTCCTGGAAGAGCAGCTGCCCAGATCCTGAGAGCTGCTGAAGCGAGGAAAAAAGGTACTGAAGATCGCTAGTGAGTGCTATCTACAGAACCTCAGCTGGCTGAAGCTGTTATCGGTTTGCCAATCGCTTTTTACGACCGCTCAAACCGCAGGCGTGGGGGAGGTCTACAGACGCTGCCCAACTTGCCTGCACAGCGCTCTGGCAACGCTGCTCCCAACGTTGCAGGAGAGAGAGAGAGCCCTGCTCTCCTGGAAGAGCAGCTGCCCAGATCCTGGGAGCTGCTGAAGCGAGGAAAAACGGTACTGAAGATCGCTGACGAGTGTTATCTAACAGAAGCTTTCAGAGACACAGCTACTGACTGAAAGGAGCTGAGTCAAAAGCTGGGGTCTCTTCCGGGGGCTGGCTTTTATATCTTAGTGCAGACTCAGCTAAATGACGTCATAGGAAGGAGTCAACCCATCCTGGGCTCTCGATGCAGCATGGAGGAGAACAAAGGGTTTACTGGGATGCCTTTGGAAGAACTATGAGTTATAAAATAGTGATCAACAACGGTGAGCCTTTGTCCACATGATCACAGAAGTACACAACTTGACAGCATTTCACTAATAATATAAATTGATGAAGAAAGGATCACACTAATCCTTTCTTGACAATTGACTGCCTACCTGTAAAGCCACCTACAGAATTTGGGTTACTTTTCTGAGAGCCAATTTCAAGTCTACTTACCATACAACAAACTGGTGATTACTCAAGCAGGGTTTGCTCAGTCGTGGCACCCTTCCCGAGAAGGGAGTTCCTGTTGCCTGCATTTAGAAAGGTAGGAAATCAGGCAAGACTTTATTACCTTAAATTTAGGGGTGGGATTCTACCAGTTCGCACCTATTTGCTAGAACCGGTTGTTAACATTCTAAGCAGTTCAGAGAACCGGTTGTTACAAGAAATTACTGGCCTAATCCTGTAAGGAAGGCAGGAAGGAAACATTCTGGTGTTGCTTACAAAAACTGCCTCTCTGTTAACCCTTATTACGTTCTTGGCAGGACTAGACTTCCTGTCTCAGGAACTTCTCTTGAGTTTTTCCCCCCTCCTTTGCTGGTACTTTGCTTGTGTGGAGTGACCATTCAAAGTTATAATGGCACTGAAAAAAGTGACTTGTGACCATTTTTCACACTTACGACTGTTGCACCATCCCCACAGTCATGAGAAGCCAGGCGAGGAGATGCGTGCCTCGATGTGAGTGATATTGAGTTGGCCATGCCCAGCCAATAACATGACCACCAAGCCACGCCCACCAACTAAGCCACACCCACAGAACCGGTTGTTAAAAAAATTGAATTCCACCCCTGCTTAAATTGAGATTATTTTGTTCCTACCATTAACCATGATTGTAATGTACAGGTAGTCCTTGACTTACAATAGTTCATTTAGTGACTGTTTGCATGTGACACAATACAAATAGAGGGCATTACTGATATTCTTTGACTGCCGCTTTCATGCTTCAGCCAGAACACACACAGCATTTAAAGTTGCTAACTGATAACCTATTAGGACCCCATCAATAAACTATTTTATTTCATCCAAGATACTATACTATACATCAGAGGTCTCCAAACTTGGCAACTTTAAGACTTGTGGACCTCAGCTCCCAGAATTCCTCAGCCAGCTATGCTATGGGAGTTGAAGTCCACAAGTCTTAAAGTTGCCAAGTTTGGGGACCCCTGCTATACACGAACAGTAAAAAGGACTGCCATCTTTATCATCCTCTTTTAACAACTCCATAATCCCTTGCAGGGTGGAATCTGGGCAATTGAATGAGAATGTTTACTGGCTGGATGCCCTACCTGTCACCAATGCGGAGTATTTTCAGCAGATATATTCTCAGTGTGCCCAGGAAGAGAAATATCTGCCTCTACCTAGGATTGAACTTATTGTGAAGTGAGAGCTCCGCCTCTAGGCCACGGCACCAATCAAACTGCCCCCTGTACAGCTAAAGCCATTCAACTGAGAACTTCCTATCTAGATCAGATTGGGGTTGTCTTATCTGATTATGTTAATATTTTTCATATATCAAAATGCTGCATTATTTTCCCTTATTTGATTTGATACGGTATTGGACTAATCAATAAACCATAAACTGAACTATTAAAAGGAAGAATTTCTTAGTAGTTCTCTGGAGAGACAAGAGAGGAAGACGAGGCAATTTACCTTTGTCTTGCAAACTTAATGGTCTGGATTCACTGGGGGCTTTCTGTAGAGCAAGGGTCTTCAAACTTGGCAAGTTTAAGACTTGTGGACTTCAACTCCCAGAATTCCTGAGCTAACATGACTGGAGGAGGAATTCTGGGAGTTGAAGTCCACAAGTCTTAAAGCTGTCAAGTTTGAAGACCCCCTGCTGTAGAGGCTCAGAAGTAAACGTTCTCCGAATGGAGAAACGTTGAAGCATAACCTATCCCACCCTCATCCCACCTTCTTCAGAACAGTAACTCTGATAACCTATTAGCGAAAAGCAATAGTGTACTTTCACAAAGGCTACCAAAAGAGCAGCAGTCCCTGTACATGTTCAGAAGGCTTCTTATGTTATCTAGACCAGGGGTCGCCAACCTTTTGGACCTCAGGGACCACCAAACTCATAATTTTAGATCCCAGGGATCACTAACTGGTTCTGTGGGTGTAGCCTAATTTGTGGGTGTGGCTTGGTGGTCATGTGACTGGCTGGGCATGGCTTGTATGTAAATATTATAAATATTTATATAAATATTGGATTTTTTATTAAAAAAGAGCAAATTTTATCCAAAATCAGGCAAAGCAGGAAAGCAGATTGAGTTGTTCATAGAACCACAGATTCAATCAGAGATCTATCTGCCACTAGCTCAGTCTATCACATAAAATTTGCTTGCAAGCAAACTCATAAAATTAACTCACAACACACCATGCATGTAAATATTGAAATTTTTATTTTAAAAAAAGAGCAACTTTTACCCAAAATCGGGCAAAGCAGGCAGGCAGATTGAGTTGCTCACAGAATCACAGATTCATTCAGAAATCTATCTGCCCATTGGCTAGCTCAGTGTGTCACATAAAATTTGCTTGCAAGTAAACTCATAAAATTTGCTAGCAAGCAAACTCACAAAATTAACTCACAATACACCATGCATGTAAATATTGAATTTTTTATTTTAAAAAAAGAGCAACTTTTACCCAAAATCAGGCAGAGCAGGCACATTGAATTGCTCGCAGAATCATTCATTGATCTATCTATCTGTCATTGGCTAGCTCAGTCTCTCAAATTTGCTTGCCATGAGTCTGCACTTAATTTGCTTGCAAACAAACCTTCAGTCCTAAGGGATGTTTGGCTGTACTTAAAAGCAGAGCCAAAGATCTAAATGCTAGCTAGAAAGCAAAAAAATCCAACCATTTCCTGCTTCTTAGCTAATCTAAATCTCCCCGCACAGAACAGCTGATGGTCAGAAAAAGGAAAAATAGAAATTTAGAAGGCAAGTTTACCGGGTAAGGAGTGAGTGGGCTGGGAGGGTTCCCGCGGGCCATGCGGGTGGCGCAGCCTTGTGTTTCTGCGCAGTCTGGATTAATTGCTTTGGGGGGTGAGATTTCTCTGCAGCCCACCAAAATTTTCTCACAGCCCACTGGTTGGCGACCACTGATCTAGACTACTTGTGTTTCTGGACCTTGTCAAGTTAAATGCTGGCTGGGAAACTCTGGGAGTTGAAGTCCATGAGTCTTCAGCACGTCAAGTTTGGAGGCCCCAGATCTAGACTAAGTAGACTTAAAGTTATTACCTTATTGTCACTTTGAACTTTGAACGTACACTAATCAGCATACTTTAAAATGAAATTTCATTGCATTCAGCTCTCAAAGGGTCACCTCCCCCAATATAAACTACATAAACATGACAAAGTACAAAATTATGCATATCACCACAAATATTATACTGTACAGAGAAACAACACAGTCTAGTTCAGTTGTATACATGTACATGGCAAGAAAAATGAATCTTGCAAGTTTACCAGACGGATGGCCTAGAAGAAAGCTGTTACAGAATGTGGTAGTCCTGCTAGCAATGCTTCAAAACCTCTTCCCAGAGGGAAGCAACAGAAACAATCCTTGAAGTGGGTGTGCGGGGTCTCTAACAATGCTTCGAGCTCTAAGCACATAGTGCTTATAAGCAGTATCCTGAATGACGGGAAGCGAGCTTCCTATAATCTTCTCAGCTGTCCTTACCACTCTCTGTATGAGGTAACAATGTAATAAGGTCTATGGTGATTCTCAGTCATCCAGGTTACGGTTGTCCAAAGGTGCTTTTTCAAAGGGCAACTGGATTTTCTTTGTTTTTGTTTTTCTCTTGAAGACGTTTCGCTTCTCATCCAAGCAGCTTCTTCAGTTCTGGCTCAGAACTGAAGGAGCTCTGACTCAGAACTGAGGAAGCTTCTTGAATGAGAAGCGAAACGTCTTCAAGGGAAAAAAAACCCAAAGAAAGTCCAGTTACTTTTTGAAAGAAAGCACCTTTGGGGTGGGGGCGGCTAAGCACGGGTCCATCCCCAGTCTACAACGGCCGGTTTCCGCTCGCATGAGACAACGAGTCCGCTGCCTTCCTCCTCCGCTTTCATACCTCCCCTCCCCTCCCAGCTCCGACCCGAACATTCGCCCATACTTGCTCTTCCTCGAAACTGAAGTCCTTGCAGTTCGTGCTAAGGAGACAAACGGAAAGGTTAAGCGGAAGGGGCGGTGATTCGCAGCGATATCTTCCGGATCATGTCTGTTTTCCCTTGCCGGACAAAGCTCTCTTAGCTCATAGATGCGAAGAAGAGCGGTAAAGCAGCCTCACCCTCTATGCTAGGGCGACTGCTGCCACCTAGTGACAGTTCCTATTTTAGCAGCCCTAACTCCGGTGGGCCAAACCGTTGACGGCTCAGCTGTCTGATATCAAGGTTAATTTGAATAGCCACGCCTTCTTGTAGGCGCATTTCACCAATGGCGTGTCTTCGCTATCACCACGCCCCTCTGTCTAGAAACAAGCGAAGAGGGGAGGCGCTCCCCAGAATTCTTTGCGTGGGAATGTTGGTGGTTTATAACCGCTCTCTATAGAAATACACGGTAGTTCTTGGTACATTGCAATAGGATAAAGTAAAGGTTGTATATGTAAGTATTTAAGGCTTTCCTATCAACCGAAGGGTTATTAACACTCGATCAACACAAACTTCAAATTGTATTCTCCAGTTTACTTGGCTCAAATGCGTCTCTGTGCAGTATTTGATCGTCGGTTTCAAATGTTGAATATGATCATTTGCATAAAAATGAATGCAATCATAACAATGCTCCCTATGACAATTTATTAATCATCAGCACCGATCTGCGAATCTTTGAAAATTTTATGTGCATTGCATATACCCACCTCATTTCATATTACACACGAATATGTTTGTGAACCATTTTGATTTAAGTCTTATAGCTTGTCCGAGGGGAAGCAAAAAGAGGCTTAGTTGATCTCATCACCATTTTCCCCCCTTTCTTCTACAGCGGTAGCCCTTAACGTCTTGCACAGACATTTATTTCATTCATCTAATGGCGCGAACACTAAAACTAACGTCATTGCCTACTTTTAAGGAAGGGGCACCAAATTCTTTTAGGAGATTTTCTGCATAAAAGACCTGTACATATTTGGAATCTATAAAATCAACATTTCCTAGAGCCACCACCGCACACCGTAAAAAAAAAAAGTCTTACCTTAAAATTTAGAACAAGGGTCTCCAACCTTAGCAGCTTTTAAGCCTGGAGGACTTCAACTCCCAGAATTCCCCAGCCAGCTTTGCTGGCTTGGGAATTCTGGGAGTTGAAGTCCTCCAGGCTTAAACTTGCCAAGGTTGGAGACTCCTGATTTAGAACACTTCAAAAAGTGAAATAGAGAAACATTTTAGAAGAAACAAAAAAGACCACATCCCCCCTACATGCCTAACGGCATGTAGCCCCTGCGCAGATTGTGGCTTCGGCTCCCGCCAATAAGCGATGATGAAGTGTTACCAGAAGGGGGCGCCTACAGCATAAGCCAAGCAAAGAGAAGTTGTAAACTACACTTCCCGTCGTACTTTGCAGCTTTAAGCCTGCCGCCGCGCGGCTGGATGACGTTACACAGGGGCGTTTCTGCTCCATAATGGTTGAGGGGGCGTGTCCCAGGGGCTTCCGCCGCCACCGCCGCGGAGATTCCCAAGATGGCGGCGCTGGCTGAGAGGGGGTACGCGCTGTCCTGCGGGCGCCTCGGCCGCGGCACACGAGTCTCTGTCTTCCACGTCAAGCTGACTGAATCGGCCCTGCGAGCCTTCGAGGCCTACCAGGGACGCAAGGTGGGTCTTCGGGCCGCGAGGGGGGCGGGGTAGCGACCCCCCCCCCTTATATTAGGAGAAGTTGGTTAAGGGGGGGGAGAAGAGTAGCCTCCTTTTAATGAGAGCTCGAAAAGTGCTAGGCTGGAAAATGGGGGGCTTTCTTTCACCAACACAGGGTTGGGGAGGAAAGGAAGGTGGAGTCCCTTTCTCCTTAATTTGGCGAGGGAGCAGGAAGAGGGGGAGACCTTCTCTCCTCAAAACCAGTCCTCGAAGAACGACGTCCTCTTTTAAAGACAGAGCCCTTCTTCCAAATATAGGGACACGCAGGAGTGTGGAATGCAGTTGATGAAATCTTTTCCCTCACACACACACACACACACAAAGAAAACAAATGACCTGGATTAGGGGAAAAAAAAGATGTTTCTAGCAAATCTAGATGTAAGGAAATGTGAAAAGGCCAGCGTTTCTGCCTCTCCTCCCCTAATTCCCCCCCCCTCCCAAAAAATAAATACAATCCTGAGAGATGTCTTGCTTCAGCTCCTGGTAAGAATTGAGCAACCAGCCCTTCCCACATGGAAAAATCTCTCTCTCTCCCCCTCTCTCTTTTTCTATCATCTATTTATCTGTCCATCCAGTATATTAAGGAAATATGCCTTTCATTCCAAAGGCCCACTTTGGAAGCTTCTCCTTTCTAACATCAAAGATGTAGCTTGGTTTTAAAAAAAAATCTCTGTAGGTAAAGGCTAAAGTGCTACTTTAGAAGATAATAACAAAAAAGCAGCCTGTCATACCTTTTTAATAGTCAATTAGGGGACTGAACATGGATTGGAAATTAAGCAACTGGAGTAGGGATGTTGAGTGCAAAATATAGGATTCGAATTTTCTGAATTGATTGAGCTCTCTTGAAAGGGGAGTCTTGTGTTCTCGTCAAGAAGGCTCTCTTAAAATGGATGCAGGGCATATAAAAGTACGAATCTCCTTATTGCTACCTCCAAATGTGCCATAGAAGTAAGTGAAGAGGCTCTTTTCATAAATTTTTAAAGGAATGAAGTGATAGGCACATGGATTAAACACTCCTTTTGTTACCCCACTCAACAAGAAAAGCCCCCTAAAAGCACCTAATAAGATTTGAATAAACTAAATATGAGAAGTAAATGTCTAAATTAAGTGTAGATATTGATTAGACAGTCTTGGGTTGGAATACCTTAGAAAGAAATATTATTTAAAATGATTTAAAATGCTTTTAAAGAACAGTATTGATAATTTCTGGGAAGGAAAATAGAATGTGAATTAGGGTACACTAAATTGTATAGAGAATAGATTCCTAAATGTTAGAAAAAGTAAAGTTTTTTTTAAAAAAAAAAAACAATGCTCTTGGGAAGGCAGCTTTTTAAAGGGAATTGCTGGGTTCTATTTTGTTTCTATTTTCCATTATCTGGTGTATATGAGAAGGCCTAAACAGGTTCCTCGACTTTTATGCTGTAGCATAAAGGGAGAATGAGCAACAGCAATGAGTGTGTGTGTGTGTGTGTGTGTAGAGAGAGATAATTGAAATAAGAAATCCATGAGGATGGCAGCTTCCTTTTGCCTTGCTTAATTGTACTGTGTTGGGTGGGTGGGTGGGAGTTGCCCAAGCCTTGGTCAAGGACTACAGTGTGAAGAGCCTATCCTGTATAGTAGTGAACTCAAGTGCTTTTGAGTATGTGAGGATTGTAGCTAATAAAAGAGCTCTCTTTTCTCATTGGACACCTGGCCATGGGAAACATTTCACTGATTTCCTGCTGCTGTTAGCAGTGTGAAAAGAACAATTGGGTCCTCCATCAGTAAACTGATTGATTGGCTAATAGTGGGCAAACATTGTGACGGACCATTGAATCTTTGGCTGTTATATTTTTAGGAAAGATGATGGACCTAAAAAGTTTTATTTTTTAAAAAAAAGTTACATGAACACTTTCTGGCATATGGTAAGTCTTCCTTGGATGGCATGCAGCAATGCCTAACTCATATTTTTAATCTTTGGATCGAGAGAGGAAGTTGAGATAATGCCACTGGTAGTTATATAAATATCCCCGCCATCCATCTTTTTTTCTCTCCCTCTTTTTCCAGTCTGAAAATATAGAAGTTCTATATTTTGGTCTAAATTCTGCTATTAATCCATAACTTAAATGGAGCTATATTGCAGCTTTGGGAAGATAATTATATACCCTCTTCCTTATCCTTCATATCCTAAGTCTCAAAGTGAAAACTCTTGGTTCTGACTTACTGGCTTCCTCCCTCCCCCCCCCCCCTCCTTGTTTTACCAAGAACATCAGTACTGAATACACTTGAAAGGGATGCAGGATTTTTTTATTATTATTAAGTTTGAGAACTGGAATCTGGCTGGGGGAAGGGCTGCTTCATTGCCAGTAGCTGCTGCTGCGGCTGCTGCTTACTGTCTTGTATTAAGTTGTGTGAACTCTGATGACGGAGATCCTGACTTAGATTTCTTGGGGGGTTGCCAAATGCTGTACTTTGGAAGCTCTCCTTTGGAGGGGGTGTCGAAATACTCTTTGGTCTCCTATATTGAACTCTTGGAAAGAGTTTTAGCAATATGGCTTTGAAGGAAAATAATGACTCCTTTTTTAAGTAGTGATTTTCAAAACGAATTGTGCCTGGTTTTTAAAAAAATATGTAACAATTTTATTTCCAGTTCTTCCCTCCATCCAATTTGAGCTACAGTAGCCAAGAGGCAAACCTGTTTATCATTGGCAACCTCAGCTTCCAGTAAAGGCAGTTTGGGATTGTGTCATTCTCTATTTTTAATGTGGGATGTTGGTTACCCGGTGGGCCTCAGGCGAGCTAAGAAGAGGGCTCCTGCTAATTGCTAGCTGAAAACTGATCACCTTAGCATGGATTTCTTTCTGCAATTACTTATTTTATTCATCAGTGGCAGAAAAAGTTGTAGCGAGAATGATGTGAAACAGAGGGAGTGCTTGATGCTTTTCTCCAAAAAAGGGCTTTCTCACTTGTGGGATTTTTTTTTTTTCCAGATATAATTGTGTAACTTTGGGTGAGCATGCAGAATAGGCAGACTATATAATTTCCTGAAGAAGACAGGAATGAGTGTGGTCTTTCACTATCATCACCCCCAAATTAAGGCAATAAATTATAGCTGTAGGATTTCTTGACATGAATGATCTTTTGGGGGCTGTAATCTGAAATTATTGCATAATGCCATTGTTCCAATGATTGCAACAAAAATTAATCTTGTAAAATTTAGGTCCAGTCCTACCAGCAGTGCAACCTTTATAGAAAACTGGAGTTGGCCAAATCTGATTTTTGATTCTTCAATATAGAGTATTACATACTATCTGATAAAGCCTCCCTAGGTTTTCAAGTTGGGGCCTCTTCCAGGAATTAAACCAGGATTCTCTTATGTGCAAAGCAGGTTCTTATTAGCAGTGACTCGTCTCTGAATTGCCTTTGTCCTTTTTAATTTAACTGTTCCATGTAAACTTGGATTTTGGCTGCATTGTAACAATCTTGCAGGTTTTACGAAAAGAGGCCATTCATAGAGGTCCTTTCACAGCAAGAATTTGGAATGGTGCATTCTGTTGATGCAAGCTACATTTGACTGCATCTTTCTGTTGACCCAAACTGGACCTGGCTCCATATCATGTGCAAAGTTGCTTTACTTGGTCATTGTAAAGTATATTAATCGGCTCTGAAATCCCACTTTAGATCCCTGCTTGATTCTGAAACACACTTGTTAAACTTCTTATGGCCTAACATTAGTTGACACATTGAATTCTCTGTTCATTCATAGAAGGTCCAGATAATTCCTTTGGCCTGTGTTTCCTGCATGAGATAATAGGACGTTATGTATGAAAGAGAAAGAGCGTGTCAAAAATCATCCATCCCTTCTGTTAGGAAGCTGTTTCTAGCTTGTTTTTAAATTCAGACCCCTGCAATAAGCATCATAAGACGTTATAGCTTAAATCCCCTTTCCAACACCATGATACAGAGTTTTAAAATCTGCTAATCTTTTCAGTGATTTTCTCAGCTCACAGAAACTGACCATTGGGGTGGGGGTGGGGACCAGAGCAACCTGACAAATATGGGCCATTTTCATAGATGCCCAGAACTTGTCACCTTCTCTGCATTGCCACGTAAAGGGAATTTGACTGTTAGTCCCTGCTGTGTTATAGAAATGATGCTGTGTCTTTGTGGGCTTGCTACACATTAACGCACACAGTATTACAAACATAATTTGCCATCAATTAGTATTAAGCACCCATTATGTTTGTTCGAAGTACAAATGACACAACAAAGCAATTTAATGTATTTGTGATTTGCAAACCGACTACAGATTCATTGTATGACAGCTTATTCAAAATGGCAGTAAGTACCTGGGCCTTGTTGGGGAAGGTCTCTGGAGCCAGCGTGACGTGGTGAATGTGGTTACATGCTTGCAGTTTTCTGATAATAAATAGATGCTTTTCAAGGGCTGCCTGGTGGATAGGATTAACCCTGAGCATCTTGGAAGTTTGATTCAGTGGCCAAAGATTTGAAAAATGTTATATGTATCTGTGCACTTCGTCCTTGCAGAATGCTGAGGGTGGCACCTATGAATGTGAAACATCCTTTTGTCCATCCCCACCCTATACTTAAGTCTTCTCTGACAGGTCTCTATCCTGTTGAAAACCTTCTGGGGAAGGCAGTTCTGCCACACACAAAGCAGCTGGGTGGATTTGTCTGTTTGCATTGAGGTGCCTCTCCCCCTCCTCTTGCTCACGCACATCAAGACCTGTGGTAATTGAATGTCGGCTGAAGTAGTTGTGACATCCTATGAGTAGTCAGATTGGCAAGGAAGTGCCTCTTTGGAGACGCACGTATTTAAGTGACTGGCAGTGATTCAAAGGAACATAGTTAGGAAATCCCAAGTCTGAATCTTGTTTTGAATCTCAGAAACCCAGTTGATTGTTAGAGATCATTCCTTCAAACTCAGGAGAGCTAATTCTAGCCTGAGCAGGTTAGACTACTGGCAGTAGGCCAGGGCACACAGAGAAAGAAGGAGAAATGCAGATATGTTTGTGTTGTGCTGGCTAATGTAATGTAATTTGTGTGTGTGTGTGAGGGTGAGGGTGAGGGAGAGAGAGAGGAAGAGGAGTATCAGGTCAGGTGTGGCCCAAAGTAATCTCATTTTTTCAGAGTATCTTCATGCTTGCAAATTGTTGTAAGTTGTTTTGTTTGTCAGAAAAAAAATGTTGATTTATGAATTTCCATGCTGAATGGAATGAATCATATCTGTCACCTGTACAATATAGAATTGTCCTAATGTGGGGGATAGATTATTTGTAGTTCTATAGCCCCATATTTTCTCTCTTGTTTCAATGATTTTACAGGTTCTGAGATGGAGGATCTATCCTTCCATTTGCTACCTCATGCTTTTAACCAGAGATTAGACTGATGACATTTTTCATTCAAAACAGCTACCTTGGATTATAAGACCTCTGTTAATTCTTGCTTGTCTCTTTATTTCTAATCCTGTAGCATTATCTTGCAGATAAATCTCTCTGTGTTATTAGTCTTCAAAATTGTATTTCCTGCCTGGTCATATGTATTTCTTGTATCTGATTCACGGGCAGCTGAGAAATGATACAACTCTTTCCAGTTTTGCAGCATCTTCCCTTGTGTGCACCCCCTTCAGTCTTAGATACACAACTGAGTGCAGACCTTGTCAAGAAATTTCTCAGACCAAAATTCAGCTCACTTTGGATTTGAATAACAGAGGTTTATTAATTGCAATATGTGCATGTATATTTATCATTTTTAATATTGTTTAGTCACCAAGAGTCATATATTTGAGAGAGGAAGCCATATAAATATAATGCAAATTGTCCTCACTTAGTGACAATCATTAAAGGGTGATTCATCACAGTTATGACTCCGATGAAAAAATAGCTTTGCAAGAAATCTTTGCATTTTTTATTTTTGCAAGGATCTGTAAAGCAAAGGAAAGCTGAAATAAGATCACAGTTTCACTTAGCAAACTTTGCTTAACAACCAAGTTTCCAGTCCCAATTGTGATTGCTAAAAGGGGGTTACCTGTAAATATGAGTAAGGTACCTTCCAAGAATGTTGTTACTTTAAAGCAGGGGTGTCCAACCTTTCACCTTCCCTGGGACACATTAGAAGATGAAAATTTGGTTTGGGCCGCACATATAATAAATTATTATAAAATAATTATATTATAAAATTATATAATAAATAATAAATTATTTTTTATTATTTATTATTATTTATTAAAAATTATTAATTTTCCGGCCAAATTTTGCGGGGTGGGGGGCGGTGGCGGCGGGGTGGGGGGCGGCGGGGCAGAAGTGGCGGCGGCGGCAGAAGCAGCGGCGGCGGCGGGGGCAGAAGCAGCAAAGGCGGCGCCCGCCTTTTCTGTTGCTGCTTGGCGTGGCGCTCGCCTCGCCCGCCTCGCGCCTGCCTCTCCTCCTCCTCCTCGCTGGCTCTTGCCAGAAGGTTGGGGTGGGCACTGGGCCGCATTACGAGGTGACCTGGCCGCATGCGGCCCATGGGCCGCGGTTGGACAAGCCTGCTTTAAAGGAAGCAGAGGAGCAAGTAAAGTTCCAGAGAGGTTGGTGTATCAGTTCCCATAGACAGGCAGGCAGATTTAAGACACCGGAGTTTTATGGATTTATATCATAATTCAGTGTCCACTGGGTCAGGAATGCTGCTTTCACAATAAAACTTATTAGTCTTTAAGCTGCCGCAAAGTGTGGGTAGGCATACAAAACATGAAAAGTCAGCAAGTAGGAGAAGTTAATTCTCTGCTTTAGGAACATTTAGTCGATTCCAATTTATAAGATAGAGCTGATCATAAAACACATGACTACTCTGATTGTATCTTGTAGATTTGATCAGAACTTGCTGGTTTCTCAACTTTTTTTCTGGATGCACAGGGGGAAAAATGCCATTTTTTCCCCTGAAATGAGTGCAGTTGCTATGGGATCAGCAGCAGATCTGAAGGTTATTATGCAATATCTTTCTTTGCGGTACACTTTGTTAGTAGTTTACTTTTCCCTGGGTATGTGTGGAAGATAGTAACAAATGAGGTATTTGGAGCAAAGATAGTGGAGACCAATATTTACAAAACAACATAGAAATACAGATTGTAATGAGTTGCTTGTGTTGTTTTCCCAGCCTCTCAGTTACATCTGCCTCTTCTGTTGCAAGACAAAGTGATCCCCCGCTCTTGCTGCCCTGTTGCTCTCTAAAAGAATTAAAATGAGGGAAGGATCACGTTTACAACAGGGCTATTCTGCACCCTGCATGGAACCAATTAAGAATCTTGAGGTTCATGCTTTTTTAAAAAAAAAAACCTCTGGAATTATTTTGTGATGTTGCACAACAGAATAGAGGAGGAACATACGTCAGTTAAGGATGGTAGGTGTCTCTTAATCCGTAGGAATGGTTGACCAGCATATGCAGGTGGAAAATGCTGGAACGTTCTGTGCTTTTCTGGGAACCCTCTGAATCTCACCAGCTGTGCAGGACTGTGCTACTCAAACAGGCAGTTCCACAAAGTTTGTCCCAGTCTTTGAGGAATGGTGTTATGCTCAGGGAATGGATTTTTATTTTTATTTTTTTTTGGTCTAGAAGCCCATAATATTTTAGGAAAATGTTTTCAGACGATCTTCCTAGAATCATCTGAAGCTATCTTCTGCTAAGTCTGATAATGATGCCAGCATAAGTTTCTCACACAGAATGGTCATTTCCGGATGTAATTGGGAAACTTTCTATAAACACTTTCTCCCCCTTATTTCTGTAATCTCTATAATCTTCGCCTGAAACGTGGATTTCTCCCACTTAAGTACAGGCAGAAATTTGGTCCTTTGGAGCGGACAGCAATTGAACCTGGTGTTATCTACTGTTAATTGTTCTCATATTTATCTCTTTTTTTAATCATTTTTGTAAGATGCCTGACTCGCTTCAGTAGTGAGATGGGTTGCATATAAGTTTAATAATAAATAAATCTGGTGTTACCAAGGTAGACAACTTTTTTCCCCCAATCTGAGGAATGGACCTGGCCTATGAGTGGTATAATATGGCTGCACAATTAAAAAACATTTCAACAGGCCTATATTTAACTTTAATTTTTTTCCCTTTGGTCATGTTGACTATTTCAACTTTGCTCAGGGCTGAATTCAAGATTTGGAGCCATGTGTGGCTTTCAGGTTTAGCATCTCTGCGGTGTTATTGCCTAGTTTGACTGGCACAGGTTCTCCCAGGTCTTGGCCATAGAGACTTCCTCAGTCCGGTTACTTGACACTGTTTTGAAATGCAGACCTTTTGCAGGCAAAATAGGATCCTGCCACAATGCCATCTTCCTCTAGGTCTAGGGCCGGCCTGGAAATAGCAAAGGACCGGCCTGTGGTGCCTCTGCTGGCCAAAATGGAGGAATTGGGGGGGGAGATATGTGCCTCCCCCCCACCGCAGCCCATTTTTGGCCGGCAGAGTGCTGCAGGAGGCCATGGAGGCTGAAAACGGACCATGGGGAGGGGCGCATGAGCCCCTCCTGTGTCCTGTTTTGCCCAGCACGGTGCTGCAGGAGGCATCCATTCTGTCTATCCCTCCCCGCCCAGCCCGGCCCACAGAGGAGAACTACAATGCTGATCTGGCCCTTGTAGAAATCCAGTTTGACACCCCTGATCTAGGAGTTCTTGAAGGAGGCAGACCATATCTATCCAAGGCCAGCGAGGGCTGAACCATGGACTAGAAGACCTTCAAGATCCCTTCCAGCTCTATTCTGACGTCTAACTCAAGCAGATCTTCACCATTGCCTCTTGTTCTCTATCCCAGGTGCTGGTAGTTCATCACCACATACGTACCTGTGAACAGGCCAACTTGCAGATTGGCCCAGTCAGATGCATGCAGCTAGTCCTCAGTTTACAGCCATTCGTTTAGCAATCGTTCGAGGTTACAACACTGGGGAAAAAAACGATAGCTAGTCCTCACAGTTATGACCGGTGCAGCATCCTCACGGTCAGGTGATTAAGATTCAGGTACTTGACAATCAGCATATATTTATGACAGTTGTGGCATTCTGGGGTCATGCGATCCCAGTTTGCAACCTTTCCAGCCATCTTCCAACAAGCAAAGTCAGCGGGGAAGCAGGATTCACTTAATGACTGCATTATTCACTTATCAAATCCAGTGATTTGCTTTAAAAACATGGCCAAAAATGTCATAAAACCAGGTGCAATTCACTTAACTGTGTTGCTTAAAGAATTCTGGTCCCAGTTGTGGTCCCGGAAGGGCTACCTGTATTCATTTTCAGTGCAAATTGGAGAGTTTTTAGTTTACTCTGCCATCTTTACCCTAATCAACAAAATGGCTTCCTAATATGTCTAGCAAATGTTGGAAATGTAACCAAAAAAACAGGCACATTTTATCACATGTAGTGGACTTGAGCAAAAGCAAAAAAAAAAAAAAAAAAAAACTCGGCCAAGGATACATAGGTGGGTAGAAAAGATGATAGAGAAACATGTAGATTTTAAACCTGAATTGTTTTTATTAGGTATAATATCAGAAAAAAATGATTAAAAAATTTGTACGTTTAATAGTACAAGTCTTAACAGCAATGAGGATTATATTTGCACAACACTGGAAAAATGAAGATATACCGCGAGATGTGCAGATTGACATTGAAAATTAAACAGAAAGAAGATGTAGAATATTATCAAACATGGAATCTACTGTATGTTACCAATGGTTGGAAAAAAGGGGTGGAGATTGAGAATGTAAATTTGTATTGTTAAGCACATTAAATATCCAGACCACACGATGTTTATTAAGCACTAAGAAATGTATTTAACAGAAAATCATTTTTTTTTAAAAAAACAAAACGGTTTCCTCCTGTGACAGCTCCCAAGCGAAGCAAACCTTTCCAAAGGTTTTGTTGTGCAGTTGGGTGAGATTCCAGGGTAAGGCAGTTTTTACTTCCAAACTAAATGCAACCAAGGATGTGGGCACTGCCTCTGGACAATAGCAACATACTTCTCAAAACAGGGCAGACTGAAAAGCTTCCATAGAAGTCCAGCCACATTCTACATTGGTGGGTTATGTAAAGGTTAAAAAAAAAGATATATTCATACTTAACTCTAAGCTTGAACAATATGAATTAAATATAAATAATATAATTTAAATCATGCATTGCAATTGATATAAATAAGCTATGAATAAGCTCCGTTTTGTAGCTAGGACCATTTTAGGAATTTGGAGAATATGTGATAGGCTGTCATGGCAGACATTTTTCATAAAGAGATTTGAGTGGCTATAAAATACTTATCCAAATGGAGATGGTCAATCCCAAAATATCAATTTACAGGTAGTCCTCAACTTATGACCACAATTGATTCCAACATTTATGTTGCTAAGTGAGACATTTGTTAAGTGAGTTTTGCCCCCATTTTACAGCTTTTCCTGCCACAGTTGTTAAGTGAATCATTGCAGTTAAGTTAGTAACCCGGTTGTTAAATGAATCTGGCTTCCCCATTGACTTTGCTTTTCAGATGGTTGCAGAGGCTGATCACATAACCCCGAGGCATTGCAACCGTCCTAAGTGTGAGTCAGTTGTCAAGCATCCGAATGTAAATCACGTGACCATTGGGATGCTGGAATGGTCGCAAGTGTGAAAAATGGTCACAACTCACTTTTCAGTGCCATTGTCACTTCAAACAGTCACTAAGTGAACTGTTGTAAGTTGAGGACTACCTGTACTTTGAAGGTAAGTAAAGTTAAAGTTAGGGGGCTCAGTACCAAAAAAACATGGGAGGAGTCCACTCCCCACCCTGCATTTCTTGCTCTACCGTTTCCCCCCCCCTTTCTGATATCTGCTTTAACAAAGATCTCTACAGATCTTTTGCAGCGGACTTTTTGCCTGAGGCCTGAAATTAGGAAACCCTAAACTGCCTGCTTCTGAGCTAATCTTACGTACAAAGCCTATTTACAGCTGCAACCTTTCATAACATTGCACGTACTGTACATAATTCTAACCAGTCACAAAAACCATTTTATTTATTGGATTTGTATCCTACCTTTATTACTTTATAAGTAAGTCAAGGCAGCAAACATACGTAGTACTCCTCCTCCTGTTTTCCCCACATCAACAACCCTGTGAGATGGTTCAGTTAGGCTGAGCAAGGGTGACTTGGCCCATTGGCCCAAAGTCACCCAGCCAACTTTCATACCTAAGGCAATACTAGAACTCACAATCCCCTGGTTTCTAGCCTGAAGCCTTAAACCAGGGGTCCCCAACCACCGGGCCCCGGACCGGTACCGGTCCGTGGAACATTTTCTACCGGGCCGTCGGTTTGCTGGGCGCCGCCATCTTGTTTTGATGAGAAAGTGCTTCCGGTGAGCTTTTCCGGTTGGAAAGCGGCGTTTGGGTCCTGAAGGAATCCTCGCGCCTTAGTTTCATCGAAGGGGGGGGCGGCTTCGAACAAAACTAAGGCGCAAGGATTCTTTCAGCACCCAAGGCAAGGCGAGCCGAGCGACCGTCCCGAAGCCCATCGACAAAGATACAAAGGAGGAGTTGAAGGTGGCGGGGAGAAGCGGGGGACGGCTGGCTGCCCGGTCACTCGGCTCGCCTTGCCATGCGTGCTGATGCCGGTACCGGGCCGTGGATCATTTTGTGATGCCGGTACCGGGCCGTGGCACAAAAAAGGTTGGGGGCCACTGCCTTAAACCACTAGACTAGACAAAACGGGCTCCCTGATAAGCATTCCTAAGCAAAGGAATCTTGAAAGCCCTTATACAGGAATATCTCATTTGGAAGAGTTCTGCAAATGTGGAGCTGTTCCTAAGAAGGCCCTGACTTTTGTCAAGCAGCATGATTTTATTGGCATGCCCACAAGATGGGTTTTGAAGGCTGATCTAAAGGTCCAGGCAGAATAATGTGGCCCCAAACAGTATACAATTTTACAGGTTAATGCAACAGGTTAAATTGGACTCACAGGAACATTGGCAACCGGTGCAACTGAAACAGAATTCCTGCCCCAACTTTGATCTTACCTCACTAATACATAAATAAGTTGCATTGTCTATCAGTTTGACATTCCCGATCATCCGCAAGTGTGGCTTCCCATCAGGATTGCTATGTGCGGTTGGTGGCCGGATGCTGGACTAAGGAAATTTGCCATGATCCATCAGAACTCATCATCTTTGCCTTGCGAAGGGTTACACTTCTGTAATGATTTTATTTTATCATCGCCACGGCTGCTGTGATAGCGGAGAACAAAGTCTCTGCATTAAGTGGTGCTTTTGTCTTTATACTAGTTGTGAGGGGAACAGAAAGTCTTATCGCATTTATTATGCCCTGCTTGTAGCACCTCCTAAAGGTATTTGTTTGACCATTCTTGGTCACAGGTCATTGAGTTTCGCAGAACATTGCTCTGGTCTTTCGGGTTCTTGTGTTCTTCTCTTGGGTCTCTGTGACCTCATTTCTGAAAAGTACGGGAGGGGAAGCACCAATCAAATAAAGCAGCATATTCCTCCTATTCAGCTTGCTTACTGTGCAACATTTAAAGAACTGTCCTATGAAATGCACACAGCCTGTCTGCAACTTCCTTTTCTTAAAGTAGCTCTAGTGCAGGGTGTCCAACCTTGGCAACTTTAAGACTTCTGGACTTCAACTCCCAGAATTCCTCAGCCAGCAAAGCTGGCTGAGGAATTCTGGGAGTTGAAGTCCACAAGTCTTAAAGTTGCCAAGGTTGGACACCCCTGCTCTAGAGAGTGAGATGTTATAGGCCAGCCCCAACCTTTCACAAATTTCCTATATATAGGATGGTGCAGGGTCTCCTGCTTAAGTTGGGGGTTGGGCTAGAAGACATCCAAGGTCCCTTCCCACTCTGTTATTCTGTTATAAATTAAGGTATGGGATGATATTATAAATATAAATAGATTCTGTTTTCCCCAAAATAAGACCTAACCAGAAAATAAGCCCTATCATGATTTTTCAGGATGCTCGTAATATAAGCATTACCCCCCAAAATAAGCTCCAGTTAAGTCCGTCAGCCAGACAGATGCATTTTAGTATCGTGTTTCCCGGAAAATGAGACCTAACCAGAAAATAAGACCCAATGCGTCTTTTTGAGCCAAAAAATGAATATAAGACCCAGTCTTATTTGGGGGGAAACATGGGTAGTATTATATTTCCTCCAATGTATTAGATTGCAACTCGGGGCACTTTTTGCACATGGAATGTATGCGCTTGTTGCGCACCTTTAAGTCAGGTTTTGACTCCTGGGGAATGCACGGGCTAGTCCCTGTTGTTTTCTTGGCAAGGTTTTTCAGGAGTGGCTTGCCACTGCCTCCTTCCTATGAGTAGAGTGTCATCATTTAAGCCCTCTCTGGCAGTCCTGGAATGGCATGACCTGGCTGCAGGGTCACTGTCTAAGCAGAAGTTGGCAGTTGCCTGCACTGGTAGTGGAGATTTCCATCTCTCTTGGGACCCAATTTTGCAGGGGTATTGGTGCCTGGTCCCCCCACTTTTAAGAACTTATTTGCAGCTGTACAGCGTGATAATTTCTTTTTCTATTTTTTAAAAAATGGTTTTTAGTGGGTATTAAATTCTGGAAAGTTACAACACATACATTTTAGCATTTGATCTAAAAGAAACGAAGCTTGTGAAATTCTTTTCAGAACTGATAAAACTTAGAGTGGGAGCTGTTCGTGTGTAAAGTAGCATTCCCCAACTTTGTGCTTTCCAAATGTGTTGGACTACAGCTCCAATAAACCACCATGCTCTTTAAGAAGGGTAAACATTTAGTCTAATGCAGTGGTCCCCAACCTTTTTTATGCCGCGGCCCGGTACCGGCATCAGCTGGGCGCCGCCATCTTGTTTTGATGAAAAAGTGCTTCCGGTGAGCTTTCTACCGGAAAAGCTCACCGGAAGCACTTTTTCATCAAAACAAGATGGCGGCGCCAGCAAACCAGCGCCCGTAGGATTTGTTCCACGGACCGGTGGTTGGGGACCCCTGGTCTAATGCATCTGGAAGGCACCAACTTGGGACAGATATTGTAAGCCATTTTCGTTTCTCTTCCGATAGGCATGTTTTTCTTGTTTTCTCTCTTAAGCAGTGAGTTGTAACCAAATATGTAATCCTGCAACAACAAGCCAACTGAACCAAAGCTGGGGTAGGGAGCTTGTAATAACAAAGAGTAAAAAAGGAAGTGGGTTTTGGTTTTCAGAGGAAAGTTGTGGGGTTGTTGTTGTTGTTTTGGCCTGGGCTTTAAAACAAATTCAGCTTGGACCAGTTTCTTAAAACAGGGAGCCAATGCAATTATATATTCATTGGGTCTGGAGAACACTGACTTCCCTTTTTTGCAGTAGCGAACCAAGTTTGGTGGCTTTGCTTAGGCCCTTTCACCTTTGAAATGGGGGGATATGGATATGATAGGCTGCCTCACAGAAAGATTTCTGGGGAAGGGTTGGAGCGAGTAGCAGCTGCTTGTGGAAATTAGAAGGCCCAGTATGAAGAAGACAAAATCGACTGAGACTGTAGGAAAACAACCAACGGCAGGGAAGCATTACATAAACATAAGAAATCCAATTCCATGGGTTTTCTTATCTTATCCAGCATCCTGTTTCTCACTGTAATTCAACCAGAGGCTTCCAGGAACCACAGGCAAGGAAGGCATTTGCGTCTCTGATTGCTGTTTTTCTACAGCAGTTCATATTCTCTAATTCTGGAAACAGTGTATGTCAACTAAGACAGTTTGCCAGCCACAGCTGGAAATGTAAACAACTCAGAAATATCCAGGGCATGTATATATTTCTGCATATTAATCTCTTTAAGTCATACTTATCGAACTCAAATGGATTTTGTCCTTCTGGAAATGAACACTGTTAAAGAATAATGCAGTTTTTAAGTAAATTAGAATAACTGAAATTCTCCAGGTAAATCAGAAAAATAAAGAAAATATCTGATTCTCTCATTGTGAATGTCAGTTATTTGTGTGGATATTGAATAGAAGATATATGTGACCGAGGGCAGAATGCTTAAGGGCACTCAGAGGAGAATTCTAAAGTTTATAATTTTAAACAAAGTCAAAAGTGTAATCATTAATTCCATCATAATGCAATTTTATACAGTTTAATTTCTAGCTAGTCCAACAAAGCATGAAATAAAAATCCAGGAACTTCTAATCAGTTACTTATTGCAGAAAAGCTAAAAAGCCATTATGAAAGAATTTTAGCAGTTGCTGAGTATCAAATGTAATAATAATGTTCATTTTTTTTTTTTTTTTGCTTCCTACATATGGGACTAAAATGGGTGGTAGATAACAGTGTTCATGAGTTTGTTGTTTTGGTCAATAAAGTATTCTATTCTATTCAGATTGCTCAATCTGACAGTATGAAAACTGACTTTCACATTTCTTTAGAAGGCCTTTCCTTTTTTAAAAGGGTAACATTACTACTGGTAAATGAATTCCATAGGCCTAAATAAAATATTTGCCTCAGGAAGTTCAATGAATCTTACCCCACGTAAATATTTATAGGTTTCCTGTATTCCCCAATACTAATTCAGTAAATAATTAAATGTAGTTCCTTGTTATACTAGCTTAATGGTAAATCTATTGTGGACTAAAAACAAAAATAAATAAGGAATTAAAAAGAACTTAAACCAGGATATCCAACCACGGCAACTTTAAGACTTGTGGACATGAACCCCGAGAACTCCCCAGCCTGGCTGGGGAATTCTGTGAGCTGAAGCCCATAAGTTGGACCCCTGACTTCAAACCTTCTAAAGTGCAATCTGAGGACCACAGCCCTGCCATGAGCTCCCAGTCCAGGAAACATAACAGAAAATAAATCTTTTCTGTGGACTAACATCCTAAAATCAGAAAAGCCAATATTCTTTAAGGCAGGGGTCTCCAACCTTGACAACTTTAAGCCTGGCGGACTTCAACTCCCAGAATTCCCAGCCAGCTTTGCTGGCTGGGGAATTCTGGGAGTTGAAGTCCGCCAGGCTTAAAGTTGCCAAGGTTGGAGACCCCTGCTTTAAGGGAAAAACATTGTTTGCAAAAAATGGGAAATTTTAAATGTAAAATCAAGTCTTCCTTGATTCAGGTTTGACTCTTAGTATCTGCCTTGAACTTCCTTAACTTTTTTTTTTTTTGGCAACATATAGAAGTGGCTAGCCAGTTTGGTCTTCGCTCTGAACTTCGTGTTGACCACATCCAAGTACTAGCCAGTCCAAATGTATTTACCTTTTCCTAAATCAACTACAGCTGACCATCTGCTGTCACCTGCCATGACATTGCATGGAAGAATTTTTTATTATTGTTAATTATATGTCATCAAGTTGTTTTCAACTCCTAGTAATCACATGACTATATAGATTGGTTTTCTCTTATGACCATCTATCCCTAACCTGTTCTTTCATGTCTCCCAATAGTGCCCCCATTTGCAACTAAGTCCCATCCATCTTGGTGCTGCTCATCCTCTTCTTTTCTCCCCTTCCACCTTTCCCAGCACTAGAACTTTCTCCAGAGAGCTAGTACTTCACTTTAATGTTATCTGAAGAATGATAATTTGAGCCTGGTCGTCTGTGGCTCAAGTGAAAACTCTGGGTGGATTATTTCAATCATCCATTAGTTTGTTTACTTGACTGTCTATGGCAGAGGTCTCCAAACTTGGCAACTTCAAGACTTGTGGACTTCAACTCCCAGAATTCCTTAGCCAGCAAATCTGGGTGTCTTAAAGTCTTAAAGTCGCCAAGTTTGAGGACCCCTGGTCTATTGTATTCTCAGAAATCTTCTCCAATACTCCAGAGGCATCAGTGCTCTTCGTATCCTTCTTTACTTTTCCTTCCAGAAAGTGTCAAAGGGAATACCTTAGCTTCCACAATTCTGCTCTTTGCATTGGACAGACAGAAATCCCCGGGAGCAGGCAATCTCAAAGATGCCCCAAGAATTGTGAAGTGTTTAAAAACCAATCAGAACCAGTGCGGTAATCTTTGAAGCTCTTAAAGCAATAGAAATATATAGGAAAACCACCCAGCAGTATAATTGCTGTGAGCCACTGTGTTCTGAATCAGCTGAAGCTCCCAGGTAGTCTTCAAGGGAAGCACTATGTGGAGCATATTATAGTAGTCTACATGAGATATCAGTGTATAAATGGTGGTGAGCATGGCCTCTTGATTCAGGAAGGTTGTAGCTGACCCAAAGAATGGCTGTATGCAAAGGCCCTCTGGGTTTTGAGCTATGAGTTTAGGAAGACTACCATGAAATCAGAAGACTTCTTGTCCAAAATCGCTGGGTCTTGTGGGAACTGAATGTAAGCCTGTTTGTCCTCATCCAGACCCAACAGAGTCTGGGCATTAGGACAGGTGCATTTCCTGTTCAGCTTGCTGTTGAGATGTAATGCAGAATACAGATTGCATACTGGTGACTCCATGGTAGTAGATACCTTCACCCAGTGGCTCTACGGAGGAGAGAAGCAGAAGTGCTTGAAGGCATCTCATGGTAGAAGGACCTCTGGCCTGATTACTCACTCCGTACTACCACTGACAGGGCCTGCTCACTCAGAAGGAAAACCTCCTCTAAATCCAACCCTCACATGACTTCAGTCACATCGAGCCTGAAAAGGACAGCCATACTTCTTCCCCTATCCTGATCCCAACCCAGGTCATCCAAAAGTCGGTCAAATGTGGACTCAGCCTTATATCTGGAAGGGTCCAGATAATCAGGTTCTTCCAGGGTTCTCTGAGGTTAAAAATTCACCTCTATTTCAACAACCTCACCCCCCACCCCACCCCAAAAAAGGTTGGAGACTATAAAAGATTGAGGGATAGCTTTTTGATGGAGGGGCATCTGCCTGTCTCTTTCAAGGCAAGCAGGAGCATTCTTCACTACTCAAACTCAACTTTTGGTTTGCTTACCAGTTGGGAAGGACAGGAATCCTCCTGGACTGACACCCCACAGTTGTCACTTTCTTCAAGACCCAAGAGGCTCAAACTCATCCCAGATAACCTTGCAGATAACCTGGACTATGTCTTTTAGTTCACAATTGATCTAATGATGAGTTTTCTACTATTTGTAATAAGATTATCTTATCAAGGAGCTGTAACCTCTGCTTGCTAAGCTTTCAAGTTCAGATAACAGTGCTGCTAGCTATGAATTTTGGAGGACATCATTGTAATAGTTTTATAGCAGTGTATTTGTGGTTATTCTTTGATTCTATATGTCAGGGGTGTCAATCAAGGCACGGGGCCTGGATCCAGTCCGCGGGGTGCTTAGATCTGGTCCGCGGGGCTGCCCTGGAAACAGCGAAGGACCGACCCGCGGTGCCTCTGCCAGAGGGTTGCAGGAGGCTGTCGCTACTGAAAACGGAGCTTGGGAGCCCGTTTTCAGTGGCAGAGGGTTGCAAGAGGCCGTCTCAGCCAAAAATGGAGCTCGGGAGCCTGTTTTCGCTGGCAGAGCACTTGGGCCGCCAAAGGCGCCCCCAACATGAGTGACATTGAGCTGGCCACGCCCACCCCAGCCCCCTGAGAGCAAACACAACCTTCATGCGGCCCTCAATGAAATCGAGTTTGACACCCCTGCTGTATATGCTGCATCAGTCTGGAGGAGCTAGCAAATCTATGCTGGCCTGACCATTGATACAGGAGCTGTTTGTTGCCTCGTTTTCCCTTCCCCTGGTCATTTGCCATTCTCAAGTTGGATTTTGACCCCAGGTTTTAACTCTAGCAATGCCACTGTTTGCAGTGCAATCCTATGGAAATTGCTTCCAGGTTGGTGTGCTTCGGATTTCAGAATTGCTCATTGAGTAGAGCACGCGCAGGCAAATAAAAACATAGCCACCCATCAGATCACACAGTGAAGTCTAGACAGTGCTCAGTCATAGAGTCCCCGGTCTGTCTTTGTCCTTGTTTTTAAACACCACCTTGTTGAGGAACAGCTTTTAATCTGACGAGCTGTGCCGTTAAAACAAACAGTTGCTATTGCAGGAGCTTCGTGTTGTGGTTAACTGGTGGTGTGCAATGCATTTGGAGTTTGAACTGTTTCATGCTTGAACCACTCTCACATTAGGAATAGTTATTTTGACCTGATCAAATTTCACTGTTGTTCCAAACTGTTGTTTTTATTGTTCCAAATAGACCTGGAGTGCTTTTGCTAAGGTAGGAACAACCTTTTTTGAAGTCTGTTAAGACTGAAACATTTTTGGGATGCCTGACCCTTCCAATATGATCATAACAGACTATTTTAAATCCAGAATAGAGTGTTTCAAGGTTAAAAGCATTTCAAGTATGGAACATTTTGCATACTCTAAGTTACCGATATTTACACACAAGCCTGCAATAATGCTCCAGGTCTGGCTTCTTTGGCATCGGGTTTTCTCCTTGCCGCCAGTTTGGTTTTGTCTGAATTTTGGGGCAAAATGTACCATAGATTGTATGGTTGGGACAAGAAATAATCCTTCTGTCTCTTTTGCAAGCCCTACGTTTGCAAAATGCTAACTTGCTTGAGTTGTAATGTGCAATTTTGCTAACCTGCTTCTGCATTTCTTTTGTTGCGCAACCAAAATGATTTCAAAACACATAGAACAGTTTAATCCTCTAGAATTATTACTTTCTGTCTTGCCAATTCCTAGGGGCCAGTTTTAGCCTTTCTTTGTGGAGCATGTATGCATGGTTAGATTTGAATGAGAAAGATGATGTAAGCAACACGTAGTTCAAAAGTACACCAGCTCATAACCAAATAATATGATAAGAAGTAAAACAACAACCTCCCTTTTCCCATTTAGAAATGCTTTGTTTTCTGGTTACATGGAATCCTTAATCTTATCACGGATGAAGATTCAGCTTGTAAACTTTAACTAGAATTGTGGATAAGCTATAAATAACATACTGTCATTTCTGCAAATTCATTGTAAATAAGTCTTAGATCAGAGATGAGGAACCCATAGCCCTCCAGTTGTTGCTAATGCTTAACCTTCACATTCTGCATAGCTAGTAGTGAAGGATGCTGTGAGTTTCTTTATAGTATGTCTGATTGACTAGAGCAGAGGTGTCAAACTCAAGCCCGAGGGCTGGATCCGGCCTATGGGATGCTTAGAACTGGCCTGCAAGGCCGTCCTGGAAGCAGTGAAATTCTGGCCCTCAGTGCCTCTGCCAGCAGAAACCGAGTTTTTTTTTTTTTTTGGGGGGCTCTGTTTTTGCTGGCAAAGGGCTGCAGGAGGCCGTCACAGCCAAAAATGGAGCATGGGAGCCTGTTTTCGCTGGCAAAGCTCTCGGGCCACAGGGCCCCCCGACATGAGTGACATCAAGCTGGCCATGCCCCCCCGGCCCTCTGAGGTCAAACACAACCTTGATGCAGCCCTCAATGAAATTGAGTTTGACACCCCTGGACCAGAGGCTCTCCAATGCTGCTTATCGCGAACCTTCCTCCACATTAAGTTTGTAACACAGGAATGATATTCTTACATAATTGGCAAGTAACAGGAGTTCAGTCTATTGCGCGGCGCTTGGATCTTGAACCCAGGCTGCTCTTGAACCGCTGAAAATTGTGCTTCTCTCTTACGTGAGATAAGCAACAAGAAATGTCAGTTTTCAGAAGCAGATTACTTCAGAATTCCAGGAGAAACAGAAAAGTGGGATCTGGATCCAGTAAAAAACTGTTCTGATCTAATAAAATAGCTTCACTAACCTAATGCCTGGGAGACATTTGGGACTATAACTTTATAGACTAAATGACCACACACATTCCTATACCAGTAGTCCTTGGTTGATGACCGATTGGTTAGCGATCACTCAGTTACAATCTACCTCCCCAGAACTACTTACAACGCATTTTCAAAGTTCCAACAGTTGTGCAGTCACATGTTCCATTCAGGGCACTTGGCAACTGGCTCACATTTACAGCCATTTGCAGTGTCCCATGGTCATGTGACCAATTTTCAGCATTTTTGGCCAGCTTCTATTTACTTCCAATTTCTAGCAAGAAACGCTCATCCAGGATTGTCCAATATTTTGATCAGTGATTTAGATGAAGTGCTGGAAGGAATGTTTGCTTGAATTTTCAGATAACATAAACATTTGATGGGATAGCTTAAATCCTAGTGAATAGAAATACTATTCCAGACTATCTTGATAAATTAGAAATAGCCCGAATATAATAGAATGAGATTTAAGAAATTTTCAGAGTACTTATTTAGGAAACCAAAATTAAATGGGGAATATTTGGGTTGGTAATACTGCTTATGGGGAAAAATTTGGAGCAGTATTTCATTGCAAATCCACTGTAAGCCAACTACTGTTGCTTAAAAGAAGGCGAACGGATTTTTACTTGCCTCAAGTATTATGCTAAACCAGATTTTGAAGTTTAGGTAGATTGCAACTAGCTGAGTTGATGTATTTGAGATCCAAAAATCCTAGCAGGTACAAGATAGGCAGGTAGGCCCTAAGAATGAATCTTGTATCCTTGACCAGTCCAAAATGTATGATCAGTGCCAGAGTCAAGTTAAAATCCATCCATCCAAGTTTTCTATTTCAAAATAATGTTTATGATGCCAGGACTGAGAAGATTTTATTGCTGTTAGATTGTTGGAATTAGAAACTTTCGCTGATCTACTGCAGATTACCGGTACTTAAGATTCTGTTTAAGGGTTACGGATAGATTCTCTTTAAAAAACAAAACAAACCTTTGACTTTGCGGCTTACTGAAGGCATTTCACTGGCTATTAGTAACGCATTTCCTTCGCTCTGTTTTATTAGGACTGCTCTTGTTTAAAAGTGTAAAGAATACATTCTCCATATTTTAAAAAAATCACATCACTTTATATCAAAGGGGAGGGAGAAAGCTGCCATTTTCTTGCCCTGCTGGCTTATTCCCTGCTCACGAATGAAGCATTCAGTGCAAGAAAGTCTATATGTGCTCGGCATTACCACATGTGTAACCAGATGCCTTTTGTGAATTCCTCTAGATCGGCTCATCTGAACTATCACCATTCTTAAATTAAGATTATCCAGGTATCCTACAAAAGTTGTCAGCTATTCCTCTTTGCATGCAGTGAGAAATGCTGCATCTTGGCTAATTACCACTTCAGCAGTATGATTGCTGTTGGCTTATGAGCAACCAAGGGTGCCTATTATAAGCGCTTGTCCTGCCATCTGACCTCATGCCTTCTCTCCTCTGGGTCCTTTCTCTGGCACGCCCTGTGAAGCCTGTTGGATATTTTGAATCTCTCTTGTTCCCCCAAAGAACCAAACAGTTTGTTAACGCGTGGGAGGAAAAACCTGTGCCTTCCTGGGCCTTAATATCTCTGCAAATGGCTTCTCCTTCCCTCCTGTCATGGCTCTGCCTTATCGTTCTTCACTAGCTGCATCTTGGCAGAGCCTGCGGAGGGGGGAAAAGACAGGGAATTCTATCTGTTGGATTATATAATCTTTGATGAGAACATGACAGAAGTGAAGTAAACATATGCACACAGTCCACGTAATTATATACAAACTTCTATGGGGATATAGAAGAGCCCTGGTGGCACAGTGGTTGGAGTGCAGACTAACTCACTGCTCACTCCAGGAGTTCGATTCTGAGCGGCTCAAGGGTGGCTCAGCCTTCCATGCTTCCAAGGTCAGTAAACTGAGGAACCAGATTGTTGGGGGAAATAGGCTGGCTGTGTACACTGCTTAGAGAGAGCTGTAAAGCACTGTGAAGCAGCATGTAAGTCTAAGTGCTATTGCTGTAGCAAATGACCTTATACCTGGATGTCCAATCTAGCTATCTGTTTCTTCATGCCCCCTTTTATGTCTCACGAACTTATCTGGATTCCAAGCAGGTTACAACTGAACCAATGTACATTTACCAAATCTGCCCAAGGTAATAGGAAAATTGCAAACTAGCAAACTACAAATATTCCCTGCTATCAGTGTCTACAAAAGAAGCTTCATTAGTGCCGACACTCAAATGAAATAGCCAACTCTTAAAAGTCTTCCTGAAAGTCAGGAGCTTCAGGGCATTTTGTACTTTGGGAAGCATGGGGGCAGCCGGTGAGGGTACAGCTGACTGAGCCCCCACTCTGTTCATTTTCATACTGGGTGGGAATCCTCAGCAGATCCTTCTTGCAAGAACGGCCAAGACGGACTGATTCTTGTGAGATAGTCCTGTAAGTAATCACAGAGCTAGACCGTGTATCTCCAAAGGTATTAAGTAGCGTTCTGAATTGGACCGGGAAGCAAATTGGAAAACAACCAGTGTGATTCCTGTAGCATCAGCAGCCCATATCTAAATCTGCTTCCCCAGTTAGCAGATGGACTGTTGCCCTTTGGACAGTGAAAGCTATAAGTTGTCTTCAAAGAGAGCCTTGTATAAAGTGCACTGGAGGAAGAGGGTTCCCAATCTGAAAGTTACTAGGCAACAGGGAAAAAAGGCTTGAGCATTTATATACATGATTGCTAGCATTACAGTGATAGGAGGTGCAGTGTTATTTCTATCCCGCATTCCCGGTGGTTTGGTGAAGGCCTTCTGTGCTCCAGACCTGGATCAGGTGTTCTCCTGAGAGACCTCAGCCAATGGAACAGGGCAGGCTAGATGTTGGTCGATGGATATGTTTCAACTGGCTTCTAGATTTAAATTTAGAAGAGGTAACTAGCCTTTATTGTGCCGTGAAAGATGGACACGGTTCTGTGATTTCTTTCTCTGGGAAAGAAGAGAGGCCTCTCTACTGATGGATTTCCCCACCACCACCTGCAGTTATGGAAAGAATCACTACTACCTGGCAATGACAGAACCCTTGATGACTTAAGCCGCTATTCCTAGCCAGCCTGGCAGCTCCTTTCTTTTGCTGCGCTACAGCAGCATCTCCAGGGGGACCCATGAGCCTGCATAACCTGAGGAGCTCCTAATGAAGCCAGAGATTCTCGGCTCCCTTGAGGCTTGCTGAGCTGCTGGTAGATAGCAGGCCTGCTGTAGGTGGTGCTACATAGTGAATTGGATAGTCCTTTCTGCTCTTGGTTTTAAAGGAGCCTCAAAAACGCAGGTGGTCCTTGACTTTACGAGTTGTTAAGCAAGACAATGGTTAAGTAAGCTTTGCCCCATTTTGCAACCTTTCTTGCCACAGTTGTTAAATGAATGGCTGCAGTTGCTAAGTTAGTAACACAGTTGTTAAGTGAATCTGGCTTCCTCATTGACTTTGCTTGCGAGGAGGTCACAAAATGGGATCCTATGACCTCGGCACACTGAAATTGTTATAAATATGAACCAGGTGCCAAGCATCCGAATCTTAATCACATGACCACTGGGATGCTGTAGTGGTCACAGAAACATGAAAAATGGTCACGAGTCACTTTTTCAGTGCCGTTGTAACTTTGAACAGTCACTAAATGAATGGTGGTAGGTCGAGGACTACCTGTACTTTGCCAAAGTTGCTAGTCAAGATTTTATTTTTACATAACCCTTTTCTGATCTTTCTGCCTAATATCCCAGAACTGCTTCTTATTCAGATGATAGGGAGAAGCTGGATGTAGGAAGAAAAAAAAATCCCTGGTCCTTGAAGACCGAATAGAGTATTAGAGAGACACATCAAGGCTGCAACTTTGCAAGTCTCTCCTTGCAACCTTCCTAATATTATGGTGACTTGGCACCGACAATAGTTGCAGATCTCCACTTATTCAAGTTGAGCTAGTACAGACAAGCTTGAAGGAGAAACAAAGACCGTGCAGGATGTGTGCTGAAAATGAAGCATCATTTTGGTTTACTTCTATTTAATAAGAGCATATGCATAGTTTTTAGTTACCAAAAGGTATACATGTCTATTCTTCTGATTAGAGATAAACCTTCAACTTACGACATAAAGCATAATTAATAAAATGATAAAATCTTTTCATAAAACTAATAATAAAACTGCTATAAACTAAATAAACCTGTAATCTGTTGAATGAGTTCATATGGTGCCTTAAAGAAGTTTGCCTTTGTCAGCTCTGGAAACATCAGTGGTGGAGGGGAGGGAATAGTACATCTCCCCTGGGTGGGGGGAGGCTGGTGCAGAGGGAGGGGTACTACTAAAAAAGTCAGTCTCTGAGTCTCGGCCTTCCTGATTTTTGTGAAGGTGGGGGGTATACACAGCATCCTTTCCCTATTAGAACTTAAGGAGCAAAGCTAAATGTGGGTAATCGTTATATGGGGATGGCTGAGAATGATTTTTGGTGGCCTATGGTTTATAGTGCAATGGGAAGCTTTTCTAATATAAATGTAAATCTAGTGAATCAGGGCAGTCTCCATTCAGATCAGGGGTGTCAAACTCAATTTCATTGAGGGCTGCATCAGGGTTGTGTTTGACCTCGGGGGGAGGGGAGTGTGGCCGGCTCAGCGTCACTCATGTCGGGGGCGCCTGTGGTGGCCTGAGCACTCTGCCAATGAAAGTAGGCTCCCGAGCTCCATTTTTGCCTGCGAATGCCTCTTGCAACCCTCTGCCAGCAAAAACAGCCCTCACGAGCTCCGTTTTCACTGGCAGAGGCACTGCAGTCCGGTCCTTTGCTGTTTCCATTGCGGCCTCACGCACCAGATCTAAACACCCTGTGGACGAGATCTGGCCCCCCGGGCCTTGAGTTTAACATCTCTGATTTAGATCATTGTTTCTCATCCTTGGCAGCCTGAAAATATGTGGACCAGAATTCTCTAGCCAGCCAATCAGGTACTACTGGAAGAATAGAAAATGCATCCCTGCCATAATGCTTCATTTTGGTAGTTGATATTTCAGAATAAATCTTTTCGTACATCAAAGTTCCATTTGGTCTTTGTGGCTGACAAACAGAAGTCAGTTACAATTTTTAAAAATAGAGATTTTTAAAGCTCTTAAAATTGATAGAATGTGCCTGGTCTTTTTTTTTTTATAGCTATCCATCTATTATTGTCTGCTTTAGGAATAATATCACTGATAATGCTTAGCAAGTCTTGTGACTCATCTATATTTTTCCCCCTTTTGTATAGGATTCTGTGGGTTTGAAGCCATCAATCCAGTTTCAAGGAAGCCAAGGGGTAAGTTGAAGGATTGGGCTTTATGGTTAAAATATCTACTGGATGTTTGAAAGCCCATTTGTATTTTTCTTTAAAATCCATGTGACTTCTACTACACAAGTTAAAACTGTTAAAATGTAATAAAAGAGAGCAGCGCTAGATAAATATATCTGCACCATTATTAAACAATTTAAAACAGTGTTTTCCCATTCTGGCAATCTTGTGATACATGAACTTCAACTTCAAAATCTCTCAGCAATGGCCATAATGACCGGAACTTAGTTGAAGTCCACACATTGTAAAGCTTCTCAGCTTGGGATACATTCATTTAAATAATTATAAAACTGTTATTTTTTAATGTTACAGTTCAAATATTAAAAGTTCCACTGGTTATAAATGTGTATTATAGTGAACACTGATCTTTCCCAGATTTGTTTAAGATGGGCCCACCACACTAATCAGAGATAATATAGGGCTTATGTCTGCTGAGTAACTTCGGCAATTTAGATCAGGGGTCTTCAAACTTGACAGCTTTAAGACTTGTGGACTTCATCTCCCAGAATTCCTCCTCCAGTCATGTTAGCTTAGGAATTCTGGGATTTGAAGTCCACAAGTCTTAAACTTGCCAAGTTTGAAAACCCTTGATTTAGATAGACAGTAAGTTAAATAGTTGCTGTAGTAGGCAAGCTGTCACGAAGCAGCTGAGATGGCGTGACTTTGCATAGGTATTCACAGTTAAACTACTGAGTTTGGAAGTAATTAAATGAAGTGGTAAAGGGACTTTCCTTCAACATCTCTTTCTTACCAGAGTTACCTCCATCTGCCTCACACATGGAGACTGTGAGGTACCAAAGAAGATTCTAATCTCTTACTTTGCACATAGAAAAATTGTGAACTCTGAGTTTGCCCAGTAACATGTGGTTTCCTACTGCCTCTTCAGTCATGATGAAGCATTCATTGTATATGTGTAAACCTGGCAGCTTTTGAGATGGTTGAGGTGTCCCCAACCCAGTGTTGGGGTTCAGAAGAATCATTCAGTATAACCACATAATGAGCCAAGTTGTGGTGATGGATACAGGTCATAGCCTGGTGCAGCTTTTCTTGGTAAACTTCTTGCCCAACGTGGGAGGGATTCACATCCAGAAACCCAGAGGCTGTGAAAATTGCTGACTGCTATTTTAAGCTTATCTGCTTTAAATCCTGCAGTGCTACAGTTAAAATGAAACTGTGTGGTCCGGACAACAGTAGTAAATGGAGGAAGAGGAGGAGGGACCTCTGTGAACCTGACTAGATACTTAACCATGGATATAAACCCCAAGCTGCAGAGAGCTTTTGAATTGGAAGAACAGTCGGCTCACCTGTAATGGTAGCCTGAGGTGAATGAGACAGGAGTTAATTGGCTTGCTTAAAGAGAGAAAACTGCTGGGTGGCAGGCTGAACACAGAGCTTTGCCAAGTGGGGCTCAGAAGAGTTGAGTGCAGACATTATGACCTCTGTTTGCCTCTCTCTGTCAGCAGTTAATGAATTGTACTTCCCTCAGAAGGAGGCCAGAAGGGAATCAAAGAAACAAAACTGGTTTGGTTGAAGCAGCTCAGGATGATCTGATTGTGCGGATTGGGAAGATGGAACAGCAACCCTGCAAAAGACAGCCATCCACTAGCCACAGAGGGAACACACCCTGATTAGTGTTGTGTTGCTCTGTGCAACTTGAAGGACTGCTCGTTCTGCTTGTTCCTTCATTCCCTGGGAGGCAGAGGGTCATTGGGAAGCTGCTTCCACCCTTACAGCCTGTGTGTCGTGCTTTAAAAACATTTAACGGTTTTAAAAGAGGCCTAAAAGAAAAAGAATAGGGCCTCTGTGATACTCTTGGAAAGATTTATATATCCGCCTTTACCATTGCTGAATTCATTGGGCAGGTTTGTGGAGCGTCTGATTGTTCCCATGGATGAAAATGTTTTTAAAATAAAAAAACTCCTTCGTTAGAGACAGTCTACCTTATTAGTCAGACTTTGAGGACAGACAGGTGTTTGATGTTCTACTCTGCAGAGTTTTGATCTTCCACGCTCGTAGTTACTAGCTGTTGCAAGAGGTAGCATAATGGACCTTGGTCTGATCCAACAGATCATAGTGACAGCTTGCCAGCTTGGCTCTAAATATATGTTTTCTTTGTTACTGTTCTTGGGTTCAAGTGGAGCTGGCAAGAGGTAACCTTGGGAAGTTTGAGGGATAACAGTATCATAATTACTGGGCCACTGTTCATCACCCCACCCATGTTGATTATGGTTAAGATTGTATAGGTTATATCAGTGTGGGTGTCCTCCAGTTGTGTCAGTCTCAACCCAGCCACATGGCTTATTGTTGGGGGTTCTGGGAGCTGAAGTCTGTATATCTGAGGGTGTCCCTCAGGTGTAAATCTTCCAAGCTTTTGAAAGGTCCAGACGTTGGTTTTTTAAAGCCACTTCTAGTAGAGCTTGCTTTTCTCAATGCCTCCTTCCCTCAGGGCAGGGGTCTCCAACCTTGGCAACTTCAAGACCTGTGGACTTCAACTTCCAGAATTCTTCAACCAGCATGGCTGGCTGAGGGATTCTGGGTGTTGAAGTCCACAGGTCTTGAAGTTGCCAAGGTTGGAGACCCCTGCCCTTGAGGGCCTTTCCTAGGCTTCATGAATAGACAGTTGAAAGGTCAAGATTCACAAATGATCAGGGCTGCTGCAACTGAACTCAGATGCTAAATAGAGAAATGCCTTTCTGAGCCTTTGTTTTTTAGATGAAACCTGCTTGAAATTTTTTTAGCTTATAGAAATCTATACACGTCTAGTATACCAGATGGGAGAAGTTAAGAGGGTACATAAAGCCATTCTAAGAGTTCAGGAAAGTAACAAATGGAAATTGTGGGAGGTAATGGGCTTTGGGGGGCTTCAACTCGAGTTAAAAGTCTTAGATAAATGTCATAGAAGAAATTTCTTTCATTATTTCTGAAAATCTTCTCAGTTCAGGTATTAGTTTCCACCAGAAACAAAGAAAAAAGGCCGTTATTCTATTCTTGGGAGTACTTGGCCGAAACTAAACATTTTCTCATTTTAGTGGTGTTATCTTTGTTTCGAACAATTGCTTGTAGGGAGCAAAACCAGCAGCTGCAGCTCTTCTATTTTTAAGGGCAGGTGGTGTCCAGAGGAATAAACAGCCTCAGCCTCAGTCTGCCATCAGAGGGTTTGCTGCATCTGCAGAGAGGCCCAGAGGCCCTCGAGCGTCTGGCATAAATAATAATTCCCAGGGACCGGTGGCACGATGCGCTCTAGTCCTGAAACAGGCTTGCCCGTAACAGAAATGTTAATTGGGGGAACTGGAAATCGTGCAGGGTGACCCTTTCTGCGCTTCACTGCATTTCCTTAGAGGACCTGTGGCTTTCGGTCTGTCAAAGAAATTCTGCAAAAGCACCCAAGTGCCAGTAGCTATGGGTGGCAGCAGAAGAGATGCTTCCAGAACACTCAAAGACTTTTTGCTCATATTCATACTAAGAGCAAAAAGAAAATGTAGATTTTTCAGGCAGAAAGGTGTTTCCTGACAGGCTTTTTTCCCCTCCACCTTGGGAAGGGGGGGGGTATTCATTTGCTTTAAATGGTTTACTTATTTTTCATGAGGGAACATGTACATGTTGGTGTGGTTATCTGGGGGGGGGGGGATTTATTATTTACACCTGTGCCCATGATGTCACCCATCACACAAATAACTCCAAGTCATCGCTTTGATGTCATTGGGGCTTATAACAAACAACCGTGAACATGTATGTATATATAATTTCTTTTTTTCTCTCCTGCATGGATGCAAGAACATATATGCAATCCACTGGATTTATTAGCACTCTGGAATTAACTGTAGCGAGCCACTTCTAACCCCCAATTCTTTATTTAGCAGTATGTGCTTCTAGACCAGAGTTTTAGCCTCAATAGAACCCCAAGATTTTTTATTCTCTGCCGTTGCCTTTGGTTAATTTCATGGTGGACCAGCTTTCCTTGAGAAACCCCTTCTATGAACCTACCATGGACCAAAATGGGAACATAGAATAAGGATTTGAAGGATTTAAATTTTTGTAACTTCTCACCCCAAGAGATTCTTTTGCATGGTTTCCAGTTGTTTCATTGTCACTTTTCTCTTTAAGAGAGGCTCTACTGACCATCTGCTTTATTTTCCCTATTTCATCTTCTCTTTATTGGTTTTTATTTGTTCTGGAATTACCTATCTTCTTCTGATTATCCCTTCGTGTTATTTTTTTTAAATTATATTTTATCAAGGTTTAAAGATATTATTATTACAGTTGGCAGTTATTTAAAAATAGATGTTACATTTTAGTATTTTATATATATATATATATATGTATGTATGTATGTATGTATATGTATGTATGTATTATGTACATATACATATACATATACATATACATATACATATACATATATATATATATATATATATATATATATATATATATATATATATACACACACACACACACACACACACACACACACACACACATACATACATATACATATACACACACACACACACACATATATATATTTGTTTTCTTTGGCTAGCACCAAATTTAAAACAGAAACTAACAACTGCAATGATTCACTTAACCAAATTGTGGCAAGAAAGGTCATAAAATGGAGCAAAATTCACTTAACAAATGTCTCAATAGAAATATTGGCCTCAATTGTGTGGCCGTAAGTCAATGAATACCTGTTTAAGTGGGGGGGGGGAGAAAAGGGCGTGGGGGGGAGACAGACAAGAAAGAAACAACAAAAATATTTTAAAAATAAAGAGCAATGAGCAAAACCCAAACTAAAAAAAACACACACATGAAGAAGAAGTAGAAATTTTATATTTTTTTCTATACCCAAGGTTCTGAAATTTGGACTTTTAATTTAGTCGAGTGGATGTCTCACCTGGAACAAACCACCTTCTCATTTCTTAGGTCCTTCAAAAAGGCTGCATCTCTTTCTGGGTAGACGCACCGGATTTTCCTCCTATCCCCACTAACGCCCATCTTTTGATTTAATTAGACCTCATAATTGGCTGTGCTTTCTTTCATTGGAATTCAGACCTGTTTTTTTGTTTTTTTTTTAAATCTTTCTTGCCGGGACAGATATTTATATTTCCTATTCTTCTAAAACAGCACATCTCAATACCGAGACCAGACTGCCCAACAGGAGTTCGGACATTTTCCTTTTATCTCTCTAATATTGGCAAGGACAGCCCTCAGGGGAGTTTTGATTGCATCCAGCAGTATGTGTCCAGGTGAGGAAATGCTCTGTGTTTGCAGGAGCTGCTTCCTGACGTAGACGTGCCTGTGCGCTCTCCCCTGCAAAGCCTGACCCACCTCTTTTAAAAGAGCGTGGTGTGCATCGCGCATGGCCTGGAACAAAGGGCTTAGTGAACAAGAGAATAATACAGGTTGGCAACCCAGGAGGCAACAGGCTGGCAGTTCACTTTCAGTGGGATATATAATGAGAGCGATTGTGACAAAAGCTTAATTTCTAACCCCCCCCCCTTTTTTTTCTCCCCTAATATATATATATATATACAGCAATGGGAACATTCAGCTGGATTGCCTTGGCAGCATCCAGGACAAAATCACTGTCTGTGCCACCGATGAATCCTACCAGAAGGCAAAACAGAGCATGGCCCTGGTGGAAGAAGAGACACGGAGCCGGGGCGCCATTGTCATCAAGCCTGGAGGGCGCTACGTTGGTGAGCCTGGGGCTTTCGTGCTTAGCACAGAGGTAGTGGTGGGGGGGATGCATGTGAATTCAACACCTACCTGGAAGGAGAAAGGTTTTAGAAGAGTGAAAAGTTGCGTATGTAGCCGTTAATAGTGGCACTGAAGATTACAGACATTCCCTCCAAGAAGATAAATTTGCTGTTTGTAACTGTTCAGAGCAGTGTTTTTCACACTTGGCAACTTCAAGAGGCATGGACTTCGATTCTCCAGCCAGCTAGAATCAGGGAGTTGAAGTCTGCACATCTTAAAAATGGCCAAGTTTGAAAAACACCGATTTAGAGGCATCCAGTCCTGTGCATCCTTCGTTTTTCTCAAAACAGGAGGGGAAAGTGCGTTGAGTAACAAACAGCAGAGACGCAAAGAGTTAAATCAACCTTTCTCTCTACCGGGAGTCTCCGCCATGATGGCCATGCTGACTGGAGAGTGTCGGCATTAGTCCCACACAGTTGGAGGGCATCCAGACTGGTAGGAGGTTTGGCCCAGTGGACTGCTTCTTGCCCACCACCATTCATTCCCTCTTCCTTTCATCAAAAGCAAGTGTCAGAATCTTGCACAGCTTCCCATTCATCATCTAGAGCAGGGGTGTCAAACTCAAGGCCTGTGGGCCAGATCCGGCCCTCAGGGTGCTTAGATCTGGCCTGCTGGGCCAGCCTGGAAATAGCAACGGACTGGCCCACGGTGCCTCTGGCAGCCGAAACAGGGTGCCTGGGGGGACGTGTGTGGCCCCCTGCTTCCCATGTTCATCCTGGACGACGACCTGCAGCACTCTGCTGGCCAAAACAGGGTGCGCGGGGGGCGCATGCAGCCCACCCGTGTCCCGTTTTGGCCGGTAGGCTGCTGCAGGAGGCATCTGTCCGGTCTCTTTCCCCCCCCCCACCCCACTCCCCAAGCCGGCCCATGGAGGAGAAGTACAATGCTGATCCAGCCCTCAGAGTAATCCAGTTTGACACCCCTGACCTAGAAAATTTCCAACAAAGGTCTCTCAATATGATATGTTGAGAACCACCTGATCAGATAGATTAGCCCCAGAGTAACTAGAGGGCAGCAGCGCAGTGTTCACTGCCCTTCACACATTCACTAGATCAGGGGTCCTCAACCACCGGGCTGCATGGACCGGCACCGGTCCGTGGAGCACTCTGTACCGGGCCGCAAATAAAAAAAAAAAAAATGGCGGCTTTCTTCGCCTTCGGTGAATGCTGCTGGGATCGGGGATCAAGGACACAAATGAAAGAAGGGAGGTAGGAAGCAACCGAAGCCTGTCCTGCTCTCTGGCTCAGTGGCTTCAGTTTCCTCCCGCCTCGTTCCTTTCTCAGTCGCTCTCTCACTCCTCCACCAGCCCAGGAAGAAACTGCTTCAAAGAAGCTGGGGTGGGGGTGGCTTTTCCTGTCGCCGCATCTCCTCCGAGCGCCCGCTTACCCCCACCCCGCCCGCCCGTGCGCGCTTCAATTCAGTGCCCGTTCTGCCTGCCTGCCTGCCTGCCTTCGTTTCGGAGCACCTTCGGCTGAGAATAATAACTATTCGCCTCTTTTTATCAGCGAAGCTGCTCCGAAACGAAGAAGGCAGGCAAGCAGGCAGAAGGAGCATGTGGATTGAACTGCGCGGCGGGCGGGTGGGGCAAACGGGCGCTCGGGAGGAGCTGCGGCGACAGGAAAGCGCACTAGATGTATCATATCTGATCGTTGGTGCCATCTTGTCTTCAAGCCAAGGAGAGAGAGAGAGATCTTCCCCAAATCATAACTTGGCCAGTATTTCCCCCCTCATCATCAGCGAATCTGAACCTTAGAAGCTGTAGGGGTAATCGGCTTATGGTTGGCAAGATACCCTGACTCATCATTTTCTGAGTCAGTTAGACATTTCAAGTAGACCAAAAGTCAAGCATTCAGGAAGGAAGTGTGGTCTGTTCTGGGAAAAGCACAAGGGGTTTGCTGGAGCAATCCTTATCAGAGAAGCTTGAGGAGGAGGTTGACTTGCTGGTGTGTAGGAAACTTGCTTGCCTTAAATTAAATCATAAGGTTGGACTGGGAAAATGTCTTCTCTCACATGGGTGTGCCTTCCTGGATACGACTGCTTAACGGCGTGTGTTTCTCCTGACTTTATGTGTTTCTCCTGACTGCTTTAAACTGGGTTAATTGAAGCTAGCCTCAGTGGGGCTTTTTTTTTTTTACACAAGATGTAGCTGGAAATATATTCTTATTTGGTTTTTTTTTTTTTTCTAAAATAAATGCTTTTTATACAGCTCTTCAACAATCTAGGCTCACTGCTGAAACCACCAAATCAAAGACAAACTCACATCACAATAGATAGATAGATAGATAGATAGATAGATAGATAGATAGATAGATAGATAGATAGATAGATAGAAGATAGATAGATAGATAGATAGATAGATAGATAGATAGATAGATAGATAGATAGATAGATAGACAGACAGACAGACAGACAGACAGACACACTTTTTGAAAAGGGTTAGATATACACAGAGGCAAAAAGGCTTTTTTTATTAGAAAACTGTTAACATTCTTTTTACCTCTTATTTGACGTTTGCCTTTCATGTGGCTTTTATCCCATTGTCAGTTGGGGCATGCGGGAACTGTTTTTTTTTTTTTTTAAATGAAACATTTTCAAAGCCCCTATGAAATCTTGAATGTGAATTAAAATATGGGGAAAATTTCTGTGAAGGTCAAGCACTCTAGTTCAGAACTGGGACAGCTGTCCCCAATTTGTGGCATGCAAACTAGGGTCGCCTCTTTTCTCTCTTGCGCTCTCTCACTCGTTCTCAGCTGGTGGCTAAGATGAGCAGCAAATGAGAAGAATGTGCATGTTTCTAGATAGCTCGCCCTAATGGCTTGTTCTGATAATTTTGGAATGCTCGAGAGAAATTCAGAAGTTATACAAGAGGGCCAGTTTGATGTAGTGTCTAAGTCACCGGACTAGAAACCATCAGTCTGTGAGTTCTACTCTTATCTTAGGCACAAAGTCAGCTGGGTAACCTCGGGTCAATCATAATACTTTCAGTCCTAGGAAAGAGGCAATGGCAAACTACTTCCAAAATCTTGGCAAGAAAACTACAGTCACCAGGTGTTAACACTGACTTGAACACACACACACACACACACACGGGGAGGAGTTCAGAGGTGGTAGGCTCCCTTTGATTGGCTATATGGAGATTGCACAGCAATCTAAGAAGTTACCATTTGGATTCCTATTTTCAATTAAAAATGGCCCCTTCCAGCTCCAGGATTCTGTGGTGCTTTGAGTCTTTGCAGTTTGGGGGAACTATAATCTAGCCCAGGGGTGTCCAACCTTGGCAACTTTAAGCCTGGAGGACTTCAACTCCCAGAATTCCCCAGCCAGCTTTGCTGGCTGGGGAATTCTGGGAGTTGAAGTCCTCCAGGCTTAAAGTTGCCAAGGTTGGACACCCCTGATCTAGCCTATCTAAAAAGCTGCAGGTTGGGGAGGGCTAGTGTTAGCATCCTGCATCACAACAGCTTTGCCTAATGGAGCAGGTGGGAATCTAAAAACAGGCTTTGTGAAGTGAGGACTTGTACCTGCATGAAGTAGAAGAGCAGATTACACCACAAACAGAGAAAGAATAAGTGTCAATAGAGTATTAAAAATAGAGAGGCGTCATATATGCCAGTGCCTGAATTGGACCAGCAACCATTTATCATATTAATCATAGAGATGAAGGGAACAATGCTGGCTGCTGAGTTGACCTTCCTGCCGTGTGTAGAAATCAGAGTGAAAGCATTCATGACAGCTGAACTCGGTGAAAGTACTTAATGATAGAGGGAAGGCCTAGGACGGCATGACCCATAAGGAGTTTTGAAGGGGGTTCATGACCCATAAGGAGTTTTCATAGGGGTTCACAGCCATAGTGACATTTGCATTAGCCGCAAAAGCACAATATGTATGCTTTTAAGAAGAGCTATCTTTGGCATGGTTCAGAAACTTCAGCTGACTTGAAACCAGGCCACTTAGACAGAGGATGTGACTCTCCTGTCACAACAGCTTCATTGGTTCCTGATCCTTTTCAAGAGATAAAACAAGTGGTTATGACTCACAAAGCCTTAACAGATTCGGCTATAAGTTACTTAAAGTCCTGTCTTTGGAGCTAACTATTGCTAATGGCAATAGTTATAAATCTGTACTTTTGCTTCATCTCCATTCTGGTTGACCCAGTGCTGGCCATTTATTTATTAAAAGAAAGAATCTCAAACTTAAGAACTGCAGAAGTAACTTAGATGTCAATCACCCTGCTTTGTTGGGCATGCTAAGTGTATGAATATTAATTTCCCAGGCTCACTTTGTCTGAAAAGAATTTTAAAAGGTCCGTGCTCCTGTGCTTTGTCTTCTTTCCCCCAACTTCCCCAATCCACAGGAAAGACCGTTAAGATGCGTAAGCCTGCATCAGGGATTTCCGACACTGTTCCCTCACGGATACGCCCAACACCTGTCAACCTCGCCAGCGCCATCAAGAAGGGCAACAGTGCCGTCTCCCAGAGGCCTTTCAAAGATAGAGTGATGCACTTGCTGGCTCTCAAGCCTTACAAGAAACCAGAGCTCCTCCTTAGGTTGCAAAAAGATGGCCTTTCTCCGCAAGATAAGGATTCCTTGGACAGCCTCTTGCAGCAGGTAAATTCATATTTCAGATATTGTCATAAAATGCCTTACCTGCATTTGTGGTCAGCTGTTGAAGGAATGAACTCATCTTCATTGAGGACAGTCTGAGGTGGTTCACTAAACTATCTAAATCAGGGATGTCCAACTTCAGACTGTTAAGCTTTTGTTCCACATTCATGCGAGCTAGAACCTTTTCAGGCTGATAAGCAAAGCCTTTCGTTGAAATGCTGAATCCCTCTCTTAACGGGTGGCTTGGCAAAATGCAAAAAGAACCCCCACCGATGTGTGGTTTTCATGCCACCTTGGTGCAATTAAGTGCTTGTTTGATGCTTTTAGAGGGCTGCAATTATACTCTGATCTCTGGCTCCCATCCAGCACATTTAAACTCCTTCCCCCCCCCCGACCCACAGGTTGCAAATGTGAATGCCAAAGACAGCACATGCACCCTGAAAGATTATCTTTACAAAGAAGTGCAGAAGGATTGGCCCGGCTACACAGAAGGAGACCAACAGTTGCTGAAGAGGATCCTTTTCCGGTAGGAGCTCCAGGGTCTCTTTCAGAATCGGCACCAATCGGTTGGCGGTGTTTAACCGTACGTCAGTATTAGGTGTTAGAATTTATGTGAGGTTTATTTATCTATTGGTTTATTTGCTTGCGTCTCATTCCTTGAGCGGCTTACAGATCAAAAGCAAAAACAATGCACATGAAAAAAGATCATGGCCAGTCAAAGGATCAAAACATCCCATCCATAAGCCAAACCAAATAAATGGAAGCTGCACAATCACCTTGTTCCAAGGCCTAGGACAGGGGTGTCAAACTCAAGGCCCACGGGCCGAATCCGGCCTGTAAATAGCAAAGGACCAACCTGCAGTGTCTCTGCTCGTGAAAACGGGGCGCAGGGGGCTGTATGCAGGGCCCCCCTTGCCCTGTTTTGACTGGCAAAGTGCTGCAGGAGGCCGTCCAGGCTGAAAATGGGGCCTGGGGGCCATCTGCCATCCATCCTGTTTCCACCCCACCCCCCCAGCGGGCTGGCCCGCAGAGAACAAGTACAATGCTGATCTGACCCTCGAAAAAATCCAGTTTGACACCCCTGGCCTAGGAGTCCCAACCAGATTTTTAGTAGATTTCCTGGACATCATAAGGGTGGGAGCTGCACAGATCTCTTGGGTGACATCATTCTGGAAGGCAAGTAGAATAGACACTTCCTGGGTCCTGTAAGATGACACGCTTTGATCAATAGGATCCAGAATGTTCATACCCTGCTTGATTTTACTGACAGAGCAGAAGCAAGAAGTATAAATACTGATCCACTGGTTACTAGCAGGCTACTTCCTTCCCCCACCCGGGTCATGGATAAGTTTCCTCATTTAGTTTTTCTTTTCTTTGTTCTTTTTGTCTCGGGATCTGCTTTTGGAGAATATTCTCTGGCAACTACAGACAGAAGGAAGATTGAGATCTCCTGTTGGAGTCTGGCAGGGGTTTCTTCTTCTCTGTCAGAATGACCAAAATGACAAATATTTTTCGCCTTTCAAAGTTAACATCTTAGGGAGGCTCGTCTCTGTTCTCAGATCAGGGCAGCTGTGGTTCATGCTGGTGCAACCTATTACTGACTCCACTCCAGCCACCTGGTTGCAAGTTGCTTTTATGGATGGCAGTGGAAGGATATTCTTGAGGGCAGCAACCATTTTCAGAGTGTAAGTCACAAAGGCCAAGTTTGCTGTGTCTTTTGCCATCGTTTTTGATGGAGTTGTGAGACGGTAACTCCAGACATCGCCCTTCGATGGCCATGCTGACTTGAGCTGCTCAGCTCTACAATGTCTGGAAATGCCCAGATTGTCCATCCCGACTAAGAGTACATTTGACCCGGTGGTAGTTTTCCCAACTTGTTTCCTACTTTTTCACGCGCATGAAGGCCTCAAACACTGACTGACCTCTGTTAACACTGGTGAGCTGAGCTATTTTTAGCTCAGCTGAGGCATGACAATCCTGCCTGCAGCGCAAATCAGCTGAGCTAAGAAACAAGGGAATATAGAAGAGGTAACGGCGGGGGGGGGGTGGGCCGACCAGAGGTGGTTTCTGCTGGTTCTCCAAACTGGCCAAAATTTCTGCTACCGGTATGCCAGCACCGGTCTGAACGGGTTGAATACCACCTCTGATTTGGCCCTTCCTGGAAGCTGCAGATTGCTCTGCTGTGGAATACAGCATATATAGGTAGTCCTCGACTTAAGACTGGTTGCTTAGCGACCATTCAAAGTTATGGCAAACCTTTTTCAAAAGGTGTACTTACCCATTTTTGGCCACATGCACACACACACACACACTCCTGCAATCACTTGATCCCATTTTGGGAGTTTGGCAACCGGCTCACTTTTATGGCTCTTTGCAACATCCTGGGATCACAAGACCATGATTTTTGATGGTTCTTTGCCCATTTCTGGTATCTATCTCTGTCTTCTGGCAAAAAAAAAATGCCCATTGGCATTTTACTGTCATAATTCCAGGCTCAATTACAATCGTAAATCAAGGATTATCTGTAACGCTTTAGAACAGTGTTTCTCAATCTTGGCAGCTTGAAGATGTGTGAATTTCAACTGCTGGAGTTCCCTAGCCAGCATGCTAGGAATTGAAATTCAAAAATCCTCAACTTTCCAGAGTTGAGAAATACCACTTTAAAACCTAAGTTTGAATTTGTAGTAGCCCAGAGTTGAGATTGACAGAGATTAAGCCCAAGAATCTGTTGTTAAACTTTATTTCCAGGTATCCCTTAACAGATTGTGCTGACTTAAGAATTCTAGGGATCGTTCCACAACATTCCTTATTCTTCAATCATCTTCATTGCACTCTAGATCAGCAGTCGCCAACGTGTGGGCCGTGAGAAAATTTTGGTGGGCCGCAGAGAAATCTCACCCCTAGAGCACCCCCCCCCCCCAAGCAATTAATCCAGGCTGCGCAGAAATACAAGGCTGCTCAGCCCACATGGCCCGCGGGAACCCTCCCTGCCCACTCACTCCTTACCTGGCAAACTTGTCTGCTAAGTTGCTATTTTTCCTTTTTCTGACCATCATCTGTTCTACTGTGCCGGGAGATTTAGATTAGCTAGAAAGCAGGAAATGGTTGGATTTCTTGCTTTCTAGCTAGTCTTTAGATCTTCAGCTCTGCTTCCCTTAGGACTGAAGGTTTGCTTGCAAGCAAATTCAGTGCAGACTCACGGCAAGCAAATTTGAGAGACTGAGCTAGCCGATGGCAGATAGATAGATCAATGAATGATTCTGTGAGCAAATCAATCTGCCTGCTTTGCTTGATTTTGGATAAAAGTTGCTTTTTTTATAAAACATTCAATATTTACATACTTGGTGCGTTGTGAGTTAATTTTGTGAGTTTGCTTGCAAGCAAATTTTGTGTGACAGACTGAGCTAGCCAATGGCAGATAGATAGATTTCTGAATGAATCTGTGTTTCTGTGAGCAACTCAATCTGCCTGCCTGCTTTGCCTGGTTTTGGGTAAAAGTTGCTCTTTTTTATAAAAAAAATTCAATATTTATATAAATATTTATAATATTTACATACAAGCCATGCCCAGCCAGTCACATGACTACCAAGCCACACCCACAAATTAGGCCACGCCCACAGAACCAGTTCGTGGTCCCTGGGATCTAAAATTATGAGTTTGGTAGTCCCTGAGGTCCAAAAGGTTGGCGACCCCTGCTCTAGACCGGTATTTCTAAAGCTCAGCAGCTGGTTGAAAAAGACTGGTCTAGATCCCTGGGAAAATAAGCCTAGAAACCTATGGCTAAAATCTGCATGAAATCGCAGGAACCTTGGAAGTGATATTCGTGATTTTCAGTTTTGGAGAATGGGGGGAGAGAATGGGCCTCTTAGGGGCAAGCAAATGGATGAAAAACAGAATAAGAGAAGTTGAGCCACTTTGCAAAACTTGTTCCTTTGCTTTTCTTGGGACAAAACACAGAATTATATTGTAATAACTGGAATATACTTTGTCGCCTTCTGGGCTTCTTTGGGTTCGTTTTTGTTTGCCCAGGCGGCTCCATCCGTTCCACACTCTATTTTTAGGTTACTGCTTATCCACAGGCCAAAAAAATAAATACGAGAAGGAAAGGGGCAAAAAAGTCACCACCTCCTTTTCCCCCTGGAGGACTTGAGTTGATACAACTGTTCCACTCCATGGCCTGATTCTATGCAGTCTTGTGTATAATTTGTAATTTTCCATTTAATTATAATTCAGTAGTTGGGTTTCAGTGCCCATCAGTCCCTCTCGTTTGCCAAAGAAAACTCCTGGACATTCAGATTCTTGTTAAACCAACAGCTTCTCTCCTCTGAGCCAGCTGGGTTTACAAACTATGGAAACTGTTCAAACAGGACAGGAAAAAGGAAAGAGAGTTCTTGTTTGCCTTAGCAAAAAAAGAAAATTGGGTTAGGGGGGAGTCAAATGAAAAACATGGCAATAGAAACAGAAGACGTGACATATGGGTGAAATTGAGCCATCTCTTGCTTAATTAGCAATGAGGAAGAGCAACATTTATGCGAGTTTCCTATGCATGCATGTGCATGCCTGCACACCGGCACACATCCCTGTACAGCCCTGGAAGTTGGGGAACTCTGAGTCTGGCCAGGCGAACACTTACTTTTGTCTCTTTTTTTGCAATTGCGAAAAAGCCTTTATATCCTTCAAAATGATTGCCTTTGCTGGCTTTCTGGTTGGGAAAAACCATCCAGCATTGGGGTAAAAAAATATGGTCAGCCTAAAATTTAATGTTCACTAGACAATCCTTGCATGGGTCATCCTTTGAGAGGAAGGTAGTACAATCTGATGTGATCAGAATAAACATAAAAGTTAGGCTGGCCATATTTTTTTTTTTCATCTCAATGCTGGATGTGCCCATGATATCTAAGAAGAGTTTATAGAATGGAATAGGAATGCAATGCAATGCAATGCAATACAACAAACACAACACAATACAATACAATATATGCTAGACTACACGACATTACATTGTCCTGGTCAAATGTGATAAGATACACAAGGAATTTGTCTCCGGTGCATAAGCTCTCCGTGTGCATGCAAATCAACAAAGTAATAATAAAGATAAAAATAAAGTAATAATCATAATATATCACAAACAGAAAAATAATTGTAGTGGCAAATGAACTCATTCAATAATAAGTCAATATTTACTTACGTAAATTGATAAACAGGTGGACCTCAGAAAGGCAAAAAAGCAGAGGGAATGGAAGCAAACTTTCAACTTCCTGCCAGCTTTCCCATTGATTTTATGGGAAGCTGGCAAGGAGCATCAGAAATCACAATCCCATTACTGTGGGGATGCTGCAATACCCACAATTTTGTGAATAAAACTCTGAACATCATGGAAATATTAATTCCACACAATGGATCGTGGATTTTTACTCATTATTTAAGTTGGTAGATTTTAGGTTTCTTGAGTCAAAAAATGCTGTGGTTTTGTTTGGACTAATCTGAGGGGGCAAACAGATAAACACAAGAGTTTTGGTCATATATAGATAGATATGTAATAAATACCTTCCACCGTTAAATGGAGGTTTTAAAAAAAAAATGCTTGGCACTTTGGTCCAGAATGTTTTAACTTGGCTCTTGGCTCAATGGCTTCGGTCATTAATGCTTTGCTTGGGAGCCAATGCTGGGCCTTTCTTTTCCCAGGAAACTCTGCCAGTCACAGAATCCCAGCTGCGTCCCTGAGAATTCTGCTCCCAGTCCTCCAAGAGACACCACAAACGTTTCCACCTCCCCTCCCCAGGTAAGTGGCAAACTCTCACGGCTTACATATTAGATCCAGGATACAAGGCAGAGGAACATTTTCAGATTGATCAGACCTTTCCAGGGTTTAGTGCAGGGGTGTCCAACCTTGGCAACGTTAAGGCTTGTGGACTTCAACTCCCAGAATTCCTCAGCCAGCTTTGCTGGCTGAGGAATTCTGGGAGTTGAAGTCCACAAGTCTTAAAGTTTGCCAAGGTTGGACACCCCTGGTTTAGTGCAAATAGTGGGGAGGCCTTGCTATTATCTTAAAAAAAAACACACACACCCTTATTCTAGTGCAAGTTTCGCTTGGTTGTGCAAAGGGCCTTTCCAAGTCCATGCTGGCTGGTCTTGGCATGCTGCAACTGTTACCCCATATCTGCCTTCCTCTTACCCTCCATTCTGTCCAAAGGTGGTTTGTAAGCAGGTCTCCATAACTCTGCTTCCCCTGACGATTCGTGGCTGCTCACAGGTGGGTTCCAGCTTCCTCTCCAGCTGGAGGACGCAGGGGAGCTACTCACTGGCCCCTCTTTCCTGGGTGGGAAATAAGCCTGTCCACCCTTCCTCAACAACCAAGCTACTCCACCCTTTCTAACGTCAAATAGTTGAATTAAAGGCTTTGCCGATATGTTCCATAAGATTTCTTGCTGCTGCTTTGCAGGAGGGATTGGTGGGGAAAGATGACCTTCTCCCAACCCCCCACCTCCTAAAAAAAAAAAACCCCAACCCCAGGCTTAGTTTTTAGGAAGGTTCTGGAGAGGTCTTGAGCAGCCCTGCTCAGAAAAGTTTCCGTGACTGACACCGAAAGCTGTTGTGGTCAGGCTAGCAGGATTTCGCTAAAGAGTTGAGCACTTTCATCTAGGAAAGTGCAGCTTTCAACATCCCTGCTTGTCTATGGAGATTCTCACTCAGCCAGGTCATGGTTGTCCCAAAGGTGCTTTCCAAAAGGCAGCTGGACTTTTCTGAGGGTTTTTTTTTTCCCCCCTTGAAAATGTTTCTTCCAAGAATGTTTCTTCAGTTCTAGTTTTTGTTTCTGTTTCAACATCCCTGTTTTAAATTTACATCCAGCGTTTTTCAAACCTGCTAAGTTTAAGACGAATGGCCTTCCAACTCCCAGAGTTCCTTAGCCAGCCAGAATTTTGGGAGTCAAAGTCCACACACCTTAACAGGTGTGCCAGATTTGAAAAACACTACTGCTTTAAACACACGCACACAGGTGTATATGCTGAATAGTCCATACGTTTCAAACTTGCCCAAATGCCAAAGGAAAGACATCTGTAGAACGACAGAGGTGGAAGTCTTATGAAGAGAGGGAAAGCACTATAACACCAGAATAGCAATATTATTGGCACTTTGGTTTTTGGTTAGGAAAAATAAGTAAAGGCCAAAATGAACACAAAAGTGGCCTTGCATTGCCCCCTAGTGGCAATAGATACTTTTTATTCTCAAATAAGTCCAGTTCTTCCTTTGTATGCTTTTGAAACACTTGTTTTCGGCGTTATTCTTGTTTCCGTTTCCTTTCCTTAGAAGCGACCCCAGCCCCTGGACTTCATTGACCCCCTCGCCAACAAAAAGCCAAGGATCTCTCACTGTGCCCAAAGGACTCAGCCCACTTTCAATGGCAAACTCAACTCCGCCAATGGGAAGGAGACCTCTTTGCCCACCATGTCGGCGGCTGATTCAGTCAGCTCTAGCTCTCTTTTGCCCACTCTGGAGCTACCTAGGCCTCATGACCCGCTTGCTGACGTCAGCAATGATCTAAACCATAACGGCAAAGACTTTGAAATGGCGGAGCCGGCCGAAAGGCGGACAGCAAATCGGTCGGCCGCAGACCCTGCCCAGACAAGCAAACAAAACTGTGTGGCGCACTCAAAATCCAGGAAGAAGAAACACAAGGAGCGAGAGAGGAAGGAGGAGCAGCAACAGGTCCACGAGAAGCCAAACTCTGAACTAAAGAAGGGTCGCTCCAAAATGAGCCCCTCGCAAGACAGCGCAGGTGAGGATGGGACCCAGTAAGGGAACGGACGGATTTGGTGGTGTGTCAGACTCAAAGGCAACAAGGGACTTTGTAACACACGGGGGAGAGCTGCTGTGGTATCTGTCTACAGCTCTTTAAAACAGCTGCATCTTCCTCTGTGATCAGGCAGCGGCTGTGCGGTCCCAAGAAAAGACTTGTTTAGCTTAAGGCAGGATGTCCCAACAATACAGATACACAATACCTGTGTATCTATGGTTTGATCCTAAGCAAATATACAGAGGAAAAGTTGGGGAGTATTGGCTCATAAAAATATAATTGCCAAGTGGCAACAATCTTGGTTTGAGTAGGAAGCATTCCAAATTCAGTCCATGGTACCACAAATAAAAGGAACAGCTAGTGAGAAATTATGCTTCTCTAGGCATTGAAGAGCTCCTGCAAACCAGAGATGAGACAAAGGGAAATAAATCAGTTGACTGGCCAATCGAAAGGCGGTTTCTAGACTACATACAGAATAGGAATGTGTGATTGGTTGTGTTAGTCCTGCTGCCATGTAAGCTGCTTCCCTTTGTTGGTCTTTGGCTTAAAGTCCAGCACACAACAGGCTGGTGGTGGCTGTGCTGTTCTCAGCATAAGCGCTTTAACCCTCCAGAGTCATTCGGGGAAGTGAGGAATTGCAATCCAGATTCTCTTTTACACCCTGCTAAGCAACTGTAGTAGCTTTGTTCCTTTTACTGTGAAGCAATCTAAAAGTTGCAAAATGGTCAAACACTCGGGTTGAGTGGATGTTGCTTTCAAACTGCAAGTACCGCAAAACGTATAAGGAAGGGGAGGAGGTTTAAATCCTGATGTCAAGGAAGATTCCAGGTAGAATTGTCTGGAAGTTGAATCATGGTAACTGGTATTTTCTTTTTTTATTTGAAACATTTCCCTGCTTAGCTTCTTCAGTTTGGTTAAGTTTGTTAGGGGACCCCATAAAAGTCCCCCAGAGTGGTTTCATTTCTTACCTAATCTGAAACGGCTCGTTGGGCGAGTAAACAGAGAGTGGTTGAAAATCCTGTCAAAAAGTCCCATTTAACAACTTTACAATAGATCTCAAGACAGAATAGAAAAATTGTTCAATTTTTTATTTTAACAAATATTGGGTATCCCTTGTTGTAACATTGTGTAATATTGTTTAGTTGGCCTTTTATAAAGTCTACAATCAGGTTGCCTTTCAGTCTTAAATCTCCAGTTTTATTCCTAAAAGTGACCATGCTTTGATGGACCAGCCTCACTTTGGATCCACAAGACACAATCAGCGTTATGAATAGTGCTAACTACTGGTTTTTATATTTAATTTTGATAATATGAAGTTGCTTTATCTGGAATTGGCATATCTATTTGAATCAAAGGCTTCATAACAGCTTCTGATTCCTCCAGGGATAACAGTAACTGCTGAGTTATTCTACCAAATGTGATAAAACCTAGTATCTCCTGTGCTCCAGGAACGAATGGAATAAATAGTAAAGCCCTTGATATCTTAAACTATTGTAAACTACTGCCTGGAGTCATGATCAGCCTTTCTGATCCTTAATTTTTTTTTTTTGTTCCACGCTTGAACTGAAAAATGGAATTTAGAGTGAATGCTCACTCAAAATTTTGTAGGTCAGGAGTGTCCAACCCTTGGCAACTTTAAGACTTGTGGACTTCAACTCCTAGAATTCTTGAGCCAGCCTAGCTGACTGGAGAAATCTGGGAATTGAAGTCCACAGGTCTTAAAGTTGCCAAGGTTGTACACCCCCATTCGAGTTAGTACCAATATTAAACTTCCTCTTTTTTAATGAACCGTGAGTATCTGAGTTATTTTTTCTGTACAACATCCCTGAATAATCACCGAATGGCATTCAAAAGTAGCCCTATCCAACCTGGCAGCCCACTTGCTAGCCATCCTGAGCTCTGTTTTTTCAGATTCCCACCCTTGCATGAATGCATACTTCTTGTTGATCCACAAACATCTTTATCCACATTTATTTACAATTGTTAGCAGTATTTTTTTCTTCAAAGGATACTATTTTAGCTAATCCTAAAGATAAGCTAATCCAATCTTGATGAATTTCTCTCAAATTTGCACACACCATGTCATTAAACCTTGTGAAGTTGTTTCAAAGCTTTTGAGGGTGATTTTTAGAGCGTCGGTCCAAGAACGTCAACGGTCCCGTGACTCTTTTTCCTTTCTCCTTTTTACAGGTTTAAACAGGACATGCAACAGCTCCAGTGTTCCATCTTCTACTTCAGGAAGGCCAGACTATTTGTTGTGAGTATGGAAGGATTGGTGCCATTGCACCGAACAGTAAAATAGGGGCTTGTATGAGCACTCGTATCTCATTAAAGCAGCAGAAGTATTTTTCAGCATGCAGAGACATAGCGGGCGGGGGGAGATAGGACTGCTTTCATCATAAGCCATGAGATGCCATGCTTGAACAAATTCAGAAATATCTTTTCCAGTGATTATTGAAGCAGAGAGAAGGGAGTCTTTGACTTAAACTGTTTGTTTAGCAACCATTGGAAGTTGCAGTGGCACTGAAAAAAGTGACTTACGACCAGTCATTGCACTTACAACTGCTTCAGCATCCGTCTGTCCCCCCCATGCGGTCACGTGATCAAAATTGGGAAATGGCATGTACTGTATTTACAACTTGCACCGTCTCAGGTCATGTAATCACCCTTTGCAACCTTCCCTGTCAGTTTCCCACAAGCAGAATTAAATGAAAGAAAGAAGCCAGATGTACTTAACAGCTGCAGGATTGACTTAACATCAGTGATTTCCTTAACAAACATGGCCAAAAAAAAGGTTATAAAATTCGGCACCACTCACTTAACAACCCTCTTGCTTAGCAGTGGATAATCTGGTCTCCATTTCAGTTGCAAGTTGAGGTCTTCCTGTATAGCCGACAAAATTCAGTCTAGGATTTTTCCTTCGTAAAAGAGCTGGCCCAGTGCACCAGCAATAGATGGATGGATGTTTTATTCATTGTTTGTGGCTAGTTTACTTTTTATTGTTCATTTATATCCTGCCTTTAGTATTTTGACAAATAACTCAAAGAGGCAAACATCCAGCCCACCTTCCTCCTCCTATTTTCCTCACAGCAACAACTCTGTTAAGTGTTTTGGGCTGAGACAGAGCGACTGGCCCAAAGTTACCCAGCTGGCTTTTATGCCTAAGGTGGGACTTCAATTCACAGTCTCTTGCTTTCTAACCTGGTGCATTAACCACTAGACCAAACTGGCTCTCTTTGTCCCTGGTCAGTAGTTGCCATTGATCAACCCATCCCTCCGTACATTTTCATTCTATTCATTTAAGCTCTTCTGTTAATGGCCATCAGCGTAGCAGCAAATAATATGTGCAGATGATATTAGGTGAAGAATTGCTACACTTCCTTTTGTTTGTCTTCGGCCTCCTGTTAATCTTCTTGTTGGTTAATCCTCCAATATTACTCACCTGAATGCAGCTGCACCATCTGTTTGGCTAACAATAGCGTAATATTGACTGCCAAGTTCTTACAACTTTCTTGTCATTAGAGTCATTCCTTATCCTTTGAGAGTTTATGTTCACTGTTGTTTTGGGCCTAATATCACACCAGCCTTCCTCACCATGAAGCCCTGGATGGGCTGCATTGTTCCATAAACCAAATACTCTGGGAAAGTAGTAGGCTGAGGAAGGTTACTATCAATAAATTATCCTGGGTGTGGAAGGCTTAGGCTTATAAAAGAAGGTGAAATGCAAATGCTACCTACATGTAGTCCTTGACTTATAACCATTTGTTTAGTGACAGTTTAAAGTTACAACCTACCTGGAAAGGGGAAGATACAATGAAGTTCCAGTCAGGTTTATGGTTCTTCCTGCAGTCACATGACTGCATTTTATGACACTAACTGGCACTCAGTTCAGGTTTTTGACAAAACTATACCCATAGCAAACTATGGTTTGTGGTACAATACCACATTCACTTAAGTCATGGTCCAGTTGTCACATGACTGATCTAATTTATGACAATCATGAGCAGCCGTAATGAGCAGCCATAGGAAACAGAACTCCCAGGCGGGCAGATTCCTCAAAGAACAGTTTTATTTGGATATATCATATTGGCACAAGCTGGTGAAAACTAACTCTGAATGTTCCTGTGGTTTTCACCTAATTAAAAGTAAAAGTTTTCTCCCTTCTCCAAATAATCAGTCACAGGGTCCAATCAAGGTGTTGTTCGGTTGCCTGGTAACTTCACTCCTCCCCTCTCCGATCACCTGTGGGAATGTCCTTGGTTCCCAGGAGAAAGTATTTTGTTTTGGCTACAAACCCCAACTATCTCTATTCTCCCCCCATCCCTCAGCTCCAGTGCGGCAACACTGAAGAAGCCTCAAAATGGCCTTGGTCAGGTCAGCTTCAGGGTTGACACAAGCTCCGTTATAACCATTAACTTGGAAGGACTAACCTGTAGTGGTTTCCTTTGGGGTTATTTCATTTTTCATTCTTATCGCCTGCTCCAGGAAATACGGTGCCATCTCTTCCTCCGAGCAACGTCAGAGCTACAAGAATGATTTCAACGCGGAGTACGGCGAGTATCGTGACCTGCATGCTCGTATTGAGCGGATCACCCGGCGGTTCATGCAGCTGGATTCAGAACTGAAACAGCTTTCTCAGGGCTCAGAAGAATACAAGGTGGGGAGCTCAGAGGGCTGGCTCGTCCCTGTAGTCGATGCTGAACAAGCCACAGGGGGGTCAACAGTGGGCATTTGTAAGGCCTTGGCCAAATTCGGGCCCACATTATAACATCTTTTGTCATTGCTGGTAAGGCTAGGACCAGTACCTGGAGAGGTGCATTGTTTAAGTACCACATCAAGAAAAAGTTTGGGCGATGGTAACCCCTCTGTTTGAATAGCAGGCTGCAGAAGAAAGGGAGTCTCCCTGGGACTGCACGTCTGGGGGAGGTGCTACAGTGGCCTCATCTGGGGCTAGATGAGCAGTGTCTTTGACCTTATTTATATAAGAGGGATTTAAACAATGTGGGTTTAAATAAACCAGTGAACGCTGGCTGTTCAGGCTCCACACCTTCATCCTCAGACAAATTAGAATCCCTCACTTCCCCTTCCAACTTCAGCCGCTGGCCTCTCTGGGCAGTTGAGGAAGATAGAGAGGAAACTAAAGTATCTTGGCTGTAAGCTAAAGCAGCCCCTTCCACCCACAGATGGCCTTTGCAGAAGGAAATCTGCAGAGAAGGTCTTAAAAACAATTGTAATACGTGGCATATGTATCATTCTTTTGCAGATGATCCATGATCAGATCTTGCAAGAATACCGAAAAATTAAAAAGGTGAGTCACTGAGCTTCTTGCTCATAATCAAATGCATTTTGAGATAAGAGAGGAGCAAGGATGAAAAATCCTAATTTTCTCACTTGAGAAATCCTTGGCTTGATTGGAAGCAGCTTGGCTGAAGAAAACAGGGATTAAAACTGCCCTTCCTAGATTTGATTCCTTGCACAATTGCAGGTCCCTCGGTGCCACGGGTTCTTTGATTCCTGGATCTTGTTCTCCGGCACATCTGGGGAAGGCTTCAATTAGACAGGCTGTAAGGAAATGAGCCTGCCAATATAGCTAGGTCCTATAATGGCCAATTTTAAGCTTTCAAAATCCCCCCCCCTTTTTTTTTAAAGCCAGTTTTTAAAAACTATAGGCAGGGTAGAATGAATGAAACGGAGCCCCAAATTCTTCTGCCTTTTATTTGAATTTGACCAAATGTATATTGCAGCTATCCAATAAACTGCTAGTTTATTAAATGCGACGATTCAATTCATCGTAAGCATTGCCTGTTGCAAAATGGAAGTGTGTCAGAGACAGAAACAAGCCAGAGCCAGCCCTTATTTTTCTTGCTATCGGATGACAGCATCTGCTCACTTTCCTTCCTTCCTTCTGTTTTGTTTTCTAGAACTCTTAGCTGAAGTTGGACAGGCAGTTATTTGGTATTTTTATCTTAATTGAAGGCACTACCTCTTTTTTTTAAAAAAAAAAAAATCCTGCCTGTACTGTGGTCGTAAGTCAAGGACTTTATTACTTTGATAAATATGGGTAGTCCTCGATTTACCACTGGTCACTTAGCAACCATTTGAAGTTACGACAGACTTATCTTGGGGCTGCTTATGACCCCATTGAGAGTTCCAAAGGTCAGGGGGGAGGCGTGGTCACGTGGCTGAACTCTGGGCGCTTAAGCAATTAGGGTCACATTTACCACCAGCTGCAGCATTCCACAGTTGTGTGACTCACATTTTATGATGGTTTCATTAAATATCGTTGGCACTTCGGCTTTTCTGTAAAACCCATAACCCAACCAATAGTTTGCTTAAGGACTGTGGGCTTGCTTGACAGCCGCTTGACTGTGGGTTTGCTTGACAGGGTTGTGCACATGATCGATTTACGATCATCATAACTTAGCGATCAGGGTGGGCGGACTCCATTACAGTCATAAGTTAAGAACTATCTGTAACTCAAGGCAACGACCATACATAATATTGTTTCCTCCTCCAATAAGCCAGTGGGGCAGGGTGAGCTGAGAAAATGGCCCAGAGTCACCCAACTGGCTTTCATGCCTAAGACAGGACTAGAACTCTTAAGTCTCTTGGCGATTGGCTCAAAGACACCCAACCAACTTTCACGCCTAAGACAGGACTAGAACTCACAGCCTCCTGGTTTCTAACCCAGTGCCTATTCCACTAGACCAAACTCCCTTCCCTAATATAGTCAACCTTATTCTCTTTCTTTTTTTCCCCCCTCCCTTGCAGACTAATCCAAATTACAGCCAGGAGAAGAACCGCTGTGAATATCTCCACAACAAACTGGCCCATATCAAAAAACTGATAGCTGAATACGACCAACAGCAGTTCCAGTCTTGGCACTGAGCCTGGGGGATGAGTGAGACACCCAGATGGACGTCAACCTGTGAACAAGTCCCACAGCGAAGGAGAAGTCACTCTCAACTTCCTGGGCTCAGTGACTCAAGGATTTAATCCCCGTGAGAAGTCCATCACTGTACTGTACACACCCAGGAACCAATGTGGCTTAATCTCAGCATTTTAAACTCTGTCTCTTCCCAGATATTAAAAAACAAACAAGTTAAAGAAAGGAAAGTTTGCTTATTCTTAGATGACAGGAAATGAATCTTCCTCCCTAAGAATTGACTATTCTTATTCTCCCCACACACCTCCAAATGCAGGTTCAGTTTAGAGTCGGAAACAAAGGGTTGTCTGAGCTCTGTTGCAAATTCTACCGGCTGGGGAGGGGTGGGTGGGAGAGCTCATGTTCCTGGTGTGGGGGAACAACTCCATATAAAAACCTGTCTGTCCGCTGTCCATTAAATTCTTGCATAACTCACTGCTTTCTTGTTTGTATTTCTGCAATCTCCCCCTTCCTGGCCAGGATTTAGTGAACCAATCAGGAGCCAGATGCTGCTTTAATGTCCTTAGCATGGCTGGCCATTGTCAGAGAAGCTTGTTCAACTTGTCCTGCCTTCTCTATGCAGCAGCTTAGTTTTATGAATTGCCGACTGCCCAGACAGAATATCTGTCTCTGGGCATTAATTTTAACAGAAGGGAATCTTAGAATTGAGGCTTCCCTGTTTCTTGTGATCAAGACGAAGAGTCCTGTTTCACTGTGAATGATCCTCAGATCTTTCTGTCATCTCATTTGGTGGGATCCTTAACCCTCCCCCTTATGTGGAGGGGTGGGAGGCATTGCAAAATGTGGGTCTGAGTTTCCCCTTTTTTTTAACTGAACTTCTCCAAAGGGAACAGCACAAAATCAAAAGTCATAGTAGAGAGGCTGCTTCGTTTCTGAAGAATATGTACAATTTGTTTTTGTTTCTCTGTTTTGCTCGTTTTGCCAGCCACAAAAATCAAGAGTTCAGGCAGAGGATCAAAAAGCACAATTCTGCATCTGCCCCCTTCCCCGCCCCCCTCCACATTCTAATTTTGTGGGTGTGATTTTCCTCTTCTACATCTGCTGGAATTAAAAGTGGAAGGAATGCAGAATGTTTCGGCTTCGAAATGTTTTGTGAAATGGGCTGTTCTGACCATCCCGCTAGTGTTTTGAATTCAAAACATCTCTCAATTCCAGTTTGAGGGCAGATGTTTTGAGCTTGTGACAGGGCCATTTCCCAGCATAGATGGAGCAAAGTGTTTTTAATTCAGAATGTTTTCCTGGCCCCCGATAGACATGGTGTCAGGACTGAGGTTGCCACTCTTCCTCCTGATCTTTTCCCTCGAGTGAAAATCACCCAGGATGAAAAAAGCAGCCTGTGTCTGCAGTTTTTCGCTCTTGACATTTTTTGTGGTATGGCAGGGTAGAGATGGGAGAATTATTTGCAAAACACTTTTAAGATAAGGCTGGCTTAGGATAAGATTGGGGGCTCTCTTATCTTCTGCTTGTTTGTAAACAGAAAGATTTCTTGTGCTGTCTACTCTGAACAGAGAGCAGATTATTTTAAAATTAATTTCCTTCTGCTGCAGTTCTTGCGTTAGATTGAAATACAAGCATTTTAGCTTCCAAGGACTTTCCCAAACACTGGTGGGACCCGGCCCAAAACTGAAGTCAAATACTCCTGTTATAGGAGCGTTAAGAATTCACATCCCGCTCTTAAATTTTTGCAGTTGTGAAAAAGAGATGTGACTTACAAGGGAGGGGGGAATTTTCAGCTGGCAATTTGTGTGTCGTCACGAGGTGCCATTTCCTGTGAAACAATGCCGATCAGTTTATGAGGCATTGGCCAAGGCAGGAGGGGAGCTGTAAGTATTTGTATCCTGTACAGGACTGAGACTTCGGCCTTGTGTGCTCCAATCCTTGTCTTTCTTCCCATTACCCCATTTTAATCGGCACTTGCAACTTCTGACAATCTTAAATCCAAGCCTTACCATGGTAGGACTGGGCTATCACTGAGAAAGCATCGCAGCAAAATGTTACAAGGGAATCCAGTTTATGACCAAAAACAGCATTTGGGTCTTGTTTCCTAATTTCCTTGAAAGCTCTTAAAACGGAGGTGGGTGGCATGGGGCGCAAAACACTTCCAATCTAAATTCCCTTAAATAAGGAACTGTGTGAAACGGAAGGGCTGTAAGTTGACTGTTCTCTCTTTAATCTTTTTTTTTTTTGGGGGGGTCTTGCAGAGTTGGGAGGGAGGGAGGGGGAAAATATTTTTGGAGGGAAATTATTAAAAGAGAGGGATCTCAGTTCTTTATATGAATAATCTGTTCAATATAATATTTTTGCAAATCAGAGTTGGATACAAAGATGTATTGTGTACATTACACAGGTGTGTGTATATAAATAAAATAAAATATATATTCTGGAACTTTCTAGAATTTGGAACAGATATTTAATGACTATCCAAAAGAGGGAAAGTACTGTGAGGTTCTGCTTTGCTGCTTCATTCTGAGACTGTTTAAACGAGCATAGTTTTGTTTTGTCTTTTAATTTTAAAGGTATGTCATCTGCTTTATTTCCATCTTAGCAGTTTATAAAGCTCTAGGCAAATATTTCTGCAGGGGTAGGTGGAACTTTGTAAACCCCCTCCCCTCAAGCCTATTTGAATATGATTTAATTTATTCATAACATGTGTTTTTGTAATACTTGTACAATGACGAATAAAAAGATACTTTGAGCCATTAAGCTGTTTACAAAAGACTTAAAAACAACAGTTTTTTCACGCTGCCAAAATTATACTGTTTAAAATGGCATTTCGGCCTTCTTTTTTTCTTTTATCTTCTGAAGAAAAAAAAAACCGGTGGTGGGGACGGATTCATACACAGTGAGGGAGAAATAAAATACAAAGCTGAATACTGATTTTTATTATTTTTGCAGCACATAATAAAATCACTGTTTTGGAAACGCATACCGACTTTTTTTTTTTTTTGCATCTGGTATCTCAGGTGTCCCAGGCATTGTAGCCTTTTCAAATGCCGAACATGAATCTTGAGAGAATCACCGGCTTGGGGATTTCTGTGATCTGAGGGGACCTAGAAGTGAATATGTTGATTAGAGATCTACCCACCTTTTGTTAAAGAGGTGCAAGTTGTGTATATTGGACCCTTTCCCTGTTTTTCCGCCACAACAACCCTGTTAGGAATAGATTGGGATGGCAAGAGAATAGTCGTGACAGATTCAACCAGCATTCTTGTCAGAAATGGAAGTTTTGGCTACTTTAGAAACTTTTTAATTTTTGTTTTGTTTTTTTAATCAAAAGAGTAACATAACGACTAATGGAAACTTAGCATACGGGTAATCCTCAACTTACAACCATTAGTTTTTCCAACTTTGAAGTTACAACAGCATTGAAAAAAAACTATGCCCTGTCATGGTACTCAATGACCACCGCATCACCGTTATACAGGTAGTCCTCAACTTAACAACAATTCATTTAGTTGTAGTTTTAACAAATGTCTCACTTAACAGCAGAAATTTTGGGCTCCATTGTGGTTGTACGTCGAGGACTACTTGTAATCACATGATCAAAATTTGGTGACTTGGGAACCGGCCAGTATTTATGATGATTGCAGCATCCTGAGGTCGTGCGATCCACCTTTCCCAGCCAGCTTCCAAGGAGTAATCAATGGCAGAAGATGGATTTGCTTAACAACCACATGATTCACTTAGCGTGACGCACTTAACAGCTGTGGCCAGAAAGGTTGTAAAATCAGGCATGGCTCCCTTGACTACCCTCTTGCTTTGCAATGGTAATTCTGGTCCCAATTGTGGTTCTAATTTCAACACTACCTCAACTTGCTGCAAGAATTACAGGTAGTCCTGGATTTACAACAGTTCATTTAGTGACCGTTTTAAGTTACAACAGCGCTGAAAAAAGTGCAATGGCCATTTTTTATACTTATGCCCGTTACAGCAACTTCATGGTCATGTGATTTACATGCAGATGCTTGACAAGTGGTTCATATTTATGACGGTGGCAGTGTCCCGGGGGTGGGTGGGTCAGGTTATATCACCCTTTGCGACCTACCTGACAAGCCAAGTCAAGGGGGAAGCCAGATTCACTTAACAACCAGGTTACTAATTTTAACTGCAAGGATTCACTTAACAAATGTAGCAAGGAAAGTCGGAAAATGGGGCAAAATTCACTTAGCAAATTGCTAAATTGTGGTTGCTTTAATGGGCACGAAAATGTCCATGTATTTTCACTACATGCACCGTGCCACAAAATTGTGATCGCTAATCATCCTGAAATTCACATTTTAAAATACATCTTGGTGGGTACTTTTGAATTTTAAAGCAGTTCTACAAAATTTGGAGAAGCATGGACTCCCAGGATAAATTCTGCTGCAGTATTCACCAGAAAATGCCAGGTAGATCTCAGTTGCCTTGACATGAAGAATCAAAACAAATATTAATGTTTTGTTTAATCTCTGCTCTGTTAATTCCATTCAAAATATCACAACCAAATTGGAAAGTACCCTTTGCTTGAGCACTCCACAACCAGGAGTTATTTAGAATCCCTCAACATAGCTAGTTTCTCTTAACAACTATTAAAAGTATTATTTTTCCCAATTGGTATCTTTTCTTCCTGTAATTTAAGACTCTTATTTCCACCTTCTGAAGGCTTCCTGAGGAATTAAATTAATATACCCCCCACTGCATTTGGCAAAATGCCGTGGTGTTAGTCTGTGGGACCTCCACTCAAGTCCTTGTAAATTGCAATTTTATTTTCCACTTTAGTCAGGTTTTTCCTCAAGGCAAAACTCCCTGTTTCCTCTCCCTTTTAAAACCTAATTTTATTTTATTTTTTATTTTATTTGTCAATTGCTTACAAGATAATAGGTATAAGTATAGACATACTTATAAATACATGGATACATATAAGAAAAATAAAAGAAACAATAGGACAGGGATGGTAGGCACGTTGGTGCGCTTATGCATGCCCCCTACAGACCTCTTAGGAAAGGGGTGAGGTCAATAGTAGACAGTCTAAGACTCTAAGGTTAAAGTTTTTGGGGTTTGGGGAAGAAACCACTGAGTCAGGTGGAGTATTTCTGCTTGCCTTTTTCACACTGGGCTCACTTAAAGTGCGTGGGTGACCACAGTCCTGTCTCTAGGGTTTAGCCTATCCAGAATAAAATGGAACTTGTCCTTTTTATGGTTGGGACATCAGGCTTCTTTTAGTGCAGCCTAAAATGGCACCTCCCCTTTGGGTAGCCACATCCCACTTCATTCACCCTTCCTCTATCCTATCAAAATTATTTTAATTTTGTCCTGTTTGCTGAAGTATTTTTTATTGAGCAAATTTATATAGCTGCCTGTTATGTCTCACCTGTACAAACAAAGTAATAAGTCCAAATTTCCAACTGAAACACAAATAAGCAGTCAAGTCCGGTAATTACAGGGTTAAATTCCTTAAGCCGATAACATTCTTGGAAGTCTCACGCAAGCTGTCTGCCAAGTTCGCCACACACAGGATAATTCTGAAGCGTCTCTCACTAAATAACACGTTGTCTCGAACAAGAACCCAGAGCTAACACACCCATTTTTATTCCCTGTGGGGCGTGTCAGTCCCTCATCTCATTCTCTGATTTGTCCTTTCTTTCTGCGTTGCATCTCATGCTTTTGCCTGCGTCTTTGCCTCGCATCAAACCAACATTCCTCAGCTTGATCCTTAGTCAGAGGCTCTGATACGCCCTCCTGGTTATCTGCCGACACTTGAGGCACAACCAGGGAGGAAGGTCTTGCCGAAGAGGAAAGTCCTGGGGAGGAAGGCAATTCCAAATCCTCTAACAAAGCAGGCTCAAACCTCAGAGCCAAATCCTCCTCTTCCTCATTGTCCAAGTCTGTGTCCTCTAACAAAGCAGGCTCAAACCTCAGAGCCAAATCCTCCTCTTCCTCATTGTCCAAGTCTGTGTCCTCTAACAGAGCAGGCTCAAACCTCCGAGTCACAACAGCTGCCCATCTCACTTAAAGTGACACCCCCCCCAATGCCCCCTGCGCATGCACACACAATCCCCCTCCCACCACCTCCTTACCTGCAGTGCGCCCCACTGCTGATGTTCAGCTGGTTTGAGGCCTTTTTCAGCCTCCCAGAGGCTTGAAAAAAAAGCCTCTGCAGGCTTTGCAGGATGAATAATAGGCCTGTTTCGTCACTTCCAAAAATCAGCTGTGAGGTGCGCGTAGTGAGGTAAGTTTGCCTGTGGCTCACATGCCGGCACAAATGGCTCTGCGTGCCACCTGTGGCACATGTGCCATAGGTTTGCCATCATGGGGCTCTAGTGTATCAATAGAAGAGAATATTTGTAGGTCAGGTTTGGACTTTGCAGACATTTCATTATCAAACTAGGACTAGGTAATATCATCAGTGAACTGATGATGTTACTTAGTTTGGCAATGAAACATCTGCAAGGAAACTACCAAGTTCAGAAAGCACCAAGGACCCAAAAGCTACAGTGCAATTAAGAAACATATTGGTGGGAATCACAATCTTGCAACATCTGCATCTCTTTTCTGCAATATAATATGTGCAAAAGCATCACCCAAGTCATTTTAAACTTAATCATAGAAATGTAGATGTAAAAGATGTCACATCAGGTCCAACCCTCTGTAATGTGAAGGAAACCTAGTTAAATAATTGAGCTGAATGTTCAGCCTCTTCTTAAAAACCTTCAGAGACTGACAATCTATAATCTTCACAGGTAGACTGTTCCACTGTTTATAAATCTTGCCACCAAGAAGTTCATCCTTAAAAAAAAAATCTGCAACTTACACTTATTTCTGGTCTTTGTTTCTCTCACCACAAAAAAACAAAACAGTTTTTGTTTTATCTTCTCTATTGGTTCCCTTTATTTACTTCTCTGTGGCTATTATCATTTAATGCAGCTTGATAATTATGTAGAAAAACCAAAGGAATAAAACACTGGAGAAATTGAAGACCAATCTTGGCACAGGATTGAGTGGTGTTAAGGCTTCAAGCATGTTAAGGCTGAAATGTGTTGCTCTAACAAGGCCTAGTGGGAATAGAAGGAGCTGAAAGGGAACAGACAAATAAGTCTCAAAGCACGGATTGAAAAGGCACTGAGCGCAGAGGTGAATTTCTTGAGATAATGCTAATTTAGATTCAGTTCCTTCCTATTGAAAAATATACCTTTGGAATCCTGAAGCAGTGGCAGCAAAGTTTATTGGATAAGATTTATTTTGGAATGTTAGAGAAGCCAAGTTTGTTTTAACTCAGCTAAAAACAAAACCTTGCTGCTAGTTATCCTCTTTTCTTCTGCTCTTCAGGGCCTGTATAACTTTGAAGGGACATTAAGCGAATGGTTGCAAATTGAGGAGTACTTGTAATATTTTATTTTATTTGATTTGATTTGTCAATCGCTTACAAGATAATAGGTATAAGTATATACATAGTTATGAATACATAAAATGGGTACATATAAGAAAAATAAAAGAAACAATAGGACAGGGACGGTAGGCACTTTGGTGCGCTTATGCACGCCCCCTACAGACCTCTTAGGAAAGGGGTGAGGTCAATAGTAGACAGTCTAAGGTTAAAGATTTTGGGGTTTGGGGAAGAAACCACAGAGCCAGGTAGAGTATTCCAGACATTGACCATTCTGTTGCTGAAGTCGTATTTCCTGCAATCAAGTTTGGTGCGGTTAACCCTAAGTTTGTATCTATTGTGTGCTCTTGTGTTGTTATGGTTGAAGCTGAAGTATTCATTGATAGGTAAGTCATTGCAATGTATGATTTTATATACCATACTTAGATCAGACCGAAGACGACGTAATTCAAGGTTTTCTAGGTCTATAATTTCAAGTCTGGTGGCATAAGGTATTCTACAACGAGTAGAGGAGTGGAGAACTCTTCTCGTGAAATATTTCTGGACTTTCTCAACTGTGCTAATATCAGATACGTAATGTGGGTTCCAGACTGATAAGCTGTATTCGAGTATTGGTCTAGCAAATGTTTTGTATGCTCTAGTTAGTAGTGTGATATTACCAGAGAAAAAGCTACATAGGATTAGGTTAACAACTCTTAATGCCTTTTTGGCTATGTAGTTACAGTGGGCTCCAGCACTTAGATCATTAGAGATGAGTATTCCAAGGTCCTTTACAGAGCTTGGATCATCAACAAGGTCTTGACTATTCAGCTTGTATTTTATTTTCTGATTTTTTTTTGCCAATATGTAAGACAGAGCATTTATTTGTTGAGATTTGAAGTTGCCATTTGTTTGACCATTCTGATACACAGTCAAGATCTTTTTGAAGGGTAGCAGTATTGATTGTGGTATTGAACAGCTTTACATCATCAGTGAAAAGAACGCAGTTGCTCTTAATATGATCACAGAGGTCATTTATGTAGAGTATGAAGAGAGTTGATCCCAGAACACTGCCTTGGGGGACACCACTATTGACAGGTACAGATTTTGATAGGACACTCCCAATTTTGACCATTTGTTTTCTGTTTGACAGGAATGCTTCTATCCTGTTATGCAGTTGTCCAGAGATACCATAAGATTTTAGTTTTAGGAGTAGTTTATCGTGTACCACTGAATCAAAGGCTTTACAGAAGTCTATGTAGATTGCGTCTATTGTTTTGCCCTGATCGAGTTGTGTAGTCCATATGTTTTTGCGGTGTAAGAGTTGTAGATTACAGGATAGTTTTTTTCTGAAACCAAATTGTTTATTGGAGAGTAGGTTGTTTGTTTCTAAGTGGAGGATAATGGATTGGTTAATAATTGATTCCATGACTTTACAGGTGACGCAGCATAAGGAGATTGGTCTGTAATTTTCAACTAGGCTGGGGTCTCGCTTTTTGAAGATGGGGATGACTGTGGCTTGTGACCATAGGTTAGGCAAGGAGCTGGTCCTGAAAGATTTTTCAAAGATTATGCTTAGAGGTTCGGCTATGGCAGTGGATAGCTTTTTTAAGAAGTAGGCACATATTCCGTCCGGTCCAATAGATAGAGATGGTTTTAGATTGCATAGTGCTTTTTCAACATTGTCTTCTGTAAAATCGATATGTATTAGATCATTGTAGTTTTCTGTGGTTCGGCTAGGAAATACTGGGCATGATCCATTGCTGTTTACAAATACTGAGCTGAAGAATGTGTTAAAGATGTTGGCTTTAATGGTGTCATCGTTGCAGTCTTTACCATTAGGTCCTTTCAGGGGTGGAATGGACCTTGAGTCTTTTAGTTTGTTGTTTACAAAATTGTAAAAAGTGTGGGTGGAATTGGTACATAGAAGGTTTTCCTCTTGTTTAATGTGATAATTGCTGCATTCAGTCTTTATCTGGTGGCATAAATTTTTCTATCAGCTTTTGAAATTGGCAATGTGACCAGATTTGTTTTTCCACCAGAGTGTTCTCTTTTTGGATTGAAGTTTCCTTATTGTTATGGGTAATCTGTTTTGTTTTGTTTTGGGAGTTGTTGTTGGTACATATAGTTTGATGACTCTTTTGACTTCAAGTAAAAATATGTTGTAATGGTCTTCAACAGTATTGCATCCAGTGAATAGAGACTGCCAATCAAGGGATGAGAGATCGTTGTCTATAAGATCATAGATGCCTTTTTTAAAGTTATAATTGGGGATTACGTCATTGTGATGATTTTTGTGTGGGCGTATGTTGAGACAAAAGTCAATCATATTGTGGTCACTGCTGGAAAAGGGTTCTTTAGTTTGTATTCCATAGATTAAATTCAAACTATTGCAGAAGATGAGATCAAGGCAGTTGTTTAGTCTAGTATTGTTTGTTACTAATTGTTCCAGACCAAGATTTGTAACAGCATTGTAGAAGGTTACAATGTTAATAGTTACAGCAGGGGTCCCCAACCACTGGTCCCCGGACTGGTACCGGCCTGTGGATCATTTTTTACCAGGCCGCAAAGCTTGGGCGCCGCCATCTTGTTTCGACAGCGCTTCCGGGTTTTCGGTTGCTTCCGGGTTTTTGGTTGGAAAGTGCTTCCGGTTTTTCAGTTGGAAAGCAGCGTTTGGGTGCTCACGCCTTAGTTTCGTCAAAGGGGGGGGCGGCTTCGAACGAAGAGCCGTCCCGATGGCGGTGGAGTCTCACGTTACTCAGGTACCTATCCGTGGAAGAATAAATAATCGTGAAACTGGTCCCTGGTTCGAAAAAGGTTGGGGGCCACTGAGTTACAGTATGAAGCTAGAAACCAGGAAGTGGTGAGTTCTAGTCCTGCCTTAAACGCAAAGCCAGCAGGGGGCGGAATTGGGAGACAGTCCTTCACTCAACAAGGAAGTCACATTCATCTCTGGCCGAAGGGGACGTATGGATTACAAGGATTTGCTTTTGCTCAAGGGACACCTGATTGTCAGCTCTGTTTGATATAGATCAACGCATGCAAAACAGACGATGTGGCCCTAAATAAAAAAGCAAGGCTGGTCATGGGCTGTTTAAAACCTACCCCACGACCAAAGTGGCATTATCTAGCAACAGCAATAGCATTTAGACTTATATACCGCTTCACAGTGCTTTTACAACCCTCTCTAAGCAGTTTTACATTGTTGCCCCCACCAACAATGTGGGTCCTCATTTTACCCACCATGGAAGGATGAAAGGATGAGTCAACCTTCAGGTTTGAACTGCCAAATTGCAGGCAGCCGGCAGGCATTAGAAGTAGACTACAGTACTGCACTCTAACCACTGCGGCTCTAATACAGAATTCCCCAAAGTTTCCAGCTTTGCAAACTGGGGGAGGTGGGAAGAAACCGGGGATGATGGTGTTACGTGAATGGCCAGAAAGCGTGCCTGCGCTTGGCCATAGGAGCATATGTGTAAACAATTGGCCACTGTTCATGCAAGTGAGGATATGTGTGTGTGCACATGTGCTCGCCAACCATTTCCATGGCCCGGTTGCAAACCCATCATGGCCCACTAGTGGGCCACAGCCTAAAGGTCAAGGATCTCTGATCTATCTGGTATCCCCCCTTCAAAACTCTGCTGATAAAATGCTGCACAGAAAAAGTGGGTTAAAGCGACGTCTACAGAAACACAGCTATTAGACCAACATCAACCTCCAAGGTTCAGACTGAGATTGAGGAACAGCTTCCTCAAGACGTCTGCCCCTCCTAACAACCAACTGCCACAGGTCACCCTGGAACTATGGAAGGTGAGTAAGAAGCTACCGGGCAACTGGTTACAATCACACGACTGTCTGCCGCCTGGTCAAGAACAATCTTGGCCTGTGTGGAAATTGCTAAATAGATTATACACCGTGGTAGGAAGACCGAAGGACAATCTAAGAAAACAGGGTTTCCCTATAGAAGATACTGTGTGTGAATGTGGAGAAGAGCAATCCATCTCACATATGCTCAGTGGTGGGTTTCAAGTAATTTAATAACTAGTTCTCTGACCGGTTGCTGGGTGGTTGTGACCATGGTGGGCCTGGCCTAGTCAGCCTCCTGCACTATCCTGGGAGTGAAAATGGGCTGTGGAGGGCTCAACCTCCTCGGGCTCCAGAGGCTCTCTGGAGGCCGAAAATAGGCCCATTTTCGCCCTCCATGAGCCTCTGGGAGGCCTGTTTTCCATCTCCCCCCTGCACTTACCTGGGATCCCAAACAGGCCGTATGGGGACTTCTGGGAGGGGAGAAGCAGGGTGGGGTGGGGCTTGCCGGTCATTGGAACTACCGATTCACTGAACCGGACGTAAAATTAACATCTGGTTCACCCGAACCAGCGCAAACTGGCTGAAACCCATCCCTGCATATGCTGCAGTTCATACAATCAACTGTCTATCCAGGAGCTATATAAACGAACAAGACTCTTCACTCAAAAACTCCATTGATGATGTTACCTAGTTTGGTAACGAACCATCCAGGAGCCAAGTAGCAAGCTCAGAAGACAAACCTCTGCCAGCCTAGATTTACAAACCGAGCTACAGATATTCTCTACAATTTTTAACATACAACGTCCTTCAACTTGTATGGAGGAAAACCTCATGTTGCGAGAGAGAAAATGCTGTCGACGTGGTCCAAGACTAGGCAAATGCCATTTAGTTTTAATCCTATTTATTTTCTCCCAAGCTCTGTTTTCACTGGCAGAGGGCTGCAGGAAGCCGTCGCAGCTGAAAATGGAGCTTGAGAGCCCATTTTTGCTGGCAGAGCAGCCAGGCCACCACAGGCGCCCCTGACACGAGTGATGTTGAGCTGCCCCCCCCCCCCATCACAACAATGCACGAGCACACAATAGATACACACTCAAGGTAAACCGCACCAAACTTGATTGCAGGAAATACGACTTCAGCAACAGAGTGGTCGATGCCTGGAATGCACTACCTGACTCTATGGTCTCTTCCCCAAACCCCGCAAACCTTAGACTGTCTACTGTGGACCTCACTCCATTCCTAAGAGGTCTGTAAGGGGCGTGCATAAGCACACCAATGTGCCTACCGTCCCTGTCCTAGTGTTCTCTTTTATTCATATCCATTTCATGTATTAATAATCATGTTTATACTTATATCTGTTATCTAATACATGCTTGACAAAACAAACAAATATATAAACAAACAAACAAATAAATAAAGCAGAATTGCAAGCAGACAGCAGCAGACACATCTCACAGATAGGGAAGTGCCTGTATTTGTTTTAACTTCCATAAACCTGCCCAATAGTCCCCCCCACCCCCCCCCAGGCCCTGCTAGATTCTGCTTTCCATCCAGCTGAGTCGCCCGGCCAGGAGTGGAAAGTTACAGCTCAACTCTCTCCCTATTGTCTCTTGATCCTGCTTTGGTTCCACTGCTGAAATTTTAATGTGCCAGCACAAGCCGTGTGCAGAATATTAAAGCAAAGGTGATTTAGAAAGAGTCTCCCCTCACACACTCTTCACAAATTCCCAACATCTTGATTTTTTTTTTTAAAAAGGCAGCTGAAATAAGAGGATTCTTTGTTTAACATTCTAAGGTGTTTTTCCCCCCCCTCCCTTATTAAAAAAAACCAACAAAAACAAAGGAGTGTTTGGTCAGGACACTTGTTCTCGAAGTATCTACTTCTGTGTGGACTCTTGGAATGGAATCTATGCACTCAAAGTTAAACTTTCCCAGTGGAAATTTACCAGCAAATGCTCCCACAGCTGTTGTCTACTTACTGTATGGAAACCGTCCAATATTTTTCTGGGTGGGGAGCGGGGTGGTGGGCTTTGGGAACAGCAGTGGGGACAGAAATAGAGCTGACCTGGGGTTCTGAACACCCTTTTTACATGCAGAAAACTTCAAAATGCTTATGTTAGGGATGTTAATAATGCAGTGGCTAGTCAATCACTCAGGAAAAAGGGATGTTTCTGCAGTCAAACTGATCCTGGTGGATAAAAGAATTGAAGAAGGAAAAAGCAGTTTTGCATGTTTGAATGCACATAGTCCTAAATTTACGACTTACATTTATTTAGTGACCATTCAAAGTTACCACAGCACTGAAAAAAGTGATGTACAAACAGCCCTCGCATTTTTAATAGCAATAACACTACACATGTAAGTCTCTATGGAGATTCTCAGTCATTCAGGTCATGGTTATCCCAAAGGTGCTTTTTTTCAAGAGGCAACTGGACTTCCTTGTTTTTCTCCGAAGACATTTCGCTTCTCATCCAAGAAGCTTCTTCAGCTCTGACCAAACGGGAATCCTTCCATTCCCCACCATCCAGTCAGAGCTGAAGAAGCTTCTTGAATGAGAAGTGAAATGTCCTCAAAGAAAAACAAGGAAGGCAGGGGTGGGATTCAATTTTTTTTAACGATCGGTTCTCTGTGGGCGTGGCTAGGTGGGCAAGGCCATGTGATTGGGTGGGCATGGCTTCTTCCTTTTTGGGCAGCACCCACACACTCCGTTTTGGGGCTTTCTGGGCTTCAGGGAAGCCTCCTGCGAGGTGTTTTTGCTCCCAGGAAGCTGCCCTGGGTCCCAGGAAGGCAAAAAATGGAGCCCTGGGGTGGGGTGGGTTTGCTGCGCCTCCCCCCCTCCATTTTTTGCCTTCCTGGGCCTCAGGGAAGCCTCCTGGGCGAAGCAGTAAGACAGCGAGGGTGATCCTGGCACAGCTGATCATAGGAATAGCTGATCGTCGGGAGGGGAAACAAAAGAAATACCTTAAGGAGTGACTGGGAGGGGGAGAACGCAGTCAGCGATGTCAGGCATGCGTGATAAGGACTGCCTGGGCGGGGAGGGGAGGGGCAGGTGGAGAGGGAGGGGCAGGTGGAGAGGGAGGGGCCAGCCAGGGACACAATTTGCTGGTTCTCCAAACTGCGAAGAATCATAACAACCGGTTCTATAGAACCAGTCTGAACTGGTAGTATCCCATCCCTGAAGAAAGTCCAGATGCCTCTTGAAACAAAAAGCACCTTTGGGACATAAATGTAAGTCTTATATACCACTTCACGGTGCTTTAGAGCCCTCTCTAAGCGGTTTACAGAGTCAGCCTATAGCCCCCAACAATCTAGGTCCTCATTTTACCAACCTTAGAAGGATGGAAAATTGAGCCAAACTTGAGCCGGTGAGGATTGAACACCTAGTTGTGAGCTGAATTACGTTTCTCCCCAAAATAAGACCTATCACAAAAATAAGCCCTAGCATGATTTTTTTTACACATGCACCTAATATAAGCCCTATCCCTAAAATAAGTCCTATTAAGAGCCTGTGCAGCCGGTTGCCCGTTCATTCTGTCTGGTTGCTCATGGCGCTGCCAATACGAGGCTAGGTGAAGCAGGTGGGGGGAGTGGAGCTGCCTCACATGCCCTGCACTGGCTTACCTCAGGGCCCCTGCAGCCAGGCCATCCACACCCTGACAACTGCCTCGCGGCTGCAGTACAAGCAACCATGTCCAGCAGGATCCGTGTGGCCGCTAGCTCACTTCTGCTTGCTCACATGGCCACAATGGAACATGAGGCTGAGCAATGTGCCGGTGCCATGGCCACAAGGCGAAGCAATTGTCAGAGCATGGATGGCCTGGCTGCAGGGGCCCGAGGTAAGCTGGTACAGGGCATGTGGGGCAGCTTCACCCTCCCACCTCACCTCATGGCTGTGGCACCAGCACATTGCTCAGCCTTCTGCTCCGCTGCGGCTGAGACCAACTAGAAGTGGACTGGTGGCCATGCAGGGTCCTGCTGGACATGGCTGCTGGTGCTGCCACCATGAGGCAGTTTTCGGGGTGTGGATAGCGTGGCTGTAGGGGCCCTGAGTAAGCCGGTGTGGGACACATGGGGCACCTCCAACCTGCCTGCCTTGTAGAAGTAGTATTAGCATGCCATGTGGCCTCCTACCCCATTGTGGCCATGAGCAAGCAGAAGAAGTGGGCCTCCCATACATGGGGAAAAATAAGAATTTCTCAAAAATAAGCCCTGGTGCTTATTTTGGAGCCCACAAAAATATAAGAACGGGTCTTAATTTCGGGGAAACACGGTAGCTTGCAATACTGCATTCTAACCACCGCATCATCGTGGTTCCTCTCACCATCACAGCATCCCACAGTCACGTGAACAAAATTTAGGCTCTTGGTAACCAGCATATATTTATGACAATTGCAGCATCCCAGGTTCTTATTTTGAGACCTTCCCAGTTGGCTTCCATCAAGCAGAGTCAGTGGGGGAAGCTAGATTTGCTTAATGACCGCATGAGTCACTTAACAAACATGGCAAAAAGTCATAAAATTGGGTGTGACTCAACAACTGCCCTGCTTAGCAATGGAAATTCTGATCTAAATATGGTTGTAAATCAAGGACTACCTGTATTGAAAGGGCTTCCTTGAATCAAACTCAGCACCCAAGGAATCCAGGGAAATGTTCACAATTGTTTCCATAGCAATATAGGTAGTCCTTGAATTATGACTATAACGGACCCTGTCCATCACAGTCATAAATCATGAGAGTTATAAAATGGTCATACGACCAACACAACTTTACCACTTTTTGTGGCAGATGTTAAGTGAACCCTGAAGTTGTTAAGTGAACCAGTAGGTTCACGATAAGGCACAATTATGCCAAAAATCAGAAATAACTGCCGATTTTCAGCAAAAATGTTTTTAAAATGCAGTTCACTTCACCATAGGACGCTGCAAACGGCCGTAAATACAGACTGGTTGCTGAACATCTGAAGTTTGGTCACATGACTTGGGGATGGGGCTGACCACTGGAACTTGAAACTGGGGTGATAAGTAACTCCCAAGTAAGTGCATTTATAACTCTGAATGGTTGCTAAGCGACCAATCATAAGTGGAGGATTATCAATAATGCAGACATGACAAGGCTATCTGCAGGGGGGGACGGGTTATCTAAAAAGTCAAAATGGCAGCCAAAAAACACATTAAAAACCCAAACTGAGTTTTGATTGCATGATTGTGGAAATTATCTTGACCTGTGCACATCCCTGCCGATAGTTGGCTTCTGTTTTTTCTAATAATCTTTTAAAACCTCCCAATTTAGTTGCCAGCCCTGAGAATTGCTATAATCTCCCATCTGGGTATTCTGACTTTGCTTTTGATGTTCAGCGGAGTTGTGCTTGGTGTTGCAATAAGACAACACCTCACATTCTCCAACCAGGACACTGGCAGACTCGGACTTACTGGCGAGATTTTAAGTGAACCATCCACCTCAAACGATTTTTTTCATAGTGTAGATCACTGTTTCTCAACCCCAGCAACTTTAAGATGAGTGGACTTCAACTCCCAGAATTCCATAGCCAGGATGGGGTTGGTTGAGAGTAACCTTTTCAGGATTGGGACCAGAATTTCCATTGCTCAATGATACAGTTACAAAGTGCAATCTCTGGTGGCAATCTCTGCAGTCCCATGAGCCACAATGGTGCAGTGGTTAGAGTGCAGTATTGCAGTCTATTTCTACTGACTGCCGGCTGCCTGCAATTTGGCAGTTCAAATCTCAGCAGGCTCAAGGTTGACTCAGCTTTCCATCTTCCACCGTCGGTAAAGTGAGGATCCAAACTGTTGGGGGCAATATGCTGACTCTGTAAACCACTTAGAGAGGGCGGTAAAGCAGTGTAAAGCAGTATATAAGTCTAAGTGCTATTGCTGTCTGCTGTCGTAAGCTGAATTCTGCAGTTGTTAGGTACGCAACTTCCTGCTGACTTCCCACAACCAAAGTCATTGGGGAAACCAGCAGGAAATTCCAAGTCCCAAGCAAAGAAGGCAGGTAAATGGCTCCTGGGGAGGCTCAGGGAGGATGCAAGGGGATGCATGAGGGTGCAAGGAAGGCATGGTGAGGTTGAGGGATGGGGTATGGGATGTGCGAGTGGCTGGCACAGTGCGAGCACAGAGGATGATGAGGAGACATACATCAGTGACTTCCTGCCGGCTTCCCCATTGACTTTCTGGGGAAGCCAGCAGGGAAGTTTGTAAATGGCAATCACATGATCATAGGGTATTGCAGCCTGTTGCCAAGCATGCACATTATGATCACATGATCATGGAGATGCTGAGTCAGCGGTAAATCTGAGGATGGGTCTAATCACCACTCCTTCAGTGCTGTGGTAATTTTGAATGGTCACTGAACAAATAGCCGTAGATCAAGGAATGCCTGCATTTCATGCTCCCATTTGATAACAACCAAATTCCTAATTATCTCTTAGCCCTGAAGCCTATCCTAAAGGCCTATCTGGAACCAAGCTGGATTACGGAGGATATATAAACGAATTAAGGGCTTCAAAAGATCGGTCGGTGAGTGATTGTGCAGGTAGTCCTCAAGTTAATGACCTCAGTTGAGCCCAAACTTTTTGTTGCTAAGTGAATTTTGCCCCATTTTACAACCTTCTTTGCAGTTGTTAAGTGAATCATTGCAGTGAAGTTAGCGATTCACTTGTTAAGTGAAAATGGCTTCCCTATTGACTTTTCTTGTCAGAAGGTGCCAAAAGGGGATCACATGACCCCCGGGAAAGGGTGACATCATAAATATGAACCAGTTCCCATGCATCTGAATTTCGATCATGTGACTATGGGAGATGCTACAATGGTTGTAAGTGTGGGGAAAGGCCATATGTGCCTTTTTTTTCAATGCTTTTGTAACCTTGACCTGTCACCGAACAAACTCTTATAAGTCAAGGATTACTTATTTGGTTTTATAAAGCAAAGAGATGTGTTAAATTCACCAATTGGATTGTGCCTGGTGCTTTCTTCACTTTAAAAACATGTTCCTTTTTTTTTTTTTTTTGCTCCTTTTGGGGGGTTTTTTGGATGCTGGATTAAGAATGCCTCCTCTCCAGAATTGCTTTTCTGGCCTTCCTGTGACCCAGCGCCTGCCCCAGGCGCCATATCAGCCATTCCAAGCGTGCCAAAGGGGTTGGGAAGTGAGGGGGGTGGGCGAGAGAATCTTCTTTCTCACTGCCTGCTAATGCCCTGGTCAGAAAAAATAAGGGGGGGGGGGCAGGGAAGATAAAAAAAAACTTTCCAAGTTGGATGTACTAGTCTTTGTAACCACTGTGGCAGATTTTAAACTGTATCTCCTTATTACACAGATTCACAAGCAACAGCAAGGCCAAATCCAGGGTTAGCAAAAATGATACTGCTTGTATCGCTAGGAAATTTATTTTAAAAAGTCTCATTTATAACCTTCTTGTTATTGTAGAAAACTGTGGTTCTACTATAATTGCACACCTGCTTTGTTGCTACCTTTGTATCTTAACAGACCTGCAACTTACTTCTTGCAACCCCCCCCTTTTTTTTGTAAATTTTATTTGAGTTTTCACAAAGAGAAAAAAAATACAAATAAAACATCTTTTTGTGAAAGCAGCATAATCCCGTGTTACATTTCTTCGTACAGACACAAATTCAGGTTCATGCTCATTTTTATATTCTATTCCATATCTTATTACTATTTTACATTTTCTGCATAGCTTCTCCCCTCTTTTAATTTTCTCAAATTTATTTTAATTATCTCATCTCAATTCAAATCATTGTATTTATATTTTTTGTCTGTCCTGTTTCAATTATCTATTATCTTTTCTCATTAAACAAAATTTCTCCTGTAGTTACTGATTGGAGTATGGTGCCTTTATATCTTTTCCCTAAAGTTGTAACATTCAATATAATACATAACTTCCATTCGGATTCTGCTTGGTACATTCTTAAAATACACACTGTATTCTTAAAAAAAGAAAAAAATTATAAATGTATATAATTAAAACAACATTCCATTCCAAGTCAATTCTATCATTAATATTAATATTCCCTTCCTAATTCAATTTTCTCATTTATTTTATTTCACTTATTTTATTCACAAACATTTCACTAAATTACACTATTTTATCCCTCATTTTAATCATACATTGTTTCCAATTTTCTAAAGTTATTTCTATTACTAATATAACAATACAATCTTATGTATCTTTACAGAATCCCTTTTTCAGTTACATTTTCATTCCATTATCTCTAAATAGGTCCTGTTTCTCTATATCTTGCTCCGGTCCTTTGTAACTTCTTTTCCTTTCCTTCTTCCCTCTCTTCTTCTCGCTCCCCTTTTTACCCCCTTGTCTCTCTACCTCTATTTCTCTCTTCTGTATTCCCCTTTTCTGTTGCTTTCCAGTATTATACTTATTTTTTGAATTATTTTTCTTTTCTTTTGTTGTTTTGTCTTAAATTCTCCATTCTCTTTCCCCCCTTTCCTTTTTCTTGCCCACATAAAATTACTTGTTCATTAAAGATGGCTTCTTCTTTGTCCCAGTCTTCTTGTTTTGCAGTCTTTTCTTGTTGTGTCTCATAGTTCCAAATCTCCATTTCTAAGAATTGAAAAACGAAGCCAAAAGAACCCTTCCCTTCTTGTGCATCCTCTTTGTACTTTTTAAGTTCCATTTTCAATTCATCCAGAAGTGGTGCCATTGTATAAAATTTTAAACAACCACCCAATTGATTTTAGTCATTCAAATATAATAACCAAGAATCCAAAGATCACCAAATAATCCAAATACACGCAAGCTGTTTCTTTTTTGCTCTTTTTTTTTCACTTTCTCTTCCTGGGGTTACTATTTAGTTGCAAAGTTTCAGTTAAAATGTATCTTTTAGAAGTCTTGTTGAAGTTTAGATTCTTTTTAATTCCAGGCAGTCTCCTCCCTCTTCCAGATCCTGCCCTTATTCTTTTTCTCTCCCTTCCTGCTTATGAAAAAGAAAGTTTTTAATGTCCAGAAATCTTTATTATCCCTTTGGCATTTTATTTTATTTTCAGCTTAATTGCCTATTGATGTCAAAGTGGATTTTTCCGATTTCTTATTTAAGTCTCTTAGTTGTCAGTACAGGGAAGGAGAGAGAAGGAAAAAAAAAGCCAAACCTTTCCCTTTTCACTTTCCTTCACTGCTTCCGACTCTTCTTTGGGAGCGATGTTATTTTTTGTAAGTTTAAATTCCAGGGTACCTTGGTTGTTGCTTTTACAATTTAACCCGGTCAGCCAAAACTTTCACTTCTTATCTTCCTCCTGCACATTCTTTTCCGGTTGAGTTCTCCTTTGTGGTGGCCATTTCTGACCACCGCTGCAACCGCCTTCAGGAAAGGGAGTAATGGCCAGCTGAGGAGGAGTGATGCGGCTCTCCTCGACCCTGCTGGCGGTCTCCCCCCTCTTCACCACCTCTACGGGGTGGCTTAGCCCTGAAACCAGCTGGCTCGGGGCGCTCCAGCAGCAAGCCCAGACAGAAACCGTGCATGATCACGGATTTCTGTCTGTCGCCAAAGCCCTTCAAACCGGAAGTCACTTCTTGCAACCTTTTTTTTTAAACCTGAGAATTGGATTATTTTTTTGAAGTTTCCATCCAATGATTCTCTTGCATTAAAAAGACCTGTTCTTTTAGATATGACTATTTCTAAACAAGAATGGTAAGCATTGTAATTCCATTCATCTCCAATTTTAGGGGCTTCTGTTTCAATTGACTTTTTTTCCCCAGCCAGCAGATTCCCAAAAACAATGGTAACGATACTGGGCACAATATAACCTTGAAAAACATTACTGTACAAGTTTTCAAGAGATCTGGGCCATTAAAATATTTGCAAGCAGGGTGTAGAGCTTCAATTGTTGTGACTATGTTGACATTTTCTTTTTAACCAAACTCTGTGGAATGCTCTATTTGCAAGCACTGGGATCACCACCATGGAATCAGTGAGAGGATTTGAGAGCGCCAAGATCCTTGAAAACAATCTGAAGTTGGTGTAATAATTTTTGATCCACTTTTCTAGAGTGCAAAATTAAGAATAATCGCCAAAGGTGATGAGAAACTAAAACTTCCAGTGATGAAGCACCCGTAACTTCTGGAGACAAACCATTCCACTGGTTAATTGTTCTCACCATCAAGAAATTTCTCCTCAGTTCAAAAGGCAAAGAAATACTGGACAAAAATACATACACGGTTGGAAAAAATGATAAAGCAACATATAGATTTAAAATCAGAAATATTTTTGTTGGGCATCTTACCGGAAAAGTATAACAAGAGGGAATACGTATTTGATTTTACATGTATTAACTGCAGCTAGAATTGTATTTGCACAACAATGGAAAAGTGGAGAGATCCCTACAGATGAAAATGTAATTAAAAAAATATTAGAATGTGCAGAAATGGATAGACTAACACTTAAAATTAAGGAAAAGGAAGCAACTGAATACTTTCTAACATGGGACTCATTTTATCAATGGTTAGCCAATAAAAACAGAAGTTAGAAACATGGAAATATAGAGAAGGACTAATGTTATAAGGAAGGTTTGCTAAAATGGATAAGCAAATATTATTATTATATGACTAATACCAATGTAATGAACATTACTGTAAACATTATGACTATTATTTCCTAAAATTATTTATACCTAGACAACACACTGTTTATTTAGAAATGGAATTTTATATGTAATTTTTAAAAAGAAAATAAATTTATCCTCAGCTCTATGTGGCTCTCTCTTTGTTGCGATTCATTGCTTCTTGACCTACCCTCGGTTGCCTTGGAAAATAGATTACCCCCTCTTTTCTGTGACAGCCCCTCAAATATTGGAAGAATGCTATCATGTCATTTTGTTTTTGTTAGACTGGACATATCCAGTTCCTGTCAGCTGGATGTCAGCATTCCAATGAAACTCCCCATACCATTCAGCACTCATTCAAGTAAGAATTGGCACACCTGGGAAAACCCAAATATGAGAGTTCCAGGTTTTCCCTTCCCAATTGAAAATCAAAAACCCATCCCCTGCACCCACCAATCCATCACATAGTCCAATCAACCATCGTTCCAACTGGAGACATTCCTCCAAACATTCCTCTGTGGGTGCAGGGTGACTTGTCCTTGACTTTTGAAAAGAATGCTGTTGAGTCTAATCTTCCTCCTCTCTATGAAATCCCCCCTCCCTAATTCCCAGGCACTAAAATATGGCAGCCTCGAAGCTTCTCTGTAAAATATGGCTTCCAAGGCTGACATCATCCTCTTTGTTAACTAGGCATATCCAGTTCCTGCAACCATTCGTACATTTTACCTTCTGGTCCCCAAATTGCCTTAGTTGCTCTTATTTGCACTCTTTCTAGAGTCTCAACATCTTTTTTGCATTGTGGTGACCCCAGCTAGATGCAGTATTCCAAATGTGGTCTTAACCAATGCAGTATAAAGCAGTGCTAACTCTCCACCTGAGGGCAGGATAAGAAATGATAGATGGAAACTCATCAAGGAGTGATCCATTGTAGAATTAAGAAGAAATTTGGAACAGCTTACCTGCAGAAGTTGTGAGTGCTCCATTACTGGAGGTTTTTAGAAAGAGATTGGATAGCCATTTCTTCTGAATGATTTAGGGACTCCTGCTGGAGCAGGGGGTCAGACTAGAAGACCTCCAAGGTCCCTTCCAACTTTGTTTATTCTGTATTCCAAAACCAGTTCTGTACTGTTGACAAGAAAATTGTTGAGCCTGATATCAGATGAGTTCAGAGGTCAGAAGACACTCCTATAATATATAAACGGGAAGACTGTCAGACATTCCCAAGCAGACCTGGAGATGGGGATGATGTGGTCAACCTAAGGCTACAAGGAAGCTTGTAAAAAAAAAAAACATTACAGGGACATATATAGTCAGAACATGGACACGGGGTGAGGTTAGGAATGAAACAAATACATTAAAAGTGGGGGGAAAGCTACTAAAGAGTATATCAGTAAATGGGGACCCAGTTGGAGGCTGTATGTAAACTGTTTAGAGAGTGCTGTGAAGCACTGTGAAGCGGTATATAAGTCTAAGCGCTATTGCTATGCCCTAGAAATACATGACTTTAGATTTGAATTCAGGGCATGATCTGTGAAACAGCGATTCTCAAAAAAGACAATACTCCATAGGTGTTTTGCTGAACCCCACAGAATCTTTAGGTACAAATGTTTTGCTGAAGGAAGGAAAAAATAAAATTGTGATATATGGGTTTGACAATTAGAAAGGATATACAGTGAAAAGAACAAAATTATGATATGACAGGATGAAATATAAATGCATTTATAAGCGATATTAAAATCGGAAGATGCTTCTTTATCATATTTTCTTATTTCCTTCTTTTTCTTGTCTATTCACACTATTTCTTTATTCCTTCACTAGAATTGGTATTCTTTTTATCTTGTTAAATATTTTTTTCATAAAATGATTTTATTTATTAATTAAATGTATATGTTGTACATTCTCACTGAAAAGCGGCTCTGGGTGGCTTAAAATTAAAATAATAAATATTAAAATCATTAAATACAAAGGCAAGAGGGGAAAAAAAGGGGAAGATCTTCTCAATTAATCTACCAAACACCTCCCATGTTGAGCCCCCCATCAAGACCCCAAGTTATCTGGCACAGCCAGAATAAGCAATAGCAATTTATGCATTTGACAAGAGAGTACCTCAATTAGGCAGCACCAGAGGTGGTTTTCAACAGGTTCTGACCAGTTCCAGAGAACCGGTAGAGGAAATTTTGAGTAGTTTGGAGAACCGGCAAATACCACCTCTGGCTGGAGATTTTACAGTATCCTTCCCCTGCCACACCCATCAAGCCACGCCCACAGAACCGGTAATAAAAAAAATTTAATCCCACCACTGGGCATCACCGTATTTCCCAAGGAAGAACATAGAAGAACGGAGCTGGAAGGGATCTAGTCCAACTCCCTACTTGTGGGTATAGAACATCCTATACCATTCTGGGAACTGGGATCTGCAAACAACAATAACAGCAGCAGCAGAAGTAGCAGTAGAAGCACAGTGTACTGCAGCTCTCAGTGAAGGGTAAATTGAAAGGACAGATGTGAAACAACTGTACCTATCACCAGCAAAGAATCAGGTAGCTTCAGGGTTGGGATGCTACCGTTTCTGCCCAGCTCTATAGAACCGGTAGCTCTGAAGAGCAGCAGACACAGAACCGGTTCTGTTTTTGCTACTGTTTGGCTCACCCACCCGCCCGGGCTCTTACCTGTCCTTTATTTCCTGCTTTTTCAACCTCAGCTGCCTTGCGCGGCACAGAGGCTTTTCGGATGCTGCGCACCTGCGCACTTTTCAGCTTTCTGGGAGGCACTACCTAAGGTTAATTTACACACATGCGCAGCGTCCGAAAAACATAATCACCGAACTGGTAGTAACGCCGATTGAATCCCACCCCTGGGTAGGTTGCATTGTATTCTAAACTCTAAACACCTTCCAACTGACCAGGTGATTTTTATTCAAAGGTTTGATGTAAATACAGTGGCTCAACTTGAACACTGGGCCGTATCTAACAAAATGAAATTCAATGTAGAGAAAAGTAAAGTCTTACACAGGCGAGAAAAACCAAAGGTACACATATAGACTGGGTGAAACCAGGCTTAATAGTCTTATTAAGTCTTAGTGGACAACCAGCTAAATATGAGCCAGCAGTGTGCGGTGGCAGCCAAAAAAGCCAACACACTCCTAAGTTGCATTGATACAATGAAGATCAAATGAGGTATTAATATCACTCTAGTAAGCCTTAGTAAGACCACACCTAGAATACCGCATCCAGTTTTGGTCACCACACTATTAAAAAGATGTTGAGAGTCTCTAAAAAAGTACAGAGAAGAGCAACCAGGATGATTGGGTGTATGGAGACTAAAATATACAAAGAACGGTTACAGGAACTGGGCATGGCTAGTCTAGTGAAGAGAAGGACCAGGGGAGACATGATAGCAGTCTTCCAATATCGGAGGGGATGCCACAGAGAAAAGGGGGTCAAGCTACTTTCCAAGACACTGAAGGCCAGACAAGGAACAATGGATGGAAACCGAACAAGGAGAGATTCAACCTGGAAATAAGGAGAAATTTTCTGACAGTGAGAACAACCAACCAATGGAACAGAAGTTGCCCTTGGAAGTTGTGGGAGCTTCATCACTGGAGGCTTTCAAGAAGAGACTGGACTGTCATTTGTCAGAAATGGTGCAGGGCCTCCTTGGGTGGAGTGGTGGTGTTGGACTAGATGACCTACAAGATCCCTTGCAACTCAGTTAATTTGTAATCTAATCCTATTAATAACTGAAGAAATTAGAAGGAAAAGCAGATGTCTTTTAAATTCACACTTTAAGAGCATGAGATTCTTAGAATATTCGCCAAAAGGGTAATTTGCTGACCCAACCTCCCCGCTATGCTTCCTGCTTCCCCTCTGCCCATTTTTTAAAATTTCATATTATCATACTTACAAGTTACATGGCTCATTTTTATTGTTTTATTCAGGGGTGGGATTCCATTTTTTTTTACCACCGGTTCTGTGGGCGTGGCTTGGCGGGCTTGGCAGGGGAAGGATACTGTAAAATCTCCAGTCATACTCTACATAAATGACCTATGTGATCATATTAAGAGCAACTGCGTTCTCTTCGCTGATGATGTAAAGCTATTCAACACCACAGACAATACCGCTACCCTTCAGAAGAACTCGACTGTAAGGCATCCAGAAAGTATCCATGATATCAATTACTCCGAGACATCTTCTCTCCAATTGATTTATTTAGAAACAGATCTGGCATGTCAAACACAATTTCCCAAAGTGAATTTTTTTCACTTAGAATCAGAATCCACCTTATCTCCTCCCTTCTCTCCTCCCACTTCTACACTTCATAAATCACAAGAACCAATTAACTGCCACTGGAATTTCTTAATATGCCATACAGAATAACCTTGAACTTTTCAACTCCTCCAACTCTCTTAAAAAAAAATGTGGCAGCTGAATTTCAAAGCTGACAGGCGTCCCCCACCCTTGAAAACTCCTCCTCCTAAAAGAAAAGAAAAGAAATACAGATACAGGGGTTAACACATTGTCCTTAACGCCCTCTCCCCCCTCCGCGAGGACCCTTCGGTTTGTGTGGAAAATCCTTATGGAATTGGTTTACCAATTGATCAGCATGAACACCCCAATTCTTTACCCAACTAGCATGTGAGAGGGGGTATCCTTTCCATAAGACCAAATATTGCAATCGGCCACAGTGTATCTAGAATCGAGATTTTTTTGAATCTCATAATGTGTTTCCCCCTGTACCACTGACAGTTTAGGGGGAGCGATTGGCGGTGGTCTTATCATTGATGCAGTAGCTGGTTTTAGTAAACTACAATGGAATACTGGATGAATTTTCCCCAATATTTGAGGAAGACTTAATTGGACAGTGACTGGATTGATTATCTTTGAAATTGGGAACGGACCCAAGAATTTTGGACCCAGCTTCTTACTGGGCAGTTTCAACCTAAGATACTTGGTCGACAAATATACGTTGTCCCCTACTTTAAAAGGTGGTTGAAGGGATCTATGCTTATCCACCTGTTTTTTATAATTTTTTTGCAGCTTCGGTCAAAGCTTTTTTTGCATCTTCCCATCCTGTCTTTAATGAGTTCATCCATTCTGTTAGGGACATGGATGAGGGAGGTTGTCTAGGTAACTCTGGCATCGGGACAAAATCCATTCCAGTATTGATTTGGAATGGACTCAATCCCGTGCTGCTATGTACTGCATTATTGTAAGCAACCTCTGCAAAAGGTAATAACTCAGCCCAATTCTCTTGTTGATAATTTACATAGCATCTAATGTATTGTTCAATCATGGCGTTAGCCCTCTCCACTGCTCCGTTACAAGCAGGATGGAAAGCTGAGGATAACCCTTGAGAAGAACTAATGGATTTCAGAAATTCCCTCCAAAATTTTGCAGTAAATTGTACCCCTCTGTCTGATATTATTCTTTGAGGTACTCCATGTAGTCTATAGATATATTTCACAAACAGCTTTACAAGTTTTTTTGCAGATGGAAGTCCTTTGCAGGCTATAAAATGGACCTGTTTAGAGAATAAGTCAATTATAGTCCAAATGATTGTATTCCCTTCACTTTTTGGTAATTCAACAATAAAGTCCATTGCTATCTCTTCCCAAGGTTGGGTTGGTTCAGCGACTTGTTGCAGGAGGCCAGGGGTTTTTCCAGTTCGGTGTTTCATTGTGGCACAAATTGAGCAAGTTTTTACATAGTCCTTGGCATCAGGTTTTATTTTTGGCCACCAGAACTGTCTTCTCAGTAAATGTAGGGTTTTTAGGAATCCGAAGTAGCCTCCCAGCCGGGAGTCGTGGCTACACTTTAGTACCAGTAGTCTTAGGGTTGTGGGTACATAAAGCTTAGTCCCTTTCTAAGCTAGTCCATCATTCATTGTCAACTCGGTTTGATGGTCCAGGAACCAAGGATCAGTCAACAGGACCGTTTTCAATTCTGCAGTCAGCTTATCTTCCAGGTGTTTGGGGTTGCGGTTGGCTTGGGCTCAAGTGGTAACTTGGCCTGCTGATTGAGCATCTGAAATTAAGGCTTGTACTATTTCCTCTCGGTGGCTGTCAAACTGAGGTTTTCTGGAGAGAGTGTCCACCACTACGTTTTTCCCTCCAGGGATATATTTAATGTTGAAATCGAATCGCTTGAAATATTGGGCCCAGCGGACTTGTTTGGGCGATAATCGCCTAGGGGTCTTTAGAGCATCGAGGTTCTTATGATCAGTCCATACCTCAAAGGCCTCTGGCGCCCCTTCTAGAAAATGCCATCAAGTCAACAAAGCCCATCATATGGCAAATACTTCTTTCTCCCAGACCTCCCACCTTCGCTCTGTGTCTGTCAGCTTTTTGGACACATAAGCGCAAGGCATCAGTCGGCCTTGAGAGTCCTTTTGCAGCAAAACAGCTGCCACCACTACATCACTTGCATCCGTTTGGACAATAAAAGGTTTGGTTGCGTCTGGGTGCTGGAGGATGGGCTCAGCTGCGAAGAGGCGTTTTACGGCCTCGAAAGCTTTCTGACAGTCCATAGTCCAAGCCAGGGGTGGACTTGGCTTCGGTTTGGTGGGTGGCGGGCCCGTTTTTAATATCAATGGGAGGGCAACTGTCAATGGGAGGGCAACTTCAGCAAAGGACGGAATGAATTGTCTATAGAAGTTGGCAAACCCCAAGAAACTTTGAAGTTGTTTTCGGGTTTTGGGGGTTTGCCAGTCCAGCACCGCTTTCACTTTCTAGGGTCCATTTCAACCCCCAGGTTGGATATTCGGTAGCCTAAGTAGTCCAGCGACTCTTTGTGGAATTTGCACTTTGAGAGTTTCGCATATAATTTGGTCGTTAGAAGTTTTTCTAGAACCTGTCAGACCAATTGAACATGTTCTTCCATGGTTTCGCTGAAGGTAAGGATGTCACCCAGGTACACGAGGACCCCCTGGTAAAGGTGCGGGTGTAGCACCTCATTGATGAGCTGCATAAACACTGCAGGAGCCCCCTGAAGTATGAAAGGCATGACTTTGAATTGGAAGCTACCCAGAGGGCAGTTAAAAGCAGTTTTCCACTCATCTCCCTCTTTGATGCGGACCCTGTAGTAAGCTTCCCTGAGATCTAGCTTCGTGAATACTCCGCCCTTCGACAGGTGGTTCAATAAGTCCTTTATAAGAGGGGGAGGATACATGTTTTTGACACATACGGCGTTCACGCCTCTAAAGTCAACACACAATATCAACCTGCCATCTTTCTTCTCCTTGAACAATATGGGGGCAGCTAATCTTTATTTGGTAGGCTCAATAAAACCTTGTTCCAAATTGCTGTCGATGTATTTCCTTAATTCGGTCATTTCAGCAGGCATCACGGAATGCATCTTTGATTTTGGTAATTTTGCCCCGGGCTCTAATTCTATGGCACAATCAATGGCTCGATGGGGAGGTAAAACATTACACTCTTCTTCACTGAATGCTTCAGCCAAGTCTTTGTATTGGTTGGGTGCCTGGGGGTTATTTGGGAGAAGGTGGGATGCCATGGATGCTGGCTCAGGCTCTGGGTTCAAGCTGACCGGTGGCTTTGTAGTGGGTGGAAGAGGGGGCAATGGGCCCGGTCCAATGAGGATTTTTCTGAATCCATCCTCCCATTTGATCATTGGGGCCCATTTGTCTAACCAAGCAAGTCCCAGTATGATTGATTCTGACATCTTGGGGGCCACTATGAAGCGTATGAGTTTGTGATGGGGCCCTAATTCCATCTTGATCAATTCTGTCATTTGAGTGGCTCCCCCCCGCATTAAGGTTCCATCCACTTGCTCAAATATGATTGGGCATTTTAAAGGGTTAGTCTTTATGCCCAATTGTTCAATGATGGGGAGGCTGATAAGACATCTAGAACACCCAGTATCAATGACAGCTTCTAACTTCCCGGCCTCCCCAGTGTTTGGTACCACTAACTTGACCTTTACTGTAAAAGGTATGATGGGATCACTCACCATTGGGTCGTCTTTGCAGGTCAGGTTCTCGGGGATGTGGTGTCGGTCCGGTGGTCCGTTGCTCCCATCTGCGCAGAGGGGGCTTTCCCAGCTGTGTTTGGCGAACCCACCCCTACCCGGAGGTCTTCCTTGATTCTTCCAACCTCTAACAGTTGTATTAGGCTTCGACTGCGGAGCTTGTGGTACAGGAGCAGGGGCCAGTCTGCTGCCCTATGACCAGCTTGGCCACATCGGTAACATTTCAGCACCCTGGTGAGTCGGGTACGAGCAGTTTCGGCTGGTCCGGCCACAATTCTCTTAGTCAGGGCTGCTGGAAGGGGTTTCCTGTGTGGGTTGATGCTGCAATCTAAGCTGAGTAATGCAACATACCATGATTGTAAGGTCTCTGGGATTCCCCTAATTTCACAGGCCTTCTTTACTTCTGGATCAATGGCTTTTTAAAAATAGTGTAGTCATTCTTTCAGGTCAATCCATGAGGTGGCTTGCGACCCTTCTAAAGTCCCAAATGAATTCTGACAAGGGTTGCATGCCTTGCCTCATTTCCATTAACTTCTCTTCATTCTCTGCTACCCTGTCTGGATTTTTAAATCTCAGTCTTAATAATTGAATAAATCCGTTTACATCATATAATTTGGGGGCTTGTTCATTGTGTAGTTGGGCCACCCAGTCTGAAACATCCCCTTCATTCATCTCATTTGTTATGGCCGCAACCAAATCGCGCTCTGTGGCATATTGATCTCCAAATTACTCTATATGGGATCAGATTCGAGTGAGAAAGTAATTGAAATGTTCATGGCGACCATCAAATATGGCCTTAAAGGGTATTTGGTCCGGCCTGGGTCGTGGTTGCGGAGGTGGCACAGGCCAGGCCTCTGCAGGTTGTACTGGAATTAAAGGAACTGGCCTGGTGGTGTACGTAGGCTGGGTAGGCCCCCTGTATCCTGGCTGGGTGGTGCCTCTCTGGAATAGGGGTCCCTGTGGCCTCACTGCCAGTTGGGGCTGCATTTGTGGTTGCCAGGAGGAAGATGGGTGTGGCCTGGTTCCCTGGTCAGGTGGAGGGGAAGTGGCTGCTGTCTGCTCTCTGGGCAACCCCCCTTCAGACCAGGGCTGTGTTGGTGCTGGCTGCCATTGGCATTGAATCCACCCCTGGCCTGGATAAAATCCCCACCCTGGAGGGATACTTTCTGAAGGGGGCAAAATTCCTTCTGGAAAATGAGGGGATTGCCTGGGGGGGCTGCAACATACCTCTGTCAGTTGATGCTTCTTTCTGGCTTCCACCAACTGGCATATGTATAGTCTCCTCATTCCTCACGATACTTGGGTAAGTGAATATGGGTGGTCTCAAGCTTCCACTCGTCCAAACAGACTGTGAGACCAAACCTGTCACCTTTAAATTCTGGAACTGTTGATGTAAATCTGCCCTTGATGGACTTCCAGGAATAATCTGGGGGTTGTCTTCTTGAGAGAATTCCGACCCCAATTGTCTCTCTTCCCACCAATCTGACAGAATAGCCATATGCCTGGGGCTAGAGAAAAATTTCTCTTCAGACAGCTGGGTTACATCTGGGTTATAACAACTTCTTGAGTGGAAACGCTTCAGTATAGCTCCCAAATCTCTTTCTCCTACTGCCATCCTGAAAGCATCCATCATCTCCTCCAAACAAGGGCTGGCAGTTTCAAATAATGCTCCGGAGGGAGGGCCGCCACACGCTCCCCCCTGCACATCTTCAACTTCGGCTGATTGTTGATCTCTCTCTATTTCTGGGAAAAGAACTCCAGGGTATCAGCCAACCCCTTAAAAAAAATGACTTTGGGAAATAAATGTAAGGCATCCAGAAAGTATCCATGATATCAATCACTCCGAGACATTTTTTCTCCAATTGATTTATTTAGAAACAGATCTGGCATGTCAAAGGCAATTTCCCAAAGTGAAATTTTTTGGGGGGCGTTACACAGAATCCACCTTCTCTCCTCCCTTCTCTCCTCTCACTTCCACACTTCATAAATCACGAGAACCAATTAACTGCCACTGGAATTTCTTAATACACCATACAGAATAACCTTGAACTTTTCAACTCCTCCAACTCTCTTAAAAAAATGTGGCAGCTGAATTTCAAAGCTGACATTGACTATGTATCAGAATGGTCAAACAAATGGCAACTTCAAATCTCAACGAATAAATGCTCTGTCTTACATATTGGCAAAAAAAAAATCCGAAAATAAAATACAAGCTGAATAGTCAAGACCTTGTTGATGATCCAAACTCTGTCAAGGACCTTGGAGTACTCATCTCAAATGATCTAAGTGCTAGAGCCCACTATAACTACATTGCCAAAAAGGCGTTAAGAGTTGTTATCCTAATCCTACATAGCTTTTTCTCTGGTAATATCACACTACTAACTGGAGCATACAAAACATTTGCTAGACCAATACTTGAATACAGCTCATCAGTCTGGAACCCACATTACGTATCTGATATGAATACAGTTGAGAAAGTCCAGAAATATTTCACAAGAAGAGTTCTCCACTCCTCTACTCGTTGCAGAATACCTTACACCACCAGACTTGAAATTCTAGACCTTGAACCTAGAACTACGCCACCTTCGGTCCGATCTAAGTATGGTACATAAAAATATATATTGCAATTTCCTACCTGTCAATGAATACTTCAGCTTCAACCATAACAATACAAGAGCAAACAATAGATACAAACTCAAGGCTAATCGCACCAAACTTGACTGCAGGACATACGACTTCAGCAACAGAGTGGTCAATGTCTGGAATGCTCTACCTGACTCAGTGGTTTCTTCCCCAAACCCCAAAAACTGTAACCTTAGACTGTCTACTATTGACCTCACCCCTTTCCTAAGAGGTCTGTAGGGGGCGTGCCTACCGTCCCTGTTCTATTGTTTTTTTTCCTTATATGTATCCATTTTATGTATTCTTAACTATGTTTATACTTATACCTGTTATCTTATAATTGCTTGACAAAACAAACAAACAAACAAACAAACAAACATTTGCCGGTTCTCCGAACTACTCAAAATTTCTGCTACTGATTCTCCAGAACTGGTCAGAACCTGCTGAATACCGCCTCTGGTTTTATTCCTTTTTTGTTATGTTTACATTTTTGTGATTTTTCCCGTTGTATTGTCATAAACCACCCAGTATAGCCCCACAGTGAGATAGGCACCAAACAAATTTAACAAACTAAGAAACAAATGGGTAACTTTCTTATAATCGTGGAGATGAGAGAGAAGGAGAGAAACTGCAGCACTGCGGTTTGTCAAGAAGAATTAGGCAGGAGAAATGGGGAGCCCCCTTCCCTTCCCCTCTGGTTGGCTGATAGCCAGAGCAGCTTTGGGGTTGCTGTGGCTAAGGAAACAAGTGGAAATCTACTCAACTTGGCATCGCTAAATGGGACCAAATAACCCAGACAAAGAAATGTGATTTTTGGAGCCCAGAATTTGCTGAGGTTGGGGAATTCCAATGCAGAGCTCGGATTTCCTCATTGCAGGACTGAACAATGTATGATGGGATAGGGAGGGGTGGGGGGAAAAGGAGGGGAGAAATTAAATAAACTGTTCCCAGTCTTCCCTTGCAAGCAAACAAGGCCCTCGCTTTCCGAACGAAGCCACTGCCTTACTGATAAGAAGAAAGAATTGTGGGTTGTTGTTTTTTACCTCCAGACAGTCACAATGTTTAAAAATAAGAAAGCATTACTGTATGTGGAAGGCAAAGAAGCAAACCCTTCGGATCTGACTTCCTGAGGAAGGTTCCCTGCTCTGCTTGCTTTGTAGAAGTTGCAGTTTTTTCCCCCCAAAGGGAAGCTGACATTGTGCAAAGCTCCAGCCACCAGTATAATCTGCATTTTTTTAAAAAAAAGGTTTCCTGGCCCAGGCAGCCTGCAAAGGCATTCTTAGAAAATAAAAGTGGCTTTGTTTGGTTCTAAGTGTCTCCACCTGTCCTGATGAAAACATTGCATAAAGTGAGGTAGTGAGAGGTGAAAAAAGGAAAGCTACTTTGTTAATTAGCTTTGTGCTAAACTGATGTGGTTTAACTGGCCTCATCCAACAACATATGGTTAGTGAACAATCTATTTTCTCCGGCCATTAGATAATTTTGTAGGGTTTAATCACATCTCTCTTTTTTCTTCCCTATCATAAAAGGGTGAAACATAGGAAAATGTTAACATTCTTGGGATTTATTTATTTAATTAATGCATATGGCCTCCTGTCTCATATACCAGCGTACCTGTCAGATTGGTCTAGTAGTAGTTAAGAATCAGGCTAGAAAGCAGAAGGCCATGAGTTCAGGTCCTGCATTAGCCAGGAAAGCCAGCGGAGTGATTTTTGGGGCAATCATTTTCTCTCAGACTCAATCCAACCCACCTCACTGGGTTGTTGTTGGGCAAATAGGAGGAGGAAAGTGTGTTGGATATATTTGCCGCTTTGAGTTATTTGTAGAAATAATAAAGACAAGATTCAAACAAAGGAATAAGTTTCTGGGCAATTGATAATCGAAACCAAATTGAAACACCCAATATTTAAAAACCACACCCATAACATAAAATTAGTTGATCAGAACATTCATAGCATTCCACATTCAGATCAGTATAATGTTACATGATCTCCCGTGTGCTGCCAAGGCCCCAGACCAGATGACAAAGTCAAGATTTTAAGGTCCTGTTCCAGTCTTTTAAATATTTTAAATCTCCTTTTCTGCACCTATTTCAGATAAAGTCCAATAGGAGCTTGAAATCCAATTCCATAACAGAATAACAGAGTTGGAAGGGATCTTGGAGGCCCTGTAATCCAACACCCTGCTCAAGCAGGAAACCTGAGGTGGGTATTCAGCAGGTTCTGACCAGTTCTGGAGAACCAGTAGCGGAAATTTTGAGTAGTTTGGAGAACCGGCAAATACCATTGCAGCCTGGCCACGCCCCCATCTCTTCTCTGCCTCCCGAGTTCCAGCTGATTGGCTGGGTCTTCTTTCGTTACCCTGCACAGGAGAAGGGAGCCGGAAAGCAGGTTAGTGGGGTGGGGAGGGAATGGGGATGTTACAGTATCCTTCCCCTGCCACGCCCACCAAGCCACGCCATGCCCACCAAGCCATGCCCACAGAACCGATAGTAACATTTTTTGAATCCCACCACTGCGGAGGAAACCCTATATCTATTTCAGACAATCAGTGATCCAATCCCTTCTTTAAAAATCTCCAGTGCTGGACCAACCACAACTTCTGAAGGCACATCTTTAAACTTAGAGAAAGGTATTGTGATTTGGGTTTTTTTGGTTATCAATCCTTTTGCTCACTTTTCGCCTCATGGCTGTAGCTCTGCCATGCTGTAAGAAAAATGTTGGTCACCTATTTCGAACAAAAGAACGTGTTGGTCTGACCCTTACAAAACGCTTTTTCTTCTGTCTTCTATTAAAGATAATGTCCAGTTTCCCCTTCTTTGCAGCTGTTTCTACAGAGAAATTTGCTTGACTTGGTGCTTCCAAGCATGATCACACGTAAGCATAACTCTACCCTGCCCTTGGCCTGATTATTTTCATTATTTGATATTTTTTTTTGGAACTTGGTTTATTTGGGCATAAATGCTATGCAAATGAACATTCACTAATAAAACAACAATAATGCAGAGTAGAATTTGCTTTCTTCTTATCAGCAGCTGCTGCACATGAGATCCACTCATCTTTTGCAAAATCAGTTTCCCGCTTCACCCCTGCCCCAATCCTGCAGGAATCTCTTCCCTTTTGAACTGTACTTTTTAGAAAGGTTGGATGTCCTTAAACCTTTTCCCAGGATATGATATCCGCCAATCAATTTTGCTTGGTTCAGTGGGTAGCATCTGTTAGTAACTCACATTAAAAAACAAGGCTGTGTTAACCTTCCTGGAAGAATCAAAACTGCAGAAGCTTCATCGACGTCATATAACAAAAAGAAGCTTTGAAGAAATTGGATCCAACCACTGCTCCATCCAGGGATCTGAATTAAAGCATTCCTGAAATGAACTGCTAGAACACGGTTTCTCAAACATGGCAACTTTAAGATGTGTGGACATCAACTCCCAGAATTCCCCAAAACTCCTCCAGAAGAGGTCTGTTCTCATCTGCTTCTGAAAGGCAGTGAAAGCTAGCTAATCTGATTGCTAACAAAAGGCTATTTCCCAGAATTCCTCAGAAATCCCCAGGCAGCAAAGAATTCTGGGAGTTGAAGTCCACACATCTTAAAAGTTGCCAAGTTTGAGAAACCTTGTATTAGATTCTGCTTGGACATATTCAGAGAAAAATTCATTCCCTCCTGAAGTAAATGATTCCATTGTCCACCTATTCTTGATGTTGGGCCATTTTTCCCCTAACATTCCTTCCTCTTAATTATTCTGCATTCTTCTCCTTTGGATGTAGGAGAACAGCCTTGATCTTCCTCTAGATGATATGTTTTCATGAACTTAGGAGTTTTAGCATTCCTCTCTCAGGCTCCTTTTTGAAGTCTAAATATCCTCAGAATCTTTTTCTTTCATAATAAGTCAAAGAGCTAAGCAGATGGAGATACCTCAGTGAGTGTGTATACAGCAACATCAATGAAGAGTGCCATGTTCAGCTCATGCCTACCATAGTAGGAGTTTAAAGAGGGATTTTCCAGCTGTGCCATTGGGCAAAGTAGGCATTGGCAAGGTTTCTGGGGCTGGTGGTGTTGTGTGTGAAAGGGCCCCTTGCTTTTATTGACTATGTCTGCCAGCTGCAGGCATTCCCCCCTGGTTCCTGATTTTCCAATTTAACTTTTTTAGTAGTTTATCGAAGTATAAAATACAAAGAAAAAAAATGATAAGTAAGAGAGGAAGGGGAAAAAAGGGGGTATAGTGTAACGGGAGAAGAAACAGGAAAAAGGCAGCAACTTCTGAATCTCTTTGGCACAGTTGAAGGTAGCAACATTACAACCACAACTTTTTGCTTTTAAACAAACAGTATGAACCAGCCATTTCTATAACAATAAGCCTGCCCGGTTTACAAAAACAGAACCAAAGTTTCATTCCCCCCACCCCACTGCAAACACAAACATCCGGAAGCAATTTCAAACCAGAGACAAAATTAAATATAATCTCTTTATTTGGATAAAAGGATTATTTTAACCATCTCAGCTTCTCCTTGCTGTGGGGAATAATACAGTAGATCATTCATTCTCGTATTTTCAAATCTAGTCCATAATATTTTACTAACTTTAGAATATTATTCAGCATTGCTTAAAGAACCAGCAGACCTGCATATACATACTTATTTTATATGGTTCCTGATTTTCAAGGTCACTCACTTTTTGGCAATTAGCAAAGTGGGGTTTTGTGGTCATGGTGGCCAAAAGTCATCTTTTCCACTTCTCCAAGCGAAGCTTCATCCTGGAGATGCTGCTACACAGCAACTTCCAAGGTCGTCTTTATTGTTGGGCTCTGGAGGGGGCAAGGCTGACCACAGAAGCTCTCCTACCTCAGAAGAGCTGTTCCCTAAATTATGGTAGCTGTTTAACATACATGTCCCACAGGTTTTGCTGCTAGATGCTTATCCCTAACAAAGGAGGCCTCTGTACTGGGGGAGAGGGCAAGCCTTGCTAGCCAGCACCCTCACATAAGAGCCGTGGTGAGGCAGTGGTTAGAATGCAGTACTGCAGGCTACTTCTGCTGGCTGCCGTCTGCCTGCAATTTGGCAGTTCAAATCTCACCAGGCTCAAGAGTAACTCAGTCTTCCATCCTTCTGAGGTGGGTAAAATGAGGACCCAGATTGTTGGGGGCAATATGTTGACTCTGTAAACCGCTTAGAGAGGGCTGTAAAGCACTGTGAAGCAGTATATAAGAATAGAATAGAATTATTTATTGGCCAAATGTGATTGGACACACAAGGAATTTGTCTTGGTGCAAATGCTCTCAGTGTACATAAAAGAAAAGATACATTCGTCAAGAATCATAAGGTACAACACTTAATATTAGTCATAGGGTACAATAAGCAGTCAAATCGTACTAGGAAACAGTCAATATAAATCGTAAGGATACAAGCGACAAAGTTACAGTCACAAGTGGGAGGGGATGGGCGATAAGGAGTGATGAGAAGATTAATAGTAATAGTAGTGCAGACTTTGTAAATAGTTGGACAGTGTTGAGGGAATTATTTGTTTAGCAGAGTGATGGCGTTCAGGGAAAAACTGTCCTTGTGTCTAGTTGTTCTGGTGTGCAATGCTCTATAGCGTTGTTTTGAGGGAAGGAGTTGAAACAGTTTATGTCCAGGATGTGAGGGGTCTGTGAATATTTTCACAGCCCTCTTTTAACTCATGCAATATACTTGATATATCCTTGATTGAAGGCAGGTTGGTAGTAATTGTTTTTTTTTCTGCAATCCTAATTACTCTCTGGAGTCTGTATCTGTCTTGTTGGGTTGTAGAACCAAACCAGACAGTTATAGAGTGCAGATGACAGACTCAATAATTCCTCTGTAGAACTGTATCAGCAGCTCCTTGGGTAGTTTGAGCTTTCTGAGTTGGTGCAGAAAGAACACTTTGTTGTGCTTTTTTGAGGACATTTTTGATGTTGACATTTTAGGTATTGTGATATGATAGAACCTAGAAATTTGCAGGTCTCTACTGGTGATGCAGTCTAAGTCTAAGTGCTATTGCTATTAAGGCCGACCTTGAAAGTAGCTTCTTAACCAGTATTCCAGCACTGAAACTGCTTGCAGCTGCACCATGGGTGTCCCAGATGAAAATCATCTTTCTTAGTGCAAAATAAGCTGAAGAAGCATCTCCTCATCTTCAACTGAATTAGGTTGGGGGCGGGGGGGAGGAGATGCAGAACTCTGTTGGTGCTGTTTCTAAAGTCAGAAGGACCTTCCTCCCTCTTGCCATGGGCAGGCTGAGAAGTGGGTCTTCTGCTGCTAGCAATCAGCACCCGCTAACAAACAAGCAGGTTTAAATAAACACAGAATTAAATTAAATAGCTATTAAGAATATGATCATTTCCCACAGGGTGAATTATTTTCCAACACTTGAAAAGTGACTACAGGCAGTTCTTGACTTACAACCATTTGTTTAGCAAACCAAAGTTACAGTGGTCCTGAAAAAAGCGACATAATTGGTTCTCACACTTACAACTGTCCCTGTGGTCATGTGATAAAAACTGAGGCGCTTGGCAACTGACATGTACTTAAGACAGTTGAAGCATCCCAGGGTAGTATTATAACTTAATGCCAAAGATTGCTAAAAGTATCCATTTCAAACAAAAAGTAATGGTAAAGGAAAAGGTTTCCCTTGTCCAGTCATATCTTATTCTAGGGGTGGTACTCATCTCAATTGCTTAGCTGAGGAAGCCAGCGTTGTCTGAAAACATTTCTGTGGTCATGTAGCCAGCATGACTATACACTAAGGCGCACAGAATGCTGTTACCTTCCCGCTGATGTGGTACCTATTTATCTACTTACATTTGCATGCCTTGGAATTGTTAGTGGGCAGGAGCTGGGATAAGGAATGGGAGCTCATCCTTGGGTCCTGAACACAAGTCGTCAGCTTTCTAACTGACAAGCTTAGCATCTTTAACCACTGCTTAGCTGAGGAAGCATCACACCCCCTATTATTTCAAACAAACCCCCATTAAAGAGTTCATAGAATTTCTGCCCTGCTTTAAAAAAAAAAACACCCCTCAGATTTTAATGGCCTTTCTACAACTCATGAAAGTGCTGGATATACCAATCTTGAGGGGAGGGGCAGATGCTGTTCTATAGAAGGAGGATAGTAGTTATAAAGGCCACCCCTGAGGCCCCCCACTGATTGGATCCCCTAGTGAAGGGGCCTGGAGAAGACCTCTTCTTCCAACAGCCAATATTGTATGGTCAAGTGATGGTTTCTTGAGGATGCATTATCTCCTTCAAGGCAAAAGGGAACCCCCTTGCTCAAGGATGCTCTCTCCATTGCCTTGACTCCATTGCCTGACACCTGTCTGGAGGTTTTGAGCAGTCATGCTGGCTGGGGAATTCTAGGAGTTGAAGTCCACACACCTTAAAGCTGCTGAGGTTGAAAAACACAAGACTTAGAGACCCTCTTGCTGAATTTTGGATTATATGGTCCTCTTCCAATGTTTTAGATTACACTGTTGTCCATTTCTCAACTTCTGTAACCTTGTTCTGTAGAACCTGAAAGCTCACAAAAAAGTTTTTTGTTTCTTGGTCCAACACACATATAGGCCAACTATGTTTTTTTGGACGAAAGAACAATGGGCAGCAGTCTCTCCCTGCGGGGCCTTTCAGAACACAAACAGGCTTAAGTACAAATTGTTATGAATGTAATCGTGATGGGGGGTGTGTGTGAAGAGGGGACATTCCAGGGCTACAGTACTGTGATCTCTTGCCAGTTCTCCCAAAAGGAATGGGGTCAAATGATAGAGGATTTTAAAACCAGATTACCTTTGCAAGTCTTCCTTTTTTTGCTTCCAGAGAGCTAAAACTTTATCTAGCTTAATGCAATGGATCTTAAGAGCAGTTAGGGAAGACCAGGCCTAGAATGACTAAGATAATAATAATAAAAAAAAACACTGTCCAAAAATCACCACTTCTTATCTGGGATTAAAGACCTCCCTTTCAGAAATGTCCACAAATTCCATTACAGTATTAAATTCCATATTCAATAGTCTAGGACTGCACCTTGGAAGGAAGCTGGAATCAAAAGGAAACTTGGAATGGTTCTAGGTTGTGGTTCACAGAAACATATTTGGGATAAGATTTTGATTCTTCTGTGGCCCTGATCTCAGCAAAAGAATTAACCATTGTCTAGGGCAGGGAATCAATCCCAGCTTCTGTTCTGGTGAGTAAAGCTATCTCCTAGTTGAGCTGAACTCCTGATAGATGCATTCCCAGGAGAGAGGTATGCATGTCTACTGCAATAACTCAGAAGAGGCTTGTTTATTTATTGATTTGACTTTTATCCCACCTTTATTGCTTTATAAGTAACTAAAGGCTGCAAACATGACTAATATTCCTTCATCCTCCTATTTTCTACACAACAACAACCTTGTGAGGCGAACTGGGCTGAGAGAGAATGACTGGCTAAAAGTCATCTAGTCAGCTTTCGGGCCTAAGGCAGGACTAGAACTCACGGTTTCCTGGTGATTGGCCAAAGTCATCCAGCCAGTTTTTCATGCCTAAAGAGGAACTAGAATTCAGTCTCCTAGCTTCTAGGTAAACACCTTTACCATTACACCAAGGATGTCTAAACTTGATAACTTCTAAGACTTATGGACTCTAAAGAGTGCAGAGAAGAACAATGAAGATGGTTAGGAGACTGGAGGCTAAAACATATAAAGAAACGGTTGCTGGAATTGGGTATGTCTAGTTTAATGAAAAGAAGGACTAGGGGTGACATGATAACAGTCTTCCAATATCTCAGGGGTTGCCACAAAGAAGAGGCAGTCAAGCTATTCTCCAAAGCACCTGAGGGCAGGACAAGAAGCAATGGGTGGAAACGAATCAAGGAGAGAAACAACTTAGAACTAAGGAGAAATTTCCTGACAGAACAATTAACCAGTGGGACAAATTGCCTCCTAAAGTTGTGAATGCTCCAACACTGGAAGTTTTTAAGAAGAGATGGGACAACCATTTGTCTGAAATGGTATAGAATTTCCTGCCTGAGCAAGGGGTTGGACTAGAACAAGGGCCTCCAACCTTGGCAACTATGCATGGACTTCAACTCCCAGAATTCCTGAGCTAAAATGACTGGAGGAGGAATTCTGGGAATTGAAGTCCACACGTTTTAAAGTTGCCAAGGTTGGAGACCCTTGGACTAGAGGACCTCCAAGGTGCCTTCCAACTCTCCTCTCTTCTCCTCTAGTCCCAGAATTCCACAGTCAGTCTTGCTGGGAAACTCTGGGACTTGACGTTTCCGAAGGGTGCACTATGCACCATGGCCACGGTCTTCTTTCCAGCATGGCAGCTCAAGTTCCCAACCCAGGATTTCCTAGCAGTTCGATTGCTAAGCACGGTTTAGCTGAGCTTGACCTGTTCAGAGACACCCCGAATTCCGCTCCGGCTTCGCTTCAGAAATAAGGATTCCCACCGAGCCTCAGACCAGAAGGGGCGCGCAACCCCGCCAGAGCGCAAACAAGCCCAGCGCACGTGGCCGGGCGAGAGGGGCGAGCTGGGGGGTGGGGGGGGGGAAGATGCAGGGTTTCCCCCCCCCCGAAGAGGCGGAGCCTTCGCGTTGTGGGCGGGTCCTGAGATTTAATAAATCCCCGGCGCGCTGGAACGGCGAGTAGGACTTCACTTAGCCGACCGTTGAAGCTCGAGGTGGGTCTTTGCGCTAAGCTGGAGCCGCTCGGGGTGCCTTGCTGGGTGGGGGGGGGGAAAGGAGGACGGGCACCTGGCCTTCAGGAAGAAGAGCGGCGGCTGCGCCCCCTTTTCCGCTCAGCCTTTTGTCCTCCTGCTCTGACGGGAGTCATGCTTTTAAATGGCCCGAGGCAAGCGGGCAACTGAAGCAGGGCACCGAAGGAGCCGGTTCGGTCGGGAGGAGACGACGACGGTGGGTGGGCGGGCGGCGTTTCCCCGGGGTCCCCCTCCAGCCTTCGGCGTTACCTGGCCGCTTGAAAAGAAAGGAAAGGCGGAGTGGGTGTCTAAAGGGACTGTGGGAAGGAGGCCGGGCCGGGTCCACGGCTCTCGGCTTGGCAAGGAAAGCCAGGATCCTTGCAGAGCCCCGTTGCTGTTCTGCATGTCTCCCCTTAGGGATTCCGCCGCCACCTGCGGGAGAAACTCCCCCTTCCCTTGTCCTGTCTCCCTTGAACTTTTCCCACTTTATTCTGGGAGTCTAGAAGGGGTTTCTCTCACCTGCCATGTATAGGCTGAATATCCTGAGAAAGTATCGTTTTTTTCAAACCTAGGATCCCCATAGAGAAGAGTTGCTTGTGGCGTGTCTATAGCAGCAGCAACAGCACTTAGACTTATATACCGCTTCACAGTGCTTTTTACAGCCCTCTCTAAGCTGTTTCCAGAGTCAGCCTATTTCCCCCAACAATCTGGGTCCTCATTTTACCCACCTGGGAAGGATGGAAGGCTGAGTCAATCTTGAGCCTGGTGAGATTCAAACTGCCAAATTGCAGGCAGCCGGCAGAAGGAGCCTGCAGTACTGCGCCACCTGGTATAGGTTGCTGGGAAAGACTTAAGCAGCCTAGTCTGAGATAGGCTCCTTGTTTAGCCCTTTAGTCCTCAGCAAAAGGACTTTGCAAGCTGCCTGCCCTAGAGAGGCATCTTACCTTTCCAGCTGAACAGAATAGTAACTCAAACTCTGTCCAATTTTAACTAGAGGAGAGAGTTAAACCTCTGGCTAACTCGGTTGTTCCCATCCTTCCTGATCCAGCACAAATATGGCAACATCATTTCTAGTGGACAGCCCAGACGTGAAGTACACTCAGGAGTTCATTGAGGCTAAGTACATCTATGACACAGTACAGGTCTGCCAGGAGAATGGTGTCACCAAGGTAAGATGGGGGCAGGGCTTTCTTAACATATGGGCCTGATGGACACTTGCCTGTGGTCCCCATGAGCTCAGGGACCCCTTACTAATCTGTGTATGTTAACCCTTCAGTGCACCTTGTATCATATAAATACGGCAACATATTACATTTACTGCATTTTTAAAATTAATACTAACATGCAAAAATTTATTTAATTTTATCGACCGTTTACATTTTTATTCCTGTGAGTAGTTGTCGTAGGGGCCCCAATACACTGCTTTGCCTGGGGCCCATAATGCTGTTAAGATGGCCCTGAGATGGGGGCACACTGGCTTTTCTTGGTTGAAAAAAAATCACAATAGTTTGTGCTTCAAATAGGAAAACGCACAGTTAAAGTCAGTTGAAGCAGTCAAATTCAGCTTTGCCAGTGCTGGGTGGGGGATTATGAGAGATAAACATCTGGAAGGCACTGGGGGAAAACTAGCCAAATCATTAGATCAGGGGTATCGAACTTGCATCATCACGGCATTACCGCGTGATGTATTACAACTTTTTTCTCCTTTGTTAAATTGGGCGTGAGCATGGCCAGTGTGTGATGCATCCAGCCCAGGGGCTGCAAGTTTGACAGCCCTGCATTAGATGATAAGGAAGAGGATGGTAGCAATAAATTGTCTGAGGTGTATATCCAGTCAGTACTGTTGTTAGAAGCGAATATTGACAAGCTCTGCTGAACTTCACATTTTGCTGAAATGTGAACATTTTTAGAGGGAAAATCACCAATGAGACATGAGGGGCTAATCAGGATGGAGCAGTTAACTGTTAACCAGTGGTAATGTGGCTGGAAAAGTACACTGCTCAAAAAAAATAAAGGGAACACTTAAATAACACAATGTAACTCCAAGTCAATCACACTTCCGTTAAATCAAACTGTCCACTTAGGTAGGAACATTGATTGACAATCCACTTCACATGTTGTTGTGCAAATGGAATAGACAACAGGTGGAAAGCATAGGCAGCTAGCAAGACATCCCCAATAAAGGAGTGGTTCTGCAGGTGGTGACCACAGACCAACTCTCAGTTCCTATGCTTTCTGGCTGATGGTTTGGTCACTTTTGAATGCTGGCAGTGCTTTCACTCTAGTGGTAGCATGAGACAGTCTACAACCCACACAAGTGGCTCAGGTAGTGCAGCTCATCCAGGATGGCACATCAATGCGAGCTGTGGCAAGAAGGTTTGCTGTGTCTGTCAGTGTAGTGTCCAGAGCATGGAGGCGCTACCAGGAGACAGGCCAGTATATCAGGAGACGTGGAGGAGGCCGTAGGAGGGCAACAACCCAGCATCAGGACCGCTACCTCTGTCTTTGTGCAAGGAGGGACAGGAGGAGCACTGCCAGAGCCCTGCAAAAAGACCTCCAGCGGGCCACAAATGTGCATGTGGCTACTCAAACAGTCAGAAACAGACTCCATGAGGGTGGTATGAGGGGCCAACGTCCACAGGTGGGGGTTGTGCTTACAGCCCAACACCGTGCAGGACATTTGGCATTTGCCAGAGAACACCAAGATTGGCAAATTCGCCACTGGTGCCCTGTGCTCTTCACAGATGAAAGCAGGTTCACACTGAGCACATGTGACAGACGTGACAGGGTCTGGAGACACCGTGGAGAACGTTCTGCTGCCTGCAACATCCTCCAGCATGACCAGTTTGGCGGTGGATCAGTAATGGTGTGGGGTGGCATTTCTTTAGGGGTCCGCACAGCCCTCCATGTGCTCGCCAGAGGTAGCCTGACTGCCATTAGGTACTGAGATGAGATCCTCAGACCCCTTGTGAGACCATATGCTGGTGCGGTTGACCCTGGGTTCCTCCTAATGCACGACAATGCTAGACCTCATGTGGCTGGAGTGTGTCAGCAGTTCCTGCAAGATGAAGGCATTGATGCTATGGACTGGCCCGCCCGTTCCCCAGACCTGAATCCAATTGAGCACATCTGGGACATCATGTCTCGCTCCATCCACCAATACCACGTTGCACCACAGACTGTCCAGGAGTTGGGGGATGCTTTAGTCCAGGTGTGGGAGGAGATCCCTCAGGAGACCATCCGCCACCTCATCAGGAGCATGCCCAGGCGTTGTAGGGAGGTCATACAGGCACGTGGAGGCCACACACACTACTGAGCCTCATTTTGACTTGTTTTAAGGACATTACAACAAAGTTGGATCAGCCTGTAGTGTTTTTTTCCACTTTAATTTTGAGTGTAACTCCAAATCCAGACCTCCATGGGTTGCTAAATTTGATTTCCATTGATAATTTTTGTGTGATTTTGTTGTCAGCACATTCAACTATGTAATGAACAACGTATTTAATAAGAATATTTCATTCATTCAGATCTAGGATGTTTTATTTTTGTGTTCCCTTTATTTTTTTGAGCAGTGTAGAAAGAAGATGGCAGAGAATATTCTAGAAAAGAGAATTGGTGGCTGACAGGAATTGTGAACAAGAATTCAGATTGCAACTGTCAGTTTCCTATCCTAGGTGTCTGAATATAAATAAAGTAGTGCAAAATTAAACAGGAAAAAATCATCCAGAAGCTTTTAAATGGATGTTACATTGCATTAAGACCCAAAGGAACACCACCTGTTCTTCAACAATGGGTGAAGAGGAAGACACCTAATTTTTTTTTCAAGTAGGGCACCCCTTACAGAGTTAGTAAAATCTGTAATGAAAGTCTCAGGTTTTTGGGAAAAAACGAAAGGGATTACAGGTTTACAGGGATCCCACAGGTTCCAAATTGCCCAATGAGAAGACAGAGTTGGAAAAAGGTCTTGAAAAGTGGAAAGCAAAGGTAAGGGGAACAGAAAGAAAATGAACATACAAGGAACTGTAAAGACCAGACATCTGGCTGAGAAATAATAAGAGGCTAGGTGACCCTAGTATAAAGGGCAGAGGTGAAGAAGAGGCCTGAATGTCATCCTTGCCTGTTTTCTTTCACTTACTGGCTTTAGGCCTCTTATGTTATAAAGGCTAAGCTAGATCAGAAAGCTTCCAGACATTCCACTTGCTTGGGAAATAAACTGGAATGCTTGTAAGTTGGTTTCTTTGAGACTAGTCCCTATTTTGTCAAAGAAACCAACTTACAGGCATCGGGGAGGGAGGTGGTAGAATTTTATACTGATCCTGAGGAAAGGGGATTGTTTCTTGGAGTAAACGCAGAATTTAGGAAGGGGTTTTGAAGGTAGATTAGGAACCCTAAAGTCCTTGGCAAACCAGCAACAAAGGTCATCTGGGAATGTGATCCATCTTCCTATTGGTGCCTCAGTTAACCTGACTGCAATAAAATCTGAAAGTACCATTTCTAAATGGAAGCAGACAGTTCAGCCAGATGAATTAAGAACCTTCTGCACAGTATTGCTCAAGCGTAGGGGTTTTGTTAACAAGGAGAAGAGAATTTGGGAATTTGAGAATTTTCTATGATCCATTGGAATTTTGAGCTGTTATTGTAATCGTTCACCTACATTAGTGTTTCTGAACTTGAGCAACCTTTCGTCCGTGGGCTTCAGTTCCCAGAATTCCTCAGCCAGCATCCTGGTTAGGGAATTCTGGGAGTTGAAATCCACATACCTTAATGTCACCAAGGTTAAGAAACACTAACCTAAATAATGGCAAATGGTGTAGGAGTAGAAATAAGAATGATTTTGTGTTTTGGAGTTAGCATATCTTGCTGACTCCTTTTATCCTCACTGAGCTTCTGATCTCACAAGGTTTCTATGGTGGGCTGTTTCCACAGGTCAAGCCAACTTCTACTGATCTCACTTTCCACACAGGCCTGCGGGTCCCCAAGTTGGGTGTGATGCTTGTTGGCTGGGGGGGAAACAATGGCACAACAGTGACTGCTGCTGTTTTGGCCAATAGACTGGGTCTCTCTTGGATGACCAAGAGGGGTCAAAAGGTAAGTGAGCCATTCAGATTCTTGGTTATATGTGTCACGTTTTCTGAGAGGGACTTAAATTGTGAGCAGGAAAACTAGTTTATAATCTCCAAAGTCTAATGAATATCAAGCTTTATCTTACTCCTAGTGAGAGGAGACCAAACATAAACATTATGGAATATTCTACCAGGTTTCATAAATGGCATTTAATGGGTTTGGTAAAATATCCTACCCTAGCATTTGAGGTGACTATGTTGCTCAATTTTAGTGATTTTTTAAACGGAAAATATTTACAGTTTTTATACTCCCAAAATTTGAGTTCAAGTAGTTTGGGATAATCTTTTCTCCCACCTTTCCTTTTCAGGAAAAAAAACAACCAGAATTTTTGTATTAGAATGTTATGTACTTAACCTTGTATATTAAGGAATGTTTTTATATTTTAAGATTAGCAGGAAAGGTGGAAAACTAATAGGGTAACTTATAAGGTAAAAATATAAACATGTTACATATTAATCATGCATTCCTCTAGTATTCATAGGTTCTGAATAAATCCTTGTCTGGATGGTGGAAGGACCTTAATTTTATGGGGAAAGGGAGATATAAAGATCATGTCTTAAATCTGTACTAAACATGACTTGAAGGACTTGAAAGGTGATAATTTAGGCAGGAGAAAATAATAGGGTATGATGCTCACATATAAAGTGAAATCTTAGTGGACTTGTGGGGACCAGCTATTTTCCCACTAATGTTTTTCCTAAATGTCTCTAAATTGTGTATAAGAGCCAGTTTGGTCTAAGAAGGCACCAGGCTAGAAACTGGGAGACTGTGAGTTCTAGTCCTCCCCTTAGGCACAAAATCAGGTGGGTCACTTTGGGCAAGTCATCTTCTCTCAGCCCTAGGAAGGAGGCAATGGCAGATCAATTCTGAAAAGCCTTGCTAAGAAGGACTAGTCCAGGCTATCACCAGGATTCAATGCTGATTTGAAGGCATCCCCCCAAAATCTGTGCAACCTGGTGGGTCTGATGATGCTGGACGAAATTGCCTGCTGTGTAACTCTGCTCCTCAAGTGTCCTGGATGAACCAGGCAAGTTCTCCAGTATTTCCAGCAATTTTAGGCCATTCTCCTCATCTGCTCTGAAATCTTTTGAAGTGCAGATGAAAGGACCGTGTCTCTTTTCCCTAACATTAAACACTTCCTAAAAGTTTTTCAGAATAGTGCTTTTTCAGCAGAGGGGACAATTATGCAGACAGTCCTCTTCTCTACATATGTTCAAATGGAGCCTATTCGGTTAGAACGGGGGTAGGGAAACTTGACTCTTCTATCACTTATGGACTCCAACTCCCAGAATTCCTGAGTGAGCCGTAAAAGGTTCCCCATCCTTCGCCTACTGGTTCCCCATACCCTGGCCTAGGACATATTCTTTATCTGTCCTACATTTGTATATTAAACAGTCCCACTCAAGTCAAAAATTGATTTCCCCCACAACTGAAAAACCAGTAGGCCAGGGATGGGGAACCTTTTATGGCTCACTCAGGAATTCTGGGAGTTGAAGTCCATAAGTGATAGAAGAGTCAAGTTTTCCCCCTTGGGTTAGAAGACCAAATTAAAGGCTATCTAGGGTGCTCAGGTAGGAGTCGGTGGCAGCCCCTTCCAACTCTAGGCTTCTGAAATGTAATATAAAAAGCAAATGGTCCATGCTGGATAACGTCATTAGGTGGTTCCATTCAATGCTTCACCCTCTGCCTAATCTGATGCCGGGTCTCCCCGCTTCTACCCCTCAGCATGCCAACTACTATGGCTCTCTTTTACAAGCATCCACAGTATGTCTCGGGACCGGTCCCTCTGGAGATGTCTGTATTCCTTTCCGTGATATGCTCCCCATGGTGCATCCTAATGACATTGTTTTTGATGGTAAGTGCTGGTTTGGAGGAGGAAAAAATGTCAAGGGAAGGGGGTCTGCCTGCCTTCTTTTTAAAGTTGCATACTTTAATGAGGAGAACAGTCAAAGGCAAAAAATGGAAGTAGGTAGTCATATTAAGGTATGGGCCTTACCCTGTGGTAAGATAGGCGGCCAATACATTTTGAATTTCATCCTGCTAGGCTGGGACATTTCCTCCATGAATTTGGCTGATGCCATGCGCAGGGCTGAGGTCTTAGATTGGGCCCTTCAAGAACAGCTGCGCCCTTACATGGTAGGCCTGAAGCCTCGGCCTTCCATCTACATCCCGAAGTTCATTGCTGCCAATCAGGGAGAAAGAGCTGACAATGTTCTGACCGGAAGCAAAGCTGAGCAGGTGAGTAGAAGGCGTAAAGTTACTCAGTCCTTGATAGCAATAGCACTTAGATTTATTACAGTGCTTTACAGCCCTCTCTAAGCGGTTTACAGAGTCAGCTTATCGCCCCCAACAATCTGGGTCCTCATTTTACCCACCTTGGAAGGATGGAAGGCTGAGTCAATCTTTAGCCTGGTGAGATTCGAACTGCCAAATTGCAGTCATCAGTCAGTCAGCAAAAGTAGCCTGCAGTACTGCATTCTAACCACTGTGCCACCACGGCTCATTTAGCTCAATATTCATTTGTGCAGCAGGTTAACAGAAGTCTGTTTTAAAAGGAGCCCCTCTAAAAAATGGTGAGATCCATTTTTGATAGGGCTAGGCTTAAAAACATTAGTCAAAACTGGATTTAAGTTCAAACTGAATTAAATACGTACAATACTTCTGCAATAAAAATACCATTTGGTTATTTTGAATAGCAATTTTGGGAAGTGTGCTTGGGGCACTTCCTTCAAGGCTTTGGGGGAGGAATTTGTTGTACAGCTTTTGCATTTCTGTCCAGCCTGCAGGTGCTTCTTATTGAATCTCAATTCTTGGCAATGAGATGGACAGGTCCAAGCTGTTTTCTTGGGAGCATTTTTTCCAGGTTTAAGAGAGTGGCCAGGTCAAAGCCACTCTCCTGGCTTCCATGTCTAACACAGGGACAGAATTTGGATTTCCCTGCTCTGTCTAGTGCCATAACCATTAAACCAGCGGTAGTGAGCTTTTCAATTCAGCATGACAAAAATATGGACATTGCTGGTGTGTCACACCTTCCACCCCATCCCAAACAACAGAAAAACTATGTCCCTTCTACCTAGGTCACCCTGAGCATAGCACCTGGCTGCACCAAGGCTGGCCCTGGGCCTCAGCATCAGTTCTAGCATCACCTCTGCCACTTTAAAAGGCTGCCTTGCACCATTTGTCACGGAGCACAAGGCTTGGGGAGTTGTGCAGTTCCTCCCCCCCAACCCCTGGCCCAGGGTTCCCCAGGATTGCCCATGCACCACTTATCTTCAGGCAGTGTTTTCTTCTGTTGACAGGCCCCTGAGGCCTATTGGAGGCAGCTCCAGGGCACACGAGGCCCTCCATTCTTATGTGGCTTTGGAGAACGCTTTTCCGCAGCCTCTGGAAACCATGTGAAAGTATGCTCCATCCTCGCATGAATTTTAAAGACTTTAGAGACTCACAAGAGCACACACCATTCTTGTGCAGCCTCTGTAACCTCTGATAATCATATGCGAATGGGTGTGCTTTCATGAATAGTTGTTATCAGGTGTTGATGAATGCTGGCATGTCTCCTTTGACATACAGGTCACAGGTTCATGACCACTGCAAAGTGATTTCTCAACCTACACAAGAGATGATTTTTGCAGGGTGAAGAGGTGTCTTCAAGTCAATTTTCTGACTCATGATAAATGCCTGGATTAATTCCTGCTATTTTCTTAGCAAGGTTTTTCAGAAGTATTTAGCCATTGCCTCCTTCTTAGGGCTGAGAGTGACTGACTGACCCAAGGTCATCAAGCTGGCTTTGTGCCTGAGGCAGGACTAGAACTCAGAAACTCCCAGTTTTTAGCCTTAGGCCTTAACTCCTACACCAAACTAGCTCTCCTAGTTATGCACATTTTCAAAGCAGATCAAGAACTGAGGGATTATTTTTCACCTTAAAAATACTTTTATCCAAAACTTTTGGAGATTAAACTTGGCATATCTGCCACTCTTCACTAACAACAGGACCAGATGCTCTAGGAGTACAACATAGCTGTCTAATTTTCCCTCCCATTAAACTAGGAAGCTCCTTAGGCCATTTAGGCCTAATATTCTCTCCAACAATTTGCAGGCAATCTCTGTGGTCCTATTTCAGTAAGAGGCCTTTCCCAGTTGCTGCTGGAAATTACTTGCTTGGAAATTGCTGGCATTGTTAGGCACTGAACAGAAATTTAAAAAATTAAGGATGCAAATGTTACAGCAGTACTATATATAATCTAAATTGCCTAGATTAGTTAAATCCCAATTTATTTTCTTTTATCCAGGGCTTTTCCCAAGTGGGCAGTATATAGCATGTATTATCTTATTCAGCTTGGATGTTACCTTCTTATTTCAGATGGGAGAAGAAAGGGGTTTATTAAAGGCTGCTGGGTCATTTGAACTGGCAATTTCTCGCATTAGATCCTGCTTATTTGGATCCAAATTTATGGGTAGTTTATTTATTTAGCGAATTTATATTGCCACCCTTTTAGTGACTCTAGGTGGCTTACAAACAGTAATAGTTGTTTGTGATGCATCCAGGATATATTTATAAAGGTTGGCTTAAGTGCCTTGATTAGGAATCTGGTATGCCTTTTTGGAATTAGTTCTTTGTGAGAAGCATCAATGCAATTCATTGTTTGTAGTAAAGATCTGACATTTTGCTTACATATTTTTTCCTCCAAAGATGGCTCGGATTCGCCGTGATATCCAGGACTTCAAGAACTCCAGTCAGGTGGAGAAGGTGATTGTCCTCTGGACAGCCAACACTGAGTGCTTCTGTGAAATCCATCCTGGTGTGAATGATACAGCTAGCAATTTACTCCAAACAATTGAGGTGAGATATGAGTGTATTTATTTCCTTGCTTCTTTCATCCCATATTGGCTCTTCTTGTTCCTTTAAATCAGGGGTATCAAACTGGCAACCTGCACGTCAGATGCGTCACATGCAGGCCACGCCCTCTGCAAAAGCCAAAACCGTATGTCACGTGACACGATCGAGTTTGACACCCGTGCTTTAAATGTATATTCCTTTTCCTTTACTTGAACTTTAGTTTTTAGAAATGTTGCATTGAGATTAGGCACCTACATGTTACAAATCTAAACCAATTAAAAACTTATTATTCCCGTTAGTTGGCCATCTACTCTCCTCCCCCACCCCATCACATACGACTTATGAGCCAGGCTTTTAATGAAAGTATATTTGTATGTTTTCTCAGCTACTTGACTATGCTAGGGAGGTTAATGCTTTGGAAAACCAACTTATAATTGTGGTGTAAGTATGTCCCAAATATCGCCTACTTTAATTTTTAGCTGTGGTACATAATTAAGAGAAAGATTTTTGCAGAAAGAAAATACAATAGCCTAAGTTTTAAAGGAACACATTTGTAGCAAAGGTTGAGGGAGAGAAATATTCAGCTTTATTTAACTGTGATTACCTTGTGCAGCCTTGTCCAATCCCATTTTCCCCCCCAGATGTACAGGTGTTACAATTTCCAAAATCCTCAGACAACCCTGAGCATTTGCAGTTATATTACAACTTTTGTATTTCATCAAAAAGAATTGTATTATCCACTTTCCTAAACATATTTGTGTTTTGGTTTAAGTGAGATAAGTGAACCCAGCCAGTTTAGTTCATAATAGCTCAGGGTTGACCTTATGAATGAACCCAGCCAGTTCTAGCTGGTATCTTGGCTTAATACAATGTGTGAACCAGCTATTCTGTACTCCAGATTGTATCTCAGTCCTTCCTCCTCCATTGCCCTCTTCTGTGCTTTCTCTAATTTATAGACATTTCCAACAATAGTTCATTGAAGATGTGGGTCTCTGTGGGCTGAAGGGGCAGAAGAGGAGCTCTGCCTTTCAGCCTCCTGACCAACTGACCTCTTGATGCTTTTCCCCAGGCTGGCCTGGAGGTTTCTCCTTCTACACTCTTCGCTGTGGCAAGTATCCTGGAAGGTTGTACCTACATCAATGGCTCCCCACAAAACACCTTTGTGCCAGGAGTTATGGAGCTTGCTACCCAGCAAGGAGTCTTTATAGCCGGAGACGATTTCAAATCTGGCCAGACTAAGCTCAAGTCAGTTCTAGTGGATTTCCTCATCAGCTCTGGCATTAAGGTGAGTGACAACAGTAGGATGGGACATGATGCCCTTGGACTTGCTGGTTATTCTGTAAGATTGGGTAATACATGGCCTCCCACAAGTGGTGGAATTCCAGCTTCTAATAACCCCAGACCCCACAGCTTATGATGAGGGATGCTGGGAACAGTAGTTTAAAAACATAGGGAGGAGGCATAGATTTTTCCACCTGTGCTATAACTTTAGTACAGGTGATTCTCGCCCTGCAATCATGCCAGCTATGGGACAGGTGTTTTATGGCCTTTATAACACCCCTCCAGCTGTCATAGATGCATCCTCCCCCCAGGCATATGGCTGCATGTCAGTGCTTGGCAACTGGTCACTTTTTATGACTAGTCATGGCATTCTGCAGTCAGTGTGGCTGCAAACCCATTTTTTTTATGTTCCAGCAAAAACTGCCATTTGATTGAATTGATTTGCTTAATGACTGCCACGTATGTTTAACAATTACTGCGTTTTCTTAAGAACTTGGGGGAAAATGTTGGAAAAACAGTTCCAGTCATGTGGGTGTCTCAGCGTGTGACCGTTAACAACTTATAACTGGATTTCCGATCTCATTTGCAGCCATAAGTTGAAGGCTACCTGTATGATCTTCGCTGGAACCAATTTACACATTTTCATATTGCAAACCACGCAAAAATTCACAGGCTCAGGGTAAAAAAAAATAGGAAACTCCATGAACATGTACTTCATAATGCTAATATTTTGTAATTGTAATTCGAATGATATGTGAACTTCAAGACCTCCAGAAAGTTCTTAAATTTATGCCAATTTCAAATAGAACAAATCTCTGGTTGAGCATGGGCAGTTTTTTCCCCCATGCGAATATCTGTGGTGGCGCAGTAGTTAGAATGAAGAATTGAAGGCTAATTCTTCCAACTGCCAGCAGTTCAATTCTCATTGACTCGACCTTCCATCCTTCCGAGGTTGGTAAAATGATCCAGATTGTTGGGGGCAAGATGCTGAGGCTTAGAGAGGGCTGTAAAGCACTGTGAAGCAGTATATAAGTGCTACTGCTATCCTCCTGACGCATTTGCAATTATATTGCCCTTTGGCTGAATTTGAGGTGATGGGTGTGATAGGCCAGCACATCTGGAAGGGATTGTTTCAAGGCAGATTACCTCCCATATGAAATGGAAACCTTTCGCTTTTAGTTAATGAAATTCAGGAATAGTTGAAAAGCTGGAGAAAGATTAACAAGTCTACAAATGACCATGGGAGATCTCTGGCCTCAGGTATCCCTTCCATTAAAATCTATGTGCAAAGGTAAGCAGGCTCTGTAACTTGATCTCAATGGGAATGCAAATGCCATTCTTCCAAAGACGAACAAAAGGATGTAATCTCCCAAATTGAGCAAGCAGTCATTGCTTTGCAATATGCATATGGAGTAGCATTCTTTCCTCTCATTGTTTTCCCCCAAAAGCTCATACTAAAAGACTAGAAACCTCACGTTTTCAACAACTGCCCTTTCCTTCCTTACAGCCAGTCTCCATTGTTAGCTATAACCACCTGGGCAACAATGATGGAAGGAACCTGTCTGCACCAGCTCAGTTCCGCGCCAAAGAAATTTCCAAGAGCAATGTGGTGGATGACATGGTGAAGTCGAACCCCGTCCTATATGGGCCAGGGGAACATCCGGATCACTGCGTGAGTAGGAGGCAGTGGCACGGTTTGGGGCAACGGTGATCGTGGCCCAACCTAGTTGTGTGGTGTGCATTATCAGGGGTGTTCATCTCTTTTAGCTGCAAGGGGTTATTTACTTGTTGCTTGCTCATAGACACCACTGCACACTCCCCGGACAGGTGGTGATCAAGTACGTGCCCTACATCGGTGACAGCAAGCGGGCACTAGATGAATATACCTCAGAGATCGCTTTGGGGGGGACCAACACCATCGTCATTCACAATATGTGCGAGGTGGGTACAACGCTTTAGGATTCCACGTGAGGCAGACGTGTTCTGGAAGCCCTATATTGGAGAGGAGATTACGGATTATTTTTTCCAGCAACCCCGTTCAAGCGATTGGAAGGGGAGGAGCATAGAAAGGAGGTATTCCGTTTCTTGCTTAGCCCACAGGCAGGGGGAGAACTGCCAGTTCCGAATTTAGGAAATTGGTGCACCTGGAATTCCTACACCGGGGTGGTGGTGGTGGTGAAGGAATGGTTACGTTGGAACAACCTTCAGAGTTGCATTTCTGATGTGTTCTGCAGGATTCGTTACTGGCTGCTCCCATAATTTTGGACTTGGTCATTCTGGCTGAACTCTGCCAACGGATCCAGGTGGGCATAGGAGATGCCAAGCCGGAGCCCCTTCACAGCGTCTTGTCCCTCTTGAGCTTCCTCTGCAAGGCTCCCCTTGTTCCTAAAGGCGCTCCAGTGGTCAATGCACTCTTCCGTCAACGGGCTGCCATTGAGAACCTGTTCAGGTAACCCTCTTGGATAACATCCTGAACTTGGGGCAGCAACCAGCTGTATATGAATTGTGTCACAGTGGAAATCTGTACTTGCTCTGCATACTACTACACTTTATTTGCCAAATTTGGGTACCACCCACCTCACTCTCAGTGTGACTCTGGGTGGTGTACAGCTAAAACAACACAACTAATTTTAAAGCTAGTTGAGGCTTAATTAAATTCTCAAAGAGAGTGGAAGATGCATCAGGGCTCCGGTTACATAGGTTCACTCCCAGCTGCTCTTTGGAGTTTGCAAAAGGAGCATTTTCTTTCATTTTTTATTCACAATTCTGAACCTCCTATCTCCCGCAAAGAGTTGTGAAGGTAACCATAGCAACTCCTGAATTTGTTTGACTCGGCCTGCTGAGAACTGTGTTCGAGTCACCATGGTAACCCTGCACATTTCTTCCTTGCAGGTCTCTGGTTTCTCTCTTTTTCGGGCCCTTCATTAGCCCCTAAACCTATTAACTTTAACTTAAAATGTAGCACTCGGTTCCCACATGTTAAGACAGACAACAGCCCTCCTGTTTTCCCCAAGGACCTGATACTTGGAGATAGCTCCCTCCCCTGATTTGTATTTAGTTGTCATGGTTACAAGTTGCTGTTACACCTATTTTTGTGAACTTAACCAATTTCTGAAAAGCCAGAAAGCCCTTTTTTTTATGGCAGAGTTCCTTAAAGTCTGTGTTACTCCTCAGCCATAGATTTCCTAGCCAACAGTTTTAATTCATGGTCCTCCCTTGAGTTTTATAAGCAGAACACACCACCACCCCTTTCTTCCTGCATGATGGTATCAGCCTGTCTCCTTTTGACTGAAAATTTAAACCGTGTGTGTGTGTTTGGGAGTGGGAATGATTGCTTGCAAGGAAAGTATGTTAACCTGCTGGCTTTTTTCCTTTCTTTCACAGGGCCTGCGTTGGGCTCCCACCTCAAAACCACATGCAGCTGGAATACAAGACCCAGAGATTGTGGAGCTGTGCAAAGCATGGCCATTCCCCTGTGCCCCCAGCTTGGGTAGCCACTCCTAAAAAGGCAGCCCCCCACATGAATGGCTTTGTGGATCCCATTGAAAGCAATGGCCTCCCAGATTGCAGTGCCCGCACTTAAGTGACCTGCAAAATTAGAAGCCCACAGCATGCTCCACTACTAGTCAACACTGTATGGTAACCAGACCAGATTTACAACTTGGACTGTCTGCCTCCTTGACACTCCCCCACCCACCCAAAACCCTTTTATATTTGGTTACTTAGATTTTTATGTAGTAAGTGGCAAAGCTGTATTTTGGGGACAGGCAACATACCTTCTTTTACTGTGTCCTTACCTGTTACGAATGAAATTTAATTTGAACGCTTGAATGTTTGAAATCAGATGTAACTATAGTCGTATCTTTCCTCTAGCTCAGAAATTTAGATATATTTGGCTGTCCTTTTTTTAATGGTGACATTGGAATAAACACACTGAAAGATGACAGGTCCTGGTTATTTTGTGATATTCACCTCCAACCTTTCATTGTCGGCTAAGAAGGCTATCCCAACCCCTTCTGGCATGCAGATCTCTGTGGCTTGTACAATCTATAGCAGGGATGGCTAACCAAGTGCCCAAAGCGCACACACATGTGCACCCCCAAAATGTAACGTGCATGTGCCCCACCCCTGCACATATGTGCATGACAACTGCTCATGCAACCCCGTGTGCGCCCTTCCCCCTGTGCATGGGTGGCAGATACCAGAAGACCAGCTGTCTGGCGGGAGGCTCACGTGCATGCACAGTGGAGCTGAGCCGGGGCGATGGCTCATGTGCCCAGAGAGAGGTCTCTTTGTGCCACCTCTGCCACAGGTTCGCCATCACGGATCTATAGAAAACTCACGTATAATACATCCTGTAAATGATAACTAGAAAAAAACACACATCCAGTGAAGGTTTACGTTGTTGCTAGGACTTGACAAAGGACTTGACAAACTGGTTGCTGGTACATTTAAAAAACAACGAATGTTGATTGAACCAAGCTGATCTTAAGATGGCTAAGTACAGCTTCGGTATTAAGAAATAGTGTGCCTTTGATGATTAGGACAGGAAAGAAGGGTTTCTTGACTAACTATGGAGATCTGGCTGGATCTTTGCTGTAGTAGAAAAAGATTGTACTCAAATTTATTCTTGCTCTGCCCTACCAGTGCCTCTGTAGTCCGAATGAAAATGAGTTGCTGTGATTCAAATAAGAAAAACATGTGATCTTCCTGCAGGAGGCTTGCTGCTGGCATCTGGCCACCAGATGTTGGCTTAGTTGAATCTTGGATTTTATCTTAGCAGTATAAGGGTTTGTCCCCTGAGGGAAGATAATAGATTGTTCTGCTTGCTGAATGGGAAAAAACAAACTACTTGCAGACATTTTTTTTTCTTAAAAAAATCCAAATTACATTTATTGATGCAAGTTTTCTCATTGGAAACCTTAAAAATTCAACGACTTCCTCCAAAAATGGTATTTTATTTACACAGAATAACAATGAAAAAAAGCCCAAGCTGATGCTGTAATTCCTTTGGATCTGGATTGAGGCAGCAAATTTGTCTTCTTTCCCATTCTTTGAATTTGTGCAGAAGCTGACCCCAAACCCAGAGAAAAGGAACAGAGTCAAACATTTCTCTTCTCCCCAATATACTTTTTACAATCTCACAAAAGCTGTGAAACCCCAACACTTCAAAAGTGTTAAGATGTTATGAATATGAATTTGATTCCTCATTTTTTCCAGCCACAAATTAATTTGCTTCTGTTTCTACATCACTCGTAACTTTAAAACTATGACATTTTGGATATAAATTTTTTTCCCTAGCTTTTTGTGTATCATTTTTCCTTACATACATTTTCGTAGTTGCTTTTCCTTGCGGTTTGGGGGGAGGGGAAAGCTATATTATAAAATTCTGAGATGCAGAAATATCCCCCCAAACAATTTAGATTTTGTGAGACGTGAATTTGATAAGATACCAACTATGGATATTTATTCCCCAGCCATAGATCCAGGTTAAGTTGAGGATGTTTTGTACCAAATGGGAATATACCATCCAAATCCTCAAATCTTTACATGTAAATATCGTTTGCTATTAAAAGATCACACACATCCCAGAGGTATGGAAGTGCTAGGTGTAAACATGATTTTGGAAGTTACAGTGACCAGGCAGAAATGAGAACATGATCAGGACAGCCTTCCCCGCCTTCTTGCTAAATTTTCTAAGGAGGAAAGAATAGGATAATGAGCCCACTTTTACATAAATTGTTGAAAAAAAAAAAAGATTCTGCCTTTTTGCATTGCTATTATGGAATGTACCTGTTTCTCCTCAGGGTGGCAACAGAAACAGCACTGACATGGGTTCTTAAGTTTCTGAAATGAAGATGGGAGGTGGGAGAGTGAGTCAGTATCATATTCCAGTTACGCTGGAAAGATGGGACTGCAAGCTGCATCCGAGGAGAGCTGGGTAGAACGGCTGCGATCAGCTAGAAATTGCTCTTACATATATAGGTTGTTTCTTTGTGCCTACCTAAATTCAGCCACTGAAACCGTAGGCTTATGGGAAAAGGGGATCTTCCTGAAATAGTAATGGCCTTTCAGAGAGGTAAACCCATTCTAAATCTGGCTCTCTCATACTTGCATCTCTATGACCAGAGCTGTTCTCACATAAATGAAGCGAGTAGTGAATGACTTATATTATGCCTTTTTAAAAAAAATAAAAAACAAGAGCGTATAGCATTAGCCCGTGTAAGAGGAACAAGAGCTGATGGGCTATAAAAAAGCAGATGGTGAAGAATGGCATTTGAAAGAGCTGATGGGGGGAAAAAAATCCAGAACTAGCATTTTCTTTTCAGAAAATCTAGAACTAGCAGATCTAAAGCAGGGAATGCATAATCTGCAACTTCATTAAACGCCCCTGTAAAAGCTGTCCCTTAATTTTTAATATGCCTGGAGAGGGGAGTTATCGTGGAAAGCCAACATATTGTCTTCAGTTCATTTGAATCAAAGGTAAATTAAGGTGAAATGGCTTTTGTTCTCACTTTTGTATGTGACCTCTTCCAGCAGGTCTTTCATAGTCCGAATTTACCCCAAGATCTATGCTGATTATTTTATTGGATAATATACAGGCATCCATGTGTCTAATCCTAATACCAAAATAGATAGGAACATCAAATACTAAGGGGCAGAGTTTTTGTCACGAGAGCACTGTACAATTATGTTCTTCGCTTTCTCCCTTTGAATGCCTATGAATTGTAATGATCACTCATATCTAACCAAGCAAAATAGAATGACTCCGTTCTTTTTTCGCTGATCTCAAAAGCCGAGATCTGAAATCCCAATGTTTTCTGGAAAAGTTAAGCCCAGACATCTCAGCTTGCAGAGATGATAGGGATGACAATAATAAAGATAATGCCATTCATTGTTCAGCCTGGTTCTGGATGCCACATTTTATGAAAACAAACTGGAATGATTTTAAAGAAAGTAGGGGAAAAAAGACAATTGGGTTCAGGAACTGTAGGGACAATGGAGATGATCTTGGAGAAGACACTGAGTAGCCCACGGAACAACCACAAATGCTGAAGCATGCATTAAGCCCAGGTAGGTGGGAAAGTATTAGAAAAAGATTCAGATTGGTTCCTCCTGATATAAGAAGGATGGAAGGGAAAACATGGGCAGACTTGCAAGATTCTGTTACTGTAGCCTGATCAATAAAGTTTAGTTTTTTAGTCTTCCTGTTTCTTGATCTTGTCTGCTCGTAGGCCTGGTAGGAATTTTAGTCCTATGAGAACAGACTGAAGGAGTTGGGTGTGTTAAGCCTTGAGGGAAAAAGAACAAAGGGGAGAGGAAAAATACGATGGCACTCTTGAAGTACCACTGAAAGTCAAGATCTCTGTAGCTTGAATGAATTTAAGACCCAAGAAGACAAACTGGTTACATATTTGGGTAAACTTTCTGCTGGAAGAATCCTGTAATAATGAAGGAGAAGGTGGGCTCCCCTTGGCTTGAGCTCAAAAGCTGTCCAGCTATGGTGGTTGCCTACTATACACCAACCAAGTAAATCACCCATGTTTGGGCTGTAATTTTTTTGCAGCTGATGGCAACATGGTGGTTCTTAGAAAAAAAAAAGATAAGTAGGTTTGGCCCACTTAGCACGTGGCTGTGAGACCTTCAGGACATTCCAGAACTATAGACTAGACTGGGAAGTCAACCCTCCCAGATGGCAAAGGCCAATTGTTGCCACTTTCACAATATAAACCTCAAGGGATACCCCTGTTCGGTCCCTTTCAAGGACCAAACCATCTCCATCCATCCCGGAGGACATGTGTTCCTTTGATAACAGTTTTGAGAAGAGGCCAAACAATTAGATCTCTTCCAAAGTACTGTATTCACCGACAGACAAACACAACAGGCTTCCTTGAGTTGATGCTCTTCTTCACAGGTCTTAGCTTTCAGCTCCCAACACCCAAAGTTGCTGGCTATGGTGACAGGAATTATAATAGGAAGCATCTGAAAGCTGACAGATGGAGGACTGACTTTTGAAGAGACAGTCAAAAGGTGTATTTTTATATTCTTGTTAATGTTGGGAAGAGATGGAGGTGTTTTATATAAGTCATTCACAGTATTTCCCCTTTACCTTCTTAGCTGGAAGGGATGGAAGACAGAAGAAGGGAAATCTCTAATGTGCACCTCTGCCATAAAGTTCTCTTACACCCAAGTTTCTTTTTCAGTTACTGCTGGCAGAGGTGACAGAAAAGGCATGTCATACCCTATTTGAGAGAGAAAAATGAAAAAGGCTAAAAACATGATGCAGGGAAAAACAGTAACCACTAACATAATTTGTATCTTTGCATAGCAACTAGTAGATCAGCTGGTGGCAGCATCCGGCTGACCTTGTCTAGGCTTGGAAGCTGTGCAGATTTTAGTCTGGTTAATACCAGAATGGGAGACCATTAGGAAATCCCAAGGCTGTAGGAAGCTGAAAATACATCCCATAAGAATGCAATGGCAAAATACTTCCATGCTATGGCCAAGAAAACAACATGGAAGTTTCTGTTGAAGTCATCAGGAACCAAGCTCAAATTCACCTTGAGTTCAATATTAGTGTATCTTTTCCCCACCCCTGTAGCATCTGTTACCACACAGTCTCTGCCAACCGATATTGGCAGAATCAAGAATACTTCCATAGAAGTCTGTGCAATTAGGAAACAATTTTGCTATTATTTTTTTTCTGAACATAGGCAGGAAACCAAAGCTGGCTGCAGACACGAGCGAAGAGAATCTGCCCATTTCTCAAAAACTTTTGTATTGCCAGTCAAAGCCCACATACCTCCCGATTAATTCGATCAGCTCATGGCACCCAATTTTCACCTACCACGTCTTTCCCGCTTACCTCCCAAGCTCACCAAAAAGGGGCTTTGTGTCTTCCTCTAGGCCCCCTCCTGCTGAACTTCAAGACTCCGGAAGAGTCTTGACCGTGTTTCCTGATGCACATGCTTTCCCCCACCAACTGTACCACCAGGTTTTTAAGAACGGAGACCAAAACGAAGCTTTCCAAACAGCTCAACTGTTCCTGCTACAATGCAGAATTTAAAAGTCCAAAGACGCACGGTAGACGACAGTCCCAATGTCCAATGGATCATCATAAACCCTTTTCGGGGTAAGGGATGCTGCAGTCCAGCAGGAGAGGAAGGTGCATCTCCCTGCCTTTCGTAATTGTCCACTTGTGCAGCATTATCAAACCTTCGGCTGTCCCACTTGATTAGTGACAATTCTCAACGTCACTAGAGTTTACTGAGTACCAGTTAGAGAGGGCAGGTGGTGACCTGGGCAGGGATCAAAAGTCCAGACTGGGGGCAGGGAAGGGCTGAGACTAGCAATCAAGGGAAGCTGTTATTAAATACAGGGGGGGGGAATTAAGACCCCTGGGGGGGGGCATCAGTCTGGCTCCTCTGGGACTGGGCATCCAGGCCAGGTCACACGCTCATTGTCATGCTGGGCGAATACTGGGGAGACAGATGGGAGACACCACAGCATTAGAGGAAGGGTCCATCATGGAGGAGGGGGGGCACCGGCCCCCTCTTCACACCTCTGACAGCTGCTGCTTCCAGCATGAGATGGCACTGTTAGCTGTTGGTACTGACAGCCCAGTCCGACCCTGCCACAGGGTGCCCCGCCCCCCGCGTGCCCCCCGAGATCCCCGCCCCCTCCGCGGCCGCCGCTCCACGCAGGCCCTTACGCTCTCGCTTTGGAAGGGGTTTATGAAGCTGCTGCCCATCTCACTGCTGCTGTCATCACGCGGGGTGCCCGGTGGGTTAGCTATGCTGGCCATGCTACCCGGGGAATTCTTGGGAATCAGAAATAAAAAGAGAAACAGAGGGGAAAAAAACAACAAGAGGCAATTCACACCTGAACCATGATTAGAATACATTCTCAGAGTTACTGTATTAGATAGCATTGTTAAAAAAGGCATCACGTGGACAAGATCGGCAAAAAAATTTTTTTTTTTTTTTAAAAAAGAGCCCGTTTCCGGACCTTATGAAGTTCTTAGATTCTATTTGCACGATCAGTTTAACTAGATCATGGGGAAACCAACATTGTTGTAGGGATTTTCTCACAGAGAAATAACCTGCTTAACTGCAGGCAGTCCTTGACATACCAGCGTAATGGAGTCTGCCCAGTCTGACTGAATGTCATAACGGTTGCAAAACAGGCTGATCCCATGACCAACCCAATTTTACAACCTTTTTTTTTTTGTGGCAGTCAATAAGCAAGTCCTTAGTTGTTAAGTGAACCCATGGTTTGCTATGGGAGCAGTTTTGTCACATCTTAGAAGCGCCAGTTTTTGGTAAAACGGTCCTAAAATACGGTGATGCTGCAAATGGCCGTAAATGCAGCCATTTGCAATACTGCTAAGCGCCCAAAATTCAATCACAGTCAGGGAGACCCAACCACCGCAACTTCCAGAGTCATCCAGAGAATAACGGGTTGTCTCTAAATGTAATAAATAAATAAATAAACTTTGAATTTGGATCGTAAGTCCTCTTTTTTTTTATGGCTCGGTCATAACTTTGAACAGTCACTAAGTGACTAGTTGTAAGTCAAGGACTACCTGATTCAGATAAGAGTTAGTTCCAGAAAGACCCTGGTTCCCTCCCAAATATCATTCCTTCAATTTTAGGCAAACTAATTACTGGGGAGGTCAACTGACTCTCTTTATTCCTAAAGATAAATATTCTACAGTGAGAGGGCCCCACTGAGTAGAGAGATCATGATCCCCTTGAACGCCATATAATCTTTCCTGATCCCCTTCTGATCCCTTGGTCCCCAGGGCCTGTGGAACTCCAGCTCGCCCTCTGGAAGAGGACACCATGATGCAAACCCTTACCTTGGGCATCCCATCTATTTCACCTGGACCTGCAATGAGAATGGAAGCAGTTAAACCACAGCCTTTAGGTGGTCCCTACCAGGTTGGAAGGCTTTTGTGGAAAGCAGAGATTTGTTGGCAGCCAAAGTCTTAGGAGCCTCCACTTAATCCACAGAAATTCTTACCAATAAAAACTTTCTGCCAATGGACTTTAGAAAGGTATAGAATATCAGCTGCCGTCACTATCCGATTTTAAGAAAGTCTTACAAAACCTATTTCTTTTCCTCAAGGCCTCTTTCGAATGGGATGTTAAGGTTCAGTTCTTGATTCTGGCTCTATGGTCCCTTTTACACAATCATTGTTTTACTTCCACAAATCTTCAAGAATAACTGGATCATCTGCAATCATGCCATTTCATGGAGCTTTGAAAGCAAGGACCGAAACAACTAAACTCAGGATGTCTTTGAATGAAGAAAGCTATTACTCCTGAATTCAGACGGGCTAGCCCAACATCTATCTCGTCCTATCTAGAGTAGTTCCGTTCTTATATCAATTTCAACTAGAAAGCAAGCTGTGCACTGTTCATTTTAGAGCCATTGTTAGCTTTTGAATGGTTATTGAATGAATGGTCATAAGTCAAGGACATCTGTATCTGAGCTCAGGAATCTCAGTCGTATAACATCCCTGCTAGGCAACCAACAGATAAATGGACATGTGTGTAGGAACACCAATTCCCCGATACTGAAACATGGAAGCTGTTCCTCATCTTTCTCTGCCAAAGTTAAAGATAGAGGATACTCAGAGTTAGCATTCTGGCATCCAGTGGTCTGCACTCCTGCTTCAGTCAGAACCAGCAAATCTTGGCAGAACTCAAAAAGCTAAGCAAAGTTGGAGCTGGTCAGGACTTGCATAGGAAACCACCAGAAGATTTCACATCTAGAGATCAGACTGGGAAGTTAAAAAACATCTTGGAGGAAACCACTGAGAAAACATTTCTAAATAGACATAAGTAATGTGAGAATTTTATGGATGTGCCCTAAAAATCACCGGAAATCATGCTCAACTGGACTTGACCTCTTTTAGCATGCAAGAGGACATTGAGAATTTATTGGATTTTATTTATTTATGGATTTTTATTGTCCATGCAGGAAAATCCATGCTTACCTAAGGATCCATTCATATGATGGGGCTCCATGGCACTCATTCCAGCCATTGGACCTTCTGGACTTGGCCCCATGGAGAACTAAACATTATGCACAGACAGCGTGAAAAGAAGAGAAATACTGAAATAATGAGGAAGGGCAGATTCCAGGCGGAGAAGCATGACAGTTTTCTCCCTCATGTTTGTATTTTATTTAGAGCCACGGTGGCGCAGTGGTTAAAGTGCAGTACTGCAGGCTACTTCTGCTGACTGCCAGCTGCCTGTAATTCGGCAGTTGAAATCTGACCAGGCTCAAGGTTGATTCAGCCTCCCATCCTTTTGAGGTGGGTAAAAGGAGGAGCCAGATTGTTGGGGGCAATATGTAAACCACTTAGAGAGGGCTGTAAAGCACTGTGAAGTAGTATATACATCTAAGTGTTATTGCTATTTATTTATTAAGAAAATGTATATGGCCACCCAACTCACTCATGGTGAAATAAGAAATTTGTCATAGAATTATCACCCAGCAACAGGGTGTGAGCAGGAAGAAGGCACTTACCCCAGGCCGGCTTGGTGGAGGGCCAACGGAGTTCATCATGTACATATTTTCACTAGAGTTGGTGGAGTCTGAAACAAGGACGGGACATTGCAAGAAAAAGTTACCAAGGCGGTCTCTTTTGATACAGTGAACATCTAGAAATCTCAAGGAAGTCCATCAGCAGGACATGAAGTTGGGTGGTATTCAGAGATAAGCTGCCTCAAATAAATGGAGGCTTCATCCCTAGGGTTTAAAATCTGGCTGAATGAGGTCAAAAATCTGTCTAGTCCCAGAGCTCCGTTCCAAAATTTAGCCAGAGATGCCTCTTCAATCTACAATAGGCTAAACTGTATTATGCACTGGAGGAGGGCTTTAGCTTGATATGTAGATTAATCTGTAGATTGGTTACAGTCTAGAGAGACTCTAGCACTGTGATGGCGAACCTATGGCACGCACGCCAGAGGTGGCACACAGAGCCCTCTCTATGGGCGCGCGAGCTGTTACCCCAGCTCAGCTCCACCGTGCATGTGCATGCGTGCTTCCCATTTCCCAGCTGGTCTTCGGGTCTCTGCTGTGCATGCGCGAGGGGGGTAGGGCACATGCAGGGGTAGGGTACATGCACGGGAGACGTGCGTGCATGAATGGGGATGGAGCGCATGCACATTGCATTTTCAGGGCACTCACTGCCAGAAAGGTTAGGCATCACTGCTCTAGCATAACAACTAGACTAGGATCTGCTTAACCTTGATTTAGCTCAAGGTTTACCATGGCTACCTGGGGAATTCTCAGAGTTGAAATCCATATATTTTAAAATTAGCAAGGCTGAGAAACATAGAGCTAAACTAAGGTTAAGCAGACCCTATTGCTCAAGGGAAAAAAATGTGAAGTACCAGAAGGCCAGAAAGCTGAGGCATTCCTATGCAACATCCTTGATTAGGCACTTTTATTTTTAGCTGGACTGTGTGTATCTTTAGATAGAAAGGGTCCAAGTGGGAAAAGAAAAGGTTTTTCCCCACCACAGGAACTTCTCTGGAACTCTTTTTCAGTGGCTAAGGTTCCACAACATGCTTAATCCAGCTAAGACCTAGTGGCTACATTCCCACAATATACTTGGTTTTTCTAAATTAGAAGTAAAAAAATAACAGGAGGAAGTCTATGAAACCTGACAGTATCCTCCCCCATGTCAATGCATTTACCTATTGTTTTTATTCTAAATCTCCAATTTTCATGTTGGCTGAGCCCCTGATTACATTTATCCAATGAGGTAATCCAGTCTTCAAAATTAATTTAAAACAGCGTTCTGGAAGATAGATTCATTCATTGTTTCTCTTTCTTTCTTTTCTTTCTTTTCTTTCTTTTCTTTTCTTTTCTTTCTTTCTTTCTTTCTTTCTTTCTTTCTTTCTTTCTTTCTTTCTTTCTTTCTTTCTTTCTTTCTTTCTTTCTTTCTTCTTTCCTTCCTTCTTTTTTTTCTTTCTCTCTCTCTCTTTCTTTTCCCTCCCTCCCTCTCTCTATAAATAACTCAAGGTGGAAAACATAGCTAATACACCTCCTATTTTTCTCACAACAACCCTGTAAGGTGGATTGGACTGAGAGACAGTGACTGGCTCAAAATCACCCAATTAGTTTTCATGCCTAAGGTGGGACTAGAAGTCACAGGGTCTGGATTTCTAGCCTGGTCATTTAACCACTAGACACCATGACAGCATGGGCAAACCAATGGGTGGACACTGGAGAGGGCAGGCAGATAGGCTGGGATCCCGGGTTGATAAGGGGTTAATGCAGGCGAATGCACCCTATGGAGTGTGGAGGAGGGGCACTGTGGGCAGGAAGGCAGGGGATGCTAGACAGATATCTGGAGTCTCATGCTCCACAGCGGAGTTCCTCAGGAGAATATGCAGTGGGATCTACTTACAAGGGAGACTTGTGAGCAACCCTGCCAGCTTTCCGCTTGATTTTGCTCGTGGGAAGCTGGCAAATAGGAAGGTTGCAAATAGTGATCATGTGATTGTGACTCAATACAACATTATAATGGAGCCTGGATTGTGATCACATGATTGTAGGGACACTGTGATGACCTCAACCTTGGGGACTGATCATACCAAGTTCCCTCAGCCACAGCTGTTCCAATTTTGAACAGTGACTGAATGAGTGGCTGTAAATCAAGTACTACCTATATTGCCTTCTTTCCCTTTTTTTGTTCTTTTTCCCCTCTCTCTGTTCTTATTAAGTAAATAAAGCAAAAGAAAAAGTTGACTAGTGACTGTAAGTATTGAAACTCAAAAATCTGAATGACACCAGGATAAGGAAGATTTTCTGAGGCATTGTGACAGAAAAGTGGGGCGTTCAGAAATAATGTCCTTCCAAAATAGAATCCAGGATACATACAAGGATCCAATCCCAGTTAGTCACTGGGACCAAAGGTTTATTCTTCCAAGCTTTCAGGGTCATGCTGGAACTCGTCATCAGGGAAGCTTGGAAGAATAAACCTTTGATCTCAGTGACTGACTCGACTGGACCTCCAACATTATGCTGGGGACGCATATATTTACCTTCATTCGTAGGATACTTACCTCCAGGGCTTGGCATGAGAGGGGTGCCAGGGGGGCCTCCGCCACCCTGTGAGGAGAGACACAGAGAGAAATAACGTTCATGATCCTGGGGTTTGCCTTGTGGAGGAGTCGTTCTCATCAACCTTAACAACCATGTCTTGCAAGCAGATTTATTAGAATCACCTGCCCTTTATCAGGACAGGGGTTCAAAATTTGCCTAGGAAGTCCACCCCACATCTTTTCACACCTCTTCAGCCACTTACCCCATAGCTGCCAGGGGAAGACGAGGAATAGGATACCTAAACGGGATAGAAAGGAGAGAGCAAAAAATCACCAGCTGGGGACCAGATTTATTTATTTAGCGTAGAGGTCTCCAAACTTGGCAACTTTAAGACTTGTGGACTTCAACTCCCAGAATTCTCCAGCCAGCATAGCATAGCTGGCTGGAGAACCCTGGGAGTTGGAAGTCCACAAGTCTTAAAGTGGCAAGTTTGGGGACCCCTGATTTAGCGTATGGCATATCATACATGGACTAACAATATAAATTAACATTTCATCTAGATTAGTAGAGTACAATAAAATATCAATGTTAAGACGATCTTATCTGAGAAGCCGTATATATCAGGCATTGGCTGCATTTGGTAGGCATGCTTAACCTGGTTACTGAATTAACCCATTTGTGGAGACTCCACCTAATTTACTGAATGACAAAATAAATAAACTGGTTGGGTGTGTGTACTACCAACCGAGACACAAAAACTCTGATCAAACATAACATGTTGTGTAAGCGCAGCCACTAAGTTATTTGCCTGCTTGGTGAAGTCTGTTGTGTGGATGCAACCACTGTGACTTTCTGAATTGTGGAAGAGAAAGTTTTATTTAAATAAAAAAATAAACCAGACATACCGAGTTTGTGTTTATATTTGACCAGGATCCTCGAACACCCGGAGCTCTGCAGAGAAAAATGTACAAGACTGACCTCTCAAACATTTGGAAGAGTTCCTGGGAAGGGATGGTGATGTTCCTGTTCTGTTGAAAGGACACACTCTCCCCGATTTCCTTTGGCTACCCCTTCCCAAGATAAATTAATGCAGACACTTACATGTTCATTGTGGCCATACCGGGGCAAACCAGAGACCCTGGAGGAGGTCTTATGCCACCACCGTAATTCTGGACGAAGAAAAAGCAGGAAGGGATTAGGGGAAGGAAGAGAAACCGATCGAGAATATTTGATTCCCTTCCCAGTCATTCCTCACCAATTTTACCCAGCAGAATTTATCTATTTAGTACAGAGGTCAGGATCTTTGCATTATTACCATTACAGCTACCACTGATAAGAAACATCACGCCACTATTAAGGGCAATTTTGTTCCTCTAGTTCAGAGGGTGTCGAACTCAATTTCATTGAGGGCTGCATCAGAGTTGTGTTTGACCTGAGGGGCGGTGCAGGGCCATGAAGGGTGTGGCCAGCTCAACAGAATAGAATAACAGAGTTGGAAGGGAACTTGGAGGTCTTCTAGTCCAACCCTCTGCCTAGGGAGGAAACCCTATATCACTTCAGACAAATGGTTATCCAATCTCTTCTTTAAAACTTCCAGTGTTGGAGCATTCACAACCTCTGGAGGCAAGTTGTTCCACTGATTAGTTGTTCTCACTGTCAGAAAATGTCTCCTTAGTTCTAGGTTTCTTCTCTCCTTGATTAGTTTCTACCCATTGCTTCTTGCCCTGCCCTCAGGTGCTTTGGAGAATAGCTTGACTCCCTCTTCTTTGTGGCAGCCCCTGAGATGTTGGAAGACTGCTATCATGTCTCCCCTGGTCCTTCTCTTTTCTAGACTAGACATACCCAGTTCCTGCAACCATTCTTCATATATTTAGCCTCCAGTCCCCTAATCATCCTGGTTGCTCTTCTCTCCACTCTTTCTAGAGTCTCAACATCTTTTTTACATCATGGCGACCAAAACTGTCACTCATGTCGGGGGCATCTGTGGTGGCCCGGGCAGGGCTGGGGGAGGAGAATCCACTTTTGCTAGTAGTTTGTTTTGCTAGCACTCTGCCAGCGAAAATGGAGCCCAGGCTGTATTTTCAGTTGTGACAGCCTCCTGCAGCCTTCTGCCAGCGAAAAGGGCCACTGCCCATGACCCATGTGAGCTCTGTTTTTTCTGGCAGAGGCCCCCCGGGGCCGGTCCTTTGCTGTTTACAGGGCAGCCCCGCGGGCCAGATCCGCCACCCCCAGGCCTTGAGTTTGACACCCCTGCTCTAGTTCAAACAATAATTAGCTGTCACTATTTTTAAAAAATTATAAAGGCAGTCCTCGGTGTATGACCACAACTGGGACCAGAATTTCCATTACTAAGAAAGCTGGGTTGTTAAGCGAATGGCACCTGGTTTTTCCCCCCTGTGATTCTTTAATCAAAGCACCGCCGTTGTTAAGTGAATCTGGCTTCCCTTATTGACTTTGTTTGTTGGAAGCAGCTGGGACGATTACAAATGGCGACTGTGTGACCCCGGGACAGGCGGGACACTGCAACTGTTATAAACATGTGCCACTTGCCAACTGCCCGAATTTTGATCACGTGACCATGGAGATGCTGCGATGGGAAGTGTGAGGACTGGTTGTAAGTCCTTTTCTTCAATGCTGTTGTAACTTTTGCTAGATGAATGGTTGTTAAGTCAAGGATTACCTGTGTTTTGGTTACTGTTTCACATGGACATTTAAGAACCTGCTTTCATGTTTTCTTCATATTTTACACTACTTAATCCACTGCCTTGAAGTCTGTTCGCTTACTGTAAGTCACTATCACAGCTTCTATCCCAGAGCAGTAACTCTACTGTATAGTGCAATATTAATGCAATATCAGGGGTTTTCAATTCAATGTATAGAATGTGTGTTTGTGTTTATTTTCAGTCATAATGTACACTGAAGATGATATTTAATTTCGTTGTACGAGGTGCAATGACAATAAAGTAAAGTAAACTATGCAAATTTTAATAGGAAGCAGCATACAGGTTTAATATGAATAATTAAAAGGTGAAATAGCAGATCAGAAACATCTCGTGCTAGTTTTTATTTTTTAGTTATATACTTTAAATAACCCAGGAGTCCAGGGTTACATAGGGTGCCCATCAGATTCACCATCGAACCTTTCTTTATTCTAACTGAATGAAAAAAAGTATGCAACCATTTTAATGCAAATTAAATTGCGGGCTTCAAGAAGTTGGAAAACTCCCAGAGCTTCTAGAACATATTTTGCATTCAGATTGGAATCCATGAGCATAGGCGCGCACACACACACACACACACACACAAAAACCCGTTACAATTTCATATCAAATAATACTTCCAGAATCCACCAACTTGTTTCAAAATCTATCCCCCATTTTGGGGAGCTCACCTGTGGAGCCATTCCTGTCATACCCCGTGGTGGTGTCATGCGCTGCATCGGGCCCATGTTAGGATGCCCTACTGGTGGCAAAAGGAGTGGGAAAAGAGGGGAGAATTGGGGAGATCAAACATATTTAAGATGCAACTGTAGAATCAAAGTCTCCAATGAGCCTGGAGCCTCCAAAAAAAGAAGCAACAATAAAAAAAAAATCCGCACATTCAAGCAGTTAAACCAGAGGTGGTATTCAGCAGGTTCTAACCAGTTCTGGAGAACTGCTAGTGGAAATTTTGAGTAGTTCGGAGAACCGGCAAATCCCACCTCCGACTGGCCCCGCCCCCATCTATTCTCTGCCTCCAGAGTCCCAGCTGATCGGCTGGGTCTTCTTTTATTGCCCTGCACAGGAGAACGGAGCTGGAAAGCAGGTTAGTGGGGTGTGGAGGGATTTTGCAGTACCCTTCCCCTGCCACGTCCACCAAGCCACGCCCACAGAACCGGTAGTAAAACTTTTTTTAATCCCACCACTGAGTTAAATCAAGCAAAAGGAACAAGTTCAGATGTTTATAGCATTTGTATTTGCTTTACCAAATGTGACTACATACTGCGCTGAAAGAAATATAGGCAAGGATTTGAAAAGTTCAGAAATATTTCAGAAGTGTTTTGAATTTTTTTTAAATGCAAATAATTTCTAAGTAAGATACTTTTACATTTATTGATTTGTTTATGAGATGTGTATCTATCTCATTTGTTTATGAAATGGATGGATATAGATTCTAAAGAGATGCACCATTCATCTCATTTCCCTGCTTGGAACCATAGTCTCATGTCATGCCAACTATCCACTCATCCCATTTTAACTCACCGCTCACCTTGTGATCGGATTGCCGGATCCATTGCACTGGGCATCAGAGGTTGGCCAGACACACCCATAGATGGCTGTGGGAGGGGGAAAAAATCCATGTCTTTTTAATCAGGTAGATTATGATGCTTATTCACCAAAGAAAGAAAGAAAATATATCTAGAGAAAATCCAGACATAGTAAACTACTACATATACCTTGGCCAATGAATCTCAGTGGAGGGTGATACAATAAAGGAAATTGAATGGTGTGTTAAATGTGGTTGGTAGGCATCTGGCAAGCTAAGTGTAATTTTCAAGAACAACCTCCTCGTATCCCCGAAGAGAAAAGTTTTCAATCAGTGTGTGCTACCTGTTCTAACAAATGCCAGTGAAACATGGACACTAACCTCACAATGATACTAAAGCTACGAGTGATGCAAAGAGCCATGGGAAAGATACATGCTCGGCATCACAAGACAAGATAAAAAGACCTGCACATGGATTAAAGAACAAACAAAAGTATATGATATCACCAAGAGAATAAAAGAATGGAAATGGGCCGGTCGTATAGCAAGAACAACTGATGGCAGGTGGACCAAGGCAGTCATAGAATGGATCAAATTTGATGAAAAGCATCCAAGAAAGGGACCTAAAACAAGATGGATTGACGACACAGGCAAGTATTACGGGCCCAATTGGCACAAGATAACTAGAACCATATTGATTGGAAACATGCTGCAGTGGATAGACAATGGCTAAAATATTAGTGATGATGATGATATTATGATGCTTATTTACCAGAAGTGTATTTTTAACTAGGACCAGATTTGGAATCTGTCCATAAGCTTCAGTGGTTGTAAAATTTAGCAATTGGGAACAAATCTGGTCCCCAAGTGCAGGTTGGTGACCAAATCATGAACATTTTTCAGCAGCCTATACAGGTTTGAATGAAAAGCAACACCTCCAATGTTAAACACTGCCAATGTATGGTAATACTGATGTGTCAGAAGCTCTTACATGTTCCTTATATTGTTCTTTCATTGCAGTTGTCACAAGATTGCTGGGAAAAAGTTGTGATGCAATTGTTTGCGAAATGGCCTTCAAGGAGTACTCATCAGTGCACACCATGATAAAACTTTTGATTGATGGAAGAAATCCCTCCAACTGATAAAACTCCCTTTTTATGACCTTGTAATCCCTTAATTAGAGGTAGAATCAGGGTTGAGCACTTCTTGGCTGGGTGCCTTTCCTGATGCCACGTGGAATTCACAGCAGATATTTTTTCTTTGTGCCCTAGGAGAGAAACATCTGCCAGCTACCTAATATTGAACTCTCAACCTTCTGAGTGGGAGGTGAGTGTCATCACCATTAGGCTACCATGCCGCTCAAAGTCCCTCCAACTGATATTCACTGCTAAATGCTTGTTGTTTATGGAGATGCAGTGTTGATATGAGTATGGTGCAAAAAAAAAAAAATACAGGCTACAAATTGAGAAGAGCTTATTTGTGTGATGAAAAATGAAGTGAATGATGTGTGACAGTTTACACGAGAAAGACTGACGAACTAACAGCACAATTGTCAGATCACTCAAAGAGAAACTGCTACTAAGTTTGGCATTTCACAGGAACTTTTACTGTAGGGGAAAAAAATTCAAATTTCATGCTCCAGAAAGAAAACTCACAGCTACAATTCTTATGATGCAGCTGATTTTATTCACATGGATTTGAGTATGCATCACCGACAACTCAGTGCTAACTGTAGCACTCAAAATATTGAAGCAAAGATAAAGCAAGTTTCAGAAAAACAAGAAGGAAATTTTGTTGCACCAGAACAGTACTAAACCTCAAATCTTAATAGCCACCCAAGAGGCAATTGCAAAGGTAGACCTATCCTGCTTATCTACTGTATAATTCAGACTTGGCACCACAAGGCTTTTACTTTTTTCCAAAATTGAAGGGATAGCTTCATGGGTGTATGTTTGACTCTAATAAAAAGGTAAAAAGGACTGCCGGGATCTGGTTGAAAAACCAAAGTCCTTTTGTGATGGTTTTAAGAAGTGTGCCTATAATTGGCAGGGCTAATTTCAATTATTATTTATTTCCCCATTGTTTCATGTATTAAACAACATTGCAAAGTTACAGACATAGAGGTATTACTTTTCACTGATCTATTGATTTATTTGTTGGTTTATTCATTGATTCATCTCTGAAATATTGGCTACCATTCCATTCACTTATCATCTAAGATAAGGGTCTTCAAACTTGGCAATTTTAAAACTTGTGGACTTCAACTCCCAGAATTCCTGAGCTAACATGACTGGAGGAGGAATTCTGGGAGTTGAAATCCATAAGTTTTAAAACTGTCAAGTTTGAAGACCTCTAAACTAAGAGATCCTTAAAACACCGAAGAACTTGAAAAGTGGTCACTTGTAGAACCTTTTTCACTAATATACTATATCCTACTGTGATAATAAATAATATCTTTCCTGCACCTATGTTAAGGCCATTTGTTTGTTTTGGATTTTTCTTTGACTTTTCAGAACAATAAGCAGGCTAGAGTGGTCATCCTCTACCTGGTGCTATCAACACACATGGAAAGGTATTAGTTTGGGAAGATCATTATAGAAGGAAGCTAGCATAGATCTTGGAATCTAGATCTGAGACAAAAGAAGGATGAATGGGAGACAGAGAATTATGTAGGTACGTTGATTTATAGACCTTTGTGTAAAGGCTGTCAGGTCACAGCTGCCACTTGCTATCTACTCCCCAGGCAGGAACTGCAAGTCTAAGAAGATCCCAAAGGGGGAAGTACAACCCATTCAAGACTAAAGATGGAACATATCCAGACTTGGCCAGTCAAATACCTATAGCTTACTGGGTCTTGTCAGAGCTGAACTTGATTCTCCCCATCTGGATCCACATAGACTCCAGACACTGGATCAAGATCTTGAGAACATAATCTAGTTGGCCGAGGTCCAAAATGTAACATGGGCACTATCTGTATAGTGATGATACTGGATTCCAAACAGAGGGTTGATTTGTAGTTCTTTCATGTAAATGTTAAACAGGAGGAGCAGGAGAATCCAGTCTTGATGTCCTCCACATTAGGGGCCTCTACTCTGACCTCCTTTCTCCCCCTCAACACTGATTGAACTCAATGACAAAGAAAGGAAAACCATGCAACAGCATACTCCCATACTCCTAAGGCAAACCAGAATAATTGATATCGAAAGCTGCTGAGGGGTCAACAAGAACCAGGATGATCGAATTCCATCCTCCAAGCTCTGCTAGAAGTCATCAGCAGGCACAACTAATGCTGCCTTAATATTATGTCAGTTTCAAACAAGAAAGTCTAGATAATCCATTTCCTCCAGGACTCTCCAAAGTTGCAGTTCAACCACTTTCTCAATAATCTTACCTAATAAGGGAAAGTTGGAGATTGAATGAAAATTGTCTAGGAGTCTCATCTCCTTTCAGGCAGGTGGTACCAACTCTCTCAGCAAAGTAAATACACTTCTTTATGGACACATCACCTTCTGGATATCTTTCAACAGCTGTTTAGGATTACAGTCCCAAGGACCCCGTCTACTGCTTCAAGAGTTGTAAGTTGAAATTCACCCCCAGATAAACATATAACACCATGCTCCCATCGCCTCAGGAAGAATTGTCAAACTCCAAAGGAATCTGAACAACTTTATCCACCAGATGCCTAGAATATTCCTCGGATGGAGAAAGGCAGCTCCTCCTTTTCTTTCTTAGCACTATCCTCAGAATATTGAAATGCACGGAAGCCAGCCTCATTGAAGAGAATATTATTTTGCCCATATAGGACAACGCACCATTTTTCATGTTCCTGGTCTATCCAACAAATGAAGAATTATCTAGTGTCTAAACCCACTTTTCTAACATCCCCTGTCAAATCTTTAAATGTGGTCTAATTTTCATCAGTTATACCACTGAATAAGTGGGATTATCCAGGCAACAGTTTGTGGAAAACAAAATTCCATTTATTAAGACTTCTTAGCATAGAGTTAATTTATAAGGTGCATTGGGGGCATTGCTATGCCATATCATCACAGATGGCCAGATGGGCAGCCAGAGGAACTATAAGGTGGAAAGCAGAAGTAACTGAATGCTAGATGTCAGAAGGTCCCTGTCAGCCTTCAAGATTTCTTTCCTTTGTTTTGCATCTTTTGGCTGTCATAAGTAACGGGGGAAGGAGGGGTGAAATAGTTGTGGGACGTGAGCTGGTGGTTCTGAGAGAATAAACTGTAATAGTTGTGGGGGGGGGAGGGAGGGGGAATTTCTTGTTTATGTTTCTTTCCTGTGATATGCGCAAGCGCACCTCCTTCAATGGACAGATGCCTGCATCACCACCTGAAGATGCCCCACATGACATTACATACAACTTTTGATTGGATGGACAGTTTGAACTATTGTGGATGGGAACATTGCTATCACTTTGTATATGTGATTTTCACACTCAGTTCCTCAGATTCAGAATTCCTTTGATGCTACCACTTGATTTCCAGTAAAAGATATTTTTTCTCTAACGGAGTCTAAGTGTTTCTTTCTTGGATTTTGAATGGAGCACCAGCTGACAGTCCCAGAAATTAAATCATCTGGTGGAAAGAGGAAATGAAGATAATCTTCTAATGGAAATGATTAACTTGGCCATTTACTAAATTGCTATCAGTAAGAAATGGAAAAGCTATACAAATGCTAGAGAATATGACAGGATACCAGAACTGGACTTTTGTAGGTGAAAAGGGAGAGGTGAATTACCCAAAGTAGTCCCCAGAAGAACTTACCTGGCTTGGCATTCGAACGGAAGGACGGAGCCCACCAGGGAAACGTGAAGGCATGAATGGCTGCAGACAAATAAAAGAGGGGTGAACAGCTCCAAAACGTAGTAAATCGCAGAAGGACTCACACATATCCATGCTTTGGGAAAGGTCAACCTCAAACAATGCAAACTGGATTGGGTATCTTCATGAGAATCAGTAAAATGGCACCAAGCAAGTTAATGAGATACAGCACATCCTAAGCTTCTTATCACTAAATCTAATGACTGGTAACCAATTTCCAAGCTTCCAAATGCTTTTCCAGATAATCTGGGAATGCCAGAATTAAAGGCAGGTTATTTTACACACAAAGCCTATACTCTATGGCTTTTCCCCAATTCTGGACATTTTCAGTAAATAATTAAGTTCCTCTGAATTTCAACTGGATTTTTTGGTGGAAAACATTTTTGGCCCTCCAGCTATAGCTGAACAATTTCCAGGAATCTCAGAGGGATGCTGGGAGTTGTAGTTCACTAACACTGGGGAGGTCACATGTTGGCCACTGTTTCCTGAAAAGAAGTTCACTGAGGACTAAGAGATGGAACAATTAAAGGCTGATACCCATTTTAGTTTTCTAATATCATGAAAATGGGTTAAACTTGTCTTCAGATGCCTGCAATAATTCTCTCTGTGCACTCATGGGGTATCTAGAAATTGGCTTGAATATAATTTATTGTAGTCCCAGCAATCTAAATGAGACAAATGGCAACCTGACAAAAAGACTGGCAGCCACCTTTTTCTCTGGTTTATCTTTTACAAGTCCCTCTGTAGTTCTGGCTTGGTTCCTTGCCATCCAGGGGTGAGATTCTACCAGTTTGGACCGGTTCTAGCGAACCGGCAGTTCCGGTGATCATTTGGCCTCACCCACCTGCCCCTGCTCTTTCAATGCTTTATTTCAGGGGTGTCCAACCTTGGCAACTTTAAGACTTGTGGACTTCAACTCCCAGAATTCTGGGAGTTGAAGTCCACAAGTCTTAAAGTTGCCAAGGTTGACACCCCTGCTTTATTTCCTTGATTTGGAGCACAGCTGATTTGCGCGGCAGAGAGATTTTGACGTGCCTCAGCTGTTTTACTCACTGGGGCTGTAGTAGAAGGTAAGCATTATAGCTGAAAATGGGCTTTTTCAAATGGCGTGCAGGCGCAAAGCGTGCAATCACCAAACCGCTTGTTACATCGGTTGAATCGCACCACTGCTGCCATCCCAATTCCTGCCTTGCTAAGTTCAACATGACAACTTCAGAGATACCCTGAAGGTGTCTCTTTCAGCTGGGGTGGTCCCACTGGTATCATTAGGAGAGTGATGTTGTCTCATCTTACGCAGTTGCTGTTGGGCAGCAGTTTCCAACCTTTCCCTTATATATACCACAATGGTGTCATGACTAGCTTTTTAATTTATTTTTAATTTATCTTTTTTTTTTTTAACTTTTCCCATCTCCTCTACAAGGTGACTTTGAGCAGCTTTTGAGAACCACCTTGCCGGTCAGAATTGGAAATGCAGCAATCGCAAAACACCACACACATATACAATATAATCCCCCATCCAAATGGTTATCAGAAGGGTCCAAAATTAAGTAAAAATTAATTTGATGTAGGGGCAACAACAGAGCATCTCTAGAAGAGCTAGTTTGGTTAGGGTTAAGGCACTGTGCTAGAAATTGGAAGACTGTGAGTTTCAGTTCCACCTTAGGCACAAAGCCACCTGGGTGACCTTGGGCCAGTCATTCTGTTCAGCCCTAGGAAGAAGGCAACAGCAAATCAATTCCAACATCTTGCCAAGAAAATAATAGGAACTTTTCCAGGCAGTTCATCAGGAATCAACAATGTTTCAAAGACTTAAATCACTTCAAATCCCAAATGGCCAAAATAGGGAGATTTTTTTTTTAATCAATCTTGCAAGATTTTGTATTATATGAAATTTGTGATATTTGGGGCAACCTCTGCCCCCCCCCCCAAAAAATAAAATAAAATCTCATGAAGTTTCAAGTAAGGGATCACGGCAATTAAACAAGATTCTTACAATTTCAAACATACAATCCTTAACCTAGGATGGTAACTTAGCAATGGCAATCCCTGCAGTCCAACTATTATTGTAAACTGAATTTTCGTGGTTGTGAGGCAAGGCAGCTTCATGCCGGCTTCCCGCAATCAAAATCAGTGGGAAAGTCAGCAGGAACTTGAAAAATTGCAGGTCAGCAGTTAGGTAAATGGCTGCTGCCAGATGTGGGAAGGACTGAGGGCATGCACAGGTAGCACTACACGGGTTGGGGAGGGAGTGCATCATGAGTTGGCAAAGGTGTGCAAGAGGTGCTGCACAGGGAAGGTATGAGGGGATGCACAAGAAGCATTGCATGGATCAAGGGGGGTGTATGAGGTTGCAAGGGGCTATAGAAAAGTTGCTATCCAAATTGGGGAAGGGCATGTGTGTGTGGGGGTGCAAGTGACTGGTGAAACATAAGCGGAGAGGAATTGGGGAAGACTCAACCCAGAGACTTCTGACATTCCTTGCCAGCTTCCCCACTGACTTTCTGGTGAAGCCAGCAGGAATGGTTGCAAACGTTGATGACATGATTGTGGGGTGCTTGGCAACCAGTGTGAACAGGTTGCTAAGCACCCAGATCATGATAACATGACCATGGGAGGGGGTGCTGGGACAACCGGAACTCCAAGAACCAGTTGCAATCATCGTTCATTCAGTACCATCATACATTGGAACTCGGGGAAGAGGAGATGGAATGGACCACGCAGGGGGAAGGGAACCTGGAAACGACATTTCAATGCGAGGTGATTCTCATATAGTTCTAGAAGGTACAATTCTCTATTCACAGATAACTGAAATCAAGGCTGGAGCTCTGTGGCTGGATCTGCACATAAGAATAAACTACTGGATGAATTTCTACAAGCAGCTAAGCCATATAACATACAATGTCTGAGTTCACAGAGCATCCTAATCTAAAACAATTCTAGAAAGAAATCTCCCAACAATTCAATAGTACTTCCTTGTGAATAGACCACAGTTATGGTTTCTTGGTATGGAGTAATGGATTACAATAATCTGTGGTACACCTTCCAAAATACTTGATGCGTTGGGACCAAAATGTGTAAAACAAAAGATACAAATGGCTCAAGATTTGGGGAAAGAATGAGGTCAGATAGCAGAGCACAGTTGGGACCAATGCCAGTTACAAAAGGCTGCCTCTTTCTCTGGTCTTACCTGATTATGGGGTCCCATCATTGCCGCATTGGGGTTGTGCATGGGAGCTTGAGCATGTAGGGATGGCTGGGAGCCAGGTGGTCCCTTAGGGAAAAAGCAGAAATGTAATTATGGGGAGACAGCTGTGGCTAATTCTCTTGTTCCACGGTAATTTTGCATAAATCCAAGCAACAGGGATGCATGCTGAAGCCTGGGGCTACAAGAAAGGGACAAGTATTAGGGATTACTCCCTAATGCAGTTTTTCTCAACCTCGGCTTCTTTAAGATGTGTAGACTTCAACTCCCAGAATTCACCAGCTAGCATGGCTGGCTGGGGAATTCTGGGAGTTGAAGTCCATATATCTTAAAATCACCAAAGTTGAGCAACACTGCCCTAATGGTATGGGGATCCATTAGCAAACGAGCTTCTGTTACAAGATGCAAGAGGAAATGTTATGTTGAAACACAGGTCTTCCTGTTCTGTCTCTCAACTGACACCTACCAGAGCTCCCAATCTTATAACCGCAGGGTTGCCACAGTTCAAACCTGAGCTACAAATAGTCTCTTCCATTGCTACTTATAACTGCCTCTGTTTAGAGCAGAGGTCTCCAAATTTGGCAACTTTTAAGACTTGTGGACTTCAATTCCCAGAATTCCCCAGCCCGCAGAGCTGGCTGGAGAATTCTGGAAGTTGAAGTCCTCAAGTCTTAAAGTTGCCAAGTTTGGAGACCCCTGGTTTAGAGGCACAAGAAGGCCCTGCTAATTACACACAGTTCAACTCATGCAGTATGTCATTTTTAGTAGTAGTCCTTGACTTACGACCGCAATTGGGACCAGAATTTCTAATGCATGGGTGTCAAACTCGATGATGTTTTTTACCTTTGCGGAGCCGGTGTGGGAGTGGCCTGTGTGTGAGGCATCCGGCCCGCAGGCCACCAGTTTGCCAGGCCTGTTCTAATGCCAAGCAAGGCAGTCGTTAAGTGATGCACGCCTAATTTTATGGCCTTTTTTTTTTTTTGGCAATAGATGTTAAATGAATTACTGCTTTTATTAAGTGAATCATGTGGTCATTAAGCACATCGGTTGTAAAATGCATTCAGCTTCCGCCCACTAACCAGGTTTGTCAGAAGCAAATGGAGATCACATGACCCTGGGATGCTTCAAATGTTGTAAATACATGCCAGTTGTCAAGCATCCAAATTTTGAATGCACGATCATGGGGATGCTGTGACAGACATAAGTGCGAGGACTGGCTGCAAGTCACTTATTTCAGGGCCACCGTAAATGTGAACGGTCACTAAAATGAATGGTTGTTAAGTCAAGGACTATTTATAAGGTAAACATTCCCAACCAAGTTTCTGACAGTGTCAAAGGTAGACTGCCTTTGAACATGGAGGCTCTACCAAGATGATGGCAAGTTCTGCAGGATGCTTAGGGTTCAGCAATGGTCCCTTTCCTAGTCTATTTGTGATGGCCCGGGACATGGCACAAAGCCAACACAGTCACATAAGTAAGAAGAGTCCCTTTGTTATCTCCAACTGTGCCCCCAATGTCCAGGTTACCTTTGGCTGGAGAAAGACTCTCCCAGGAACAGCCTTTAAGTGGAGAAAATTCAGTCCAAAACAAGGTACATATAGACTGTAACTAAAAATCCAAACAAACCAAGCTGCAGTAATTAACTTGACAGGGCAGGAGGAGGACTTTCAGACTTGAAAGCACGGCAAAACTCACACAGTTTGGAAGATGCCAGGAACCCAGATAAGGCACAACAATACCAGATAAATTCATGATTTGATCCCAACAGCTTGCTGCACACAGCTTCCCTTTTTAAACACTGTGTTCCCAGCTGCAGCTAAAGAAGGGAATCAGGGCCCTTTCCTCCCCCATAAGCCACGCAACTCACATTGCTCCCTTCTCAGTTCTTCCCTGCATGCCTAGGATAAAGAGGGGGTGGGCCTGGGTCTTCCTCTGAATTCTCTCTGCCTTGCTCTACCTCTCCCCTGCTCTGCCCAGCTGGACTTTGCCCTTCCCCAGTTTCTTCCACAGCCAACGGAGACACACTCCCACTCCCTGTCAGCTGTTCGGCCTCCCCCTCCAAATCAGATTCTGACAGGGGCATGACACAATTCCCACCTGGAAAAAGCCTGACAACATAGGCCCACTGATGGCTTCATTGGGCGGCAGGTTGGCCATCACAGGACTGGTCGTAGCTGCGGAGCTCTGTGGAGAAGAGGGGAAGAGGTCAGAATTGATGGACTCTCATGTTTTCCCTGCCCAGCCCATTGTGGACCAGCACAACCAGCCACTCCAGCAGGGCTGAGAGTCTTGGGCGGCAGAGAAAAGATCTGCAAGTAGTGGGGACTTGGAAGTTCTTTTTCAGGACTTTCTGAGCCACAGCAGCCAGAGTTGAGATTTGTGAGATTTGTGCGCTGTGGAGTGAGCGAACGATCTAGCTGCATTTTCTGATTCAAGGCAGGCATTCATTGGGAGCCAACTTGGCTCCAGGGGGAGCTGTTAAGACGGCAGGAATTTTCTGCCTTTTTTTTTTCCAGCCTGGCCCCTCACGCATTGTCTCCACTCCAAGTGGTTTTAATTTAGAGGGAGGTGGTGAAGGACTGCAGCCCCCCCCCCCCATCTCCACAGGAGGCCAGCTAGAACACAGTATTCAACACTGCTGCTGTTGCTTCGAAAGGCAGGCAGAGAAGATGGCCCCGGGATTTTTGCTCCCCGCTGCCATTTCCAAATAATTTAGTGCTTCCTCCAAGCTGGGGAGGTTGGGATTGGCTTAGAGAACAAGGAAAAACCAAGTCAGAGTTCAAAATAGCTCTTGGCTGCCTTCCCTGCCCCACAGCTGTACAACCTATCCCTTATATGAGTGGCGGGGGGCGGGGAGGAGAAAGGACAGGCACAATCTTTGGCAGGGAATATGGACTTAGGCAACAGACAACTGATGTCTGCAACCTGGTGCCCTTCAGACACATTGGGACTACAAAATCCCTCCTCCACCAGATGCCAGCCAACATGGCCTTGTTAACTGGAAAAGCCCCAAATAGGCCAAACTGGAGAAGGCAAGCAAACAGAGAACAATTCTCCCTGGAGGAATTTCGTATGTGGAGCTCCGCATCATTGACTTAGAGTTCTTCCCCTTCCAGACGTTTAATCCTTTTATAATCTGCCCTTCATGGACTTAATTAACCCCCTAAAATTTCAGGAGTCCGTCATCTTTCAGTGCCTGGAAAGACCTCGTAGGCAGGCTCACAAAATGGCTGCCTTGAAAGCTGATATTACTTAAATCTCTGAAATGCATGCTCTGGGGATAAACTCAGTCAGAAAACACCCACTTCCCCCAATACCAACTGAGGCTCAACGGCAAGGAATTCAGGCAATAAATTAAAATCAAAGCAAACATGAGAGAACAGAGTAGAAAAATATTGTACTGCATATTTGTCCCCATCAAAAAAAGCCTCCAGATCCATTTCTGAAAGGATAAGCTGTCAGCCAGCATGTCCGCTGGAAAAGAGGTGTCAAAAAGTCAAGATGGCGGCCATAACTGTGCAAACAAAACCCGATCCGTTTTTTTACCTGAATGTATAGAGTGGGGCTTTGACTGCACGGTTGTGGGTGCCACCTTAACTTTTTTGACCCCTCTCCTCCACAGACATTCATGCTGGCAGTAATCAGATAAATAATCAATCTGGAAGCCCAGCAGAAAAAATACCACACAAATCTTCCTCTCTCTCTCTCATCAAGATTTTAGTTCAGCTCAACCAAGGCTTTATTCAGAGGCAGATGGACATCTAGGCTATTTGGCTACACATACATGATGAGCTTCCTTTGCTGGCCCTAAATAGTTTTACATGAAGCCATGATTTGCTTAATTGCAGTTGCTGAATATATCAAATGATTTCAGTTCACAAATCATGCTAGGCCACAGAGATGTGTCAACCACAATAATTAGTCTACGTCTACTAGTTCAGAAACAGAGAAAGTTTTCTGGTATTTAGGTGACACTCTGTGCTTGAATGTGTTTTAAGCATGTGTGCTTAAAACATATAACGGCCAGAATATTGTGAGGCTTGCTCCAAATCTTGTTAAGACTTCATAAAAACGCTTTTGTGGTCCTTTCAGAATCAATCTCTATGAACATAAAAACTGAGGATTATTTTACATTCCAAGGAATTTTTGGAACCACTTGAACACCATATTGATCATGCAGGAAGGAGATCGGATTTGGCTTGGCTATCAACAAGAACAATCATTCATTAGATTTATACCCAGCTTTGTCCAGGAGTTGAAGGCAAGGCACCTATGGATCTGCCTTCCCTGTTATCCACACAAAACAATGTAGATGGGGTTCAGTGTGCCTACTCAAAGCCTCCCAATGAACTTCCAGGACGGAGGGCAGATTTAAAACCTGGCTTTTCCTATTTGTCATCCAGCATCTTATCCTCTGTATCATACTTAATGTATACTGCTACCTTTCCCCCAGATTAATACAGGTAATCCTTGACCTATGACCACAATTGAGCCCAACATTTCTGATGCTAAACGAGATAGTTGTTAAGTGAGTTTTGCCCCATTTTATGACCTTCCTTGCCACATTTGTTAAGCGAATCACTGCAGTTGTTAAGTTAGTAACAAGAGTTGTTAAGTTAATATGGCTTCCCCATTGACTTTGCTTGTCAGAAGATTGCAAATGGGGATCCCATGACCCCGAGATGCTGCAACCGTCGTAAATACTAGTCAGTTGCCAAGCATCTGAATTTTGTTCATGTGACCATGGGGATGCTGCAATGGTCGTAAGTGTGAAAAACGGTCCTAAGTCACTTTTTTCCAATGCCATTGTAAATTTGAACAGTCAATAAACGAATTATTGTAAGTCAAGGACTACCTGTATATGGCCAGGCTGGAAGGATAAGCTAGCGAACGCAGCCAGCCACCCATTGTACTCTATGGCCATGCAGGTTGTTGAGGACTGTGTGTGTGTGTGGGGAGGTGTATTTCCATCACTGAACATTAGTCATTTGCTATGCAGAGAGCTCCTGCAGCGCTCCCTGAAATATTGATATAAGTGGCACACGGCCAGTTTGTGGGCAACATCTAGGACAGTTAACCCCTGCTGGCCTGTGGGCAGAGGGAGAGGTGGGCAAGGGCAAGGGCTGCTGGCCTCAGCATGTGTCAGAAGAAAGGTGGTCCAAAAAGAATGCGGTTCCCATGGAAACAGGCAGGGAGGAGAGCTGGATGCGTGGTACAGCACCGCGTGGCCACCTAGCAAGGAAAACAGCAGAAGCAAACGCCGCATGACTCCTCTTAGGCAATTTTTCCCTCACAAAGGATCCAAAGCATATTCTCCAGGGGAGTGATGGGAGGGGGGCACACACACACACACACACACACACACACACACACACACACAGAAGAAGGAATAAGAGAAGGGTTTGAGTCTAGAAAATTAAAATGTAATTTCTCTCTTCTGTCTCTGTTTCTGTCTCTCTCTCTCTCTCTTTCTCCCCCTCTCCCCCCTCCCAATTTTATAGACAATTAGACTGAATTTGAATGCAAGCATATTTTGGTGCATTTTTATTTCTAAACGAAAGCATTTTCGTTTCTCATTTCCTCTTAACTGAATCAAAATGTTATACCTTAATGAATCCAATTATGGATTGAAACAAATAAATAATTGGATCTTGTTCAATTCTTTGGTTTTACTACTGTCTGTTTATCTTCGAAGTCTTGGGGCTAAACCTGTGTTTAATAATGTATTTAATAATGCCTGCTTAGCTTAGCTTCTAATTAGAGGCTGTTCTGCTCTTTTTCTTCCTCAGATACAGACTATTGTAGAAGAGCTGAACATCGACGATGAAATAACTGCATTTCACTCTCGACAGAGAGGAAATGACTCTCTTATACTGACACTATAGCAGTCAGTCCTTCCCTTGATTTAAATCTTATATGTAAAAATTAAAGTACCTTTTAGACTACAATTTAAAACAGGTGTGTCCAACCCACAACCCACGAGCCACATGCAACCCTGGACAGCTAGTAATATGGCCCCACAAGATAAAAATTGAAGGAAGTTTGTTATTTGTGTACATTCACTATATTATATATTTTACATGTGACCCAAGACAACTCCTTTTCACTCAGTGTGGCCCAGACAAACCAAAAGGTTAGACACTCATGATTTAAAAGCTTTCCAAAAAGGCGGCAGAAACATTCAAAAACTTCACAGACATGTTGTATTTAACTATATACTATTTAGGAACATGGAGGTTCAATTTTATATAATGAATAACAGCCATTCATATACCAGCTGGCCCATTAACAGGGCACAATGGGACAGCCTACCTCTATTAGTTATTTCTTAATGACTGGTATTTAGATGTAGACTTTCTCATTCCTAGGAAGAAGGCAATGGCAAATCATTTTTGAAATCTTGCCAAGGAAACTGCAAAGATTTGTCCAGGAAGTTGCCAGAAGTCAAGGCTGACTCGAGGGCATATGTGTTCGCGTGCACGCACATACGCACACACATAGTAGACTACCTCTGAATATGAAATTTTTATTAATTATAATATTGACTACATTGAATAACTGCTGATCAACCTGCCAAAGTAGAATTACTTCTTTAACTTAAAACAGGGTTTTCCAATCTTGGCAATTTTAGGATACATGGAATTCCCCAGGCAATCATATCTGAGTTGGGAATTCTGGGAATTGAAGTCCACGTGTCTTAGAGGTACCAAGATTGGGAAACCCTGACTTAAAGACTTACAAGTTGCTACTGATTATATAAAAGTGTCTGGAGGTTTTTATTTATATTGCTTGTGAAATACTGACATCTAATCAGATGCTATGAGAAAAAGTGCTGGGTTGCTACTTTTTCTAGAACCAGGGCAGATTTTGTATAAATGGTAGAGAAACATTTGGGAAGCTCTCATTCATTGCCCTGTCCTGATCAGTCACCATCATGATGGGCATTTCTACCTTCAGGTGTGACTCACTATTATTTACTCCAGGTGAATGGTTATTGGGCTGTAGAACAAAAGAATATGCATGCAAATCATCTTGAAATGTTGAGCGGTGATCAAGGATTGACTGGTGTTTGATTGTACTGCCTTAACAGATTAACAGAGTTGGAAGGGACTTTGTAGATCATCTAGTCCAACCCCCTGCCTAAGCAGAAGACCCTACATCATTTCTGACAGAGGCAGTCCAGTCTCTTCTTGAAAGCTTCCAGTGATGAAGCTCTCACAACTTCTGAAGGCAAGCTCTTACATTGATTGTTCTCACTGTCAGAAAATTTCTCCTTATTTCTAGGTTGAATCTCTCCTTGTTCAGTTTCCATCCATTGTTCCTTGTCTGGCCTTCAGGTGCTTTGGAAAATAGCTTGACCCCTTCCTCTCTGTGGCAGCCCCTCAAATATTGGAATACTGCTATCATGTCTCCTCTGATACTTCTCCTACATCATCCATGTTGGGATTGGTAGGATGTCTGCAGTTTGGTATCACGACCATCAGGCTAGAGCAAAGTCCCTTGTGCTCAAAATATGGCTGAAATAGAATTCGTTTATGGGTTGTTTCAACCAGACACCTTGAATATCCCCAAGTGAAATGCTTTCACCTCTCTTCAAATTGCTTTCACCTCTCTTTCACTACATTCACTTTGGTCTCATTGAGGAGGCCCTCCAAAGTCCAAATCACACAGCATCTGAACGACCATACACATGATTGGCATCAGCCTCACAGACTATACTCACATAATCATGGAAAGCTTTGGCCTCACTTGAGTGCTCGCAGGTCTCTCGCCGATCAGGAGCTGCACAGTACAGGTCCCAAAACACACTATGAGATAGCAAGGGAACAAGAAGAAAGAGAGGCATCATTAATATGGATGTCATGCCCCTGTCAGAATCTGATTCAGAAGGGGAGGCCGAGCAGCTGACAGGGAGTGGGAGTGTGGCTTTGTTGGCTGTGGAAGAAACTGGGGAAGGATAAAGTCTGGCTGGGCAGAGCAGGGGAGAGGTAGAGCAAGGCAGAGGGAATTCAGAGGAAGACCCAGGCCCACCCTCTCTTTATCCTAGGCATGCAGGGAGGAACGGAGAAGGGAGCAACATGAGTTGCATGGCTTATGGGAGAGAAAAGGGCCCTGATTCCCTTCATTAGCTGCAGCTGGGAACACAGTGTTTAAAAAGGAAAGCTGCGCACAGCAACTTGTTGGATGCAAATCGGGAGTTATCTGTTATTGTCGGGGCTTATCTGGGTTCCTGACATCTTCCCAACTGTGTGTGATTTGTTAGCCTTTCAAGACTGCAATTCCTTATCCTGCCCTGTCAAGTTAATTGCTGCAGCATGGTTTGTGTGGATTTTTATTTACAGTTTGTATGTATTTTGTTTTTGGACTGAATTTTCTCCACTTAAAGACTGTTCTTGGGAGAGTTTTTTTTCTCCAGTCGAAAGTAACCTGGACATTGGGGGGCAAAGTTGGGAGGTATTAAAGGAACTCTTCTTACTTATGTGACTGTGTTGCCTTTGTGCCACACCCCGGGTCATCACAATGGATTTGGGAACTTTAGGAAAAAGATGCCAGGATAAAAAGAACTTAAAGATCTCCATGATTTCTTTGCATCCAAATTTATTTAGTGTCACTTGTGGTCCTCCAAATGTTGCCATATTTCCCTGGCTATGGCGAAGCTGTTGAAAGAAAAAGTTCTAGAAAACCACATGCTAGACATCTATAACTTAACTAGGAGATCCTAGAAGAAATCTGGACTGGTGGCAGGTAGATTATTTGCTTTCACAGATTAGATCACTGATTTGCCCAGCTCTGATCAAGAATGTTGATTCAAGTTCCAGGAAGAGCAGCTTCTCCCAGCAGCTTTAACTGAAATGCTAAGGCCTTGATGTGGAGCCTCCACATAAAATTGGAACCAAACCAAGATTATCAGCTAACCAAGGCACAGAAGCAAATGTTTGTAATTACAGGCAATGTAACCCAACAGAGATTATCTTTCTCCAGACTCATTTTTGCAAATTAAAAGTTTACACAACTTCCTAAAATCTGAAGGAATCTGGTAGCACCTTTTCAGACCAATGTATTTTGTTAAAACAAAACCTGTTCGTCTAAAAGGGTGCTATCAGTCTCCTAATTTTTGGCTATCCCTGAGGAACAGCTCTGTTCCCACAATGACAATATCCTTTACACACACACACACACACACACACACACACACACACACAACCTCCTATGTAATCTGTTTTCTAGACTCAGAAATATACCGAACCAACCTAAGCAAATGGAATGACTCACATCGTGCCCTGTTACCCCAAATGTTAAACCTAACACAGCTCATTATGGGATCTGAACGCTAAATGCTTTAACTGATCTCCTTAAGAATTTTTTTTTAGAATGTAGCCAACTAGACTGAGAATTGTGCTTAATGAAAGGTCAGGGGCATCCTCAGGGCAGGGCAAAAAAGTCAAGACTGAAACTATGACGTACATAAAAAAGGAACAGGGTTCCAATTAGGAGAGTAGAGCCACCATCTTGATTTTTTTTGACAACTCCTACAGATGACCGTGGTCCAGCAAACATAGTGCTTTCATGAACTGACACCAGCCCTGGGTAGACAGTAGTTTTGAGGTCAAAATACCTCCAATTGGTGATTCTGTAGCAGAATTTAAATCAAAAGTGAGTCACTGGAGCTGTGATGTCACTGAAAGCACTCCATGAGGGACATGAGTGGTTTCTATCATTAATTCGAAGGAGAAGGAGGAGGAGAAGGAAGAAGAGAAGGAGAAGGAGAAGAAAGAAAGAAAGAAAGAAAGAAAGAAAGAAAGAAAGAAAGAAAGAAAGAAAGAAAGAAAGAAAGAAAGAAAGAAAGAAAGAGAAACAAAGTAAAGGAAGAAAAAAAGAAAAGAAAGAAAGAAGGGAGGGAGGGAGGGAGTTATGATCCTCAGCATCTCCAGAATGATTATCTAACTTTAATTTTTAATGCAACAGGAGGACAGAATGATTAAATAAATGGCTGGAAAGTATTATTACTTACATTTAATTTTAAATACATAAAGTGAAAGCTGATTTTTTTTCCAGAGCATAGGACTGTCTTGTACTACCCAAAGGGGACATACAGCTTTTGTTTGGGCCAGAAAAAACAACTCTCCATCTCACATCAGAATGCCAGAAAAAGAATATCTGTGCAGAAACTGCCAGAAGACACCACCAGCTGCCCCTTAGCTACCAGATGCAGAAGCTGGGCAGTCAGCTACTGTTAAGAGAATGAAATGTCATTTCAGAATGAAATGAAATTTCATCCCTCCCTTTGAAGATACATACTCTCATCTATTTCTCCCAACTCCATCTTGTAATCCAGCAGGTCAGACAGGTTTACAAAGGACACCACAACCAACCGAACTATTGGGCTGATATCAAACTTCCTGGCCAGGGTCATGAGCTATAGATGCGGGCACCATGGGCTCCCACCCAAACGCTAACAAAGCAAGGCTCTGTCTTTGGATGAGGATCCGTCTTTTTGTAGCTGTGCAGATGCCCAAGCCACCCAGTGGCCAAATGCCCACTTCACATGCCTTTGACCTTCTCCCTCTAGCTTCTGAAGGGTTAAGCCCAGCAGCCTGGATCCTCTCCTTGCTTGTTCCAGCCTCCAATAAATCAGGCTGCTTGTTGGATTTCTGGGAAGCAGTCCCCTAGCCCCATGGGAGAGGAATCACGTGATCTCCGCTGCTGCGTGGGGCCTCTCCCCTTGTGGTCTTTCTGTCTTAGCGGAGGTGGGGGAGAGAGAGGAGCATAACTATCCCCATAGTGTCTGCCAAGAATGCAGAGTTGCCAAGAATGTTTAGAGGGACAAGGAAAATTAGCCATGGACCTGGAATTTCTATCTCGCCATCAAGCATATGTATCTGTAGATTTATACATGCAGACTTTGCTTTGGCCATGATTCTTGCTGTAAATTTAAAAGGTTGAGGAAGACTTGCTCATAAATTACACCAAACGACGGTTAAATGGGGCTGGACCAATTGCAATTGCATCCTATTGTGGAAAAACCCAGCAACTGTCTTAATATGTTGTAGGATCCATTGTCCTTTTGAGCCATCGTTTTGTTTTTCTGTTGGGAATCGCTTGTAACACAAAACCTGTTTCCCTAACCTGCACTTAAGGTGTGGTATGAGCAAGCCATTCTGCCCCCATGGGCAGGTAAAAAAAATTTTTTTGGGGGGGAGGTACACTAGAATGAGGTTTAATTAATTAATTAATTAAATTTATATGCCACCCATGTCTCCTAAAGATGAACTTTGAACTAATCTGAACTATTTCTGAAAAAGAAAGGCGAACAGGGACTGATGCCCAAGATCAAAACGATGTGCTAGCTAGACAACTATTAACATCTTGTCCCAAAGGTGCTTTTTTCAAGAGGCAACAACTTTCTGGTTTTTCTTTGAAGATGTTTCGCTTCTCACCCAAGAAGCTTCTTCAGCTCTGACCGGATGGTGGGGAATGGAAGGATTCCCATTCGGTCAGAGCTGAAGAAGCTTCTTGGATGAGAAGCGAAACGTCTTCAAAAGAAAAAAACAAGAAAGTCCAGTTGCCTCTTGACAAAAGCACCTTTGAGACAACCATGAAGTGGATGACTGAGAATCTCCATAGATATTACCATCCTGCTTCTCGGTTGCAAAACAAAATCAGTCCCACTTCCAATCCTGAAAATTAGCTCTATTATCCAAATAGAGTTAGTGGGGGATTAGCACATACGATGCCTGGGAAGCCCCATTAAATTCACCCGGGCTTACTTCCTGGTATACGAGCCCAAGATTATTGCAACCATTTGCATGTTACTCTGAGGTGGCTTCACTGAATTTTGCAGGGCTCATTTCCTAGACTATCAGCTGTTTTGCTGGGATTCTGCTGAAACAAATATGTACCTGCCTTGAAATAAATGTGTTCATGACCAAAATGACAAAATAGTGCATGCAGCAACTTGTAATTTCATATATACCAAATGAGATTGCTAGAAGGAAGACAACTCTTTCTTTCCATTTCTTATTGCAGTAACAAGGATCACAATAACCTAAAGGATAGGCTATCTCGAAAGCTCACGTCACTTAAAATGACATGGGGCAGTGGGAGGAGAGGAATTTTGGATTTATCACCCAGAAGGCTAATGCTGCCAATGAAGACTGATCAAATTGCAAGCAGGAAAAAGGGGTTTCTGTGCCTGCTTTTATTCCCGTGTGCTTTTGAAAAAAAAAAGAGATGTGATTCATTTTACAATATTTATCACTTGAGCCAGTCCTGATTCTCTGGGCAGGATACAATAAAAACAGAGCAAAAATGCAAATTTAATTTAAACAATTTAAAGAACATAATCCAAAAACATCTGCAAATATTTAATCTAATCTAATCTAACCTAACCATTGAACATGTACTGAAACTAAATTACTTTGACTTGTTTACAAAATGCCAGCAAGTTCAGAAACATCTGTACCTTTGAGAGAAAGTATTTCTAATATGGGGGCCACCACTGAGAAGGCCTATCACATGGTCAATAAGGCCCGTACTTTCTAAGGAAAGCATTCCTGCAACAGATCCTCTTTGGAGAACCACACAGGAGAAGCAGTTTTAATTCTAACAAGTTGTTGCCCAAATATCCTGGTGTTGCTCCACAAAGCATAATACAAAATATGTCTGAATATATATGTGATGCCATTTTGCTGTACAGAACAGCATTTAGTGCTCGGAATACACTACCAGAAGAAGCCTTTCACTCTTGATTGATCTCATCTATTGAGAGTGATCGATAGATGGGATCTCATCCTTCCTAAATGGTTTGAAAAAATAAAGGTAATTCTTGTTTAGTGACCACAATTGGAACCAGCAACTCAGCTGTTAAGCAAAGTGGTTGCTAAATGAAACCATGAATGTGCTTTCGATCTTCAGTTTTCCTTTGCTTTACAGACCCGCAAAGACCTAGTCATCACCATTGTAATCAGTCACTAAACAAGACACTCATTAGATGAGGACTACCTGAATTCCATTTCCGTAGTTGAGTTCCCTTTTGATCCTATCTAGAATCAATTGGGGGGGGGGGGGAGGGAGAGGGGGAGAGAAAGAATGAGAATATACTGTAGATATTCTTGAACAGAGAATCAATAATTGAGGAACTGCCAATGAAGATTTGGCATGTAATAAAACTATATTTTGTTAACTACTGTCTATTATATATACAGACATACATACCTATGTGCATGTGTCTTTGTATGTAAGTAATTGAGTTTACAATGCTTAATCCCTTAAACCAAATACTGTATATATTTTGCCACAAACAATAAATTAGATGCCAGGAGGAAGATAAATACCTTGCAATGCATATGACATCAGGCAGATAAAGGAAAATCTAGTCATTTCAACAGTGTATCTGTGCATTTTTGACACTTTTAATGAACTGTCTCTTATTATACCATGATGCTGCCAAATCTTATTGCTCTAGTGTCCCTTGATCCCAAACTCTGATTCTCATGAAGGGCAATAGAGAACTATGCCACCAAAAAGGAAGATTCAGAGAGAAACAGAGAGGAAGGCTAGAAAGAAAGAAAGAAAGAAAGAAAGAAAGAAAGAAAGAAAGAAAGAAAGAAAGAAAGAAAGAAAGAAAGAAAGAAAGAAAGAAAGAAAGACAGGAGGAAGGAAGGAAGGAAGGAAGGAAGGAAGGAAGGAAGGAAGGAAGGAAGGAAGAAAGAAAGAAAGAAAGAAAGAAAGAAAGAAAGAAAGAAAGAAAGAAAGAAAGAAAGAAAGAGAGAAGAAGGAAAACAAAGAAAAGGAATTTGTGCATGTACTTTTTTTAAAAACGGGGAAGATGCAAAGAGGAAAAAAAGTGCAGAAAACGTAGCTGCAGCACGATCGCGTACATAATAAAACAAAATCAGCCCCTTGGAAAAAAAAGGGGGATGTGGTGGAAGGGAGAGAGGGAAGGCGGTTGGAAGAAGGCAGATGCTCTAAACAGGCCCATCCGTCTAAAACTGAAGAGCCAGCCAAGTTTTGAGACTGGGGCAGGGGGAGTCAGCGTAGTTGGGAGGGGGGGGCATGTACAGCACTTAATCCATCATTCCCTCCAGACTCTCTTCCCACTGCACAGGGAAACACACACACCCCCTTTTTTTTTCTAGGCCCTTTCCCTGTGATAAGAGCCAAAGGTTGAGGAGTGGGGGAGACACACTTATCAAGCCAGATCTCCATTGCCGCCACCCCCAGTTAGGTCCCTGGAATATTCTGCCTCTGGATTCCTCCAAATCACATCCATGTGTAGAAGCTGGAGCCAGACGCCGCAACGGACAGGGACAGGGGGGTTTCCGGGAAGGAGTGTGCATTGAGGGGGGAAAGCTCTTGAATGTGTTCCAGTTGTGCCTGAAGCCAACAACAAGAATTGGGAGGAGGGGGTGACTTTTAAGGTTGGGGTTGAAAGAGCAGAAATCCAGAACACACACACACACACACACACACACACACACACACACACACACACACACACAGAAAAAGACGTGCACACGTGCACCCTTCCCCAGTCAAACGCCTCTTCCAAACTTCCCTACCTTCCGGGAACTTTCTCCACCCTATTTTCTCTGCCAGCAAACTCCTGCAGAAGGGCAGGAAAAAAATAGAGATGGGTGTGGTAGGCCCGGATGTGAGTATCTGTGTACAGAGAGATTCCATGAGCTACCTCTGTTATATGAAACTTGGCACCTCGATGCCACCTTTTCTGCCATCATCCCCAGCTTCTCAGGTTTTCCCACATGCTCTATTTCAAACTGCATGAAGGACTAGTAAGTTAAAACCTGTTCCATATTTGTTTTTTGAGGGATTGCAGATACTCTCAGGACAGTGGTGGGATTCAATTTTTTTTACTAGCGGTTCTGTGGGCGTGGCTTGGTGGGCGTGTCAGGGGAAAAAGACTGTAAAATCTCCAGTCAGAGGTGGTTATTTGCCGGCTCTCCGAACTACTCAAAATTTCTGCTACCGGTTCTCCAGAACTGGTCAGAACCTGCTGAATATCACTTCTGTCTCAGGATGCTGATTGATCCTTCCTTCCTTCCCTCCCTCCCTCCCTCCCTCCTCTTTATTATTATTTATTTTTAATTTGGTCAGTTCATGGTAGCATCCATACTTAATACTTCTACCTCCTGTCTTTCCCACAACAACTACCCGTGAGTTGTTGAGAGGGAACAATTGGCCCAAAGTCATCCAGCTGGCTTTCCTGCCTAAGGCAGAGCTAAAATTCAGTGTCCTGTTTTGTAGCCAAGCACCTTAACAGTATAGCAAACTGGCTCTTGAGCCCAGCGGAGAATACAGATAGTCCTCTCTTACCCACTGTCTTGTTTAGCAACTGTCAGAAATTAGGACAGCGCTGAAAAAAGCAGGCTTGTGACCAGTCCTCAAAATTAAGAGCTGTTACAACGTCTCCAGGCGTAACCAGTGTGCATTTTACACCCGCTGTAGAGTCCCACAATCACATGATTGCCAATTGCAAGCTTCACTGCTGGCTTCCAACAAAGAAAATAAGTGGGGATGCTGGCAATAAGTTGCAGGTCACATGATGCTGTGTTTAAGGATTCACCATTATTTCACCATTATTTGCTTAATGATTGCAGCAGAAATGATGTTGTAAGTCTGACTCAGCCACGTGATATTTCACTTAACAACTGTGTCACTTGGCAGTGGAGTCGCTAGTCCCAACTGAAGCTACTAAGTGAGGCTACTACATTCTGAGAAGCAGGATAGGGTGAATTTATTTGTTTTATTTATTTGATTTGTCACTTACAAGATAATATAGGTAAAAGTATAAACATGAGTAAGAATACAGGAAATAGGTACGAAGAAATGGGGACAATAGGACTGGGACAGTAGGCACGATGGTGCACTTATGCACGCCCCTTACAGACCTCTTAGGAATGGAGTGAGGTCAATAGTGGATAGTTTGAGGTTAAAGGGCCAATCCTTTAACCTCAAACTATCCACTATTGACCTCACCCCATTCCTAAGAGGTCTGTAAGGGGCATGTATCAGTGGGGGTTAGACGATGTAACGTCTGTTGGTGTTGATTTGTTCATGGCTCGATCTGTCATTGGAAATTCTTGTTCTCAAATACCAATGGTGTTACTGAAGAGGAAAGGAAACTTGTTCAGTAAGTGCACAGATTCTTTATCTGAGAAAGTTTCTGAGTTCAATATCTGACAGCATATATCCCCTTAAAAAGATCTCCACCAGGGTGTAATGGAAAAATCTCCTCCGATCCAAGATCCTGGAAATTTTCCATCATTCAGAAGAGCCAACAACAAATTTGATGAGCTGAGCTGATAGGAAATAGCCTCCTATGTTCACAGACCCACCTTCCTGAATCTGTCCTCTCCAAACAGTTTTGGCTAGGAATTATGGTAGGTGATGTCCAGACACCCGTAGAGTAGTGTATTTGGAAAGACTGACACTGAATAATCAAGGGAATATCCATCTACTAGACCAGGACCGTCAAATTCGATTTCATTGAAGGCCGCATCAGGGTTGTGTTTGACCTTGGGGGCCAGGTGGGCAAGGCCGGGATGGGTGTGGCCAGCCGACATCACTCGTGTCAGGGGCACCCTTCCCAGGCTCCGTTTTTGGCTGCGATGGCCTCCTGCAGATGTTCTGCCAGCGAAAATGGAGCTTGCGCAGCTCTCCCGAGCTCCGTTTTCACTGGCAGGGCACTGCAGTAGGCTGTCACAGCCCAAAATGGAGCTCGGGAGGGCCACGCATGGCTCTCCCGAGCTTTGTTTTTGCTGGCAGAGGTACTGTGGGCTGGGCCTTCGCTGTTTCCAGGGTGGGCCAGATCTAGGCACTCCACAGGAGGGATTCAGCCCGTGGGCCTTGAGTTTGACACCCATGTACTAGACTAACCTTCCTTAACTTTGGCAACTCTAAGATGTGTGGACTTTTGTGTCCCGGAATTGAAGTCCACCCATCCTAAAGTTGCAAGGTAGAAAAAGATTGATCTAGACAATGCATTCCACCCACCATCCCATTGAGAACACTGTGGATGCTACTCACCACCACCAGGAGTGAAGGAAGCCAGGTGGTTCTCCCAGGGTGATGTTCTTTTCCCACCGGATCTGGGGAGAAGTAATAAAGTACCAGTTAAAGAGGTAAGACCAGCTTTCCTCAATTTACCACTTCCAAAAGGGGCAGAACTACAACACCCAGAGTTCAACTGGACCATAAAAAAATTGCTTCCCAAACACTTTTGGGTGTATCTTATAGATTTTAGGCAGCTAAACACAAAAGTCATGTATGATTTAAACTATCAGGTACCACTTTATGGAAATGTTCTGTTTTTACACAATGGCCTTTAGTGCCAGTTGACTATGCTGCACACGTGAAAGAAACAAACGAAAGCATGGAACTGCTGTTGAAACACATCCAGTACACCAAGCGCAACTGGAATATCTGTGGAGATCTAAAAATAGTGGTTCTGCTGTTTGGAATGCAGCTCAGATATACCAAATGCCCGGATGAGCTCCCAGGCTGGTCTCATCCCATTGGAATTGGCCTGTCCCACCTGTGCCAGCAGAGGAGGCATTCTACAGGCCAGATCAGCCTGATTGTTCTACCTGTCGGGATCCAGGAGAAAGGTCATCCCTGCTGCTGCAGCTGACCTTTGGAACAACTTGCTGCCCCCACCATCCCCACCTTCTTCCCATGTGAGGTTGGGCCCATCTTTCCTTACTTTTCACAAGGGCATAAAGACCTGGCTCTGCCAATGGGGCAGCATCATAGTGGAGGTGACCTGAAGGCCAGACAAAGAATAATGGGTGGAAACTGATCAAGGAGAGATTCAACCTCTACTTCATGATTCAACCAAGAATCTTGGGAAACTCTAAAAAGTATGATCATAGAAGCCCAGACCAGCACAATACCACTGAGAAAGAAAAACAAGAAATCCAAGAAGAAACCAGCATGGCTACACAAAGATCTCTCTGGCAAATTGAAAGAAAAAAAGGACAAGTACAAAAAATGGAAAGAAGGACATACAACTAAGGCAGAATGTCAGCAGATAGCCAGAATCTGCAAAGACGAAGTCAGGATAGCAAAGGCTCAGAACGAACAAAGACTTGCAACAAAAGTCAAAGATAATAAAAAAAGTTTCTTCCAACATATAAATAACAAGAAAAAAATCAAGGAAACAGTCGGTCCACTAAAGAGAGAAGATGGCAAGGAAGTAACAGGTAACAGGGAGAAAGCAGAACTGCTTAACTCATTCTTTGCATCTGTCTTCACACAAAAAGAAACCATAGTTCAACCCACCAAAAACATAACTGTAAAAGACAGACCAGAAATAAAAGTTAAAATAAGCAAAATAATAGTAAGAGAACACCTGTCTGATCTTGATGAAAACAAATCACCGGGGCCTGATGGATTACATCCCAGAGTTTTAAAGGAGCTGGCAGAGGTCATCTCAGAACCACTGCACCATATCTTTCAAAAATCCTGGAACTGGGAAACTACCAGAGGACTGGAAAAGAGCTGATGTGGTTCCCATCTTCAAAAAAGGGGAAAAAAACAGACCCAGGAAACTATTGGCCAATCAGCCTAACATCAATATCTGGGAAGATACTGGAAAAGATAATAAAAAAACAGATCTGCCAACATCTAGAAACAAGTAATAACTAGCAGTCAGCACGGGTTTGTTAAAAACAGATCATGCCAAACCAATCTTATTTCATTCTTCAACACAGTGACTAAAGTAGTAGACCAGCAAAATACTGTGGACATAATATATTTAGATTTCAGCAAGGCATTCGACAAAGTAGACCACAACCTACTTCTTAGTAAGCTAGAAAAAAGTGGAATAGATAGCACCACCACTAGATGGACTCGCAACTGGCTGGCAAACCGTACTCAACGAGTAGTCCTTAATGGGTCTAAGTCTACATGGAGGGAAGTAAGCAGTGGGGTGCCACAAGGTTCCGTCTTAGGCTCAGTACTCTTCAATATCTTCATTAACGACTTAGATGAAGGAATAGAAGGGGAACTTATCAAATTTGCAGATGATATTAAGCTGGCAGAAATAGCTAACACCCAAGAAGATAGGCTCAAGATCCAGATGGATCTTGACAGACTAGAACACTGGGCCGTATTTAACAAAATGAAATTCAATGTAGACAAAAGTAAAGTCCTACACTTAGGCAAGAAAAACCAAAAGTACACATATAGACTGGGTGAAACCAGGCTCAATAGCAGTAAATGTGAGAGGGATCTTGGAGTCTTAGTGGACAACCAGCTAAATATGAGCCAGCAGTGTGCAGCAGCAGCCAAAAAACCTAATGCAATCCTAAATTGTATTAACAGAGGGATACAATCAAGATCAAGGGAAGTACTAATACAACTCTATAAAGCCTTAGTAAGGCCACACCTAGAGTACTGCATCCAGTTTTGTTCACCACATTATAAAAAAGATGTTGAGACTCTAGAAAAAGTACAGAGAAGAGCAACCAGGATGATTAGGGGACCGGAGGCTAAAACATACAACGAACGGTTGCAGGAACTGGGCTTGGCTAGTCTAGGAAAGAGAAGGACCAGGGGAGACATGATAGCGGTCTTCCAATATTTGAGGGGCTGCCACAGGGAGGAAGGGGTCAAGCTATTTTCTAAAGTGCCTATAGGCCAGACAAGGAATAATGGATGGAAACTGAACAAGGAGAGATTTAACCTGCAAATAAGGAGAAACTTTCTGACAGTGAGAACAATCAACCAATGGAACAGAAGTTGCCCTCGGAAGTTGTGGAAGCGCCATCACTTGAGACTTTCAAGAAGAGATTGGACTGCCATTTGTCAGAAATAGTGTAGGGTCTCCCGCTTGGGTGGGGGGGGGTGGACTAGATGACCTACAAGGTCCCTTCCAACTCTGATTATCTGTTAACAATTTAGATTGAATAAATTAATGGAGGACAGGCTCTTTAATCACTCAATGTTCTCTCCAGGTTGGGAGAAAACTCCTTCTGCAAAAAAAACAACAGTGCGAGAAATATGTCTCCATCTTCTGCATAGGAGCACCGAAGATGCATCTAGTTGGCCTCTACGGGAAACACAGTGCAGGACTACAATGGACATAGGCTTGATCCAAGAGAACTATTCTTCTGTTCTTTAAAATGATAAACTCTGGCATCTTGTTCGCAAGAGAGTGGGCGTGGAAGTACCAAATCAGACTTCTGTCCTTGGAGAATTCTTTCCTTTGAATCACTAACGACATTCTTAAGCTATCACTGCGTTAAGATTCTCAAGGAATATTTTTTTTCTCCCAATTTATTTGCGAATTTACTCTTTGCTCAAGGGGATTACTCTTTGGATTGCAAATTCAGTGTTATTAAGATTTTGCAGTAGTAATAGTGTGCGAACTGTGTTTCTGAGAGACTTGAATCAAAAAGATAAATTGGAGCAAATAGAAGAACAATTCATTTTACCCAGCTCTGTCATCTGGTACCTTTCAATTATACATTTCTGTTTTAACATTTTATTCGGATTTGTCTTTCCTCTATCCCCAAGGGATGCTTTGAAGACACAAAGGAATTGCTTGAATAAAAATATGTAACTAGGAAAAAATAAGAAAATACAAACATATGTTTAAATTAGCCTACTAATTGGCCACACCTGGCTTAACACCTTGACAGTTAAAGTTCTGACTTATTTAGTAATGGATGGGAGACCACCAGGCGATATAACACTGAGAGCTAAATTGAAATGTCAAAGCAACATTCCCAAAGAAGCCAGTGTCAAATCATTTCATTAATGCTGCTAAGAAAACCACTCAAGGGAAACTTAATTTTTTATTTTAATTACTACAAATCACATTACAGTATGAGGACCTCTGGTCTGTGTTGAAAAATATTTTTAAAAAGAGATTACAAACCTTGCCTGGAACAAAGCACTTCCAAAACTTTGTATTTTTTTGTCGTTTATTAGAATCCTCTCTCCAGAACCTCCAATTTTAAAGAAAATATATCCTATCTACAATGATCACATCCAAAGTGAGGTGCGCGTCAATGGATATTCCTCCCTCTGCTCACCTCCCCCAAACTTTGGTTCCTATTCTTACCTCTGAGAGGAAAGTCTGTGCAGATTTCTGAGCCCCAACATGAAGGAGATATTCATACACATACAGTGCCAACCTGGGAGAAAAAGAAAAAAAATTCCAATACTTTACTTAAGGACATATTTGCTGCAATAACACTGGCTTAATGTTCTTCCTGATTTTTGTACATTTTAATGTATTTTATAACTGTCTGGCCACTTCTATGCAGGTTTTATCTTATTTGTTATGACTGCCAGTCAAAACAATGAACTGATTGACTGTAAATATTTAGGAACTCCACCTCAACACAGTGACATATGCCCAGGTTTACCCATGTAACACCTCTGTTGGGTGAGCTGCATTGGCTCCCAGTATTTTTCTGGGTGCAATTCAGAGGTGGTATTCAGCAGGTTCTGACCAGTTCTGGAGAACTGGTAGTGGAAATTTTGAGTAGTTCAGAGAACCAGCAAATACCACCTCTGACTGGAAATTTTACAGTATCCTTCCCCTGCCACGCCCACCAAGCCATGCCCACAGAACTGGTAGTAAAAAAAAATTGAATCCCACCACTGGTGCAATTCAAGGTGCTATTACCTCTAAAGCCCCCTATGGCACAGGGCCAGGTAATCTTTTCTTGTGTAGTTTCCCTAAGAACATCTACCTGTCCTACCAGGTAAGCTCCTTGTAAGCCGCCTTGAGTTGCCATGTGCGAGTAGGCCGCAATATACATTTTCTAAATAAATAAATAAAATAAGATAGAATGGGCACGCTTCTGCTAAATATTTCCATATTTTGGGAGCCAGGAATTTTGCCTTTCCCATGAGAGCCTTGTGGATTATTCTCCCCCCCTGACGTTTGGCAGGCCTCTATTGTCCTAGCCTTCCGAAAAGCATTGAAAAATTGGGTTTCTCCCCAAATGCTGCATATGGAAAGGTGGGTGAGAGATTTAATGAGGAACTGTATGATGGAAATTTAACTTTGGCGGCAAGTTTTTAAATGCACATGGTTTTAATAGATTTAATAAGATATTATGTTGTTTTATTATTAATTGTTGATTGGGAGCAGCCCAGAGTTCAATATAAGATAAACAGCTATATGCACGTTTTAAATAAACGTATAAATAAAAATAAATTAAAAGGCCTCCCCTCAGCACTGCTGCAGATCAGGAAGGTTCTTGAAGAGGCATTGGTAGCAAAGAATTAACAGCATCGTCCACCCCATGATCAGTTTTGGATTATTTTGCAAGATCAGATCAAGCTCCATTAATCTTGCAGCTAAACTCCAATAAACCACGGCTTTTAGGAAATTTTCAAGTGAGATATAAAGCAATTGGGCTCATCTACATTGCCCAGTGCTGAAATCAAAAGTCTGAGTAAACAGAGTGCCAGCTTTAGTAGCAACTAACCAGAGTAACTGTGTATTTCTTTCAATCTTTCTCACATCATCTTGGCTCAATCTTCTGAGTTCATACATCGTACTGAAGTTCCTTTGACAAATATGCATTATGTGCATATAGCCCTTGATAGCTTCCTATCTGACCCACTTCCTGTATTGTATTTGCATTCTGACATCTGCATTTACATTTAAGCATCTGAATAATATGCATTGGGGCAAACGCTAGTCTGCTACTAACACCTTTCCTACCATTTTCCAATATTCTTTTTTTAAGCACAAGGATAAATTTGTACAGCGTAAGCAATAGGAATCAGGAGGATTACAAAGAATTAGAGATTTAATTATAGATTTTTGGAAACCCTTCAAATTCTAAATATATTTTGAAAAAAAAAATTGCCACAAGTACCAACCTGGTTTCAAATGAATCAAACCCAATCAATCTTTTGTAAAGTATCCAGGTGTCTTTAATTAAAAGCAAGAGTAGCTTGAAGCATGGTATATATTTACTTCACTTGTATTTCATTAATGTTATATCAAATACTTATATTAAACGTAACAGCTTCTCTTGAACATGTAAAATTATTTTGAGGAAAATGCTGGGTTTTGAACTTGCAAAAAACTCACTGGAACACTTTGGAGCATTAATTTATTTTAAATGTATTTCAGCAATTCATTAAGAAGTGACTGAAGTGATCCATAGGCAGTATTACACTTTCCGTAACATTTCAACATTAATTGTAATATTTCCAGATTGTACTGGTTGGATTGTAAACAAATTGGCACATATTACTATTTTTGGTAGCAATGTCTAATTAGTTAGTATTTTGTAGTTGAAAGTTTTTGAAGAAATTGGAAAAATCACCAATCGTTCATAATGATTCCTGCTGTTCGTTTTTTTTTCTAGCACATATAAATTAATGCAATATAAGGAACTGATTCAGTTCCTGTGCTAGCTGCCAAGTTGATGGTGTAAAACACCAGAAAATAACATTTCTTTGGATGAGTATTATATAAAGGTATGGAAAATCATTATAGGTGAAAAATAAAGAGCTTTGAAATATTCTAAGAACAAATTCATCCAAATCTGGTCATCATTTATTGTCCATAATAAATTACCTTTATTTGAATAAGTAATTTTGGCCAGGGAAACTATATATATTTATGCATTTCTCTATATGATTACATATCTTATATATACATATACATATATATATATGGCTTCTAGATGCTCACTAAGAAAGGATTTTTCAAAATGACCATCAGAACATTAGTATTTTGTACATTATTATTAATATACTCTGATGCTAATATTCTATTCCCCCTTCCCACCTGAAAAGAAATCTGTTCCAAATGCAATACACAAGCAGAGGAGAGGAATTTCAGTTTCAGAGCAGCAAACCAGCTTTAGTACAGAACAGTTGAGCTAAGCCACGCCTAGGCTCCTTGCTGTCTCCTTGCTCACACAGCAAATACAGTTTAAGTTTCCATGTTTCAGTTTCCAAACAGCCCTCAACTCTCACACACTGACAGGATGCTGGCCAGATGATTACCAATGGATGCTGTTAGGCAGAGGCACAATTTTCCCCCCTTATTTTCCTCCCCAAAAACGAAGCCCCATCACATAGTTTCGTAGCGAAGCACGGATATTGAGCTAGTGTGTTTATACGTGGTAGCAACTTTTCTTTTTTATTTGTACTGGCTTAATGGTCCTTTTTAACTCAATAATCTTTCTTTTGTTGCCTTATCTTGACACCAAGATTTTCTATTCTACGACAAGGTTTTGAAATCCTGGCATCTTTAAAAACACATGCTCCCAGAATTTCTCAATCAGCCATGCTGAGAATTCTGGGAGTTGAGGTCCACACATCTTAAGTTTGCATAGGTTGGGAAACCCTGATCTAGGAGAAATTACACAGTGAGAGAAACTTGCAATACTAAAAATTCAGGAAGCAGAGAAATTAGAGAGGTCAGACTGGAGAAGGTGAGAGCAGACATTTTTCTTCCACTCTCTTAATGCTAAAACCTGATCAACGTTTTCCACACAATACATAGCTAAAGGATGAAATTGGCCATTGGAATCTGGAGCTACAGATGTCCCCAGTGAAGTCAAAGAAGTCAAGATAGTATATGTGTCTGTGACAATGTGGTCAAGAAGAGCCCCAAGGGTGGGGGGACCCACTCTCTCTATTTCCTTTACTGTCTGTTGTGACTGTAGGAAATACGTGTCACTAAACTCTCCCACCTCCCCATGGCTCTAGCTTCAAACAAGCCACCCCCATTTATTTTCACACTTTAACCAAAAGGAAACCCAACTAAGAATCTGCTGCCTAGCAGACTGAGATGCTGTCTAAGATGAACATTCTTCAATGTCTCCGGGAGACCCCTTGGATCAGGAGTCTCCAAACTTGGCAACTTTAAGACTTGTGGACTTCAATTCCCAGAATTGCCTAGCCAGCATGACTAGCTGAGGAATTCTGGGAGTTGAAGTCCACAAATCTTAAATTTGCCAAGTTTGGAGACCCCTGCCTTGGATACTTCACTCATCTTGCAAAGGGTCAGTAGGTGACTTCCCAGGAGTGTCTATTGGGGCGGGGACAAAAATTATGAGGGCTGCAGCTATGTAGTCAAAGTTCTGCCCCTTTTATTGACATCTATGAAAGGGATATGAACCATGGTGGCACGGTGGTTAGAATACAGTATTGCAGGCAAACTCTGCCCACATACCCGGGGTTCAATCCTGACCGGCTCAAGATTGACTCAGCCTTCCATCCTTCCGCGGTCGGTAAAATGAGGACCAGATTGTTGGGGGCAATATGCTGACTCTGTAATCCATTTTAGATAGGGCTATAAAGCACTATGAAGCGGTATATAAGTCTAAGTGCTATTGCTGTGGCTTCAATCGTGCAATCATCATCACTGTTGTCCCTAAGGTCAGCCTAAGGTCCTATAACCTGTGTATGGGTACTGTAATGATAACTATTTTTAATGTCCCTTTTGAGTCAGTCAATAGTGGCAACTACCTCCAGTTTACTTGCCAATATTTCAGAAGTGGTTTGCCATTGCTGCATTTTTTGCTAGGATTAAGAGAGGATGATTGACCTCAAGTCACTGAAATGGCATTTTGCCTAAAACAGGACTAGAACTCAGCCTCCTGGCTTCTGATCTGGCACTTTTAAATACAATACTCCACCAAAGTGGCTTCCAAGCAACAAAATGAACTAATGGAACAGCTTGCCCTTGGAAGTTGTGGGAGCGCCATCACTTGAGACTTTCAAGGAGAGATTGGATTGCCATTTGTCAGAAATGGTGTAGGGTCTCCTGCTTGGGCGGGGGGTTGGACTAGATGACCTATAAGGTTCCTTCCAACTCTGATTATCTGTTATCTAAGTAGGTGGTGTTACCAAAAAAGGGAACTGGATAAAAGGCTATTAAGGACCACGGGTAGTCTTCAACTTACAATCATTTGTTTAGCAACTGTTCAAAGTTATAACAGCACTGGAAAAAAACCTGACTCACAACCAATCCTCACCCTTACAACTGTTATGGCATCGCCATGGTCACAGGATCAAAATTCAGGTGCTTGGCAGCCAGCATGTTTTACAATGGCTGCAGCATCCCAGAATCATGTGATCACCATTTGTGACCTTTCCAGCTTGCTTCCGACAACCAAAGACAATGGGGGGAGCCTGATTCACTTAATAACCGCATGATTCACATAATAACCATAGGGTTGTGCTCAACCGTGGCAACAAAGGTCATAAAATCAGGAATGACTCACTTAACAACCACTTTGCATAGCAACAGAAATTCTGGTCCCAATTGTGGCCGAGGACTACCTGTACTAGTCAAGACTTTCAGAACCAGACACAGGGTTGTAGTATTCACACAACATGCTAAACCTGATCAGTTAAAGACATAGCAGTTGTATCCCAACAACATGCTAAGGGTAGTTGGTTCATTTAAATTTACCCACTTTGGAGGCACAGCCGGTTGCACCACCAAGCTCATTTGGTTTATGGCTCCGTTCTTATGTGAACTCAAGAAATGGATTATGCACTTGCCGATTGCCTCTCTGTCCATCTGGACTGGCAGGAGAGACATGCTGAAAGTCCATTGATCAAGGATCCAGGGCGCATGCCTTTCCTGCCCTTTGGAATACCATCCCCACCCCTCAAGATTTGAGGTGGTCCAACCCCACCAGCTTTTTGCAAAGCCTTGAAGGCCAGAAAATATTTCTAGGCACAGAGTAGAGATTGGTCATTGCAGCCCCTGAAGTTCTTGAGTTGTATAGGTGCATGTGGCTTGTATTTTGATTTTAAATGCTGCTGAAAAATCGCTATGCTGCAATGGGTGGCCATATAAATCAAATGGGATTTCAGATTAATAAACATTCAGAACACAGCCAATGGGTTTTTTTCATTGCAGCTGCTAAAACTCCAAGAAGAGGAAGAAAATGTGTTCTGGCTCTTTCGGTGTGTGTTGATTTAGAACAGTGTTTTTCAAGCTTGGCAACTCTGAACTTCAACTCCCAGAATACCCCACTTAATCATGCTGGCTGAGGAATTCTGGGAGTTGAAGACCACGCATCTTACAAGCTGTTAAGTTTCATAAATACCGATATAGAAAGTATTCTTCTGGGAGTAATTTGCCAGGAGAGGGAGGTTCTTCCACAAAGAGGGTGGAGTCAGAGGTAACAGTGGGAGGGGTCAACATTTTTTACATTTCTTTTCTCCCTTTTCTTTTTTTCTGACATTACTTTCTCTTTCCTGATGACCCAGAATAAAGCGAATCGTTTTGAAATGACTGATTGCTTAAAATCTTTAAATGTTACGGCAGGAGTCGTAATAATATATCTATGTGTTGCAAAATATACACACGTACCTATTGCAAAAGGATTGACAACCCAGCTTAGCTGTTCTTTGTAGGAATTCTAGTCAATACCTACACTGACCATCATATCAAACATCTGTACTGCATCATGCAGTCGATATTCTGCTTCTCACAGTGATCCACCAGATCAGATAATTTCATGAAGCCCACGTATGCGGCACAACGGGAGCAGCCCATACTTTGCATTTAGAGATAGAATGCCTCCGAACATGGAGGTTCCACGCATCAATCCTAGCCAAAAGATTCTAAAAAGTTTTCTTCTTTCACCGTAAACGTATCTTTATCTCACATTAAACCCCCTCCAAAGTCAGAGCCCACCCCCATCTTTTGAGGCCGCTTGATACATTTGGAATTCTGGGCACTTGCAGAAAATAGCTTCCAGGATGCGCATAGCAAAGCATGAAATATTCATTTACCTGAAGACAAACTGCCTCGCTCTGTCCTTTTTTTCTGAGCAGGTAGGCATATTTGGGGGGTGGGGAGGAATTCACTAGGCTGCAGCCACTCACCAATTTTTACTTTCTGCCTTGGGGATCTATGTGGGGCCTAAAAACATTGGTGTAATTTTTGGTCAATACTAAGTTTGCTTCCTATTTTTAAAAAATAAAAAATATAAAAATAAAGGTAAAGCAAGTATCTATCAAGAAATCTTGATAGGGGAACATCTGGCCTGTAAAATATATACCGCAGACTAAGATTAGGACAGCGGCTATTAATACCTGTTGAAACTAATGAATTCTGTAAATTAATTTTCCACTGCACTGCATTGCATTCCTTTAAGCTGCCTGGAAATGCCTGGCAGTTGCCTATGAAAATCAGTGGAGTCCTTTGGATTCAACCACAAACCACGTTCTGGAGCACGTGGGAGAAGGGACAGGTACCTGCCTGCAATTCCTTAAAACAGCCACACCTATCCCAGGATTGCACAGCAGCTGCAGAGCCAAAGATGCAGATGTTTCAAAGAGCTGCAGACAAGATTTGGGTTCCTGTGCTGCACAGTTGTATCTCTCCACCACTGTCCAAATTCTACTGCTGTGGGAAGAACAGGCACTGTTTCTCCTGTGTTCTCAAAACTATCTAGCTTTGTCCTCATCTCAAACAGGTGAGCCCACCACCACCTTCCTTTCAGTCAGTAGCCCCTCCAGAGCAGACCTGGCCCCATGCCATAAAAGGGAAGCATAACCTCCTTTATTCCCCCCCCCCCCTCCCAACATCATTTCTACTTGGAATGGGCCTCTTTCCAGAAATCTATAGCTGCAAATCTGAACCTATGATTTGTTAGATTTATACCCCAGCTTTCCTTCCAGAGCAAAAAGTAATTCAATAGCAGCCTCTTCTCTAATGTTCTCCCACCCCCCCACAAGCAATTCTACGAAGGGCACCAAAGTCCTCCTTCTTCTGAATCAATGGTATTTAAACATGTGTGAAGAAAGACTGGCTGGAGAATTAACAGTGCAGTCAAGAGCCTTGAAGAATACTTCTGTTAAGGACTGTTTGAGTCATATGCGGTTGCCATGTTTTTAGTTCCTAGTAGATCACCTCCATAATTATAAAAATGTCTGTTTTAAACAGGAGGAATGGGGTCTGAAAAAGGGAGGAGGGATGTGTGCCAAAAAAATCAAGGTGGTAGTCGTGACAATGCAATCACAGCCTCAGCCTGTTTTAATGTGCCATCGTCTTGTCTTTTTTGGTTCTCATGTAGGCATTCTCAAAGCGTTTAATATAGCTGTTTAAAATTTTATATGGGTAGTCCTAGAGGTACCACCACCACCGAGCCCAAAATTTATGTTGCTAAGTGAAACATTTGTTGAGTGAGTTTTGCTCAAACACCCCACCTGGGCTCTCATACTGACCGTTATTCCCTGCTTTTGAAGCGCAGCTGCTTGCATCAGCTGTTGAAGCTACAGGGAGAGTGCAGGATTGCAGGAGGTGAGTAGGAAAGCCTCTGCACCTGTGCAAAGCGCGCCTACCAAGCCAGGCCCACCAAACCGGTGGTAAACCACTTTGCAAACCACCACTGCTTGTCGTCTCAAAAGCTGATCACGTGACCCCAGGACACTGCAACTGTCATAAATATGAACTAATCGCCAAGCATCTGAATTTTGATCATGTGACCATAGAGATGCTGCAACGGTCGTAAGTGTGAAAAATGGTCATAAGTCACTTTTTTCAGTGCCGTTGTAACTTTGAACAGTCATTAAATGAGCTGTTGTAAATCGAGGACTACCTGTATCTGCAGGAGATGACCAGGTTGAGCCTGAGGGTGGGATCAAATGTGTCATCAGTTTGGCGTCGCTGCGCTCCTGCTAGAGACTAAATCCAGCCCACCCCTCGTGAATTCTATTGACTCATCTAGTGCCAGGTTGCCTTGACCAAATTCTTGTCTATAGGCAGCATGAAATATAAACTCATAGCATTTTGAACTCTGTCCCGGCTCCTGGTTACTTGCGCCTGACAATATTTTTGCTTAAATAGCTAGTCCAACATAGATATTACAAAATGTGGCAGTGATTTAAAAAAAAAAATACGTTTTTACTCAAACTAGAGTGAGGATTTTTTTTCTTCCTCTTAATTATGGCATTTTGTATTTCCGGTGTTTTCTTGACACTTTTTAAAATATACATAGTCCTCAATTTATGACCGTTCATTTAACGACAATTTAAAGTTACGACAACACTGAAAAAAGGAGCTTATGACCAGTTTCTCGCACTTAGAACCACTGCAGTGTCCCTGCAGTCACATGATCAAAATCCAGGCACTTGGCAACTGGCATGTATTCATATGGCATTTGCTGCCTCGCAGGGTGATGCGATCACCATTTGCGACCTTCCCAGGAGGCTTCTGACAAGCAAGTCAGTGCAGAAGCCCAAATTAACTTAATGAGCATGGCAAAAATGTCGCATATTTTTTTTTTGCACCACACAGGTAACAACCGCATCAGTTAGCGACTGACGTTCTTTGTTCCAGTTACGGTCATAAGTTAAAGATTACCTATAATTTTTTTCAAATCTTTCATCTTGTCCTTCAGTGCAAGTTCTCTGGCAGACAGGGCATGAATGGATTTCTCTAGTCCTAGCTGAACAATACAACCACTAAACTGTTCTGACTCTCTGTGCACAAGAAAGGGTGTGTAGGAGATGACCAGGCTGAGTGCCCAAGGGAGGAATCAGACACATCATCAGTCTTGCATCCCTTTGTGCCCACAAAACATCTAAGTCCAGCCCATCTTGAATTCCATTGACTCTTATCTACCGCCAATTTGCTTTGACCGTCAAAGATTCTTGTAGAGAGCTTTCGGAGAGACATACAAAAGCCCTGTCAAGCTTTAGAAGATATATATATATAAACCTTGTCAAGCACAGAAAGTCAGGAGTCCAGGCAGTTCAAATGAATATACAGATTTATATATTCTATATATTCATTTGAACAGCCTGGACTCCTGACTTTCTGTGCTTGACAGGTTTTTTTGTATATCTCTCCTTCTTTCCTTGGGAGCCGTGGTGGTGCAGTGGTTAGAATGCTGTACTGCAGGCTACTTCTGCTGACTGCAGTTTGGCAGTTCGATCCTGACTGGCTCAAGGTTGACTCAGGCTTCCATCCTTGTGAGGTCAATACAATGAGGACTCAGATTGTTGGGGGCAATATGCTGACACTGTAAACTGCTTAGAGACGGCTGTTAAAGCACTGTGAAGTGGTATATAAGTGCTACTGCGATGGCTATCCTCCATACAAGAGGAACGGTAGTACAGATGTTGAAGTGATCGACCAGAACAGAGTTTCTCAACTTTGGCTGCTGTGTGGACTTCAACTCCTAGAACTTCCCAGCCAGCATGCTCTAGTCCACTTTCACCTATGAAAGCACACCTTAGGCCACTCACTTTCTCTCAGCCCAACCTACCCCACAGGTTTGTGGTTATAGGAAAATCCCCACATGCACTGTCTTGGGCCCCTAGCAAAAAGGCAGATGAATTCTGGGAGTTGAAGTCCACACATCTTCAAGCTGCCAAAGTTGAGAAATAGCATGCTCTAGTCCACTTTCACCTATGAAAAAACACCTTAGGCCACTCACTTTCTCTCAGCCCAACCTACCTCACAGGTTTGTGGTTATAGGAAAATCCCCACATGCACTGTCTTGCGCCCCTAGCAAAAAGGCAGAACATAAATCCAAAGAATAATGCTATTGTAATAAGTCTGTGTTGTTATTTTTTTCAAATGCAAAATTCACAATAAATGACGCGGATGTTCCATCAACTCACTGCTCCATATTGTCGACATTTTATCTAATAATCAGGACTCTCCTTGAGCTCAGGTTTTTTTTCCCAGCCATTGAACTCAAGAACCATTTAAATGGAACTGATGCTTCTTAAGTTGGGGCTTTCCGTGCTCAAGCCAAATTGTGGAAACTTAGATTAGCTGCTTGAAACAGTTGGAGGACACAACATTTCAGAGCCATGTTTTGCCAGTTGCAGCTATTTAAGATATTAGTTCCTGGAGATATCACAGATTGGACCTGGAATTCCTGCAGATTAAAAAAAAAAAAAAGTGTTCTACCTACTGAAAAAAACTCCTCTCTGTCAAGAAAATTACTTTAACCCTGCAAAAAGAGCTATAAAATCTAGATACAGGCAGATGATCTAGCAACCAACTAAACACTGCTGTATTAACCTCTGCCAGCAGACATGTATTTATTTAAAAGGTTTATATGGCCATCCATCTTGTAAAACAAAACTCTGGGCTCTTCACAATAATAATAAAATCAAAAACAAGAAAACCAGACCCCTGACCTACCATCTCCAATCTATGCAATCCTCAGGTTCCAACTGTACCCAACACAATGCCTAGGGCACAGATGGCTGACCTTTTTTGTTGTCGCATACCGAAAGTGTGCGCGTGTGCCATAGGTTCGCCATCACGGACCTCGGGGAAGACCTGGCCCTTTATGGCTTTCCGGAAGCTAAAAGTGGGTCTACCGGATTCCAGAGGGAAGGATATTATTCAGTTGGTCTAGGCCAAAATGGCCACTGATTTCCCCAACCGGATTCTTGTCAGAAGTGCTGGACTTCTAGTACCCATCACCTTGGTCAGCATGGGAATCCAAATTCAACATAACTTAAAAGGCCCGAGTTAGGAAAAAGTGGGTTCTACCATCTGGAATTCTCAGACAGCAATTTTGCACAAACCTAAGGCATAGTTCAGATGCACACCTTGCCTCTTTCAAGGCAAACTCATAAATGCACCTAAATATCTAGAGACTCACTTCCAAGAGAGAATTCAGGTAGTCCTTGACTTACAACTGTTTACTTGTTTAATGACTGACGTTACAACGGCACTGACAAAAAGTGACCTACGACCAGTACTCACACAACCACCGCAGCATCTCCAGGGTCATGTGATCAACTTTCATGTGCTTGTCAATAATTTTGGCATATATTTTACAGGGTTGCAGCAAACAGCAGTGGTAACTCTGCTCTCTGCAATCTTCCCAGCCAGTTTCTGACAAGCAAGTCAATGAGGGAAGCCAGATTTGCTTAATGACTGTATGATTCACTTGTCTGCAGTGTTTTTGTTTAACAGAGAAAAACAGGTCGTAAAACTGGGCACGACTCACCTAAGAACTGCCTTGCTTAACGACAGAAATTCTGGTCCTAACTGTGGTTTTAAGTTAAGGACACAGAATCTTGGAATTCACCAAAGCAAACTCTCGGGTTCAGCCTTCCTATCCACATTACATGAACAAAGATGAGTGGCCTGCCTTATGGGAATTTTCTAAAGGGAAATATTTTTAAAAACCTTCTGAAAATACTGTGTTTCTACCTCTCACATACCCTTATTGATTAGCGTAGCTACTAGAGCTGTGCAGGGGAAATAATTCAGAAAAGATGCTTGATCAGAGCATGCAGGAATACAAGCATAGCACCTATCTGTAGCTATTTAAAGCAGTAAGATTTTTTTTTGCCCTAGAATCTCACCCTCTGCAGTTATTCCATGGTTCGGGAAAAAGACATGGTTGCCTTAAAGAGAAGGAGAGATGGGTTTCATTTCTCTGTGTTTTCCATTGCACTTTTGTACAACTGAATATGATGTATTGCACAGTCTTACTAGATGCTATGCAATCTCTCTCTCCCTCTCTCTCCTTCCCCCCCCCTTTTTTTTTTGCCTCAGAACGCTGGCCGATTTTGCTTTCCTTAAAAGCTCCTGTTCTACCATTATCTGGGATGCAAAAATCCAGATGTCCATTGGACATGAGAAATGAGAAACAGAAAATTCTTTATATTGCTATCAAGTGATCACCCAACTTTCTACAGCCCAGATAAGATGGGTTTACCTTATTAGACCCTACATTTGCAATATGTTTCCAGAGCCCCTGCCCAGCTGCTGCCATCACAATTGCCAACTTTCTTTCTTGCTGCTGTTCTGGTGGTTTTAAACTGCACCTCAACAAGAAGGAATTAATTAGCTGAAGCTTGTTCAAGGCATGGAGAGGAAACAGTGGGGAAAAAAGGCATTCCCTGACCAAATGTCTTCTGGCCAAACAGCTGTTAAACCAAAGGGGAAGGGCCAGGAAAGGGGCAAAGAGAGATCTGCAGGCCTCTCAGCAAATTATCCAAGGACTTTATTAATCATATTTATGTAGTAGCACTAGGGCATCTGCCTACTATAAACAGATACCTTCTTCTGTAAAGGTATCATAAAAAGAGAATCTTCTGTTCCATAGATCTTAGACTCTGTGAATGCCCCCCCCCCCCCCAAGAAAATAAATACTGTAGTCCAAGATGGTGAGCTCTCCCATATCTTGAGGCAGCTTGTTCACAACAGGTATCTTCAGATTTTTTTATGTCAATGTTCCTAATTCACAGATAGCACAGCTCAGATCTGTGAGCCATACGTGGGCATAAGAACAGAAGTCTGTGGCCTGGAAAAACCCTTAACATATCCCATATGGCTCCAGTGACGAGGAGCAGCCTTGTTGTATCTGGTGGCCATGAGTTCCATATTTCCTCTAAACCAGAACTGGGATATTGCAGAGACTTTCATCTATGCCTGCCTACCTGCCTAGTCCAAAATCAGGGAATGGGAAGCCCTCTGTAAGATTTGGTGGGGGGGAGCTCTGCAATACCAGCCTCTGGACTGTAGAGACCCCTCCCCTGTAAATAACTTTGATATGCACATTTTAATCCTTCTCCACTGAGGTCTGCTTCAGCAGCCTCCCCCCCCCCCTTGAGTAGCCCCCACGTATTTCATAACCTCCTCAGCTCCAGCAAGCAAACATCAGCGCTGAGGAAAACTGAGGTCAACACCCCCCCTCCCGAGGTATTCAGCGTCCTCATTCCAGCGCATACAAGCAGAGACACGGCGGTTCCATTTCTCGAGGGAGGGGGGGGCTAAACTTCACTTGTCACGGTCTTCCTCCTCCCCCGATCGCGGGAAGATTTGGGGAGGGGGGGGGACAACAGAAGGGGTCTGTCGAAGACAGGAAGAGACACACCAGCCGCCCACGTGTGCCTGGAGCAAACAACTGAGCGATGCAAGGAGGAAGCTGGGGGCGGGGGCGACGGAGGCGAAGCTGCACTCAGATGCACCCCACTCCCCACCCCGGGTGTATGTATGTCGGGGGGTCCTGCGCTTGGTGTCCAGGCAAAGGCCGCCCGCCGGATGCGTTCAATCCCCGCGTCCTCTTCTTGCCTCACGTCGGGCGAGAGCGCAATGTACCCCAGGGCTGTCCAACCTCTCTCTCTCTCTCTCTCTCTCTCCCAGGGTGAAGGCTGCGTGTGCGGGGTGGGGAGGGGGGAGAGAAGGACGCCTCCGATCTCCCCCTTCTCCGCCTCTAACCAGGGGCAACTCTTCCGTTCTCAGGCGGCCCCACTCCCGCCCTTCCCCAAATTCCAAAAGACCCTCCCGTAACTTTCCCACCCACCCACCCCCGACGGGGCTCGCCGGGAGCGCCGAGACGCTGCCCCCCGTCACCTCCACCCCCTGGGTCAGTCTCCCTCGCGCCAAGGGGAGCCCGCCGGCGCCCAATCCGAGGGAGGGAAGGAGGGAGAGGGCGCGCTTTTCAGGGGAGGGGTCGCGGCTTGGAGCGGCGCGCGCGCGGCCAACTCCGGCTTCAAAGTTTAAAGCAGGGAAGCGCGGAGTTGCCTGGAAGCGGGGAGGGGGGAGGCCGGAGGGTGGGGTCCCGAGGCGTCCCCGTCGCCCCCATCCCCGGGGAGAAAGAGGCGGCGGGGGTGGGGGAGGCGTCCGGGAAGCGGAGCACTTACTTCTCGCGCGCTTGTCCGTCGGAGGGCACGCTGGAGCCCTTGCCCTTGGCGTACATGGCTCGGGGGAAGCCCCCGCCGCGGCACCTGCCGTTAGAGGAGCTGGAGGAGCTGGAAGAGGTCTGGGGATCGGGGCCGCCACCCGCAGCAGCGCTGGAGCCCCATCGCGCCGCCGTCGAGCGCCCCCCGAGCTAGACTGAGCGAGGAGCCCGCGGACGCCACCCCAACTGAGGGAGGCTGGGCGCCGCGCCGATGGCTCCGAGCTGCCTCCAAAGAGCGAAGACAGCTCCGGCGGACCCTCCCCTCCCCTCCCCGCGATCTCCCCTCCCCTCCTCGGCTTTTCGCGGTGGCTGTTCCAAGAAAGGGGCCTCCCTCCCCTCCCTGTTTCCATCGCCTGGGCTCTTAAAAGGGCGATGCCGTTTCCATTCTGGAGGAAGGCGAGAAGAAGTTGGGGGGGGGGGGATCGCTCAAGCCTTAGCCGCTGGTTCGCGCTTTTTTCTGGGTCTCCCGGGTTAGAGCTCGGTGATTTATGCGAGCGGGCTGAGTTCCCGCTCCACGATTAGCCAAGTCAGATGGAGAGACCTAGCGGCTGCGTTTGTGAAATCGACCGGGCTTGAATAGGGCTAACTTCGGGGGTTTAGTGGGGAGGTGAGGAAAGCTATGTGAACCCTTGTCCCGTCGTTTAATTTATGGCTTAGTATATTGTTAATGGGTTAAATTCGGTATTGGAGTTAACTCTACGAACAGTTGCAAAAGTAGCGGGGGGGGGGGCATTTTTGAGCTTGAAACTAAGATATGATCTTGGATGCTGCTGGTCATTGCCCTGCCTTGCAAGACTGTTGTAAAATAAAAACAGAAACGTTATTGGAAAAAGAATAAATGCAACGGTAATACATAATAATGTAATCTTCTACAATATTGCACAGGGAGAATCCCATCTAATAGCTTCGATAAATAAACGTAGTTATTTAAAAAGGGATCAGAACCCAAGTTTTATTGTTTCCAGCTCCACAGAATGTTGGGGGGGGAAATGATGTGAAGGGGCTCAGGTCTTTTGTCAGTTCGTCTTTCAGCAGATAACTCTGAAAAAAGCAGAAGGAACCGGAGGATGGCCTTACACCAGAGCAACCATCTGAGAGGCTGCCCCTTACTAAGGCAGACTGTAGTCAGGCTAAGGTGCTCAACCCCTAACAACACTTTCCAATCCTGTGCTCTCCTGTGCACATTAGTTGTCTTCAGAGCTGGAGACCAGCTGTGAAATCAACACTCCCATTGCACCATTTAATTCATCCATGGGGTGCCGCACCTCCCTGTCCAGTTTTGTTATCAGAGAGGAGACTGGACATCTCAGTTCTCCTCCTCCTCCTCCTCCTCCATGTTCAGGCCCAGCAATCTTACTCTTCTGGAAGAAGAGACACAGTTATCACCAGAAGGCTGATATTCCCCACTGATGCATAAACCAAAAGGCCCTGCAAGGCAGCCCCCTCCCTCACTGGCACAAGGGCTGACTTTTCATTGAGTCCCTTCCATGGAAATTGTGTGTGTGGTGTTTTTTTAAAGTCCTAGCAATGAAGATAACACTCACATACCACCACCACCACCACCCCACACACACAAAAACAAGATTTCCAGCCCTCAGGAGAAGTGGCAATTCCAGTAGCAGATTCTCCTAGTTTGGGGTTGGCTGGTCGGTGAGGGGCTGTCCATGCAAGAGAGCTCCTTTCCATTCTTGAAAGGAGTGGCACAGTGGTCACAATGCAGTATTGCAGGTAAACTCTGCTCACATTCAGGAGTTCGATCCTGAGCAGCTCAATATGGACTCAGTCTTCCATCCTTCTGAGGTCAGTAAAATGAGGATTCATATCCTTTCCATTCTTGAAAGAGCTGGGGTGGCACAGTGGTCACAATGCGGTATTGCAGGTAAACTCTGCTCACAGCCAGAAGTTCGATCCTGAGGAGCTCAATATGGACTCAGTCTTCCATCCTTCTGAGGTCAGTAAAATGAGGATTCATATCCTTTCCATTCTTGAAAGGAGTGGCACAGTGGTCAGAATGCAGTATTGCAGGTACTTTGCTCACAGCCAGAAGTTCGATCCTGAGCGACTCAAGGTTGACTCAGTCTTCCATCCTTCCGAGGTCAATAAAATGAGGATTCATATCCTTTCCATTCTTGAAAGCTGGGGTGGCACAGTGGTCAGAATGCAGTATTGCAGGTAAACTCTGCTTACAGCCAGGAGTTCAATCCTGAGCATCTCAATATTGACTCAGCCATCCATCCTGAGGTTGGTAAAATGAGGACCCAGATTGTTAGGGGCAATATGCTGACTCTGTAAACTATTTAGAGAGGGCAGTAAAGCACTGAAGCGGTATAGAAGTACTATTGCTATAATGGGTTTTCTATTGGCATGTGTCCTGAGTTTGAAAAAACTGGATCCGCCCAGGGACTGCAGAGAAAAAAAAATCCTGACAAACTCTCCATGCATCCCTATGGAGAAACAATTGGCCAATGGCTTAGACAGAAAGTTACTGACTGTTCCATTCTAAGCCTCCCTCCTGTCTCTTGAAGTCATGTGACCCAGAGTAGAATTATCAGCAGGATTTCCTTTCTTGTTTTCTTTATATTTTGTCTGTTAGATTGTGAGCCTATAAAACAATCCACATTATTTTCAATCCAATACAGGTAGTTCTCAGCATACGATCACAAGGTTAATTGGAAAATGCATTGTTAAGCAACGTAGTCATTAAGTGAGCTAATTTTGCCAGATTTTTTGCTGTAGTTATTAAACAAGATATCATGTGATCATGATTTGCAACCTTTCCTGCCAGCTTCTCCCTTGATTTTCTCGACCAGATTTCCTGTTAAATTTTATTTGCGTATGGATTCTTACTGTTTGATGAATACTTCCACCCCCCCCCCCTTTTTAATATTATAAGAACACCAAAAGGATATTTATCTAGATCATGCTTACCCTTCTTGAATTTTGTGATAGGATTACTTGGCCTGCCATGGGTTGTGGGTTGGACTAGAATGGGTATCAGCAACTGGCAGCTCTGGAGCTGCATGCGGCTCTTTGGACCCTCTGCTATGACTCCCTGTTCAGTGATCTCACCACTGTCTGGCCCCGCCCCTCACCCTCCCCTCCCAGTCACTCCTCGCCAGGCCTGAGAAGGTAAAACACAAAAAACAGAAATGAGAGAGAGAGAGGAAGGGAGGGAGAGAGAGAGGGAAACCCATTTGCCATAGAAAACACAGGGAGACACAAAACCTGGGTAGGCGTGGCGAGGGGGTGTCATTTGACGGTGGGAGTGACATTGAGTTGGCCAGCCCACCCAGGTTCTGTGGCTCCTGGTGTTTTCTGTGGGAAACTGGTCCAAATGGCTCTTTTGAGTGTTTAAGGTTGCAGATCCCTGGACTAGAAGATCTCCAAAATCCCCTTCAATTGCAATAGCACTTCCTAGACTTATATTCCGCTTCACAGTATTTTACAGCCCTCTCTAAGCAGTTCATAGAGTCAGCATTTTGCCTCCAACAATCTGGGTCCTCAATTTACCAACTTCAGAAGGATGGAAGGCTGAGTCAACCTTGAGCCGGTCAGGATCGAACTGCTGGCAGTCGGCAGTCAGTAGAATTAGTCTGCAATACTACGTTCCAACCACTGCGCCACCACGGCTCTGATTCTGATTCTAGTATGATTGTCCTAAAACAGAATTGTGATTGAGCTATATAAGTAGAAGCATGCAGGCCTGCCACCCCAAAATGTAAGATCTTAGTCTTTTTGGTCTATTAAGTCTACCCAGTACTACATTTTGTACCTACTGAGCTCAACAGGATGCTTTCAGGAAGACCATTATCAACCCACAAATGCAGTTGAGACTTCTGTTCATGTTCCCAAGCAACCGGCTCTCGGTAATAAGAACAGAGAAGGATATTTCCTCTCTGGAGGTGGTGACATACAGCCATCATATCTAGTAGCCATTTAGAGTATTAAATGTCCAGGAATTTATTCAATTGCTTCTTAAGTTACCCAACTTGGTACCTATCATGAAATCCTGAGCAAATGAATTCCACAGTTTATTTACGTGGGTATGAAGAAATAAATACATTTTATCCAAGGGAGCCTCCTTCATACTACACAATGAGGTAGGGGTTTCATTTCTCCCACATTTACTGAGATGCAATTTTTGCCAAATAGGCCTTCCAAGAAATTATGCTTGGTCTTCTGGATTAATTTTTTCCCCATATAGAGCAGTGTTTCTCAACCTTGGTGACTGCTGGCTGGGGGATTCTGGGAGTTGAAGTCCACAGGTCTTAAAGTCGCCAACGTTGAGAAACACTGCTATAGAGAATAGAGGATGACACAAAAGGGTAGACCATCTTGGCTTGATCCTAAGCAAGAGGAAAATGTCAAGTATAATTTCCCCTAGTGACTTGCAGTGCCTTTAACATTCTTGGGGTAGTCCTCGGCTTACAACCCAATTGGGACCAGAATTTCCATTCCTAAGCAGGTAGTTTCTAAGTGAGTCATGCCTGTTTCAGTTGCTCTAAGCCTCTTCCTTCTCTCCAATATAACGATCAGATTTTTTTGAAGCTGCTTTGGGATGAGGTTGGAATAAGGAAAAAAAAAGTACTACTTACCGCAGTGGAGAATATTTATAGCTCAGGGTTGAACTGCTGGCTTCTAGGTAATTTCTGAGCTTACTCTTCTTGTAGACATTTTATTACCAGTCTAGGTAACATCATCAGTGCAGTGGGAATGGAGAGCACTGGTGGTTCATCCTATCAGCCTTGAATGGGCATTGTACCTTCTTTGATCATTCTTTGTCTGATGCTGGTTTTTACTTAACTGGCTAATAATAATGGGATGAGGAAGGGTGTGTTCAGATCTATTTACCTCTTTTCTTCATCTTAATTGCCTCCTTTCTTGAGATGTAAGCAGTAGATGGAGCTTCTCACATTGTGTTTATGGATGGCTGATTCTAATAGAAGAGAATATTTCTAGCTCAGGGATATACTGTGAGTCCTTGGTGCTCTCTGAGCTTGGATGTTTTCTTGCAGACATTTTATTACCCAACTAAATAACATCATCAATGCTAAAAAGGACTGGGCTTTGCTCTCTGTTTATATGCACGTGGCTTGCCCTGGAAGTGCTGATGGGAGTATTCCTTGATTAAGCTGTGGTTTATTGACTTGGTAGTTCCTTGACTGGGGTATCATTTACTATTTGATGTTAATCTCTGCTTATCTGGATATAGATCGCTAATCAGGAGGTGTTGTGATCTTTTAGCTTTTGGGTTAAATTCATTTGGCTGATTCATCTGAGTGACAAACAATGAAATAAAGAACTATATTCCACCCCAAAAAGCAAATATTCCAATCAAGACTGGTAGGACAAGCTAGCAGATATTTTTAGAAAGCCAGCAAAGTCACTCTAGCATGCACTAACAATGTTACCTCTTGTTGGAAGAAATATCTTTCTGGGTTCAGTTCCAAGTGGGGAAAAAGACACGGAGGCTGTTTGGAAAGATGGTTTAATGGTGGACAGAACCACAGGGCTTGGAGCTCCAAAGTGAAAAGGACGATCACATGCTTCAAGATGTTGGGATAAGGAACAAAGATGCAAAGATGCTGAGACACCCTAAGTTATATACCCTCTGCTGGGCCCTACCTTAGTGTTTCCTGTTCCTGTATAAGAAATATATCCCATTGGCTGTCAGACTCTAAGGGGCGGGATTCTTACCTAACTTTGTAGGCTTTGTCTGGACCACATGGCTTCACCTGAGTGCTGGCTGATGCAATCTTCCCAGGCCATGTGGTGAGATGGGTAGAGGGCTTTGTTACGTAGAATACTCTGGCCTCAGCCTTTATAGCCCGCCCATTAACAACGGTGGGGGTGAGCTTCTGCTTCTGAAGTGAATTTCTGCTTCTGAGTTTCTGCTTCTCTTTTTAGGGGAAATATTATGCCTTTTTAATATTTCCTAGGATATTTCATTTTTCTAGGAGAGGGGTGGGTGCTAACTTCCTACTGGTCCCAAAATGTCTATTGGAAGAGAAGCAAGATTAGAAGAGCCAGCTCAACACCAAGAACACAACCTACAACAGTATTTTCTTTGGGTTTGGCTAACAGTATTTTAAGGCCATCTCATTCATGGGCTGGAAACAAGAGGAAAGCAATAATACGAGGGAGGATACGAGGGAGGGGCTAGGCATGATTGGATCACATTCAGGTTCATGTGGGGACCTGGCTGAATATTGAAGGAAGGGATCATGTACTAGGTAGTCATCGACTTACAAAAATTCATTTGGTGACCGTTCAAATTGTTGGAAGAAATATCCTTCTCGGTTCAGTTCCAAGTGGGAAAAAAGACACTGGAAACATGGAGGCTCTTTGGAAAGATGGTTTAATGGTGGACAGGACCACATGGCTTGGAGCTCCAAAGTGAAAAGGATGATCACATGCTTCAAGGTGAAAAGAGAAGGGAGGGCCAAGATATACCCTCTGTTGGGCCCCACCTTAGTGTTTCCTGTTCCTGTGCAAAAAATGTATCCCATTGGCTGTCAGACTCCCAGGGGCGGGGGTCTTAACTAACTTTGTAGGCTTTGTCTGGACCACATGGCTTCACCTGTGTGTTGGCTGATACAATCTTCTCAGGCCAGGTGGTGAGATGGGTAGAGGCCTTTATTATGTAGAATACTCTGGCCTAGGCCTTAATGGCCCATTAGCAAAGGTGGGGGGGCTGAATTTCTGCCTCTTTGAGGTGAGTTTCTGCTTCTGAGTCTCTACTCTTTTTAGGGGAAATATTCTGCCTTTTTAATATTCCCTAGGAGATTTCAATTTTCTAGGAGGGGGTGGGTGCTAACTTCCTACAAAAGTTACAACAGCACTGGAAAAAAATGACATGACCATTTTTCACAGCATGAAAAATGCATCCCCATGATCACATGGTCAAGATTCAGATATTTGGCAACTTACACATATTTGTAACCGTTGCAGTGTCCTGGGGTCATGCAATCACCTTTTGAGAACTTCTGACAAGCCAGAAGAAATGGGGGATCCAGATTCACTTAACAGCTGTGGCAAGAAAGGTTGTAAAATGGGAGAAAGCACACTTAACAACTGTCTCGCTTAGCAACAGAAATTTTGGGCTCAATTGTGGTCGTAAGTCGAGGACCACCTCTAATGCTGGAGTTCTTGATTTTAAAGGAAGAAAAGCTACATGTAATTGAACATACATTTGCAAAAGAGCAGGTTTTAACAAGAGCAATAAGTAGAATTCCTTGAGAGGGGAAAGCTAATGGAAAAGGAGTTCAGAAAAGGTGGGAATTCCTGAAAGAGAAGATACTAAAAGCACATTTGCAATCAGTTCCAATGGAAAAAATAATGAGGACAGAAAAAGAGGCCAATGAGGTAACTAAAAAATCTTAGAAAAAATGTGAAAGCAGAACAGGGCACAGACCAGAAGTTTAAAAAAAGAAGAAGGGGGGAAGAACTCAGGTGAGGGGAATTAATGATTAAAACAAGCTGAATTTGGTAAAGGTTGTTAAGAACAATGAAAAGGAGGTTTTTTAAATAAGGTTTCAAAAAGAAGGAAAATGAAGACCACAAAATGCAGACAACAAAGAAAAGATAGAACTAATCAGGTTTTATTTCATTCCAATCTTCCAAGCAGAAGACTTCTATAAAAAAGAGAACGAAGCTTGAAATGGATAGAAATGTGGTCAAGGAATACCAGATTACTTTTAGTTAATTCAGGGACAGGTGCAGAATACGGTGAAAAAAGGAAAAAGAAAATGGCAGCCATGACATCGTGATATGATGCATATAAGAAACAGATGGAGCTTTGATTGCATCGTGGTTCCTGCCCTCTTGACTTTTTTCTGACTGCAGTGTGGACACCCCTGAATGAAATAAAATCTTCAGGGTCCAATGAATTGCAATCTAGGGTACTGAAGGAATTTCCTAATCTTTAGATGAACCTCTATGCCTTTTCTTTTCTTTTCATGACGCTGTCATCCCATGCTTCGGGTGGGGTCAGGATGATTGAAGCTGAGCATTTACAGGCCTGATGCCTTCCTGATGCCTCTGCAGAGTTCGCAGCAGATATTTTCTCTTTGCGCTCTGATAAACATCTGTTGCTGCCTAAGGTTGAATTCTCAAACTTCCAAGGTAAGAGTCCTCACCTCTTGGCCACTGTGCCACTCTATGAACCTCTATGCATTATTTTTGAGAAATTCTGAAGAATGGGTGAAGTGGCAGGCAACTGGCGGATAGCAAATTTATTTCATTTTATAATACTTCAGAACTGACCATCTCCCTCCCAGATATACTCAGGGCAGTATACAATAAAATATTTTAAAAATACATAAAAACAGAATATAAAATTTAAAAAATATTGTTCTTGTGCTCAAAAAGAGAGGGAAAGGATGCAGGAGATAATATAGAATTCAGCCTGACTTCAATATCTAGAAAGACTAAAGAATTCAATTTGGAAGCACTGGAATAAATAATTCCACCAGTCAGCATGGATATGTTAGGAAGACATTTTGATCAACCTAAACTAAGTTTATTAGTAGACTGTGGGAATGCTAGACATAGCATATCTTACTCTCAGCAAAACATTTGTCAATACAACATTCAGAAAAGGAAACAAGTGTGGACTTGATAACATGCCAATTAAGTGGATTCATAGCTAGCTTAAATATTTATGCTCAAGCATGTTTATCAATGGTTTCATTAAATTGGATAGACGTATCAAGTGGGATAGTATCATGGTATTCAGTCACAGGGCTTGTAATCTTCATTAATTCTTGGCATGGTTGTTGATTGCCTGATGCGGCTGCCAGAAAGACAAATGCAATTTTGCATTACATCAATAGGAATTTACTGAACACAAGCAATAATAATCTCAATTTAGGCTGCTCTGATTTATCTAATTCCATTTCAGGTTCTGACCCCACTTCTGGATACTGCACTTGTTGAATAATTCAGACAAATGGGCAGGCTTGAGGTAAGCTAATGAGGAGGGACAGGCATCTAAAAACTAAACCCTATGAGATAAAAGGTTTAGGGAAGAGAGGGCTTAGCCTGAAGAAAAGAGAACTGAAAGGGAATAGAATACAGGAAGTCCTTGCCATACACTAAATAACTAAAAAACAGGTAGTCCTCGACTTATGACCACAAGAGAGCACAACATTTCTGTTGCTAAGTGAGACAGTTGTTAAGTGTGCTTTGTCCCACTTTGCAACCTTTTTGTCACAGTTGTTAAGTGAATCACTGCAGTTGTTAAATCAGCAACATGGTTGTTAAGTGAATCTGGCTTCCCCCATTGACTTTGTGTCAGTGGTCCAACAAAACCAGATTCCAATCAACAACTCTGAGACAGGCATTTTCTCAAAGTTTCTTTTTATTGGAAAAGTCATACTGGCACATCTGGGGAAACCCGAATCTGAGAGTTCTGAGTTTTTCCCTCAGGAAACCAAAAATCAAAACCCAACCCCTGCACCCATCAGTCCATCACATGGTCCAATCACCATCTGTCCCAACTTGGAACATCCCTTCAACCACTCTTCCTCCAGGTGCAGGAATAACATGACCTTGACCGAAAAGAAGAATGCTATTGTGTCTACTACTAACACTCTAAACATCCCCCCATCTAATTTCCCAGGCACAGGAATGTGGCAGCAGGGAAGCTTCTGGTGTTAATACGGCTTCCAAAGTGACGCTTTGCTTATCAGAAGGTCACAAAAGGGAATCACGTGACCCTGGGGACACTGCAACCGTCATAAATTGTACTATTTTATTATTGTACCCTATGACTATTATTAAGCGTTGTACCTCATGATTCTCGACTCTTGACAAATGGATCTTTTCTTTTATGTTTACCGAGAGCATTTGCACCAAGACAAATTCCTTGTGTGTCCAATCATACTTGACCAATAAAGAATTCTATTCTATTCTATTCTATTCTATTCTATTCATAAATATGAGTCGGTTGCCAAGTGTCTGAATTTTGAATCATGTGTCCATCAGAATGCTGCAGTGAGCGTCAGTGTGTGAAAAACAGTCATAAATCACTTTTTTCAATGCCGTTGTATCTTTGGTCACCAAATGAACTGTTGGAAGTTGAGGACTACTTGTAGCAGTTTTCAAATGTTTGAGAGGATGTTACAGAACAGGTCAAGCATAGCATAGGTATCTATAGGTGGTGGAGGTAGCGGCCACCACCATTCATTTGACATTTTTATTTTACATGCATTGTAAGAGGAAGACAGGTGGTACAGTAGTTAGAATGCAGTATTGCAGGCTAACTCTGCCCACAGCCAGATGTTCGGTCCTGATGGGCTCAAGGTTGACTCAACCATCCATCCTTCCAAGGTGAGTAAAATGAGGACCAGAGATGGTGTTCAGCAGGTCCTGACCAGTTCTGGAGAACTGGTAGCGGAAATTTTGAGTAGTTCGGAGAACCAGCAAAATGCCACCTCTGACTGGCCCCACCCCATCTATTCTCTGCCTCCTGAGACCCAGCTCATCAGCTGGGTCTTCTTTTGTTGTCCTGCACAGGAGAACGGAGCTGGAAAGCAGGTTAGTGGGGTGGGGAGGGAATGGGATTTTGCAGTAACCTTTCCCCAGGAGTGTGGTGGGAATTAAGATTTTACAGTATCCTTCCCCTGCCACGCCCACCAAGCCATGCCATGCCCACCAAACCACGTCCACAGATAGTAAGATTTTTTTGAATCCCACCACTGATGAGGACTCAGATTGTTGTGGGTAACATGCTGGCTTGTTATACAGCCCAGAGAGTACTGTAAAGCACTATGCAGCAGTATATAAATCAAACTGCTATTGTGGGATGCATGTAAAAATACTCAGGGCTTTGAGCACCAATCAAGATTGCTAGCTTACTCTCCGGAACCCCCTTTCTGTGAAGGCGTTTGGAGCCAAGGCCTGTTGTTTACCATCCTAAAAAGCAGGACATAGAACAATGGAGATAAGTTCCAAGTGGGGGGGGGGGGAAACATCCGAATTTAAGAGTGCTTGGACTGTGGAACCAATTCTCAAGTCTTGCCTATTGCTGAATGTCTTCAAGCAGAGCTGGATTTATTCCTGGGGAGGATGCCTTAGTTTGGATTCTTTTGTGATCTGTTATGATTTGAATTCCTTTATGGTTGCCAGAACTAGAAGTCTGGATTCTGTACTATTCGTCCTCTCTCTGTTCAGCTTCATTCGATGATGCAATTGTTAAGGAGACAAACTCTCCTATTTTTCCTGCATGCTGCACATTTTATGCACTTCTTATTCCTTCTCCTTCTCCATCTTTATTTTAGCTGAGAAAGAAGCCATAACTTTTTTCCCCTTGGGCTGTTGCTCCATCTCCTTTTTCCCCCCTTCTTTTTTTGGACTTTTCTGGCACTAAGATATTCAAACCCAAGTACAGAAAACGGCACACATTTTTCCCAGGATTGCTATTTTATAGATCTGTATATGCAGGAATATTATAATATTGGCAATTTTATCATCTGGAGGCTAGCCACATCTGAAACATATTTTTAATGGCAGCCCTTTCATGTTATTAATATAAAAACCATGGGTTAACAATACTCTTTGAGGGGAAGGTGAAATTCACTATACCTCCTTAGCAATTAGGTTTCACCAATGAATGTGTGGACCAAGCAAAAAAACCCTTGTGTTGCATGAATATACGGGTGGAGGGGAGAGGAGAGAGTGAGAGCCTCTAGCAATCCTTTCTCCAATTAGCGTACTTCTGCATTAAAAGCAGAGAGGGGGTGAATTCTTGCTCTTCTCTTTAAATTATAGAGAAATAAATCTAAAAAAAATCTCTTTCATGTGATTCTAAATATATCCTCACTTTCCTTTAAACTGGAATTAAAAGAAAATTGGCTGCATTTTTCTTTTCTTGCCTCTGTCTAATAAATACTTGGATTATACTGGATGGAGAAGCAGAAACATAAAAACAACCACCTTATCTCACATATTTTTCTCTCCTTTCTTTCTCATCCTTTCTCTCTCACACACAGATACAGTAGAAACGTTCCTACAGTGCAGGCAACACTACCTAGCCATGGAAAAAGAAGGTTACAGATCCTCTTAATCTGTATGTATCCATTTTAATACGATTCTCTTGTTCTGTGTTATATATTTCATTTATACATATCTTGATATCCTCCACACCTTGCACTGGGGAGAGGAGGAATTGCATGTTTTACTATGCAGCCCACTATCATCATCGCAGTGCTGTCGAGTTTTACTTTGCTCTAAAATTCTCTGTCCATTTTTCAGGGCTGTCTTCTTTCCTCTTGCTTTCTGGTCAGCAGGAAATACCGTAAATTCTCAAAACGTGATCAGGGATGTCACTTTATAGAGCGATCGGTGGCCGGGGATATGGGTTTGAAGGAAGTTGCTATTCAATAAAGGAAGGTCAAGATGTCACGGACGTACTCACACACTTGTCCAGAGTTAAGCTCTCCTCAAAAGCATCTTTTATTATTTTTGATGATTAAGGGGACATCCTGTTGAGGGGCCTTAGTGTTTTGCTGCTTGGGCCATAATCAGTGTCTGAGTTCTGGGCACAAATTGTCTGTCTTGAAGCTTGATGGGAAAAGATGCTCTCTATGCAGAACTCCTGAAATATATCCTGAATGTGCATGTAAAAATGGCAATGGCAATTCACAGAAATTTGTTTATTTTTATTTTTTATTTATTTGATTTGTCAATTGCTTACAAGATAATAGGTATAAGTATAAACAGAAAATAGGTTACGAATAAATGGGGACAATAGAACAGGGATGGTAGACACGATTGTGCACTTATGCATGCCCCTTACAGACCTCTTAGGAATGGGATGAGGTCAATAGTGGATAGTCTGAGGTTAAAGGAGTGGGGGTTAGAGGATATAACAACAGAGTCAGGTAGTGCATTCCAGGCATTGACCACTCTGTTGCTGAAGTCGTACTTTCTGCAATCAAGTTTGGAGCGGTTTACATCAAGTTTGTATCTGTTGTGTGCTCTTGAATTGTGCGGTTGAAGCTGAAGTAGTGATTGACTGGTAGGACATAGCAGATAATTGTAGCAGATAATTTTGTATGCTAGCTTAAGTCTAACCACAGGCAGCGTAGTTCAAGGTTGTCCAAGCCCAAAATTTTAAGCCTGGTGATATAGGGTATTCTGTTGAAAGCAGAGGAGTGTAGTACTCTTCTCGTGAAATACTTCTGGACTTACTCAGTTGTATTAATGTCCGATATACAGTGCGGATTCCAGACAGATGAGTTGTATTCGAGTATTGGTCTAATACTAAATGTTGACTTTTTATTTAGCTCTGTCTGTTTAATACATACAGTTCTGCAGCAGTCTGCATGTTGTGTTCATGTGACTCTTTTACCTGTACTGGACTTAACAGAATAACAAAATAACAGTGTCGGAAAGGATGTCAGAGGTCTTCTAGTCCAACCCCCTGGTCCAGCACTAGACTCTATACCAGAGGTCTCCAAACTTGGCAACTTTAAGACTTGTGGACTTCAACTCCCAGAATTCTAAAAGCACCGAACCAGTAGGTACACCAGTCGGATCCCACCCCCGAACACGGGTCAGTTTAACTAGTAACATGGGAGGCTAAAATGTGGAATTGATATTTGTGGCTCTGAGTTATTTGAACACAGCTTCTGAGAGAAAGCATAATGGTGACATGCTGACTTGGGAATTCTGGGAATTGAAGTCCATATGTCTTAAATTGGCATGATTGAGAAATACTGGGATAAACCATAAGGGATGGAATGTGGTCCCTCTGCTTGGAAAGAACACCACTATCCTGCAAAGATGGCCCTTCCTGCCTCAACAGAATAAGTTTTTACTCATCGTGGTTCTGATTGAAGGACTAATTTAAATCACTGACTAATGTAGCTGAGTGTTTTTTTACAGTAGAGCTGAATGATGATTTTCTAGGAAAGGTCCATAACTGAATATTTTGGCCAGGGCAGGGTTTTCCCCCAAATTATGTGGGAGAGGTGCAATCAGAATAAAAAATAAATTTAATTTACTGTGCTTTTCTGTCAGGTAAATTTAAGATCTCTACTTGAAACCTAAGATTAGAAAAGGGGGAGGAAATCTAATTTTCCTACATTTCCATGTTCTCAGCAAATCTACCATAATTATCCATTTGGAGGTTAAATAGTTTGCTGTCCTTTTCTTCAGAGGAAATACAATACTATATTAGCTTGCTTATTTATCTATCTATCTATCTATCTATCTATCTATCTATCTATCTATCTATCTATCTATCCTGCCTTTATTATTTTTATGAATAACTCAAGGCCACGAACATACTTAATACTCCGTCCTCTTCCTATTTTCCCAATAATCCTGTGAAGTGGGTTGGGCTTGGGGAGAGATCGTCTCCTGGGGATTAACCCAGTTAGCTTTCTAGCCTGGTGTCTTCACCATTGACCCAACATGTAATTAAAAAATATGTGGAATGGAATGAAATGGAATAGAATAGAATAGAATAGAATAGAATAGAATAGAATAGAATAGAATAGAATAGAATAGAATAGAATTTGTAATTATTGCTCTGTATGTATTTAATACTTTTATCTTGCTTACATTAAAAATAACAGTGGCGGATTCTTAAAGAGGGCACACACTCAAGGATGCAAGGCACCCAGCTATGCACCACTTTTCCAGTTTGACTGGCAGCTCACCAGAGAAAGCCACTTTCATCACACAAAATTTAGTGTTTTTGTACTTTGGTTACCATCACTGGGAAGAAGAATCCATAGCTGCCTCAGAGACCAACCTACATAGCTAGGCAAGGGTGTTAGTTTGCACAAGCCAGGTGACAATATATGACAGGGCAGGGAGACAGAGGCGGGGATGTCTGCGGGGAGGGGTCCAAAAGTCAAGATGGCATTGTGATATATGTTTAAAAAAAAAAAGGGCAGGGTTTTGATCCCCTGGTTGTTGCAGCCACCATTTTGACTTTTGGGAAAGCCCCCTTGTAGAGTCCCCCATTAATCAAGAAAGGGTCTCAGAGGTGGGGGGCAGTTATTATTAACCTCCTGCTAGCCCCAATGCGTATTTTGCCCCAGAGCAAAGAGCAAACTCCTATGGAAAAATAGTAGGGAGCCTGCTTTTTGGATACTTGCCTGCAGGTGGCACCCTGGATCTATTAAAGCGGTGTTTTCTTCAACCTTGGGAACTTTAAGACTGTGGACTTCAACTCCCAGAATTCCCCAGTCAGTTCTGTATGGGAGTTGAAGTCCACACACCTCAAAGTTCCCAGGGTAGAGAAATACAGTACTATATTAAAAGATGGGAGGGAGCGGAGGTGGTATTCAACAGGTTCTGGCCAGTTCTTGGAGAACCGGTAGTGGAAATTTTGAGTAGTTCAGAGAATCAGCAAATACCACCTCTGACTGGAGATTTTACAGTATCCTTCCCCTGCCGGGCCCACTGAGCCACACCCACAGAACCGGTAGTAAAAAAAAATGAAACCCACCACTAGGAGGGTGTGTGTGTGGAGCTTTCACAATCTCTACATTTGAACTTGCCCTCCATAATTTCTGATTTAATCCCGTATGACTGCACTGATGGGTCCTTGTTCCACTTCCTTTTGAACCCCATTGGCCTTTGTTTCTTATAATGACCTGTTTCTGCTTTCCTTCCCAACAGCCTTTCAAGATCCCCTTTGCAAAAATTCATTAGCTAGAGAAATCTTTTGGCAGAATTTCTTTTGGCAGTTTCACCAGCCACCAGCTGGTGAGTAAGAATCTAAGTAAAATTCTGCTGAGTTAGGCTAGCCTTTTTCTGCTTCTTGTATCCACAATCAGCTGGTTAAATGCTAGCAGGAAGACTCCACAAGAAAAGTTTTAAGGACTGTCAGTAGTGAATGGTCATCTTTAGGAGCTGTTGGCAACCATTGTCCAAAATTGCAAGCAGAATCATGGGGAAAGACTCCTCCAGTCACTGACTGGGTTTACATAATGCACTTGACTAAGCCATGGTTTTTAATCATAGTTGAATTAATAATCATTGTTTAAATTCAAGTACGGCACAGTACCATATACCCCGGTGTTGTCAGCCCTGCAAGGCACTCAAGAGAAGAACAAACCATGAGAACCAATACAGGTAATCCTCAACTTACAACCACAACTGACCCCAAGGTTTATGTTGCTAAGCAAAACAGTTGTTAAGTGAGCTTTGCTCCATTTTATGACCTTTCTTCTGTTGGAAGAAATATCCTTCTAGGTTCAATTCCAAATGAGGAAGAAAGACACTGGAAACATGGTGACTGCTTGGAAAGATGGTTTATTGATGAACAGGATGGGTTCCTGGGCAGAAAAAAAAGGGAGAGATGCTGAGAGTCCCTTGGTTTTATGCCCTCTGTTGAGATTTGAATTTGAGCATGTATTCTGATTGGTTGTCAGGCTCCCGTGTGGCCATGCAGGGGCAACTGTGTAGGCCGTCCTGAGTCCCAGGCTTGTTTGAGCCTTGCTGGATGATGATGTGATGAAAGGGCTTTGGGCAGTTCCAATTCCTATTATGGCTCTACCTGAAGAAGATCTTTTTTAGAGTAGAAGTTGTGGGAGCGTCATCACTTGAGACTTTCAAGAAGGGATTGGACTCCCATCTGTCAGAAATGGTGTAGGGTCTCCTGTTTGGGCAGGGGGTTGGACTAGATGACCTACAAGGTCCCATCCAACTCTGATTATCTGCTATGTAAAATAACAGGCCAGAGTAATGGCTCATTAGCAAAAATGAGGGGCTGAGTTTCTGAGTTTCTACTTTTCTTTTTAGGAGAAATATGCTGCCTTTTTAGTATATTCTAAAATATTTCATTTTCCTAGGAGAGGGGTGGGTTTTAACTTCCAACACTTCCCAGAGTTGTTAAGTGAATCACTGCAGCTGTTAAGTTAGTAACACAGTTGTTAAGCGAATCTGGCTTCCCCACTGACTTTGCTTATCAAAAGGTTGCAAAAGATAATCACATGACTCCAGGATGCTGCAACTGTCAAAAATATAAATCGATTTGCTAAATTTTGCCTGAATTTGGATCATGTAACTATGGGGATATAGCAATCGTCATATGTATGAAAAATAGGTCACTTTTTTCAGTGCTGTTGTAACATTGAATAGTCACTAAACGAATTATTGTAAGTGGAGGGCTACCTCTACTACCTTTGCAGTTAAGATTATAGTATCAAAAGTCTGAAGGTATTTCTCCCCTCCGTGACTTTTACTTGTTAGAAAACTAAGGAAATATCTTCTGAGATGCTTCCTGTTTTTCCTTCTTCGGCTGAGATATGATGGTATGATGGATGACTCGGCCTCCTGGATTCCTGTCTCCCAAGGCCATTCCCACAGATCATTAAATTTATAGAAATTCTGGCTCACCCAACATTCTAAGCCAGAGGTGTCAAACTCAAGGCCTATGGGCCAGATCCGACCTGCGGGGTGCTTAGATCTGGCCTGCAGGGTTGCCCTGGAAACAGCAAAGGACCAGCCCGGAGCTTACAGTGGGCAAGCAAAACAAACTAAAAACAAAACAAAGGAGAAATGTTTCCCCTTTTGCATTTGAGCATCCAAGAAGGGACAGGAAAGGAGAAAGGGAAAGAGGAAAGACAAAGAAAAAGAAGGAAAGATGGGAAGAGAGCAAGGAAGGAAAAAGGGGAAGGGAGAAAAATGAAGGAAGGAAAAAGAAGAAAAGGAAAGAAGGGTAGAAGGAAGGAAGGAGATTATAATGAGGGGGGGGGGGAGGGTCTGAGGGAAGTCCTACCTTAGGACTTGGCCACCACAGGTGCCCCCGATACAAATGACATCGATCTGGCCACACCCACCCTGCCCCCCCAAACACAGCCCTGATGCGTCCCTCAATGAAATTCAGTTTGACACCCCTGCTCTAAGCCATAAAAAAGCAAATTGCATTTGGGATTAAAAAAAATTTTTTTTATTGATTTTTAAAACAAACATAAACAAACAAAACATAAAAACATCAAATCATCTTCCATATATGTACATACAGTGTGCCGGTTGGTTTACAAATTGTTTTGTGCTTCCATTTCATAGTCTTCAATTATAATTACATTGTATATAATCTCGTATTTTCAATCAATATATTAAATACATTAATATCATTATTAATCAATCATTTGACTACACTTTTATTCATTCATGTTTTCCAAAATGATCATATTTTACTTAATTTGTTTTATGACAATTGATATTATCATCCCAGATCTATCCTAGAATCATTTTGTAGATATAATAAGAAAAGAATACATCTTTATATATTTATTATTTTCTAAAAGTCTACATATTTCATTACTATATTTTATTGTCTAGATCCCAAATTTTATAAAATTGTTTATCATCTTGTTCTCTAATTTCAAATGTCAATCTACTCATTTCAGCACATTCCAATATTTTCTTAATGATTTCCTCCTGTGATGGTATTTTCTCATTTTTCCAGTTTTTAGCAAATACAATCCTAGCCGCTGTTAATACATTTACAATCAGGTATTTCAATTCCTTACCATATATTTCAGGTAAAATTCCCAATAGAAATATTTCTGGTTTCAAATCTATATGCTTTTTTGTCATTTTTTCCAACCACGTGTGGATTTTAGTCCAGTATTTTTTAGCATCCGCACAAGTCCACCACATATGGTAATATGAACCAGGTATCTGATGACATTTCCAACATTTTTCGGATTTATTCTTGAACATTCTTGCTATTCTTGTCGGGGGAAAGTGCCACCTGTAAAACATTCCAAGCCTCTAGTTGGCAGTGTTACAAAGTTTCTTTAGCTTTCACTTTCCCCCTCCTTTTCCAAGCAAAATATAATAAGAATTAATTAAAAAGAAAAAAGAAAAAGATATTTAAAAAATAACTAAAAGGGAGTCTCTGGCTTAAAATATTATAAAATCAAAAAGGAGAGAAGAATATATAAAAAGAAGAAAAAAAAACCAGTCCAGTTTCAAAATATAAGATCATGTGTAGAAAATCCAACTATGAGGAAAAAAAAAATTACTTTGACATTCCTGTTTAAAATCGCCGCTTAATCTGTCAAAACTTTTACAGATTCTTTCTTTCCCTTAGGGTGTCCTTTCAAGTCTTAAAATAAAGAAAAAGTTCTCACCAAACCGGCACACTTTCTCTTTCCGTTCTCTTTCGTTTTGAAGCTGTCCCAACTTCAGCAGCTTTAATGGCTGCCTCTTTGCTGCTGGCAAAAAGAGCTTCTCCTGGATCTACCAGGGACCTTGCGATATCCCTGGGATCGACAGGATGCGCTCTTTACATTCACCGTCTCTTCGGGACGGTTTAGATTCACTTGGACCGTCCAGGAGCAAAGATATCAGCTGCGATCTCAGATCTCCAAGATCGCATGCCGTATCGTCGCAACGCCAGCTCCGCCCTCCCGCAAAATGCATTTGGGATTAATGTTTGGTGTGGCTACAGCCATTCTTTTATTCCCTTGTGAAATTTTTATTTTTCATTCAATTGTGTCCTAGTTTTCTTGGCAAAGTTTTTCAGAAGTGGTTTGCCATTGCCTCCTTCCTAGGGCTGAGAGAAAGTGACTGGTCCAAGGTCACCCAGCTGGTTTCATGCCCAAGGCAGGACTAGAATTGACAGTCTCCCAGTTTCTAGCCTGATGTCTTAACCACTGCACATTGTATCTGGTGGTAGAACTCCATAAATAATTTGAAGAATTTCTTCTGCCTGCTGTATAGCTCCCTCAAACTAGAATCCTGGATAAAAATAGAGCTTAGCAACTCAGCTATGCCGAATTTAAGGGATAAATTGCAGTCTTGCAGAATAGTTCTACAGGGCCCAGAAAACATTACTAAACACGAATTCTTCCTCTCTCTTGCAATTTTGGAATTATGATGTGTCCCTGTCCTTTCAGTTCAAGTTTGCATCTACTTCCTCTTGATCAACTTTTCCTACTCAGCACATGTTTTAATTATCTCTGACAGGTTTGGAAGATTTGGTCTACCTGGATTAAAAGCAAACATATTTCTTTTTGATCTTCCCAGCATTTATATTGTAGCTGAGTAATGCAAACTTCAGTCTGAACTAGAACAACCTAGAACTGAGGAGAAATTTCCTGACTGTGGAACCAGTTGCCTCCAGAAGTTGTGGGTGCTCTGTCACTGGAGGCTTTTAAGAAGAGATTGTCTGAAATGATATAGGGCCATGATGGCAAACCTATGGCACACGTGCCACAGGTGGCACGCAGAGCCATTTGTGCGGGCACACAAGCCCCAAATAGTGGAAGTGACAAAACGGGCCCATTTTTCTGCCTCCAAAGGCTGCAGAGGCTTGCCTCAAACTTCTGGGAGGCCAAAAAAGGCCTCAAACAGGCCAAAAATCAGCTAGGAGGCTCATTCATGTACAGTGCAGGTAAGGGGGCGTGGGGAGGATTGGCACACATGCGCAGGGGGCATGGCCCCCCCGCGTCCATTGCCTTTTGGGTACTGGCATGTGAGCGCGCGCATACAAGTGTGCGCATAATTTTCGGCACAGGAGCCCAAAAAGGTTAGCCACCACTGATACAGCGTCTCCTGCTTGAGCAGGGGGTGGACTAGAAGACCTCCAGGTGTCTTCCAACTCTGTTGTTCTGTTAACGCAGTGGGATGTGAAGCTTATCTCTTAGTATTCAAGCACAATTATGGCTGATGCTTCTGTTTTTTCTCGATGGTTTTCTGGAAAATGGGAAGTTACCTAGAAGAAGTGCTCCCTTGCTGTTTAAAAGCTTAGCCAAGGAGCAAGTGCTAAGCACGAAGGAGGAACCACCTCCACATTGTTCAAATGAAGCTATGAGGCACACTAGGAAATAAAGATGGAAGGAACACCTGCACAGCATTCAGAGTTCCCACTTTTGCTTGGCCAGAAACCACCCAAAAGAGGAAACCATACTTAAAATAGGTGACAGGCATGGTGGGAGGTTGTGCGTTGGAGCTGCAGAGAGATTCCTGCTTCGTGGCAATATTGTACCATCCTCTCAGTTATCGGTCGTCCTCAGTTAGCGACCATAATTGGGACTGGAAACTCCATGGCTAGTCATAAAACAAAATACTCACATGATCATGTGGATTTACAACGGCAATTCTGGCAGTTCCAGTTGCAGTCTTTAAGTGCATGGTGCACAGTCGTTAAGTGCCAGGTAATGACCGTGACTTGTGATTTCCTGAAGGCTTCCCTACTGACTTTACTTGTCAGAAGCTGACAGTGAAGGTCACAAATGGCAATCACACGACTGTGGAATGCTGCATCTATCGTAAATGTGTTTTAGCCACCAAGTGCCCAAATGGCAATTACCTGTGACTATGGAGACACTGAGACGGTCACAACTTTGAGGGCCAACTTTGTTTGGCACTGCCTTCACTTCATGTGGTCATAGAATGAGTGGTAACTAAGTGAGGACTACATGTATCAGGCCAATATATTTTTAAAGACGGTGTCAACTTCGAATGGGATCAGGCCTGTCGCAGCCATCTTTCTGTTTCTCAGGTTGCCAACCAGTTTGGGAGTGGGGAGAGGCTGGAATGCAGACCAGACAAAACAATCTACTATCCCATGGGAACCAAGGTCATCCCAACAGGTGCTGGCCAGAGATGGGAAGAGACTGTCAAGGAGACACCTAATTGGACAATGTGACCTGTGACAATGAGGGAAGGAGTTATCCAGTGGTGGGATTCAATTTTTTTTTACTACTGGTTCTGTGGGCGTGGCTTGGTGGGCATGGCAGGGGAAGAATACTGTAAAATCTCCAGTCAGAGGTGGGATTTGCCGGTTTTCCAAACTACTCAAAATCTCTGCTACCGAAATGCTATCAGTTCTACTCCAGAACTGATCAGAACCTGCTGAATACCACCTCTGGAGTTGTCCATTATTTAATTATACTGAAAGCATGGGAAATAATCAGAGCTGGTTTTGTTTTCAATCATGATGAGATGATGTACTCAATAAAACAGTTCTTTGAGAAAGTAAAAAGTCTCAGAGTGGCTGAATTGTTTGGTTTCATTCTTGACAGACAGGTTTAATGCTCTTTTAGAAGAAAGCTAAAATCGTGTTTAACAGTAGCCTCTCTTACAGCTGACTGGTAGGAGGAAATTCCCAGGTGCAATGAATCACACTGCATCATACAGTTCTCCCCTCCCCCATCATACAGTTAGTCTCCCTGTGGATTGGGCCTGACATTGGGCTGCCCCAAATTTGGGTGCCTCTTGGCCCCCACCCCCAATGTGTCCTGGCTGCATCCTGTCCCTGTCCCTTTCATCTCTCAAGGTTCCATCCTTGTTTTTTCCTGGCTTCCATTCTGAAGCTGCTCACTTCCAAAGGACCAATTCATATTTTAAGGAACTTGTTTGCAAAGATGGGATCGAACCCCAAAATGTAAGCTGAGCCCCTTGACAATGGCAGATTCCTTTCTATGCTGACTTTTCAGGAGGTTGAGTAACTGGGCCTTCCCCCCTGGCACTTCCGTTTCTTTCCTCCCACCCTTCACGGATTCTTGAAAGAGGGAACTTTTGCTGGTTCCCCTTTTATTTTCCTTCACAAGCAATGCCAACAGTGCAAGAGAGCAAAGCTGAGAAGACCTCTTGAAGACTTTAAGGTATGGTGTGAGAAGTGTTTTTTTGGGGGGCAGTTTAAATAAGTCCCATATATCTTGTGGACTAGTGTCTTTAAAAGCCTTCCTCAGGTAGCAGCTGGAATAAACTGCTGGGGACAAAATGGGAGTGCAGTTACTGTACAAAAGAAGAGAATGGGAAAGCAAAACAATAGAACTGGTTGATTGCAGTTTTAAAAGCTACACCGGAATAGATTCCACTCCACTCTCAACCTTTCAAGCTTAATGGGTGACTTAGGGTCGCTCACTATCTCTCAGATAACAGATATAACAGATAATCAGAGTTGGAAGGGACCTTGTAGGTCATCTAGTCCAACCCCCGCCCAAGCAGGAGACCCTACTGTATCAGCCTGCTATAATTGATAGGATTGTTATGAAATTAAAACTACCACTATCAACTTGAGGTCTTAGAAGAAAAGTAGGATATACAGTTGATTGAATATGTGTATAAATCACCTCTCAACCACCCAGTCTGCATTGTGGATGTTAGTGCTTGACTCTATTTTCCCATAAAGGAGCTTCAACTTTATTTCCACAACAGTTTTGTAAGGTAAGTTATGGTGAGAGAAGTAGCCAATGAGTTTCCATGGTTGAGGATAGGTTTGAAGTTGGGTCTCTCTGGTCTGAGTTCAGATATTAAGCACCACTCCAGGCAGCTTATTTAATTAATTCCTCCCCACCCACCCCCATATCCTTCAACAAACTTGTGAGGTAATATGTGTTACAGAAGTAGTAACTGACCCTAGAGTCAACTGTGTTATTTGTGGCTTAGTGGGAACTTGGATCTTTCTCTCTTAGTCTAACCCCTTGATCTGTTTCTGAAGGCAGAAATGTTTCTGTCAACAAAATAGAATAGAATTCTTTATTGGCCAAGTGTGATTGGACACACAAGGAATTTGTCTTGGTGCAAATGCTCTCAGTGTACATAAAAGAAAAGATACATTCGTCAAGAGTCAAGAATCATAAGGTACAACATTTAATGATAGTCATAAGGTACAATAAGCAATCAAACCATACTGGGAAACAGTCAATAAACATCGTTAGGATACAAGCAACAAGGTTACAGTCATACAGTCATAAGCGGGAAGAGATAGGTGAAAGGAAGGATGGGAGGATTAATAGTAATAGTAATGCAGACTTAATTTGCAAATAATTTGACAGTGTTGAGGGAATTATTTGTTTAGCAGAATGATGGCATTTGGGAAAAAACTGTCCTTGTGCCCAATTGTTCTGTGTGTAATGCCCTATAGCGTCGTTTTGAGGGAAGGAGTTGAAACAGTTTATGTCCAGGATCTGAGGGGTCTGTAAATATTTTCACAGCCCTCTTTTTGACTCATGCAGTATACAGGTCCTCAATGGAAGGCAGGTTGGTAGTAATTGTTTTTTCTAAAATGTTAATTTGTAAGTTGTTCATTAGTAAAAGTGATGCTAGATGGTTCACAGTGAAGGAGAGGCCAATGTATGTCTTTTGGACATGACTGTGCACGTGAACAGAGATGGCTTTGTTGGTAATAAAATTGTTAACGAAACATGAATGCCCAGGAATGAAGAAAAGTGTGTGAAACACACTCCAGATTGCCCTGCCTTGTAATCTTTAGTATAAGATGGAGAGGGGACTTTCAAGATTCTGCTATTATGATCTAGATTAATAAAGTTTTAGTAAGTGAGCCAGTTGGTATAGTTCTGGCTTAGATGCAAAGCCAGCTGGCTCACTTTGGGCCAGTCCCTCTGTTTCAGCCCCAGGAAGGAGGCAATAGCAAACTACTTCCAAAAACTGCAAGAACATGCCCAGATAATTGCCAGGAATCAAAACTGATTTGAAGGTGTAAATTTCATTTAGAAGTTATAATATTTGTTTCCTGACATTAATAGCAAAATGGAGTTTCTGTATTCAACAGGGTTCCTTGGCTACCAAATCAAAACCACAATGCAGAAGGATCTAGCCTTTTTGCCATGTTATTGTTGAGGTGGGTAAGAAATTTAGGAAAAGGATTTAGATAAAAATTCATTTTTCATTTTTTTTTAAACCAAAGCATGAACTGACATTCAGATATTGTTCGAATTGGGTACAGTACTTTTTTAAAATATTGTGACACTTTTTAAAAAAAAAATGAGTGAAAATTCATATAGTATCATTCAAAAAAGCATTATATTGGGAAATTATTTTGTATGGGGACAGGGGGAGGGAAATCTGTAAACATCAGTGCAAAACTAACATGCATACATTTTGAGATGCTGGGCAAAAAAACTGGGGTGCTAACTTTTGTAAAAGGCTGTCGGGTTTAGCAGAATTGCATAAATGAGAAAAAAGAGAGGAAATTACAACAGTAGATTTGTAAAACATGGGAATTAGGGTGGATTAGAATGGATAGATTCAGCCATTTGCTACATACATCCCTCCAATTTGCCTTTTATGTACTGTAGGATGTGGGGCCTGCTCGCCACTCTGCTGTTTTCCTCCCTTGGCTCTCATGTGGATGCTGCATGTCCCAGGACCTATTTTAAATACTTCAATGACACACCATGCCTGAATTACAGTGGTGGGTTTCCTTTCCCCAAAGTCAATTTCAGTGTGTGGCAACAAGTGAAAGAGCTGGATCTGTCCAATAACAACATCACAACCTTATCAGAATTGGAGTCTGGAAAAAACCTGGAATCATTGTTCCTTCACAATAATAAACTGAAGAGCCTTCCTTCCGACTTCTTTGACAAAACACCCAAACTGAAGGTCCTGAGTTTGGAGAAGAACCAGCTTAGCTCTCTATCCATTGAAAACTTCCATCACTGCTTGGAGGAGCTCCGCGTGGACTGTCACTGCAACGTGGCTGGTGGCCTTTTGAATTATTGCTACAACTGCTCAGATCGCGGCATCAAATGCCAGTGCTTCACTTCTGAAAGACTGGATAATGTAACTGATTACTATGAGAACAAGTGCCATGTCATAACTGGGTATTCTATCTATGTTAGCATCACCATAGCAATTTTGATTCTGCTTCTGTTGGCCATCCTGGTTGTCTTTGTAATCTGGTGGAAGAAAAGGGCCCCAATCAACCAAGAAAAACGACCTTCCAACACATCTGAAGGCACTTCTGGGCAGTCAAGGTACATCAGCCGCTTACATTCGCCAGGGAACACATTTCAGGACATGGGCTTCCACAAAGACTATGAGAACGTCTTCAATGACCAACCCAAGGGCAAAGTGGGCAAAATGAAAAGCGGGCAGGGCAACCACCAGAGCCGGAAGGAGACTACCACCAAAAGGTGAGCAATTGGGAGGCATCATTTCTTGGGAAAGCACATTACGTCAGCGTCAAACTAAAAAAACAACAGCACCTCATTGCTTTGCTTGGTGCTTGCAAAGGGATGCCGTCCAAATAGGATGGAGGTGCGGGGATCATCATGGACCATTTGGGCCCAGGTTTTCAGAGCTTTAAAAAGTGAAGTGGATGCCTTAAGCAGCTTCAATGTATTTAACTGTTCTTCTCTATTCTGGCTTGGCCAGACTGTATCTAGAATATTGTGTCCAATTTTAGTCCTAAAGTTTAGAAAGGATGCTAACAAACAAGAGTGTGACCAAAGGATAACAACGAAGCTGATAAGAGGGTGGGAAAGAAAATACATGAAAAATGGTTGGAAGAGTTAAATATGTTTATCCTGGAGAAAACAAGATTGTAGGGAGGCCCAATAGCTGCCTACCAGGATCTGCAGGGCATTAAGGAGGAAGTTGGAGCAGAATAGTTGATGAGAATAGGCATGTCCAATTCTCTTGGGTGGCATAGAACATCTCTCTCTCTCTCCTCTCTCTCTCTCTCTCTCTCCCTCCCTCCCTCCCTCCTCTCTCTCTCTCTCCCACACACACATTATATATAAATAGAGCCTCGATGGCAGTGGTTAGAGTGCAGTACTGCAAACTCCTTCTGCTGCCTGCCGGCTGCCTGCAATTTGGCAGTTCGAATCTCACCAGGCTCGAGGTTGATTCATCCTTCCCTCCTTTCGAGGTGGGTAAAATGAGGACCCAGATTGTTGGGGGCAATAGGCTGACTCTGTAAACCGCTTAGGGAGGGCTAGAAAGCACTATAAAGCGGTATATACGTCTTATTGCTATTGCTATTATATATAATATAGCATAGGTGGTCCTCCACTTACAACCACAACTGAGCCCGAAATTTATGTCGCTAAGTGAGTAATTTATTAAGTGAATTTTGCTCCATTTTACGACTTTTCTTGCCCCATTTGTTAAGTCACTGCAGCTGTTAAATTAGCAACACCGTTGTTCAGTGAATCTGGCTTTTCGATTGATTTTGCTTGTCAGAAGGTTATAAAAGGTTATCACAGGACCCCCAGGACAATGCAAGCATCATAAATATGAACCAGCTATCAAACACCCGAATGTAAATACACATGACCATGGGGATGCTGCAATGGTCATAAGTGGGGGGAAATGGTCATAAGTCACTTTTTCAAGTGCTATTGTAACTTCAAACAGTCACTAAATGAACTATTGTAAATTGAGAACTACCTGTATAATGTATATATATAAAAGCGAAATACCACTCACACATCATCACAAAATCTCCAGAACCGTAAAGCCTACAAACTTGAAATTTGGCACTTATGTTCCTCTTGGCTTCTAGGTGCTCACTAAGAAAGGATTTTTCGAAATGACCATCAGAGCACTAGTATTTCATATATTATATTAACACCAGTGGTGTGATTCAATTTTTTTTTTACTACCGGTTCTGTGGGTGTGGCTTGATGGGTGTGGCGTGGCTTGGTGGGCATGGCAGGGGAAGGATACTGTAAAATCCCCATTCCCTCCCCACCGCACTAACCTGCTTTCCAGCTCCATTCTCCTGTGCAGGGCAACAAAAGAAGACCCAGCTGATCAGCTGGGACTCGGGAGGCAGAGGATAGATATGGGCAGGGCCAGTCAAAGGTGGTATTTGCTGGTTCTCCAAATTACTCAAAATTTCCGCTACTGGTTCTCCAGAATTGGTCAGAACCTGCTGAATACCACCTCTGCCATGGAGGCCAAAAACGGGCCACAGGGGAGCCGCAGGCCCCCACTCTGCAGTCCATTTTGGCCACCAGAGGCACCGCAGGATAGTCCTTTGATATTTCCAGGCTGGCCCCGCTGGCCTGATTTAAGCACCCCACGGGCCTTGAGTTTGACACCCTGAATTAGATGGTCTCCAAGATCTCACCCAATCCTAACTGTGATTCTAGGATTTTTTTGCCCATAAAAGCTCTCCAAGATCCCCAATGCTCCTTCCGCCAAAAGAAAGAAGCTGCCAAATTCTTCAAACAATTCTGGGACTGTCTGTGGGTCACAGAAGAGGTACTTTTCAGTATTCCTTCTGCACCTATTGGGCTCTAAAAAACAATAGGTGCTCTTTTAGAAGGGTGAAAAATATGTGTTTCATCTCACAAAGCAATATGTACCCAATTTAAACACTAAAATTACATATTTAGGAGCAAAATAAGTTTATTAAACTTACAAGACTTTAAACCAGTGGTTGTTGTTTTTTAGCCTTGGCCATGTTAAGAATTCCCCAGATAGCTTAAAGCTGCCAAAATTGAAAAGGGCTGCATTAAACCAATCTGTCTTCCCCAAACAAATGCAACATAGAGACCCAAAATATCCCTAAAGTCAAAGCACACAACTTTGTTTTCACAACTCTTTCAAGTTGTACAGAAGAAATAAAAGGGGACTTCCATACCTGCCCCTTGGTCCAGTCAGCTGCCCCCAGAATGTTTAAAAATGTAAAATAAAAAGAAAAGAGTCTGTTAAAAGCAGCTCAGTTCCCTGTCTGTCAGAGAACTGGCACTGAACTTCTCTTTTGCTCCTTAGTTACTTTCCGAGTGATCCAGAATGACGCCCTTTTGGTCATTTAATCTGCAGCTATCTACGATTCTGGGTCATATACAACTGTTGCTTGACTTGTGTGTTGTGACTTCAGCATAAACGACGGCCTAATTCTGCTTTGAAATCTGAAAACACCATGAGGAATAAAAGGACAGGCGGTGGTTTTGTTTTATTTTAAATTGCTTTTCATCAAGGCTCAGATCATAGCAATTGAAGTACTGTTTTAACCTGAACTTCCCCCTTTCTGAATTCCTGTTTACATAAGGGAAGTTTGAATTTTCATTTCAGAAATAGATTGTGCATACTTATAGTTTGCTCCATTTTTTTCAGTTAATTTGCAATTCCTTCTTTCCTAATATTCCCTATGGGTGCCTAGATAAAACACTACAAAAAGGCGGTGGTAATTTGAGGATGCATATAACTGCATCATCATTTTGCGTGTGTGTGTGTTTTGCATCTTATTGATGCACAAATAATGGTAAAACATCTCATTAAAGTATCTTAGTACAATCTTGATGTGAGATGACAAGCTTGCCTTTTCATACCACAAAAAGAGAAGACGAGATGCAAATAGAGATGGTCCTCATCAGTGAATGATGCAGTCATTAAATGAATCTGACTTCCACCTTTGACTTTGCTTATCAGAAGCTGGATGGGAAGGTTATCACATGACACAGGGATAGTGCAAATGTCATAAATACATGCTAGTGGCCAGGGGTGGGATTCTACCAGTTCGCACCTATTCGCTAGAACCGGTTGTTAACATTCTAAGCAGTTCGGAGAACCGGTTGATAGAATAAATTACTGGCCTAATCCTGTAAGGAAGGCAGGAAGGAAACATTCTGGTGTTGCTTACAGAAACTGCCTCTCTGTTAACCCTTATTACATTCTTGGCAGGACTAGACTTCCTGTCTCAGGAACTTCTCTGGAGTTTTTTTCCTCTTCTTTGCTGGTACTTTGCTTGTGTGGACTGACCATTCAAAGTTACAATGGCACTAAAAAAGTGACTTATGACCCTTTTTCACACTTACTACTGTTGCAGCATCCCCACAGTCATGAGAGGCCAGGCGAGGAGATGTGTGCCTCGATGTGAGTGATATTGAGTTGGCCACGCCCAGCCAATAACATGAACACCAAGCCACGCCCACCAACTTAGACCCACAGAACCGGTTGTTAAAAAATTTGAATCCCACCCTTGTTAGTGGCCAAGTGCCTGAATCGACGATCATGGAGGTCCTGCAATTGGTTATACCCATGATGACGAACCTATGGCATGCGTGCCAGAAGTGGCATGCAGAGCCATTTCCCCCGGCACATGAGAGCTTACCCGGAAGAGCCCCACTGTGCATGTGCGTGTGCTGCTGCCCGACAGCTGATTGTCAGGTATCTGGTGCGCATGCGTGGTGGTGTGTGGGCAGGAGACACGTGCCCATGTGCAGAGGTGCGCAGTATGTGCTGGGGGTCGCATGCGCAGAGAAGCAGGGCGCGTGGAGGGATCGCACACGCACAGATGGATGGCGCGCGGGGGTCTCCTCTATTTAACTGTCTGCTTTCTGTTTTTGGTTTAGTTAAAAAAAATCTTTGTAAACAAATTCACCATGTTGCATTGACTAACTAGCCTTGTCAAGATGGACCGCAAAATTTGTTTAAAGATTGAAATTCTTGCAATGGGAAGAATTGAGAACTTTGAATACGGTAAATTAGAGAGTTATTTCTCGGGCTTCCGGAAATGCCTATGTGACCACAGGAAATCACTCTTTTTCAAAAAGTACAAGATTGCAATAAATTTGCTGGGTTTCTTAGTTCTTGGCAATTCCCATTTCCACCCCCCAACAATCTGCTATAGCAAAGTAGCCATATTCTCCCATTTTTCATGATCTGTAGTTTTGTTTTGTTTTAAACTCCCTCAGTCAGTGGTCATTCAACTCTACATTTCAAAGCAAGGTCTTGAGGAAATTTACAAACTTGCATAACGTAAATCAGTATTTCTCAATCTCAGCAGTTTAAAGATAGGTGGACTTCATCTCCCAGAATTCCCCAGCATACTGGCTGGGGAATTCTGTGAGTTGAAGTCCACATGTCTTAATGTTGTTGAGGTTTAGAATCACTGGTCTAGATTACCCAGTTCATACAGGTAATGGGAATAAGGAATTTGTGGCCTTTTTAATGTTTTGGATGTGAATCCTCATCTGCTCCAGTTAGTTTGTCCTGTGGGGAGGGGATTGCGGCAGTGGTGGGATTCAATATTTTTTACTACCGGTTCCGTGGGTGTGGCTTGGTGGGCGTGACATGGCTGTGTGGGAGTGGCTTGGTAGGCATGGCAGGGGAAGGATACTGTAAAATCCCCATTCCCTCCCCACCCGACTAACCTGCTTTCCAGCTCCATTCTCCTGTGCAGGGCAACAAAAGGAGACCCAGCTGATCAGCTGGGACTTCATGGGAGGCAGAGAAGAGATGGAGGTGGGGCCAGTCAGAAGTGGTATTTGCCAGTTCTCCGAACTACTCAAAATTTTCACTACCAGTTCTCCAGAACTGGTCAGAACCTGCTGAATATCACCTCTGGTTTGTGGGATTTATAATTTATTTATTTATTTATTTATTTATTTATTTATTTGATTTGCCAATTGTTTACAAGATAATAAGTATAAGTGTATACATAGTTGTGAATACATGAAATGGGTACATATAAGAAAAATAAAAGAATAAGAGAAACAATAGGACAGGGACGGTAGGCACGTTGGTGCGCTTATGCACGCCCCCTACAGACCTCTTAGGAAAGGGGTGAGGTCAATAGTAGACAGTCTAAGGTTAAAGTTTTTGGGGTTTGGGGAAGAAACTACAGAGTCGGGTAGAGTATTCCAGACATTGACCACTCTATTGCTGAAGTCGTATTTCCTGCAATCAAGTTTGGTGCGGTTTACTTTGAGTTTGTATCTATTGTGTGCTCTTGTGTTGTTATGGTTGAAGCTGAAGTATTCACTGACAGGTAGGACATTGCAATGTATGATTTTATATACCATGCTTAAGTCAGACCGAAGACGGCGTAATTCAAGGTTTTCTAGTTCTAGAATTTCAAGTCTGGTGGCATAAGGTATTCTACAACGAGTAGAGGAGTGGAGAACTCTTCTTGTGAAATATTTCTGGACTTTCTCAATTGTGCTAATATCAGATATGTAATGTGGGTTCCAGACTGATGAACTGTATTCGAGTATTGGTCTAGCAAATGTTTTGTATGCTCTGGTTAGTAGTGTGATATTACCAGAGAAAAAGCTACGTAGGATTAGGTTAACAACTCTTAATGGCTTTTTGGCTATGTAGTTGCAGTGGGCTCTAGCACTTAGATCATTAGAGGTGAGTATTCCAAGGTCCTTTACAGAGCTTGGGTCATTAACAAGATCTTGACTATTCAGCTTGTATTTTATTTTCTGATTTTTTTTTGCCAATATATAATCCAAAATATCATGGCCATCTAACTGACATCTAACTGACTTTCATGTCGTCTTCTCTAATCCAAGAGTCTCTTTCCTCTTCCTGTTGAGTGATTGGTCAATTTCCCCAAATGTCCCCAAATCTCCAAATACCCATAAACATAATCTGAATGAGATTAATTGAGTTAAGAGACATATCAAGGCAAAAGAGGACATATAAGCACATCTTGTTTTTAGAACAGAAGATGACTTTCCTTCTCTGGGTTTGTTTTACTGTAGTGGGGTCAATCAAATTAAAAACAGAAATGAAAACCAAGAGCCCAATAAAAGGCAATAAAAGGACAGATGGTAGAACAACTGGCTTAAGGACGGAGGAACTGAAAGAGACATTCATCTGTAGTTTCTGCTAGAATAGAAGGGTGGGGGCAAGGACAGGAGTTGAGAACCCAAGATCCTCCAGGGCTAGTTTCACACAACACATTACATTCTCAAACTAAATTGCTTTAACCCAATACTGCAACCCTGTAGCATGCTTTGCCCAAACAAGTTAGAGCAATTAATCAGTGGAACAACTTGCCTCTAGAAGTTGTGAATGCTCCAACACTGGAAGTTTTTAAAAAGATGTTGGATAACCATTTGTAGTGTGGTGGTGTAGGATTTCCTGCCTAGGCCGGGGGTTGGACTAGAAGACCTCCAAGGTCCCTTCCAACTCTGTTATTCTATTATTCTATTAACTATGTCATATTATGGCTGAACATGATGGGTTGGATTCTACACCTTAGGATTTTTCAGGTCCTGGTAGATCAATCAGTTTATAGAACCACAAACTATTAAATATCCCATTTCAGTCTAATGTAGGATGTTGTATGAACCCAGCCAACAAGTTCCAATTTACCTCAGACTTCTTAAGGCTTCTGGGAACTGTAGTTCAGCAACACCTGGCAAGCCACTAGTTGTCCTCCCCTACTAAAGAATATAGAAATGTTTCAACTTAACAACAGTAACAAAGGCACTGTTTTCCTCTGTGTAGTCTGCAGGATAAACAAGGGAGGGAAATCCAGAAGAAAGTGGGGAAATTGCTGATTTGTCTTGGACTGAGGACAGAGATGGTAGGGAAGGGTCTGGAAAGGATCTGGCTATGCACTCCTTTGCTGCTTCTGCCATTTAAGTCACTTTGCATTTTTCTGATAAAATTTTAACTATCACAATATCAAAAGTTATGTATAATATTAGATAAACACACTATTCGTAAGAAGGTTGTGGGCAGATGGACAGCTGAATAGAGCTATGTGGCATGTGACTTTCTAAGTGATTATAAGCAATTTAGTGGGTAATGCAATCTTTATTTATTTTTTTAAAGGCTGATCAGAATACGTAGGCAAAACAACCGTGTTGTGCATTACTTGTACAAGTTTGTGTTGGGTTGCTGTACAAATTTGAAATCTCTGGGGATGCATTAGATTAAAATGTAATTATGGAAGTAAATGTAATAAGCAAAGTTCATTATATCTCAAAGACTCACATAAGGTTGGACTGATTTCTGGACACACCCTAAGTGCGATGAAATCATCTGTTGTATAAATGACAGAGTTGCACAATTTTATGAATCGTTTGAGAGACTCGTGGCAATGCAATGTTTGAGAATTTCTGGGGAAGTTAAATTAAGATAGTGGTCCCAACACACATTAAAAAGGACAAGACTTTGCTTGTGGTCACCATGTAGTGGTTGTGGTCACCATGTAGACTACAGTATTTCACACACACACACACACACACACACACACACACAGAGAGAGGCGGACAGACAGACAGACAGACAGACACACAAACATCCTTAGGTTGTAAGGGTCAGTGGAAGTTCTAAGCAGACTGGCTGTGTGATGCCATTTATTTCTAAAATAAAGAGATCCACCTGGAAGGAGCCCTCTTGAAGTTGTGCTGCACATCATCCACCCTCTTCCTACAGTCCACATTCTTAGTATGCTGTAAGAAAATTTGTTTTCAGCATTTCCTAAAATGGGGGTAGGGATGGGAGAGGAGAATTTCCTTTAAGGTAACTCAAGTTTGTAGTACCATTTTTTTAAATTGGTCTGTGTGCTTGGCCTCCCTGTTGACTGCAACCTAATTTCTCCAGGGTTTCCATTAAATCTCATAAAACAACAAGAGGAGGGACCCTCCTCCTTTGAGGCTACTCTAAGTATAAACAGCCAGCCAACTTTAGATCAGGGGTCACCAACCTGTTGGACCTCAGGGACCACCAAACTCATAATTTTAAATCCCACGGACCACTAATATGAATTTTAACTGATGGTGGCTTGTTGACATTTTCCAAGGGTCTCTGCAGAAAGCAGCAGAGACCCTGGGAAACCCCCCCAAAAAAGTCTGCAGGAAAAAACCCCACCCTGTTTTCCTACCGATCGATCATTCTTTATTTGGGATCGAAGGATACCGTCTCCAGCTCCATTCTCAGGGGGAGAGAGAGAGAGAGAGAGACTTTTGGCTTCATGCAAGGAAAATAGCAGAAGTCTTTCTTTCTCTTCCCCAAACTCCACCAGGAATTAGTCTTTGTGAGACTTGTTGTGCCAGCACAGCCTCTTGGAGCAGGAGGCCTTGCAGGGTCCCAAAGACTCATTTCTGGTGGAGTTTGGGGGGGGATAGGAAGAAAGACTTTTGCTGCTTTCCTTGCGTGTAGCCAAAAGCAGAAGAAGCAGAAAGAAGCAGCCCAGTGACCAAGTGAGGTGCGTGGGGAGAGTGGGGCAAGTTCCCCCCATCTGCCCTTTCCCCCTCCCCTCACTACCTCATGTTCGTAATGCGAGGGATGCAAGCCTTGTGTTCCTGCAGGCCATGCGGGCGGCGCAGCCTTGTGTTCCCGCGCAGACTGGATTAATTGCTTTGGGGGTGACATTTCTCTGCAGACCACCAAAATTTTCTCGCAGACCACCAGTGGTCCCCGGCCCACCAGTTGGCGACCACTGCTTTAGAGAGATGGAAATGTGTGTGAGAGGAAACTACACCGTCAACAGAAAAGCCTTCCACAGCTTCCAGTAGTCAAGTCAGCTCAAAAATGTGTCAAGACCAACTCAAATTAAGTTGCCAGGTTCCCTGAGGACAAGGTGGCCTTTACTGCAGGGGAAGACCGTTTGAAAAATTGCACCACACAGTATTACAGGAACTCCTTGAGTTACGACTGTAGATGAGACCGGAAATTCTGTCGCTAAATTACGTGGTTGTTAAGTGAGTAACCACACGTCCATGCTCCATTTTACAACCTTCTTTGTCATAGTCCTTACGTGAATCCTGCTTTCTCCACTGACTTTGCTTGTTGGAAGCTGTCTGGGAAGACTGTGAATGGAAGTTGTGTGAGCCCAGGTGACTACGGGAGTGCTTGCAACCATTGTTAAGTGCAAGGGCTGGTCATAAGTTACAGGCAGTCCTCTATTATGACCACAATAGAGCCCAGAAGTTCCATTGCTAAGCAAGACAATTATTAAGTGAGTCTTTTTGCCCCGTTTTAGGACCTTTCTTGTCACAGTTGTTAAGTGAATCATTTTATCATTAAGCAAATCTGGCTTCCCCCCCCCCTTGATTTTGTTTGATGGAAGACAGCTGGGAAGGTCACAAATGGTGATCACATGACCCCAGGGCAGTGCGACTGTCATAAACATGTGCCAGTTGCCAACGGTCTGAATTTTGATCATGTGACCATAGGGACGCTGAAACGGTTGTAATTGTGAAAAAAGTCATAAGCAGAGGTGGTATTCAGCAGGTTCTGACCAGTTCTGGAGAACCGGTAGCGGAAATTTTGAGTAGTTCGGAGAACTGGCAAATACCACCTCTGACTGGCCCCGACCCCAATCTGTTCTCTGCCTGCACAGGAGAACGGAGCTGGAAAGCCACGCCCATCCAGTCACATGACCACCAAGCCATGCCCACCAACTAAGCCACACCCACAGAACCGGCTGTTAAAAAAATTGAATCCCACCCCCGGCTGAGATGCCTCTTGTCTGTAACAGTAACAGAGTTGGGAGGGACCTCGGAGGTCATCTAGTCCAGCCCCTTTCTCTCACAGGAGACCTGTACTATTTCTGATCAATGACTACCCAGTCTCTTCTTTTCTTTTTTATAAAAATTTTATTGGTTTTTAAAACTACCCAGTCTCTTCTTAAAAGCCTACAGTGATGGAGCACCCACAACTTCTAATAGGAATTTTCTCCTTCGTTGCTTCTCTCCTTGGTTAGTTTCCAGCCATTGTTTCTTGTCTTGCCTTCTGGATGTCAACCCTGGTCCTTCTTTTCACCAGACCCAGTTCCTGCAAATGTTTTAGCTTCTAGGCCCCTAATCATTTTTGTTGTTCTTCTCTGAACTCTTTCCAATGTCTCAATTGTCCTTGGTCTACCATTGACCTGGTTGCAGCTCTTCCTCCTGACTCCAAAGGTTCTTCTCACAGTCCATTACGGTTAGAAATGCCCACTGCAAACCTTCGTTTTTAACAAAGCTTTTTTTAAAAGAGTCATTGAGCTGTGCCAGCATCCATAGGTCATGGGTTTCTCAGCTTTTTCTCTTAACTAATTTCCGGTTGGGCAATCTCTCCCTCTCTCTCTTCCTCCCCGCCTCCCTGCCCCCTTTTTCTCTGTTTTGAGTAATTGCCAGGAAAAGGAATGGAGAAAGTCCCCGATGAAACCCTACGCCTTATTCCCAGCAGCGACTTCCTGGGCAGAAATGTGCTTCTTCAGTTGCGCTTAAAATAGTCCACCACAGAGGATTTTCGGCCTGTCCTTCTGCTGCCTGAATAATTAGGGCCAGCTTCCCCTTTCTTTTCACCCATAACGGATGGCCATTACAGGTAATCCTCGGCTTACAACCAAAAATGGAGCACAAAATTTTTGTTGCTAAGCAAGATAGTTGCTAAGCGAGCTTCGCCCCGTTTTACAAATCTTTCCAATCTTTCATGCCACCGTTGTTAAGTTAATCGCTGTGGTTGTTAAATGAATAACATGGTTATCAAATGAATCTGGCTTCCCCATTGACTTCGCTTATCAGAAGGTCGCAAAAGGGGAATCACATGATCTGGGACACAGCAACCGTCATGAATACATGCTAGTTGTCAACAGTCCAAAATTTGATCGTGTGTGTTCTGTCGCCAGTAAAGAGACTCGCAGACCGGAGTTGAATTCAGCTCTTTAATAATAACAGTAACTTCAACTGCAGTCGAACCGTAGCAAGCCCCTTTTATAGCGGCTGCTCCATGGCTCACAACCAATGACATTTAGTTAAACTTCCCGCCGCTATGGCGGCCAATCAGGTACTAACGTTACTAACCAATCGTATCGTTGCTTCTGTTAACCAATAGGAACATCGCCCCAGAAGTCTCTATTTAAATACACTACAGTGTGATCATGGGGATGCTACAGTCCTGTACAGTCCCAATGCATCTGGAGGTTGAGACAGGCTGGGAAAAGTGGAATGAGAAGAACTGTCTTTAAGCAGACAAATGGCCCTGTATTTCAAATGTCTGCTTCTCGTTGAATTGGATCATTTTCCTGCCTTTCCAATGCAGCAGCAGCAGCAGCAGACTGGCCTCTGTTGCAAACAAAATATTAACATAACCTAACATTGCAATAGTGGCGAATATCTGTAGCTCGGGTGTAGGATGAGGGTGAAACAGAGGTGGTATTCAGCAGGTTCTGACCAGTTCTGGAGAACCGATAGTGGAAATTTTGAGTAGTTTGGAGAACCAGCAAATACCACCTCTGACTGGCCCCACCTCCATCTATTTTCTGCCTCCCGAGTCCCAGCTGATTGGCTGGGTCTTCTTTGGTTGCCCTGCATAGGAGAACGGAGCTGGAAAGCAGGTTAGTAGGGTGAGGGAGGGAATGGGAATGTTGCAGTAATCTTCCCCCAGAAGTGGGGAGGGAATGGACATTTTACAGTATCCTTCCCCTGCCATGCCCACCAAGCCACATCCACCAAACCATGCCATGCCCACCAAACCACGCCCACAGAACTGGTAGTAAAAAAAAATTGTATCCCACCCCTGGGGTGAAGGTTCATTCTTGTGGGTTGGTTTCTGAATGTTTCATTATCAGTCCAGGTAACATCTTCAGCGGAGTTTGCGGAGTTATGTTAACATAGCGGAATTATTCTAACATAGCACAGCACAGCACAGCATTAGCATAACAACATAACAAAACATAACTACATAACATAATATAACATAAACATGTGATTTGGTAGAATTCTTATTAATTAGGGTGTGCCTGTCAAACACTATTAGTCATGGAACTTTTATGTAAAGGAACAGTCTTCTTCTGACAATAAATTTTTGGAGTTAAGATATTAGACTAGACAGGGCTTTTTTTATTTGAACGAATGGGCCTCTGATATTTTTATCCCTGTCCTAAATGTCAAAAACGTATCTTAAAAACAGACTTTGTTTCCAAAAGGGTTTCCTACATGGCCTATCCCTCCAGTGAGAGCACTTGAGATGCCTTCAACTAAAACCACACAAGAGGCTTAGCATCGTTTAGAGGTGCAAGGCAACTTTAAGACTTGTGACTTCAACTCCCAGAGTTCCTCAGCCAGCAAAGCTGGCTGAGAACTCTGGGAGTAGTCACAAGTCTTAAAGTTGCCAGGTTGCACCGATCTAAAGCTACAGCTGGGTAAAAATCCAGCAGTGCGAGCAGTAAGAGTCACTTCTTGCTACACCCATTTGTCATGGTGAGGCTGCTATCTAGCTTCTAGGTGCTGGTTGTTATATAAAACTTTATGGCATAGGGCAGGGTGTCCAACCTGGCAACTTTAAGACTTGTGGACTTAGCAAAGCTGGCTGAGGAACTCTGCGAGTTGAAGTCCACAAGTCTTAAAGTTGCCAAGGTTGGACACCCCTGGTTTAGCCCTTCCTGGCATGGATCCAGGTTATCTGAGGGACCGCCTGGCCCTGATTGGAGGAGCCTGCTCCACTGGTTTCAGTGGACAGGGCCTACTTTGGCCAAAGAATTTTGGCTGGCATGGCCCAGGAGAAAACCCTTGGTTATTTGGCCTGGGACCTCAACAGAGGACTGCTACATTGGGGTTGGACGACCAGGTAGAGGAGATCCCCAGGCTGCCCAACATTTTGGTTTTTAACTTTTCTATTCAATTTTCTTCTAATTTTATTTATTTTTTAGTATTTGTTTGTTTGACTTCTACAGAGGCTCATCTCAGCAAAACCACTCTGAGCGGCTCTTATTGCAAAACATGTATTACAATTAAAATCTTACAAACTTCTTAAAGCAACAAAAACAGTAAAAAGCATTAAAACAGTAAAAAAACATTAAAACATCTAATTTGAAATATATACAAAGCAAGGCATCTGGCCTGTTAATGGTATAGCCAGGAAGTGGGGCCCTTTAGTGCATCTAGCGCTCCAGACTTGGGTGCATAGCAGGATTTTTAAAGCTTTACAGCAGAGGTCTCCAAACTTGGCAGCTTTAAGACTTGTAGACTTCAACTCCCAGAATTCTCCAGCTTGGAATTTGGAGACCCCTGTTTTATGGAAAAGCTTTAAATTTTTATTATATTATAAGCCACTGAAAGTTGCTGTGTCAGTGACATGGCCAGTTAGAAATTGGATAAATTATCATTGTTGCAAAACCTGAAACATCTATTCCAATACAGACAGACACCAAATAAAAGAAATCCATATACACATAAAGAAATAATTAGCTTTTCATGAACACCATAATGCTTCCTGAACGTCTCTCTCCATTATTTTTAAATGAGGGTGAAGCACCTTACCACTTTTTGGGAAATGTGTGAAACATCTCTCCATGATGAATTGCAGATGGCAAGCTTCAAAATGGGATAAAAATGCATTCCTTGTCATTAGGAGAGGAAGGAGGATAATTTGGAAAATAATTAGTCCTGCAGGGAGCTTAAAGGTGAGATAAGTTGGAATATACTGTGTATCTTCCAAGCTTATGGGCAGAATCCATCAAAAAGGCACCCCACCCCCTCAGCTAGCTAGCTAGACAGATGGTGATGATATAGATAGATAGATAGATAGATAGATAGATAGATAGATAGATAGATAGATAGATAGATGATAGATAGATAGATGATAGATGATAGATAGATAGATAGATAGATAGATAGATAGATAGATAGATGATGATGATAGATAGATGATAGATAGATAGATAGATAGATAGATAGATAGATAGATAGATAGATAGATAGATAGATAGATAGATAGATAGGTAGGTAGATAGGTAGATAGATAGATAGATGATAGATAGATAGATGATAGATGATAGATAGATAGATAGATAGATAGATAGATAGATAGATAGATAGATAGATAGATAGATAGATAGATAGATAGATAGATAGATAGATAGATAGATAGATAGATAGATAGATAGATAGATAGATAGCAATAGCACTTAGACTTATATACCACTTCACAATGCTTTACAGCCCTCTCTAAGCAGCGTACAGAATCAGCATATTGCCCCAACAATGTTTTATGATACTTGTCAGAGAGAGAAAAGAAAACAGACTGAATGGTTGATAGTGGTTATTTCACAAGAATCTTTCCAAACAGCTGTACATTCAACTTTTCTTTAATTTTAAAATATTAATGGCTTCACAGAAAGCTTCATTTTCTTGGTCATTCTGTGGTTTTTGGTTTTGTTTAGCATTACTCACTAATTTGAATGTAAAGGAGCTGAGTTCTCTATATCAGGGGTCCCCAACCACCGGTCCGTGGACCGGTACCGGTCCGCGGAACAACTCCTACCGGGCCGCTGGCTTGCTGGGCGCTGCCATCTTTTTTTCATGAAAAAGTGCTTCGGTGAGCTTTTCCGGGTAGAAAGCTCACGAAGCACGTTTTCATCAAAAAGATGGCGGCGCATGCGCTCGTGAGCTTTTCCGGGTAGAAAGCCATTTCTACCCGGAAAGCTCATCGAGAAGCTGGCGCCGCCATCTTTTTATGAAACGTGCTTCCGGTGAGGTCACCGGAAGCACTTTTTCATCAAAAAGATGGCGGCACCCAGCTGATGCCGGTACCGGGCCGCGGCGCCCAGCTGATGCCGGTACCGGGCCGCGGCGTCAAAAAGGTTGGGGATCACTGCTCTATATCATGAGTCATTGATCTAGGGCTAATGTTTTTCACCAAGCTGGCTGGGGAATTCTGGGATTTGAAGTCCACACATCTTAAAGGTTCTACACTACTCTAAAGACTCCTTACTTCATAATGTGATTTTAACATCCCCTTGTATTATGTTTTTAATATTAATTGCAGTTTTTATTCTATGTCTAGCCTGTGCTTAGTTACAGGTGCATAATGAATACATTTGCTATTATAACAGCTCCCTTAAAAGCCCTCAAAATGGTCCCCCCCCCAAAGAAAAATAAACAATTTAAAATAATAATACATACTGTATTGGATAAAAAGAATGATAGGAGGATCAAAATGATTCCATAGGGGGGAGCATGATAATAATCTATTTTGTTTGGGGGATTTTGGGCCCTCAGGTCTCCATCGAAAGCTGAGAAGAGAGATTCTTCTGAAGGCCATCAGCCCGTCTACGCCAATGCTCAGGAATTATATTACAACTATAGTGGGAGGCCTATGCCAGAAGCAGTAGATGATGTCTACATTGTTCCAGACCAGTGATACCTTGGCTCCATCAACACTGCTATGACCAAGGATGACCCAAAATTATCTCCTGGACTTTTCCTGTTGCAATGCCCGGTCTCACCATAGACGGGACCTACAGGTTGTGTGAGACCATCACTGTGGCTTTCTTCATCATGATTATAGTAATATGGTGGAATGGATTGTCTTCAGGCACCATTATATTATCTTCTCATTGTTGTTTATCTTGATATCCATTGTGTTTGTTTCATTGATTTGGATTACCTTCCAGGTAATTACCTGGAAGTCTCACATTACCTATGTTTGCTACCTATGAGACCTTCTCTGCCATTACCCCACACTTTGGGGCATGTTAATCCCCAGAAACAAGAGAAGCCCCAATACTTCTGGTTTTCCACATGAGGGCTTAAGACCTGGTCCTGCCCACGAGAAGGGGAGTCTAGAAGGATGACGCAGCCCTAGGGATAGGGGTTGGCTTGGGGACACCCCCCCCCTCCGCCTTGTTAACCTGAATTCTTTAAACTTTGATTTTCTCTTTTAATTCTAATTGTGCTTTTAACCATGTGTTTAGATTATTTTGTGATGTGGTAGTAAACTGTTCAGAATGACTTAGGGTAGACAGGCAATATAGAAATGTAATAAATATAAATAAATAAACTATAATAAATGAATAAATGGTCATTTTGTGATGGTATTTCACTTTCATGAGAAACCAGTTTGGTATAGTGTGCTGGCCTAGAAACCAGGAGGCTGGAGTTCTAGTTCTGCCTTAGGCATGGAAGCTGGCTGGGTGACTTTGGGCCAATCACCAGGAGACCGTGAGTTCTAGTACCATCTTAGGCACGAATGTCGGCTAGATGTGATCTTGAGCCAGTCACTGTCTCTCAGCCTCACCCATCTCATCAGGTTGCTGCTGTGAGAAAAATAGGAGGAGGAACATTAAGTATATTCACTGCTTTAAGTTACAGTATTTATAAAAGGCAGGGTAAAAATCTAACAACGCCAACAACAGTGGAATACAGGAGTCATGAAACACACTTCTTATGGCTCATGCTTATGTTGACCTCCTTTCTCCTCCCTTTATCAGAATGAAGGATTTACAAGATCAGCTAATCTACTGCCACCCCTTACTAGAATTAATTTTATCATAATAAATGGTTTAAATCATTCTTTGGTGATATATGATATATGTTTTTTCAAACCCAACATCTGTCAAGGAGGGGAAATTTCTTTCTTCATCTGTAGGGGGCAGTGTTGCTCTCCTTTTAGGGCAGAATCAGAAAGGAAGAGAATGGCCGCACTATCGATTTGATTATCTGTATGTGTATTGTTTTATGTAAAGATAAATCTCTCTGTGGTTAATCGGGCTTACTCTCAGGTAAGTGTATGCTGCAGGGTTCAATATCTCCAAAGCACCTGGGAGCAGAATAAAAAGTAACAGATGGAAATTATCAAAGAGAGATCCAATCTCTCTGATCCAATCTTCACCAATCTAGAATTAAGCAGAAATTTCCTGACAATGAGAACAATTAATCAGTGGAGCAGCTTGCCTCCAGAAGTTGTGGTCCTCTAAGTCTGAAGAAGACTTGATGGGTTTGAACATTGGCCACTATCTAATAAAATGAAATTCAGTGGTGAAAAAGGTAAGGTTCTACATTTAGGCAAGAAAAACAAAATGGACAGGTACAGTATATGTAGTACCTCGCTCAATAGATCCCCCTCAACTGTGAGAGGGATCTTGAGTCCAAGTGGACAATCATTTAAATATGAGCCAGCAGTATGCAGCAGCTGCCAAAAAACCCAACACAGTTCTAGGCTGCATAAACAAAGATCACATGAAGTGTTAATACCACTTGATAATGCCTTGGTAAGGCCACACTTGGAATACTGCATCCAGTTTTAGTCGCCACGATGTAAAAGAAAAAAATGAGACTCTAGAAAGAGTGCAGAGAAGAGCAACAAAGATGATTGGGGACTGAAGGCTAAAACATAAAGAACAGTTGGGTATGTCTACTTTGATGAAAAGAAGGACTAGAGGTGACATGATAGTAGTGTTCCAATATTGCAGGGGCTGCCACAAAGAAGAGGGAGTCAAGCTATTCTCCAAAGCACCTTGGAGAGGGTAGAACAAGAAGCAATGGGTGGAAACTAATCAAGGAGAGAAGCAACCCTAGAACTAAGAGAAATTTCCTGGCAGAACAATTAATCAGTGGAATAATTTGTCTCCAGAATTTGTAAATGCTCCAACTCTGGAAATTTTAAAGAAGAGATTGGATAACCATTTGTCTGAAATGGTACAGGGTTTCCTACCTAAGCAGGGGGTTGGACTAGAAGACCTCCAAGGTCCCTTCCAACTCTGTTATTCTGTGTTTTATTCTCATCCTTCAACTCCTACCCTCAAAACGATGCTATAGAGCAGTGATCCCCAACCTTTCTTATGCCGCGGCCCGGTATCCCCAACCTTTTTTATGGCGCGGCCCGGTACCAGCATTAGCTGGGCGCGCCATCTTTTTGATGAAAAAGTGCTTCCGGTGACCTCACCGGAAGCACTTTTCATAAAAAGATGGCGGCGCCAGCGCTCGGTGAGCTTTTCCGGGTAGAAATGGCTTTCTACCTGGAAAAGCTCACCGAAAGCGCTAGCGCCGCCATCTTTTTGATGAAAAAGTGCTTCCGGAGAGCTTTCTACCCGGAAAAGCTCACCGGAAGCACTTTTTCATCAAAAAAAGATGGCGGCGCCCAGCAAACCAGCGGCCCGGTAGGACTTGTTCCACGGACCGGTACCGGTCTGCGGACCGGTGGTTGGGGACCCCTGCTATAGAGCACAGAACACCAGAACAACTAGACACGAGAACAGTTTTTTCCCAGAATGTCATCACTTTGCTAAACAAATAATTCCCTCAACACTGTCGAACTATTTACTAAGTCTGCATTACTATTACTATTAATCTTTTCTTTTATGTACACTGAGAGCATATGCACCAAGACAAACTCCTTGTGTGTCCAGTCACACTTGGCCAATAAATAATTCTCTTCTCTTCTCTTCTCTTCTCTTCTCTTCTCTTCTCTTCTCTTCTCTTCTCTTCAATCCAATCCATAGAGAACTGCATTAACTTCACCAGCCCTAATACTGTACAGTACCAAATGGATTTATAAAAGTAGAGACAACAGGGTTTTATTTTGGAGAATGAGCTAGATTTACAATGGAACAAATAGGTGGCCTACAACAGATTCAGTGGTATGAGAACTGCAAGGCAAATGTTTTCTCTTGCTTTACTTTTCACTGATGCTACGTCAACAGGAAAGGGTTACCCAAGGGTTACCTCACTTGTTTGCAATAGTGTCTGGGTGGCTGAAATTCACAGTTCGTAAAGGTTGCCCAAGGATGTTATGGATGACACAAATATCTTCAAAATTAAAAGAATCCCAAAGGATCAGTTTGCTAGGCGGCCAGCAAAGATGGCAGATCGCTTAACAAGTAAAGAAAAAGGAGAGCTACTAAAGTCCTATTTTGGGATCAGTCTTCTTCGGTCCACTTGGCCATTGTAAAGAGCAGGAAGGAAGCTTATGATTGATAAAAGGGAATTACAATACATTTAAGCTTTGAATGAGTTTAATCTCTAAGTCAGATGAATTGTATCAGAAAATATTAAAGGGGCTTGTTTATGGTCTCACTAAATATCCTTTTATTATCTTTGAGAAATCTTGAAATTACCAGGTAACTGAAAAACAGAAAATGTCTTCAAAAAGCGAAGAAAAAAGCAGAGAGACACAAACCATGTTTAACACTGAATACCTGGAAAGATTCTTCAGCAGATCATCTGATGAAGCATTGAGTTTGTGAAGGGATGTCACACAGAAGAATACTAAATCCGGTTGACTATTCCTTCAATAAGCAAAATACAGAATTGGCTTCTAAAGTACAAGAAGATGCATTTAGTTGAATGTTAGAAATGACTCATCTGGATCCTTTTCAGTTTGTATTCAGGCCTGGATTTCGCAATAGCAATAGCACTTAGACTTATATCTCGTTTCACAGTACTTTACAGCAGGGGTCCCCAACCACCGGGCCCGGACAGTACAGTCCGTGGATCACTTTGTGCCGGGCCGCAAAGAAATAAAAATAAAAAAATGGCGGCTTTCTTCGCCTTCGGTGAATGCTGCTGGGATCAGGGATCAAGAACACAAAGGAGAGAAGGGAGGGAGGAAGCAACCGAAGCCTGTCCTGCTCTCTGGCTCAGTGGCCGGTTTCGAATAATAACTATTCGCCTCTTTTTCTCAGCGAAGCTGCTCGAAACAACCAGAAGCGAAGGCAGGCAGGCAGGCAGAGCGGAGCACTGGATTGAACCGCAGGCGGCTGTGTGTGGGTGAGCGGGCGCTTCGGAGGAGCTGCGCCGACAGGAAGCCACCCTGCCGGCTTCTTTGAAGCAGTTTCTTCCTGGGCTGGTGGAGGAGCGAGAGAGGCGACTGAGAGAGGAACAGGCAGACACCTGAGGGATGAGGCTGAGGGAGGGAGGGGAGACATCTGAGGGATGAGGCTGAGGAAGGCAGGGTCGAGGCGGGGCTTCTCAGCCGTCCTGCAGGGACTTGTCCTGAGCCCGGAGACAGCCGTGGGCCGCCGCCGCCCAGCGCTCAGTTTTGAAGGCGCTCCTCAGCCCGGCGCAGTTCCTGAATCTGCAGCTGAAACCCTCCGTTTTAAATGTCCCAATAGAAGAGAATATCTGTCGCTCAGGGTTGCAATGAGGAGGCATTGGCAGTCCCTGAACTTGGTGGTTTGCTGGCAGACGTTTTATTACCTGACTAGGTAACAACATCAGATGTTATCTAGTCAGGTAATGGCGTCTGCAAGCAAACTCCACCAAAAGCTCGAGACTCCCCTCCCCCGGTCCTTGAAAAAGTGTTTCTGCGTGAAACTGGTCCCTGGTACAAAACAGGTTGGGGACCACTGCTTTACAGCCTTCTCTAAGTGGTTTACAGAGTCAGCTTATTGCCCCCAACAATCTGGATCCTTATTTTACCCACCTCAGAAGGATGGAAAGCTGAGTCAACCTTGAGCCTGGGAGATTCAAACTGCCAAATTGCAGGCAGCCAGCAGTCAGCAGAAATTGCCTGCAGTACAGCACTCTAACCACTGCGCCACTGTGACTCATATAGGATGGAAATGGCATTTGTCACACTTTTAGATGACCTCCAGGGAGTGTAGGATGGTGGTTGTGGAAGCTTCAGCTGGAGTAAAATGTGCCAGTGCAGGCATTTTTGCGTGCTTCAAGAACTACACACATTACACTTCTCCTTCACAAGCTACATTGGTTACAGCAATAGCACTTAACAATAGCACTTAGATTTATATACCATTTCACAGTGCTTTCCAGCCCTCTCTAAGCAGTTTACAGAGTCAGCCTATGGCCCCCCAACAATCTGGGTCCTCATTTTACCCACCTCAGAAGGATGGAAGGCTGAGTCCACTTTGAGCCTGGTGAGATTCGAATGACCAAATTGCAGTCAGCTGGCAGTCAGCAGAAGTAGCCTGCAGTACTGCACTGTAACCACTGCACCACTGTGGTTCATACTAGTTACCTGTTTGCTCCTGGGTCGAATTCAAGATGCTGTTTTTGATTTTTAAAGCCTCACATACCATGGGGCAAAGTTATATTAGGGACCACCTCAATACTGGTCTAAGTTGAGGTCTACCTGTGATAGACTTTGAGGCTACTCCAAAGAAACCGTTTACCTGCAGTAATGAAAACTATTCATCCCTGGGATACACTTTCTTATCTAGGAACAAACCCTACCAGTTGTTGTAGATTTAAGGAAGATGTCTAAGTTGGTAGGCAAAGCCATCTACAGGATCTAAAGCTTTCGTCAACATGGCACATAAGCTCCCCCACCTTCTACATATGTTCAGTGCACTGTGTGTACTGATGTGTGTACTAAAAGGACAACACTTGCATTGTGATGTTGTTTTCATTATTCCACCCCTCCCTGTATGTGCAAACATATTCATCATATGTGTCCCATCATTAACATGATATAGATTATAGAGGGCTAAAGGTAAAGGTTTCCCCTTTCCCCTCAACTCTAGTGGCCGGTGCTCATCTCCGTTTCTTAGCCGAGGGAACCAGCAGTGACCAGCAGTGAGCATTTCTGTGGTCATGTGGCCAGCATGAATATATACCAAAGGTGTATGGAATGCTGTTACCTTCTCACCGAAGTGGTACCTATTAGTCTACTTGCATTTGCATGCTTTCAAACTGCTAGGTGGGTAGGAGCTGAGGCAAGAATGGGAGCTTACCCCATTGCGTGGTGCTTGGGACTCAAACCCGGGCTGTCAGCTTTCCAGCTGAGCATCTTTAACTGCTGAGCCATTGGGACCCTCCGTCACTATAGGTGGTTAGGCAGAGTTTAAAAGGCCCATTCATATTTGACACATGCATGTCATAACCCCTTCCCCCCCACAAATAAGTGGGCTGAAATGTCAGGGGAACCTCAGACACTTTGTTTCAAGGCTCCCAGGTTGGCACACTTTATGGCTGGGATTCACTTAGAAGTGAGGGAGATAAGTCAGAAGAGTACCATCATCCAAGCTTTGAACTTGAGTCTTTCGCAGATGAAATGTGGCTGTAGTATATGATCATGCTGCTGTTTACCTAGAGAACACTTCCTGATGATTCAGACCATTTCACCTACTTTCTCCCTACTTAGGAGCAGCCAAACCAAGGATTTTTTTCAGCTTTGGATGTTGACTGATAGTTGATTTCTTTTAAAGATGATTGCCAGCTATCCTGATTAATAGCTCTTACAAGAATTTATATAGCTGCCCAACTCATTCATAGTCATTCTGGGCAGCTTATAGAAATAAAACCCCAATACAAAATCCAATAAACCCTCATTCCCCCCACCCACCCACCCAAAGGCAACAATTAAGCCAACAACTTGATGGCTCCATATCACCCATAACATGCCCTACCTCCCTGGTTAAGTAGATACAACTTGGGAAAGGCAGTTCTTTAAATAACTTGGCCCAAATCATGTAAGGCTTTATGGACAACCAACAGCCAATGCAGCTCCTACCTCAAGAGAGGTAACACATGTGCAAATGTACACTTACAAAAACCATGTGGGCCACTGCATTTTAAACCCATTGAAGCTTCTGGATACTTTTCAAGGCCAACTCCGTGTAGAGCGTAATGCACTATTACATTTAATCAGTGTAATCAAGCAACAATTGGCCTTGTTTTACTAGAACATTGTTGAACAAAGTCCAAATTTGGGACTTCTGCTTGAAGCCCATCTTCAACAGCATCCCCTCTCCAAATATCTAGCTTTGGCCATTCTTTCCAACAACACTTTGGCCAGCAGGGATTTTTAGATTGTTAACTTTTTAATGGAAAGAAGGACTAGAGAAGGCATGATAGCAGTGTTCCGATATCTAAGGGGTTTCCACAAAGAAGAGGCAGTCAAGCTATTTCCCAAAGCACCCGGAGGCAGAACAAGAAGCAGTGGGTGGAAATGAATCAAGGAGAGAAGTAACCTAGAACTAAGGAGAAATTTTCTGATAGAGAACAATTAATCAGTGGAAAAACTTGCCTTCAGATATTGTGAATGCTCTAACACTGGAGGTTTTAAAGAAGAGATTAGATAATCATTTGTCTGGAATGGAATAGGGTTTCCTGCCTGAACGTGTGTGTGTGCGTGTGTGTGTACGAAGACCTCCAAGGTCTCTTCCAATTCTGTACTTCTGTTATTTTGTAATGATAGACAAAGATGCTACGGAAAAACATTCTGTGAGAAGGATCCGTCTCAAAAAAGTCGCACTGCACACTATTTGGATCCGGTCAACTGTTTCTTGTGATTTGAGGACAACAGCACCTTGACTCTCACGCAAGGAGCCAAGTTGCCAACCGACTTCTTATCCTAGGCAGCCGTGATATTACGGTGCTTCCTGAGGTCACAAACCACATCTGACTTTGTTTTCTTCAGATGTTTTTCACCATGGTGCTCCTGTTCCAGCTTAACCAGAATTTCTGGGCTGAGAGGAAGAGGTGATTGCCCCCAGGGCTTCGAAGCACACACAAAAAAGGAGTGTTTGATTTCCTAGGTTCAAAACACACAACCTAACCCACCAATATATATATAACCCCATACCTAAAGCACCAAAAATGTAGCCATTAAGCACATTAAAAATCCTGGAAACTGTTCCTTCTGCTTAAACTATCTTAATTTATCTGTCTCTTTTTGTCTCTGCTTTATTTTAGACCACGGCAAAGTGGGGACGAAATTCCAAATCTCCCTCTAGGCCTATTGCACAAGGTACGGTACTCTGTTTCTGAATTAGCCCTTTTTCTGAGTTCACTTCTTGCCTTAATAAAAAAAGAAAAATCTGTGGTGGCCTGATTAAGAATAAAGCCATCATGGGTCAAGGGGAACAAGGAGAAAGGGAAATCCAGCCTGCTTCAGTCAGGGCAATTAATTGTGGTTTTGGAATTTTTTGGGCCAGATCCTGACACCAAAACACCAAGTGGCCAACTTTACAAGAAACTCAGGACTGTAAAATGATTAGCCTGTTATGGCAGGTCATGTGGCTTTGATCTTGCCATTATATAGAATAGAATTCTTTATTGGCCAAGTGTGATTGGACACACAAGGAATTTGTCTTGGTGCAAATGCTCTCAGTGTACATAAAAGAAAAGATACATTTGTCAAGAGTCAAGAATCATAAGGTGCAACACTTAATGATAGTCATAGGGTACAATAAGCAATCAAATCATACTAGGAAACAGTCAATATAGATTGTAAGGCTACAAGTGACAAAGTTACAGTCACAAGTGGGAGGGGGATGGTGATAAGGAGTGATGAGAAGATTAATAGTAACAGTAGTGCAGATTTAGTAAATAGTTTGACAGTGTTGAGGGAAATATTTATTTAGCAGAGTGATGGCATTCGGGGAAAATCTGTCCTTGTGTCTAGTTGTTCTGATGTGCAGTGCTCTATAGCGTCGGTTTGAGGGTGGGAGTTGAAACAGTTGATGTCCAGGATGTGAGGGGTCTTTAAATATTTTCGCAGCCCTCTTTTTGACTTGTGCAGTATACAGGTCCTTGATGGAAGGCAGGTTGGTAGTAATTGTTTAAATATGCCTAATTTACCCTAAATTACATTTACAGAACTCACATGATTTTAACTGAAGTTTTAATTTTCAGATCTTTATTTATTGTTTTAATGTTGTAGTATGTATTTTGTTCACTTATTTAGTCTGTTAGCTGCCCAAAGCCGCCTTCAGTGAGATGGGCAGCATATAGTTTTTATAGATAGGTTAGAGGTAGATAGCTAGCTCGATAGATAGATAGATAACACGGGTGGGAGTCTACCAGTTTGGACCGGTTTGGGCGACCTGGTAGTTCCAGTGAGTTTTGGCCCCACCCACCCCTGCTCTTTCCTGTGCTTTATTTCCTGGTGTTTTTTTTTAGCACAGCTGATTCACTTGGCAGAGTGGTTTGCCATGCCTCAGCTGTTTTAGTCTCAGGGGCTGGAGTAGAAGGTAAGAAATTGAGTTGAAAATTGGCTTTGTTAACTGTAGAGCATGCACGAAGTGCACACTCACCGAACCGGTTGTTACACCAGTTGAATTGCACCACTGGATGGATAGATAGATACCATAGGTAGATGATAGATAGATAGATAGATAGATAGATAGATAGGGAGATAGGGAGATAGGGAGATAGGGAGATAGGGGGAGAGAGAGAGAGAGAGAGAGAGAGATACTGTAAATAGATGGATGGATGGATGGATGGATGGATAGATAGATAGGTAATTTAGTTACTGAATTAACTTTTTGGATTCACGCATCATATAGAATCACAAATTAACTAAACATGCTAAGTTGGCACAGCAAATCATCCTTGTTACCCATCAAAGTTTAGTACTAACCTCAGTTATCATATTGTACAGGGTAGTCCAACCTTGGCAATTTTAAGACTTCAACTTCCAGAATTCTCCAGCCACTAATTCCATGAATAAACCAATTCCTTGTGGTGAAAGCTGAATAGCTGAAACTCATCTTTTCTCTCTCAAGAAAGCCTTTCCCACATGATCTCATTTATGTACAGCAGGTGTCTCCAAGCTTGGTACCTTTAAGATTTGTGGACTTCAACTCCTAAAGTTTTATGTAATTGTATGACCTGATGAAGCTATTTGGCCACCTTAAGTGAGTGTAGAGTTAGCATACATTACAAAAGAATGAACATAAAATTTATCAGTATTACTCTCAAAATTAGAGATGATTGCGGAAATCATAGCATATTGTCTGTTATAACGTCTTACCCATCAACGTCTTCTTCAGCCTCCATCACAACAATACACAGGCAAACAACTGATACAAACTCAAGATAAACCAATACAAACTCAATTGCAGAAAATACGACTTCAGCAACAGAGTGGTCAATGTCTGGAACGCCGTACAAGACTCCGTTGTTACAGCCTCAACCCCTCACAGCTTCAACCTCAAATTGTCTACCATGGGCCTCACCCCATGGGCCTCACCCCTCTTAAGAGGTCCTTAAAGGGGGCGTGCATAAGCGCATCAGCGTGCCTACCGTCCCTGTCTTACTGTCCCCATTTATCTATATTTACTTCCTTTGTTCATGCTTATGTTCATACCTACACTTTTTATCTTGTACACGTTTGACAAATAAATTAAATAAATAAATAAATAAATATCTTGGGGCTCCATGAAAACAACACCACACGAGGACATGAGCAACAGTTTCTACCTCCCTGGATCCAAAAGGACAAAGTCTCTGTAAATAAGGAGTCACATGGAATCTTCCCACCAGCAGTACTGATAGGAGGATATTAAAGCAGGCTCATTAAAGCCAATCTAAATTTTCTTAGGATTAGATGAGGGGTCTTGAACCCCCAATCCATGGGCTGGCACCAGGCTGAAGCCTGCCAGAAACCGGTCCGTGTAAACAAGTGGATCCCCATCAGTGGGATGCCTGCAGCATGCAAAACTTATTTACATGGAACCGATCCCTGGTACCCAAAAGGTTGGAGGCCATTGGATTAGGTTATATAGATTCAAGCTAGAAGTAAGCATATATTTTTTTCTGACAGTGAGAACAATTAATCACAGCAATAGCTTGCATCACTGGAGGTTTTCCAAAATAGGCTGGATAACCATTTGACTAGGATGGTATAAAGCTCCTGCACAGGGCTTGGGGCTATCCAGGGGTGGGATTCAGCTGGTTCGGGCCAGTTCATGTGAACCGGATGTTAAAGTTACATCTGTTTCTCCAAACCAGTAGTTGGACTGACTGGCTGGCCCCGCCCAACCCACTCCGCCACTCTCAGGAGTCTCCACACGGCCCCTTTTGGATGCAGGTAAGTGCAGAGGCTGTGGGAGGGCGAAAAGCAGGCCTTCCGGACATTCAGAAATGGGCCTATTTCCGGCTTCCGGAGGGCCTCTAGACCCTGGGGGAGGCTGTTTTCACCTTCCCAGAGGCCCGAGGGAAGCCTCCGGACTCTGGAGAAGGTGAAAAACAGCCCTCCCAGAAGTTCCAGTAGGCCACACCCACCCAGCAACTGGGCAGCGAACCAGTTCCTGGGATTTTTGAATCCCATCCCTGGGGCTATCTAACATTTGGTGATAGAATTCAAGAGTACTAGTGATATCACTTTAGTGATCAATGTCCCTAACTCTTTTTTTTTACTTTTTTTATTTCTGAGTAGATGTTCTCAAGGATTAATTGGCCTAAATACTGAGACCACAAAGTTCTTCTACATATGTTGCTAATGAGATTGGTAGCTGTCTAACAACAGCAGAGACATCAGGCCTATAGGTCAAGGATAATTCCAAGTCCTGGGATTAGACTCCTGGTTCAGCCGTAGCCTTAATATGTGGCATGTTAGCTTCAAGACTCCAGATTGTATTAAGGGTGCATTTGGGGGTACCAGACAAAGTCCTAAGGAAATTTAATTGAATGGCCTCATAACCCGTTAAGTTCATACATGGACCAAGTTGTGTCCCGTATAATAGTTGGATAATTGTTTTAGCCAACAGTTTCATTGATGCTGGAATGCAATTTATACCCTGTTGCCTATAAAATTTAGCTATTGCTACAGTACTCTTTTGAGCAGTAGAAGTGCCATAATTTACTTGGACTGTTAATAATCTAGTGGCCTGAAATACTGCGCCCCCACGTATTTAAAACATTTGTCTTGCTTTAATTTGTGAGAATCAATTGTCCGCTTGTCTTTTTTTTTGGAAAAAACTAAAACTTGAAATTTATCATAGTTGATATAGAATAGAGTAGAGTAGAGTAGAGTAGAGTAGAGTAGAGTAGAGTAGAGTAGAGTAGAGTAGAGTAGAGTAGGTTTATTGGCCAAGTGTGGTTGGACACATAAGGAATTTTTCTTGGTGTAAATTCTCTCAGTATACATAAAAAAAAAAGATACATTCGTCAATTGTCAAGAATCATCAGGTACAAAACTTAATGATAGTCATAGAATACAATAAGCAATCAAATCATACTAGGAAACAGTCAATATGAATCGTAAGGATACAAGCGACAAAGTTACAGTCATACAGTCACAAGTGGGAGGGGATGGGTGATAAGGAGTGATGAGAAGATTAACAGTAATAGTAGTGCAGACTTTGTAATAGTTGAACAGGGTTGAAGGAATTATTTGTTTAGCAGAATGATGGCTTTTGGGGAAAAACTGTCCTTGTGTCTAGTTGTTCTAGTGTGCAGTGCTCTATAGCGTCATTTTGAGGGAAGGAGTTGAAACAGTTTAATCACTTCCTCATTACAGTAGAATTTCAAGGTTTAGGAGCAACTCTTATCAACTCTTTGAAGGGTTTTAATCAGTGTGTGTGTGTTACAAATATCAGAATTGCACAAGCAGTGTATTTTCCTGTGACGCTGCATGGATGTGAAAACAGAATAAAAAGAAAGAGTATTGCTGCTTTTGAGCTTTAGTGTGGAAGAAGTCTCCTGAGAAAGCCAAAGACAGCCAAGGGAAGAAAAAAAAACCCACAGATTTAATAGATCAGTGCAGAGTTTTCACTCAGGGCATTAAATGACCAGGGTCATTTTTAATACGTTGGACACATAATGTGAAGACTCACAAACCAGTGCAGCTTGCAAAGCAGAGGTATCCCATGGGCGCACTGACCCATGCCCATCACTGCCCATGCCACTCAATTCTGGACCAGATAAAGCAGTGGTCCCCAACCTTTTTTATGCCACGGCCCGGTATCCCCAACCTTTTTTATGCCGCGGCCCGGTACCGGCATCAGCTGGGCGCCGCCATCTTGTTTTGATGAAAAAGTGCTTCCGGTGAGCTCACCGGAAGCACTTTTCATCAAAACAAGATGGCGGCAGCGCTCGATGAGCTTTTCCGGGTAGAAATGGCTTTCTACCCGGAAAAGCTCACCAAGTGCTAGCGCGCCATCTTGTTTTGATGAAAAAGTGCTTCCGGTGAGCTTTCCACCGGAAAAGCTCACCGGAAGCACTTTTCATCAAAACAAGATGGCGGCCCAGCAAACCAGCGCCCGGTAGGATTTGTTCCACGGACCGGTACCGGTCTGCGGACCGGTGGTTGGGGACCCCTGAGCTAAAGCATTGAAGTAATCTTCAAGGGCAGCCCAATGTAGAGCACATGACAGTAGTCAAAATGTGAGGTGACCAGGGTGTGGGCGACTGTCTGAAAGGCTCCCAGTCAAGGAAAGAATGCAATTGGTACACTAGATGAAGCTAGGCAAAGACCTATCCCAGCCACAGCTGACAGCTGTTCATCACAAGCAGGTACTTGTGACCTCAAGAACACTCTTGGAGTGTCCACGCCTTTTATCACAGGAGAACTGAGTCTTGCTTCCAGAAGATATTTGGCCACAAGAACCATCCACTACTACAGATTCCAGTCTCAGCCACTGTCAGTTGCTCACAGCACCAATGTAAACCCAAAGTAGAAAGAGATTCTGGCACAGCTAGAGGTATGGGGAAGGATTAGGTCTGATGAATGTGTCTTGCTCCATTCCTTTTCAGCCCTAAATAAAACTGATCGGAGGGCACGACAGTTCCTAGAAATTCAGCCTTGCTTCAGAGAGTCACCCCTCGGGGAACCCTGCCCAGCGGAGCCTATAATTTGCAGCTCAAAGAATACTTTGCCCATCCCATGGCTAGCAGCAATCAGGAGAGATACTATGCAAGATAATTACAGAATGCAGAATAACAGAGTCGGAAGGGACCTTGGGAGCTCTTCTAGTCCAACCCCCTGCTCGAGCAGGAGAACTTTTACCAGGGGTTTCTCAAACTGTAGTCTGGGGATCCCTGAGGGGGCCATGATGTCTTCACAGGGGATCCGCGAAGGCTTGAAGAAACATTATGATTTAAATCTTGAGTTAAGTCTTGCAGTTCCGCGGCCTGAAAAGGTATTTAAAGGGGGCCCGTGAGGAAGAAAAGTTTGAGAGCTACTGCCCTGTACTACTGAGCCATGGTGGCACAGTGGTTAGAGTCAGGATTGGGCTTCAAAAATTTTAGTAACTGGTTCTCTGTCCAGTCGCTGGGTGGGTATGGCCGTGGTGGGCATGGCCTAATCGGCATCCTGCACCATGGCGGGGAGGTATGTTTTCGCCCTCACCGGGCTCTGGAGGCTTTCCTCGAGCCTCTGGAGGGTGAAAAAGGCCTCCCCGGGGGTCTGGAGGCCCTCTGGAGGCCAGAAATGGGTCTGTTTCTGGCCTTCTGGAGCCTCTGGGAGGGCCGTTTTTTGCTCTCCAAGAGCTTCTGTGCAGGCCCTGCACCTACCTTGCATCCAAAATGGGCCATGTGGAGACTCCTGGGAGGGATGGGTCAGGGTGGACGGGGCCAGTCAGGGGTGGGATTGCCCGTTTGACGAACCAGCCATAAAATTAGATACCGGTTCACCCGAACCAGAGAGAATCATTATTAGCCCCCTCCTGGTTAAAGTGCATTACTGCAGGCTACTTCTGCTGACTGCCAGCTGCCTGCAATTTAGCTGTTCAAATCTCAACCAAGTTCAAGATTGACTCAGCCTTCCCTCCTTCCGAGGTTGGTAAAATGAAGACCCAGATTGCTGGGGGCAAGAGGCTGACTCTGTAAACCTCTTAGAGTGGGCTGTAAAGCACTGTAAAGCGGCATATAAGTCTAAGTACTGTTGCTATTGCTATACCATTCCAGACAAATGGCTGTCCAATCTCTTCTTAAAAATCTCAAATGTTGGAGCACCTACAACTTTTATCAGAGAGTTGATAAACTGATAAGATGATGTGTAACAAGCATCACACAGACCATAGGTAGCCCCCACTCAATTCCTGAACCCATAGCAAAAGAAAAGACGTGACAGTGGGATCATGTTGTAGTTGAAGAACGTCATGTGTCCTTTGCTCAAAATAGTGGATATAATTGCAGGATAAAATCCCTGGGCCATGACTTCAATTGCACCATTGTGGCTGCTATCTTGCCTTTTTTTTTTTTTTTTTTTAGTCCTCCTGCAGTTGTCCCTAGGTCAGGAATAGGGCGAGAAGCTTCTTGGGGGCGAGGTGGAGGGGCTGTCAGTGGTGGGATTCAAAACATTTTACTACCGGTTCTGTGGGCATGGCTTGGTGGGTGTGGCATGGCTTGGTGGGTGTGGCAGGAGTAGGATACTGTAAAATTCCCATTCCCTCCCCACCCCACTAACCTGCTTTCCAGCTCCGTTCTCCCTGCAGGGCAACCAAAGAAGACCCAGCCAATCAGCTGGGACTCTGGAAGCAGAGAATAGCTGGAGGCAGGGCCAGTCAGAGGTGGTTTTTACTGGTTCTCTGAACTACTCAAAATTTCCACCACCGGTTCTCCAGAACAGGACAGAACCTGCTGAATACCACCTCTGCCTGTGGTGTACTTGTCCTTTGAATGACTTCTGGGAAGCCGCCACCCTTCCCAAAGTCAATGCAAGGAGGAGAAAAAATAATTGATTTTATTTCATTTCCAGGGAATCAAAAAGTCACTGAAATTCAGTTCAGTGGATTAATTGCGGCTCATACTATTCCTCTTTTCTTCACACCCAACTGACCTTGGTTGCTTGGGGAAAAAAACGCAAAGCAGGGCCGGCTTTTAGATACCAGACCACAAAGGCATCCTGCAGTTATAACCTAAGGCTGGAAAGAAAACAAAGAAAAAAGACAACGGCAAACCACGTTCATATTTTTGTCAAGGAAACAACGCAGAGCGCACACTTCCACAAAGTGACAAGGAAGAAAGAAAGCTTGACTTGAACCAAACATAGTATTGAAAGTTTTAGGCCTTCCCAAGTTCATTTCTAATTTGGGATCAAAGAAACCAGTCAGCCGTATGGTTTAAATGGTTTATTTTTTGTGTCCCTTGCATTGCAAACAACACAAGGTAGTGAGGGGAGGGGGGAAAGGGAGGAGGGGGAGAACTTGCCCCACTCACCCCATGTGCCTGGCCTGGCCACCGGGCTGCTTCTTTCCGCTTCTTTCTTCTTCTGGTTTTGGCTGCACACAAGGAAAGCAGCAAAAGTCTTTCTTTCTCTCCCTCAAACTCCGCCAGAAATGAGTCTTTGGGACCCTGCAAGGCCTCCTGCTCCAAGAGGCTGCATTGGCGTGACAAGACTCACAAAGACTCATTTCTGGCAGAGTTTGGGGGAGAGAAAAAAAGACTTCTACTGCTTCTGCTGCTTTCCTTGCATGAAGCCAAAAGTCTCTCTCTTTCTCCTCCTCCCCCTCCCCCCTCCCACGCATAACAAAGCTGGAGACAATATCCTGCAATCCCAAATAAAGAATGATTGATTGTTAGGAAAATGGGGTGGAGAATTTTCCTGCAGACTTTTTGGGGGATTTTCCCAGGGTCAATGGTCCTGGCGGGATTTAAAATGATGAGTTTGGTGGTCCCTGAGGTCCAAAAGGTTGGCGACCCCTGCGATAGAATATATCATCCTCTTATTCAGTCACCGATTTCCCATTTCATCCTTACACTTCATGTAAAGAATTTCCTTCCTTCCTTGCCAAGGCCTCTAACTTTATTGAGACTCTATCTATCTAAAGAGAAGCTATCTTTGGAACGTATGCCTTATCTCAAAGTGGCTAAGCCACTTTCCAGGTCTGTGAACAGCGGAGAGTAAGAAGGCCGACAAAATCTTAAAATCAAACATGGTTTCAGAGTCTTAATAAGAATATAAATGCTGTATTTACATTTCTAATTCTAAAAAATATTCTCACTGTAAATTCTTGAATATAGTAAAAATTAGAGCAGTTTTAGAATCATCCATTTTAGTACAGCATTTATATCCCAAAGATGCTTTTTCAAAAGGCAACTGGACTTTCTTGGTTTTTTTCCTTGAAAACATTTCGCTTCTCAATCAAGAAGCTTCTTCAGTTCCCACCTCCATAGATATACAGTATTTATTAGGATCACAACTTGGTAACTGCTTCAGTTGGGGTGAGACAGATGGCCCAGAAGCCATGTGGTAAGTATATTTAGATATAGATACAGAATTGGAAGGAACCTTGTAGGTCATCTAGTCCAGCCCCCGCCCCTGCCCCCAAGCAGACCCTACACCATTTCTGACAGATGGCAGTCCAGTGTCATCTTGAAAGCTTCCAGCGATGAAACTCCCACAACTTCTGAAGGGAAGCGTTTCCATTGGTTGATGACTGTTCTCTCTGTCAGAATTTTTTCCCCTTATTTTCAGGCTGAATCTCTCCTTGTTCAGTTTCCATGCATTATTCCTTGTCTGGCCTTCAGGTGCTTTAGAAAATAGCTTGACCCCTTCCTCTCTGTGGCAGCCCCTCAAATATTGGAAGACTGCTATCATGTCTCCCCTGGTCCTTCTCTTCACTAGACTAGCCATGCCCAGTTCCTGTAACCGTTCTTCATATGCAGCCTCCAATCCCCTAATCACCTTGGTTGCTCTTCTCTGCCCTCTTTCTAGAGTCTCAACATCTTTTTTATAGTGTGGTGACCAAAACTGGATGCAGTATTCTAGGCGTGGTACATGGGTACATGGAGTGCATTGTTGTCCAACCTTTTGAGCTGCACTGAGTGAAGAGGAATTGCCTTGGGCCACATATCAAATATATAATGCAGTGGTATCTTGCTACTCATCGTTAATTGATTCCAGGAGGTGCGATGAGTTCCAAAGATGATGAGTCCAAAACCATTTTTTACCATAAGGAATAATGTAATGAGTCACAAGGCAGCCGAGACTGACAAGTTCTAGCTCGTCCACTGAGTATCAAACAAACAATGAGTTCTGGGACATAAGCGTGTTCATATTATGGAGGGTTTTGAAGACCTGTGGGTTTGTTTTGGTTGTTGACAGCTTTGTGCAACTTTTGTTCTTTGTTTGTTACCATTGCATTATTTTATTCTTCCATGTGTTTTGATCTATGAACCGCCCAGAATCACCGAGTTTTGGGCAGTGTACATTTTTTATATATAAGCAAATATATTTGGAACACTAGAGAGTCCTGTCATTTTTCTCTTTCTGCATAGGCCGGTTCTATGCAACATTTCTTATAGTCTTTCAAAATCCAGAGAAGACACATTTATTTCACAACAGATCGGGGGCTGCTGGGGGTTCGCAGGGATTGGGAGCTAAGATTCCATGCAGTTCGGAGAAACCCCAAATCCCACTCCTGGCTGGCCCCACCCACCCCGCCCCACCCCTCCCAGGAGTCCTCACGCATCCTGGTTTGGATGCAGGTAAGTGCAGGGTGCGCACGGAGACTCAGGGAGGGTGAAAAAGGGAAGTTCAGGAAGGACGGAAATGGACCCGTTTCTGGCTTCCAGAGAGCCTCCAGACCCTGGGGAGGCCATTTTCACACTCCTGAAGGCTCGAGTAAGGCCTCCAGAGTCTGGGGAGGGCAAAAGCGCCGCCCCAATGGTGCAGGAGACTGACTAGGCCACGCCCATCATGGCCACGCCCACCCAGCAACCAGGCAGAGAACCGGCTGCTAACATTTTTGAAGCCAACCCCTGCAACCGATTGTGAGCTGTGTCCTGTTTAATCTGTACTGAAGGCCTGCTTCCTTTAGCTAACATTCCAGACCAGGGAGAAATGTTTTGACATTTTGCTTTTCACCTTTTTTGAAAATTAAGCACTTTTTTTTTGACCCTAGCATGAAGTCACTGCTGTGTAATTCTTTGGTTTGTCTTATCCTGTCATGTGGTTTATTTAGAGGATGTTACTTTATTGGTTTGAAATGTTATTCTGTTGACGGTATTTTATGGGTTTGTTTTTTCACAGGGTGGACGGCTTTGGAAAACATAACAGAAAGTGGCATTTATGTGTGCGAGGGTGTGAGAAGGAGAAAGGAAAGGAGGGGAGGGAGAGAAAAAGAATGTATTATTCTGGTCCGTCTAGGGGTGCACAAAACTATTTGCAAAATAAGAAAATAAAATGAAAACAGCAAACTTTTTGAAAAGAGTAGCATCAAATTCAGAATTTACCAAACACGTAAAGGACATTATTTAAATAGGCAAACTCTCTGGATTGGGGGCATGACAGAGGACCTCTGGGCCTGCAGAAGATGCAAAATTAAGCTCTGCTATGTCTGCATTATCAGAGCCAAGAGCTAGAGATGGGAAAACACTTCTCTGCCTGAGAAGCTGCCAACTGGAATAGCCCACGCAAGTCTCGATCCAAGTCTGATTTGGTTTAAGGCACTTTCTTATGTTCTTCAATAAATTACATTGAAATAATTTCTGAATACAGGCCCTGGGTGGGTTGGCAATTAATTAGCATATTTATTGGATTTCTATGTTGCTCTCTAGCAAGCACTTAAGACTGGCCTGCGGAGAGTTTTGCTTCTAAGCCAAGAAAACCAGGAAAAGGAGACAGCCAGGATGGGGTGGCGCAGTGCTTAAGGCAGGGGTCCCCAAACTTGGCAACTTTAAGATTTGTGGATTTCAACTCCCAGGATTTATTTATTTATTTATTTGAAGTGATTTGTCAATCGCTTACAAAATAATAGGTATAACTATAAACATGAGTAAGAATACAGAAAATAGGTACGATTAAATGGGGACAATAGGACAGGGACGGGAGGCACGATGGTGCACTTATGCACGCCCCTTACAGACCACTTAGGAATGGGGTGAGGTCAATAGTGGATAGTTTGAGGTTAAAGGAGTGGGGGGTTAGAGGATGTAACCACAGAGTCAGGTAGTGCATTCTGGGCATTGACCACTCTGTTGCTGAAGTCCGTACTTTCTGCAATCAAGTCTGGAGTGGTTAACATTGAGTTTGTATCTGTTGTGTGCTCTTGTATTGTTGAGGCTAAAGCTGTAAAAAAATTGTAATTCTGGGAGTTGAAGTCCACAAGTCTCAAAGTTTCACTTTGCCTCAGACAGATGTGATGGTCCCCCCTAAGTTACTGTGCCTCAGGTTACTCCTAAATTAGTGTACATTAGCTTATTGAAAACCTAACTTTTGCTGTTCCAGCAGATGCTACCCTATCTTCCTCAAAGAAGAATTTAACTAGTGGTGGTATTCAATTTTTAAAAATTGAATATGTGGTGTGGCTTGGTGGGTGTGGCAGGGGAAGGATATACTGCAAAATTCCATTCCCTCCCCACCCCACTAACCTGCTTTCCAGCTCCGTTCTCCTGTGCAAGGCAACAAAAGAAGACCCAGCCGATCAGCTGGGACTCGGGAGGCAGAGAATAGATGGGGGCGGGGCAAGTCAGAGGTGGTATTTACCGGTTCTCTTGAACTACTCAAAATTTCTTCTACTGGTTCTCCAGAACCTGTCAGAACTGGCTGAATACCACCTCTGAATTTAACCCAGTCCTGTTTAGTGTTCCCTTTTATGGATAGCATTCTATTTCCTGCTCTTGATTCCCTGACCTCTGGCAAAGCATGTGAGACAGATGCTGGAAAAAGAGGTGGAGTAGAGTTCATGAATCCAGGAGATACTTAGGTGGAACTTTGGAGATGTTCCTTGGTCTCTGAGTCAGCATGAAACCCAGCCAAGAAGATGAGCTGGAAGGGACGGATGATATAACTATCCTGACAACAGGAGATCAAAGAATGATGGCCTAAACAAGGTCCTAACCCATAAAGGTCATGGCTGCTCATGTGCTGCACCTCTAACTCTTCTGGAGATGCTTTGGTTAAGAAAGGAAAGGTGAGAATGGATCAGTGGTGGTATGCTACCAGTATCGCACCGGTTCCCCCGAACCGGTAGTAAAAAAAAAAAAAAAAAAGCCTCCCACGATCAGCTGAGAGGGGGAAACAAAGCCTCCAATCAGCTAACAGATAATCAAAGTTGGAAGGGACCTTGTAGGTCATCTAGTCCAACCCCCCCCAAGTGGGAGACCCTACATCATTTCTGACAAATGGTAGTCCAATCTCTTCTTGAAAGCCAAGAGGGGAAAGAAGAGAAAAGCACAGGATCGGCCGTCTCACCCACCCCTGCACTTTTCTCTTCTTTCTTCTCTCATCTGATTGGTGCTGCAGGCCTCAGCTGGTGTGGGGCGTAAGGTGTTCAAGCGTAAGGTGTGCCTGCGTTAGGTGTGCGTGCATGTGTGCGATCACCGAACCAATAGTGGAACAGGTAGGATCCCACTGCTGGAATGGATAAGACTAACATTGGAAGGACGCAACATCAAATCCTCAGTCAGCCATGTTCGTCCTTAGACCAGGGGTCGCCAACCTTTTGGACCTCAGGGACCACCAAACTCATCATTTTAAATCCCCCAAAAGTCTGCAGGAAAATTCCCCACCCCGTTTTCCTACCGATCGATCATTCTTTATTTGGGATTGCAGGATACCGTCTCCAGCTCCATTCTCAGGGGGAGAGAGAGAGACTTTTGGCTTCATGCAAGAAAAGCAGCAGAAGCAGCAGAAGTCTTTCTTTCTTTCCCCCAAACTCTGCCAGAAATGAGTCTTTGTCGGCGCAGCCTCTTGGAGCAGGAGGCCTTGCAGGGTCCCAAAGACTCATTTCTGGTGGAGTTTGGGGGAGAGAAAGAAAGACTTTTGCTGCTTTCCTTGCATGCAGCCAAAAGCTGAAGAAGAAAGAAGTGGAAAGAAGCAGCCGAGTGGCCAGGCCAGGCACGTGGGGGTGAGTGGGGCAAGTTTCCCTCCCCCTCTGCTCTTTCCCCCTTTCCCTCACTTCCTCGTGTTGTTCGCAATGCAAGCGACGCAAGCTTTATGCTCCCACGGGCCATGTGGGTGGCGTAGCTTTGTGTTCCCACACAGTCTGGATTAATTAATTGCTTTGGGAGGGGACATTTCTCTGCGGACCACCAACATCTTCTCATGGACCACCAGTGGTCCCCGGCCCACCAGTTGGCGACCACTGCCTTAGACGACTTTAGGCCAATCATTACATGACAAGGTAAATGATCACACAGGATTGTCCTAAGGGTAAAGTAGAAGAGGGGATCTAATCCTATATAATGTCTTGATTTTTTTTTAAGAGGAACAAAATTAATCAATTTCCTGACATAACCACATATTCTTGTCCAAGGACATAACACCTCTTCTCTTCCTGGTTTAGTCATACCAAGAATCCTGAGATCACAGAGGTTAGATCAGAGGTCCCCAAACTTGGCAACTGCTGGCTGGAGAATTCTGGGAGTTGAAGTCCACAAGTCTTAAAGTTGCCAAGTTTGGAGACCTCTGTTAGATGATAGGGCAAGTGAAACCCCAAGACTTCTGTTGAATCAAGGTACAAGAACCCCCATCAAATCAATTTGTCCCTGCCTAGTTGCCTCATTCCCAAAACACTGCACAAACCTTCCCATTCAGACTGTGTGGTTTGTTATTAATAAACAGATCAATAAAAAGTTCTTTTATAGCAGGGATGATTGTTTTATGGTGATGACGTCTGGCTAAATGCCACCAGAAATCATTGCTTTTGAGTCCAGAGTTTCAACACAGTGGCCAGCCCTAAGAATATCTATAACCTCACCTTGACTCCTGGATTCAATCACTTCCCGTGCAGGTGAAGGTTTTCTTTGAAGTGATAGCATCAAGGCTGTGGAGATATGACATGATTATTCCAAGGACAGCGGGGAGGCAAAGCTCTGGTGTCACTATCACCCCATCCAAGGATGCCTATGACAATTAGCTTTGTTTGATTCCATCCTAGCTGAGATTCATCCTCCAAAGCACCTGAAAGTAGAACAAGAAAGAAAGGGTGGAAACTAATCAAGGAGAGAACCAATCTAGACCTAAGGAGAGATTTCCTGATAGTGAGAACAATTAACGGGTGGAATGGCTTGCCTTCAGAAGTTGTGGGTGCTCTATCACAAGGGAGGTTTTAAGAAGAGATTGGACAGCCATTTGTCTGAAATAATATACGGTCTCCTGGTACAGCAGGAGGGTGGCCTAGAAGACCTCCAAGATTCCTTCCAAATCAGTTAATCTGTTATCCATTCATACATGGACATTCATGGCTAGCTTTGTGCAGATTCAGCCAATAACAAAAATCTCTAGTTTGTACATGGTTCCATCAAGGGAAATGGTCTGTGTTTCTAAAAGGGGATGCTATGAAGGCTCACCTCATGGTGATATAAGAGCAGTGAAACATCAATATTTCTCCATTCTTATTGCATCCGCAGAATGTTGCCCAGCAGGCCTGTTCCGAGGTACCCGGTTGAACAAAGGGGGACACTGAGAGGCATTTTCAAAGTGCCTGGCAGCTAAAATCACTCAGATCTGTTCTCAAGCATAGTGCAGATCCTTCTGAGATGTCCAGTGATCTGGGAACAGCTTGATCCTGTTGGCCCTGAGGAACTGAGGAGGGTAAGCACAGCTACCTGTGAATCCGATTTGTCTCCCTTCTCGTTAGTCAAGACTGCTCAGCAACGGTTAATTCATCCCTGAGAAAGAAGGCGTCCCAGGACCTATGAAGGAAGTACTAGTGCACTCTCTTCTCAAGAGGCCAAGCGCTGGATCCCACCATTCTGGATAACTTTCTTCCAGACTCCCACCACCCCATTTTTAGGAAAGGAGGTGAAAAAGAAGGTCGCATTGTACCGGCCTTCAAACTTGGCAACTCTAAGACTTGTGGACTTCAACTCCCAGAATTCTCCAGCCAGCTATGGAGTTGAACTCCACAAGTCTTAAAGTTGCCAAGTTTGGGGACCCCTGCTCCAGAGGATCTTGGATAACATAGATTGTCTGGACTCCTTCCAGACAAGTTTCAAACTCAGATATGGGATGGAAACAGTATTGATTGTGCTTTTGGACCATCTCTGATGGGAGCAGTATTGTGGGTGGGGGGGGGGGAGATCCATCCTGGTTCTTCTTAATCTCTTAGCAATGTTTAATATTATGGTATCCTTTTGGCTACCATATGTGAGAATGAGTGACACAGTTTTAAGCTGGTTCGCTTCCTTCCTCCAGGACTGATCCCAATTGATGTTGATAGGGAGTGAGAGGTCCCTCTTTTTTGGGTTGCCACAAGGCTTGGTAGTTTCTCCTCTCCTTTTCAACATCCACATGAAGCCGCTGGTTGAGGTCATCAGACACTACAGGATGAGGTGCCATCCGTATGCAGATAATACCCATATGTATATCTCCATTCCAGATGAAGCAAGAAGTGCTGTGGGGGGCTTGGTTGGGTGACAATGGGCTTCAACGGAACCCTGGTAAGATGGAGGTTGGAGGTGGGTTTACCATGTTTGGTCTTGGATGGGATAGCACCGCCCCAGACAGACCTGGTGTGTAAAGTGGTGGCCCTCCTGGACTCATGCCTCATGTTCAAGGAGCAGATAGCAGTCACAGTTAGGGGAGCCTTTGCTCAACTTCAGGTGGTACACCAGTTATACCCTTCCTGGATTGAGAAACTTTCCTTTCAGTCACTCATGTCCTTGTCATCTCCCGGATGGACTACTCCAATGTGCTCTACATGGGGCTACACTTGAAGAGTATCTGGAAGCTGCAACTGGTGCAGAATACAGTGGAGCAAGCGGTTTTGAGGGGCACATGTAACACCTTTGCTATATGAACTGGTGCCAGTTTGCTTCCAGATCCAATCCAGATGTTGGCTATCGTCTTTAAAGCCCTTCATGGCATGGGACCAAGATACCCGAAGAACCATCTTGTCCCAATTACATCAACGCATCCCACCCAGTCAACCAGGGAGAGCATGCTGTGTATCCCATCGGTCCAAGAATTTCAACTGACAGAATCTAGGAGAAGGGCCTTCTCAGCTGCTGCCCCACCCTTTGGAACATCTTAACCCCCCCCCCCCCCAAATGTGAGGTGAGGCCCCCACTCTTCTGGTTTTCCAGAAGGCCCTAACAGGACGATGCAGGCCTGGTGGTTCGAGGACCTTCCCACTGCCTTGCCAACCTTGAAGCCTTCTGAATTTTTAACTTCTTATTTTTATTTTTACTTTAAGTTTTAACTTGTTCTTTATTCTGTTTTTAATCTACTGCTTTGATTCGTGTGTTTTTATTATGTTGTATACTGCCCAGAGTCACTTGGTGAGGTGGGAAGTGTAGACATTTAATAAATAAAAATAAAAAGGCTGTTGGTCCTCCAGACTTTATATGGATTTTTTTGGGTGACTGTCAGAGCAAGTTTCAATTTTATAAACCTATGTGCATTCAGTGTTTCTCTTATTGGCAAAACCTTCAAAGCCAATGGTTTTACTCAGCAGATCCCCTTTGGAAGAAAGAACACAAGATCTCAAACCAATTTCCTGATTTACTAATTTTATTGTCTGCTTAATTATCTTCCCGCTCCAAATAAATCTTCTTTTATAAATAATATAAACTAATAACAAAATCATATTGATATAAACAAGAATAAGTTAAAATAAATAAGACAACGGGATAAAAATACCAGAACAATGAAACAAGTTGAGTTTCCCCACGGGTGCTTGGGGGGTAGAGTGACAATCAGCTTCCTTTCTCCTCCAAGCACATCAAAAAGCCCATAGATTTATTCCTTATGAACATTATTACTTAATATTTTGGTAGGTAAAGTGCGTGTTCCTTACAAATCCAGAAGGAGACCTGAAATTATCGGTATCCCCTCCTACAAAATATGTGACCTACTTGTGATAAAAAAGAAAAAGAAATAGAAAGAAGTTATGGCATATGGTGGAGGAATTCTGTATTACAGAACAAAAAAAGATGCGACTAGGAAAAAAAAGAGCATAGACATAAATCCAGTGGGGAATTTCAAATCATAATTCTGAGCTTGGGCCGAGGACTATCTTCACGGCAGCTCCCCGTATTTGCACAATCCTTTTGTTTAAAAAAATCCTCCAGATTCAGGACTTGAAATTGCCATTTCTATTTCCATCCTTCACTGAGAAATGACGACAAGTGATTGGAATATCATTGTGTGATCTCTGATTGGCCTTGCAGGGTGATCCCTGATAAACTGAGATGATTGGCTGGGAAGAAGATGAGCCAGTTTTCATAAAAATGATGCTAAAGGAGCAGCAGATTTGGGCATTGAGTAATTGCTGTATAAGAACGAAAGACGTTCACAAAGAGGATAGCAATAGCGCTTAGACTTATATACCGCTTTACAGCCCCTTCTAAGCGGTTTACAGAGTCAGCCTTTTGTCCCCAGCAATCTGGGTCCTCGGGATGTGCATAAGACACATATTCTTCTGAGAAAATGTCCACTTTCCCAACAAAAAGGGCTCAAGTCGATATTAGTGCATTAAAAAAACGTCCACGATTACTTTTGCACTCCGTGATTTAAGCAAACGGGATGCCTCTTCTCCCAGAGCCCCTCCTCCCCAACTTCATGCACAGTGACACCGTGTAACAATCATGTCATCGAAGAGTTGGGTGGCCACTTTCCCGTCATTGCCGTAATGCATAAGCACCATTGGCTCATAGGCGGCGGGAACACAACACGGTGCCGGAGTCTCCCCAGAAAGGCTGTGCAACCTGGCCTTGATCTGGGCATGCATGCTGGCTGGTTTGTAGTTGTGTGGGCAGGAACCCTCACAGAACTTCATAGAGTAGCTTTGCGGGGCCACCACCCAGTCCGACCACCCAATGGCTTCGAAGGAGACCTTAAGGGACCTCAAGCAGCACTTCCCATCACCCTTCCTGCATTCTTCCTCATCAAGCTGCCTGGCCTTCCTTACTGCCTTTCGAGTTTCGGCCTCGATCATCAGGGACGGCATCCCTGTCCCTTCTTCTGTGATGCTAGCAGCTAGCCACGCAGCTTTGTCTGACCTAAATTCCAGGCACAGGTTCAGCTTGGGCTCCAAGCTTCCTACCCATTGTTCTACAACACCCGTCAGACTGAGGCTTGGTGAAGTCCTTGATATCTCTTGGGAAGTGAGCAGCTCGGGGGTTACTTTCTCCCTTTTGGGCAGTCGGTAGAGATTCACACGTACTGGCCATGTTATGTTGGGCACAGCGTGGCTGGGAGTATCTAGCCATTCTTTGAAGAGAGTCAATTTAGCTCGGAGAATGTTAAGGTTCCGATGAAGGGCTGCTGTCCTGGAGAATTCCAGATGCACGTGGGTTGCAGCCTGAAGATTTCCAGATGTGGACTCATTCGTGTGCACAACTGTACAGAGAGGAAAACAGACAGAACAGGTTATCTTTAGTTGCTAAGTTATTGTTACTAACCCAGACACGTGGTTCATATAGCAGTGCTTGGCAATCTTAAGATGTGTGGACCTCAACTCCCAGAATTCCCCAGCCAGAAGGGAGTTGAAGTCTACATGTCTTAAAGTTGCCAAGGTTGAGAAACACTGCCGTATAGCAAAACTACCACCTCGATCACCACTTCCTATTGCTGTTTTCTGAAATGGATATGCATTGCAACCACTTTTGGGCTTAGAGTTACTTGATCTTTGAATTATATTCTGGCTGATGCACTGTCAAGGTGACTCTCAATTAGATTTTATTAAAATTAAGTGTAATGTACTATATTAAAACAATTAAACTAATTAAATGCACTATACTTATTTATTATGCTATACTCTGTCGGCCCTTTCATTGTATCCTTGTGTAATTAATAATCATCCCTTTGGTGGGAAAACAAAAATATACAGTTTGATAGTGGAAACTGCAGCCAAAGTTTAGGGGGCTACTTGCAGCCCAAGAGACACAAGATCAGCATCCTACCCTATAATTAATCCACTTTGTTGCCGCAGCCTCCTTAAAGGATGCTTGGAAATCGGGAGCGATGAGATGGAGTGAAAACTTTTTTTTCAGAGATTTCCCCAGGTTTCCTTCATATTATTTCTAACAAAAATACCTAAATTATATATTTGCATAGTAGTAATATAATAGTATTTTTAACAAAGAAAACAGATCTAAAGGAGACAGAAAAGGAAAGACAGTTTGATTAGTGGTTAAGTTGCTGGTCTAGAAACCAGGAAACTGTAAGTTCTAATCCTATCTTAGGCATGAAAGCTGGCTAGGTGACTTGGGGCAACCACCAAGAAACTGTGAGTTCTAGTCCCACCTTAGGCATCAAAGCCAGCTTTATGATTTTGGGCCTATCGCTCTTTCTCAGCCCAACCCACCTCACAGGGTTGTTGTGAGGAAAATAGAAAGAGAAAGGAGTATTGTGTGTGCTCATTGTCTAGAGTTATTTATAAAAATAAGAAAGGTGGGATAAAAATGAATTTTAAAATGTAGATTTATTTGCTGAATGGGTAAGCAAACAGAAAGCTTTATTAAGGATAAAATGGCCAAGGATTCAAAAAATAAAATACAATAGATCAACTATAGATTGACATGAAGAGTAAGTATTATGATGGAATAATAGTTATAGTCAAATAAATGATTAACAATGATAATACTGTAAGTGGGGACTATGGAAAGGATGCACAAAAGATTTGTAATCAACCGACACACTGTATATATGTAACTGGAAGGTGGTTTTATGTTTTATGTTTTGTTTGTGTATGTTTGTCTAAAATAAAATTTCTTTTTAAAAAAGTATTATTTATTTAGATTTATATGCTGCCCATCTCACTATGCCAAGTGGCTTCTTCACTAACCTGTTGAATTCTTGGAGAATGCTAATAAATGGGAAGGGAGTATCAAGCAAAGATCATGAGTGGCTCTCAGAAGCTTTTGAAAAACACCCTTAGCAAAAGGTCTTCCAATATTTGAGGGGCTGCCACAGGGAGGAAGGGGTCAAGCTATTTTCTGTAGGCCAGACAAGGAATAATGGATGGAAACTGAACAAGGAGAGATTCAACCTGGAAATAAGGAGAAACTTTCTGACAGTGAGAACAATCAACCAATGGAACAGAAGTTGCCCTCGGAAGTTGTGGAAGCGCCATCGCTTGAGACTTTCAAGAAGAGATTGGACTGCCATTTGTCAGAAATGGTGTAGGGTCTCCCGCTTGGGCGGGGGGTTGGACTAGATGAGGTCCCTTCCAACTCTGACTATCAAAAGTTGGGAGTATATTTAATAATCACAGGAGAAATGGAGCTTGGGAGCAAGTCCAAACTTCATATGCTATAATGCACTGAAGTAAATGACCAGGGATTGTACTGAATAGCTCCATAAAAATAGAAGCTCAGAGTGCAGTAGCTGTTCAGGAGTTGTTGTTTGGTTCACACAGGACTTGAACTATGGAATTTGCTACTTCCAGATACAGACTAGAACATGCAGTAGAATGGTAGGGCTGGAAAGCAGAGGTGGGAATCAGCAGGTTCTGACCAGTTCTGGACAACCGGTAGTGGAAATTTTGAGTAGTTCAGAGAACCGGCAAATACCACCTCTGACTGGAGATTTTACACTATCCTTCCCTTGCCACGTCCACCAAGCCACGCCCACATTTGAATCCCACCACTGCTGGAAAGGATTTCAGAGATCTTCTAGTCCAGTGGTGGCTAACCTTTTTCGGCTCCCATGATGAAAATTTCACGCCCGCACGCTTGTGCCCGCTAGCATGCTGCCCCCCCACGCCACCTGCATATGCATGCACGACCTCCCTCGTGCACAGCACATCTGCATGTGCGCACGATCCCCTTGCATGCAGCACATCTCTGCGCATACATGTGCATCTCCCGCACACACACCCTCCGCCTCCTGTGCATGTGCACCTGATACCCGACAATCAGCTGTCGGGTGGTGGCGCACACGTGCATGCGCAGTGGGGCTCTTCCAGGCGACCTCTCGTGTGCGGGGGAAAATAGCTCTGCATGCCACTTCCGGCATGTGTGGCATAGGTTCGCCAACACGGTTCTAGTCCAACCTCCTGCTCAAGACTTTATACCATTCTGGTCAAATGGCTGTTCTGTCTATTTTTGAAAACCTCCAACTAAATTAAACTAAACAAGAGTTCGACTAATTTGTGCAAAATACAAATTATCAACAATTATGGATATGCATAATATCTGCAGTAGGATAATTCTTTACATAAGGAGGCATAAGAAGAACATTATTATATTATTATATTTCTGCCTTAAGCATCCCAAAGACAACTTGTTGGCCGCTGCAGGAACAAAATGCTAGACCAGAGGTGCCTTTGCTCAGATCCAGGATAAATTCTTGATATAGGCTCACAAGTCACCTTAAACTTTGAAGACACTTTTTCAGATGAAGCCACAATCTGAGTTCAACTGTAATGGCAACTGTTTGATGCACATATTCTGCCAGGAGTTTTGTCTGGCAAAAACATTTTTATTTATTCAGATAATGAACACATTGTTAGGTTATTTTTATCTTGTTGCACTAAATCAATGCTTACAATTGTTACATTTTTATCTTTATTGATTTTGTTGGCTTTATGGTGATAGGCAGGATAGATGAATAAAATGGATAGAGGGACAGAGGAGGAGGCGGAGAGAGAGAGAGATTTTATGACCATTTAGACACAAGAAATAACAAGATCCAGGCATAAGGCAGTATGTCTTTTTATTGTCTATATACTTGGTTTTGGTTTGTTTATAAAGCTACCTGCATTGTTTCTGCTGGATAAAAGTCTGTTAATAAATAAAGTTCTCAAGAGCAACAAGAATCATTCTTAGGCAAGTATATTGTATTGTGGCATCAATATAACCTGAGCCAGAGCAACTCAGAATGCCCACCTTTGAAGCTATATGCCCCTCCCAAGGTGAGGTTTGCACCCACAATTTTGATCTTCCAAAAGGGCTGGAAGTCATGGCTCGGCCAACTGGCCTGGAGTCTCAGTGGGGACATTATGTTTTGGAGGTGGCTAATGGATTAGATACCACCTTCTCCTGGTGTGCATTTTGTTCCCTTCCTCTCCAGTCTTGGTCAATTTTATTTATTAATATTTATTTTTTCTCTATTGTTTTAATATTTTATATGGGAATTTTTTTTACTGGGGGACATTGAGCATTTGGCAAGATGGGCAGCATCTAAGCTTCGTTAAATAAAATAAAATAAAATATTGGGACAAGATTATAGAGTCACAGGCTCGAAAGGAGCCATTTGGGGGCACAGTGTAGGAACCCATATTTAAGCATTTCATACCTATAGGTAGATGACCATGTAATATTTGCTTCAATATATCCAGTAAAGGATGTCTACCACCTCATAGAGTATATGGTTCATTCGTTGAATTTAAAATTTTCCTACAATGCAGTTGAAATCTGCCTTCTTATACCTTAAATCCCTCAAATGCCCTACACTCTGGTCTGAACAACAATGAAAGACCACACAAAAGTAATTCAGAGAAATGTTCAACATGTCTTCATTCATAGAATATAGGTGCCTGCATCTGTTTCACCTGTCCTGGCTTCTCTTCTCTGTCTTCTCTTCCTTTGCACAGCTTTAATTTTGACATTTTCTGAAAATCAACATTAAGGCAACCTTTGAGCCCATGGCGTGTACACACAAGATATGTGCACGCAGTCCTTATAAGTTCCCTACAAGCTGCTTTCTAAGAACTAATCCACCTGCTCAGGGAAATGTCTGCATTGCAGCAGAAGCTGAGGCAATTCACTGGATGCTCAAGCAAAGGGGAAAGGCATATGAGACATGCCCCCCTCCCAATTCATGGAAGACCCTCTGAAAAAGACGAACACTTACATTCAGGCCTCAAAAGATGAAGAGTGGCGGATGGTGGCAGCTTCGTTCGATTTGCTTGGAGCTGTGCTAGCAGTTCCTGGTAATGCAATTGTGCCCTTTGAATCTCTTCTCGATCCAAGGGGCCCCGGATGGTTGGAGGCATCTCCAAGCCCAAACTCACCAGGATGCTCTGCTTAACAGCCTCTATCTGGAGCTGGACGTCATGACCCCTGTGTGGCCACGGATCCACCCTGGAAATGAAAAGCAGAAGTACCATTCCCAGACCTGGGATGAGGCTCCTGAAGTAGCACGAGAAGAAGGCTGGCATTGTGCCTATTGCGATGACCGCGTCTTGGGGCAATTTCCCTAATTCCATTGATCGAGGAAAGGTGCTTTCGCTATCGCTACTGTCACCTGCACCAACAATGAATACACTTGAACTTGACCAGATCTCCCTTTATAAAGATGAACTTCGACTGACTCACCTCGTCGTTCTTAAACTGGCGTCAAAGCTGTAAACATGATTGCGAAGAGGAATCCAGGCTGTTCCCTTAGAGAGGTGGGGGGGAGGGGGAGGCAAAAAATTCTCCTCCAGGGAAAATTTGACAGTGGCAAACCTTGGGGAATTTACAGTATAGGTTTCCCACTTCACCTTCTCTTCTGTAGCCATGGAGACAAACACATACAACAGCTGTGAGGTGGCTCTGTGTGTGTGTTTTTTTTTTTCTTTTCCCCCAAACAGTCGAGCTGTATCATTGTCCAACATCTCTGGGTGAATTTAGAAATGACCACATGTGTCCACATGAGCAAGAGTCCTTACTTGGGGTTGTGCCCCAGCAGCATAGTAACCCATTTATTGGAGAATACTCAGTGTGAAAAAATCACCGTTGATTCATTCTTGATGCCCAGCCAGGACAGGCGAGGAAGTAAAATGAAAGTAGAGAGGAAAATATGGGTTTTCCTAGAAGGATCCCATTTTTGTTGAACTTTATTTCTGTGCCAGTTGCAGGACAAGAATTAACCTTCTAGCCTCCTATAACCCTAGCTTTGGCTGGGGTTGTTATTGGAACAGGGCTTGGCACATCAACAGGCCTTAATCTGGTTAGCATTATCATGGAAAAAGGATACTGGTAATCCTCAAATTACAATTATTCATTTAGTTGATCTGAGTCGGTCACTGGGACCAGATGTTTAGTCTTCTGAGCTTTCTGGAGCCCATCCTGAGGGAACTTATCTCCCCCCAGAATATGTCACATATTCACACATCTGGGTGAGAGAGAAGTTCCTTCAGGATGGGGAACCAGCATGAGTCCAAAAGCTCGTAAGACTAAACCAGGGGTCAGCAACCCCTGGCTCTGGAGCCACATTTGGCTCTTTCATCCCTCTGCTGTGGCTCCCTGTCGCCGGTCGGCTCCACAATTGATAGGGCTTTCTGTTAGGACAGGTAGAGGAAAAAGGATGCCGCACTAGGAGGAGACTCTATGGTGGGGGAACCGGACTTCCAGTCAGCTCCAGAATTGAACAGGGGGCTTCCGGTTAGGACTTTTGTGGCTCTTTGAGTGTTTAAGGTTGCTGACCCTTGGACTAAATGCCCAGTTCCGGTGACTGACCCAGATTGGATCCTGTAACATCATCCTGGGACATGTATATTTGCCTCCATGCATTCATTTAATGACTGTTTGAACTTACAACAGCCCCGAAAAAAGTGGCTTACAACCAGTCCTCACGTTTATGATCTCCCATGGTTACATGATTAAACTTGATTGCTTGGCAACCAGCATGTCTGGAGTCATATGATCGCCATTATGACCTTCCCAGCTGGCTTCTGGCAAGCAAATTCAGCGGGAGAAGCCAGATTTGCTTAACTAGTGCATGATTCACTTAACAACTGCAGTGGTTCACTCAACAACCATGGCAAAAGGAGTCTTAAAATCGGGCGTGACTCACTAAAACAATTGCCTTGCTTGGCAATGGAAATTCTTTTCCCAACTGTGGCCCTAGGTTGAGGACTACCTGCATACCAGAGGTCAGTTTCTAGAGGGTTTTAGAGAAGATTCCAGAAATATAGATTTTGGCCCTGGTGATTCTGCAGCCAACATGCGTGGAGACCATGCATGGGATGGGTTCTACCTTTTTGGCCTGGTTTGGGTGAACCGGTAGCTCCAAGGAGAGAACCAGTTCGGTTTGCTCTGTTGGGCCCACCTGCCCACCCGGGCTCTAGGCTGTGTTTTATATCCTGTTTTTCAAGCTCAGATGATTTGCATGACACAGTGGATTTCCACACATCAGCTGTTTAACGCACAGGGATTGCTAGAGAAGGTCAGTAGCAAACGCTCTGCGTGCGTGAAGCACACATTTTGCATGCTCATTGAACCAGTTGTTACACCGTTTGAATCGCACCCCTGATGAGTGCCAATACAATAAATATATTTGACAATAAATATATTTGATGATCGTTCTCCAGGGGCAACAGGCTCTGCCAAAGTGTTAGGCTACAGGCAACAGGCTGGTCACTGTGGGAAACAGGATGCTGGGCATCCATTTTCCCATTGCTGTGTTTGGAATGACATCACCACTAATGTTACTCTTTATAGTTTAAATATGACAGAAAAGACATGGAAAGGGGTAGGGGGGAAAGACAGCAATATAGAGACATTTCATCCGAGACACACCTAGGTTCCTTAATGAGAGAGCAACCTCCCCTGTTCAAGAGTAAGGATACCTCTAAATATCAGATTCTGGGATCTAGAAGAGGTCATTGTTCTGTATTGGGTCTCTTGATTGAACAGGAGATTAGAGTAGAACAAGCTGTCCTCAACTTTTGCAGCTTGGCGGCCAGGCAGGGCGGAGAGAGGGAAACCGGCCCTCCGCTTGTGCATATTGAACTGTGTGCCCGTGTGCCAGTCAGCCCCTCATGTGGCCCAGTCCCAAGCAGGTCATGGCCTGGTAGTGGGCCGTGGCCCAGGGGTTGGGGACCCCTGAACTAAAAGGCCTCCAAGATCCTTTCCAAGTCTGCTATTCTGTTAGTTGAGTAGCCCCTACATAGAAACATGTTTTTTTTACGTTTGAATGAGGAAGATAATTCCAATGGTCTAATGGTATGGCATTTTACACATAATTATAGGTAGTCCTTGATTTGCAACCATTTGTTAAATGACTGTTCAAAGTTACAACGGTATTGAAAAGTGACATGATCGTTTTTCACATGATGGTTGCAGCATCCCATGGTCATCCCAAAATTCAACTGGTTCAACCATTTGGCAACAGGTGTCTTGGGTTCATATGATCACCTTTTGCAACCTTCTGACAAGCAAAGTCAATGGAGAAGCTGGATTCATTTATTAAACATTTTACTAAGAACTGCAGTGATCTCCTCAACAACTGTGTCATGAAAGATCATAAAATGGGGCAAAACCCACTTAAGAACTGTCTTGCTTAGCAACAGAAACTTGGGGCTCAATTGTGGTCATTAGTCAAGGACTGCTTGCATTTCCTTTTCATGCAATAAAGCAAGGGGTCTTCAAACTTGACAGCTTTAAGACTGAATCCCTCCTCCAGTCATGTTAGCTCAGGAATTCTGGGAATTGAAGTCCACAAGTCTTAAACTTGCCAAGGTTGAAGACCTCTGCAATAAAGCATACTGTTTTTCTGCTAAATCTATTTTTTGGGAAATACTAGAAATGATCCGTCACAAATCTCTAAAACAGCAGAATGGTTCTGTTTAGAACAGTTTTTCAAAGTTGACAACATTTTAAGATGTGTGGACTTCAACTCCCAGAATCACCTCACATCTTAAAGTTGCCAAGTTTGAAAACACTAGTGTAGAATATATAGCATATATCTGTGTCTGCCGTTTGTCCAAAAGCACATTACCAAAGTGGGAAAAGTCACAATAGGACATAAAGCTCATCCCAGCCCTAAAAGGAATAATTCTAGTTTCTTTCAGAGGTGATTCATTCATTATTTGCTTCCAATGTTTTTAGTTGGTTTAGATTCTTGTATCAAATATGGTGAGGAATTTTTTTTGTCTCACATGGACTGGAGGCAGCCAGTGGTGAGGTAAACCTTCCTTCAAAATCAAACCATAACAGTGGTAGGATTCAAATTTTTTTACTACTGGTTCTGTGGGCGTGGCTTGGTGGGCGTGGCAGGGGAAGGACAGTGTACAATCTCCAGTCAGGGGTGGTATTTGCCGGTTCTCCAAACTACTCAAAATGTCCGCTAGTGGTTCTCCAGAACCGGTCAGAACCTGCTGAATACCACCTCTGGATCATAAGCTATTAGTTGTTGAAGAGACCGTGTAGGGATCCAAAGGGAGCAGTGAGTTCTTTCTAATCAAAGGAACGATTTTACACAAAGTTGTTTTGATCCACTGTTTGGGTGGTATTTCATTCCATACGGTCACATCTTGTTTTATTGTCATGCCTTGCTTGTCAGCTCCTGAGGTGTTGGGTAGTTGGCTCTGACCTTTTCAGAAAGAACATTCTGCAGCATGACAGCATTCACCAACTGACCATATTGGAAGTGGCTCAACTACAAGGGCTTCTGAAACCTCATAAAAACATTCAGATGAAAATCAGGCCTGAATATTTTGAAAATCCACTTAACATTCTGACACATACAGAAGGAAAGAATGCTCCTTCTCTTCTGTCTGCCAAATAGCTGGAATAGAGAAGACAACAGAGTTGGAAGGGACCGTGGAGGTCTTCTAGCCCAACCCCATTCTCAAGCAGGAAACCTGGTACCATTTCAGGCAAATGATTGATTGTCCAATCTCTCCTTAAAAACTTCCAGTGTTGAAGCACCCACAGCTTCTGGAGGCAAGTTAATTCCATTGATTAATTGTTCTAACTCTCTGGAAATTTCTCCTTAGTTCTAGGTTGCTACTCTCCTTGATTAGTTTCCACCCATTGCTTCTTCTCCTGCCCTCAGGTGATTTGGAGAATAGTTTGACTTTCCTCTTCTTTGTGGGCAGCTCCTTAGTTATTGGAACATTGCTATCATGTCACACCTGGTCCTTCTTTTCATTAAACTAGACATACTCAGTTCCTGCAACTGTTCTTTATATGTTTTAGCCTCCAATCCCCTAATTATCTTTGTTTCTCTTCTTTACACTCTTTCTAGACAGAGTCTCAAAAGTTGTTTTGCATCATGTCAACCAAAACTGGATGCAGTATTTCAAGTGTGGTCTTACTAAAGCATTAAAAAGTGGTACTAACACTTCATGTGATCTTGATTGTATCCCTCTGTTAATGCAATCTAGGATTGTGTTGGCTTTTTTGTCAGTTGCAGTAGACTGCTGGCTCATATTTAAATGATTTTCCACTAAGAGAACAGGTAATTGGGGAATCCTGCTTTTAAGCCTGTTGACCAACATTTGAAAATCAAACCTATCATTATCATAATCACTGTCACTGTTGTTATCATCATTAATCAATACAACAGAATGATGATTCCTAATATATGGTGATAGTCTATGGAAATTCCATGGATGTTATATTTGTGGGTCACATTTAAAAAAACAAAACAAAGCAATTTTTTAAAAAAATAACAGTCTCATTAGACTTGGCATATTTTGGGTAAATCTTGTTAATATGTGGGCATTTTTGCCTCAAATATCTCAAATTGCCAGGTTGGGAACCCACCAAAACCTCATTGGATTTAATGATTTTGTGAGGCTTTGGTATTTGGGAGTTTCTCAGACCACATAAAGGGAAGTTGTATGTATAATAAGTCCCACAATAAAAAACTAAAGAGTTCATAAATTTGTAATTCTTTGGCAACAAAAAAGATCAGGAGGAATGTGGTAGCATGTTTTTTGTTAAAAGGTATAAGCTACATCTCATAAAAGCTAACCTCTTTAAAAAAATACTTGGGGGAAAAATACTACCAGATGTTTTTGTCAGGGTCTATATATGGAAGACATTCAATCTCTCTAGTTATTTTTATGAGTTGCGGAAATAACTAGTTCAAATGGTTTAGGAAGATATTTTTCAAAATGCAATGCATTCTTTAGTTCAGGATTGTGGTAGATAGCAAAGTTGTTGAATTATGGAGTCCTTGGTGCTCTCTCTGAACTTGGTTGTTAGTTTGCAGACATTTCATTATCTGACTATGTGACATCATCAGTACCGGGGAGTGTGGATTTTCTGTCTGTTTATAAACAGTACCTTGACCTGCTAATGAAGGTGTTGTTTTCGCATTAGTAGTTCCTTCATTAGGGTATTGTTTTCTGTTGATTGGTTTGCTTGGTGATATCCTGTTTAATTGGGTGATGGCTGCTGCAGAGGCTGTGTTCTAGTCATTTAGCTTCCTTCCGAATTTTTTATTGTCTCTTCTGAATGCTGTATAAATGCTCTATCTCTATGCCTCTATTGATGGCTGATTTATCTGAATTCCAAGCTTCCAGGGATTGCCTAGCATTTTTGGATTTTGATTTTGGTCTCAGATGCTCAGACTTTCCCAGTTGAAACTATGGTTAAATTTGTTCATGTGTTATGAAATTAAGAGGCTGTCATCATACCTTCTGGCTGCTAGTTGATGTTTATGGATGCACTCTGTTCGTCTTCTGCCTCTTTGTCTTGCATAGTGGCTGCAGCAGTACTTTCATTGTATGTTGTAGATCAGGGACCCCAACTGATCCGTGAAGCAGCACTGGTCCACAGCATGCCAGTAACCAGTACATGCAAACAATCCCATCCATATAGGATGCAGGCAACACACAAAACCCCTGGCCCACAGAAAAACCTTTCTCCTTGGAACTGGTCCTTGGTGCCCAAGAGTCTAGGGGCCGCTCAGGGTGGGATTCAAATTTTTTAACAACTGGTTCTGTGGGCGTGGCTTAGGTGGTGGGCACGGCTTTGTAGACATGTAACTGGGTGGGCGTGGCTTGGTGGTCATGTGACTGGCTGGGCATGGCCAATTCAACATCACTCACATCGAGGCATGCATCTCCTTGCCTGGCCTCTCATGACTGTGGGGATGCTGCAACAGCTGTAAGTGTGAAAAATGGTCATAAGTCACTTTTTTCAGTGCCATTGTAACTTTGAATGGTCACTCCACACAAGCAAAGTACCAGCAAAGGAAGGGAAAAAAACTCCAGAATGTTCCTGAGACAGGAAGTCTAGTCCTGCCAAAAATGTAATAAGGGTTAACAGAGAGGCAGTTTCTGTAAGCAACACCAGAATGTTTCCTTCCTGCCTTCCTTACAGGATTAGGCCAGTAATTTATTCTAACAACCGGTTCTCCAAACTGCTTAGAATGTTAACAACCAGTTCTAGCAAATGGGTGCGAACTGGTAGAATCCCACCCCTGGGGCCGCTGTTGTAGATGATTCCTGCTTTTTTCTCCTGGAGCTTCTGGATCTTATGGTTTACTTAGGATGTTTGGGAAGGCTTTTGCTGATTTGTGTGTTACGATGATGCCTTGTGGTTGTAATAGTCTGTTGGTGGTTTCTGAGATATTTTAAAAATGTATGGTAGTTTTATTCTTTTCATAGCTTGTGTTGGTTATGCTGTAGTGCAGTGATGGCTAACCTTTTTGGCACCAAGTGCCCAAAGCGCACATGTGTGCACCCCCAAAATGCAATACGCAGGCATCCCTGTGCATGTGCCCCACCCCTCGCACATGTGTGCACATCCCCCATGCATGTGCCTTGCATCCCCTGTGCATGTGCCCTGCCTACACATGCGCCCCGCCCCCTGCAAATGTGTGGCAGAGACCTGAAAACCAGCTGGCCGGCGGGAGGCGTGCACGCACATGCGTGGCAGAGGTGAGCTGGGCAACAGCTCGCATGCCCACAGAGAGGGCTCTGCGTGCCTTCTCTGGCACCCATGCCATAGATTCACCATCACAGCTGTAGTGGGTTGAATGGTCTTCTACTTTTTGATAAATCTACATGAGTCTCAGCAGTTAAAGATGCCGAGCTGACAGCCTGGGATTGAGACCAGAGTGCTGCTCCTGGTACTTGCCCCAGTGCTATCCACCTAGTGGTTCCAAAGCATGCAAATGTAAGTAGATAAATAGGTACCACTTTGATGGGAAGGTGACAGCATTACATGCAGGGGTGGGATTCTACCAGTTTGCACCTATTCACTAGAACCGGTTGTTAACATTCTAAGCAGTTCGGAGAACCGGTTGTTAGAATAAATTACTGGCCTAATCCTGTAAGGAAGGCAGGAAGGAAACATTCTGGTGTTGCTTACAGAAACTGCATCTCCATTAACCCTTATTATATTCCTGGCAGGACTAGACTTCCTGTCTCAGGAACTTCTCTGGAGTTTTTCCCCCCTCCTTTGCTGGTACTTTGCTTGTGTGGAGTGACCATTCAAAGTTACAATAGCACTGAAAAAAGTGACTTATGTCCATTTTTCACACTTACAGCTGTTGCAGCATCCCCACAGTCATGAGAGGCCAGGCGAGGAGATGCGTGCCTTGATGTGAGTGATATTGAGTTGGCCATGCCCAGCCAATAACGTGACCACCAAGCATGTCCACCCAGTCACATGGCCACCAAGCCACGCCCACCACCTAAGCCACGCCCACAGAACCAGTTGTTAAAATTTTTGAATCCCACCCCGATTATATGTGTCTTGGCATATTGCCATGCTGGCTACATGACCATGGAAATGTCTTCCTACAATGTAGCTTCCCTCAGCTAAAAATGGAGATGAACACTGCCCCCTAGAATCAGAGACAACAACAGAAAGGGAAAACCTTTTTCATTTTTTACTTGGGTATCCATTTTGTTGGAGGGTGCTGTATAGGCAATCTATTTCCTTTTTCTGATGCTCTGGGTTGCTGCAGTGCATTTGTGCTGAACTGAAAATAATGTTCTTATTGCACAGCTCTTCTTGTGGGAGCCTGAATTGTTACTTTGGTAGTGGAGCTCTTGGATAATGTGAGTTGTTTTTTTTTGATAGATTTGTGTTTCTACTTTGCCATCATTTTCCCTGCTGATGAGGATATTCGGGAAGAGTATTGTAGTGGGCTGCTGTTTTCTTCCTCCCTTGTGAATTGTATTTGTTTGGAGCAGTGGTAGTATTCCACTGGTTCAGCCCGGTTCGGCCGAGTCAGTAGCGCCAATGAGCAGCAGAAACCAAAACGGTTCTCTCTCCTACTCTGCTGTTGGGCCTCCCCAGGCTCCCATGTTCACCTTTCTCCTCTGCTTTTGAAGTGCAGCTGCTGTGGGCGGCACAACAGAGTGCCGCACGGCAGCTGCTGAAGCAACAGGGAGAGTGCAGGCTTGCAGGAGGTGTGTTGCAATGCCTCTGCACCTGCGCAAATGCCTCTGCGCCTGCACAAAGTGCACATTTGGCTTGCACATGAAGCGCGCCCACCAAGCCACACCCACCGAACTGGTGGTAAAAATCTTTGAATTCCACCACTGATTTGGAGATGTTCTCTCTAGTTGCTTTTTTTTTAATGACACAAAGATGTCATTTACATACTGAATCCATAGGTTGATGTGGAAGTGCTATAGTTTCTAAATGCTTCATTACAATCTCCGAGTGCTGATCCCATGGAAGTTGCTCTGATTTGTTGGTATATTTGTCCATCAAACGGAGGAGACAAAGGCTGATGAGGCTCATGATTCTGAGTATTTTGATCTTAAGTTGTTTGTCTAGGTCAAGTGTGTTGTATAGTACTGCTGTTATGGACTCCTTTGCTTGTTTTGGATCTATGGAAGTGAAGAGTGCTGTGGCATGAAATGAAATCATAATTTCATCTCCTATTATTAGATCTTTCAGTTTCTGGAGGCACTGTAGTGGGAAGTTGGTAGAATATTTGACCTCATTTAGGAAATGTCCAACCTTTTGGGGGGGGGTCATACAACTTTAACTGTGTTATATATTGGGATCCCTGGTAAAGATACAATTGGACAAAGAGCTATATTGGACTTGTGTGTGTTTTTCTTTTAAATTAGCTGAATGCAAGTTGAAAACAATCTGCTTTCAACTTGCCTTCCTACTTGTTTTCTTTTAGCATTTTACGTTGGCTATAGATGGGCAGGGGGAGTGGACAAAGAGAGAGAGAGAGAGAGAGAGAGACTTGTTGCTCTTAATGAACAGGGAAATGGTGGTAAGACACTACATCATTTTGGTTTCAAGAGGACAGGAAATCCCAACAATCAGAATGTGAGAGTTCTCACCACCGTGCAACCACAATGCTGGAGGAAACCATGCAAAACTGGCTTTGTGACATTTCTTCTACGGCAGAAGCTGAGCTGATAATTTGTTGTTCATGCAAGCTCCTGGGTGTGACTGGGGCTTCAAACTATCCTAGAATCGAAATTCCCATTCCTTTCTTTCCCCGAGTGTTCTTTCTAGATCAGGTTTGTATGTCATCAGAGCCATAAAGTTCCGCAGCTTCCAACAACAAAACTCTGGGTTTCTCTAAATTGTCATGTGAGGAAGGCCTTTTATAACTCACCAGACTTTGACTGAGAAAAGAAACTTGATTTCTAAATTCTGACACCTCTTTGATACTGTTAAAGCAATGGGATTTCACAACAGATGACTCAAATTATAAAGATTGTGATAGATGTCACAGGAACCTTTGGGGGAAAACCTGGCTGTCCCCAAACCCATGAGAACTCCAAACTACAGAGAAATTTCTTAAGGTATTGATGAAGTCAGGAGTGAAAGATCAGGTCCATACATGAAGATCCAATTAAACTGATCTATTGCTAATCATATCTACAGTACACACAGGAATCTTCTTCACCGATAGTACCTTGACTATTCTTCACCGATAGTACCTTGACTATGTATCAGAGTGGTCAAACAAATGGCAACTTCAAATCTCAACAAATAAATGCTCTGTCTTACATATTGGCAAAAAAAATCAGAAAATAAAATACAAGCTGAATAGTCAAGATCTTGTTGATGACTCAAGCTCTGTAAAGGACCTTGGAATACTCACCTCTAATGATCTAAGTGCTAGAGCCCACTGCAACTACATAGCCAAAAAGGCATTAAGAGTTGTTAACCTAATCCTACGTAGCTTTTTCTCTGGTAATATCACACTACTAACCAGAGCATACAAAACATTTGCTAGACCAATACTCGAATACAGTTCATCAGTCTGGAACCCACACTACGTATCTGATATTAGCACAATTGAGAAAGTCCAGAAATATTTCACAAGAAGAGTTCTCCACTCCTCTACTCGTTGTAGAATACCTTATGCCACCAGACTTGAAATTCTAGAACTTGAAAACCTTGAATTACGCCGTCTTCGGTCTGACTTAAGCATGGTATATAAAATCATACATTGCAATGTCCTACCTGTCAATGAATACTTCAGCTTCAACCATAACAACACAAGAGCACACAATAGATACAAACTCAAAGTTAACCGCACCAAACTTGATTGCAGGAAATACGACTTCAGCAACAGAGTGGTCAATGTCTGGAATACTCTACCCGACTCTGTAGTTTCTTCCCCAAACCCCAAAAACTTTAACCTTAGACTGTCTACTATTGACCTCACCCCTTTCCTAAGAGGCCTGTAGGGGCGTGCATAAGCGCACCAACGTGCCTACCGTCCCTGTCCTATTGTTTCTCTTATTCATTTATTTTTCTTATATGTACCCATTTCATGTATTCACAACTATGTATACATTTATACTTATTATCTTGTAAACAATTGGCAAATCAAATAAATAATAAATAAATAAATAAATAAATAAATAAATAAATAAATAAATACCTGCTTGGAGTTAGATAAGAGTCAATGGAATTCTATGGAGGCTGGACTTTGTTTATGCCTATGCAGGGATCCTAGGCTGATCCCTCTTTTAACTCCACCCCCAGGTTCAGCCACTCCTCCTACAGATACATGCAGGTGAAGACTTCATGTATGAATTGCTATTTGGCTTTTGGATAGAAATCCAACCCATGATTATTGAAAAAGAGGAAATTATGTTGCAACCAGTTATTGTATAAATTGAAAATTCCATTTTTCTTTTAAACAACACCTGCTTTTTCTTTCCTGGCTGAGGGCGGGAGAGGACATTACATAAAAATAGTGACGCTTCCTTTGAGTTCAGCTCAACCCCTGCTGTATTTATGGACACACATCCATGTAGAATAGTTTTGAAAAACTCTGTGGTCTTTTTGAATATTGAATACTGATCTTTCTGCTATTGTCTGAAGCAGTGTTTCTCAGCTTTAAGATGTGTGGACTGGCTGGCATGTTGGCTGGGGAATTCTGGGAGCTAAAGTCCATGCATCATAAAGATGATGAGGTTGAGAAACGTTGTTCTATGGAGGAATGGATTGTGAAAATGTCAGAATTTTCAGAAATGGTGAAACTGACTTGTTTGGTCACAGAACAAAAAAAACAAAAGCTTTTTTGAAAGGCTGGAAACCTTATATGAACTTTTCTCTGAAAGAAGAAAAAAAAGTGAATAGATGATTTATGAATTTGAAGACAGAAAGATGAGGACTAATGAAGGGGTGAAGAGACTTGTGGGAGGCAGGACAACAAGAATATAATTATCTGTTGAAAAGGTCAGAAGTCATATATAGTTTCTTAACTTGGCTTTTCTTTTTCTTTTTTTGCACTTTTGCACAGTTTTTTTTTGTTATTGTATGAAATTTTCAACAAACATTATTAAAAAAAAAGAAAAACACTGACTTACATTATGCAGGTTTGTACATTTTCCCAAGAGCCTTAATTTCTCTTTGAAATGCAGTGCTGAACAAGCACTGTGTGATTGGAATTTTAAAAAAAATTAACTACAAAGGCAACATGGTAATTTTGCAGCAGCTCTTCCATTATGGGGTTGGACAAAATGGCTGGCTGAGGAATACTAGGAGCTGAAGTCTACACATCTTAAAACTGCTGCAGGCTGAGTAAAATCTATTGGTCTACAATAGAAAAGAAAAGAATAGCTCAGGGTTGAACTGTGGAGTCCTTGGTTGTTTTCTTGCAGATGTTTCATTACCATCAAGGTAATACCACAACCATAACACTGATGATATCGCCTACTTTGGTGATGAAACATCTGCAAGAAAACCACCAAGCTCAGAGGACGCCTTGGACCATACTGGTCTACAACTCTGATAACTTTTGAGGAACATCTATTCAAATATTCAGCATCTTCAAGCCTGTTTGGCCAGGGTTGCCACCTAGGCTAGGCTAGTGAATCAATTAAAATTCTTATAGCACTTTTTATGGGTGAGAAGGTCACCAACCTACTTTGGTTCCTGAAGCCAAATGGGTAGCATATAAATTTAAGAATAGAATAGAATAGAATAGAATAGAATAGAATAGAATAGAATAGAATTCTTTATTGGCCAATTGTGATTGGACACATAAGGAATTTGTCTTGGTGCAAATGCTCTCGGTGTACATAAAAGATACATTGGTCAAGAGTCAAGAATCATAAGGTACAACACTTAATAATAGTCATAGGGTACAATAAGCAATCAAATCATACTAGGAAACAGTCAATATAAATTGTAAGGATACAAGCGACAAAGTTACAGTCATACAGTCACAAGTGGGAGGGGATGGGTGATAAGGAGTGATGAGAAGATTAACAGTAATAGTAGTGCAGACTTTGTAAATAGTTGAATAATACAAAATAATAAATAATACAAAATAATCTTCAGTCAATTTTTTAAAAATATGCATATGTTAAGTAGTTCAGGGAAAGAAGGCTGAGGAAAGGGGAAGAGTAGAGAGAAGTTAACGAACAAAAGATCTGTGTTTATTCATAGCATGTTGCAAAATAAATTTATCAGCGGATGGTACTTTCATAAAAAACCTCTCTAACAAAAATACTTAACGTAAAATAAATGCAATAAATAATTGCTAGTTTCATCCTTCCACTTCTCCCCTCCCCCCACCCCCAATGATCTGGTTATATTTTCTGAGCTGGTGGTTTATGAGTGGCAGATTAACATTCTTCAATTTATACCCTGTCTTTCTGTCCATTGGGCAGGAATGTCAAACTCAACCCCTGTGGGCCAGATGTGGCCCACAGGGTGCTTAGATCTGGCCTGCCGGGCTGCCCTGGAAACAGCTAAGGATCGGCCCATGGTGCCTCTGCCAGCGAAAAAATTTCGTGCTCTCCCCCGCCCCGAGCTCTGTTTTTGCTAGCAGAGTGCTGCAGGAGGCCGTCACAGCCAAAAATGTAGCCTGGGAGGGCTACACACGCCACTCCAGATCTCTGTTTTTGCTGGCAGAGTGCTAGTAAAACAAATTACTAGCAAAGTGGGTCTCCCCAGGCCCTCCCGGACCACCACAGGTACCCCTGACATGAGTGATGTCAACCTGGCCACGTTCACCCCGGCCACATCCACCCTTGCCCCCCCGACTCAAGGTCAAATACAACCCTGATGTGGCCCTCAATGAAATCTAGTTTGACACCCCTGCCATAGGGCATCGAAGGGAGCTAATTATAAAAACAAAACAGTACGGCTGTGTTGTTGCAACATGTTTGCCCACGATGGATAAACGGATAGCTTGGTTAGATTAACAAGGTTAATCTAGGTTCTTAGGAATGAGGACTTTCCCTGTATGTTTAGATCAGCCTTTCCCAACCTGGGCAAATCCTAAAATTCTCCAACCAGCTAGCCACTGCAGGGAATTTCAGGAGTTGAAGTCCAAATGACTAGGAGTTGCCAAGTTGGGGAATGGTGGGATATTTTATAGTACAGTCCATTGTGCAAACCCAGAAAATAGATTATTGCAGTAATCAAATTAAGTGTGTCTTGTAAATGCAACCGATCAATTACAATTTGATAAAGCAATTAGCAAAATAAAACTACCAAGTAATTCAAACAAAAGCCTGGATAAAGGCTCTTTAAAACAAGGTAAAGAGAATGGCAGGCTGAGTGCAACTACCATGGAAACAGATTCTGGGAGTAGCAGAGGAAATCCTTTTTGGGGTAGAAATTGAGGGATGGAAACTGAAGGCTTATATGTAAGAAGTCTCCCTGATTACCTTAATAACCAAACAGATTCATATTGAGAGAAGTGGACCCTGTGGTTGTGAGGTCCCAGACCATTTAGGTTTTTTGGATCAAAAGGAACATTGTAAACTGTTCCAGTAAAATAATATAGAACATGGGGCTAATAGACTCCCAGTCTCATGTAGCAATTAGCAGTCAGGTGCTATGTGTTCCATCAGAGCCTGCCTGATGAATGGGGAGGAACATCTCACCAAAATGTGGAGGCTTTGGGGTTTGAATTGGAGTGAGATTCCATCAAAAATTCTGAATAGAGTTGCATTTCATTCAAGGTTTGGAGACTCTGATGAAATCAGAATATTTGGAGTGTCTAATTCTATAATTTAATCCTGTCAAAGATGAGCATTTTCTAAAAATAACATTCAACAGAGATCCGTGCAAAGTTCATTTAAGAAAAATGAAATCAAATAAAGAAAAAGGAGAACCTGAAGAGTGAAAAGGGATTTGTAATGGATTATATACAGAAAATGAGTCAGCTGTGTGATGAAGCTACAAAAAGGGAAACATAACGTTAAGCTGCAACCGTAAGAAAATACTTTCCAACTGACAAATAATAGCTCCACTTGACTCTGTCTTGGTCAAAAACTCTTGCCTAAGACTCAAGTTTTGACAAATAGTTTGATGAGGTGAGGTGACGTCAATGCAACCAAGTGACAAAACTCACTCTGGTTTTCTTCTTTTTCTTCCTAGCATATTGGAAAGAAGAGCAAGTGGACTGGAACAGCATCATTGTGGAATGGCTCTAAGTCAGGGTCCAAAAACAGATATTTGAGTTCTCTTTCAGCAGCAGATAATAGAGTAACAGAACAGAATAATAGAGTTGGAAGGGACCTTGGAGGTCTTCTAGTCCAGGGGTCTCCAATCTTGGCAACTTGAAGACTTGTGGACTTCAAACTCCCAGAATTCCCCAGCCAGCAAAGCTGGCTGGGGAATTCTGGGAGTTGAAGTCCTCCAGGCTTAAAGTTGGCAAGGTTGGAGACCCCAGAAAACCCTGTACCATTTCTGACAATTTGCTGCCCAGTCTCTTCTTGAAAGCCTCCAGTGATGAAGCTCCCACAACTTCCTAAGGCAAGTTGTTCCATTGTTTCATTGTTCTAACTGTCATGAATTTTCTCCTTAGTTCTAGGCTGCTTCTCTCCTTGGTTAGTTTCCATCCATTGCTTCTTGTCTTGCCTTCTGGATGTCACCCCTGGTCCTTCTTTTCACTACACTAGGCATACCTAGTTCTCCTTATTTCTTGGTTGCATCTCTCCATCAGTTTCCATCCATTATTCCTTCTGTGGACTTTGGGTGCTTTGGAAAATAGGTTGACTCCCTCCTCTCTGTGACAACCCCTCAAATATTGGATGGGACAATTCCCATATTGATGGGAATTCTGGTCCCAATTTTTATCATTAAGATAGAATCTCTCACAGGTGCTTTTTCTTCTTCTTCTTCCATATTGGGTAGAGGGGACTAGTTTGAAAGAGAGGTAAAATAATCCATCCGTGTTAGAACCGAACATCCCTCCCTCAACAGAGGGGGAGGAATAAGACACTGCATATCTCCAATTTGCAATGCAGCCTTTGAAGTAGTTCCAAGAAGATTCCACAAACAAGCGCCCCCTGATAAACCCCCAAGTGGCCTCAACAGCTCTCAGAGAGTGCTAACGACCTGGTGACTGCAAAGAAATACAATCCTTCCATTCCCCACCCTAACTCTTCTAGGATTGGAGTATCAGACTGTTCTGTATTAACATACTCCAAATACTGGCTTCTGATTGGTCCACACATACAGCATTATGATTGGTCAACTAAACGGCAGTGATTGGTTCGCTAAGAATCAAACATGATTGGCCGAGCCAATTGTGGGAGATTCAAGGACCTGTCATTGGCCGGCGAGTCACAAGCAATCCCTATATGAAAGGCTGCCGCGGCTCCAAGATTTTGTACAGATCTATACATGAAATAAAGAGCTTGAAGTTGATGACCCAAGCTCTGTAAAGGACCTTGGAATACTCACCTCTAATGATCTAAGTGCTAGAGCCCACTGCAACTACATAGCCAAAAAGGCATTAAGAGTTGTTAACCTAATCCTACGTAGCTTTTTCTCTGGTAATATCACACTACTAACCAGAGCATACAAAACATTTGCTAGACCAATACTCGAATACAGTTCATCAGTCTGGAACCCACATTACGTATCTGATATTAGCACAATTGAGAAAGTCCAGAAATATTTCACAAGAAGAGTTCTCCACTCCTCTACTCGTTGTAGAATACCTGATTCTATGTACTAAGATTCCTCCCAGCCCTGTGATTCTATGTACTAAGAAGACACAAGGTGCAAAGAATGAGATCACAACTGGTTGTGGCCAGGGTTGGGCTTCAAAAATTTTAGCAAAGGATTCTCTGCCCAGTTGCTGGGTGGGCATGATGGGTTTGGCCTAGTTGGCCTCCTGCACCATGGTAGTAGTGGGGTGTTTTTGCCCTCCCTGGGCTCCAGAGGTTTTCCTCCAGCCTCCAGGAAGCAAAAATGGCCTCCCTGGACTCTCTAGTTTGAGGCTCTCTAGAAGCTGGAAATGGGCCCATTTTCGGCCTTCCCAAACTTCTGGGAGGTCTGTTTTTCGCCCTCCCTGAGGCTCCAGGTGCGCCCTGCACTTACCTGCCTCCAAAGCGGGCCGCATTGGGACTCCTGGGAGATGCGGGGAGGGGTGGGTGGGGTCAGCCAGGAGTGGGATTTGGGGGTTCTCCAAACTGCACCGAATCTTAGGGGCTCTCCCGTACCTTTGTGAACCCCCAGCAGCCCACCCCTGGTTGTGGCTCCCGAAAAAGTCGTCAAAAAGCAATTATAATGTCAAATAAGCATCTGCTGCTTAGCACCAAAGAAGCTGTTGAAATTCCGTAGCATGGAAATGGTTTCTGTTATATTCTGGGCATGGGTGCAAGTAATTGAGACGAGTCAGTGACTTAGTGAACTTCAACTCTTTATTAAGAATCAGAACAAGAGAGAGAGAGAGAGAGCAAACTCTTGGACAGCAGTAGCCCTTTTATAGAGCTAGCTACTGACCTGTTAACCAATGACCTGTGTCCACATGCTTAACTTTTGCCCAATGAAAAGATGTTAACTAATAGCCAATCAGGTTGCTCCGTGATGACCAATCCCAGTTCGCTATTCGTGGGCCAATCCAAAGTGCAGGATTTCAAGCCTGCTTAACATAATGTTAATAAGTTTTATTAAATGGTTTTTGTTAGTTCATAACAGTTTCCTTCCACAGGAAAGATAAATGCCAAAAATGAAGAAGAAAGTGGATGCTTGGAATTCCAAAATCCAGCGTCATCTGGCTGCAAAAGGTCACAGATGTGGTGGGAACTCCAGAGTCCAGCATCTCTGACCTTTCTGCAAAACTGGCCTCCCCACCCCTCTCCCACAATCAGCAGCTGAAGCCTGTGTCTGGAGGGTTTCATTTGGATCTGCAGGGGTGGAGGAAGCCCCCGGGAATGGACCTTGTGAAAGGGGAATGTTTGAGCCACAGCCTGAACTTTGAATGGAACTGATTGATGATAAAGGTTCTAGAGGCTAAGTCGTATGATGAATAGTTAAGAGAATTAGGTATGTCTGGCCTATTGAAGAGAAGGCTTAACGAGGACACGATAACTATCTTCCAGTATTTATGGGGCTGTCACAGAGAAGAAAGGATTGACTTATTATGAGCCATGGTGGCACAGTGGTTAAAGTGCAGTACTGCAGGCCAGAGGTGGCATTCAGCAGGTTCTGACCAGTTGTGAAGAACTGGTAGCAGAAATTTTGAGTAGTTCAGAGAACCGGCAAATACCACTTCTGACTGGAGATTTTACAGTATCCTTCCTCTGCCACGCCCACAGGACCGGTAGTAAAAAAAAAAGTTTGAATCCCACCACTGCTACAGGCTACTTCTGCTGCCTGCCGGCTGCCTGCAATTTGGCAGTTCAAATCTCACCAGGCTCAAGGTTGACTCAGCCTTCCATTCTTCCAAGGTGGGTAAAAGGAGGAGCCAGATTATTGGGGGCAATTATGCTGATTCTGTAAACTGCTTAGAGGGCTGTAAAACACTGTGAAGCGGTATATAAGTCTAAGTGCTGTTGCTATAATGTCAAATTAGCTTTTGTTGCTCTTCCCCCACTGTCCGATTCTGCTGCCGTCTCCACAGGCTGCTGGTGGACCCTCTCTAAGGAACCAGAGGTCAGGACAAGAAGTAATGGGTGGAAAGCTTGTTAAAGAGAGATCCTGTCTAGAAGAAATAATGTGACAGTGAGAACAATTAATCAATGGACTAGCTTACCTCCCAGAGCTGTGGGTGCTCCATCACTGGAGTTTTATTGATTGTTTTTTTAAATAGACTGGAAAACCATTTGAGTAGGATGGTGTAAGGCCTTGAGCATGGAGTTGGACTAGAAGACTTCTGAAGTCCCTTCCAACCTGATTCTACGTTCTGTGTTCTCCTTGATTGCTGAAAGAAGTCCTAGCACTTCAGATCTTTTGGAAATGTTCAGATAGCTTCAAGCATAACATTTGTCAGGGGGAAAAAATAATACCCAGAATGCAAGCAAAAGAGTTCACTGAGGTTTTGTTTAAGCCTAAAGGATCATTTCTATAAGGCGGTTATGGAAAACAGCTGCTCAGCCCCACTATAATGCTAAGGGTCCACCAGGACTATTTTAATTAAATGTCATTATTTTAATTAATGCAATTTGATTTTAATTATTTTAATGTAATTTAGTATTTGTAGCAGAAATGCAGAATCCACTCCCCTCCAAGGCCTCAGATGTAGCTCTCCAAAGATCCTCCATGTATTTTTGCAGAACTGTAATTTTTAATGTGATAGGGGAATGTCAAATGTGTCAAATAATCACCTTAATGACATTTAATTACTTTCATTTTCGTTAAATTCCATTTTTGTTTGTAGGGACGTTCCACTAACTCTTTTGAAGGTTGGTGTCCTACATGATCTTAAAAAGTTAGGAGTTTCTTTAGAGCAGGGCTCTCCAAACTTGGCAACTCTAAGACTTGTGGACTTCCACTCCCAGAATTCCTCAGCCAGCATGAAGCTAAGGAATTCTGGGAGCTGAAGTCAACAAGTTTTAAAGTTGTCAAATTGGGAGACCTTTTGTCTAAGAGAGGTACTATATTGTTTCGAAATAATAGGAAATACTTGTAGCTCGGTTTCAGATTTGGGCAGTGGTTTGATCTCCAAGCTTGCTTCAATATAGTTTCTGAACGTTTCATTACCAGACTTGGTAACATCATCAGTAGGATTTTCTTGTCCTATTCTCCTTAACTTGTAAAATGTCTTGTGTGTGCCAGTGTGGTCAGTTGGTTGTGTGATTGGTTGTTCATTTGGAGTTGTATTTAAATTCTGAGCAAAAGTATACTGTTTTGCTAACACCTAAAGTGAAACTTTGGCCTATTTCCTTGTTTAATCCGGAATCTCCAACTTTAATTTAAGGCAAAAGACAGACCTGAGTTACATACTTTTCTGAAGAATAGGTTACACAGGGTCAGACCTATGAAGGATGACAAATGTTAACCCCATCCTCAAAAAAGAGAAGGGAGTTCTGCAAAAGTGTAAACCAGTTAGTCTGACATCAATAGCTGGAAAGAATCTGGAGTGTTATATTCTGGGCCTGGTGTTCTTCAGTTGTTTTATTCATGACTATGATTAAGCATGGAAGGAATGCTTACGGTATTTGCAGATGTCATAAAAAGAGTAACTCCCTAGAAGACAAATTCAGAACTGTCTGTATGCAGCTAACAATTTTAATATATTAACCATTTTATTTATGGATGGGTTTTTAACAACAATTTTAATATGTATGGACTTCAACTGCTGGAATTCCCCACCCAGCATGGCTGGCTAGGGAATTCTGGGAGCTGAAGTCCACACACCTTAAAAGTTGCCAACATTAAGTTAGAGGAACTAGCTGAAAATAACAATGGTTTTTCACAGAGACAAATGCAAAGTGCTTTACTTAGGAAATGGAAATCATGTTCATTCATAGGTACCAAATGGTGCTTTCTAGGGTTGGCAATATAAAAAAAAGATGAATGAATTCAGGCAGGTAACAATTAGTATGACTTTGAAGAACGCTACGTTCAATTTTGTGTGAATTGTGGTTGAGGTTTTAGATGCTGTTCATCTTCAGGGGTGCAAAATGGAGAAAATGAACATTCCATCAGAGGAAAATAGTACAAATCTAAACAAAAATCTAATCAAAAATGAAGTTGTTATTAACTACAGCAAAAATTGGTTGTAATTGAAGGACATCACAGCAACAATAGAAAGGACCAGATGTTGGAATGGCTGAATCTACAGTAGATGGACTTTTTTTGGTTTGTTTTTATATTGCTTTCTAGAACTACTCTGTGAGTTTGTTAAACTACAGTTAGTCCTTGATTTACAACTGGAATTGAGGCCAAAATTACAGTTGTAAGTCATTGTGGTTATTAAGCAGATCAACATGTGACAGCACCTGATTTTATGGCCTTTTTGAAGGGGTTGTTATGCAAATGCTATGGACAATATTTCATTTGGAAATCCATTTCATTCAATGGAATTTTTGCCAGAAACTGGAAGTAAACTCTAGAAAGTGTCCAAAAAATGTTGAAAATCACGTGATCGCAGGGCCACTGAAAATGGCTATACAGATGAGCTGGTTGCCATGTGCCCAAAATATGATCACATGACCACAGAGCTGTTGGAACTTAAAAATTGGATTGTAAGTACTTTTTGTGCGGTCCATCATAACTTTGAATGGACCCAGAGCAACTGGTTGTTAAGCAAGGTATACATTTAAATCAGAAGTATATTATATTATCCTTGACTGTCATATTTCCTTAACATATTTATTAAAAACTATGTTTAAAATCTTTCCTTGCCTTTTTTCCATCGTAGTGGAACCATTTACCATAGAAATATCACTTCCAATAGTGGGAATTCAAATAATGCAACTATTTCCTGGGATACATTCACTGCACCAATCAAGAGATACCGGTAGCTGATCACAAATTTAAGATAAGCCGTCAATAGGATGTAGCTACAAAAATAAATAAATTAGCAAATGCACTTACAGGCTGTAGTGCCTGAAGTATTGTTTCCAAATTGCCTGAAGTGCTATCAGTCAAACCCCACCTTATTGTCTGAATCATCAAAGTCTAAGAAGAATGCAGACTAACTGGAATGTCTTCAGAGGACAGTAAATATGATTGGGGGCTTAAATGAAGTCTTTTGAGGAGAGACTGTGGATGTTTCACAGTGAGAAACAAGGACAGAAAGGGAATACAATGGCACTCTTGACATATCTTAGTCACCCAGAAAAAGATGAGGACTGAATCTCAATTTTTCCAGCAGGTGCAAAACTCGGAAAGCAGACAAAGGCTGAATATTAGAAAAAAAATCCCTTAATGGCAGGGGTGGGATTCAAATTTTTTGAACAATCACTTCTGAGTGTAGCTAGGTGGTCGTGGCTAGGTGGGCATGACCATATGACTGGGTGGGCGTGGCTTTTTTGCAGCAAATACCCCCCCCCAATTTTTTGGGCCTTCTGGGCCTGGGGGGGGGGGGGTCATTTTTGCTCCCAGGCAACTTCCCTGGGGTTCAGGAAGGAAAAAAAATGGAGTCTGGGGAGGCGCACAGCACCCCCAGATTCCATTTTGGGGCCTTTGGAGCCTCAGGGAAGCCTCCCAGGGATGTTTTTGCTCCCAGGAAATTTCCCTGGGGCCCAGGAAGGCAGAAAATGGAGCGTGGAGGGTGCTGCACCCCCCCCCCTCCATTTTTTGCCTTCCTGGGCCTCAGGGAAGCCTCCTGGGCAAAGCAGTATGACATCAAGGGGAATCGCGGCACAGCTGATCATAGGAACAGCTGATCATCAGGATGGGAAGAAAATACCTTAAGGAGCGACTGTGCGATGTTGCCCATGCACGATAAGGACTGAGTGGGCGGGGAGGGGTGGGTGGAGAGGGCCGGGGCCAGCTGGGGCCACGATTTACCAGTTCTCTGAAATGCACAGAATCATAACAACCAGTTCTACATAACCGGTCCAAACCGGTAGAATCCCACCCCTGCTTTACGGTAACAGTAGTTTGAAAATATGATCAAAATTATTTTGGAGGCTAATTCTTATCTTCACTGAACATGTTCAAAGGAAGACTAGGCAGTCATCTTCATGAGAAGTTTTAGTTGAATTTTTGCATTATGGGTAGTCCTCAACTTATGATTGCAATCCAAGCCAGAATCACCATTGTAAATTGTTGTAGTCATAAGTCACGATGGACTTGATTTTATAATAATTTTTTTAGCAGTCATGAAGCGAACCATCTTGACTGTGAAGTGAATTACCATGGCTATTAAGTGAATCACATAGTCATTAAGCAAATCTAGCTTCCCCAATGGGTGTTTTTTTTGCCAGACATTGTCAAAAAAAAAAAAAAAAGGTTGCAAACTGTGATTGTGTGACTGCAGGATGCTGCAACTGGTCATAAATGTGAGCCATTTGCCAAGTGCTAGAACTGCAATCATGCACAATCACATGACCAAGCAGAAATCATAAGTCCCTTTTTCCAAGGCCCTCGTAACTTTGAACCATCGTTAAACAAATGCTTGTAAATCAAAGATTACCTGTAAGCAGGGGGTTGAGCTTGATGACTTCAATAGCCCCCTTTTGTTCTGGTTCTATGAAATATTTCAGAAGAGGGAAGGAACTTATGACCACAACTGAGTTATGACCACAACTGAGCCCAAAATTTCTGTTGCTAAATGAAACATTTGTGAAGTGCGTTTTGCCACCATTTTATGAACTTTCTTGCCACAGTTTGTCAGGCCTCCCTCCATTCAAAACCCAAGAAAGAACACACACATCCCCGACTCCATTCAGATAGAGAAGAGGCACTTTTACTGAGATTGAAATGATAGCAGCAAAGAAAAGCAAGATCTGAGCCAAAAGGCGTGAAAGTTACATATTGAAAGTTTCCCCAACTCCCTCCCCCCAGGGACCCAGGCCGAATGTCCAATACACATCCCGTATAGTGTCATGTGGGGCACATCTTCAGGTGTTTTCGTCCTTCTGGAGTTCTAGGATGGTTGGCCTTGACTGGGTGTAAACAACTCCATTCAGCAGCACAGTTATTCTTCAGAGCAAACCTCCCTTTTTAGTTCACATGAGTTTTCTTCACACCAGCACACTTCCCAAACTCCATTGCCGCCCCCCCCACACCCACCCGTTACTATGGCAGCTGATAGCAAGCAAGCATCAAAGGGAAAACCCAGGCTGGAGATCCAGCTGACACAGTTATTACGTGAATCACTGCAGTTGTTAAATTAGTAACACTAGTAACTAGTAACACTAAGTGAAAATATTTACAGACCCCTCACATCCTGGACATAAATTGTTTCAACTCCTTCCCTCAAAGCGACACAATAGAGCACTGCACATCAGAACAACTAGACACAAGGACAGTTTTTCCCCAAACACCATCGCTCTGCTAAACAAATAATTCCCTCAACACTGTCTAACTATTTACAAAGTCTGCACTACTATTACTATTAATTGTTAAACAAATCCTGTAGTCATTAGGCAAATCTGGCTTCCCCACTTGACTTTGCTTGTCAGAAACTGGCTGGGAAAGTTTGGAAATGGCAATCATGCGCCCCCAGCATACTGCAACCATGACATATACATGCTTGTTGCCAAGGGGCCTGAATTTTGATCATTACACCACAGGGAAGCTGCAACGGTCATAAGTGCAGGGACTGATTGTTAGTCAGTTTTCAGCACCATTGTAACTTTTAACCATCCTTAAATGAATAGTTGTGAAGCATGGACTACGTATAGCTGCAGCTTTTCCCCCCCACCATTTTGGGCACTAATGTCTGAAAACACCAGCTGAAGACTGGCTCATTCAGTCTGCCTTCTCCCTCACCTGAAACATTTACGGCCATCAGGTTCTGGAATATACTTGAAACATTTTGTGTCTCCTCTTTTCCCTCTTTCTGAACTCTTCTTCTTTGGGGAAGGCTAATTCAAAGGCATGCAAGTTTCTCTTAGACAGATGGAATTTGCTTCTCACCTTTGCTCATAAGGCAACAGAGCAATTGGGGTTTTTTTAATGGGTGCTTTTAAAATGTAACATTGGAAGAAACTAACGAAGGTTCTAAAACCTGTGTTTTTTAAAAAAATGTCTCTGGGCCTCTGGAAAACAGCATGATGAGAATTTGCATTTAAGTTTTGAGCCCAGCTGGCATATTTATTTTTTTGCTTTCTATAGCTGCCCATCTCAATGTGTGTGTGTGTGAGAGAGAGAGAGACAGAGATGGGGGGGGGAGAGAAAGCGTGAGAGAGATGTCACGTCACTTGGGTTAGAAATTAAAACGCAAGTCGTCTTCCTCTTTCTTTCTCATCTTCTACCATTTCAGATGCCAAGAGAGATGCAAAGTCCTGGCTCTTGCTCTTCTAGAGGCCTCAACCATTGTTAATTGATGTTGCAAGTTCTATAGATATGCCAAAATAAGAAAAATATGTTCCAATATTAATTACAGAATATGATTTTCAAATGTCTATAAGGTAAAAAATTTTCTTCCAATATGGCTCTTCTGGGATGATTTTCTGACTTCCCCGGCTAGCCTATGACCCTATTTATCCTAATGGTTTCAAGTACTAACTTGATTTTGCCTTACACAGGTTTTGGGATCAGCCAAGATCCCGTAGGTTCTCCTTACCATGGCAGATGATGCGTCTCCCTTTTCCCCCCAAAGCATTTAGACAGGCAGATTTATACATTTTTCTGCGATGTAACACAATTTTAAGGCAGGCACCATGGACTGGAGAATTTCTCTTTTAAACCCTAGAGGTTCATTCTCATGAATCAGGTAGGAAAATATGTAATCAGGACCTCTCAAACTGAGGAGCTTGCATTCCGTGTGCAATGGCACCACCTGCTGAGCTTCAAGTGCAACATACGGACTATGCTATAATATGCAACATCAGCAACTTGGCATAATTCAGAGATGCTGGACAGTCTCTGAATTAGCCAGCCTCTGCTCTTCAGAGTTAAGGGCAGGGGATTGTGGGAACTTTAGTTCAAAACAGAGCAAGCACTGACTTTTCCCCAAGGTCCTTTTAAGGTAAAATGGGAAGTGTGCAATCTCTAGCTTTTGTTGGAAGGCACTAGCCACAGTCAGCGTGCCAGAAACAACTGAAGAGTCAGAAATTCCACACCCCTCTTCTAATCAGTGCAACTATGGCTTCAGGCTCAGGATGGCCTTCCAATGTAAGCTTGCATGAAATGAAACGAAGCAATAGGTTGACTCCTCTTGTCTATGGAGATTCACAGTCATCCAGGTCATGGTTTTCCCAAAGGTGCTTTTTCAAGATGCAGCTGGATTTTCTGGTTTTTCTTTTGAAGATGTTTTGCTTCTCCTCCAAGAAGCTTCTTTAGAGCTGAAGAAGCTTCTTGAATGAGAAGCGAATCATCATCATCATCATCATCATCATCATCTCCTTTTAACGATCCCATAAATCCCTTGCAAGGTGGAGTTTGGGCAACTGAACAGAGCAGAGTGTTTACAGGCTGGATGCCCTTCCTGTCACCAATGTGGAGTTATATTCAGCAGATATATTCTCAACATGCCCAGAGAGAGAAATATCTGCCTCTACTTAGGATCGAACTCACAGCATCCTGATTGTGAGGAGAGAGCTCCACCTCTAGGCCACTGCACCACTCGAATGAGAAGCGAAACACCTTCAAAGAAAAACCAGAAAGTCCAGCTGCCTCTTGAAAAAGCATCTTTGGGGTTGACTCCCTCTTCTTTGTGGCAGCCCCTCAGATATTGGAACACTGCTATCATGTCACCCCTTGTCCTTCTTCTCACCCAATTCCTGCAGCCATTCTTCATAAGTTTTAACCTTCAGGCCCCTCTCCCCCAATCATCCTCCTTACTCTTTTCTGCACTTTTTCCAGAGTTTCAACATCTTTTTTTATATTGTGGTGATCAAAATTGGGTGCAGTATGCCAAGTGTGGTCTTACCTATTCACCTATTAAATTCTAAACTGGGGTTAATCAAACACCGTTCTACAAGCACATCGTGTGCAACGGCCAAGCATTGTACCACGATTATTCTGAACCACAAAACACAGTATCCAACTGTAGCTGTGTGCTCATCCAAACAACAAGAGGAATAGACTTCCGCCCTCTTTCCCAAAAGGGGAGGAAAATGGGTGAGGCCAGTCCTTGATTCAAAACCATTTGTTTAGTGACCATTTGAAGTTATGGCACTGAAAAAAGTGACTTATGACTGTTTTTCACACTTTCAACTATTGCATGATAGTTGAAATAGGGTCATGTGATAACTATTTGTAACCTTTCCAGACAACTTCCAACAAGCAAAGTCAATGTGGGAAGCCAGATTTGCTTAATGGCTGCATGATTCACTTAACAGTTGCAGTGATCTGCTTAACAACTGCAGCAAAAAAAGGTTGTAAAATGGTGCACAACTCATTTAACAACTGCCTTGCTTAGCAACCGAAATGTAAGGCTCAAGTGTGGTTGGACGTTGAGGATCTGTGCCTTTTTAGACCACTTGAACAATGAAACCATGTGGGCTGATGCACCCTTCACTGTGAGGGATGGATAGAGGTCAGCAATTGGCAGCTTTCCAGCCAAAGATTAAAAGTTGGCAACTCTATGGAAGGAGTTTTTTCTCCCACCAATCAGCTTTGGTTCTGGGGGGGTTGAAAATCACGATTCGACATTTTAAGCCCTATTTTTGTTTCAAAAAAATTCAAGAAAACTATTGAATGATTTCCCGTAGCCAGAAGAGAAATGCTGTGATGAGAGTAAACTTGTGTAAGACATACCTTCCTCAGTTGGGTTCTTCCTATTTCTCTGAGCTTGGTCATCTTTTTACACAGATGTTGAACATCTGCCCAGGATGGTTTGCCTGACCTGACTGCAGGGAAAATGTCACTTTTCCGTGGTTACACATAAAGCATGGGATACTGGCTGGCTGATAATGAGATGGAGGCTGGTTTGTGATGACATGTCTTTGAGGAACAGGCAATGGGTCAGTTGCATAATGGGGCAAGGTGGATGTTTGGACGAGTCCTTCACGCACTGGTGGGGAAAACCCAGATTTTAAGAATGGGCAAATGTGAGGAAATTATTCCAAGCCTAAGGAGAATGGATGAAAAAGGTTTCTGGCAAAATAAGATTTCCTTCTCCCAATAGTGCACATTGAGGCAAGAGATAGAAGCCTGCATTAATGACAGAACATGATACTTGGGCTTGCTATTTAGGTATTCACAGCACATCTTTTGGTGATGCTATCTGTCATTGGCTGTCTTCTCTTAGATGGTTCTCATGCACATTTGCAAAGGCCTGAACTAGATCTTTGTGGTTCCTTCCAACTCTCTAGTTTAACCATGGTTCATCTCAAACACACCAGACTTCTGGACCCCTGCATAAAGAAACACACACACACACACACCCGCATGTAAGAATCAAGCAAAATAAATCATGTCTTCGGCAGGACCAAGCCAAGACCTGTAGTTGCAAGTCAGCTCACTTCAGGAGAGGGGCTGCAATTCTCAATTTCTGTACTTCTGACAGCCTTGCAGATTCATACTAGTTATGAGAGGCAATGGAGCAAGATACCTTTCTCATGGTTGGCCTTAGAAAGCTGCATTGTCCATGCCTTCTTCCAGTGCTGGAGGCAGGTTTAAGGATAACCCCCACCCCGCCATCCCATCTCTCTTAACAGTGTTCTTCCACTGCTAGTAAACAGGAGCTAGGGAGTAGTTGGGCAACAGGCTGAGCAACGAAGCCATTCTTTTCCAGATTCAGCATCAGCTTCCAGGTCACAAGTGACAAGCTGTCTTACCTGCCATAAAAAGGCACCTAATGCACAATGATGCTACGCTACTTTACATCCCAGACCACGCCGGTAGCACGTGGCAACCATCACTGTATCGAACACAGCATGGAGGAGCACCCATGCGCTTGACTGTAATGTGGAGAACCACAATGGCAAGTTCTGCCTGGTACCTTCACCATTACACCAAACTGGCTCTCCAACAATTTATGGCTTGATCCAAACTGCAAGATGCTGCTGCTGCTGCTGCTGCTGCAGGAGCCCAGGCAGAGCAGCTAATCTCAGCAGTTTCCCTCCAAGTGAAGTCAATGAAATTTTCTTCTACAAAACCTGGGGCCAGTTTAAAAGTATGTCATTAATCACTTGTGCTGAAGAGCAATCTTCCATAGACTGCTACCTTCTGGAGATCAATGGGGAAGCTTCAGGATCACATTCCACAGGGGTGCCATGTGTAGAAAAGGAGAAAAAGGGGACAAGCATCTCCCTTCCCTTTCTGCCCTATTTCAGCCACTTGGACACCTTCAACAACACAACCATCAAATTCTAATAGCTTCATGTCCAACTAGGTAACAACTAGAGCAACAAAGATTAAGTGACTGGAGGCTAAAACATGTGAACAACAGTTGCAGGATTTGGGTATAACTAGTTTGATGAAAAGAAGGACTAGGGGTGACATGATATCAGTGTTCCAATATCTCAGGGGCTGCCACAAAGAAGAGGGAGTCAAGCTATTCTCCAAAGCACCTGAGGGCAGGACAAGAAGCAATGGGTGGAAATTAATCAAGGAGAGAAGCAACCTAGAACTAAGGAGGAATTTCCTGGAAGGGAGAACATTAATCAGTGGAACGACTTGGGGGTGCTCCAACTCTGGAGGGTTTAAAAAAAGAGTTAGGAAAACTATTTGTCTGAAATGGTATATAGGGCCGTGATGGCGAACGTATGCCATGCGTGCCAGAAGTGGCATGCAGAGCCCTCTCTCCAGGCACGCCATCGCCCGTTGCTCTTCCGGGTTCCGGCATGCACATGCATGACAACCAGCTGGTCTTTGCGCATGGGAGCGGGAAGCCGGAAGAGCAGTTTCCTGGAGCGCATGTGCACGCCGGCCAGCTGGTCTTCGCACATGCATGCATGTTAGAAACCGGAAGACCAAGTGACCAGTGTGCATGCACGCACTGGGAAGCTAAATTTCCAGTTTCCGGCACTCCCACACATGCACAGCAAGGAACTGCTCTTCTGATTTCTGGCGTGCATGTACGCGCTCGCACAGTCCCATTTCAGCACTTGGTGCCGAAAAGGTTAGCTACCACTGGTATAGGGTTTCCTGCTTCAGCAGGGGGTTGGACTAGACCTCCAAGGTCCCTTCCAAATCTGTTATTCTGCTAAGTAGCAGCACTTGGCTGACCTTGGCTGATCTCCAAAACTAAGCAGAATCAGACGTGATCAGACAGGGCAGACACACGGAGGCACACACAGGAAATCCCATGGCTATGGACTAGCCAAAGTAGCTGGAAAAACATTCTGAAAGTGATGAACTGTTTCTGCACCTATAAACTACATGGATATTTCCATTAAGTCACTGCAAATTCTAGGTTGACTAAGCATCGGACAGCAACGAAATGGATAATTCTTTTTTTAAATGAATCTTTTTAATAGCCCTTTTTGACCTGCACCTCAAAACAAATGTAACATTTGTTAGGATATTAAGTTTAGTAGTTGGAATAGTGAAGTGTGCCGTGGGCCAGAGCACACAGCTGTAGTTGATTGGTTGGAGAGAACTATGCATGAGGCAATCTGAATTCTGATTGGATGCTCCAAGTATAAAGGGGGGAGTTTCTCTTTCCCCTGCTTTTTTTTCCTGTGTGTTCTGTATGCTGTTTGATTTACCTCATGTTCCCGATTTTCTTGTCTGCTGTAAATACCGTTTCTCCAACAATACGGCCTCCCCCAATAGGAAGTCCCAGCATGTTTTATAGGCATGAAATGAAATTAAGCCCCTCCCCCCCAAATTAAGGCCTATATTAAAACATGCGAAATGGGGGAGGAATGGTGGGGGGGGGCTTGCCATTAGGAAGTACTTTTGTTGCACACCCAGATATGGTGCTGCCTGCGTTGACCCCAATACGAAGTGCCCCACCAACGCCGAGGTCAACATCCAAGCCGTCGCTGCCCGCCCGCCCGAAGATGCAAGGGGGGGAATTAAGTCACCCCCGAAAAGACGGCCTAGCCATTTTTTCAGGGCTCAAAAAAAAATAAGACCCGGCCTTATTATATGAGAAACACGGTAGGTTAATTTTTTGTCAGTGCCTCAGACTTCATTTGGACAGTCGCTGCGCAATTCCTCGACAACATTCCTCAAGTGGCCTCTTTCGGTTTATGAATGAGAAGAAAATGTCTGAAATGTTAAGAACTGGTCAATGTAACTGGGGGAGCAGGAGAAAGAGGCAAAGCAGAAAAACAGAAAGGACACTTAATTTTTAATTGATTAAATAAAATGAGTTTAATGCAACCATTAAAAAATACGCAGGTGCTTAGTACTGAAGACAGTGGTTCTGTGGAAAAACAACGACCGTCCCGTAAAATTTACTGGTTTGCAAAAAAACCGGGAAATTATAGAATAAATTACATGTCCTAGTCAGGTGTAATAAGGGGAAGGTGAAACAAAGGTCCGGAGCTTTAATGAAAAGAGATTCCTGAGATGATGAAAACAGAATGAAAACAAAGTCAGAGAACTCAAAGGAAAACAAAACCATTTCGGGCGATTCAGAGGTCAGGACCTTGGCAAAATTCGGCAGTTTTAGCAGATGGTCAGTCTCCAAGGAGCTGCAGACCCGAAGGGCAGGCACATGAGCCAGGTGGTGTTTTGAGAGGTAATCGGATGTATTCCCAGAGGTTAGGGGAACTTTGCTTGAATCCTCTGGAACTGGAGTCAAGCATCTTAAACACAGATATCCGGGGGGTGTTTGCAGCATATAGCAATAGCACTTACTTATATACTGCTTTACAGTGCTTTACAGCCCCCTTTACAGAGTCAGCCTATTGCCCCCAATAATAATCTGGGGCCTCATTTTACCCACCTCAGAAGGACGGAAGGCTGAGTCAACTCTGAGCCTGATGAGATTCGAACTGCCAAATTGCAGGCAGCCGGCAGTCAGCAAAAGTAGCAGCCTGCAGTACTGCACTCTAACCACTGCGCCATCGCAGCTCATGTGGTCAAAAATCCAAGGTGGTGGCTGCTACAGTCAGTCTCCAGCCCCTAAAGGTGGGGTATCCAAGTATGGCTGTCTGGGGAAATCTTGGAGTTGAAGTCCACAGGGTTTGAAAGTTGCCAAGGGTGGACACCCCTGCCCTAAATGCAAAGGGTACTTTTGGGTCTGTCCAACCTTGGACCCTCACTGGAGCCCCTGAATAAGAATTCCTTGATGTGTTAATAGAACATCAATTAAACGGATGGCCAGCTGGGGTAAGCTGCTTTGCATCCATTTCTTTGAGCAATGGACTCTTTGCGTGATATATATATATATATATATATATAAAGGCAGCTCTTGGCTTTGTTTAGTGACCATTCAAAGTTACAACGGCACTGAAAAAAGGGACTTGCAACCAGTTCTCCTGCTTATGACTGCTGCAGCATCCTCATGGTCATGCGAACAAAATTCAGGTGTTAATAATCTGACATCAATTTACAATGGCCGCAGCATCCCGGGGGTCATGTGACTGCCATTTGCAACCTCCCCAAACCATCTTCTGGCAAGCAAAGTCCATGGGGGAAGCTTTTGCATTCTGTGGGGCTTTGGCTGGGCCAATACCACAATAAGGCTTTTAATGATTTATATAGAAGCACCCTATATTGTGCATTAAGAGAAGCAACTGTCTTCTGGGCTGCTATTTTCCGAGCCATGCCACCCACCACCCACCAGAAAACGTCACTCCAAAGTCTGATTTTCCCTTCCCCCTCCCCAAATTCTGGGCAAAAGGTCTCTTTAGGTTACGTGCACACCTCTTTCCTGTGCCAAATTCAACATTCTCAACTGTTTTAAACACTTTAAATATATACTATTGAATAGTCTGTTCACACATTTACCAATCTCCCAGTAAAAATAAGTTTCTGAGCAAAGCTCTGCATTTGTTTGCACACAATGCTAACGAATTATGTGTGCTGCACTAAACACAAAGAATTTTGCTTTAAAAACAGCTGGTTAAAAAATGTTTCAGATTGCCATCGTAATAATTCACATCCCAGTAACTGAACTGTCAATTAAGAGGGATGCAAAATGAATAAGTAATAATTTTTAATCTATTTGTACTAAATACTAATAGCCCTTGACTTACAACTATTCATTTAGTGACTGTTCAAAAATTACAACAGCACTGAAAATGGGCTTTGATTAGTTCTCACACCACAACATTCCCAGGGTCACGTCAACAAATTTGGGGCACCTGGTATGTATTTGCAGCAGCTGCAGTGTCTTGGGATCTTATCAACACCATAAGCAACCTTCCTAGCCAGCTTGCTTAATGATGCACTGAACAACTGCAGTGATTTGCTAAAAAACCATGGCCAAAAAGGTCGTAAAGTGGGCATGACTCTCTTAACAACTGCCTTGTTTAGAAATGGAAATTCTGGTCCCAATTCTGGCCGTAAGTCAAGAACAATCTGTATATATCTGATACACATTCTAAGTCAGAATCCATGTTTAGAGCATCGTGATCTCTAGAAAAGGTACAGATTCAGAAGTTTCTGAACACAGCCAGTCCATGGTGTGATTATTAGGGTTTAAAAGTTCCATGGAAGGAAAAACACACAAGAGATGGTGGAGGACTAGCAGAAGAGTCCTTGTGTCAATATGGACAGACCAGGACGCTTGATGCTCTTCCTTGAACTCATATTGTCAGAAATGGGGTTATTGTAGGGCACCATTTCCCAACCTTGACAATTTTAAGATATCTGGACTTCAACTCACAGAATTCCCCAGAAAGCATACCACGGTAGTGCAGTGGTTAGAAAGCAGTACTGCAGCCTAATTCTGCCCACAACCTGGAGTTCAATCCTGATTGGCTCAAGATTGACTCAGCCTTCCATCCTTTCAAGGTTGGTAAAATCAGGACTGTTATTTGTTTATGTATGTTTAAACAACATGAGGATAACTTAAGTTTGATCAATATGATAGAGATAACTTATACTGTTATTGCGAATTGGATTATATGAATGATACCCAGAACCAACTCTGTTCACACACAATATGGGTATATATTTGAAAAAAACAATAAAGAATATAATAATTTAAAAAAGGACCCAGATTGTTCGGGGCAATATACTGACTCTGTAAACCGCTTAGAGAGGGCTGTAAAGCACTGTGAAGCGGTATATAAGTCTAAGTGCTATTGCTATGCTATCTTAAAATTACCAAGGTTGGGAAATACTGCTATAAGGTGACTGTCTGCAAACGAAAGTGTTGTCAAATCCATAGGATGAGACAGTGCTACCGGGCAAATCTTCTAACCGTTTCAAGATGCTTTCTTTGAAATCAAGTCAGTCCAACCTTTTTGCAGTGAAGCCTGAAAAATCCCATTCCCTAAGCAAACAGATGATAAAAAGAAAATATAATTTTAAGAAAGGAAGAATGAGGGAGAGAAATTTCCAGTAAGGGTAACCATCTCTTTAAAAAAAAAAGTCTGGTCCCCTAAAAGGAGGTTTTTAATTGTAACAACCCACCTTTCCTTCCATTTAAATGTTAAGCCATTTCACATCTTAAAGAAAAAATATCCAGCTCACCTATTCTTATCATTTCAAAGAGAGATAGCCTTTATACAATGTGCATATCTGCACCCATCTAATAGATTATATAAATTTCACAGCTACACTTTATTAGAGCTAAAAACAGCAGCCTTCTGTTTCTCAAACTGCATTGTTGCTGGGTTTTTTTTTTTTTTAAAGAAAAGGGGGCAAATGGCCCTTGCACAGTTTGCCATCTTACAAAGTGTTCCAAGGAAGAAGACTGCTTGCAAATCTAAAAAACATGAGCCCACCTTTGCTAGAGTGGGGACCAGGGGGAAAAGCACAGAAGCCTTCACATTTGGACAAAAAAAATATTAAATAAAATAAATTATTAAATGAAACAGGAGAAATTGGCTGACTTACCACACACCCAAGGGTGCTTGGAATTTGAATGCAAGTAAGAGGCTGGTGTGCAAACAACTTTTAAGAGCAATTTTAGCAACCCGAAAAGGGGTACAGATGAGGTTCCCATAAGACTGTCTCAAAATACGGCCATGCATTCAAACCTCAGCAGCCCTTTGTCTTGCAACCAGATTACCACTGGGTTTAGCAAGCTGACAAGCACAAGGCAGCTCTCACTGAGAGTTACTATAAAAGCAGGATCAATTAGTTTTAAAAAGAGAGAGAGAGAAATCCAAACAAGAATGATTTTACAGCGAAGAAGCGGTTTCATTTTAAGCCAGACCATTTTTAGCAAAAGTTGCTTTTTTTTTTTTTTTTTTGGTGACCAGTTCAGTTTTATCAGGCAATTCCATTGTCCAAGATTTTAGACTGGCCAAGTCTCCATTCTGCCATACAAGTTGCTTCCTTGCTGCTTCATCCCCAAAGTCTTCCTGTTTAGAGTGAAGTTGAACACTGCTCGTTTTAAAAGGAAAACAAAATACATCCCACAGTCTTTAATCTTTTGAATGTATATTATACTCTAATCCCATCTAGGTAAAAAGTGCAGCATCGTTTTCTACAGAGCCGGCGAGGGCCGCCATCAGGGAAGCATTATGGAGGGGAGCGCCCAGGGGGGAATTCCTGGAGAACTACTCTGCTGAAATCATGGGGACTTCAACCCAGACGCAGGAGCTGAAGCAAAATGAGGCCTTCACCAGGCAGGAGGTGGTGCCAGCAAGTCTTCACCCCCTTCTCCTAGCAAGCAGAAATGACAAAATCTGAATCTCGATCCAGGGTCTCATCCCTCCCCAGCAGAGCAGAAAAGTTTAGAAAAGAATATGTACCGTGTTATTTTCTGAAGGTACAAAAGGATATTTGAGCAGCATCTCACTTTGAGGCACTGGGAAAGATAGCTACGGTAGGGCTAGTTCCTAGGGCACATTAAGCCAGCAGGCCAGAAGAGAAGAGAAACTCTACATTTCAGACCGATGGGTGGCTACGGAAGTCAGGAAAGGCAAAACCCAAAGAGATCTGGTCTTTTTTTTTTTTTAAAGAATCACCAACAGGTTTGGCATGAGGTGTCAATTAAAGGAAATGTTCCCGCCTCTCTTTCCATCCCCAAGCGTTCCTCGTGAAGAGCAGAACTCTACCATATAAATTGGAGGAATCTGTTTTAAACAGTGAAGGAAAAAAAAAAACTTCCAAGCTTCTGGGTAAATGTACAATACATCTTCCTGTAAAGGGAACAGCACTTCCTGCAAGGGTCCTACTTTTTGAACCGAAAGCACTGCTACGAGTTGAGTGGAACCATCAAACTGTCCTTCTGAAAACACAAAGACCTTGCAAAATTGAACTGGAGCACATCGGACAACTGGAGCAATTGCCTAACCGGCAAATCCTCTCAATCCATTTAACAATCTTTGCAGGACCTGAACACCAATGGGGACCCCCCCAAGAAGCTAGCGAGAGCTAGTTTGGGTGGAATCGAAAGAGAAGCAAAGGAGGATCTCCCAAAATGTATCTCCTCAGAGTGTCAGGAATCCATTTCTGTTCTCTCAATCTTCTACGTGGATCCTGCCAGCTGGGATTCTGTAAGAACAGGAGAAAAGTTTCTGGAAGTGCAACCATGAGGAAAGTAAAGAGGCGGGGACTTTGGCCCGAGTTCAATGTTCGTTGTGACAGTTGATGTTGCTCTCAGATTGTTCTAAGACATTGAGCATTTCCTCTATGATGGCCTGGAGTGCACGACCCAGCTGTTCTGCGCTGTATGGTTTTCCCAAGGGAGGCACGTGGACAAATGCAGATCGCCCGTGGCTCTGGTACAAGGAAGTGTAGTATGTGAAGTCACACAGATACCTGCAAGAACAATGAGATTCTTCAGCCAGGGAAGGGGGAGCAAAGTTTATAAGCCCTTGCATTTGAAAGCCTACAAAAGTACAGTCAAATGAATTGCGGTATTTCATCCTTCTACTCTTTCCAGGTGAATATCTGTAGCTCAGGAATTGAATGGTGGAGTTCTTGGTGCTCTCTAAGCTTGTCTGTTTGCTTGAAATGGTTTCATTGCCCAAACAGGCAATGTAAGCAATCCAAGCGCATCCATGAATGGCAACTAGCAGGCAGAATTCATGACCAAAACTCCTGTATTAAATGTATTGATTTTTTGTGCCAGCCACCTCCTCTATAAGGTGACTCCTCAATCTCACAGCACATGGACAGACTCAACCGGAGTTTCAACTGGGAAATTATTGGCATCTTAGACCAAGCCCATTCCAAAAATGCTAGGGAATTCCTGGAAGCTCGGCCTTCAGACAAATCAGCCAGGAAAGATACAAAAAAAGGTAGTCCTTGACTTACAACCACAATGGAGCCCAAAATGTATGCTGTTAAGCAAAGCATCTGTTAAGTAGGTTGTGCTTCCTTTTACAACCTTTTTACCACAGTTAAGTGAATCATGGTCATTAAGTAAATCTGGCTTCAGCTATGAACTCTGCTTGTCAGAAGGTCACAAAAGGTGATCACCTTACCGTAGGATACTGCAACTGTCATTAATACCTGCCAGTTGCCAAGCGCCTGAATTCTGATCATGTGACCGTGGGGATGCTGCAACAGTCGTGTGAAAAACAGTCCTAAAGACACTTTTGCAGTGCTGTTGTGACTTCAAACGTTCACTAAGCGAATGGTTGTAAGTCGAGGACTACCTATACCTCAAACTGCCTCTTTCCACCCCCACTCTTCCCCTTCCCTTCTGCCCTCCACTTCATACCGCCCAGCGTCCTCTGATATCGTGACGGTGACATCCAGTCCCAATGCAGAGACTCTCTTGCACACGGCATCCATGTCGATGATCGAATCGATGCATTCCGGGCCCCCTTCAATGCAGCATTCGGAACCTGGACAGAAGTGGCAGTTGTCCAAACCCCGGTATCCCACGTTGTGGCCGCATTTTTCTAACGTCACCGTTGTGGCCATGCCAGACAGTCCCACGTGAACTACAAGCTGTTTTGAAAACAAGTCAAAAGCTTTCTGTTGCAGAAGTGGAAAAGCGGGTTCATGAAACTGCCATAGTTGAGAGCCAAACTAGTGACCTGAGGTCAGCATGCCCTTACATCTTTTCCAAATAATCCCTGGAGTGTACATTCCTCCCACCTGGAAGAAGGATATGCATATAATCATAGTGCATATCCTTAAAGAGACAGATCTTGGTTAAAAAAGAAACAAAACTCAGCCTCCCTCTACCACCAAGAAAATACAGCCACCCTATATACATGTGCCATGTTCCTACCCTCTTTGCAGTATTTCTGTTAGCTTCTTTCTCTTTTTCTTTCTTTCTTTCTTTCTTTCTTTCTTTCTTTCTTTCTTTCTTTCTTTCTTTCTTTCTTTCTTTCTTTCTTTCTTTCTTTCTTTCTTTCTTTCTTTCTTTCTTCCTTCCTTCCTTCCTTCCTTCCTTCCTTCCTTTTCTTTCTCTCTCTCTCTCCCCCTCTCTCTTTTCTTTCTTTCTTAAAGGTGGATAATCATCAGCCTAAACCCTTACAACAAATTCTCCTCCTCCCCCAGCCTTTAAATATAGCTGAGAAATGCAATAATAATATACTTGTTTTTTTTCCTTTTTGAGGTTGTTATTTGAACTTAAAGCCCATTCAAAATGCCACTATTACCCCTTGAAGTCCTAATTAGCTTGGGCCAGATGACTTTAAGTTTCGCCTCCTTTCTTATATAGAGACCCAGAACCTAAAATTATGCTCAACAATTTTGTTAGAAAAGATTACCTTGGTTGCCAGATTACTCCCTTTGAATGCTAGATACCTTGTTTATATGTTTATTTGATTTCTCTATGGGTTCTAAATTCAAACATATTTCTCTATTGTTCTGTTTAACATTGCCGCTACTGGGTTTTACAGTATATTCAGGTTTAGGATGGTTTAATGTCTTGCTCTAGCAAAAGTTTACAAATGTAGCTGTTTTGCAAGATGGTATGTAAACATACAGCGCAAACAAGCAAATTAAGTCATATGCTTGCAGACTGCTGCTCGTATGCTGGAAATACTGCAAGAGACCTGCTGGATCAAATCATGGATCTATGTAGGTGAGCAGTTGGTAGACCTACAGGCTAACTCAGGCCCAGATGTTAAAAAGTAAGGTGGAACAGAACTTGCTTCCTATCATTCCTGGTCCCAGCTCTGAGACAAACTGAGACCGGTGGTTTATTTTAGATACAACAGCTAATAACTCCCAACAAACTCACCTTCTGTTGTTTTTGGTCCCATTCCTCTTAAAAATCATCAAATTCTGTCTGCTTTCTAAAACATACACAGCACAGGTAGAAGAACAAATCCAGGGAATGGTAGTGGTGGTAGACTCCAGCTCTGCCCATTGAAATGCTTAATTCTTGCCCCCAAGTAAAAAAAAAATATGTTGCCCTCAGTCACCAAAAGGTAGTTCCTTTCTGGTCTTCTCCCGATGCATTGCCAGAATGGGAAGGATAAAGGAGAATATGCCTACCCTGGAGGAATGAGTAAGACAAACAGGAAACCTGCCTCCATCTTCTGCCAAGTGGGTGAGAAGCCACAGCCGTCCCTCCCGTCAGGGTTCTCCCTTGACCCCCATGATTGTCTCTCGCCTCAAAATCAGGGTTTGCAAACTGAGCCAGTTTCCTGACACTGGTCTCCCTCAACCTCACCGCCATTCTCACTTCCTTTCACTCACTTGTGGGCTGTGTTTCTTCCATAAGGCGGGAATGAGCCTCTGCACAGCCTGATACTCAACAGGAATCTCATAGACATGTAAATCCACATCCTCTCCGAGGCCCATTTCTCTCCAGCTCCTGAAAAAAAGGGGGGAAGAGGTTTCAAAATAGTTTGTCATCTAGAACAGTGATCCCCAACCTTTTTTACGCCGCGCCCGGTATCCCCAACCTTTTTTATGGCGCGGCCCGGTACCGGCATTAGCTGGGCGCCGCCATCTTTTTTTGATGAAAAAGTGCTTCCGGTGACCTCACCGGAAGCACTTTTTCATCAAAAAGATGGCGCGCATACGCTTCGTGAGCTTTTCCGGGTAGAAATGGCTTTCTACCGGAAAAGCTCACCAGCGCTAGCGCCGCCATCTTTTTGATGAAAAAGTGCTTCCGGTGAGCTTTCACGGAAGCACTTTTTCATCAAAAGATGGCGGCGCCTAGCAAGCCAGCGGCCCGGTAGGACTTGTTCCACGGACGTACGGTCCGCGGACCGGTGGTTGGGGACCCCTGATCTAGAAGGATCTCAGAAATGTGTTTTCTCTGTAGCTGCCCTGGCCCTTTGGAAGAACCCCTCACCTGAGATTGGGGGAGAGGATGTGTGGAGGCTGTGAAAACCTGGGCCTTCTCCCAAGCATTGGACTAGGACGGGGTTGACTCAGGGGGTTAAAACAATGTATTTTTATGTTGTTGTTTTTATTGGTCACTGGGAGCCACATATGATCATTCTGCAAGAGACATGCCCATACAAGTTCCTTAAATAAACAAGTGACTTTCACTTAGGTCCAATCGTAGTTATTTGGGTATATAGGCTCGTAATATTCAGTGGCAGGCTATTTCTAATGATCAAATGCTGAGCCAGGAGGACTGTTCTATGCTGAATATACCCTTGCTGGTCTCAGCAGGTGGCACTACCTAAATAGGGCTCAGCCCAATTAGGATTTGGCTAGAGATGCCCAGGAAAGATCAGAGCTATAATTAGAACCGGGAAGTGAAAGAAGCAGGTCTCACCATAAGGAAAACTATCTTTTTCTTCTACAAAGAAGGGCATTCTATGAAGTTACTAGGATTTATATTCAACTTAAGGGAGGCTGTAATTTTTTACTTATCCCATAGGGCAGGGATCTCCAACCTTAGCAACTTTAAGCCTGGCGGACTTCAACTCCCAGAATTCCCCAGCCAGCTTTGCTGGCTGGGAATTCTGGGAGTTAATCCGCCAGGCTTAAAGTTGCCAAGGTTGGAGACCTGCCATAGAGGCACACAGTAAAAAAAATTATAGCAGCGTTAACTGCAGCAAGAAGTACCTGAAATGTAAGGGACCAGTTTGGACAAAACTCAGCAGCATTTTTTGTGTGGCTGCTGATAAAAATAGGATCACCAACATCCGATGATGGATATGGAAGAAGGAGGAGGGGAAGAGGAAGAGGAAGAAGAGGAGGAAGGAAGAAGAAGAAGAAGAGAGGAGGAGGAGGAGGAGGAGGAGGAGGAGGAGGAGGAGGAGGAGGAGGAGAGAGGAGAAGGAGAAGGAGAAGGAGAAGAAGAAGAAGAAGAAGAAGAAGAAGAAGAAGAAGAAGAAGAAGAAGAAGAAGAAGAAGAAGAAGAAGAAGAAGAAGAAGAAGAAAAAGAAAAAGAAAAAGAAAAAGAAGAAGAAGAAGAAGAAGTAGAAGTAGAAGTAGAAGAAGTAGTAGTGATGGCCATAAAGATCCTCTGGTATGGGACAGACAGACAGACAGACACACACACAGATGGGTGGGTGGGTGGGTGGGTAGATAGACGGACGGACATAAACAGAAAGATCTCGAGGTCTACCTGTAAGGGACACCCTCCCTGGTGCTTTTGCCCTGTAAGATGCAGGCTTTAGAAATAGTAAGCGAAACCCTGGGCTAGTTTATTTTCTACATGACCCACTCAAGTCTCAAAAGACTTGGCTTATGGACTGAACCAGAATGGGAAGCTCTCCAGCCTCAATGCTGCAGCCCACAAATCAAACTGGATCACATTGCTCAGCAACAAATCTGCTCACTTGCTCCCCCCACCCCCGTCTTACTAACGTGAATAGCAAAATGCAACGGTCATTGGACAAGCCCTTCAGATTATCCTGTCACCAGCCTGGAACGCAGGGGGGGGGGCAGCTAAAACGAATAAAAAAGTAAGTCAAAAGTACAGCCCTCGCCAGCCACAAAACCACCGCCAATCAAAGAGGTACAAATTACAAACATGTCTCAGGATCTATCCTGATACAGGATGCAAGGACAATGCTCAGCTCTTAAAACTGGAGGCCACATTAATAGCTAGAGACTTAGGGATGGGTGATTAAAAAAAGAGATTTTATAGTTTGGAGGGCAAGTGGGAAAAATAAATGAGAAAGCAGTTTGGGGGCAGTGGAAAGGGTTAAACTTCCCCTTCTCTTGCAAAAAAAGCCTAATCTAATGAGCTCTGAATCTTCTATTGATTTTGGGGAAAAATCACTAATTCTAGAGGCATCTGGTTGACAAGAGCTGAAAGAGAATAAGTAGCCTGGGGGACCACTTTGGTATATTAGCAGCCATTAACCATGAAAACTAGAGGGAAGCTATATTCAGAGGCAGTCTACCTTAGAAGACCAGAGCAAGGAACGCTGTTGCTGCTGCTGCTGCTGCTGCTTATGGGCTTCAGAGTTGGTGAAAAGATTCGCTTGCCTTCATTTTTAATTCTATGAGCAAGGGAACACTGTTTAAGTCTTGTCACAATAAGAACTACAAGTTCCAGAAAATGAAGCACACCTTTTGTGGCTATTGCATTAAAAGGCATCAGCTTTCATCTTGGTCGCTACACGTAGTCCCCTACTTATGACCAATGAAAATGGGACTTATAACTCAGTTTTGAAATTCCAATGTCTGCCTCCTCCCCCTCCGTAGTCATGTAACCATGTTTTGGGTGCTTAGTAACCAGCCCGCGTTTATGGTGGTTTGCCGCATGTAAACCAGGTGGTCATGCAATCATGATTTACGACGTTTGGCAGAAATTGGTGTTTACTTCCAGTTTCTGGCAACAAAAAAACAACAACAACCCCAACCCCTCCCTATAGCAAATAATGGATTTGTGTAATGATTGCTAAGTTTGCTTTATGACTGCCGAATTCACTTAACAAACACCACAAAAAAGTTAGTAAAATTGGGGGTAGTCATGTGATGATCTGCTTTATAATTACAATCCTAAGGACTATTTGTACCAGAGACGAACATGGCTCTCCTGCTGCAATGTAACTTCCAGAATGTATCGATTTTGATTATCTCACCACAATCAAATACAACTCTCAGGGGTTGGAACTAAGCTACGAGAGTATAAATCTTAGAACTAGCTGGAAATTCTATTCCAGCACTTCGGAATATCTTCAGGCTAGAAAAGGCAGCTCTGGATCACCATTTTAGGAAAAATTGTGGTTTTTTTCCCCCCTTACACTTTATTTCAAAATGTTTAAGGTTTTGTTTATTTATATTTCAAATTTACATGGCTGCCTATCTCACAAGAAGTTATTGTTACAACAAAGAAATAAAACATACATGTCAAAAAAAAAAAAAAAGGTCAGTATTAAAGAGGTTTAAAAGCGTGAGGCACACAACAGTTTTTAGATTAGCAAGGGAGACACCTCAAAATCTCATCGGTACCCTGGGACACCCCTCCCCTCCCCGGCCTGTGACATAGCCAGGTCTGGAAGGACCTCGGGAAGATTGAGATGGAGTGACCTTCACTTCAGGGAGAATATCCCTTAAGGCAGGTGCAACAGCAGAAGAGGCCCAGCCCCTCAGGCTCTACTCTAGAGCAGGAGTGTCAAACTCGGTTTCATTTGAGGGCAGCATCAGGGTTGTGTTTGACCTTTGGGGAATCAGGTGGGTGTGGCCAGCTCGATGTCACTCATGTCAGGGTGCCAGTGGTGGTCCGAGTGCTCTGCCTGTGAAAATGAGCTCCCAAGCTCCATTTTTGGCTAAGATGGCGTCCTATAAGACAGGGATCCCCAACCTTTTTGACGCCACGGCCCGGTACTGGTATCAGCTGGGCGCCGCGACCGGTACCGGCATCAACTGGGCGCCGCCATCTTTTTTGACGAAAAAGTGCTTCCGGTGACCTCACGGAAGCACTTTTCGTCAAAAAATGATGGCATAGCTCCTCGGTGAGCTTTTCGGGTGAAATGGCTTTCTACCCGGAAAAGCTCACAGCGCAGCGCCGCCATCTTTTTGATGAAAAAGTGCTTCCGGTGAGCTTTCTACCGGAAAAGCTCACCGGAAGCACTTTTTACCAAAAAGATGGCGGCGCCCAGCAACCAGCGGCCCGGTAAGACTTGTTCCGCGGACTGGTATCAGTCCATGGACTGGCGGTTGGGGACCCCTGCTATAAGACACTGCCAGAAAAAACGGAGCTCGGGAGGGCCACATGTGGCCCTCCTGAGCTCCATTTTCACTGGCAGAGGCACCGCGGGCCGGTCCTTCGCTATTTTCAGTGCAGCCCCTGCAGGCCAGATCCAGCCCACTGCTCTAGAGTAATTCCCTGAGACATGGGACCCATAGCATGCCTCTTTGCAGCATGCTGTCAACATTCCAGAAAACCTCCACTCCAACAAATAACTCCCAGACATCCTCTCCAATGTCCTTTTTATTAAGAGTAGTAAACTGGCACATCTGGGAAATCCTGAATCTGAAAGTTCCAGGTTTCCTTGCAATAAGTAAAAAATTACAAATCCACCCCCTGTACCCATCATCGCATCACATGCCCCAATCACCATCCGTCCACCAGGTGCAGAAATAACATGACTTTGACTTAGAAGAATGCTATTGTGTCTAACCACATACCCTCCAAGAAATCCCCCCCCCTCCCATTTTCCCAGGCTCAAGAATGTGGCAGTGTGGAAGTGGCTGGTGCTAATATGGCTTCCAAAGCTGACACATGCTGGATCTGTAATCAGAGAGAGGCAGTCCCTCAGATCAGGGGTCCCCAACCCCTGGGCCGCAGCCCACTACTGGGCCATGGCCTATTTGGAACTGGACCCTGGAAGCGGTGGGCTGGCACGCATGTTGAGCTGCATGTGTACCAGTCCGCCGCTTGCATATGTCAAGCTCCGTGTGTGCGTACTGGCCCACCGCTCAGATGGCCCAGTTCCCCTCTCCTCCCCGCTCTGGGCCACCTAGCTGCAAAGTTTGGAGACCACTGCCTCAGATAACTTATATTTTGTTGTGTTTAAGGTACAGGTTTCTCCTGCCCAGGGGGCATGCTCATCTCTTTTTCTTAGCTGAGGGAGCCAGCATTGTCTGAAGACACTTCCGTGGTCATGTAGCCAGCATGATTATACACCAAGGCACACAGAATGCTGCTGCCTTTCCACTGAAGTGGTACCTATTTATCTACTCACATTCTCATGCTTTCGAACTGCTAGATGGGCAGAAGCTGAGGCAAGGAATGGGAGCTCAGCCCAACCTACGGCACTCAGGTCTCCAACCCGGACTGTCAGTTTTCCAGCTGACAAGCTCAGCATCTTTAACCACTGAGCCATTGCGCCTCTATCTATTATGTTTACTAGAATATAAATAACTCAAATAACCTATGGTATCCCAGACCCAGGAAAGGTTTTTTAAAGAACACTGAAGTCATCTTCCTCAAGAGGAAGTGCCCTCTGAGACCACAACTCCCAGATTCCTCAGCTATAACAGGTTGGAAAACGTGGATATCTCTCCCATTGGCCTTCTACTTCTCATTTCTACAGAGTCTTGGATTCTGTATGCGCACAACTTTTTCAGACACAGCACCTGTTGTTGCATCTAGTATTTCCAGTTTTCCAGAAGAGGATCATGGAGAAGGAAGGTGGAAGACCAGCCAAAGTTAAGACTCATCAACATCTTTGCAGATGGCCAATTCCTGACAAAGTCTTAACTTTCTTTTTCAAGGCAGCTGGAAGTATCCAGGATAACTAGCGTGGCTGCAGCATGAGCAGCCTCAGTATCTAATGCAAAACACTTGTCTAATCAGCTCAATGGGAAGCAACCTACAACCCACTTTTTCCTATCTCCAGCCTGCCAAAGCAATGCTCTGCCTGAACTTTCGACAAGATTTAAAACGCATCATAAAAGACTGTGCGTGCAGGGCAGGAAGCAGAGAAATTCCAAAACATTTTGAGTTATTTTCACACCCACAGAACTACTCCAAACCTCGCACCTCATGAGTTCTCCATAGATTTCCCTGGGAATGGAAGTAAATATACCACACAGGATTCACTTATATTTTTAATAAGGGTGTCTAGTTAAAAACTATTTCAGGAAAGGGAAACAACACGTAAGTATAAAAATGGAGTGAGAGAGAAACTATCGACCCAGAATTGCCAGACCTGATGAATTAAGGATTTAAAAAACAATAATTTTGCAACATCTGGTCAGTGGTGCAAGGCAGCCTTTCCTCTCATTCATCTGGCAATCTGGATTTGCTTGGACTACAACTCCCAGAATTCTGTTTGTTATCTTTGTTCCAAAACAAGGGTGAGCAACTATGGTCCCTTTACACCCTGTGGACTTCAACTTCCAGAATTCCTGAAATAGGAGGTTTCAGCTAATGGCTCAGGAATTCTTGGAGTTGAAGTCCGAGGTCATAAAGGGGTCACAGTTGCCCACTTCTGATGCAGAGTCTCAGACTTGCGGTCTCCAAAGCACATATGTGGATGGAAGACGATGAGAAACATCAGTGCTGAATCAGCGCTGAAGGCTAGATTGGGAAATTGAAAAATATTATGAATTCCAGCATGACAATGGCAAACCATTTCTGGACTGCTGCCAAGAACACCAGGTGGACTTAAGGACAAAGTTGTTCAGACTTCAAACTCAACACAGTGGAGATTTTAAAACCGGAACAGATCTAGAAGACACAGAAAGGCTGATCGGGGGGCAAAGTGGTTAGGAACCTCAAGGTCCAGCAAAGCACGACGATTCTCAGAGAGAGTGCTAACGACCAGATAACTGCAAGGAGCATAAATCCTTCCATTCTCCACCATTCAGTCAGAACCAAAGAAGCTTCTTGGATGAGAAGTGAAACGTCTTCAAGGAAAAACAAGAACGTCCAGTTGCCTTTTGAAAAAGCTCCTTTGGGACAATCACAACCTGGATGACTGAGAATCTCTATGTGGGGTCCTTAGTGCTCTCTGAGCTTCCTTGTTTTTTTTGCAAGACATTTCATTCCCCAAACTAGGTAACATCATCAGTGCTGATAAGGAATGCAGCTTTCTATCAATTTATATTCTGGTGACTTGCCTGTGTTGGTGGGGGTGGTTCTTTGTTCGGGCTGTGTACTGTTGGCTTCTTTGGCAGTTTCTTGATTGGGGCATTGTTTACTTGATGGTTGGTTTTCATGTTAATCTTGGAGTTAAACTACGCTGACTGCTGGTGGAGGTGCTTGGGTCTTTCCGTTCCCTTTTGGGCTGGGTGATAGTCTCTTTTGCACAGGTGCCATGCAGAGACATTTGTGCTGGCACGCAAGCTGCTGGCAAACTTACCTCACTGCGCATGTGCACGCCTCACAGCTGATTTTTGGGCGGTTTGAGGCCTTTTTCGGCCTCCCAAAGGCTTTTCCGAAAATACCGGAAGTGACAAAATGGGGCTGGATTTTGGCCTACAAAGCTTGTAGAAGCCTTCCTCAAGCCTCTGGGAGGCCGAAAAAGGCTTCAAACCGGCCAAAAATCAGCTGTGAGGCACAGTGCAGGTAAGGGGCGGTGGTGGGTGGGGATTGCGCACGCATGCATAGGGGATGTGGGGGGCTGCGCGCATTGCCTTCTGGGTTCTGGCACACGAGAGCGAGCATGCAAGTGCATGCACTATTTTTGGCACAGGAGCCAAAAAGATTAGCCACCACTGGCATAGATGTTAACATATAAACTTGATTTCACTGAGGGCCCCATCAGACTTTGGGAGGGGGAGGGGGGCATGGCTGGGGTAGGTGTGGCCAGAGTGGGCATGGCCCACTCAACATCACTCATCAAGGCTTGTTTTCGGCTGCAATGGCTTCCCTGGGCTCCATTTTTGCTGGCAGAGGGCTGCAGGAGGCCGTCACAGCCGAAAAGAGAACCTCAATGAGTGATGTTGAGCTCCATTTTCTCTGGCAGAGGCACTGAAGGCCCTTTGCTGTTTCCAGGGTGGCCCCGTAGGCCACATCTAAGCACCCTGAGGGCTGGATCCAGCCCATGGGCCTTGAGTTTGACACCCCTGTTCTAGAAATTCCCTACCGTTTTTGGACTTGGTTTGCTCTAGGGTGGTCACATTTTCCCAATTGAAACTATGGTTAAAATCTGTCTGTATGATAATCTCCACAGACTTTCAATTATTAAATTCACAAAGCAGTTTTATTTTTCTTTTAAAGTATTTAAATATTTTTCTGATAAGGAACATTATGTTTATTCAAAGCTTTTTGAGGGCAGTTTTCTCCCTGTGAATCACTGTTGCATTGTTAAAAATAAAAATATGCCTTGGTTTTCTACTCCCAGAATTGTTAATATGGCCAAAATGAGAGATAGATGCTCTGTCAAAATGCTAAAAGTGTTCATTTTGCCCATCTATGATGTAAGGAAAAAAATTGAAAACAGAAATGATAAGCAAAAAGAAATACATTATTAAAGAACTTTATTCTCATTAGTGCACTATTAAGAACTAGTGATGTATAGCACCTGGATACCAAGTTAACATTTAACACTGCAAACATTAAACTGCATTATTCTTAAATGTGACTTTGTTTCATGTAAAATAGATTTGCTGCTTTTCAGTTTTCTTCCAATGTTTTCCATAGGAAAAACTAAGCAAGTTCCCAGGAAGAAAAAACAAATTTCTTAACTTTTTGCATTTCAAGTTCATCCTTTTCTAATTTGAGACTTCCTCTGTTCTAAACGGATTCTTCTATAAAACCAGGGATTATATGCTTGGGTGACAATAGATAAGAACAGCTGGGATCCAAGCAGTAAGTTGGGAAGAAACTACAAATAAAACAGAACAAAAACTGCCTTACTAAAAATCAGACCATTTGAGGATTTCACCCAACACTGCCTATTTTGATTATCCAAGAAGAGATAATTCTTCTCCATTTCCTGCTACCCAAACCTTCTCAATTGCTGGGTTAATGGCAGGTTGTTGGAACTAAAATCAGGATTTTCTGTATACCAACTATTCTTTTGTTAGGTTTTACAACTCTTTAAATCTTCCCTAATGGTCCTCCCTGAATTGTCTAAGGATACTTGAACCCCATCTTTTGTGCATCTTTTCAGGGTCCAAAGATTATGCTTGACCATCACATCTCAAGTTGGGTGGTTCCGATAAAGGAGAGTAACTCAGGACTGAAATGGGGGTCCTTGGTGCGGAGTTGTTTTCTTGCAGACGTTTCATTACCAAACTAGATAACATCATCAGTGAATTACCTAGGTTGGGTAATGAAAGGAAACAAGCAGGCTCAGAGGACCAAGGATCCCTCAGGTTGTCCTTCTAAAAGGTAAGCAGGGCTGCAAATATTGTTTTAATATGGGTTTTAAATAAAATTAGATACATCTACCATGTTTCCCTGAAAATAAGACCGTCATATATATACATACATACATACATACATACATACCATACATACATAAAAAAAGCCACCAGGTCTAATTTTCGGGGGATGTCATCCACTGACTAACCTCACTTGCGTGTGTCGCCCCGGCGTTGCTTATCAGAGGCCTTCAGGAACTTCTTCTTCTGCGGCCGGCAAGGCTTTCCTGGAGGCTTCTGCAGCAGATAACAGAACTCCAGATCGATCCAGAGTTTTGTTATCAGCTACAGAGGCCTTCAGGAAAGCCTTGCGGGCTGCAGAAGAAATGGGCCGGCAAGGCAGGTGTCAGGGTGTGTGAGGCCTGGCTACAACTGTCCAAAGGTAAGTAGTAGGGCATCTCCACCACTCCCATCCCCACCTTAATTTTTACCCATCCACTCTGGAGTGGGCAGGATCTTAATTAGGGCTTATTTTGGGGATAGGGCTTATATTGGGCACATGTGTAAAATCAAGCTAGGACTTACTTTCAGAGTAGGTCGTATTTTCGGGGAAACAGGTCATACACAAGCAGGATTGTTCTCCATATAATGAAACATATAATGTTTCTTGGCTTAAATAGCAATTTTCAGATGCAGCTCAGGACATTTAAAGGTTCGTACAATATTCCAGAACTGGAAATTCAGTACTCGATCCTAAACATTGAGTTTAGAAAAGCAAATTGGATATGTGGAATACAAAGAACCAGAGCATGAAATTCACAATGCAACATATTTGTGGTAGAGGACAAGTTCAGTGCACTGTTCAAACAAGATAAATTGAACAATTCAGGGCTTTGAAGCTCCTTCTGGACATCAGAAGTGGACTAGATGAGCCTCTTTCGTCTGACACAGCTGGGTTACTTTTAAGTTACCGCTGTCTTAGTTCTTTCCTTTCTTTTCACCCTAGTCCTTATAATGTGTACTGTTCTTTTTTCTTCTTCTTTTGACTGAAGAACACAGTATGTCTGGAGGGAAAGCTAGGATTTGCACAAAAGTGAGTTTTAAATTGGTTTACTTGAAAAACACATTCTTCTTTTTTTTAAAAAAATCAAAATGTGAACATTTGATTTCTTCTTCTTTTTTAAGTAGAGACCCCTAGAAAAACAGGGTTACCAGCTACTGGAGGCAGGAGAGGCAGGGGGTGTCTCAAGCAGGCAAGTTCCAGAAGCAACAATAATAAATCACATGGCTGAGCCAATGCTCCAAAGGCAATTCTGGGTCTTAACAGTGCATCATTATTGATCCATGTCTGAAATGCTTGGGATTCATTAGCAAAGGCAGGGGCTGGAAGGCAACCGTTCAAACACCGTGATAGAAGCAGGAGAGATGAAGGAGGGAAATGATCCTGGTGAAGCACCAGGCAGAGTCGGCCCTTTGAAAGTAAATGCTCCAAGATTCGATTCTTGATGTCTCAAATTGCAGCACAGACATTTCATCTGAAAGTAGAAAGTACTAGACATAACACACTAGCAATCTGTATACAAGGGAGGTGGGTGGGGGGGAAGCCCTCGAGGCAGTCCTCACTTCTGATTTCCCTTTGAAGCTCATAGGGAGAGGGGGAGAGAAACCAAACCTAAACAAACTGTTTTCACCAGCTTCAAAACCTTTGTGTGGGAGTTATCTACCTTTCTTGCAAACTAGAGCTGGGTGCATCACCCCAGTCCCATTAACTGGGCATTCTCTCAACTCCAGCATGATTCCAGGACTTGTTACATTTTCAAGAGATACCGCTGAAATTTACCTCCTACCCTGGAAATCTCGCCTATTGCAAAAGGCAGGTGTGAAATGCACTCGAAGAGACCTAAGAGTCCAAGATCAGGTGCCCGCACAGAGGATGTTGACATGGAGCAAAGCAGCAAGAACATAAACTAAAATTAGTGTTAATTCCCATGCATCGGTTCCTATTGCTATCTTCCAAACCAGGGCTGTCAAACTCGATTTCATTGAGGGCCGCGTCAGGATTGTGTTTGACCTCCCAAGCTCCATTTTCGCGGGCAGAGGCATCGTGGGCCAGTCCTTCACTGTTTCCAGGGTGGCCCTGTGGATCAGATCTAAGTACCCCACGGGCCAGATCCACGCGGGCCTTGAGTTCGACACCCCTGTTCCAAACCATGCTAAGTCTTCCCATGATTTATATAAATAACTCGTACTGGCTGCTCATGTTACAGCTGGTAATTCTATTTTAGCTAATTACATACCATGTTGCCACAAAGTAAATAGATACATACAGATTGTCTCTGACAGCTGGAAGTCAAGCTCCGATATTTTTCTGTTTTCTGTAATCCTACCAAGCTTCGCTTATATGTGTATTCAGTCTCATATCTCAGCCACAAGGACTAGAACAGGGGTGGCTAACCTTTTTGGGGCTCCTTCTGCTGAAAATTGTGTATGTGTGCGCGCTCGCATGCCAGCACCCAGAAGACAATGCGTGCGGCCCTCTATGCCCCCTACGCATGCACACCCCCCTGCGCCCTTGCGCATCTCTGTGCATGCACGCCAGATACTTGACAATCAGCTGTCGGGCGTGTTGCATGCACACATGCGCAATGGGGCTCTTCCGGGCAACTGGGAATGCACATGCGCAATGGGGCTCTTCCGGCAACTGGGAATGCGCATGCGCAATGGGGCTCTTCCAGGAAACCGGAATGCATGCGCAATGGGGCTCTTCCGGGCAACTGGGAATGCGCATGCAATGGGGCTCTTCCAGACAACCGGGAATGCACATGCGTAATGGGGCTCTTCCGGGCAACTGGGAATGCACATGCGCAATGGGGCTCTTCCAGACAACCGGGAATGCACATGCGCAATGGGGCTCTTCCAGACAACCGGGAATGCGCATGCGCAATGGGGCTCTTCCGGGCAACCGGGAATGCACATGCGCAATGGGCCTCTTCCAGACAACCGGGAATGCACATGCGCAATGGGGCTCTTCCGGACAACTGGGAATGCGCATGCGCAATGGGGCTCTTCCGGACAACCGGGAATGCACATGCGCAATGGGGCTCTTCCGGACAACCGGGAATGCGCATGCGCAATGGGGGTCTTCCAGGCAACTGGGAATGCGCATGCGCAATGGGGCTCTTCCGGGCAACTGGGAATGTGCATGTGCAATGGGGCTCTTCTGGACAACCGGGAATGCACATCCACAATGCGGCTCTTCCAGGCAACCGGGAATGCGCATGCGCAATGGGGCTCTTCCGGACAACCGGGAATGCGCATGCGCAATGGGCCTCTTCTGGACAACCAGGAATGCGCATGCGCAATGGGGCTCTTCCGGACAACCGGGAATGCGCATGCGCAATGGGGCTCTTCCGGGCAACTGGGAATGTGCATGTGCAATGGGGCTCTTCTGGACAACCGGGAATGCACATCCACAATGCGGCTCTTCCAGGCAACCGGGAATGCGCATGCACAATGGGGCTCTTCCGGCAACCGGGAATGTGCATGCGCAGGGGCTCTTCTGGACAACCAGGAATGCGCATCGCAATGGGGCTTCCGGACAACCGGGAATGCGCATGCGCAATGGGGCTCTTCCAGGCACCGGAATGGCATGCGCAATGGGGCTCTTCTGGACAACCGGGAATGCGCATGCGCAATGGGGCTCTTCCAGGCAACCGGGAATGCGCATGCACAATGGGGCTCTTCCGGGTGAGAGCATGCCGGCAGAAGTGGCTCTGCGTGTGACTTCTGGCACGCGTGCCATAGGTTCGCCATCACAGGACCAGAGTCTTCCCTTCCTTATTAAATCTGACAACTGAGGTCTAAAAAAAACATTGAAAAATCACTTACTTTTCCCCTGTGCCTCAGTGAAGCCACACTTGTAACTGGTACAGAGGAAAAGTGTTAAAAATACGATTGACACAGAAGAGCAAAACAAAACAAAACAAAAACAATCAGTGGAATAGTTTTTCAGAAAGATGAATGGTTTAGCCTATCAAGCAGATACAATTTCCACAAGGGACAAATGCAACTTCTTACAAAAATATATTCCTGGGGTACTTATAAGTTAATAATCAAGAGATGATGCTTTGGAGACAAAATAGGTCATACAGGTAACTGACCATGTAGCAAATGAGTGACAGAGAGAGAGGGGTATTTCTGACAAGAGAGATTTTTGTCTGATTCCACCTGGCCAGTGCCACCAATCAACTGCAAACCAGGGTAATGGATTAGCTCAACAATTATTTTATTTCAGATCTGTCACCTTCTTACATTTCAAAACATTGATTGTGGTATGACAATGAAGCATAACCTGAACAAGGAGCAACTACGTAATCTTGCTCCTCTGAAATATCTTCCCAGTGGGGTGGGTAGGATGGTCAGGGGGCAATCTAAGAAGTCCAAAAGTATATATTTAAAATGAAACACTTTCCTTTGAAGTAGCTATACTTCAACCATCAAAGCTTAAAAAAAGTATTTTTAAAAAACTTTCATTTGAAAGCAGCTGTACATTAAACATCAGCACACCAATAAGTCTGAAGGCGTTTTAAAAAGAAAAGTTTACTTTTTCTCTCTCTGTGAAAAAAATATTGCAATAGATGCGCAACTCTACATATTATACATTCTCTCTCTCTCTCTCTCTCTCTCTCTCTCTCTCTCTATAGGAATTATACTCAGTTATAAAGGGGGAGGGGAGAAACGTACCACAAATCCCTCCTCCAGTCAGACAAACTTATTATCTGTTGCCTTGTGTACCTGACAAACAGTAAAACTGAACGTGTGTGACCGATTCCCTGGCCCTCCACAATGGGCTGCTTTGTGAGTTTCTAATATCCTTATCTGGCCTGTCTAGACACTCTGACAGCAATTGTCCGTGCGGATGTCGGGACGCGCTCTGACCTCACTCCTCGGCAGCCTGGAGAGGGGGGATTGAATAAAAGGCGACAGGAGCCAATTAACTTCACAGTCTAGAGGGCACACCTGGGCCTCTAAGCAACCTGCTGGAGGCAGGCAGGAAATCAAAGTTACCCCCCACTTTAAAAAAAAAAAAAAAAAAGCAACTTGGAAAGCAAGTTCTCCAAAACAGCAAATAGCCCCAGAAGAGCGGGGATACAAGCATTTCAAGTTTGGAAAAACCGTCCCTTTTATCAGCATCTGTGTGTCTGTGCAGGCGGTGTGGACAGGCGCTCAAACGGGTTTTTGTTTCCAGCGGGAGAGATCGCGTTCGACTCAAAACCGCTATATTTTTAAGCCACGTGAAAATAACTTTGCTTAATATTTGCAGGCCCATTCCTCTTTGGCTTTGTTGAAGATTCGGCCGTGTATTTTTTTTTTTGTTTCCATCATCCACCCACTCTCCATGTCCCCTGGAGCATTTCCAAGTCGGACAGTCCGGGACATGTATTCAGTGGCAAAGAAATCCTTCGACAAGAGAAAGGAATTGGGGGGAAGAGGTTTCTTTCTTTTCCCCCTTCTTCTTCCTTTAAAGCTTTAGGATGCAGGATAATGCCCAAGACGCAATAAACCAAGTCCGCTTAGCCTTCCTCAAACCGGGGAGGATTTACAAAGATTGTTTAATTGATTTTTTTGTCTATTAAAATGCAGATCACACTGTCTGGAACTCAGAAACTCAGACACAGGTCTTTGTGTCCACTCAGCTCCATGAAGTCTTGTCTGCCACAAGGCACAATGCTTTAGTTGCATGCGTTCAAAGGCAGGCTGTTCCCTTTCTTTTGTCTGGGCCTCTTCAGGCTGGGGACAGAATTGTGTGCAGTTTGTTGCACACAAACATGCTCAGGGGAAACTGCAGGCTGGGAGGGGAGAAAGAAGAAAAAAAAAAAAGAACGAAAGAACGAGTCGAAGTTTCTTTTTAAATTGAGCAGAAACTCAAGGAAACCCAACAATCCTTCACAAGTTTACTCAGAAGTAGGTAGCCTTGACTTCCAGGAAAATGTGCAGTGAACTGCAACCACAAATCAGTTAAGGGAGGGGGAAGAAAATGGAAGAATTAAGGAAATGCTCTCAATTAATTAGACAGTCATTTTAAGATATAAAGTCTTCCAAAATCATAGAAGAAATACAAATATGAAGAAATGTTCAGCATTCCTCCTACTGTCATGCAGGCAGGAATGAGGAAGACAGAATGGAGCCCCAGCCAGCAATAGCAACACACGATGCACATACTGTGTTCCACAATTCTCACCAAAAAGCATAGGAAGTTCTCACCCAGAAGAAAGGAGATGCCTAATCCAGCACACGATTTCTCGTGGTCAGCAAGATATCTCTGGAAGGACCATGATTAATTTACCCAATTAACTTTGCAATGTCACCTACTCTTTGCACAACACACTTATCCATGTCAGAATCTCAATTATCATTATCATATCAGAATCTCAGCTGTCACTTTAAAAAGGAAGCTAAAAGGTCCCCGCACCAAAACTCCAAGCCCTTAGGGATGGTCTGAAACGTGGAAGAATGTGGCACTGTCTTCTAGCTCATGCCTTAAAAGCAGGAAATCCATATCTGAGGTACACTTCTTTAAATATGGAGGCTCTACATATACTTTTCATAGCTGATAACTTCTGATAGTCAGGAATTACAATATTCTAAACCAGGGGTGGGCTCTACCTCCCACCAATCTCTTTATACCAATCATGGCTTTACCGCCCCTATTTTTTTCGAGCCCTCAAAATTAAGTTTAGGTTATAATAAAATTTTATAAAAAAAAAAAAAAAAAAAAAAAAAAAAATCATCCATTAAATAAAAAAATATAAAATTTAAAAAAAAAAAAAAAACCACCCGACATAGCCTCAAAACCCCAATTTTCTCTCCCCCCCCCCTAAAAACCCCCCCCCCCCCACACCCAAAAAACCAACCATCCCCCCCCTTTTTTTTTTTTATTTTTTTAAACTGAAAAGTTTCACACACACTAGCTTGTCCTTCAACACATCAACTGCCTGGTCTGATTGTCCATTTTCTGCACCTTCCCTTAACTCTACAATTGTGTGTCCTTCAAAATACAGCAAACAAGAATTTTGTGACCTTCGGTTCATACGAAGGCTTAAGAGACAGATAGGTCTGGGATTCCTCTGGAAGCCTCTGAAACCAAGAAGTTTGAAGAATCCTCCAAACTTTTAAGATTTATTTTACGCTGTACTTTATACACAAAATTTTCAGAGCGATGCACCATTACAAATGCACCTACAATAAAAATCATTTTAAAAGGAAGCATTTGGTCATACATCCCAGATTAGTCAACAGGAGAAGAAAAATCACTGAACTCTTCAACAAAAATGCCTGCCAAAATGTCATCTTAAGTAATTAAGTAAAGCTCCAAAGAATAACATCTATATTATCAGCACACTTATGCAAGTTCGGGCAACTTTTAAACCTATTCAAATCACTTTAAAAAAAAAATCCCCTACAATTAACTAAGGCAAACAATCCTACACACACTTCCCTAGATAGCAAGTCGCCCTGAATCCTGAAAAACTACTTTCCAAGGAAATATATGTAAGAACAGGGCTGTGTGACTACACACATACAAAAAAACCCCTCTCCCCTGGATATGAAAAATAAAGATTTATTGACTTAGTGTACACAATTAAAAACCCAGCACACATTTGTGCTGTACAGTAATAAAAAAAAAGGCATCTAATTTGGGCTCCAAAGTTGTGAGTCCAGTCACAGTTCACCAAGTCCCAGTATTCAATGGACACTCTTCTCTTTCACAATCCATGCTGGTAGCCAGGATGATCTCAACTGAGACTCACCTCCACCCTAGAGACAGTGTAGGACCATGTCAAACGCAACTAGCTGCTTTAAAAAAAGAACAAGGTACAGACACAAACGTAGACAGCTGCAAGCCAGACATCTGGCTTGCCATTAGTTGGCAGCAATTGATTAGAGTTTTGGGGGTGGGGGGGTTAATTTAAAAGCACTTGAGGAGAGTATTCCCAGAGCTCCAAACCCAGAAGGGGAGGGGACTGGCAAACAGACAGGGGTAGGAAGGAGAAGAGATACTTCCTTAGGTCACTCCGTGAGCTAGGCTGAAATGGTCTTTCCAGGGAGGATCACATTTAACATATCATATCAAACTAAACAGAAAAAAAAAAAGGAAAAAGCTCACCCTATGCAAATTCCTAATTCTTTTTTTTTTTTTTGGAAACAAATTTTATTGATTTTAAAGACAAACAAACCATCATTGACCATTAAATACATAAAACCTCTTTCCATTATTAATTTTACAAGTCAAGTAAAATATTATTTTATACAACGTAATTCTGTTTTACACCATTTCAATATGGACATATAGATATCTCTTAACAAATTTCTCATTATTTCTCTTTTCGTATTCAATTTCATTATTATTATTTTCTATATTTATCCAGTTTACAATCATCATCTACATTTCTCTCTGACTTGGTTACCGTTATTCTCATCCAACATTCCTCCGAGGTTTTATTAATTCTCAAACAAAACATGAACACACAAAACACAAAAATATAAAACTTCTTTTAAGAAAGTAGTTTGGCCCCAGATTACCTCCCTTTGTATGGACTTCAATTAAATTCGTGCTCATCTTATATACCATTACCTATCTTATTTACCATTCTATATCTTCTATATAACTTCTCCCGCTTTTCACGCTTCTTATTTCTATTTTATTTAATTCATTTTAATTTAAATCATTGTATTTGTATTTTTTGCCCATTCTTTCCAAATTCTCCATTTATCCTAATTCTTATGGACAGCACTGCGCACAGAATGCTAACGCTGGGAGATCTCCGCTGCATATAAAGTCCTACTTTTATTGCTCTATTTGCAAAAAAAAAATCCTGGATTGAATGATTCAATGCCTCCTGAGACTTTCAGAAGGTAGCAGGATAGGCAGTGGAAACTGAAGGCAAGCGAGATGGTTTGGTGTGTCTATTCTTTGGTTGAGGCACAACCACACAAACGCACATTTTTTAATGGCAGGATCATGGAAATTTTGAGGGATTATTACCGGTATAATCATGTATGTTGGCAGAGAATTTCAGGAGGAAATGCATGGCACAAAAGCCCCTCCTGCCCCTCTTGAACACCAAGCCTGGGAAAGAAGAGAACAGGATTTACACCCAGGATAGAAAAAGGTACAGCAGGATGACATTTTGGGGACGGGGGGGAGGTGTTGGGGATGGGGGGTTCAGGAAAAATATCTTAAAACTTTAAAATAGAGCTTGGAATAGAGGCGAGTTGGTGTAGTTGTAAATCTGACAGATGCTCTGAATTCACCCAGAAAGAAATGGGTATTGGGAAAGTGAGACAACTGAGAACGTTTCCAAGAAGGAACTACGCAAAATTAATAACAACAGGATAACAGAGTTGGAAGGGACCTTGGAGGTCTTCTAGTCTAACCCCCTGCTCCGGCAGGAAACCCCATACCATTTTAAGACTAATGGTTGTCCAATCTCTTCCTAAAACCCCCCCAGTGTTGGACTGCACATGAAATCTAGTAATGGGATCCTAGCTAGTTCAGTTGTTTAACTTCAAGGTAAGGCCAGCATCAGGCTACAGTAACAATTCATGCATAGCTTAGACTGGCAGCATTGACAGTCTACATTATATATGAATTTCCAGGAAGTTAGACGCCAAGACAATTAAGACAGCGCATTATCTATGGTACCTTCAAGGACAGGTAGTCCTCGACTTACAACAGTTCATTTAGTGACCATTAGACGTTACCACAGCACTGAAAGAAGTGAATGATAGCAATAGCACTTAGACTTATATACCACTTTATAGTGCTTTACAGCCCTCTCTAAGAGGTTTACATAGATGATGACCATGTTTTACACTTATGACCGTTGCAGAATCTCCGTGGTGATTTACATTCAGATGCTTGACAACTGACTCACATTTATGACGGTTGCTGTTATCCCCGGGTCATGTGATCCCCTTTTGCGACCTTCTAACCGGCAAAGTCAATGGGGAAAAACCAGATTCTCCTAACAACCGTGTTACTAATTTAAGAACTGCAATGATTCATTTAACAAATGGGGACGAGAAAAGTTGTAAAATGGGACAAAAACAAATTCCTCACTTAGCAACATAAATGTTGGACTCAATTGTGGCCATACGTTGAGGACTACCTGTACTTCAGGGTTCCGATATTAGCATTCTAAGGAGCAATAACAATAAGGAACCTCTGTGGCGCAGTGGTTAGAGTGCAGTACTGCAAGCTACTTCTGCAGCCAGCTGCCTAAAATTTGGCAGTTCAAATCCCACCAGGCTCCAGTTTGACTCAGCCTTCCATCCTTCCGAGGTGGGTAAAATGAGGACCCAAATTGCTGGGGGCAAGATGCTGACTCTGTAAACCGCTTTGAGGGGGCTATAAAGCACTATAAAGCGGTATATAAGTCTAAATTCTATTGCTATTCTAATTATGTTTACTGGGCTGTTCTTGCACAGATGTGGTTGCTGAGTTCAGGCATAATTTTCTATGACAGATCATGGCAAAACTACATTCCTCCACCCACCCCAAATTGTTAAGTTGCTGTTCAATCAAAGTCATGCTCCTGTACCCAGTCTTCCCACAGAGCAACCCCTGGGGAAGCTGCTTTCTCAACAGATCCTTGTAACCCTGACAAAACAACATCATTCGGTTTCACATCAATGGCGCTTTCAACCTTACAGGAAAGTTCTTAGCCAACTGTTAACAGCTGGCTGTGCCAGATGTTCAAATGTGGCTAGTTGAGTAGCCAAGTGTCTCCAAAGAAAGAACTTTGAACCTTACCTCCTCCGCTTCCCCACAACACACGCACATACAATCAGGAGCACAAATCATCTTCATGACAACAACAGGTGTCTGTCTGGCAGAGGTGGATGTTACACAGTTGTGTAACAGAGACAAAGAAAACCACATATTCATGCACGGAGTTGGTCAGTTTCATCTACACCAGAGGTCTCCAAACTTGGCAACTTTAAGACTTGTGGACTTCAACTCCCAGAATTCCTCAGCTATATACCTGATCTACACTGATCTGCAAGAACATTCATTCATCTCTGCCTATGCCTTAGCCTCTGCAAATATTCCGCCATCATTTTTCAAAAATGCTATCAGCAAATATGATCTAAACAGGAAATGCTGATTTATCCCTTTGGAATCACTGGCTCATTAAAGTGTTTTAGCTGATGAGTTTTAGTTAATAATTTGGTTGGGATTATTTTAAGTAACTGAAAGAATCTTAACTTCTGTTAAGAATCTTCATGTATGCAGATAATCATTACACAGGACAGAAAACATTCCCCTAGAAATCATTACAGTATTACTCTCTAGAGGAGTCAGCAAGTTCCTGAAAAAACTCCAAACTGTGAAGTCAAGACGACAGGCCAGAAGGAGGCAAGGACAAAGCACAACCATAACTCTGTCATGAAAACCGAATGGATACAGTCACCACTAATCAAATTCAACTTTAAGGCTGGCTTTATGGTTTGTTTTTTTTAAAGTCAAGAAGGATCACTCCTTGGAATCCAGCTTAAATAGTTAATGGACCATTGTTGGAGAAATGAGTTATTAAAAAGTAATGCTATTATGACTGAAGCATTTGAAAATATGTCTTTTACCTGAACTGCGATCCAGCTGGCATTGACAGAATACTCCCCAAATGGACCGAACCCTGAAATCATAGAAAAAGATTTCTTTTTACCATGATGGCATTTTGTTTTTAGGCACTAACGAGCAGTCTAAATTGGCCGTTTTATAGATCATGTACATCAATATACACCATGTAATTATCGTAGGTCATTGTACATCCTTTCTCTCACCAGGATTGGTTCTCTCTTCCAACTTCCAAACTACACTTTAAAGGAGGTTAAAAAGAATAGGCACCTAATGAACTTTCTCTAAGGATTTGAAGATGAGTTTCCTGCATCTTTTGCACCGCCATGAAATTCTCACTATTTTGAGTTCACGTACTATACTAGTGCAAGGGATTGTTAATTTGCTTTTGGCTTGTGTTGTATGAACTTGGTCACAAAATTCATACACACAATTGGATTTTATTACAATTAAGCAAATCACAGCTTACTATGACGGGCGAACCAGATAGGACATGCACAGTTCCTTGACCCATGACTTTTGCTAAAGACCCATTTTAAAAGTTTGAAAAAAAACCAGACCTTTTCTCCATTACTCTGTTTGAAATGTGATTGATAACAAGTTAGTTAGAACCAGCTACAGAGATTTGCCAAGAACATGATGGAATTCAGATTACACAAGTGCACATGAACAGAGACTTATTTATTAGCCCAATTAATTTCACAGGCAGTTGTCTTTTCCTGGTTAATCAATTTAGTCAGAAGACCAGACTTACATGGTCTGTGTTGTCCTTAAACCTACTTACCCACACACACCCAACCTTGGTCCTGGGCAGGTGGGCATGCTTGCAGTACTTAAAAAATAATGGATACTTTGTTCAATGAAACTTAAGAAAACAGGCATAGCTCTAACTATCTTGGGAATTTCTACAAATTAAGGAAATATATAAGCATCGATGCCTGAAGCTTCCAAGAAGGAAAGGACTTTACATAGCTCAAGGAGAACAAAGTGATTTTCTCTAATTGAAATCATGGAGATCTGTTAACCAGATAGTATATACAGATTTGGCCCAAACAGATCAATAGTTTTCAGAGTCTTTGATGCTTGGTTGTTTTCTTGCAAACGTTTCATTACCAAACCTAGGTATTTCCAACCCTGGACTATAATATTCTCCATTATTAGATCAATAGTTTGCTGTGATCTCACACAGCTCCTTATACATCATGGTTCAAAGTCACCTGATATGGATTGAAAAATATTTTTGAATGTTTATTACATTTCCCCTCAAAGATCCAAATTAGTTTTTTTTCTTCTTCCACAACCTGAAGAGTCTATTTTTTTTTTAAATGTTGTGGTTCTTTAAAGTCCAATAAATATACAGCATTGTTCTATATTGTACTTCTTTATATTGTATGTCTTCGGGAGGAAGAGCAATATAAAATTAAAATGAATGTATTGTCCTCAGCATAACTTTTCACATAAGCATAAATATATCTTGATATTATGCTGGATCAGTTATCCATTCTGCACGCTCTTATGAATGCTTACTCAGAAGTAAATACACTAATCTCCATGGGATTTATTTCAAAGTATTGCACATATATCATAGGTGAATTATCTTGCTCACTTTCGTTGCCTTCCCAACTTTCTTGCTTTGATCTCTCTCCCCACTGTCCTTCTGCCTTGGACAGTGAGATGGATGGGATATAAAGTTAATAAATATAAATAAAATAAGATCAATCACACTCCCAGCCCAAGAGATTGGCAGCATTTACAAGAGGTCAGTCTATTTCCGCTTCAAAGATTTTCAAACTATGTAAAACTGAGGTACAGAGTGACAAGGTTTCCAGTTGCACTAAGACATAATTCAGTTTGTCATCATAGTTTATAAGTCAGGGCTTATGTTTTAGTTAATTCAGCAAACAATGGTTAGCAAATACAGTGTATAAACCCAGTTTATATCTCTAGGATGCATTTCTGTATTAACTATTTCTAACCTCCCAGAGAATTTGTTGCTCAGCAGTTTGTCAAAGAAAACAAAACCTTTCCTTAAATCTATCTGGTGTGAAGTCTTCCATATCGGGTTTTGCACACTAAGCACTTTCTTGGGGAAAAGCAGATTTCCAAAAGAATATAGGTATACAGTATCTGAAACTCAAAGCAAGAATGGCATGCTTTGGCTTTTTAATGAATAACTTTGTTAACCAGCAAGCCATAACTGGTATTTGTAGATGTTCTACCCCAAGTAAAGGTAAAAATGTTCCAGACATTCAGTCACTGTTCGAAGTTACATCACTGAAAACAAAAACGACTTTAGGACCAGTTTTCAAACTTACGACTGCTGCAGCATCCCCATGGTCATGTGGTCAAAATTCTGGTGCTTGGCAACTGGCACATATTTATGACAGTTGCATTGACCCAAGGTCATGTGATCACCATTTGTCATCTTCCCAGACAGTTTCAGACAGCAGAGTCAAAGGGGGAAAGCCAGATTTATTTAACAACTGCAGCGATTCACTGATCAACTCTAGCAAAATGTTATAAAATGGGACACAACTCACTGAACAGCTGCCTTGCTTAGCAACAGACATTTTGGTAGCAATTGTGGTTATAAGTTGAGGACTGTGTGTATTATGCTTGAATAGCTGCCCCATTGCTCCTAGAGCACCAGGTGGAAGAATAAAAGAAAAAATAGCCTATCAGAATAATGGACAGGCATTAAAAATGCCTACATGTAAAAAAAAAAAACTTTTCCTACTTTACCACACAAAACTCTTGGTTACCAACAACAGCATTTTTATCCATCATAGTTGAACACGGTTTCTAAGTCAGGTATGTAAGACACAAAGCCTTATTTCCATTACAAACTATTACAAATAAACACCAAAAAATAAGTAAGTTCTTCATGTCCCAATGATATATGGAAACTAGCATGTATAAATTCCAGAAGCAATTTATCTGGATTGTATCAATGTTAGAGCGAAGAGATACCGAATAATTAAAAACAAGATTTCTAACATTAGATTTCAAGACAAAAGCAAGACACATTTAGAGAAAAGGGGTTGCACATACTATACTGCAATGTGGTTTGAATCATTTTGCTGCCGTTGTGTGAACTCAGCCGCTGCGTTTTGTAAAGCACAATTTATGGCTCAACATGTGGTGTAAATTAAACCTATTGTGGTTCATTGATTATACCATGGTTAAACTAATTCCATTTAGTGCAACATGTGAACTCAGTCAGACTTATTATTTGACCCAGTCACATCCGTCAATATATGCCAATCCCTCAAAGACATTCCCCAAATGGCGGTATTTTGCCAGCATGCCCACTATATATCGTTCTCCATATTCTTTGTTGTCAGGAAGGGGAAAAAAGGTTTTTCACCAAGGTTTCTGTGCCTGATTGTACTCACCAGAGAAAACCACTTAAAGACAAACTGGGTACATCTGTTCTGATATCAAAGTTTTTAATTCTCTAAAAAGGTATGTTCCAAGACTCTTTCCTCTTTTTGAAAATATAAAGTTGTAAACGCCATCTATAATTCCAGGGAACTGGACATTCTACAGGTGCCGGCTACAAGGCACCAAGAAATGAAGAGAAGCCCCCCTTGCTCCCCTCAACCCCCACCCCCCCCAGGCAGAAGGCTCCTTTGTGCTCCCTTCTTTCTTGCTTAACCAAATGATGTTGCTATCAGATAAGAATTCAATAGAGTATTTTGGAATCCCTTTGGGCACCTTCTTACTAGAAGCCACCAAGGCTAATTAGCAGGAAACCAGCTGCTCCCAGCTGCCAGATTTTTATGGGATTAACTTCATCCTGAAGGGAGCTACACGGACATGCACATGTTATTCAGGGCACTTGGCATGAGCTGATGCATCGGAGCATGCCAACGACATAGGTACCAGTCAGACTATTTGAAGATTTTATCCTGATAAGGACACAACGGGTCTGGAAAAAACTGCTTTGCATCCTATATTCCACAGGTGTGTGGCTACTGCATGCCATGGAGCATGAACTGCGGCTTGCCAGAAAGCTCGCATCTCAGCCTCTGCAAGGAGACATCATCGCCTGGCACCCCTGCCAAGAGTTCACTGGACTCTTTCAGCTCCAACTAAGGCTGTATCAGTAAATCCCAAGGGCGTCTCCCTACTGCCACAACTCCAGCCACTGATGGGCAGGGCAGGTGGAGCTGCATCCTTCAGTCAAAAGACTGTTCACCACTCATAGCAACCCCCTTTTGTGCCCCGCAAGCCTTTCAGAGATGGGCCTCTCCTTCCCGCAACTTCATGTCGCCCCTCCTCTCTAGCCCAACTTGCTGTTTCAAATAACCACTGCAGGGCTCTGAGCAAGCTTCAAGCAGTCACTCTTCCTTTGAAAGTAATCCTACTGTTACCAGGGTGTGGTTTGGGGGCTACACTGATTTAGGAGCTCAGGACCCAGAGGGAATCACATGGGGGCGGGGGTGGGTGGGAGAGAGAATGTGACTTCAAGACCTCTTGAATGACTTCAGATTTACCAGCTGCCATCAGACTTGTCTTTTGGGAACAGAAGGAAGGTGTCCAACAGCAGAGAGGGGTAGAAGGGGAGGGGGGAAAAGCTGTCACACAAAACCAATATGCAGATCCCCCACAGGCAAATGTCCACACAGAGTGCTGTACTTCACATTTCATGGGATTTTTCTCCCAGGAGAACAATCAGGTATTTCCCCCTTAAAACATTGGGAGGAGGGACAATATTTACCATATTACCAACAAGTAGTAGCACCACTTTGAAATGATGGCAACACACTTTTTATATCAGAATAACCCCTAACCTTCTGCTAAACAAGTCACACCAGAGGTTGTGCAGTGAGAACTAGCACCAAAAGATCCTCACACATTTTATGTGTATCTTACACACAGAGGGATCCTTTCTACTACTCCTCTCCTCTCCCTTCATCAACCACTTGCTAAGGAGCCTCCTTGCTCATCCGCCCTCAAACATTCATTTCCAATAAACTCAAGTTTTTGTAGAAAACAGATGAAGAATTATGAATAAAAAAAGTATAAACAAACATGACAAAAAGCTTCCCACTAGTTGGCAACAGTCTCTGGGGCCATTATTACAAGAGGGAGAGTTAGCAAGGCTAAGGAAAATTAAAAGAGAATAAAAGATTTACGGGAGAGACAGGCACTGAAAGAGGAACAAGGGGAGCAAGTCATGGGCTGGGTACATTCGTAGATAAATCAAACGGGACCGTTTTTAAGGAAGATTGCATTGCTCGGTCCAGTTAATCCGGAGTATCAATAATCCGGAGAACGAAACATTCAGGAGGGAAGGGGGAAATATTTCAAGCAGAAAACACCAGATCCAGAGTTTAAAACAAACAAACAAACAAACAAACAAAACCAGGACAACCCACTGTTATATGCTTAAAAGAGAAAGTTTGAGGAATAATAAAGGAGGAACAAATTACTCGAAGGGGCGTATTTTACACTATACATCTCCCCGAACCAGCAGGTTCAAGGAATGTCAGGTTCATGCTGGGACCAAAAGAAAAGGGGAACTATTTTGGGGGGTTACTTAATGCGGGGGGAAGACGAACCTCAACCCTCAAACCTTCCACTTCCCTCCCCCTTTGGAATGATCCCACTCCTCACAGCCTCCCCCTTCCTGTTGTCCCCCGCCCTTACCAGTCACCACTACGGGCCGCCGGGTCTTCTCCATGGCTTTGCTTCCTTCGCTCTCTTCTACCCGACCAACTTGAGGCGACTGACTGAAGGAGCGAGCAGCAAACCCGCCCCACTCAGGGCCTAGACCCCGCCCATTGGAGGAGATCGCGTGACCACACCCAGGCCCCACCCACTCCGGGCAGAAAGAGGCGGAGGCACAGCGCTAGGAAGAAAAACCACAGACGAAGATTGTTTGCAAGGCTAGAGTGGCACAGCACACTTATTCCCTTGCTTTTTAATAGTGCCCGTTCTTTCTCAATCTCCTTCACTTCAGTACAGAAGGATAGGAGAGGTTCTGCTCCATCAGCACATCGTCCATGCTAAACTGCACCGATTAATGGCCATGACTTCCAGACCAAAGTCCCTTGGGAGTTGTAGTTAACCTTTAGTCTAATACCATTTTTATTTATTTTATTTATTTTTATTTGTCAGTTGCTTACAAGATAATAGGTATAAGTAAAAACATAGTTATGAATACATGGATACATATAAGAAAAATTAAAAAAAATAAATGTATGGGAATGCCTTTATCCACATACTATCAGATCTAGGCTTCAAAAATTCAGATGAATAGCATATTGTTCTTGGTTCTTTTTGCAGCCTAGATCTATTCAGCTGTATTCTTGCCAAGTTAGAATATCAGTACAATTATTCATTATTGTTACCCTTAGAGAGTGGCAGCATCTCTCTAAAGCTTTGGATAAATATTTTCTAAACCCCACCAAGCTTTATAAGGTAGACCTTTTGCACGCAAAGTATATGCTGTATTGCTCAGCTAACCTAAGAGAAATCAAACTTGTCACAATTGTCTGTACTTTATCTTAGTTACAGTGCTTGTAATAAGCAGCTGAGTCAGCTAACTATGTAATGAAACCCAGCCAATATCATAGCAAGAACAAAGGTTGAGTTCCTGTTACTATTAGCGTATATGGTCTGAAAAATATTTTGAAGCAAACAATTACCAGATACCATTGATCTGCTTGACTACTTTTTCCAGGAAAAACTGCCTGATGTTTAATCTGTATATGTATCCTTTTTCTCTGGCAAAGATCTTCTCAGGTGTTTGCACTAAATGTAAAATGTGTTTATTTCCAAACTTTCATTTAAGAGCTCAAGACAGTAAGATATATTTAACAGGCCCTCTTATTTTTCTCCAGAACAACAAATCTGCCTAAAAGGTTATGCTGAGATAAATCAATGGGGCCCTTCCATCCAGGGAAAGTACACTAGAATCCAGTTCTTCTCACACTGCAACTTTTGCAAACATATGTCTTAAATCAAGGTTGTAAAGATTGGCAATTTCTAACAGAGATATTGAAATGTTCTTTATTAAAACACCTGTTGTTAATGTTTTCACCCACCCATTATGAAATAATTTCCCACTAAACAGTGAGATTCAGCTCACACAAAACAATAAGCCATATGTACGATTGGCTTTTAGTTTTTTGAAAAGTTGACTGAGATGGGATATAATTGTGTTACTTTAAAAAAAATGCTATTAAATTTAGGTGAAAGCACTTGTCAGCTGAATAGGTGATGTATAGTGTGTGTCTTTGAGTCAGTCTTGACTCCTGTTAACTGCTGGGATTAGCCTTGGCAATATGTTTGGACTTGGTTTGTCATTGCTTTTTTTCCTGACCCCAAGTCCACAAATGGCTTTCTGCTTAAAATGAATCTTCAGCAGTGTTATTCAACTTTGGCAACTTTAAGATGTAGGGACTTCAACTCCCATGCTGACTGAGAAATTCTGGAAGTTGAAGTCCTCACATCTTAAAAGTTACCAAGGTTGAAAAAACATTGTCTGGTTGTGCCCTTATGCTTTTACACTATTTTACACCAAAATGGCTCTTGGTTGAATGGTACTATTGGGGAAAAATATCCTAATTAGAGAATGCAGTTGAGAGGAGAATCAGTTACCAAGACAAATAGTGTTTCATTGAAGTCTCTTCACTGAATTTTTTTCCAAGCAGCAGCTGGACAGCCATCTGTCAAGAATTTTTTTCCTTTGGATTCCTACAGTGAACTAAAAGCCACCTTCAGTGACCCTTTTCTTTTCTATGATTCTATGAATAAACCAAAGTTGATTGACTTTTGCAGCTGTCTAAATATATATAAATCTAAGAAAGACATTTCCACTACATTTTTTGCAGTCCGACGTTCTTTTCATGGACTGAATAGATAACCCAAGTCTTTAAAGGGGGGTTGATGCATTCTTGGAGAATATCATTAAAAGCATTAATCTATATATATAAAAGCAAAATACCATATATATATATAAAAGCAAAATTACCACTCACACATCATCACAAAATCTCCAGAACTGTAAAGCCTACAAACTTGAAATTTGGCATGTATGCTCCACTTGGTTTCTAGGTGCTCACTAAGAAAGGATTTTTCAAAATGACCATAATATTTTGTATATCAACACACTCTGATGCTAAGGAATTCTACTCCCCCTCCCCACCTGCAAAACACAAGCAGAGTTTCAGTTTTAGTTTTAGAGCAACAAGCAGCTTTAGTACTGAAGAGTTGACCTAAGCCACGCCCAGGCTCCTTGATCACATAGCAAATACTGCTTCAGTTTCCAAGCAGCTCTTTCTCACACACTGACAGGACACTAGCCAGATGAATACCAATGGATGCTGGTAGGCAGAGGCAGATTTTTTTTCTCCTTATTTTCCTCCCCAAAAACTAAGCCCTTTCACACAGTTTCATAGCAAAGCGCAAGTATCCAGCTAGTGATATTATATGCACCATATTAAGAGATAGTTTGATTATCAAGGTTAGAGTGAAATGTTAAGACATCAATAAAAAATGCTAGATCTCTGATCCAAAGCAGCACATGCATCGTTATTTTGGATAAATTCTCTCAATTTTAATTTCCAATACTGTATGCATCATTTCTGCTAAATTATTGCTATATTTATTTTATTATGCCAGACTATGTTGAATGACATCATAGCAAATTTGTAACTATTTTCCTTTGTCACAGAAAAGGGGTTGCAAAACTCGGAAGTTTTCACCTGTACGATTCTTACAAAGTAATGTTATAAATCCTATAATGTATAGAATTACCTCAAAATATGCATGCACATCATTGTTTATACACGACTACAGAAATTACAGTGTTATTTAAAGTTAAACAAACTTTCTGCTTGATTGCAGGCAAGAGAAAACACAGAAACTCTCCACACACAAAAAAATGATATTGCACATGTATAAAATAAGCCCTGGCAGGCAAGCGCAAATCCTTGCTCCGCCAGAGGGAAACAGAAGATCCCAGTTATGGCTTGCATTGCATTGTGGGTACTATTACACCCCACTCCCTCCCTTCGAGGCAAGCGCTACAGTAGAGATAAAATACTGTACGGCTCCTTTAGGGTTGGATTTCAGGAGCCTCGACGGAAGCTTCTCATTGGTCGTCCGGCATTATATGCTGATTGGCTGTAGAACTAAGTCTTGGCTTAAGGCGGGCGGAAGTCCAGCAGGCGGAAGTAGAAGTTGACGTTACTGTGGCATCGCAGATAGAAGGATGGTGAGACTTGCGAATGGGGAAAAGGGAGCCAAAAATATATATGTTTCTGTTTTAGCACAAGGCTTAAGAATACGAATTAAACTTATCGAGCCTCACGGTTACTTAAGGATAATTGGGGCTACTTATCCCAGCACCATTTAGGTTAAGAATAATTGTGTGCTGCCCTTAAGGAAGCTTGCTCTCCAGGCATGAATTTAGGATCGCCCCTTTGTAAAATGTGGCTAGGCTGTTTTTCTTACTTCGTGAGTAGGATTCACTGAGTAGCAGCATGGGTTGCTGAGTTTGAGCTTGGGCTAGGATTATGGAACTAAAAGCAGGGTAAAGAATCGGGGGCCAGCTTGTTTTGTGAAAGAGAGTACTTTTTGCATGAATCACGAAAATGAAATTGTTATTAAACTGTAGATATTTAATTTGATCTATAGCTGTTTGTTTTTATGGTGCTGCTTTTTTATAGTTATAAAAAGCCTTGACTGGAAGAAATGTCTATTAGAGATTCGTTTAAAGCATCTAAAATTAGTGTTACTGTACCTGCTAATATTACTCTTGATTATTTTATGGTTTACAATGAAGATAATTGAAGGGTTTTTCTGGAAATATATCTTGCCTTAGCATGAGCAAAAAGATGGTGTTTGTAAAGCTTCATATCATCATCATCTGTTTATGATGTAGGATTAAATGCAGTTTTGGTCTGTTGGCCAAAGAAATACTATTGATGTGGGATTAAATACAATTTTGGTCGTCCATCGTTCTTAATTTGACTTCTTCCAATATGGTTCTAGAAATTGAGACTATGTTGATCTAGTTTTCAAAATATAAAAACTATTATTGGATTAATACCATTATGGCTAACTGAATTTGGCAGTGAAAGGCTTGATCTGCTGGTTTATGGAGAACTCTTTAGTCTAGCTAGCTGCTTAAAGGAAAGTGGTGAAAGGATCTTTTTTTCATAAACATTAGAGCTGAGGGATTGGTTGAAACTTATTTCCATCTTAAAATACCTCAAACTAAGAATTTGTCAGTGGTTGCTAGCCATGAAAACCTTGATCTTCAGAGATAGTCCATTTGAAAACAACGTGCTGCTGATGAACACACAATAAAACAAGGCAATTATCTTTCTGTTATGTTGATGCTGTTGATGTTTTGTGGAGCATAATGGGAATAGGCTACAATAGGAAGATGGTTTTTGATCCAGATGCCATTTCTACTTTTGTTGAGAGCAGGAGGAGTACTTCACAGTGTAAGGCAGTCTCCTTACAAGAGGGACAGCAAATATTGTAAAAAAAAAAAAAAACCTACATAAGATGAAATTGCTCTGGCAGCTTATTTATACACTGGGTATGTTTCTCAAGCTGTTGCAATTTCTCTATTACAGCTTCCACTATCCTTGCTGAAAACGGCACAGAACCACCCAATGGTAAGTTATTAGACTTGGTTATTAGGATCAAAGTGTAAGTCTTTTAATTGTAAAGAAAGCTTTTGGGAAGTTTCAAAGTACAAGTGGTCCTCGACTTATGATCACAATTGAGTCCAAAATTTATGTTGCTAAGTGAGACATTTGTTAAATAAATTTTGCCCTGGTTTACAACCTCTCTTGCCACTTGTTAAGTGAATCATTGCAGTCATTAAGTTAGTAACATGGTTGTTGAGTGAATCTGGCTTCCCCATTGACTTTCCTTGTCGGAAGGTCGCAAAAGGGAATCACATGACCCCCTGGGACCCTGCAACCATCATAAATATGAGCCAGTTACCAAGCATCTGAATTTTAATCACATGAGAATGGGGATGCTGCAACAGTCATAAGAGTGAAAAACAGTCATAAGCCACTTTTTTCAGTGCCATTGTAACTTTGAACGGTCACTAAATAAACTTTTGTAAGTTGAGGACTACTTGTATTTGCTGTAGCTCTTGATGCTTTTTATGACTTCTATCTATTATATAACTTATGTTAGGATCAGATAATGACCTGCAAATATTTAATGCTTAGCAAAGCTGTTGTTCCAATTAGTGTCTAAAAATAGAAATTTGCTAACAGTGCTTTGATTTTTTTCAAAGGAAAAAAATGTAGTAGTACAATATTAGAAAACAGTATTCCTTTGGCCAATTTATTGTACATTCTGTTTCCATATCTATTGGCCTGTAAAGATTTTCAATAGTATAAATAAGCAAAGCAATGCATTTATATAAAATACTTTTAAAATGTAAGCACTCTGCATTTATTTTAAACCATTCTTTATATGCTATATTACAAATATTTTGCTGGGTAATCTAAAATATAAAGATATATAACATGTAGAAGACCAATAATACAATTTTTTTTAATCTTTTCAAAGAGGAGAACAAAGTTTCCAGAATTAATTATAACAAAGAGAAGCAATCTGAAAATGTTAAAATGAAAATACTCTTTAATGATATATTAATATATAATATACACTGTAGTGTTCCTGAATATCAAACTTGCTCATTTAGTGGCCCATAGGTGGACAATTTTCAAATAATAAAAGGTGCTTAATAGTGTGATTGAAAGCATGCTAATTTAAGTGGTGTTATAACTGATAAACTGTTCCATTCCCAGAGATTTTGAATGGCTTGCAGTGTTAATGCCACTTGTGATGCTGGTTTTGAACTATAAAATTTTGCATGGATCTGCATTTGTGTACCTAAGAGTTTTTCCTACTCCAGTCTGAAACTAATCTGACCTATTAGATCCATCCAGAGAAAAACATAAATAAAGCAGGAGGTATTGCTTCTCAGTGGATCCGGGGGGAAAAAGCATAAAGAGAGCAGAAGATACTGCTTCTAGTGGCAGTACCAGTTTTCTGGAAAAGTCTCTAAGATATCAGGTTGCTGCCATCCACCATATAGGAAGTTATCAAAGATAGATCCATTTTCAACCCCCAGTGAGTCCCTCGCCAGATTCAGCTTGGAGGTATGCAAGTCTTTAAAGGTGACACCTAATGCCTTCAGTTGCAACTAAATCTGGCAGCCAGTACAGTTCCTACCAGGGACAGCCAAACAAAATCCTTATATTGGTCCTCACTGTTTCTTTTGCTTACAGATAGAGGGGGCTTTTAGCTATTAGAAAATACTTAATTGCTGATGAGGTACAAAAGCATGCCCAGACTGTACACGTCAGTTAAATTTATCAGTCTAGTAGTACAAATGCGCAGCTATTATATTTTTACGTGTGTTGTGAAAGCATCTCTCAAATTCACCAAACCCAACCAACATTATCCTAGTTGTTGTGCGTTAATCTACTGTGGTGCTTAAAAGTTTGTGAGTCTTTTTGAATTTTCGATATGTAGCTTTGGATTATTTTCCTCAATAAATAAATGGACAAGTGTCATGTTTTGGATTCATTTGTTGGGTTCTCTTTAGTTTTAGAAAATATGGAGAATACGTGTTTTAGGTACATTTATGCAGAAATATTGGCAATTCAAAAGAGTTCACAAACTTTTAACAACCACTAAATGAAATGCATAGTCCTATGTATATGTGTCCCTGTTTTTTCAGCTTTAGAAACTAGTCCCTCGTGGATATTCACTGGGCCCTATGCTGTTTTGTACCAGCACTCCCAAGTTCCAGGTGTTCCCATCCACTCTGAAGCAATGACAAGAACTAGGCTGAAAAAATACTATTTAAAAATCCAATTGCAGTATGTGAAACAGTCAAAACACTAAAAATTATAGTATATTGACGTAAATGTCTCCTGAAGAAGTTTCTTGGATGAGAAGTGAAACATCTTCAAGGAAAAGTCCAGTTGCCTTTTGAAAAAAAAAAAATGCACCCTTGATGCACATGGCCTGTTTTGTTTCAGGACTGGAACATTCAAAGTTGTTCTAAAGTCACCCCTCTAATTAAATACTCCTTTGAAACTGAATTTCTTCTTATATTGTCTGTTTTGCTTTTCCAGCTGGTGGAACTCAAAAATGGTGAAACTTACAACGGTCACTTGGTTAGCTGTGATAACTGGATGAACATCAATCTCCGAGAAGTTATCTGTACATCAAGGGTAAGGACAGCTATGCTTTTCTGTTATGGATGACGACTGCCAGTTTTTAGAAAGTAGGAGGACAGAAATAAAATCAGAAGAATGACCGTGTAGAAAACAATTATATGGGTTTTAGGAATTGCTTGAACTTTGACCTTTGTTGCTGCAGTTAAGCCAGATCACCATGGTCACCATTTCCCATCAATTTTGCTTGTTAGAAGCTGGCTCAGAAAGTCACAAATGCAATCATGTGCCACGAGGGCACTAGTAAGTGCGAGGACCAGTTGTACATCGTATTTTTTTCAGTGCCATGTTAACTTTGGTCATATTAAGCAAATAAGGCATAAGTCGAATGCTACCTATAACTCAGTCTTGGTGATCCTAGTTCTGTTTCTGAATATTTTATATTTGTACCAATAAAGGAGAACATTTGTAGCTCAGGGTTAAAATGAGATCTCCTTGGTGCTGTCTCAGCTTGCTTATTTACTTGCAGATGTTTCAATATCCAAACCATGTAACATCATCAGCGCTAGTAAGGAGTGCTGTTTGCTAAGGAGTTTATATTCTGTGTGGGTAGTCTTAGAGCAGGGGTGTCCAACCTTGGCAACTTTAAGACTTGTGGACTTCAACTCCCAGAATTCCTCAGCCAGCTTTGCTGGCTGAGGAATTCTGGGAGTTGAAGTCCACAAGTCTTAAAGTTGCCAAGGTTGGACACCCCTGTCTTAGAGGTTCTATGGTTGGGCTGTAAACAGCCACACAGACAAAATATAAACTCACAGCAAACAACACTCCTTACTAGCACTGATGATGTTACCTGATTAGGGTAATGAAACGTCTGCAAGAAAAGCACGCTGAGAGCACCAAGGACCCCTTATTTTATATTTGCTAGTTGCCCACTAGGTGGTGCTGTCAGCCTGACTTCTCCCTCCAGATACCAAATTGGCCTGGCCTTGATAGCCTTTTGGGGGGAAAAAAAAACATTTTGCTTCTCGACAGAGAGAAATTTGAGAGGGAAAAACAACATTTGGTTCAGAAAGAAGAAAACATAATATTAATGGGTCACAAACAGTGGGAAGGCCGTGAGAATTCTCCCTTTAAAATAACTGTAAAATAACTTCTTTAAGCCATTTTTTTAATATGTCAAAAAACAACTTTCAACATACATCTGACATAAGGAACATTCTTATTTTTGGAGAACTCAAATATTTGGCGTATCTTTCCACGATACTGATTTTTAATCAGACCATTGTTTTGTAAAAAGATAAGGAATATAAATCCATATAATTCAACATTCAAAATACTCTCAGGCTGCTGAGAGTTGACAATAGTCTGATGCTGCATCCTTCTTCCTTGTGTATTTTCTTGGAAAGGATGGAGACAAATTCTGGAGGATGCCTGAATGTTACATCCGTGGCAGCACCATCAAATACCTGCGAATTCCTGATGAGATCATAGATATGGTGAAAGAAGAGGTGGTCTCCAAAGGCAGGGGCCGTGGTGGGATGCAGCAACAGAAGCAGCAGAAAGGTCGTGGCATTGGTGGCCCTGGGCGAGGTAAGTCCTCTATTTAATCTTTGGAAACTGCTTTCCTTGGTCATTAAAATCTCAACACTTGGAGCAGTGGGGTTGAAAACTTCCTGAATGATCCCATTCAAACATTACACTAAGCCATAATGTGTTGCTTTTAGGTAGGATTTTGTTTGAAGCCATAACGTGGTTTAGTTAGGAAATTCTGGCTAAATTAAGCCTGACTAAGCAAAGCTATAAGTCTTACCCATTCACCTCTGTTTCAATAGGAGCTTAGCTCCATAGCAGGAATGCAATTCAGGCTCAGAATGGTAAAGCAATTCTGCAGCTATTCAGGCTCTGGCCAATGTAAGGGATTGGTTTACTTTCCCCTTGCTTCAGTTCTTATACCAAAGTGTAGGATACAACTTTTCAGTAAATCTTGGTAACCTAGCTGATGTTACATCTGGAATATATTACATTTCACCTTTTTAGTATTTAGGGCAGTTGTCAGGAGAGGTGGAGTGTTCTGTTAGTACTTCTCAGAAGATTTCCATAAATATTAAAGTCATCCAACCGTGAACTCCATAAGTGAAGTGCTGTGTGAAGTTCCTTTTCATCTGCCCTACTTGCCAGCAGTTTATCAGATCATCATAACAGATAACAGATAATCAGAATTGGAAGGGACATTGTAGGTCATCTAGTCCAACCCCCTTCCCCAAGCAGGAGACCCTACCCCATTTCTAACAAATGGCAGTCCAATCTCTTCTTGAAAGTCTCAAGTGATGGCGCTCCCACAACTTCCGGGGGCAACTTCTGTTCCATTGGTTGATTGTTCTCACTGTCAGAAAGTTTCTCCTTATTTCCAGGTTAAATCTCTCCTTGTTCAGTTTCCATCCATTATTCCTTGTCTGGCCTTCGGGTGCTTTAGAAAATAGCTTGATCCCTTCCTTTCTGTGGCAGCCCCTGAGATATTGGAACACTGCTATCATGTCCCCCCTGGTCCTTCTCTTCACTAGACATAATTTGAAGAAGAGGAAGACCTTTTTATTTACTCCATCCCCTAAATCATCTGTATCTATTTGTGTCTCAGCTTGGCCGTATTTCCTCTGAGGAGACTTGAGAGGGCAAAGCAAATGTTCTTCCAATTGTCATCCCCCCCTCCCCCCAATGTACTGCAAGTTTCAAGGCAGAGTACATTCCTGCCTTTTTGTTAGCTGCATATAATCGGCATAAGATTTGTTTAAAAGATAAATCATTAGTATCCTAACTCAAAAAGCCTTCCCTGGAGGCATTTGGAAGATCACACATTACTTTCCTAGGACATTAGAAGAGCAGTAACTCTCAATGGCACTGATAATTTGGCTCAAGCTCTCATCAATCAGTTAATCAGTGGAATAGCTTAGTTCCAGAAGCTGTGGGTGCTTCTCTCCTTAAAATGACTGGGCAGCCATTTATCCAGAACAGTATAGGTCTCTTGCTTGAGCATTCTTTCTCTTAATATCAAAAGTTGGAGAGCAAGTAGGAGGAGGCAGCGATTTAGGAGTTTCTTTAGCCTGGATGCATGTTTCTGACACCTATTGGCAACAGGTTTACTGGATTTTTTTGGTCCAGCAAAATTCTTCCTACAATATGGAGCATGCATTGCTAAGTGCTGGCCTAGAAATCAGGCGATGGTGAGTTCTAGTCCTGCCTCAGGCATGAGAGCTGGCTGGATTGCTTTGGGCCAATCACTCTCTTAACCCATCCCACCTTACACGGTTGTTATGGGGAAAAGAGAGGAATATTTATGCCCACTGCCTTGAGTAACTCATAAAGTAAATTAAAGTCGAGATAAAAAATAAATTTAAGTGGCTTATTCAGCAACCAATTGTTAAACAAAGCGCCTGAACCCTGACACTGTGTTGATCAGTACCGGTCATAAAAACCTGGCAGAGATTGATCTCGGAGAGCTCTGGTTGATATGTACTTGCTCCTCATGGTGTGTGATGTGGGGTGGTATTGTCTCCAAGTCCCTCCCTGAGATAATGCTTCCCTTTCTGTTTACAGGAGTGTTTGGAGGTCGTGGTCGAGGAGGAATCCCAGGGAGTGGCCGAGGACAGCAAGAAAAGAAGCCAGGGAGACAAGCAGCAAAGCAGTGAGAACCTGAACGGTGGCCAGGGAGTGCTCTCCGCCCAGATGCTGTGTCATTGGGACATACTAGTTTGCTGTCTCCCCTTAACAAAACAAAGTTCTACTTTTTAAAAAATGTGAATAACTGGGATATTGGACATCTTATGAGGGTTTACACGTGTTTTACCACTCAAACATGTAGTTTAGCTTCTGTTTGAGTGGGCACCGATGGAGAGGGCTCAACTGACTCCCCTCTTCTTGGAATTACTAAATGACTAGCTTAGCCAAGTTCACATTTTTTGAAATTGGAGAGATAATGTGCAGTTTTTTGTGTGTGAGCAGTTTCATTCTAATTGATAAACCATGAAATGCATTTAAGCAAGCAAAAAATGGATTGTGTTGTGAAGATTTGCAATCCTGGGTTCTTGGCAGCCAAAATTCCCAGAATTTAGCAGCTGGGGAGTGAATTTTGGTTTTGCCTCCTAGCTGGGGTGAAGAATTAAAGCAATGAAACAACTTACCTCGCGATCTTTTTATTGTCTAGCGAGATAATTTTTTAAAGAATTGGACTACTTTGAAGAGGGAATTCAACAACTTTGCCTTTCAAAAGCTTACTTTTTCGCCCAGTTTGAGAAATAATACTTTCAGTGACCTATAGAGACTGTTTTCAGTGCTGAATTTCTGTTTTAAACAACTGAAATGTGGCCTCCCTTGCCCACATGGAGCAGCTTTTCTGTAGCCCAAAAAGAGAACACCCGTAACCCATGGCAAGCCTTAAACTAAGGCAAGATTTAGAAAAAGCTGTATTTCAAAGGTTTGGATCAAGATGCTGGGCTCCATCTGTCCTGACTAATTTTGCTAACGATCCATACATAATAGGAAGTGAAATTTCACAAGTTCCACACACACAATACGCTTCAAAGTGTCCTAAATGGAATTAGGTGCCTCAGCTGAAGAGGGAGGTAAAGATTGGAGTTCAGATGACAGTTTCAAAAATACCATTTTAGAAGCAGCACTTAACATAACCCATTAGTCAATACTGATTTAAAAACAAAAACAAAAAGCAGCTGCAATATTTTGGGTAAAAACATTTTTAAATGTTTTTGGCCTGCTGTCTGTTACAGGTGGAATAAAATTTTATCTGTTACTGTGTGTGTATGTTTTAGAAAAGGGGGTGGCAATGTTAATGAGCGGGCCTGTGAAAATGTTATCCAGGTATAGTAATCACACTCAAGAACAGGCAAACTTCCTTTTTTCTGGCCTGTACCGGATTTCTTCTCTTGCATAGCATCTTTTTCCTCTTGGAACAGATCTTGTTTTGCTTTCTTTCGTTTGAAAACTCCAAGGGAATGTTGTCTTGTTTTTAAGGCCTCCTTTTACTTCTGTAGGAAAATGGGACGGCACCTTTTCTTACGGATGGGAAAGACAGGATTCACCTGGGAGTCTATTTGCTGTGAAAGTTATTACAAGTAATCCTCAACTTATGGCCAGTCACAACGGACCCTACCCCCACCCCAATGGTTTTTATGACCCGGATTTGAAGTTCCAATGGCTGCTTCCTACCCCACCAGTCACCTGACTGAATTTTGGGCACTTAGCAACTAGCCTAGTCGTTGGCAGCATCTTAATGTTCATATGACCACTATTTTTATTTTTTTTGCCGGAAACCGGCATCTACCACTGGTTTCTGGCAAAACAACACCCATTGTGGAAAATGGGTTTGCTTAATGACCACTGCAAAAAAAACTTTAAAACAGGGTTGGTCACATGAGTGTGTCTACTTACAACCGTCATGACATACAATGAAAATTCCGTTCCATGACGGTTATAAGTTGGGGACTGACTTATCTGTATATGATTTTTGGTTGGGGGCGGGGGGTTGGCAGGGCAAATGCAAATAATGATTGCAGAAAATTTCATTCTTTCCCAGCCAGAATCTGGTGTTGCCACCATTTCTTGGTGTTGTGCCATACCCGTCATCAGACGTTGGCGATCCTGTTTTTATCAGCAGCCACATGAAAAAGTGCTGCTAAGTTTTGTCCCTTAAATTTGGGAGCCATGATCTTCTTCTGCCTGGACCTCGTTTGCCTTCATTATTTCCTTGGAGGACTAAGTGAAGTAGGCCGTATTTTTCTGGATGTCGCATCCCATGTCCAAAATATTTTAACTTTCCCTTTTTTTATGGTTTGGATGATTTCCCTTGGCTTTCCCAGGCGGCTTATCACCACTTCATTTCTGATTTTGTCAAGCCAGCTTATGTGTAACAGCCGTCCGTAAATCCACATTTCAAATGCTACCACCTCTTACCGTTCTCTTAACCTGGAAGGCCTTGTTTCTGTGTGCGAGGCAATGGGGTTCCAGGCACAATACGGTCTCTCTCCTGTAAGCAAACTGCACCACTTGGCATGACACTCAAGGAAAACCAGCTTCTCTGTTGTTCTTTCCATGGCTGGTGAACAGACAGTTGGCCTTTGGGTTTTTTTTTTGGGGGGGGGGGGATAGGTGCCTCCCCCAAGAGCACTTTCTTCACACTTGCTTTTGCAGGCCCGGTGCTGGCTCAGCTTATGCTATGACTCACTCACTCCTCCCCAGATCTGCGTCTAGAATAGCTGCACAAGAGGAGGAGCTGTACAAATACTTGGAAGCCTGCGCTAAGTAACTAAAAATAATTGTGTCTCAATCCTTCCCTCCCTCCCTTATTTTTATTAATGTTGTTCTTCCTTTCCTGATGCATTGTGGTTAGCCGCCACAGCCTAAAAAGCCTTCAGGCTGTGCTCCAAGGAAACTGCAGTTTGAAAATACCCAGTAGAAAGCTCACCCTGAATCTTGGAGTACAGCAGGAGAGAGAGAGAGTTCTGCCCTTGTTCTTGGCACCTGCTCAGCCTCAGCTGCTTTGCCTGTCTTGATGAGATGCCCACAAAAGCAGCAGGTGGATGTTGCTATATACACGAAGAGGCCACCCGCTTAAATCAAGGAGTAAGATGTTTTCCAGGCCTCCTCCACCTGGGAAGAAGCCTTGCTTGGCCACTTCAAGCATCTTTTCTTCAGCGTTGGTCAGGCCAGGTGCATCAAGCTTGTAAAAAGTATTTCCCTTTGTTGAAATTCTAGCAACTGAAATGCAAACATGGAGATTCTCAGTGTCATCCAGGTCATGGTTGCCCCAAAGGTGCCTTTCAAGAGGCAACTGGAATTTCTGGTTTTTCTTTGAAGACATTTCGTTTCTCATCCAAGAAGAGCTGAAGAAGCTTCTTGGATGAGAAGCAAAATGTCTTCACAAAGAAAAACCAGAAAGTCCAGTTGCCTCTTGAAGAAAGCCCCTTTGGGTTAGCGATGGAGAATTTAAGAGGCTGTTGAGTAGAGCTGGATTATTTCCCTTTGTTCTCAAATCTTGTTGACGACAGTACAGGTAGCCCTCAACTTACAACAGTTCTTTTAGTGACCTTTCAAAGTTACAACAGCACTAAAAAGTGACATGACTGTTTTTCACACAACCATTGCGGCCATGGTCACATGATCAAAATTCAGATGCTTGGTGACTGATTCATATTTATGACCATTGCTGGGGTCATGTCATCCCCTTTTGCAACCTAACAACTGTCAATTTAATAACTTGAGGGATTCACTTAACAACTGTGGCAAGAAAGATCATAAAATGGGGCAAAACTCACTTGATAAATATTTCACTTAGCAATAAATTTTGGGCTCATTTATGGTCGTAAATCGAGGACTACCTGTAGAAAACCAAAATTTATTTCCTTCAAGATACTAGTAGTCAGCAGAGTAATCTCCTTTTTCTCCTGCACTCCTTGGAGGCCAGTACAGCACAAATTAAGAATACTGGAAGGAACACAAGCAAAAGGACTTGTGAACCAGCTGTAAAATGGTCTCTCTGGTAGAGAGATGTTGAAAATAAAGCATAAGTTGAACTGTCCTTGTTTGGTCAGTAAGTTTTTAAGTTTAACTGAAGCATCCAGGTGGGTTGAACAATGGAGGACAAGCTGTCTGGAGTGGTGTGAAGCTAGCCCTTGTCCCAGCTTCTAAATTGTGATGCGGAAAACGGATCTTTTAACAACTCAAGTAAAGATAGATGCATTTACACCAGGAAAAAGTTGGAGATCTGGTCAAGAGTACATTTCTGTCTTGCCAATCCAAAAAAACTGGATTTAACTGTCCCAGAAGGATTTATTGACAACCCCCGAGCCAGTCAGATACTGTGTTTCCCCGAAAATAAGACCCAACCAGAAAATAAGACCTAACATTTTTCAGGATGCTCGTAATATAAGCCCTACCCACAAAATAAACCCTGGTTAAGATCATCAGCCAGATGGACTGCATTTAGTTACCGTATTTCCCCCCTAAAAATAAGACCTAACTGGAAGCCCTAATGCGTCTTTTGAAGCAAAAAATTAATATACAAGCCATTTATTTTTGGGGAAACACAGGTAGCTGGGTGACCTCAGGGACCCCTCCTAAGGGCTATATTTCTTGAGCAGCCTTCCCATGTAAGTCCATCCATGTTGTGCTCTTAACCTTGAATGTGTGCATCTTAAATCAAAGGGGTGACTAAGAGCACACCCAGCTCTTTTATATCCAGTTCTAAGTATAGTGCAGTAGTTGGCTAAATGTCAACTAAGTACAAGGCTCCAATAACCTTTAGGGCTGGTACTGAACTGGAGGGATGATGAGGTTTGAAAGGCATATGACATGGCACCCTTTGGCTTTGAGACAAAAAAGGTTCATAGGTTTGCCTTTGGAGTTCCACACAGTAGCGTTGTCTTTCTGTTGACCAGCACCAAATTACTGAAACAATCAATGAATGAAATACAGTAGAGCTTTAGTTCAACAAACTGCTCTAGAAAATAGGATGAGGTGAAAAATCTTTTAAAAGAAACGCAGAAACATGAATTTCTGAACTGCTGTTTTTCTTTGCAACTCCCCAACCCCAATTTTAAGAGCAGACTTTTAAAATATCCCTTTTAATTCCAAAGTGCAGTGGTGTGGCACTGATATATGCTTGTCAGGTACTGTTTAAAGGTCTTTGGGAGAAGCAGTGCAGATAGTCTATTGCCTAAGTTTCTAGCTCTCATGTTTTCTGACTCAGAATTTCTAAGAACTGGTTATCTAGTTCATTTGCTCTTGTTTTATCCTTACTATTAATCAGTTTTGAATCAGCCTTTAAAATGTTGCATATTTTATGTGTGTTATCACATTCATGAGCGGCAATCCAACATCCGTAACATACAGAAAGAAAAGTAGGGATTTGGCTCTGATGGCCCAATAGGAAACTTTTTAAGAAGAAAATGACATTGATTGTGAACTGCAAGCACCTACTACCTTTTGTTAACTTTTTGAAAATACATTTTAAAAATAAAAATATTCATCGTGGGCTTAATTACCAAGATTTATTTTGCATGTCTTAAAAGTTCCAAATTACAAACTGCTGTACAGATAGTCCTTGACTTACGACTACAATTGGGACCAGAATTTATGTTGCTAAACAAGGACATTATTAAATGAGTTGTGCCTGATTTTATGAATTGAATGCTTTATTTAGCCAAGTGCAGTGGTGGGATTCAAATAATGTAACAACCGGTTCTCTACCCTAATGATTTCTTCCAACAACCAGTTCATCAAACTGCTCAGAAAGTTAATAACCAGTTCTCCCAAACTGGTGCGAACTGGCTGAATCCCACCATTGGCCAAGTGTGAATAGACACACAAGAAATTTGTCTCTGGTACAGAAGCTGCAAAGCACCAGAATAATAATAGTACCAATAGTAGGGGAATGACCTTTTTAATGACTTTTTTGGTCATGTTTGTTAAATGAATCACTGAAGTTATTAAGCAAATCCGACTTCCCCAATTAACACTTCTTGTTAGAAGCCAGCTGGGAAGGTCAGAACAACAATCAAATCACCCAGGAAGCTGCAGTCATTTTAAATACACATTGATTGCCAAGTGCCCAAATTTTTATCAAGAGACTGTGAGGATGTGGCAATGGTCATAAATGCAAGGACTGGTTGTAAGTTGTTTTTTTGACTGCCATCTGACTGCCATTCACTAAGCGAAGGGTTATAAATTGAGGACCACCCATATTGTCTCATGATAATATTATGTTAGAACTTTGTATCTGTGCCTATGGTGGATTCCCAAAACGTCACAGCTTGGGGCAATATTTGATCCCAAGAGGTCCTTATGGCTTCAATAGAACCTTGCCAGACACCATCACCAATTATTGCCAAACTTTTGAGAGATGGGGGGAGGGTTGAGCTGGAAACGCCTGTGTTTTAATTACTGGGTGCCTCTGCAATTAAAACTAGAATTCTGATTGAAGCCAGGCCGGCTTTCCCTCCCTCCCATCGCAACTGCTCTCATCCCTGGCAGCAATCCAGGAGAGAGGCCTGCAACAGATTAAAGGCCCTGGAAGCTCTCTTAACCACCTCCACTGGGAGGGAGGGGGCTGGTGCAACATGTGCACAAGGAGGCCCAAGGCTGGGTGAGAATTTGCCATGGAGAAGGTTGCTCCTTGAAAACTTGCATCAGGATACTGTGTATTGGGGCTGGAACACTTGCATCCATTTGGAATCTGAATACCTTAACGGGGGTGGTATCCCACATTAAAAGGAGGCCCACATTCCTGCAACAGCAATTGGGGCCCTCCCGAAACCTCTAAGGCAAGTTGTGGGTGTGCCCCACATGTCACAAAGGTTTAAGGGCGGCCTCTGGTTCAAGCTACCTTAGTATTTCCACAAAGCTCCCCAACCGATGATTGACAGTGCAGAAGGATCACAAATATCTAAACTCTGAAAGATAACAAAGGCTTCTTGATTAAGTTTTGGTATATATTTCTCCTGCATATTCATAAAACTTTTTACAGCGTTTCAGCAGCCTCAGTTTCCATGTCTAACTTCCCCATGTTCCTTCCCTTTAATCTTGATGAAAAACACAAGGGCTGCGTAATAGTGTAAGATCCCTGCAGGATGCTAACCAGTCCTATATCAGGCACAAAACAGGAACGGATTGCCACATGGGCAAAGGAAGATCTGGGAAAGCTGATAACTTGACAAGCAGTACATAAATTTTAGAAGTTGCCTTAAAAAAAAAAAACCTTTGTGTAAGGTCCATCCAAGTATGCATAAATGACTTTTTCTAGCCACACCTTTAGTACAAGACTCACAAATGGGATATTTTTAGGTTGGGAAGGCAAGGAAATGGTACAGTATCTTCTTTTTTGCCCGCTAAACACCAGTACAGGTACATTTGGGGGTGGGGGGGGGCAGGGTAGGGGACTGTTTTATATCACATGGAAAGTGTGAACCTGTCTGTCCGGCCACAAAACCTGTCTTAGCTCACTAATTATGGAGTAGTTGGTATTTTCCCCAGAACAAGGGTGGAGCCTGGGAAGGCTTTATTTAGGACTTAGGACTTCCTCGCCCTAAATGGCTGAGTCTTGCCTGTGTCCTTTGATTCCTTATTCTCTTAGAATCTGTAAGTGGAAAAATACTCCAAAGGGCATAGAACAAATAGGTCCAACATAATTCCCCATCTCACCTCCACCCCTCTGGAATGGAAAGATGGGGAGAAATACAGTATATTTGTCTTTTGGAGCAAAGAAGATCTGCAGGTTTTTAGAGATGATGTGCCCCACCCAAGATTTTGATAATCTCACAACCTGTTAAGAGATTGTGGCCATCTTTTACTTGGGCTTCCCTCAGCAAATTAGAATATTTATGACACACCTCTTGCAAGTGTGTTTTAATTTTTCCATGCACCCTTTCAAATAAAATTTGACATATCTACCCTGGGATTGTATGTTGGAAGGGACTACTAACCCAGTTGTTTCAACTTTTAAGATGGATGGACTTCCAACTCCCAGAATTCCCCAGCTAGCAGCTGAAATCCCATCTTAAACTTTTGAGATCGAAAAACACTGATCTAATCATCAACATAGACTAAAACAGGGGTGTCCAACCTTGGCAACTTTAAGACTTGTGGACCTCAACTCCCAGAATTCCTCAGCCAGCAAAGCTGGCTGAGGAATTCTGGGAGTTGAGGTCCACAAGTCTTAAAGTTGCCAAGGTTGGACACCCCTGGACTAAAACTATCTCACTCTCTGGCTGCCCTTACATATCACCAAGAATTTATAAACTATGGTTTGTGGTTTAGTATGAGTTAGTTGCAGCTTATTCAACAAACTGCTGTAAGCAGGATGCATATAAGGTGCGTGCCTAAGGTAAATGAAATATATATTTCTGATTGGTATGTGAAATGAGGGAATAAAATCTGAGCCCCACTTAGTCCAGTCCAATTCTGGAGAGAAAACATTTTGTCCAGATGTTGAGCTATAATTCTGAGTATCCCTTACAATTTCTCATCTTCGTTAGGGCTGCTGAGATAACATCTGGCACACCACATGCCTGGATTGCCGGAGCAAGGATCTTCCACATATGACTACAGGATTCTCTTTTCCCAAGAATAGTTTCACAAGGAACACAAATCATGCTTTTTTTTTACAAAAAATACAATTATTGCCTAATACTTTTCTGTCAGATTTCATGGTTGCTCAACAGATCATAATCACCACTAGCATATAAATAATAAAGCCAACAAACACCAGCCAGTAGCATATTACCTGCTTATAAGCATTTTAAACTGTTGTTCCTCTAATGCAGGGGTGTCCAACCTTTCACCTTCCCTGGGCCACATTAGAAGATGAAAATTTGGTTTGGGCCGCACATATAATAAATTATTATAAAATAATTATATAATAAAATGATATAATAAATAATAAATTATTTTTATTATTTATTATTATTTATTAAAAATATTTATTTTTATTAATTTTCCGGCCAAATTTTGCGGGGGAAGAAAGCTCGCCCGCCTCACGCCTACCTCTCCTGCAAATGGCCTGGCTGGATGCGGCAGGACTGGAAGGCGAGGACTGGGAGGCTCGGTGCAGCAGCGGCGGCGGGGGCAGAAGTGGCGGCGGCGACGGGGGCAGAAGCGGTGGCGGCGGCGGGGGCAGAAGCGGCGGCGGGGGCAGAAGCAGCAAAGGCGGCGCCCGCCTTTTCTGTTGCTGCTTGGCGTGGCGCTCGCCTCGCGCCTGCCTCTCCTCCTCCTCCTCGCTGGCTCTTGCCAGAAGGTTGGGGTGGGCACTGGGCCGCATTACGAGGTGACCTGGGCCGCATGCGGCCCATGGGCCGCGGGTTGGACAAGCCTGCTCTAATGTAATATTTCTCAACCTTGGCAACTTCAGGGTGTATAGACTTCAACTCTGCACTGGTTGGGGAATCCTGGGAGTTGAAGTCCACATATCTTAAAGTTGCCAAAGTTGAGAAAGCTTTTTCAAAGGCAAGATTGGAAACCTGAGAACCATTAAATGTGGCTGCATTACAAATTTCCATATCCTCCTTCATGACTTACATTAATTGATGCCGCTGGGAATTGTAGTTCTGTAAACAGGTCCAAAATTACATTATGGAAAGACTGGGGATTATGGAATTTATAGGTGACAAACTCCCAGGTTCTTCTCAGAACTTCAGGGATTTTATACTGTAGAAGGGTTTAGTCACTGCATTTTAAGGATGAGAGCAAGGGTCTTCAAACTTGGCAGGTTTAAGACTTGTGGACTTCAACTCCCATAATTCCTCAGCTAACATGACTGGAGGAGGAATTCTGGGAGTTGAAGTCTTAAAGCTGTCAAATTTGAAGACTCCTGGATTAGAGGTAGTGCTTGACTTATGACCACAATTAGGACCAAAATTTTCATTGCTAAGTAAGGTGGCTAAGTCATGGTAAAATTTTGACCTTTTTTGGCCATGGTTGTGAAGCAAATCACTGCAGGCGTTAAAGTAAATCACATGGCTAAGTGAATCCAGCGTTCTCCATTGACTTTGCTTATTGGAAGCTGTCTGGGATGCTACAACTGTCATAAATATATGCCAGCTTCCAAATGTCCAAATTGTGATTATGTGGGGATACTGCAATGGACATAATATGAGGGCTGATCGTAAGTCATTTCATTTAGTGCAGTTGTAACTTCAAACAGTAGCTGAATGAATGGTTGTAAGTCAAAGACTTTGTGTACTTTATATACTCCATATTTTAATGTTAGTTGCTCAGAGTGATGCATTAGAAATGGATGGCCATATATATCAAAATAATTAATTAAAAGTCAACCAAAATCACGTTATGGCATTGCTCAATGCACAAATCCAGCCAGTCATTCTGTAGTTGAGGTCCTTGTTCCTCTTGTAGCAATTCTGAGAGTAGAAGTCAGTAGTATTCCTGATAAAAATACAGCTGCACAAACTGTCACCGCCTTCCTGGAGTATAGTAACACTGCTCCTTTCACATCACTGATTTGGGAACTCAAGACGTAAGAATCCCACCATTCCTTAGAACTTCTCCTAGAAACAAGCTGTTTTAGGATAGAGGAAATATTCTTTCAACAACTCCCCAACTTAAGACTTGCTGAATTAACAACTGATGTGATTCCCCAGAGAGCTGTGAAACAAAGTTCTGTTAGCTGGTGCCTTGTTTCTCAGGCATCTGCCTGTTTTCCATCTCCCTTGGAAAGCAAGCAGGCGCCATAGATTTTCCATGCTTTAACTCTGGGTGTGTGCTGCCTCGGATTAAAGCCAGCTGCCAAGGCCTCCCACCCGCCAGTTGGCCTGCGTGCTGCGATATGATCTCACATCCACCCTTTTCCCACAGCAACACGCCTGCCGGCTAGCAGGGATTCAAAGCAGCAACTCAACATATGGCCTCTTCTGGAGAATAAGCACAACTGTGTGTATGTGTGTGTGATTGTACATTTAACATTAGGCAGGTCAGATCTCCAGAAGACACCCTGAGCTACATGGCCGATGTAACCATCATTTGCATGTTGCATGAATCAGCCCATGTGCTTAGCTTTCAATATGTCATGCAAAATGGCTTAATGCTTTAAAGCATGGATAACTCTGGACCATATTTGTCATAAACACCAGTCTGCATTACGCCAGACCTCTTTGTCGTTAGTTCACTGCACTGAGGAAAGCTAGGCAGCCTGGATGAATTCAGCAAAAAGTGGTTCAGCTGGCAGCACTAGCTCTCGTTTAGGGCTTATGCTCATTTCTGTGTGTCTCCTTCCTCGAAGTTATCAGAAATCCTGGTTGTGATTTTCAAGGGTTTTGGTTTTGTACGTTTGTGTAGTTTGGGGGTTTCAGGTTACTTACCTCTGAACTGTGAACAGCAGCATGCCTTGAGGCCTTTTGGTTCACATCTACCATTGGAACTGAACTGTTCATCTGCTTCAGTTTTGGTTTTTAAGAAATTTAGTGATCCAACCTTTTTTTCTACAGAGGTCCAAAAGGGAAGATTCTCCCTCAGGGAACCATGGGACCTTTCACTTACTCCTTTAAAAGAGCATTTCTTTTGTAGGATTTATAAAGCTATCTGCTTTTTCAAAGGAATCCTGCTTCACTTCGGTCTTTGATGTTTTCCTGTAGATACTTAATGTTCTCCTAATGCAGGCCTCTTCAAACTTAACAGCTTTAAGACTTGTGGACTTCAACTCCCAGAATTCTTCCTCCAGTCGTTAGCTCAGGAATTCTGGGAGTTGAAGTCCACAAGTCTTAAACTTGCCAAGGTTGAAGACCCTTATCCTAATGAGTAACAATGACACACTGCTAAATGTACCTTAAGTATATGAAGAAACAAGTTACACCAAACAAGTTACACCTTTTATTTATTTAGCCACCCATCTCATATATATGATGGAGGCACAAAAAAACAATATAATCAAAAATCATAAAAAACCAAAAGCCAATAAACAACATAAACTGCAGGACTGTATGATCAATCTCACTAATAGTACACAGGTTGACTTACAATCGTAATTGAGCCCAAAATTTCTGTTGCTAAGTGAAACATTTGTTAAGTGAATTCTGCCCCATTTTACTACCTTTCATGCCAGTTGTTAAGTGAATCATTGCAGCTCTTAAGCTAGTGACAGGGTTGTTAAATGAATCTGGCTTCCCCATTGACTTAGCTTATCAGAAGGTCACAAAAGGTAATCACATGATCCCAGGATTCTGCAACCATTATGAGTCGGTTGCCAAGCGCGTGAATTTTGATCCCATAATAATGGGGATGTTGCAATGGTGGTGTGAAAAATGGTCATAATTCATTTTTTCAGTGCCACTGTAACTTTGAACAGTCACTAAGTAAACTGTTTTAAGTCAAGGACTACCTGTAGTCATTTTGCGGACTCCATACTATACAGCTGGATCCCCAGGCCAGATGGCAAAGCTCCTTCCTGAAGTCCCAAAGGGATTTTTTTTTCAAGAGGCAACTGGACTTTCTGGTTTTTCTTTAAAGATGTTTTGCTTTTCATCCAAGAAGCTTTTTCACTTCTGACTGGAGGTAGGAAATGGAAGGATATCCTTGCAGATAGCTGATCATTTCCATTTTTTTCAGAGGGTCATCGAGGCACTTAAGAGGTTTATCTGCATCCTCAGGGTAACCTGAGTGGTGCAGATGGGTGTGGAGCCTTCTTGGAAAGGTTGAAAGGAGACTGGAGATGGATGGTGTCCTATCCCTCCCCCTCTGTTGAAAGAGGGCTGTTCAATTTTGACATAGATGGCCTCTTTGACCCCTCTTTCAAACCAGCCGTCCTGTATTCAAAATGTGGACTTTGCTGTCTTCAAAAGAGCAGCCTTTGTCTTTTAAATGCAGATGGACTGCTGAATCTTGTCCCAATGGGTTTGTTCTCCTATGTCAGGGGTAGGGAAACTTGGCTTTTTAAAATCACTTATGGACTTCAACTCCCAGAATTCCTGAGTAAGCCATAAAAGGTTCCCCATCCCTGGCCTACTGGTTTTTCAGTTGTGGGGGAAATCGATTTTTGACTTGAATGGGACTGTTTAATATACAAATGTAGGACATAGGCCAGGGATGGGGAACCTTTTATGGCTCACTCAGGAATTCTGGGAGTTGAAGTCCATAAATGATAAAAAAAGCCAAGTTTCCCTACCTCTAACCTATGTTGTGCCACGAAGTTTATGAAGTGGTTGTTTTGTTTCCCCAATGTACAGATCTACACATGGCTCACTGATTAAACCACCTCAATGACTCTCTAAAAGGATGCAAATGACCAGCTGACTCCAAGGAGTATACCTCTTTCCTTTCTCCACCATCCAGCCAGAGGCGAAGCAGCTTCTTGGATGAAGAAATGAAACATCCTCAAAGAAAAAACCAGAAAGTCCAGTTGCCTCTTGGAAAAGCACCATGGATGACTCTCCACAGACACTCCTTCCTGAAGGGCAATAAAGTCAGGGCCAATATGACCTCAGGGGGAAGATGATGCTCCAAAGCAGGGGTCTCCAACAATGGCCACTTTAAGCCTGGAGGACTTCAACTCCCAGAATTCCCCAGCCAGCAAAGCTGGCTGGGGAATTCTGGGAGTTGAAGTCCTCCAGGCTTAAAGTAGCCATTGTTGGAAACCCTGCTCCAAAGGGTAGAGGCCCACAACCACGACGGCCACTACCTAAACAAAGAGACCTTTTTCTACGTCTGCGCTACTCCTCGAATTATAAAACAGCTGCGTGGGCTGAGCCTGCAAAAGACGGAAGGCCGAAAGCTGGCTGGTTTCTAGCCCAGCGTTGTCGTGCAGGCGCGTAAACACCGACTGCGCCACCGCCCTTCAGTCAGCCCCCCCCCGTTTTTTCCCCCTCCAAATCCGAAAAGGGCAACTTCCGGAGAGGAGGAGAGAGGCCTGCGCCTGCAGCTGCGTTCTTTTAAAATCCGCTTTGCAGCCAAAACAACCGCGGTCTCGCGGGACCCTTTGAGAAAAAAAAATTGAGAAATTAAAAAAGAAGGGAAAAAAGCACTGCGGCAAGACCGACTGACTGACTGCCAGTCAAGTCCCTGGGCTGCAAAACCCAGCCCTGCAGAAATGAATTGAATAAACTATGTTATTCCCTTGTCGGGTTATTATAGGAAGTTGGAGAAGTGGGCAAGGGAAAGATAAGGGAAATAATAGGCCGCATCTTCCAAAGTGAGGGACAACCCCCCACCGCCTTCCTCTTTTTATAAGCGCACCAGCCCAGCCAAGCCAAACAGATCTGTTGGACGGCAAACGCGCCACCTCCTTCTCCTCCCCCCCCCAGTTCAGTGCCGGGCTCTGACGTCACTAGTGACGCTTTCCCCCTCATCCGCCGCCATTTCCCCCCACACTCGCGCTCCTCCCCTCCCCTCTCCGGCCTCTGACGCGCCAACCTGCGTTTAACCTCTTCCTGGGCGGCCTTCCGTCGTTGGTCGTCCATCTCGGAGCCGTTCCGTTCTGTCGACGTCCTCGGCCCTTTTGGCTCCTTCGCAAGCCGCTGGGTTGGCCTAAATAAAGGCTTCCTTCCGCTCTCTTCCGACCCAGCGTGGAGATCAGCAGCTGTGCGAAAGACGTTCTTCGTGGCCGCCTTACGTTTTATTTATTTGTTTTTTTTTACCGGGGGTTCCCCCACCCCCGACAAAGCGAGAGAGCCGCCTTGCTTGCATGGCGCTCAGCTTTTAAAGTCTCGGGACACCTGTTAAGGCGGGGAGGGGGGGGAGAGAAGGAGATGACACAGTGCGAACTTCTTCCGCCCCCGCGAATATTTTTAATGGTCCCAGGATCCATGGATCGCACGGAGAAATGTAACAGATAGTTTTTAAAGTTTTGCCCGGAGTTGTAAGCAGGCTGGATTCCTTGCATGTTATCGTCTTTGGATGCTGCTGCGTTGTTGTTTTTTGGAGCGTAACTACTAATAGTGTGCTATTGTATGATTAGATTCTATGATTAGAATAGTGCTATTCTAATCATAATTGAACAATGTACCACTGAGGTTGCTAACTCCCAACTCCTTGTGGTCTCTTGGGTTTTCCCCCCTCTTTCCCCCGCAGTTTACTGCCCTGCGATAGCTGAGGTTAAGTTCACATGTTTTCTCCTAGTTAACTAAATCATGGTTTACTCACAGTTATCCCAACGTTCTGGTTTTGCATGATGCAGTTCAACCATAGACAAACGAAAGGGTTGATTTTGCTCTATTTGTTAAAACAAGTGTTTCTCAAACTTGGCAACTTTAAGATATGTGGACTTAAATCCTAGAATCTGCTAGGGAATTCTGGGAGTTAAAGTCCACATGTCTTTAAAAAGTTTTTTAAAAAATATTTTTATCCCTCCTTAATTTTTTTATAGATAAGTCAAGGTGGTGAAGATACCTAATATTCCTCCTATGTAGTGGATTGGGCTGAGTGAGAGTGACCGGTCCAAAGTCATCCAATTAGCTTTCATGCCTAAGGCAGATTTAGAACACACAGCCTTCTGGTTACTAGGCTGGTCCCTTAACCAATAGATCATATTGGCTCTTTTGTTATCAAATTTGAGAAACATTGGGCTAAAATATGGCCAGCTAATTTGTAGCACACTTTCTATTTAAGCCACAAACTAGTTAATCTGTCATGCAAAGTCAGCCCATGAGGTTCATTTATGATTCAGTGTGAGATTCAGGGTGTCTTGTGAACACAGCCAATGAGCTGCCAACAAGCCAATTACACTGAACTCACTATGTGCAATCCATTTATGGTAGTCTGTTGTACAAACCCACAGTGGGTGAGTAAACCAGGATGAGGCAAGCTATTCCATTAATTGCTCTGTGGGAAAATGTCAAACTCATGTTGTCATGGCATCGTCACTAAACCATGCAGGTTGGCCAGCACATGACACATTCAGCCCGCGGGCCGTGAATTTGACAACCGTGTTCTAGACTGTATCTTTTCTTTGACAAGCTTCTACCCATTACTTTTTGTCCTACCCTCAGGGACCCTAGAGAATAAGACAATCACCTCCTCTTTGTGATGGCCCCTCAGGTATTGAAAGACAACTGTCATGTCTCCCTTAATCCTTCTCTTCGATAGACTAGACAAAGCTAGGTTCCTCAACTGTTCAACATACGATTTTAGCCTCCAGACCCTTTATCAACTTTGTTGCTCTTCTTTGCATTTTCTAGTGTTTCAACATCTTTGTTTCGTGCTGACCAGAATATGAGTAAACATACTGTGCTGACATCTGTGCTAACATTTATTTATTTGATTTGTCAATCACTTACAAGATACAGGTATAAGAATAAACATAGTTTTGAATACATGAGGTAGATACCTATAAGAAAAATAAAAAGAAACAATAGGACAGAGACAGTAGGTGCTTATGCACGCCCACTACTTTTTTTCTTCCTGACCAAAAGGTGTGCTGTGCTTAATTTTCTCCTGCACCAGAGCAGGGGTTTCAGCTGGCAAAGAGTTAAACTGATCAGGGGCAGGATCTTTTTGCAAAGAGGCCCCTGATGGAACCTGACCTCAATGGGGGAGGGAAGAGCAGTGCCCTCCACCCATCAGGCCAAGAGCTCATTCCAAGCTAGCAATGTCCACTCAAGACAGTGAAAAACCTGCTACTGCCACAGCTGGCCTTGCTTTCTGTTTAATTCTTTTCAATGCACAAATCATTATTTTTAAGCTGCTAAAGTTACAATTTAGGAAGGTGATTGTCTTTGGCTGGGCTCTGGAAGCTTTCATGGCTGCAGAACAGACAAAATGTCAAGCACCAATGCCTACAGGGACCAAACTTGGATTGGTGCCTGTTAAAAAGCAGATCACACACAGTGAAAAGATAGTCTGGAACTTGGCATCAGTCCATTCACAGATGGCTATAAGTGAATGGCAATAAAAGGTGACATGATTGGTCTTGCCCTTTAACAGGCCTGTGACTTGGCAACCTAAGCTGATGGATGGGATTATTCAGGAACCAAGGAAGGGTAGTGTGAAGCACTTCGACAAACAACTCTGCCTTCCCCTCTTTTAGCAGCAGATTGAAGTAGCACGGTAACCCAAGGTTTTTAATAATGGTGTATTAAATAATCCACCAGGGCTTTGCTTCTCTGAAAATACTGAGCCGACGTTTCTCAACTTGAGCAACTTTGAGATGTGGACTTCAACTCCCAGAATTCCTCAGCCAGCCTTGCATTATACCCATAAGGAATAATGTAGTGAGTCACAAGACACTGACGCCAACAAGTTATAGCTGGTGCATTGAGTACCAAACAAATGATGAGTACCGGGATAAAATGTTCACATCAAAATGCATTGAGTACCAAATCTGATGAGTTTGAAAGCAATTGAGTACCAAGGTACTACTATAATGTGCTAAGCCAACAGAAAACATGGCACAAATGTCTGCTCCTAACCATGATGTGGCATCTTTTAGCACAACATCTGAAGCAAACTAATTGCCTTTTTAAAAAAAAAAAAAAAGCCTGGATCTAGCATTAGCCAACATTAGCCAGTAAGATTCCTGCAACAGTATGTTACTGTGTGTATCATGCACATGAAACTATTTCATTGCAAATCCAACCACGAGTTTATCTTGTCCAGAACTGTTTGTTCTGACTGGCAGATTGCTCAGCCATTTAGGGAGGCAGAACTTCCCCTCTTCCACATGAGATGTTTTAAGCAAGGTTTGAGCATGGGAACTTGTGGTGATCTCTCTGGGCATTTATGCTCTTGCTCACCCAAACCCGTGTTTGCACACAGACCTCATTGCCGCTGTTCCTGTGTAGGAGGAGGAAGAGATTACCTTTTCCCCACTGAAAAGAACATGTGGTCTGAGTTTGGGGGAAATACAAAATCTCCTGGAGTTAGGTGGGAGGGGGTGGGGGAGAATGAATTTCCTGAAACCAGAGGTCCTCCAAATGCCACCTAATTACACAACACAATTTCACATCTAAACAGATCCTCCAGAATCATTCTCAGTGAAACTGACCTACACAACCAACAGGGCAGAATATAATATTCAGCATGCTGTATTTTATTGGCTATCTCTCAAGATTTTGGCTGGTTTGAAAGAAATATTCAAAGACAACCAAAACTCCCCAAAGAGAAACATATGTTTTTTGGATGCACACCCTGATTTCTTCCAAGATAAGTAAGCCTTTCAATCCCCTCCCCCAAGACTGTCCATGGTGCTAGAGACTGCTCCTCTTTGTCTGGATAAAGGCAATCAGTCCAGGATATTTTCTAATCAGTACCATATGAGGCAGCTGGTTTAAGACTCCCCATCCCACCCAATCTACCAAATGCCACCTCTCTGTGTGCTTCTGGCTTTTCTTTTGTCTTAGCCACACACCTCGAGCCAAGGGGAGCAGATGGTTTAGAAGAGTGCAGTTGGCTTCAAATGGGCCTACAAAGATCACTTCTGTCCTTGTCTACTAGACCAGTGGTCCCCAACCTTTTTGTACCAGGGACCGGTTTCAAGCAGAAACATTTTTTCAAGGACGGGGGGGGAGGAGAGAGAATCCGACTTTGGTAGTTTGCTTGCAGACGTTTCATTACCTGACTAGGTAACATCTGATGTTGTTACCTAGTCGGGTAATAAAACGTCTGCCAGCAAACCACCAAGTTCAGGGAGCGCCTTGGTCCTGCCTCCCTCAGCCCCATCCCTCTGGTGTCTCCCTCCCTCCCTCCCTCAGGTGTCTGCCTCGTTCCTCTCTCAGTCACTCTATCGCTCCTACAGCAGCCCAGGAAGAAACTGCTTCAAAGAAGCCGGGGGTGGGGGTGGGGTGGCTTTTCCTGTCGCCACAGCTTCCCCGAAGCGCCCGTTTCACCCCACCCCGCCCGCCCCGCCCGCTCGCGGTTCAATCCACAGTGCTCCGTTCTACCTGCCTGCCTGCCTGCCTTCTTCGTTTCGGAGCAGCTTCGGCTGATAAAAAGAGGCGAATAGTTATTATTCTCAGCCGAAGCTGCTCCCAAACAACCAGACAGGCAGGCAGGCAGAACGGAGCACTGTGGATTGAACCGCGAGCGAGCGGGCGGGCGGGTGGGGGGTGAAACGGCGCTTGGGAAGCTGCTGCGGCGAGCAGGAAAAGCCCCCGGCTTCTTTGAAGCAGTTTCTTCCTGGGCTGGTGGAGGAGCGAGAAAGCGACTGAGAGAGCTGAGCCAGAGAGCAGGACAGGCTTCGGTTGCTTCCTCCCTCCCCTTCTTTCATTTGTGTCCTTGATCCCGATCCCAGCAGCATTCACGAAGGCGAAGAAAGCCGCCATTTTTTAATTTTTTTTTCTTTGCGGCCGGTAAAGAGTGCTCCACGGCCCGGTACCGGTCCGCGGCCCGGTGGTTGGGGACCCCTGTACTAGACAAGTCTGGCAAATTAAGGCAGTTCGAAGAACACTCCTCCTAGTTTGTGGAATTCCACACCAAAAAAAGAAGTGGCCAGCAACCATTTGACTTGGTTGCCTTAAAAATAAAGCAGGGGTCTCCAACCTTGGCAACTTTAAGACTTGTGGACTTGGCTGAGGAATTCTGGGAGTTGAAGTCCACAAGTCTTAAAAGTTGGAGACCCCCGAAATAAAGGGCTGTATGTATGTTTGAAAATATTTCTAGATCTGTGTTTAATTGGATGCCTATTTAAAGGCAGAAAATTCCAGCTTTTATTTAAAAATAAGTTTCTAATCTCAAGAATACAAAAACCAGCTCTACCAAGCGCATCCAAATAATGCGTTGGAAGCAGTAGTGGGATTCAAATTTTTTTACTACCGGTCCTGTGGGCATGGCTTGGTGGGCATGGCAGGGGAAGGATACTGTAAAATATCCAGTCAGAAGTGATATTTGCCGGTTCTCCGAACTACTCAAAATTTCTGCTACCAGTTCCCCAGGACTGGTCAGAACCTGCTGAATACCACCTCTGGTTGGAAGGATTATGATGAGCTGAGTAAGACTACTGCCAATTCTGAAAAAAAAAAAATTAACTAGTAACCTGATCTGCCGGAATCAGCAGTCAGTAACCACCTGTTCTGAAGTTTCTCTTTGCAGCCCCGATTCCCCTTTAAACCATACCACTAAGTTTCAGTCTCACTGGGTCGCACTATTTTATTAATTTATTAGGTTTTTATTCCACTTCGTATAAATAACTTAAGGCAGTGAACATTCTTAATATCCTTTGAGGTAAGAAACATGTTAAACCTACAGTGTAAATTCAATTAATGTAAACAGCAAAAATATGTTTTCTTCAAATAAAACAGTGAAAATATGCCCATTGTGCACTATTGTCTCTTTCCAGATTGCATCCAATTTAGTAAAGCTTCCATCTACTGAAAGAGTGCCTACCCCCCTTGTATGAATTATGCTGCTTTCCAACAACCATCTGCTGATAACTTGGCAGTTCTACTTTCATCAGATGACAACACCAGGCTGAAACTTAGCAAATTTCTTGGTTTAATATGAAGCAAGCTCTAGGAAACCTTTGGAGATTTCCTTTTAAACCTGAATGCAGTTTAGATATGGGACAGTTTGACAATGTTTGTGTTGCTAGAGAGAAGAAAAACTTTTACCATTTCCAAAGTTGCCAAAGTGTCATTTCTTAGTCTTCAACAAAATTAGAACAAAGGAAGAAGAAGGTAGGAGATACTGTACAGAATTAGGGTTATATATAAAAGGTTGAGGGTATCTGCTTCCTCTATACCAATTTACCTACATTTTAAACCTCAGAAGTACTATCTACACTACATGCATGCTGTGATAGTAATTATAGGGAAGGAGTATGAGTAGTTGTCACAATTTATGAGAATTTGGGGCACCTGCTACTCATTTTAGCATCATGGTTCCATCTATCTTAGCCTAATCCTTCTTGGAAAGACCAAAAGCAGAGTTCTCCATTAATGTAATACTCTATCAGGTTATCTGAGCTGGTAGTCCTCAACATAGCATGTAGAACTGAATTCCATTAATTAATGATGCACTGAAACACTGCACTGTTTTCTGCTTTGAGTTTCCTCCCAATTTAATCTGGTGATCTAAATTCCGTTGTTTTGAAAATGGCCATTAATGGTCACTGTGAGCCATGATCTCCGAATCATGCAAAATGTTATAAACCACAATCTTTTCCCCCATGCTCAAGAAACATTCCACACCTTCTCAACAAAACTGGCAGGTCTTCTGCAGTGCAAGGAAGATGAGTTCCAATTCCAACTTGATCCATGAATTTCTTTGGACTTCAGGGCATTTAACTCTTCAGACAAATGGCATTTTAAATTCTGTATCTCTGCTGCAAATGAGTGGGAGTGATTCACATCTTCCTTTGGGGACAGTTCTAAAGTTTGCAGGCAGTGTTTTCTACAACTCCCCACAAGACCTGGAGTTCTAGGAAAATAAGTAAGCAGCCTGACATTAGGCAACTCTATTAACCCCCTTGGGCCCATCTATTTACTCGGAGCAGAACTGGGAGCCAATACCTTGTACACCAGACAAAGTGGGATGATTCCCATCATTTATCCATAGGCTAAAATCCAGCAGAAGACATTTTCTTCTCTATCACAGAGGAGTGAGCTTCTTTCTCCATCATACGGAATTAATTGTACCAGCACTGTTTTTCTTTCTGTGCTTTTGCCTAATGAATTCATAGCACAGAAGGGCTGACAGCTTTGACTCAAATTGCAGAAAAAGAGGATCTTTGCCAAATCCTCACATCTGCTATGGGTTAACCCTCTTCTCCTCCCCCCACATCATTCAAGCCTTCCCAAGGGAACCCCTCCCTCTATACTGCTGGTCTTTCAGGGGTGGGGAAAATTGACTCCTCCAGTTTCTGTGATTTGTTTTCAACTTTCCCTTCTTAGTTTACCTTACATCTGACCCAACATTAAATTTTTATGCTTATCGTTAGCTAGCCTGAGAAAAGCATAGGCTGAAAATGGAATATTTAACTGCACCAAGGAGGATTTTTGATATTTTTGATATTTTCTTGTTTCTTACTTCTGCTCTAATTTAAAATTATTTAAATCTAACAAATGGCTTGCCATAAAGCGAAGTCCCAGCCACAAGAGGTATCTGTTATTTTTAAGGATGTTTCTGGGCACCATGTGCATTCTAAGAAAATGGCAGGTGCTTTGTTAGAAAGTCTTCTTTGCCAAGAAAAAAGAAGAAAGGAAAGCTGGCATCTTGAAGGCCAATGATTAATGTAGGACTAAAAAGAGAGTTAATTTAGTCTAGCGGTTAAAGTGCTGCCTAGAAACCAAGAGACCTGAGTTCTAGTCCACCTTAGGTGATTATAGACCAATCACTCTCTCTGCCCAGCCCACCTCACAGGGTTGTTTGTTGTGAGGAAAATAGGAGGAATGAATAGTATGTTTGCTGGCTTGAGTTACTTATAAAATTTATAAAGGCAGGATAAAAATCTAATAAATAAGATTAGGCAGCTGCTAGGTGCTTTCACCTGCCATCTAGTAGATGTTCAGGTTATTGTAGTCCAGATTTATTACCTCTAGCATTCACTGTGAGAACCACTGTGTGAATGTGCAAACTGTCAGCCATGTTTTCAAAATTTCCAATATGACCAACCCTAAACGGTTGAGGACTCGTCTTGGGATTCTATTGAATCTTATTGACCTTCAAGAGCTAAATATATAGACATCTCTTTCTCCAGATGTTCATGGGGCATCCATGCTTTGGTACCCCCAAAAGCACAGGAAGCACCTGATTCATTTTCAAGAACCAATTTAAATTAGGACAATTCCAGTGAACTTAGTTTGGTTTGGATGACCATCCCTGGTAGCCTAGTGTTAGGGATATCCAAAAATTCAAAAAGGCATTCACAATGGCAGTGTTGTTCATTTTTGAGGTATCCTCCATTTGATGCCCCTTATTTCTATTTACATAAAAATGTAATATTTGATGTCCCTTATTTACATAGTTGTCTTATTGAATATTGAAGCATTGTGTTTGGTCTAGTGGTTAAGACACCAGGCTAGAAAGTAAGGGAACATGAGTTCAATTTCCACCTTGGCCAAGAAAGCCAGCTGGATGACTGGGCCAGTCTGTCTCTGTCTCTGAGCCCAACTCACCTCACAAGGGGGTTGTTGTTGCATCCCATTTTATTTCTTTTGCTACAGTTGTTAAGCAAGTCCCATTTCCCCTATTGACTCTGCTTGGCAGATTCTGATTGAGAAGGTTACAAATGATAATTATGTGACCCTGGGACATTGCAACTATCATAAATACATGCCAGCTGCCAAGCACCCAACGTTTGATCCCATGAACACAAAGATGTGGCGACAGTCCTAAGTGTGAGGATCGGTCCTAAATCAACTTTTTCTAAACCTAAGTCAAAAAACTAAGTCCTAAGTCAAAGATTCCCTGTAACAAAATTCAGCTATTCAAGGAAACTGAATCATACTGATCTGATAACATCCGTCCATTAAAAAAAGATTCGGGAGTTATAAGGGCAAAAAAAAAACCCTCATACGCAAAAGAGAGGAGAATCAAGCATCCTTGATATGAATAAACAGCAGTTCAAACAGTACTCTTTTCTGTTTCTTGCGGTTATGATTTCCGTTTGCAAGCCCCTGGGGCCAGGGAACCCTCCCCCGTACCCCCACTTTCGTTTCTCTTCCTCCGTTCGTGCAGCTGCAAGAAAGCCGATCTGCACCGAGCTTACAAAATTCACTTTGCAACGGGGCTGAGAGCAGAATCACGGCACGAGCTCCTCCCCCTTCCCCACTTCGAACCAAGCGCCGCGTGCGTGGCCGGCCTCAAGATGACATCAACCCAAAAGGCCGCGCGCTGTTGTATGCAGTTTACGGAGCCGGTCGCCTCGGAGACGAGGCCTGCCAGGAGAGTGGGGGGGGGAGAGGAGGAGGCTGCGGGACGCAGTTCTACATAGGCCCCGCCCCCATATTCAAAACAGCTATCCCAGACGTCATCTGCAGCCAATGGGAGGCGGCTACGGTGAGCTCATCGGGCCGGCGGAAGGTATAAAGTGACCTCCCCGAGGAAGGCGAGCGTCTTCAACGCGCGCGGGGAGAAAGGTGACGAGGCTCGGCTCTCGGCGTCGTCGTCTAACAAAGCGCTGTCCGGGAAGAAGCCTGACGCTCCTCCTCCTCACGTCGGGCGCGCAACTGGGGGCCCTCCCCCGTCCCACATTCCCGAGCGCTCCGCTGCGGAGACCATAGGTGGCTACCTCCCCTCCGCGGCCTGCGGGGGGGAAGAGGATGGAAATACCTTTCTACCATGATGATGTGTTGAGCGTTCTGGCAGCATCGACGACAGCGCCTTCCTCCCGAAGCAGCAACTTCCAGCAGCCTTTTTTCGACGGCACCATGATGAAAAAAGACGGCTTGGCCTTGGCCCTGAGCGATCAGGTGGTGTCTGGCCTGAAGGCGCCCTCCGGCCATGCCGCCCCTTCCGCGCAGCAGCAACAGCCGCCGCCGCCGCCAGGGGAAAACCAGACGCTTCTGACTTCCCCGGATCTGGGCCTTCTTAAGTTGGCCTCGCCGGATCTGGAGCGCCTGATCATCCAGTCGAACGGCTTGGTGACGACGACGCCGACCAGCGGCGGCACCCAGTTCCACTTTCCCAAAGGCGGCGGCGGTGGCTGCGCCCCCGACGAGCAGGAATTTGCTGCCGGCTTTGTGAAAGCCTTGGAGGACCTGCACAACCAGAACCAGCTGGGGAACGCGGGCCCGGTCGGCGGGGAGCTGCCGCCAACAGCCAGCCTGGCCCAGCAGCAGCAGCAGCAGCAGCCTCCGCCCGTCGAACCTCCGGTGTACGCCAACCTGAGCACGTTCTCCGGCGCGGCCGGCTTTTCGTCCGAGGGGGCTTACCAGGCGCACCCTCGGCTGCAGCCGCCGCCGTCGCTCAAGGACGAGCCTCAGATCGTGCCGGAGGTGGCGAGCTTCGGCGACAGCCCGCCCCTGTCGCCCATCGACATGGACACGCAGGAGCGCATCAAGGCAGAGCGCAAGCGGCTGCGCAACCGCATCGCGGCCTCCAAGTGTCGGCGGCGGAAGCTGGAGCGCATCTCCCGCCTGGAAGAAAAAGTCAAGAGCCTCAAGAACCAGAACACCGAACTGGCCTCGACGGCCAACCTCCTCCGGGAGCAGGTGGCGCAGCTCAAGCAGAAAGTGCTCAGCCACGTCAACAGCGGCTGCCAGCTCCTACCGCAGCAGCAGCAGCAGCCCCACCAGGTCCCGGCCTACTGAAGGGCCCCTCGGCAGGGAAAGGAGTGCGCTCGCCAACGCGGGGACCCACCCGAGGCCCTCCGACGACGCGCCTCGACGACCCGCCAGAGGGAGGCACCCCCGTCCTCGGCAGGCGCGCTCTTCGTGCTGGGGAGGCGTCGCGAACCGAGGAGACGCGTGGGAACCCCCCCTCCCCCGCGCCCTTCCGCTTCCACCCCGAAGCGCAACCTGCGAACTTGGCCGCTTCGAGGAGAGTGCACCCCGCCCCTCATGCATTCTCACGTTGGACAGGACCTTCATACGAGTTCGAGGGAAGTTGTGGGGGGGGGTTTAAAAGGACGCTGGGGGAAGCCTTTTCATGGCCCTCCCAAACTGGGTGCAACAGCATATGGACGCAGCCGTAGTGTTGCTAACTAGGACTTCCTGGGCGACAAAGGGAAGAAAGAAAGAATCGGGGTCTGAAAGGGGGCGGGGCATCGCTAGTCTTGTGCCTTTGAACTCTGGATACCCTTCCTTTATGGGATGATTTTTTTTTTTTTTTAAAGTGACAGGATCTCAGAGGTGGAGTGGTTGGAGAGCCTAGACTGGCTCCTCCTCAGCTAGCCACCGATCTCAGTCCTTGGGATTTGCCATAGACTTTGGACTGAACTTTGCTCAGACAGGCTTCGGTCTCTTTCCTCTTCCCATGGCAGCATTTCCTTTTTCTCCCTTACCATATTTATGTTAATATTGGCTCCTGCTCGTCTCTTGTTTTGAAGAGGGATTCTTATGCCCCTTCTCTGTTTTTTTTCTCTCTCTCCCTCCCTTGATATATCACATTCCACAGTGCAGTAAAATTCTGTGCAGGAGATGAAAAAAAAATGTCTTGCCTGATTTTCTTTTGGGGGGGGGGAGGGAATGGGTGGGGTTCACTTTGGTCTCTGGCTCCCTTGAGGCAGCTGATCCCCAAAATGTGTTGTGAGTGCCCTCTGGTGCATGTCTGAGGAACAGGGAGCTGTATTTTGGGAAAGGTTTTTTTCCAGCTTGAATTGAAATTCTGGTAGACTAGGAATTTTGGGATTAATAGTCCCAATTGATCTGAAGGACACAGGGTTTGCTGGGGGAGGGAGGCATTCATGGCTTCTTTGTGTTGGTCACTCACGGGGTTTAGTCACTTATAATCTTGTAAACCAGGACTCTTCAAACTTGACAGGTTTAAGACTTGTGGACTTCCAACTCCCAGAATTCCTCCTCCAGTCATGTTAGCTCAGGAATTCTGGGAGTTGGAAGTCCACAAGTCTTAAACTTGCCAAGGTTGAAGACCCTTATTGTAAACACATGTCCATCATTCCAAGTTATTTGTTTCTTAGTTCTGAGTATCTTTTAACTTACCTTAATGTTTAGCAAGGTGTGGGAGGTTAGCTGCTGAAAAAAAGGCAAAAGGAAAGGTTCTGTGATGGTCGTATATATGAGGGCCAGTGGTAAGTCACTTTTCAGTGCTGTTGTAACTGAACGGTTGCTAAACAAATGGTTGTAAGTTGAGGACTATAGTTCCTTTGTCTCAGTTTTAAATTTGCTAGTCAGTTTCATTGAGTGGTGTCTAGTTGTAGCATGGAAGACAGAGAAAAACTTGCCCATTCTTTATTTACCAGATACAATTTCATCAGCTTGAATGATGCTTCCTCATATCTTCTAAGCTAAAGAACTCCCATCTGTTGCTGGCTGTCAAATCTGGCGTTGCGAATTTCTGCATTCCATTTTTCAGATGCCTTCCCCGAGTCTTATTCTCATTGCACATGAGAATCTGCAATAAAAAATGGATGACAACCATCTCTATGGAAGCTTCCCCAGTAATTTGGCTCAACTAGCATTTTTTAAAGTTTCTAGTTCCAGTCAACCTTGTCCTTTAACCAATGTGCCAAAAAACAGATGTATTTGGAAAACTATTTCAGTCCTGTTTCGATCGTATTTCTTAACCATGGCAACTTGAGGATTGTCTAAATTTCAAGTCTCAGAATTCCCAGTCATGGTGGATGGGGAATTCTGGGAGTTGAAGTCCAGATGCAGATGTTTAAAAATAGTAATGGGAAAATTCAGAATAAGAAATTAAGGTGTATCTTTTGCCAGAACGGTTGTTTATCAAGTAAGCCTTGTATTGGTGTTTGGTTTTAAAGACTGGGGCTATTGAGTAGCTGTGTTAACACAACCCACTGACCTATACATCAATCACAGTTAAACTATGTTTTTATTTGACTTGACCAATTGTTGGTTCGCTATGTAGAAGAAATCAAGAATCTCTATTTTGTAAAAAGGGGAGATAACTCCATAACATCCTATGCAGTTTTAAACTTGCATGCTCTTCTTTAGAATTGATATTTTGACAGGTAATCCTCGACTTAAAAACCATTCATTTAGTGATCAAAGTTATAGCAGCACTAAAAAAATGATGTACAACCCATTCTCTCACAACTGTCACAGCATCTGCACAATCTTGATCAAAATTTGGGCCCTGGTACAATAATTGCAGTGACCTGGGATCATGTGATTATCATTTGCAACTTTCCCAACTGGCTTCCAAAAAGCAAAAGTCAATGCAGGAAGCCAGTTTCACTTAACAATGGCAGTGATTCATTTAACTGTGACAAAAAGGACCTAAAGTCAGGCATGACTCACTTAACAACCGACTTGCTTAGCAATGGGAATTCTGGTCCCAGTTGTAGTCATAAGTCAAGGACTACCTGTACTGATTCGTCAACATAGGATGATGGACAGTGTCACACACTGAATGTTGAAGGGACCTTAGCAGTCATGAAGACCAACCTTTTAGTCAGTAAGAGGGATCTACTAAACCACCTCTACAGGTAGTCCTCAACTTACAACAGCTCCTTTAGTGACTGTTCAAAGTTACAGTGGTACTGAAAAAAGGGAGTTTTGACCATTTTTCACTCTTAAGACCATTGCAGCATCTCCATAGTCACTTGATCAAAATTCAGATGCTTAGCAACCAATTCATACTTATGATGGGGTCATGTGGTTTTCTTTTGTGACCTTCTGACAAGCAAAGTCAATTGAAAAGCCAGATTCACTTAACCATGTTACCAGCTTAACAGTTGCAGTGATTCACCCAACTCCTGTTCAAAAACCTTCATGAGTGGGCAGTCATCATCACCTCTTATTCTCAAGAAATTCTTCTAGATGTCCAGCCTTAAGCTTCCTTTTAACTCCAACTTAATTGGCCCTTATCCTGCCTTCAGTTTCAGTAGGGATCTACCTTCCCCCTCTTGCACTCCACAACTTTCAAGTAGATATTTATAGACCACTATATCTTCTGTTCAGCCCTTTTGGGAAAGTAAATATGTCCAGCTCTTCTAACCATATCTCAAAGAGCTTGATTAACACTAGTTATTTGACAGCTCTTCTCTTAACCCACTTGAATTTTGTATCCCTTTTGATATTCACTATATAGACATGTGGATGAACTTCCCAGTACTGTTTAAATAACATTTAACTTTCAGTTTTGCAACCAGCATGGAAAATTTTAAGGTCATTCTCTGTCCTGATGAGTTAAGGCGCCTCAAAGATACTTCCTTAAAAATCTTACCCAGCAATTTACTGTTTAAGTGCTTGATAATTATTTATTCAAACTTTGCCATGTTAGAACCCACCTATCCAATATCTCCTCTGCCTGATCTTTACACAGAACTGGACAACTAACAACGAGAATAGACTACAAAGGTATAATGTGCTTCCAAGAATGTAGCTCCATTGGTTAGAAGGAGCAAAGACTTACTTTAGCTGTGTGTGCTCAATACTGTGAACTACCTACCATCGGCCAGCAGCATTTTAAACTTAAATGCATTGTGCTAACTAGGTGCCTGTGTTTGGTTTATAATTCAGGCTATTGTTTAATGTTAATTCCATAAACCGTGACAAACATATTGCATGAACACAGGGAGAGGTTTTTTAAGAACTAAGGGCCCAGAATGTTGAACTCGGATGTTGTGTCTTAAATTCTTAAGAAATTGCGTAAGCTATCCTGGCGGGGAGCTGCAGTCCAACAACATTTAGAAGCTGGAGGAGCCAAAGCTGCCAGTGATAGAAGGGACTTGACTGAATTATTGCCTAAAGCTTGCCTGTGGCTTTTGTACCAAAACAATCTCTTCTGTGCCAATTTTATTCCTTTTGTTGTTGACATTCAGTTGTCCTACAGCTGGTTGCCTGGGACTATGAGGCTGGTTATCAGCTTTGATTCAGAGGCCCGTGGCCTTTTGTAATTTCTAATTTAAAAGAGAGATTCTTTCTTCTCTAAAACTAAAGAAGTAAAATGCGCTAAAAAAACCAAATGGGACCTCCATTTTTCTAAATGCTTTTAATAGCCATACAGGTCTGCTGCTAATCTGAATATTTTGAGTCATTCTAGTAAGAAGAAAAATTACCGTTAACCTCTTCCTGTTTTTGTCCCATCGTTTAACTTTCTCTTTCAGAATATAAAGTTGGTGGCAGGATTTTTTTTTTCTCTTATGCACATGTAATTTGATTACTAGGCTGTTTTTCTGATCCCAATCTGTCTAAGTGGCTTGCCAAAAAACAAAACAAAAAATCCTGAAATTTAGTAATAACCATATGCAAATTTCAAAGGCAAAAAAAAAAAAAGACACAATTGGGTACAAAAATCTTTTAAGAGCCACAGAGGAAATCTTGATCGGTATTTTGTTTCAAACTATTGGCATGAAAACCCAATGTAAATTAATTCGACTGTGAACAAGCTCCCAAGCTTTCAAGTGAATTATTCTATTAGAATAACTGAGATATAAAAAATAACCTCTGGCAGGCATCAGGAATTCTCAAGAACTCTTAATCAGAAAAGTTAGGAGGAAAGACATGGCTGATGGAATAGAATGACTTGAACAAGTTTCATTTTTAGATAAGAGAAATTTTTAAAGGCTTACAAACCCCCCCAATCTTTTAGGGACTTTCAGGGGTTTATTTTAATTTTAAGTGACGCACCAGAGACCCAGCACCAAAGAAATGGGTGGAGCTAGAAAAAACTTGAATTCAAGCTAATTAATGCAGTTAGTACATTTGATCCTCTTGTGTTTATTAATTTCACCTTTGCCGGTTGTAAGTTACTGTTTGATAGCAGTTATCTAGAGGAACTTTCATTGCACTGAAGATTTTGTGAATAAGGCCCCTGTGACACTGCAATAACTTGGTATGGTACAGGTAGTCCTCAAGTTACAACAATTGTTTAGTGACGGTTCAAAGTTACAACAGCATGAAAAAAGTGACTTGAACAGTTTTCACACTTACAACCATTGCAACATCCCCATGGTCATGTGATCAGAATTTGGGCACTTGGCAACTGACATGTATTTATGACAGTTGCATTGTCCCGGGGTCACTTCCCAGCTGGCATCAAAGTCAAGGCGGGAAGCCAGCTCGCTTAACAACAGCATGATTAACTTAATTGCCACAAAAGGTCATAAAACGGGGTACAGCACACTTAACTGTCTTGCTTAGCAATGGAAATTTTGGATTCAATTGTGGTCATTAGTCAGGGATTACCTGTACACTCCTGTTCTATGTATTAACAGTTGGAAGCTTAAATACAGAAATATTTGCTTCTGCAAAAGATTCCCTGAAGCTTGTTAGAAAGAGGGAAACAAGAGAACAGTGGTAGGTCCCCATATTTGGAATTATACAATCTAGCAGTTTAAAATTAAAAACTATTTCCCATGTTTGTAAAATCTCAGGCTGTAATTGTATATCACACTGGATAAGCTACCCAGGCATCTCTTAGTGTGCATGCTAGGTGAACCTAGCTGACATGGCTGGCTTATGAGTCAATGTGTCAAGCAATCCTTAAACATTAAGTTACTAATAACTGGTAGAGATTGAGGTTAGTTAAGCAGCGTTCATCGGAATAAAGCTGGAAGTATTTTAAGATTACTAGGGAAGAAAAGTTCAAAGCTCATCAGTGCATTAACTATTTCCTCAGCGGTATGTATAGGTAGTTCTCTGCTTACATTTGTTTAGTGATGGTTTGAATTTACAACGGCACTGGAAAAAGTGACCTAGGACCAGTTTTCAGACTTACAACCATTGTAGCATCCCCTTGGCCATGCGGTCAAAATTAGGACCCTTGATAAGTGGCATGGATTAATGACAGCTGCAGTGTCCCAGAATCCCTTTTGGAATCTTCTGAAGAGCAAAGTCAACGGGGAAGCCAGATTCACAGAACAACTGTGGCAAGCAAAACTCACTTAAGAACTCGCTTGCTCAATAGCAGTCGTAACTCTGCAAACTTTGAGCCATTTCCTGCTTATTGCTCAAGGACAGACACGTCACACAGCACATTTTGCTCTTCCAGGTGAGACCTAATTTAAGAATGCCACAGCCAGACATGTGATGATCTACTTCCAGAAATGGGCATAGTTGGTTAAAGAAGCTCTGTGTGATGTGAATTAATCCAATGTCTTGAGTTCACATGGCACACTGAATTAAAATAATTACATGCTAGGCTAAAATGTGACTTGGGGCTGTGAACACCAAACCCATAAAGCAGGGGTGTGAAACTCAAGGCTCGGGGGCCAGGATGTGGCCCGTGGTGTAGTTAGATCTGGCCCGGGGCCAGCCTGGAAATGGCAGAGGCCTGCCCCACAGTGCTTCTGCCAGCAAAAACAGGCTCCCGAGCTCCGTTTTCGTCTGCCACGGCCTCCTGCAACCTTCTGCCAGTGAAAACGGAGCTTGGGAAGGCCACATCACTGGCAAAGGGTTGCAGGAGGCCGTGGCAGCCGAAAACGGAGCTCGGGAGCCCGTTTTCGCTGGCAGAACAATCAGGCCACCACAGGTGCCCCTGACACGAGTGACATTGAGTTGGCCCCACCCACCCTGGCCCCCGGAGGTCAAATACAATGTGGATGCGGCCCTCAATGAAATCGATACCCCTGCCATCAAGTATTGAATTGACCATGTCAATTTATCCCAGTGTTTCTCAACCTCAGCAACTTGAGGATAGGTGAATTCCTAGAATTCTTGATAATGGCTATTATCCTCCCTCCCTCCTATTAAAGTAGGTTTTGGCAAACTTTAAGACTGGTGGACTTAAACCTAGCCAGCATGGAGTTGAAGAGAATTCTGAGAGTTAAAAGTCCACACTTCTTCAATATGCCAAGGTTAGACTCCCCTATAGTAGACAGCATCTGTAAGGAGGAAAAGTGGTACCCCTTTTTAGACGTGTATGGAAACTAGGAAGGGGACATCTGAAATCTGCCGAGGCCTAGAGAGTTCAACCCCACCATTGGCCTGATTGCCTTCACTGGACACTAACAAAGCTTTACTCTGCCCAGACCAAGTCTTAAAACAAGACCAGAGGGAGAGACTGCCAATTTCTTGAGGAGAGGGGACAAGGACATTGGCCAAAAACAAGGAAGGGAAGGGAAGCCAAACAAAGGATTTTTTTTTATTTTTTATTTTGCTGCTAAGAAGCTTGAGATATTTAAATCACTGAGACGCTCTTCTGTTGGGATGGGGAAAAATCAAGATCAGAGAATTGGAAAATCAGAGCCCTGGGTAAACCCATCCAAGGTATAATGGAAGACGTGGGAGTTGATGGGTGAGGGCTCATTAGCTCTTTTAGAATTTGTGGAATGGGCTGTGCAGAGGGAAAGGATGGAATGCAAGATTCCATCCCACACAATAGCATTAGCACTTAGGCTTATATACCGCTTCACGGTGCTTTTCAGCCCTATCTAAATGGTCATCATTGATTCAGGATTTGAAAAAGGAAGTCCCTCTTCTCACAAGGCAGGATTTATGTGTGGAATTTAATCTCTCCAAGATGTGATGATGGCTGAAGATTTGAAGAGCATGAAATGCATTTGTGGAATAGGAGAGATCTATTTTTAATTATCACAGCTAAATTGAACATCTATAGTCATTAGTAGTCTGTCTCAGTACCATTTGCATACCAAAGGCCTTGAATCTTAGCCGCGGCCTTAATTGTGGCCAACATTGCTTGATGACTGACCACCTCCATGCTTCCAATGGAGCCATCCTAATAGAATCCTTTTATAAGAGGGGGAAATGGTGGGGAATGGCAGGGGAATTACAAATGGGGATCAGATTAACGGAATATCAGAGTTGGAGGGGACCTTGGTGGTCTTCTAGTCCAACCCCCTGCTCAAACAGGAGACACTATATCGTTCCAGACAAGTGAATTTCCGGTCTCCTTAAAAACTTCCAGTGATGAAGCACTACAACTTCTGAAGGCAAGCTGTTCCACTGGTTAATTGTTCTGTCAGGAAATTTCTCATTAGTTCTAGGTTACTTCTCTCTTTGATTAGTTTCCATCCATTGCTTCTTGTCCTGCCCTCAGGTGCTTTGGGAAATAGTTTGACCCCCCCCCCTACTTTGTCACAGCCGCTCAGATAGCCTCCAGCCTCCTAATCATCTTTGTTGCTCTTCTCTGCACTCTTTCTTACATTACATTTATAGTTATTAATATAACTATAATAGTTATTAATGATAAATATAAAGTTATTAATGATAAATATAAATACATTTATATTTATCATTACATCACTGTAGTGGACGGCAAAGAAGGCCATTTGGTATGAAAACATTACTAGGATTCATTTTTCCTCATAAAAAAGTGCCTCTGTTGGGTTTTCACTTGCTTCACTTTCTGGTGAGCTTTAGAATGTTAAAGCCATCAACTTTCCTTGTATGGGAGTCACCACCTGACTTTCTATTTCTACATTGCAAACGTTACTCCAAATATAGCTATTGCTCATTTTCTATTTCTCCAAACGCATATGGACTAAAAATCCCTAAAACCTTTAGTATGCCAGTGACAAGCTCCATAGCTGCAGTTTATTTTTTGACTTTACTGATTTCCTATTGCAGATTTAGTTGTTGGCTTGCAGTCCCTCTTCTGGAAATCGACTTTTCCAAAAATTAAATTAGAAGAATGACATGAAAGATGTTAGGAGGAAAAAAATGCAGAGGCACAATTGCCAATGTTTACAATGCTTAAGAAGCCTTCATCCATCTACATTTTTTAAAAAAAGATATCAAACAATTTCCTTCCATGTTCTAATTCAAGAAGGAGGTATGAGTTTTATTTACATGCAGGCACAAGAAACCAAAGGCTAAGATCATAAAAGGATAGAAATAATTTTTGGCCTCTTACCCCTATCAAAATCAGCTTCTCTCCATTGACTCCTGATGAATTGGACTTCAACACCCATAATCACCTCCTAGCATAATGGCCAAAGATCTATTGCAGTATTTCCCAACCTCAGCAATTTTAAGATGTGTAGACTACTATTCCCAGAATTCCCTAGCCAGCATCCTGGAGTTGAAGTCAATCAATCAAACATTTATTGTCAATGCACAACATGTGTACAATGAAATTGAAAAGTCTGTGCATTGTAAAAATTTGCCAGGGTTGGGAGACATTGATATATTACCTTGATTATAGGCATAATTGTCAACAGCATGATTTGGAGCCGGGGCAAACCTTTGTAACCTCCAATTTGAAATAAACAATATCTATTATACTGTAATTTTCAAATCATCTGAGTTTGGGAGGCTTGGGAATTTCATAGATTTTCAACATTTTCTCCCATGATTCCCAATGGATAACTCGCACCACAGAATGAATGATAGTGAACCCAGTATAGGCTATCTAGTCCAATCTGATGCTCAGTGTAGGAATCCAGTAAACCATCTTCATAGGTAGCAACCCATCTCTCTTTTGGAAACTTCTATCAAAGGGGAATCTATCACTATTCTAGGTGGTTACACCGTTTGGCACTTCTGATTGTCAGGAAATTCTTCCTAATATTCAGTCCAAATCTCCTTTCTTTTAATCTCCATTCTTTGATCCTACAATGCTTTTTTTTCTTGGTTTTGACAGTGAGCCCCTCTTGCACATAATAGTCCTTAGATATTTGTAGACCCCCATCATATCTCCAGTTCTGGGAGTTGAAGTCCAGACATCTAGTTGCCAAGATAGAGAAGGACTGATCGTTAGACATTCTTTTTATTACATTCTCTAGATCAGGGGTCCCCAAACCCCAGGCTGCAGCCCACTGCCAGGCCTTGGCCTGTTCAGAACCAGACTGCATGAGTGGTGGGTGAGCAAGCATGTGCAAAGCTCCATTTGTGAGAGTGGCAGGCACACCCACCCACCATTTGTGCAAATGGACCTGCGCACTCTTGTGTGCACACCTGCCACTCACATAGAACCATCCCTTCCCCCTGCCTGGGCTGCCAAGCCCCTCCCCCCAGCTGGGCCGCCAAAACTGTTGTCATACAATCAGATCTGCTAAAATGGCGGCTCGTGGGCCAGATGCATCATGTGCAGGCCACACCCACCCTGGCTCCGCAAAGGCAAAAATTGTCACAATATGTCACGTGACGTGATCAAGTTTGACACCCATGCTGTAGATCATTCATTAAAAAACATTGAACAGCACTAGGCTAGAACCCTGGGGAACCCTGCATATTTTCCTTCCAGACAATTTAGACTCTCAAGCAGGCGCTGTTTGGATGCAATGTCTGAAACAGATTGAAATTCATTTAACCATAGTACTGTCTGTTGTTAGTTGCAAAGTTGTGTCCAACCCACTGAGACCCCCTGGACAACATTCCTCCAGGCCTTCCTGTCCTCTGCCATCTTCTGAGTCCATTTAAGCTCATGCCTGCTGCTTCAGTGACTCCATCCAGCCACCTCATTCTCTGTCGTCCCCTACTGTCTAGTCCATGTTTATCCATCTTATCTAAGAACCTTGTCAAACACTTTGCTGATTTCCAAGTACCCTCTATCTATTAAGGTTGAAAAAGAGATAAGGTTAGTTTGATATGACTTCTTGTCAATCCAAACTAGCTCCCAATAATGATAACATTTTTTCCTAAGTACTCCAATCTGTTTTCTTCTCTTACACAGATTAAGGTAAATGTTTTGTCATTCTCCAGTCCTTCTTCTCATATATGAGTACTGCAATGATGCTTGCTCTTTTCCAGTTGTCTGGAACCTTACTAGTTGTCCAAGAGTTTTCAAGATGTTGTTCCATTGAGAACTGTACATATGTGAAAGGTGATGTTTTCCATTGTCTAACTCATCCTATCTAGGGTTGCAATAATAAGTTGGTTAACTTTTTAAACATTTATTTTATCAACTAAAAACATGATTCAGATTATCTGGATAATCTTTGATAAACAAGGCAAATTTCCTATCAACATTCTGCGTGCATAGAAAACATACCCATTGTGCTGCTCCCTTTTCAGGAAATCGGTGTTGAAATTACCCTCATTCTTCTGCACTTGAGGATCTGTTGGCCATACCGAGGCTGTAGGATGTGAAGTTTACCTAATGTATATTTTTGGCCATCACTTTCCCTGTTCTTTGTTTAAGAAATTGCAAAACTGAGGTCATATCCTTCTACCTTTGTTCACAGGCAGGCAGTTATAGTCGTCCTTCTGATTCTCTTCCTGATAAAATGAGGTTAAGCCAAATGCTAGGTGTAGTCTACCTTCATAATGTAAATAAATCTCCTTTCTGCTATTATTATAACATTTGTTTCTGTATTCTTTGCTCAAGTGAGATTCCCGCTGCTAGGAATGCTCACACTCAGAACATTCCACCTTCCAACCATACAAAGCTCAGAAAATGAGTAAGAAATAATTTTAAAATATTCCTAAATAAAAATAATAATTTTTAAATTATTAAATATAAAAAATTCCTAAGACAAGAAAAAGAAAAGGAATCAGTTAAAGTTTAAATGAACAATCATTCATTCTCTTTTACGTTTCTGCCGCAACAGACTTGAGGTCCTTGAGACATTAATTGTGATGTCCATATAGGTAGTCCTTGACTTACAACCATTCATTTAGCAATTGTTCAAAGTTACAATGGCTCTGAAAAAAAAGACTAATAACTGGTCCTTACTAATAACTGGTATTTATAACTCTCCTAGCATCCCCATAATATTTTTTTGTCTTTTAATGACCCCATAATCCCTTACATTGGGGTGGAGTCGGGACAACTGAATGGAGCTGAGTGTTTACTGGCTGGATGCCCTTCCTTTCGCCAATGCAGAGTTCACAGCAGATAATAACTCATTGTGTCCAGAGAGAGAAATATCTGCTGCTACCTCGGATTGAACTCACAGCCTCCTGATCGTGAGACTACTGCACTCCCCTCCCCCTCTCTGTGTTTGTGTTTGTGTGTTTGTATTTATATATAAATATATATCATCCCCATAATTATGTGGTCAAAATTTGGGTGTTTGGCAACCTGCAGGGATTGCAGCATCCCAGGGCCATGGTCATTGCTATCTGCAACTTTCCCAGTCAGCTTCTGGCAAGCGAAGCCAATGGGGCAAGCTAGAATCACTTAATGAAATATGATTCACCTAACAACTACAGTGATTTGCTGAATAATCGTGGCAAACGAGATTGTAAAATTGGGCATGACTTACTTAGCAACCACCTTGCTTAGCAATGGAAATTGTGGGCCAAAAGGTGGTGGAAAACGAAGGGTCCCCAACCCCAGGTCTGTGGATCAGCCCCGGGCTGCGGCATGCCAGAAACTGGGCTGCAAAAACAAGCAAAGCTCTATCCATGGGATTTAGGCAGCATGCAAAACCTTCCGATCCAGAGGAAAAACCTTTTCTCAATGGAACCGGTCCCTGGTGTCCCAAAGGGTGGGGGCCACTGTCGTAAACTGAGGACTACCTGTACTGCTCACAGGATCTATCTAGCACAGGGGTGTCAAACTGGATTTATTTGATGGCCAGATCAGCATTGCAGTTCTCAACAGGCTGGCCGGAATGGGGTGTGGGAAGCAGGGGAGATGGGACGGATGCCTCCTGTGGCATCCTGCCAGCCAAAATGGGGCCCCGCAACCCCCCTTGCCCCATTTTTGCCTGGCAGAGTGCTACAGAAGGCCATTCAGGTCAAAAATGGGGTGTGGAATACACAAATACTCCCGCACAGCCCTTGTTTTGGCTGCCAGAGATACTGCAGACCGGTCCTTTGTATTTCCAGGCTGGCCCCGCAGGCCAGATTTAAGCTCCCCAGATTTAAGCTCTGGCCTGCGGGCCTTGAGTTTGACACCCCGATCCAGCAGGTCTCAGCAACATGACATAACCTGCGTACAAAAGTACACGGGTTTTACCTCCCCATCCAACGCCCCTCTAATGTCACCATAAGCCTTCCGTTTATTCTTATCCAGCTCTTCAACTTCACATTGCCGAAACAAAACCTGATTATCCTCATGCAAAAACCTACACACAGGGTAGGAAGCCACAGTCTGGATAGAAGAAAGTGAAACAGGCTGGCTCCAGGCCAGCAAAGGAGTGCGAGGAGGCTCTAATACTCTTCCCTTATCTGTATGCTGAATATATATTGAAAAAAGCTGAGTTAGAAGGAATCGCAGAATCATAGAGCTGAGTGTGATTTTAAAACTGACATTGATTATTGGTGCTGTGCTGGCTGGGGAATTCTGGGAATTGAAGTCCACACATCTTAAAGCTGCTGGCATTGAGAAACACTGTTCTATGGTATACAGTTGTCCCTTCTTCCTCGCACATTCCTCTTCTATGTTTGTGCCCTGTCATCGTGGCTATTTTTGGACATAACTTTAAAACATTCAGAAGCAATTTACTTGGACAACTTGACTGATGGCTAAGCCGGCCATTCTAAGTACCCTTCTCCTCTTGCCCATTCCTATCCCACTCCAAATTAAAGACAGTGATTGATGGCTGTTCTTCCTGCTAGTAGATGACGCTCACTAAGGAGGGGAAATGATGCCAGGGAGCCCCCTAAATTTGTCCCTCATTTAAAAGAGTAAGGGCAGCACCATTCCCTGGCTTGTTACTCTGCTGTGAGGCCAGAGTAAGAGTAACATACTTATGTGCCAGCTCAGACTGGAGCATATGATTTTAATCTGGCTGTGCCTCTGTTGCACCCATACCACATGCAGGCAATCCTGGGCTTACAACAGTTCATTTTGCGACTGTTCAAAGTTGCAATGTCTTTGGAGAAAAAGTGACTTGTGACTATTTTCACACTTATGGCCGTTGCAGCATCCCCATGGTCATGTGATCAAAATTCGGCTGCTTGGCAACTGACTCATATTTATTATGACAGTTGCAGTGTCCTGGGGTCATGTGAGCTCCTTTTGGGACCTTCTGACAAGCAACGTCCAATGGGGGAAACCAGATTCACTTCAGAACTGTTACTAACTTCAGAACTGCGGCAAGAAAGGTTGTAAAACGGGACAAAATTCACTTAACAATTGTCTCGCTTAGCAATAGAAATTTTGGGCTGAGTTGTGGTCATAAGTCCAGGACTACCAGTAGAACACTCCCCACTAATGATAAAGTTTATTGGTAGATGAGAATATTTATAACTCAGGTTTGAACTCTGGAATTCTTAGGCCAGGTTACTTACTTTCAGATGTTTCATTACCCAACTTGGTAAAAACTTCTTTGCTAAAGGAAAGTGGGATTTGCTCTCTGTTTATATATAGTAGTTTGCCCTATCAGTGTTGGTGGGATTTTTGCTTACTTTGGATAGATCCTTGATTAGTTTACTATTGAATTGTCCGTGTTGGTAGTTCCCTGATTTGGAAGTTGTTTACTGCTTGATTGTATGTCTGGTATTAATCCTAGTGTTAATCCCTGCTTATCTGTGTGTTGATTGATGGCAAGGAGGTGTCCTAGCCTGGTTTTTTTTGTTTTTGCTTCCTGCTTAGCTTTTTCCTTGTCTCTTTTGAATGCTGTGTAAATGTTATTAGTGGTGTGTAAATGTTTACATTTGCTGGTTGCTGACATTCTGATGGCACCTAGAGATAAACAACTTTTTACACTGTTCAAAAGAAACAAGGAAAAAGCTAACAAGGAACAAAAAGACCTGAATACCTATGTATAAACACTAGGAACTTCCACAGTAAGGACTATATTCCCTTTGAGAGCTACCGTGTTTCTCATATAATAAGGCCGGGTCTTATTTTTTTTTGAGCCCTGAAAAAATGGCTAGGTTGTCTTTTTGGGGGTGACTTAATTCCCCCACCCCCTGCAAATATAGGCCTTAATTTGGGGGGAGGGGCTTAATTTCATTTCATGCCTATAAAACATGCTGGGACTTCCTCTTGGGGGAGGCCGTATTGTTGGAGAAACAGGGTATATGCAACGTGATTTCATTTTAATATATGCCGATTAATGTACATTCAAAGTGACAATAAAGCTATTCTATTCTATTCTATTCTATTCTATTCTATTCTATTCTATTCTATTCTATTCTATTCTATTCTATTCTATTCTATTCTATTCTATTCCACTCCACTCCACTCCACTCCACTCCACTCCATTCTATTATCAGTTATTTTGGGCACATTTTGGCCAGTGGGCCATAGGCACACGAATAGCCCAATTTTAGCCCAGGCGTGCTTCCCCAATTCTATGCAAGTTAAAAACTCCAATCTAGAAATCTTCTTGCAAGCTAACATACCATTCCCCATATCCACCAGTTCAGAGGGCATGTACATTGTAGTGATACACACTCCAGGATAACATTTCTCTGTGAAATCGATTCTTTACAAGACTCTCTGAAGAGCAGATGGCTTTGTTCTCAGATGTTATTTGTTATGACCAAAGACCATTCTCAGAATCAAAGTGCTTCGGGCATTCAAATTCCTTTTTCTTTTTTCTTGATAGGAAATCATTTGATGACCTGAATTAGAACTACTGAAAGTGATAGAAGGGCTTTTATAAGGCAAGTCTCGTCCTTGCTTTCCCTCACCTGTCCTGGGGAGGGTAGTGGTGTGCCATGGATCTTGTTAACAAGATTTTGCTAAGTCTAGAAAATCAGGCTTGGACTTTTGCCTAAATGCCAGCCCCTTTGGGAGTTGGCACAGATGGATTGTATCCTGTTTGTAGTCGAGACAAGCTTTTTCCAGCAGCTCTTTTCCTCCAATCCTTTCAGGAGAAATGGAGCCAGCTAGCATGGCCCTCCAGGTGCTGTTCTTACTGGTGGCATTTACCCAAGGTAGGTAACAAGAGCAGGAAGATGCTCCTGGGATTTTGGATTCCTGGAGAAGCTGCACAGGGCAAAAATCAGCATGACTGATGGTTGTCCACTTATGGCTGTTCAAGAAATAATCTGGAATATTGGGCTGCTAGTCTAGAGCAGCGGTCTCCAAACTTTTCAGTTTTGCAGACCAGCAGATTGGTAGAGGGGATGATTGCATGTGAGCAGTGGGTGAGCTCATGTAGCTCCATTTGTGTGAGTAGTGGACACCCACGCACACACCACTCACACAAATGGAGCTGCATGTCCGCCACTTCTGCAGCCCGGTTTTGAACAGGCCTGGCAGGCCCAGTACTGTGCCACGGCAGGGGGTTGGAGACCCCCAAGTCAAGAGGATCTAAATTCTGCAGGAAAGCCAGTTTAACCTGCCAAGGTTAGTTGAGTGGCCAGTTTTACAACACACTGCAGTAATTGTGGCTTTTAGCAAAGCATTCAAAGAATGGCTAAGGTTTATCCGAATGCTCTGAAAACTTTCCCCCTTTCCTGAGATTTGTAAAAATACTTCTAGGAAGACGAAGGTTTTTCACAGCATTAACTGTGGCTGCTGTTTCAGTGCTGAGTTTTAACTCAATAATAGACTGGTTTCTTTTGATAATCAACCGGCTGCCACAACACCTGGTGAAAAAGGGGATGTAAGATTTTGTTTCCTGTTGCTCAGAAAGATGAGGAAGTAAACAATTCTGTTCCTGTTTGCAGGAGAGGCAGAAATAGGAGCTTGGAGGAACTAGAAAATAATTCTCAAAGGCTTGGATAATAAATAGAAGTCTGGCTGACCATTTCTCTCTGTTATGCACAATGATCTGCAATAAGCATTAGGATAGTATAGCCTTAGGCATGAAACGTTTTGTTTGATCTACGCCAAAGGCGTCTCCCTCAGCTCTTAACTGGAATTCTAATGGGACTATTTTAGTTAATTATTTAACTAACACCAATAGATAAATTTTAATGTAGATAAGTTCTAATGTGCTTTAGGCTGTAATCTTCTATCAGATATATATTTGTAGACTTACAGGTGAGGCTACAATCTGGATAAATATATTCATTTGGATAAATCTATATTTGTTGGATAAGCACCCTATGAATGGTTCTCCAAGAGTACAGAAAACGCCATATTGGAAAATACCCTTACACAGCAATAAGCATCACTGAATCCTTCTTTAAAATTCAAACTGGAGTTTAAAGAATGAATAACAGAACCTCCAAAGTCCCTTTATTCAAAGGGACTTTGGAGGTCTTCTAGTCCAACCCCCTGCTCTTTTTAAAAAACTCAGTGTTGGAGCACCCACAACTTCTAGAGGCAAGTCATTCCACTGATTAATTGTTCTAACTGTTAGAAGATTTCTCCTTAGTTGTAAGTTGGTTCTTTCCTTGATTAGTTTCCTTCCATTGCTTCTTGTACAGTAATAAAATTAATGTAACTCATACAAAAATTCAAAAAACTCATCATATCAATAGAATATACCTGCTTCAAACACAGGTAGTTCTTGACTTACAACCATTTGTTTAATGATCATTCGAAGTTACAATGGCACTGAAAAAAGTGACTTACAACCATTTTTCACACTTAACACCACTGCAGCATCCTCATGGTCCCATGATCCCAAATTCAGATGCTTGGCAACTGGCATGTATTTATAATGGTTGCAGTGTACTGGGGTCATGTGATCTCCTTTTGTGACTTCCGACAAAGCAAAGTCAATAGAGAAGCCAGATTCATTTAACAATCATGTTACTAATTTAACAACTCCAGTGATTCACTTAACAACTGTGGCAAGAAAGGTTGTAAAATGGGGTGGGGGGAAACTCACATAACAACTGTCTTGTTTAACAACAGAAATTTTGGACTCCATTGTGATTGTAAGTCAAGGGCTACCTGTATAATACATTGATCAGTCAGAATGTTGGTCAGTTGGTTCATGGAATTTTCAGGATTTTGAGCTTGGAACTAGTAAAAACAACTAGCGGACTAACTATATACTGATCCTGTAGAACAAGGGTGTCAAACTTGATTTCATTGAGGGCCGCATCAGAGTTGTGTTTGACCTCAGGGGGCTGGTGTGGGTGTGGCCAGAGTGGGCGTGGGCAGCTCGATCTCATTTGTGTCGGAGGCGCCTGTGGTGGCCCGAGCACTTTGCCAGTGAAAACAGGGTCCCGGGCTCCATTTTCTGCTGTGACAGCCTCTTGCAACCCTCTGCCAGCAAAAACGGAGCTTGGGAGGGCCATGTAGAGGCACCACAGGCTGATCCTTTGCTGTTTCCAGGCTGGGAGCCTGTGGGACAGTTCTAAGCACCTCGCAGGCCGAATCTGGCCCATGGGCCTTGAGTTTTACAGCCCTACAATAGAAGGACTACCAGGCAGTTTCTGAGTTATACCAGGGGTGTTTTGTACAAGTGTACAGCATATTTTCCAAATCGTATTATATTCATCTACCTGGTTTTAGCAAAGCTTTCCGCTTGGCAGAAAGCAAGCTTTGGGGAGCAAATTAAACTGTGTCCTAAAGAACTGAAGAAGCGTCTTGGATGAGAAGTAAAACGCCTTCAAGGAAAGCAACGAAAGTCCAGTTGCCTCTTGAAAAAAAGCACTTTTGGGGCAACCATGTCTTGAATGACTGAGAATCTCTATAGACTCTAATTAAACTGTGCTTTCTTCATGCTTGGAAATCAGAGCGCTTCTATTTGATCTCCAGCATAAATGTATTATTTGTACAGTAAGGGCACTAAGGAAAGCAGCCCTTAGTAGGTACATTCTACCCTAACGCAATGCACACTTTTAACTTTCATTTCCCCTGCTTCTTGCACTGCAGGGCACTGGAGAAAAAACTGCAGGCTCCAACATTACAAAGAAAACTGAGTGACCTTATGGGCCAGCTTTTGCATCATAGGGTTAAAGGTCACAGACTATTGCTGCACTTATTCGTTATGCTGACATTCAAAGCCCTATCTTGTGCCACTAACATGCTAATTAATGTTAATTTAGATGTATGCTGATGGCTTCCAGGCTGGTAAGCCTGGGGCTGGTATTCTCCAGTCCCATTGAATTTAATTGTGCCTTATACTGGACTGTTTGCTAGCATTTTCGTCACCCTCTTCCCAATCCATGTATTCAACCAGAGCTCTTTGGAATATAGCTAGTTAGGAAAGGAAGAGGCCTTCTGGATGGATGGATTTCCCGCAGGACAGAAAGCATATAGATCAATGCTTCTCAAACTTGACAACTTTAAGATGTGTGGACTTCAACTCCCAGAATTCCTCAGCCAGCATGCTACCTGGGGAATTCTGGGAGTTGAAATCCATGCAACTTAAAAGTTGCCAAGTTTGAAAAACACTGATATAGTGTTTCACATGACATGCTATGGTTAATTAAACAGTGATTCCCCGAATTAATCCAGGAGTGTTTATGAGGTGAGGGTTAAAAAAAAAAAATTAGGATGTCTGCCACAAAAATTGGGATGTCAGCCATGTGTCTGAAGCCTCACCATTTTTTTTCCATGTGTCGTAAGTTGCCTACATCTTTTTAAAAAAGTATTGTCAGAAAAGAAGCTACTTTCAAGCATCCAGACAGTATCCATGATATCAATCACTCCGAGACGTTATCTCTCCAATTGATTTATTAGGAACAGATCTAGCATGTTCAAAAGCAATTTCCCAAGTGAAAGCTTTTTCATGCGTTACACAGAATCCACCTTCTCTCCTCCCTTCTTTCCTCCCACTTCTACACTTCATAAATCACGAGAACCAATAAACTGCAACTGGAAATTCTTAATACGACTCACAGAATAACCTTGAACTTTTCAACTCCTCTAACTCTCTAAAATATGTGGCAGCTGGATTTCAAAGCTGACAGCTACTTTTTAATTTTTTGCAACCCTAGACTAACACAGCCCTCCTTTTGTGATATTCTGATGTACAAGACCCTACCCACTGAAAACCAATGTTCACAGACCCACACCACAACTGGAAACACTCTTTCCAGCGGCAAAACAAGCCTCACATTTTAGCGTCAAGCTATTGTTTATTCTTGAGAAACACTTTAAAACCAGCCCAGGCGCCTTTTGTAGGAAAGGAAATGTGATACTTTTAAAAAGCTCTGAAGGGTACAAATATGTTTATTTATGTTGTTATGTAAGAAGATTTGAATGGATTTGGACTCTAGTAGCTAAGACTACCAGGAAACCCAAAAGTCAAGGAAAGCAATAAGAAAACAATTATTTGTCCTTAGTGTCTGCATGCCTCTCCACAGGAAGGTTCTATTACTTTGAATGCACATGATCAAGTCGCTGCCTTTATATGCAGGTGGTCCTCCATTTACAACAGTTCATTTAGTGACCATTCAAAGCTACAATGGTGCTGAAAAAACAGTGTGACAGTTTTTCACGGTTATGACCATTGCGTTTCAGCACCCCCATGGTCACATGATCAAAATTCAGACAACTGACAACTGACTCATACTTATGATGGTTGCAGTGTCCCGGGGTCAAGTGATCACTTTTTTGCGTCCTTCTGACAAGCAAAGCCAATGGGGAAGTCAGATTCACTTAACAACTGGGTTACTAACAACTGCAGTGATTTACTTAACATTTGTGGCAAGTAAGGCCATAAAATGGGGCAAAAACTCACTTAACGTTTCACTGCTCTTCCTTAGCAACAGAAACTTTGGGCTCAGTTGTGATCATAAGTCGAGGACTACCTGCGTTTCTAAGAGCCTCCCTAATATGCTTAAAAGAAGAGGTGAAAACTAAACTTCTTCCACTGAGCCAAAGAAACATACATTGGTGTTTGGATGGCCCTATTTGTTTTGCTTGCAGACTGTTTTACTGTTTTTTACCATGCACTTGATGGACGGGACAGGGTTTTATCGCTATAACTGGCACAGAGTTGATAACTGAGGTGGCTTACAAGTGCTTTACAACAGATAGCTGAAGCAGGGTAAAGATATAATACGTTTCAAAAAGCCAACCAGCAGGTGGGAAAGGCAATAAACAATGTCTCCTTCAGTAGTTAATAATTGAAGATAGACTGTGGTTGAGACTGGAGGCTCCATTAAACTAGAAAAGATGTTGAGGCTCTAGAAAAAGTACAGAGAAGAGCAACCAGGAGGATTAGGGGACTGGCGGCTAAAACATATGAAGAACGGTTGCAGGAACTGGGCATGGCTAGTCTAGTGAAAAGAAGGACCAGGGGAGACGTGATAACAGTCTTCCAATATCTGAGGGGTTGCCACAGAAAGGACGGGGTCAAGCTGTTTTCTAAAGCACCTGAAGGCCAGACAAGGAATAATGGTTGGAAACTGACCAAGGAGAGATTCAACCTGGAAATAAGGAGAAATTGCCTGACAGTGAGAACAATCAACCAATGGAACAGAAGTTTCCCTCAGAAGTTGTGGGAGCGCCATCACTTGAGACCTTCAAGAAGAGAGTGAACTGCCATTTGTCAGAAATGGTGTAGGGTCTCCCACTTGGGTGGGGGGTTGGACTAGATGACCTACAAGGTCCCTTCCAACTGATTATCTGTTAAATCTGTTATAACAGGTAAGAACGGGTGATGAAACTGATTTGGGTACACTGTGTCTGATTCTTCAGTCTTTCTGCAGACAGCCTTTCTGCTTCAAATGACAGAAGCACACCCACTCCCCTGGAGACATCAACAACAATTACATCAATTACAGCAGCTCTAACAGTCTCAGATACAACCGGGAGCAGAACAGATGTCACCTCAAAGGCAGCCAGCTCACTTACGCCCCAATCCACCGGAGACACCGGGAGCACCACAAAATCAAATGACTCCACCACCACCACGGGGGCACATCACTTCTCCTACTGGATCCAAAGAGCCTCTCACTAGCCAAATGGCTGTGTCCATCAACGGCAGCACTCAGGCAGGTAAGAGGAAATTTTGTAACCCATTTAATTAATTAATTAAATTCCTATGCCACCCATCTCATTCTGCAAAGTGGGCAGCTGACAATAAAAATCATAAATGTGAAAATGTGATAATATCAACAAAAATAGAGACAAAACCCCCCAAAACAAAGATGGTACAGTGGTAGCATCTTCCCTAAATGCCAGTAATCCTATCACCCTATTAACCTGATCATGGGTCAGTTGCAGAGGTGGTATTCAGCAGGTTCTGACCAGTTCTAGAGAACTGGTACCAGAAATTTTGAGTAGTTTGGAGAACCGGCAAATACCACCTCTGACTGGAGATTTTATACTATCCTTCCCCTGCCACACCCACCAAGCCACACCACAGAACTGGTAGTAAAAAATTTTTGAATCCCACCACTGGTCAGTTGGATTAGATCTGGGGGTATCTGTAGGGAGAGGGTCAAAGCAGTTAAGTTATATTAAGATGGAAGCCCTATCCTTTACTTACTTACGTACTTACTTGCTTACTTGCTTGCTTACTTACTTACTTACTAAATAAATAGTATGAAAAACAAATATAAAAACCCCTAGGTGAAGAAAGGTGAGGGAAGCCTTCCCACTCCTAGAGAATGAAATATTATGGGGAATATTAAAAGTGGCAGAATCTTATATTTTCCTAGAATGGAGAGAAAAAATTCTTAACAAAGGCAGAAAACAACCCTAGTTTCCTCAAGCAGAAACCTCAAGTCTTTAGAGTTGGATATTTTGTGGTCCATTAAGAAATCCAGGCTAGCCTATTCCTGAACAAAATGCCTTCAACCCGGCTCTCTCAGAATTGATGGGATTAAGAATTTACATTCCTCCAAGGACAGGACAGACCTTTAGGACATAATAGGATTTACCCACCACCATTAGAATAGCAAAAGACACAAAGCTCACTACAATGCACTAACCCTAACCCTGGAGCATCTCAAACACAAAACCCCAGAAACCTATAAAAATCCATCCGCTCACTCAGCCATTTTATCAGCCACCCCAGAAATATGCTTCTGTCACTAAAGTTTCTGGCATCCGAAGAGACCTTCTTTCCAACCTGCCAGCCTCCATTTTATTCCCACCATCTTTCTCCCAGCTTGGAACCGGAGCAGATTTTGCTTCCTACAAAGGGGAAAAATGGCTACCTCAACAATGGAGCAAATCTTCCATTTCCTGCAAGATCCTGCAAGGCCTGATAATATAACCAGGTTTGGGGGCCTTCCAAAAATAACAAAAGGGATGGAACTAATCTACTTTTGGAGGGAAGGATGTTCCACAAGGCAGGTGCCATGGCAGAGAAGGCCCATCTCCTGGGACCCACCAAATATAGAACCCTACCTGATGGTACCCACAGCAGGCCTTCTCTGCCAGACCTATTGAGACAGGCTGAAATAACCGGGGAGAAATGGTTTCTCATTTCACATACATCAAAAAAGTCAAAATGGAGGCCACAACCATTTGTTTATTTTATTTATTTTTATGAATAACTCAAGGCAGTGAACATGCTTCCTTTCTCCTTCTATTTTCCCCACAACAAGAACCCTGTGTGGTGGCTTGGACTAAGAGACAGTGACTGGCCCGAAGTCACTTTACTGGCTTTCATGTATAAGGCAGGAACAGAACTTACAGTCTCTTGATAATTGCCTCAAAGTCACCCAGCCAGCTTTCATGCTTAAGACAGGATTAGAACTCACAGTCTTCTAGTGATTGGTCCAAAGTCACCCAGCCACTTTTCATGCCTAAGGAGGGAACTCGAACTCATATTCCCCTGGTAATTGGCTCAGAGTTCACTCAGCTGGCTTTCATGACTAATGTGGGACGGTCTCCTGGTTTCTCACCTGTGCCTTAAAACCCCACCCTGTTTTTTTTACAGAGAGACAAAGCACTGGGCGTGACCACAGCACATCTTAGCAAATAGCACTACTCATGCTCATTTGAGTACTACCAGAAACACACCTATATGGTACATACTATATGTAATTACTAACTTTCTTTCCAACTAGCTTCCTTATATTTATCAAAATTTCCCATCATGTCAAACGTTTATTTCGTTCCAGTTCAGTAGGGCTAACATATTTAAACTGCAAACATCTGGATGGTCACTAGATAGTTGCAGTGTAGGGAGAATTCCCCCCTTTTAATGTAAGGAAGTCCCCATATTAGCGAAGAAATGCCCCCACCCCTCAGAAGAGAAAAGTCTTCCCTGAAGTAAAACCACTCAAGTGGGCCAGCCCCTGTGAATGGATATTTAGTTTCACAAATTATTCCATTCATAAACAAAATGCCTTCAGCTACAGCCTCCACAGAAGGCTGGGATTGAGCAGATTAACAAAGCAGAGAGACAAAGTCACCTAAAATCTACATTCCCCACCCAGCTCCAAGGACGGGGTTAGGGTTAGAGTTAGGGTTAGGGTTGTGACCTCCCAGCCACAATGGGAGTCAGGTAACAATAATTAGAATACTTAAAGGGCACACACAAGCACGGGTTAAAGTATATTTCACAAGGAACCTGCCATAAAGCCCTAGAATCATATAAAAAAAAACCATCTACTCACCAGACTGTTTTATCAGCTGTCCCAGAACTAATGCTGTTTCACCTCGCTTCTGATTCCTACAAAATTGAGACCTCCTTTCCTGTAGCTTGCCTCCAAATTCATTTTCTCCTACATCTTTCTCCCAGCTTGGAACTGGACCAGATTTTACTTCCAACAGCAGTAAAGGGGGAAAATCCTCTATAATGCCTGTAGCAGTGGATGTGGATTTTTGCCACTTAGCAATGCTAGCACTAATTTCTTTTGAAGTTCTACTTGATATTTGATTGATATATGGATCAGTATGTCGGTAAGGGGCAAATTATCTATCTATCTATCTATCTATCTATCTATCTATCTATCTATCATCTGTCTGTCTGTCTATCTATCTATCTATCTATCTATCTATCTATCTATCTAAATAGCAAGCTATCATTATCTATCTATCTATCTATCTATCTATCTATCTATCTATCTATCTATCTATCTATCTATCTATCTATCTATCTATCTATCATCTCCAAACTAGCATCTAGTTAAAATGGTGTAAAATGCATAAAATATAACTATAGAAAACTCTCTCTCTCTGAATAAAATATTTAATAGACCCACAAAATAAGCCTTTAACAATGGTTAAAGATTGACTCAGCCTTTCATCCTTCCGAGATGGTAAAATGAAGACCCAGATTGTTGGGGACAATAGGTTGACTCTGTAAACTGTTTAAAGAGTGCTGTATACCAGTGATCCCCAACCTTTTTTATGCCGCGGCCCGGTATCCCCAACCTTTTTATGGCGCGGCCCGGTACCGGCATTAGCTGGCGCCGCCATCTTTTTGATGAAAAGTGCTTCCGGTGAGCTTTCTACCCGGAAAAGCTCACCGGAAGCACTTTTCATCAAAAAGATGGCGGCGCCAGCAAGCCAGCGGCCCGGTAGGACTTGTTCCACGGACCGGGACCGGTCCGCGGACCGGTGGTTGGGGACCCCTGCTGTATACCACTATGAAGCAGCATATAAGTCTAAGTGCTATTACTATTGCTATGGTTGAAGAAATTCAACCTATAGAGTTATTTTCTCCTGTAATGGAGATCCACAATCGATTCTGTCATACTGAATTTTGGGCTGCGCTATAGTTATACAAATGGAAGGCAGAAATATAAACAAGCTGATTGAAGTAACCATTAGGTGGCACTGCAGTCTGACAATAGCCTTTTTTGCAAAAAGCATGTCAGTTTTTCCAATCCAAAGGATAAAGAAGAAATGGAAGAAGCATCTTTCCAAAGTGTTAAATCAAGAAAAGTCACAGACTCTGTTTGCAAGGATGAGGTAGAGCTACCATACTGTCTTGAAACATTGGGGGTAGGGGGCAAATACAGAAAATTGCAGCTCCACTGCCTTCTGATGTGATCCAGGTTTTGGGAATCCAGATGAACTAGCTAAATCCAGGAATGTTTTCTGGAGTCACTTGGAATACCAGTATAAATCACTGAATCTGCGCCCCATCTTTTTGCTAAATGCATGGTGCTGGTAAGAGATTTGTACAGATAAATCCATGAATAATGGACATACAAGGAAGCTATGCATTGTGCAGATCATATAACAAAGAATAAAAATTGTATTCTGTCATCTCGGTTTGGTGCCATGTGTAGAAGCTGTAGGCTATGCCTTATATAAATATTGCATCTTTTACCATTGCTGTATATTTTGTCTGCTTTTCTCCTCTTTCCAATTTTGATTGCATATAATATATATATATATATATATATATATATATATATATATATATATATATATATATATATATATATATATATATATATATATATATATATATATTTGTTTTCTTAAGTTGGGTACTTACATGTATGGTGTTCGGCTTGGTTGGTATTTTCCCCGTCATTGTAGTTGTTCTTTTAAAGTTGTAGCAACGTTTCAGCAGAATCTCATCTGCCATCATCAGGCTTCTGTATTGTGTCCGTCTGTGAGTCAGACTTTTACAGTGGTTTCAGATTTAAATTTGGGGCAGCCTATTGCTGTGCCAGAATGGTTTTTTCTTCATCCTGATTGGTTGGGAGTCTTGGTCTGTGTTTATTGGTCTCGGAGTTTGCTGTGTTCTGCTTGATTGGTGTCTCTAATATCTTCTGTCTGTTTTTTGGCTCTTTTTGTATCTTGATTGGCTGGCAGCATTGTGTTGCTTTAATGGAGGCCTTTAGTGCAGCTTGGCTTCGGGTAAATGGACGGCTATCATTAGTTAGGAAGCTGGGTTTCATCTGGGTGCCTGGTTGGGATGTGTTTGAGCTGGAGGTATCAGGGGGATCTGTTTGTGCCCAGGTGTTTGCCTGGCTTGTGGTGTGGAGATTTTTTTGTTTGTGAGTGCAGGCTTCCAAATGATTGACAGCCTGGTGGAATCATCTCTTCTATTCATGCTTTCTGGTCTTTTTTCAATCTCTATGGCTTCTCTGATGATTCTGTGATTAGGGTTTTCTATAGTGGCCAGGGTTTTGGTGCCATTGAAGTTGATGCTATGACCTGTGGCTTCCATGTGTTGGACTAGTGAGGAAGTGTGTTCCAGCTTTTTGACTGCATTTTTGTGTTCATCCAGGCGGGTGCTTATTCTTCTATTGGTCTGTCCAATGTATGTGGCCGGGCATGATGCACATAGAAGAGATGATTCCACCAGGCTGTCAATCATTTGGAAGCCTGCACTCACAAACAAAAAAATCTCCACACCACAAGCCAGGCAAACACCTGGGCACAAACAGATCCCCCTGATACCTCCAGCTCAAACACATCCCAACCAGGCACCCAGATGAAACCCAGCTTCCTAACTAATGATAGCCGTCCATTTACCCGAAGCCAAGCTGCACTAAAGGCCTCCATTAAAGCAACACAATGCTGCCAGCCAATCAAGATACAAAAAGAGCCAAAAAAACAGACAGAAGATATTAGAGACACCAATCAAGCAGAACACAGCAAACTCCGAGACCAATAAACACAGACCAAGACTCCCAACCAATCAGGATGAAGAAAAAACCATTCTGGCACAGCAATAGGCTGCCCCAAATTTAAATCTGAAACCACTGTAAAAGTCTGACTCACAGACGGACACAATACAGAAGCCTGATGATGGCAGATGAGATTCTGCTGAAACGTTGCTACAACTTTAAAAGCACAACTATAATGACGTGGGAAAATACCGAACCAAGCAACAACATATATATATATATATATATATATATATATATATATATATATATATATATATATATATATATATATATATATATATATATATAGATGATAGATAGATAGATAGATAGATAGATAGATACAGATTAACGGAGTTGGAAGGGATTTTGTAGGCCATCTAGTCCAACCTCCTGCCCAAGCAGACCCCACCTACACCATTTTTGACACATGGAAGTCCAGTCTCTTCTTGAAAGCTTCCAGTGATAAAGTTCCCACAACTTCTGAAGGCAAGCGGTTCCATTGATTGATTGTTCTCACTGTCAGAAAATTTCTCCTTATTTCCAAGTTGAATCTCTCCTTGATCAGTTTCCATCCATTATTCCTTGTCTGGCCCTTCAGGTGCCTTGGAAAATAGCTTGCTACCCTCCTCCCTGTGGCAGCCCCTCAAATATTGGAACACTGCTATCATGTCTCCCCTGGTCCTTCTCTTCACTAGACTAGCCATGCCCAGTTCCTGTAACCGTTCTTTGTATGGTTTTAGCCTCCAGTCTCCTAATCATCTTGGTTGCTTTTCTCTGCACTCTTTCTAGAGTCTCAACATCTTTTTTATAGTATGATGACCAAAACTGGATGCAGTACTCTAGGTGTGGCTTTACGAAGGCTTTATAGATTTTGGGAGTTAAAGTCTACACATCTTAAAGTTGCTGAGATTGAGAAACACTGGTCTGGAAGCTAGATGATGGTGATGATTTTTGTAAAGAAAAGTAGAATTTGATAACACCAGGGGTGGGATTCTACAGGTTCACACCTATTTGCTAGAACCGGTTGTTAACATTCTAAGCAGTTCGGAGAACTGGTTGTTAGAAGAAATTACTGGCCTAATCCTGTAAGGAAGGCAGGAAGGAAACATTCTGGTGTTGCTTAAAGAAACTGCCTCTCCGTTAACCCTTATTACATTCTTGGCAGGACTAGACTTCCTGTCTCAGGAACATCTCTGGAGTTTTTTGTCCTGCTTTGCTGATACTTTGCTTGTGTGGAGTGACCATTCAAAGTTACAATGGCACTGAAAAAAGTGACTTATGATCATTTTTCACACTTACGATGGTTGCAGCATCCCCACAGTCACGAGAGGCCAGGCAAGGAGAAGCGTGCCTCAATGTGAGTGATGTTGAGTTGGCCAAGCCCAGCCAGTCACAGGACCACCAAGCCATACCCACCAACTAAGCCACACCCACCACCTAAGCCACGCCCACAGAACCAGTTGTTTAAAAAAATTGAATCCCACCCCTGGATAACACGATCTGCACCTTTTCTGAGATTGGAATTGTGACTGCATGTTCCTCCTTCCTGACTGTGGTTCTCCCCTAAAGCCAGGTTTGGATTCGAAAAAAACCTGATAATCCTAGGGTTTCATCCCTTTTCTCTCTCTCTCACAGGACAGCTTAGCCCAGAACCAGCATTTTCAACAAAACCAGGCCTGGTGGTTGTGATCTGCCTCTTCGTCATTGTCCTAGTCATTGGGACAGTTGTAGTCTTAATAAAATGCTGCCGTCGGAAGGAACCAGCCTTTAAGAAGCTGGACGAGGTGCCGATGGTATGTACTCCAGGGTGGGGTATGAGACAAAGGTTGAAAAGGCTGTTTCCTAAAATTCAGGGTTCATAATCTGTTCTTGGCTTCAAATGTTGACAAACTGGATAGCTGTGGCATTTGAGAAGGCTCCATTTCATCTTTGTCCTCTCTCCATTTTCCTTAACAGGGAAAAGTTGCAGAAGATTCTCCCTTTGCCCGATACCCTCCGAAATAACCTTTCCAACTCATCTTCTGGACTCTTGTTTCATGGATATTTTAAACAAGCATCAAGAATGTTTACTCCCATGAGAGACTTTCTGTGTGAAATAAACTTGTTCTAGTTGCATGAGTGACAATTACTGTTTTGTGTCATTTGGCTCCTCTGGTGTGTGTGTGATGTATTCATTTATGTGTCAGTTTAGGTAAATATCGATTTTGCAGATGCCTTCCTAAACTTTAAGAATCTTTGCACAGCTACTGAGCTCTTGAGCAATGCTCTAATTTTGTTAGGGGAGCTAGGTTATGCAAAAGATGATTATGCAGCATCCAATTAGAGCAGTGTTTCTCAACCTTGGCAGCTTTGAAGATGTGTGGACTTCAGTTCCCAGAATTCCCCAGCCAGCACAGTTGGTTGGGGAATTCTGGGACTTGAAGTCCACGCTTCTTCAAGTTGCCAAGATTGAGAAACACTATTCTAATTGGATGCTGCAGCTCATCTTTTGCATAACCTAGCTCCAGAGATGGTATTCAGCAGGTTCTGATCAGTTCTGGAGAACCGTAGCGGAAATTTTGAGTACTTCAGAGAACCTGCAAATCCCACCTCTGACTGGCCCCACCCCTATCTATTCTCTGCCTCACGAGTCCCAGCTGATTGGCTGGGTCTTCTTTTGTTGTCCTGCACAGGAGAATGGAGCTGGAAAGCAGGTTAGTGGGGTGGGGAGGGAATGGGATTTTGCAGTAACCTTCCCCTGTCATGCCCACCAAGCCACACCCACAGAACAGTTAGTAAAAATTTTTGAATCCCACCACTGCCAAGCTCCCCTATACCTGAAATGTTTGTTGTTTGTTGTTTGTTTATTATTTATGTATTTATTAACAAGTTTATATAGATATCCAAGTTATACACAGGCAGCTTACACCGCTTAAAAAATTTAAAACATCCACCATACAATACAGGTAAGTCCTCAACTTACATTCATTTGTATAGTGACAGTTTGAAGTTACAACAGCACTGAAAAAGTGACTTATGACTGTTTTTCACACTTATTGCCATTGGACCACCCCCAAGGTCATGTGATCAAAATCCAGAGGCTTGGCAACTGACTCATATTTATGACGGTTGCCATGTCCCGGGGTCATGTGATCACCTTTTATGACCTTCTGACAAGCAAAGTCAATGGGAAAGCCAGATTAATTTAACAACCATGTTACTAACTTAACAATGCAGTGACTCACTTAACAAGTGTGGCAAGAAATGTCATAAAATTGAGCCTAAAAATGGTTTTATAGGTGGTCCTTGACGTACAACCACAACTGAGCCTAAAATTTATGTTGCTAAGTGAGACAGATGTTAAATGAGCTTTGCCCCATTTTTGAGCAAAGCTCATTTAACATCTGTCCCATTTAGCAACATAAATTTTAGGCGCAATTTTGGTCATACAACAAGGACCACCTGTAAAACCATTTTAAAAAGTATTAATGATTGATATCAGAGAGTAAAACAAAGTCTATAAGATATGTCAGAAGCACAACAATTATTTATCACAGTAGTTCATGAAGTCATTCATAAAAAAGGGAAGCGCAGAATATTTACTGAGTTCTTTTCTCCAAAGGAAACATCATCATTATAAAAAAAAATTAAAGGAAAACTACCTCTCTGAGGTAAGAAATTTGCCGTTAATTTCTGCAGAGCCTGGCAGGCCCCTAACTACCTCAATTCCAACTACTGCTGGCCTTAAATGCAAGCTACTCAATGCAAGAAGCCTTGTGAATAAAATACCTGAATTTCTCCTCTTACTAAATATGGCTAAATTCGACATCATATTTGTCTGTGAAACATGGCTCAACGCATCTCTCCCTGACTCCATTACCACAGTAAGAGACTATCATGTTTACTGATCAGATCATGAAATTCGTAGAGGAGGTGGTGTTTCTATCTTCTATAAAAAGTCCTTACATCTAAAAAACATCCAAGTTACCCAGGAGCTTGCTCTTCCTGAGACCATCATCTGTGAACTATCCTTAAATATCACATTTCAATTCTTACTATGTTACAGAGCACCTGATTATGACATCAAACATATAAATAAGCTAAATTTACTACTAACATGGGCAACATCCTGCCCACATGCTTTTATCTTTCTTGGTGACTTCAATCTACCTCATATTGACTGGACCCTAAACGAATGTACAACTAAACCCATGCATGCAACCTTCTACAATGCTGTTACAAATCTGGGACTGGAACAACTAGTAACCAACAATACTAGACTAAACAACTGCCTCGATCTCATCTTCTGCAATAGTTTGAATTTAATTTATGGAATACAAACTAAAGAGCCCTTTTCCAGCAGTGACCACAATATGATTGACTTTTGTCTCAACATACGCCCACACAAAAATCATCATAATGACGTAATCCCCAATTATAACTTCAAAAAAGGCAACTATGATCTTATAGACAACGATCTCTCATCCCTTGATTGGCAATCTCTATTCACTGGATGCAATACTGTTGAAGATCATTACAACATATTTTTACTTGAAGTCAAAAGAGTCATCAAACTATATGTACCAACAACAACCCCCCCCCCCCAAAAAAACAGATTACCCATAACAATAAGGAAACTTCAATCCAAAAAGAGATCACTCTGGTGGAAAAACAAATCTGGTCACGTTGCCAATTTCAAAAGCCGATACAAAAATTTATGCCACCAGATAAAGACTGAATGCACCAATTATCACATGAAACAAGAGGAAAACCTTCTACGCACAAATTCCACCCGCACTTTTTACAATTTTGTAAACAACAAACTAAAAGACTCAAGGTCCATCCCACCCCTGATAGGAGCTAATGGTAAAGACTGCAACGACGACACCATTAAAGCCAACATCTTTAACACATTCTTTGGCTCAGCAATGGATCATGCCCAGTATTTCCTAGCCGAACCACAGAAAACTACAATGATCTAATACATATTGATTTTACAGAAGACAATGTTGAAAAAGCACTATGCAATCTAAAACCATCTCTATCTATTGGACCAGATGGAATATGTGCCTACTTCTTAAAAAAGTTATCCACTGCCATAGATGAACCTCTAAGCATAATCTTTGAAAAATCTTTCAGGTCCAGCTCCTTGGTCACAAGCCACAGTCATCTATGGTCACAAGCCACAGTCATCCCCATCTTCAAAAAGGGAGACCCCAGCCTAGTTGAAAATTACAGACCAATCTCCTTATGCTGCATCACCTGTAAAGTCATGGAATCAATTATTAACCAATCCATTATCCTCCACTGAGAGACAAACAACCTACTCTCCAATAAACAATTTGGTTTCAGAAAAAAACGATCCTGTAATCTGCAACTCTTACACTGCAAAAACATATGGACTACACAACTTGATCAGGGCAAAACAATAGACGCAATCTACATAGACTTCCGTAAAGCCTTTGATTCAGTGGTACACGACAAACTACTCCTAAAACTAAAATGGTATCTCTGGACAACTGCATAACTGGATAGAAGCATTCCTGTCAAACAGACAACAAATGGTCAAAATTGGGAGTGTCCTATCAAATTCTGTACCTGTCAATAGTGGTGTCTACCCAAGGCAGTGTTCTAGGACCAACTCTCTTCATACTCTACATAAATGACCTCTGTGATCATATTAAGAGCAACTGCGTTCTCTTCGCTGACGATGTAAAGCTATTCAACACCACAGACAATACTGCTACCCTTCAAAAAGATCTTGACTATGTATCAGAATGGTCAAACAAATGGCGACTTCAAATCTCAACAAATAAATGCTCTGTCTTACATATTGGCAAAAAAATATCAGAAAATAAAATACAAGCTGAATAGTCAAGACCTTGTTGATGATCAAGCTCTGTAAAGGACCTTGGAATACTCATCTCTAATGATCTAAGTGCTAGAGCCCACTGTAACTACATAGCCAAAAAGGCATTAAGAATTGTTAACCTAATCCTATGTAGCTTTTTCTCTGGTAATATCACACTACTAACTAGAGCATACAAAACATTTGCTAGACCAATACTCGAATACAGCTCATCAGTCTGGAACCCACATTACGTATCTGATATTAACACAGTTGAGAAAGTCCAGAAATATTTCACAAGAAGAGTACTCCACTCCTCTACTCGTTGTAGAATACCTTATGCCACCAGACTTGAAATTCTAGACTTAGAAAACCTTGAATTACGCCTCTCTACGGTCTGATCTAAGTATGGCATATAAAATTATACATTGCAATGACTTACCTGTCAATGAATTCTTCAGCTTCAACCATATCAACACAAGAGCACACAATAGATAGAAACTCAAGGTTAACCGCACCAAATTTGATTGCAGGAAATACGACTTCAGCAACAGAGTGGTCAATGTCTGGAATACTCTACCTGACTCTGTAGTTTCTTCCCCAAACCCCAAAAACTTTAACCTTAGACTGTCTACTATTGACCTCACCCCTTTCCTAAGAGGTCTGTAGGGGGCGTGCATAAGCGCACCAACGTGCCTACCGTCCCTGTCCTATTGTTTCTTTTATTTTTCTTATATGTACCCATTTTATGTATTCATAACTATGTATATACTTATATCTATTATCTTGTAAGTGATTGACAAATCTAAATAAATAAATAAATAAATAAATAAAAATTTCTGGCCATTCCACTTTTGTTCTGCATAAATACAATGCTTTTACAGTGTTATTGGTCCGAAGAACGAACAGATACTTCATATCCTCAAAAAGCTCTAAATAAATGTGAAACACTATTTGTGACACCAGGGAATCCTGATTGCTGCCTCCCTCAACCATCTTGCTTGACACTTCCCAAATTAACTTTCTAGAAATGCATCTGCCAGGCTAATGAATAACATGAGCAGGGAGTTAATTAGTCATACTAATTGTTGGGCCCTCAGCAGTTCTCCTTGGCATCGGTGTTGGCATGTGGTGGGAGCTAAGAATATCCGTTTGTGGCGACATCGAAAGACAAATGACAGGCAGAACTCTTTCCACTTCTCAAAAGCAAAAATCCCTGCGGTGAACACTGGCATTTCTATACACAGAGAACGTTCTAGTGGAAAAACGTGGTGACTGACAGACCCTGGTATTCTGGGCACAGACAGTTGGCAATTGGAGAGGATCCAATATACTTTCTTTTAATCCTGCCTCATGGCTGGGGGAGTTGTTTTTAAACAGCCCAAAGACAGGAGATCGACCAGCAGAAAATATACCTGCCAGCCGCATCTCCAGAGAATTGGACTGATGTGCCTTTTTTTTTCCCCCTAAAGTGATGTTCTGCTTTTTACAGAGGCTGCCAAGAAACCCATAGGTGAAGCATAAGGGCAATAGACCATTCATGCTGTAATAAGACAGTACTTTTCAACCTTGCCAACTTGAAGATGTGTGGACTTCAACTGCCAGAATTCCTCAGCCAGCTATGGGGAATTCTGGGAGTTGAAGTCCACCCATCTTCAAGTTGACAAGGTTGAAAAACTCTGTAACAAAAGGTAGACAAGTTCTATATGTGGAAGCTTTATTTAAGTCATTTGAGTAATATTGACAGCAAGATTTGTTCTCAATTAGAGCATAGCAATAGCCTTGCAAAACGGAGCTGGTTAGCTGTGTCAGGGAATGCCATAAATAAGACTGGGACAGTAGAGGCATCCATGGATGGGGAATCTCAACTCTCCCCCATTCCCAATAAACAAATAAATGGTCATGGCTGCCATCTTGGACTTTTTAAAAACTTTCCTTTGGATGCCTCTTAGACAGAGCAACAACCATTTATCCTCCAGAAACTAGTAAAGTTAGTCCTTGATTTACAATCATTCATTTAGTGACTGTTCAAAGTTCCAACAGCACTGAAAAGGTGACTTATGACTATTTTTCACACTTATGACCATTACAACATCGCCATGACTCATGTTTATGACCGTTTCAGTATCCCCATGTTATGTGATCACCTTTTGTGACCTTCAGACAAGCAAAGTCAACAGGGAAGTGAGGTTCACTTAGGAACTTAAGTGTTACTAACTTAACAACTGCAGTGGTTCACTTAATGATTGTGGCAAGAAAAGTCATAAAACAGGGCAAAACTCACTTGACAAATGCCTTGCTTAGCAAATTTTGGTAATAGCAGTCATGTCAAGGACTATCTGTAATCAAGAATGAACTGTGTTCATAATTCTGTTTAACTGCTGTGGCTATGCATATATATTTATAAGATTTTAAAAATGCCTTGAAGCATTTGGCATTGAATTTCCAACAAATATTTTAGTAAATTCCCAAGCATGCCAGAAAAGCCACAGTTCTTCACTGGTCCTTGCTTTCCAGCAATTGGCAGTCTAAAGTCTTATAGTACTTCTGAATATACTTTCATTTTTTTTCTCAGCTGCAGCTAATCAGTAATTAATCAAACCCACAGATCTGTAATTAATCAAACTGCAGCTAATCGGTAATGAATCAAACTGTCTAAGACAGGGGTGGGCAAACTTTTTGGCTCGGGGGCCGCATTGACTTTTAAAATTTGACAGACGGGCCGGGTCAGCACAAGATTTTTTGGGAATCGCCCCCACCCTTCCCTCCCCTTCTCCTTCCCCTCCCCTCGGAGGCCCCTGAGTCAGGAGTTGCTACCGCCGGCGCGCTCGCGCGGCTCCAGTCCCGCGTTGCCTCGGGAAGGAAAGGCAAAAAGGAAGAGCCGCGGCGGTGCTTTGCAACGGCAGCAGCGGCACCGGAGGCTCAGGCTCAGCGGCTCCTGGTTTTGCCTTTTCCTTCCCAAGGCAACGCGGGACTGGAGCCGCCGAGCTGCGCCGGCGGTAGCAACTCCTGACAGCCCCAGCCGGACACCTGAGCGGAGCCCGGGCGGAACTGCCTGTTGCTGCTGCCGGAGCACCACCGGGTCGCCTCCTCCAAGCAGCCCGCCCGCCGGGCTTCCCCTCCGCTGTGCGGCTCGGGGCCAGGCGCGAGCGCCCGCGAGTTAAAAGGAAGCCGAAAGTTGCTGGGAAGTTGCTCGGGTTTCCGGGGCTTCCAGGCTTAAACTTTGCACAGGCAAAGTTTGCAGGCGGGAGCGTCTTCCCGCCGAGGAGCGGGAAGGGTTCCGCCCGGTGGGTGGGCGGGCGGGCTGCTTGGAGGAGGCGACCCGGCGGTGCTGCGGGTTTCCCCTCCGCCGCACGGCTCGGGGCGAGGCACGAGCGCCCGCGAGGAAAAAGGAAGCCGCATGTTGCTGGGAAGTTGCTCGAGTGCTGGGAGCAGGCTTTTAAAGTGCCGCCCGAGCAGGACCGAGCTGGGAAACGGGGCACCAAGGCAGGGCAAGGCTCCACCAGCAGCGGCCTAGCTTTAGGTGGCTCCAAGCAGCCTGCTCCAAGCAGCCCGCCCGCCCGCCGGGCGGAACCCTTCCCGCTCCTCGGCCGGAAGACGGTCCCGCCTGCAAACTTTGCCTTTGCAAAGTTTAAGCCTGGAAGCCCCGGAAAAAAGGGGGGGATCGGCGGGGACTCACCTTCGGAGAGGTCGTACTCGAAGGTGATTTCGAACTCCCAGCTGAGGCCTTTGCAAAGTTCTTCTTTTCTTTCCTACCCCGAGAGCGCTCCGCACTGTTTTGCAGCTTTGGGGGCCATGCGGCGCAGGGCAATACGCCACGCCCAGCGATTTTTTTTCAGGGGCGGGCCGGATTGGACAGACCAACGGGCCGGATGTGGCCCACGGGCCGTAGTTTGCCCACCCCTGGTCTAAGATGTGTTTGCCTCACCTGGCCTTCTAATTTTCATAGCAACTGACAAGGTACCTCAGAAGAAATAAAGAGATGGCAGGAACCCAACATCTCAAGAAGTTTGTGCTCAAGGAATATGGTGTCAGCTTCTCTTTCATTGCCATTGATTGATCTCTTGGATGATAATCCTGCCACAAATTTCTAAAACCATCTTTAGCCAATAACCCGTCCTCCATCTTCTGAAGGACGGTTCTCTTCCCTGGTTGATTTTTAATGTGTTATTCCCCTAAAAGGCTAAGCAGTTTTGATTTTAAAAGAACTTCTTGCATTTACATCCTGCTGTTTCTTTAAGGGAATGGGGATTTTGCAGTAACCTTCCCCCAGGAGTGGGGAGGGAATGGAGATTTTACAGTATCCTTCCCCTGCCATGCCCACCAAGCCACGCCCACAGAACCAGTAGTAAAAAAAAATGAATCCCACCACTGGACTCTACTGTCAAAGGGGGACTTGCCCCAGGGATCTTCCCAGTTGAAGTCCAATGCCATTGGTGATATACTAATCGGTTTGTGTTTTGTGTGATTGTAGCATGATTTCAAAACATGGATTATGATTTAGTGTTTTATACATATAGTTGTGGTTTATTTTTGACAGTAAGGAAGATGAATTTAATGAAGATCCATTGCTAGGGTGAATAGGGTGAAATATATTTTAAGTCACAACAGATAATATTTGGAAGCAGATCAAACAGATCCCTCCCCAATTTACAAGAATAGGAGTAATAACAGATGGAATAGCACAAATAGGCTTACGAGGTTTTCTTGTTTTAGTTAAAATGTAGTTTTAGCCTTCCTCTGGAGTTGATTTTTTAGTATGGACTCCCTATTGGGCCTTACATTTATTACATTGACTAAGGTCAGTAAACTATGGTTTAGTTAGTTAGCGTAAGTGAATGCATTTCCAGAGGAGATCCTATATGGATTGTCAACTGACCTGGCAGATGAAGATGCAACCCAGATCTGAATAAATATTTGCAGACTCCAGTAATCTGGTGTCTTTTTGAGAATAGCTAAAGCTATATAGTTTTACTTTGAGGAACAAAAATTGAACATTCATCTACCTTCAGAGGTTGGTGCACCATGCTCCAGGTATGGGATGGAAAGATTTATTCCTTCTACATCGTGCTTTAGATCAGTGTTTTGTAACCTGGGCAATATCGCCCCTCTAGGGGGCAATTTTGTTTTTCAGGGGGGCAATGGAACAAAAAGGGGCAATGCGGGAGCAAAGAAATGGAAGGGGGGCGATGGAGCGAGAAGTTTTGGGGACACTTTTGAGACTTTTTTCATACAGTGAACCACTGTATATCTGTTATACAAAAAACATCAGATCGCTCACCATTAGTGGATTGAACTGTGTTTTAAAAAGTTCCTCCAGCTAGCTTCAGTACAGAACACCATACATATGTGAATACGCATCGCTCATCTTCATGCGCGTTGCGCAGCAGCCTCTATCACTCTACCCATACAGTGGCGCGCCATTGGGCAGAAAGGGCAGTGATGGAGGGGTGAGCGCTTCTTTCGAAACATCGCATGCTGAGTGGCTGTCCCCTGTGATGTCAACGTTAACTGTTGAAACTAGGTTTATTGATGTCCACGTGTGTTTTATAGTGTTCCAGTGCAGTCAAAAATTTAATTTGCAGTTAGTGCCTTTCATTTCGAAGACCTCTCAACATGGCCAAGAAGAGGAAGTGTCGCCAATATTCGACGGAATACCTGACATTGGGATTCATTCCATCTCCTTCCAACGTACAGCTTCTGTGTTGTCTTCTTTGTGAGGAAACATTTTCAAATGAAGCAATGAAGCCTTCCCGACTGAAAGACCATTTGGTAAGAATTCATTCGGATAAAGCTGACAAACCGGTATCGTTTTTCCAATCCTTAAATTGAAGAATTATTTCCCTGTGTTGTGATTGAGAGGTTATGTTGGGGGAGGGGGGATGATGATAACTTCTTCAATGGCTCACGGGGGCAATTCTTTCAAAAAGGTTAAGAACCACTGCTTTAGATGACCATCCAATATTTCTCTCTTATTGTAGGACCCTGTAGAAAAGTAGAGGAAACAGATCTTGAGTTTCCAACCCCTGATTCAAATTTTCTTCCTTAAAGGATCTCAGAACCTCTAGAAGAATAGCCAGCCACCAAAATGGAATCTTTCTTCTTTCTGGCTTTAGTTTGTTTGCATTCCTGCTGCCCACCATGCAGCACCAAGTCTGTTCCAAGGTGTTTTCTCAATAAATGATTAATTTTGGGGGTTGGAAAATTAACTTTCTACTTCTAGCACCCCATGACCTGCGATTCCTGTTACAAATTTGCCAAATCTGTGGGGAGAAGATGGGTAGGATTTTTTTTTAATATACCAATTTAATATACCAATAATATACCAATAAGGATTTTTTTAGGCATAGTCAGCTTTTATCTGAAATATCCTTGTGATCCAGTCATAATTTGTGCGCTGATTGCAGAAGTGATGAAATAAGTTATCTTTTTTAATTTGTAATATTCAAATATTCAAAGATCATTTTTGCACATTCAAGTGCTACTTGTTGGTGACCCAAGGCTCCACACTTTTGGTAGTGGTGAAAACATCTGGAATGTTTAGGGCATATTTTTGGCACTTTATGAAAAGATTGCTAAAGGAACATAATTAAAGCAGTTGTTTCCCATTAAAATCAAGAAGTGATGTTGTATCACTTCTTCTAAATTTGTCTTCTAATTTAAGGATGCTCCCTTCTAATCAGTTGACTCTGTTTTCTTTTTCTGAAAAGGTGAAATTACATAGCCCTTTTTTTAAATTTCAAAGAGAGCTTATGGGATTCTTGGGGTCCAAAATCATGCATGGAGATAAAAAGGTGGATGGCTACAATCAGCAAAATATCACATGAAAAAAGTTTGCAAAGAAGAAAGAAAATTTGAAAGAAGAAAGTTTAAAGAAAGAAACATATCCCATAAAAAATAGTTTACAAACTGAAGAAATAAAGGTTGACAAGAGGAAGCACCAACAAAGCTGTCCTTGATTATGTTAAGGAACTAATTTAATCAACATGTTGCTTTATACCAGGGATTGCCAACCTTTTGGACCTCAGGGACCACCAAACTCATAATTTTAAATCCCACAGACCAGAGACCCTGGGAAAATCCCAAAAAAGTCTGCAGGAAAATTCCCCAGCCTGTTTTCCTACCGATTGATGATTCTTTACTTGGGATCGCAGGATACCGTCTCCAGCTCCATTCTCAGGGGGAGAGAGAGAGAGACTTTTGGCTTCATGCAAGGAAAGCAGCAGAAGCAGCAGAAGTCTTTCTTTCTCTCCCCCAAACTCTGCCAGAAATGAGTCTTTGCCATCGCAGCCTCTTGGAGTAGGAGGCCTTGCAGAGTCCCAAAGACTCATTTCTGGCAGAGTTTGGGGGAGAGAAAGAAAGACTTTTGCTGCTTTCCTTGCATGCAACCAAAAGCAGAAGAAGAAAGAGGCGGAAAGAAGCAGCCCAGTGGCCAGGCGAGGTGAGTGGGGTGAGTGGGGCAAGTTCCCCCCCTCCACCCTTTCCCCCCTCCTCTCACTACCTCATGTTATTCGCAATGCAACCAACGCAAGCCTTGTGTTCCCATGGGCCATGTGGGCGGCGCAGCCTTGTGTTCCCACGCAGCCTGGATTAATTGCTTTGGGGGTGACATTTCTCTGCAGACCACCAGTGCTCCCTGGCCCACTGGTTGGCAACCGCTGCTTTATACAACATAATAAGCAAGGATAATAATGGGGTGATATTTCATTATTTAATTGTGACTCTTTAGATGGGAAAAAGTAGCAACCAATGAAAATGTTTTCAGAGTTGCTGTATCTATATATACTGTATAAACTCACAGATAAGCCCATCTGTGGATAAACCAATCCTCACATTTCAACCAACTTACCATGAAACATGTGCTACCTGTGCATGCAGTCAACCTGCATCTTTCATGGTATTTTGGTTAAAAATAGGAAGGCCTTTTTGTCTGCAGATGGGCTTATCTGTATATACAGAGTATATACAGATACGCATTACTTTAAATATATATAATTCCGAATAAGCCTATATGAAGATAAGCAGAACTCAATTTTTGTGTGCATTTTGGCACCTAAAAATCTCAGCTTATCTGCAGGTATATATAATAGCCTCTTCTACAACTTGCTCTATAACCCTGGAAATAGGATAGGAAGAGTATTTATGCTTTTCAATTCTAGAATTGGAGAAAAATGTAGACAACCAAGAAATCAAATCAGATCATCATCATCAAAAGAAAAAAGAAAAAAAGAAAATAGCCTCCAATTCATGCAAACTGCCAATTTTCTTAGGCACAGAACAACAATAACTCTTAAAGACTGGTGGGTCAAGTAGACAGAAAACAATTCACCCAGCACTAAAGCTGATGAAAGAGTTTATTCTTGCCCCTTTGCTCCACTGTTACATTATATGCATAACTTTTAAAATAAAGAAATGAGAACTAGGCAGTGATGGCTAATTGGGGAGTTCTGGGAGTTGACGTTCACACATTTTAAAGGTGCAAAAGTTGAGAAACACTGTGGTAGAGCAGATAAGAACTCCGATTCCCAATAGAACAATCCACCAACCTTCTCCAGAAATATGGAGATGATGCAGCCCTGAAGAAACCCTCATCTTCCTGCAGTTTTGCTTGTTGAGCAACTGTTGAAGAGAGATCAGACTTGCTGGGTAGGATTACAGATGTGATCTATGGACTGATACCTTTTTCTTGTTTTCACTGAAGCCATTCATGTGACATTCACACGAACGGCAAGGAGAGATGGAGCAAAATCAGATGAACAGAAAAGCATCCATTTAATTTAACAGGTCTTAGTTGAATCAGCAATGCCATATCAACACCTGTGCTTGTGCAGGCTGGCAGTTTAACTAAAACTCGCCAAAGAGGAATAATGGAAAGAGGAGAGGATTCCAGTCATGTACATCTACCTTTCCCAGGTTATTGGGCATGATTTGATAGGTTGAGAAAAATGCCAAATCCAATATAAACATCTGGCTGACTGTGTGACCAACCCGAGTACTTCAGTCTAAACATCAGGCTGACTGTGCAAGCAGCCATAATAATAATAGAACTAGAATGTGGCAAAGAAAGCAAAAATAGCACCAATAGTAATCAGCGCCTTGGATGCAATACCAAAACATATGGACTACCACTTGAACACTATTGGCATTGACAAAAATCACCACCTGTGAATTGAAAAAGGCAGGTTTACTTGGAACAGCCTACATCCTGAAACAATATCTTTATTATTAAACAACTAATTCTGCCTATCCCAGAGCCATGGAAAGGATTTGGTAGATGGAGAAAAATGCCCAATCCAGTCTGGCTGACTGTGAGACCCACCATGAGACTGGAGACACATTGCCAAAAACAGGATGGCATTTTTCCTTTCACTTTTTCCCTCTCTGATTTGCTTGCACCTGGACAGGGAAGGGTTACATGCCTGTTTGAAAAGAGAGAGGGAGGGAAGGAGAAGTCCAATGAATTTCCACAAGGTAGAGGTTTCCTGCTGAGCTGCACTCGGGTTTAGTAAACAGCACCTCCTCACTCCAGGAGCCCGGAGGGTCCTTGTGCTTCTCTATCCTGCCGAAGTGTAAGTCCATTTGGGAAACTGGAAAGGGAGAAGGTTGGTAATATGTATGTGTCTTGGGTTGAAAAATTAGCAAAACAATGTTGGCACTTGGATCCCCCCTGAGTTTGTTATGGTAGGATTACTTTAGAGCAGTGTTTCCCAAACTTGGATAAATTACCCCAAATTGGGCAAAATTTGCACAAACCCATTACCCAATCACAACAGGAACATTGAAATGAGGACAATCTGTTAAGCAGTAAAAATGACTTGTTGATAAGCACTTTGGGGTAATGAAGGAAAAAGTTTGGGAAGCACTGACTTGTAGGAAAGATAAACAGCAAATTGCTATTTTTGTTGGGATTCTCCAAAACGGAATGTCAAGCATTGAACCCAGTTCTTGATTCTAGCCCAGCAGCATCTGTGTTCCATCTGAACACAGCCCATAGTTGGGTGCTGATTTTTCCCGGTACCCAGACAAAAGAGCAAGAAAACATCTTTGGAGAAATGGTGGTACATACTAGGCTGTTTGTGAAAATCACATGAGCAGAACTGGTGAAAAGAAAAGTTTGCAACTTTATGGGAAAAGCCAGCAGAGGTGTGAAGTTCCTAAGAATATAAGCTAAACTGCGGGAAGAAAGAAAAGTGCCCAGATAGATGAGCGTGCTGATTCCAAAGGGGGTCAGATTGTCCAACATGGAACCCCATTTACAGGATATATTGTGCGAAGCCATTATATATTTGTTCCACCTGCCAGTACTTAGAGGTAGACTTTCCCCAACCTGGAGGCTTTATTTATTTTGAATTATTGATATAGCCCTCATTCATGTTTAGTGTGTTTAATAAGTAACTAATGCTACCTCTTGGAGACACACATTCCACACATTTTGCATTTGTGTGAAAATACCCAGATCCAGCCCATTGATTTGCTTATGGATTTTTCCAGAGTATCATTTCAACTGAACTTTTTAATATCCCATCACCCTCTAACTCCCTTCCTTCCTTCCTTCCTTCCTTCCTTCCTTCCTTCCTTCCTTCCTTCCTTCCTTCCTTCCTTCCTTCCTTCCTTCCTTCCTTCCTTCCTTCCACATAAAACCACCTCAAGCCTTAATTAATTCCTGGACCTTGGTAACAATAACTCTGGGCTGTGAAACTAAAGTATGCTTTCATCCTTCTGTCAGGCAGTTGGATAGTTCATATAGCTTCTGTGCTATATATATATATATATATATATCCAGTAGACTCATCTGACATACCGAGTCACATTTTTTTTTTAATCCAAACAGAAAATAAAATTAAGAATTACATTTTAATTACAGTCTTCAATTTATGACCATAACTAGGACCAGAATTTCCATTGTTAAGCAAGACACTTGTTAAGTGAGTTGTGTATGATGTTATGACATTTTTGCATGGTTGTTAAATAAATTATTGCAGTTGTTAAGTGAACCATGCGGTCATTAAGTGAATCTAGATTCCTCCATTGATTTTGCTTGTTGGAAGCCAGCTGGGAAGGTTGCAAACAGTGATCACATGACCCTGGGACACTGCATCTGTCATAAATATACACTGGTTGCCAAATGCCCGAATTTTGACCATGGGGAAGTTGTGATAATTGCAACTGGTTGCAACTTTGCAAATCACTCTTTTCAGTGCCCTTAAAAGTTTGAATGGTCGCTAGGTAAAAGATTGTAAATTGAAGACTACTTGTATTCCTTGCCAGCAAAATACAGGTGAGCATCAGCAGGCTTCAGCTGGTTTGATCTCAGTCAGTATTGAACAATTCCTGGCGGGGAAAAACAACCAGCAGGCTGTCTGGATGTTGCTGGCAAGCAGTGAAAAGTAGTGATGTCTGTACCAGAAGTGGTATTCAGCAGGTTCTGACCAGTGCTGGAGAACCGGCAGCAGAAATTTTGAGTAGTTCGGAGAACTGGCAAATACCATTTCTGACTGGAGATTTTACATTATCCTTCCCCCGCCACGCCCACCAAGCCACGCCCACAGAACCGGTAGTAAAAAAATTTGAATCCCACCACTGGTCTGTATCATTAGAGCAGGAGTGTCAAATTCAATTTCACTGAGGGCCGCACCAGGGTTGTGTTTGACCTGAGGGGGGGGGGCAAGGTGTGTATGGCTAGCTTGACGTCACTCCTGTTGGTGGCACCTGTGGTGGCCCGAGTGCTCTGCCAGCAAAAACGGGCTCCCGAGCTCTGTTTTTGGCCGTGACGGCCTGCAACCCTCTGACAGCGAAAATGGAGTTCAAGGGGGCCTCTGTGGCCCTCGTGACCTCCATTTTCAGCTGCAATGGCCTCCTGCAATGGAGCTCGGGGGAGGTGGGCGTGCCTACGACCCTCCTGAGCTGAGTTTTCACTGACAGAGGCACCGCGGACCGGTCCTCTGTTTCCAGTACAGCCCCAATCTAAGCACCCAGTGGGCTGGATTTGGCCCCTGGGCCTTGATTAGAGCATATAATCTAGTGGTTAAGGCACCGGGTTAGATAGTAGGAGACCAGGAGTTCTAGTGCAGCCTTAGGAATGAAAGCAAGCTGGGTAACCCTGGCCAGTCACTCTCTCTCAGGCCAACTCACCTCACAGGGCTGTCGTGGGGAAGGAAGGAAAATGTGTTGCATTTGTCCTCTGCCAGGTGTTTTTTGTGAAAAATAATAAAGGCGGGATACAAATAAACAAACACAAAATTGATGATCTCTGAATGATCACTGGGAAGTTGGGGAAATCTCACAATTACTAGGAGGGTGTGGGAGCTAACAACCCTGTTGCCTCAAGAAGCCCCAGATATCAAATCTTTCCTTGTAAAGGCGATTTTCAGATATATTTTGGCTACTTATTTTCTGTTTAACCTGAATTGAAGACTACCTGTATAATATTCATTCTATCTATCTATCTATCTATCTATCTATCTATCTATCTATCTATCTATCTATCTATCTATCTATCTATCTATCTTTCTTTCTTTCTTTCTTTCTTTCTTTCTTTCTTTCTTTCTTTCTTTCTTTCTTTCTTTCTTTCTTTCTTTCTTTCTTTCTTTCTTTCCCTCACAAAGGGGATCTGGGTGGTGAAATTATAGTGAGGAAAAACTGGAATAAAGAATGCTGCCTCTTAGAGGAAAGCAGGACATAAATCCACCATAAAACTAAAACAAATAAAATGAAGAAATCTTCAAACAGGCATGATTCAGACTGTTTCCATCTCTCCCCCCCCTTTTTTTTTTTAGGAAAGAGAACAATAATTGCATCTGTACGTTTTGTCATCATGCGGCGCAGCCGAACCACCGTGTCTTTTCTGAGCATGGAGGTAAGAAAGCTGGGGAGAGGAAAGAAGAAAGATAAAGAGATAGTGATATGAAGTACAATAAGTATAACAAGATAAGACTAGAGAATAATACTATGCAATGAATATGACTGTAAACATTAACCGCACAAGATATTTGTAACCAGACAACACGTTGTCAAATGGAAGAAGATACATTTGTAATAAAAATAAACTAAACATTTTATTTAAAAAAATACACAAAATAAATAAGATAATATGCTGGAAGGCGAGTGACATTCCATGATCAGTCTTGTTTTATGAGCCAAATTATACAATTCTTCACCAGCAATTTACTGTACATCTGAATCAAAATAGCCTGGCAAAGCCAAGCTTCTTTCTTGGCATTGTCAGGCTATCCTGATTTAGATGCACAGTAAATTGCTTGCGAAGCATCCAACTGCTGGTCTTATCTTGTCTCCAGTTTATCTTCCATACAATCTCAGATGAATTCTTTATGCATTGCAAAACATCCTTTTTTTCCCGTAACGAGGACATCATGCAGCCATTGGGTACCAACTTCATTGCACCTATCTTGCCTTTTGGGAGACAGGTGAGCTGATGTGACCAGCCATGTCCCTGATAAATCTGTGGTGGAAAAAGGTCATAAAATGGGGGAAAACTCACATAACAACGGTCTTGCTTAACAATATAAATTTTGGACTCCATTGTGGTTGTAAGTCAAGGATTACCTGTATAATATATTGATCAGTCAGAAGAATGTTGATCAGTTGGTTCGTGGTGTTTTCAGGATTTTGAGCTTGGTAGTAGTAAAAACAACTGCTGATTGGCCTCCAAAGGATTTTCCAGGCAGAACTGCCCTCTTAGCTAGAACCTGACATGTCTGATCTGTCCCTTCTTCCTCTCTTGCCTTCTCCTTCTACCTGGGATGATGAAGGCAAGCCTCAACCTGCACTGAAGATGTTTCAAGGGCAGCTGGTCCTTTGTGCTTCAGGCCCACTGTTTCTTGGTTACCGGTCATGCTTGTTCACTCTGTTTTTTCGTTTGTATATACTAGCTCGATACCCATGCTTCGTTACAAAACTATGTGGTCGGGCTTAGTTTTTTAGGAGGAAAATAAGGGAGGGGGAATTCTGCCTCTTCCTACCAGCATCCACCAGTATTCATCTGTTAATGTGTGAGAGAGTTGAGGGCTGTTTGGAAACTGAAACAGTATTTGCCGTGTGAGCAAGAAGGAGACAGCAAGGAGACTGGGTGTGGTTTAGCTCAACTGTTCTGTACTAAAGCTGCTTGCTGCTGTGAAAGTAGAACTGAAAATGAAACTCCTCTCCTGTGCATTTGGAACAGATTTCTTTTCAGGTGGGGAGGGGGAGTAGAACTCCTTAGGATCAGAGCGTGTTAATAATAATATACAAAAACTAATGCTCTGATGGCCATTTTGAAAAATCCTTTCTTAGTGAGCATCTAGAAACCAAGAGGAACGTACGTGCCAAATTTCAAGTTTGTAGGCATTATGGTTCTGGAGGTTTTGTGATGATGTGTGAGTGGTATTTCGCTTTGATATATTTATTTATTTTATTTATTTATTTATTTGATTTGCCAATTGTTTACAAGATAATAAGTATAAGTGTATACATAGTTGTGAATACATGAAATGGGTACATATAAGAAAAATAAAAGAAGAATAAGAGAAACAATAGGACAGGGACGGTAGGCACGTTGGTGCGCTTATGCACGCCCCCTACAGACCTCTTAGGAAAGGGGTGAGGTCAATAGTAGACAGTCTAAGGTTAAAGTTTTTGGGGTTTGGGGAAGAAACTACAGAGTCGGGTAGAGTATTCCAGACATTGACCACTCTATTGCTGAAGTCATATTTCCTGCAATCAAGTTTGGTGCGGTTAACATTGAGTTTGTATCTATTGTGTGCTCTTGTGTTGTTATGGTTGAAGCTGAAGTATTCATTGACAGGTAGGACATTGCAATGGTGTTCGGCTTGGTTCGGGTATTTTCCCACGTCATTGTAGTTCTTTTAAAGTTGTAGCAACGTTTCAGCAGAATCTCATCTGCCATCATCAGGCTTCTGTATTGTGTCCGTCTGTGGGTCAGACTTTTACAGTGGTTTCAGATTTAAATTTGGGGCAGCCTATTGCTGTGCCAGAATGGTTTTTTCTTCATCCTGATTGGTTGGGAGTCTTGGTCTGTGTTTATTGGTCTCGGAGTTTGCTGTGTTCTGCTTGATGGGTGTCTCTGATATCTTCTGTCTGTTTTTTGGCTCTTTTTGTATCTTGATTGGCTGGCAGCATTGTGTTACTTTATTGGAGGTCTTTAGTGCAGCTTGGCTTCGGGTAAATGGACGGCTATCATTAGTTAGGAAGCTGGGTTTCATCTGGGTGCCTGGTTGGGGTGTGTTTGAGCTGGAGGTATCAGGGGGGATCTGTTTGTGCCCAGGTGTTTGCCTGGCTTGTGGTGTGGATATTTTTTTGTTTGTGAGTGCAGGCTTCCAAATGATTGACAGCCTGGTGGAATCATCTCTTCTGTTCATGCTTTCTGGTCTTTTTTCAATCTCTATGGCTTCTCTGATGACTCTGTGGCTAGGGTTTTCCATAGTGGCCAGGGTTTTGGTGCCATTGAAGTTGATGCTATGACCTGTATATGTATAGATATAGATATAGATATAGATATAGATATAGATATAGATATAGATATAGATATAGATAATATAGATATAGATATAGATATATAGATATATATATATATGCTTGCACTGGCACTAAGCCGAAAGCACCAGCCTGAAGATGGCGGTGGGACCTCGCCAAATGTTGCCTAGATACTTTGAATCTTACGCGGAGAGAACCGAATAACCAAAGATCCATATATATAGATATATATAGATATAATATAGATATAGATATATATTTATATCAATATATATAGATATAAATATATAGATTTTCATTTTTTTTCATTGCAAGCACAAAATCCAGAAGCAGTTTTAGAATAGAAATAGCAATAGCAGTAGCACTTAGACTTATATACCACTTCACAGTGCTTTACAGCCCTCTAAGCAGTTTACAGAATCAGCATAATTGCCCCCAATAATCTGGCTCCTCATTTTACCCACCTTGGAAGAATGGAAGGCTGAGTCAACCTTGAGCCTGGTGAGATTTGAATTGCCAAATTGCAGGCAGTCAGCAGTCAGCAGAAGTAACTGCACCACCATTAGATATATTCTCTTCTTTGGATAAAAGAATCAATGTTTTTTTTCCATTTGTGTTCCATCTAGCCATGACTGGGGTCATGGCTATCTTGGCATACTTGTGCAGCTCACACATGCCAGGGTTACATGGAAAGGAGGACCTCAGGAGCCAAAGAAAGGAAGGTTCAGATTTCAGCAACAAGTGGCAAATAACAGGCTTTGCTGGTAGATGGCTCTGGATTTTGCTGGAGATGGGAAAAACCACTTAGCTCCCGGGGAATTTCTGCCGGTCCATGGAGAAAAAAGTCACAGAAAAAAGTCATAGAAAAATAGGGTTGGAAGGGACCTTGGAGATCTAGTCCAGGGGTGTCAAACTCGATTTCATTGAGAGCCGCATCAGGGTTGTGTTTGACCTCGGGAGGGCCAGGGTGGACATCAGGGTGGCATGGCCAGCTCGACGTCACTTGTGTCAGGGGCTCCAGTAGTGGCCCATGTGCTCTGGCAGAAAAAACGGGCTCCTGAGCTCCATTTTTGGCTTTGACGTCCTCCTGCAACCCTCTGCCAGGGAAAACGGAGCTTGGGAGGGCTGCTCGTGGCCCTCCCAACCTCTGTTTTCTCTGGTAGAGGCACCACGGGCCGGTCCTTTGCTGTTTCCAGAGTAGCCCCACGGGCCACATCTAAGCATCTTGCAGGCCGGATGTGACCTTGAGTGTGGCCTTGAGTTCTAGTCCAATCCAGGGGTGGACATGGCTTGGTGGTCATGTTATTGGCTGGGTGTGGCCAACTCAATATCACTCACATCGAGGCACACATCTCCTCGCCTGGCCTCTCATGACTGTGGAGATGCTGGAACAGTTGTAAGTGTGAAAAATGGTCATAAATCACTTTTTTCAGTGCCTTTGTAACTTTGAATGGTCACTCCACACAAGCAAAGTACCAGCAAAGGAGGGGGGGGGGGAAAAAACTCCAGAGAAGTTCCTGAGACAGGAAGTCTAGTCCTGCCAGGAATATAATAAGGGTTCATGGAGATGCAGTTTTTGTAAGCAACACCAGAATGTTTCCTTCCTGCCTTCCTTACAGGATTAGGCCAGTAATTTCTTCTAACAACCGGTTCTCCAAACTGCTTAGAATGTTAACAACCAGTTCTAGCGAATAGGTGCAAACTGGTAGAATCCCATCCCTGGTCCAATCTCCTGTCCATGGTAGGAGATCCTATATCAGTGTTGGTGAACCTTTTTGGCACTGAGTGCCGAAATGGGAGTGTGCACACAGGAGAACACCAGAAACCAAAAAAAGCAGCTCCTGGCTCATGTGCAGGGGCGCTGGAAACCAGAAGAGCATCTCCCCAGCACAGAAGTGCATGCCAGGGAGCTGAGCTTCTGGTTTCAGTGTACCCATGCACGCAGGCCACCTGGTCTTCTGGTTTCTGGCACACATGTGTGCATGAAGACCAGTGGTTCGGAATGCATGTGCATGCCAGAAAACAGAAGCACAGCTTCCTGGTGTGCTTATGCGCACCGGGGAGCTGCTCTTCCAGTTTCTGGGGCTCCCACATGTGGGCCTGCCAACTGGTCTTCGCACCGGAAACCAGAAGAGCAACGAGCGATGGCTGTCATGTCCGGAGAGATGGCTCTGCATGCCACTTCTGGTACACCTGCCATAGGTTCTCCATCACTGTCCTATATCATTCCATATAAATGGCTGTCCAGTCTCTTCTTAAAAACCTCCAGTAGTAGAGCCCCCACAACTTCTGGAGATAAGAACAAATTAAATTGAGGCAAATCAGGACTAGATAAAAGTGAGGCAAACTTGCACAGTGTTGCCATGTTGTTTGCATGCAAAACATTCCAAATTTCATCTCAGGTATCTTGCATGGAAATTAAAAAACTGTCAGTGCAGAAAAGCAACTTTCCTCAACCTTATCCATCATCCATTAGACTCCCATAGCATTTCTGAGGCAAATGTAAGTAGTTCTTACCATCATAATTGATGGCTTGGAACTTCTATCCTCTAAGCAATGTGGTCTTTTAGTGATTAGTGCCTGATTTTATCATCTTTTTTTTTTTTTGCCTCCGTCTTCAAATGAATCATCTCAGTTGTTAGGCAAATCATGTGGTTATTAAGTCAATCCGGCTTTCCCCATTGATTTTGCTTGTTGAAAGCTCCTGAGAAGGATGCAAATGGCAATTGTGTGAGCCTGGGATACTGCAACCATTGTAAATACTGCACACGCCTAGTTGCCAAACAACCAAATTTTGGTCATGTGATTGCAATGATCATAAGTTCAAGAATCGGTCATGAGTCCCTTTTTCCAATGTTGTCGTGACTTCAAATGGTCCTTAAATGAATGGTCTTGAATTGAGAACTACCTGCAAGTCTAAAATGAAACGCCAAACTAGGCAAAAAGCAACAAATAAAGATATTCCTTGCACAAGACACGACCTGTCTTGAGAGAAAAAACAAATTGCTCTCCTGAAAGTGGAAAAAGAGAGGACTAAATACAATTTATGGGGGAGTTCCTGCCACTGCTTCAGAGTGACTTTTATTTGAATTTACATAAAGGTAGTCCTCAGCTTACAACCATTTGTTTAATAACTGTTTGAAGTTACAACCATACTGAAAAAGGTGACTTATGACCAATTTACAAACTTGCAACCACCTCCATACTCCAATAATTGGAATTTAGTAAGGTGACCAACTGTCCTCCTTTGGGGAGGACAGTCCTTCTTTTGTAAGTTCTGTCCTCTCTCGAAAAGTGTCCTCCTACATGTCCTCCTTTTTGATATTTGAAGACTAATCTGTAAATCTCTGTATTTGATCGATGCCAATCCGATCTGTTGTGTGTGGTGTGACACATTTGTATTTGACATGATGATTCATCAAGGCTCGGTAAAGTGCGGTGAGACGCGATTATGAGACACATGTGCTCCACACAGGAGAATTGTGTTGTTGTTTTTTTAATAAAGTTTTGTTTGGGTTTTCACTCACAAAATACAAGTAAAACATCTTTTTTGAAAATAGCATGGTCCTGGGTTGAACTTCTTTATACAGACACAAAACTCAATTTCATGCTCCTTTTTGTATTCTATTCCATATCTTATACTATTTTATATTTTCTATATAGTTTTTCCCCTCTTTTAATTTTCTCAATTTTATTTTGATTATCTCATCTCAATTCAAATAATTATATTTATACTTTTGTCTGTTCTGTTTCAATTTCATATTATCTTTTCTCATCAAACACATTTTCTCCTGTAGTTACTAATTGGAGTACGACACCTTTGTATCTTTTAATTACATCCATTCAACTCTTATTTAAACTTCAATATATACCTTAAGGTTATGACCTTCAATATAATACATAATACATAACTTCCAATCAAATTCTGCTTGGCACATTCTTATAATACACACTATATTCTTTTAAAAAAAGAAAGATTGTAAATATATGTAATTATAAACCCTCATTCCATTCCAGTTCAGTTCTATCAATAATCATTAAAACCATAATATCTTTAACACTTCTTTTCAATTAAATATCATACTTCCTTAAAAACACATGTAATCTCCATAATTAATTTTCCCTTATTTCTCTTCACATATGTTTTATAAATCATTAAATATACTTTTTGTTACATTTATTTATTGACAAGCATTCCACTGAATTACGATAGCTATTTTATCAGACATTTTAATCATACATTGTTTCATATTTTCTAAAATTATTTCTGCTTCTAATATAACCATACTATCTTATGTACCTTTGCAGAATCCATTTTTCCATTAAGTTTTCACTCATTATCTCTAAATAGACCCTGTTTCTCTATATTTTGCTTCTGTCCTTTATAACTTCTTTTCCTTTCTTTCTTCCCTCTCATCTTCTCCCTCCCCTTTTTATCCCCTTGTCTCTCTACTTCTAATTCTCTCTTCTGCATTTCCCTCTTCTGTTACTTTCTTTTCCATTTTCAGTTCTTCTAAAAGTGGAGCCATTTTAAAAAGTTTTAAACAACCACCTGATTGATTTTAATCATTCAAAACAATAACCAAGAATCCAGAAATCATCAAGTAATCCAGATAGTCCCGAGTTATATCTTCTTATTTCTTTTTTGACTTTCTCTTCCTGGGGTTTTTGTTGTGATATTTCAGTTAGAATGTATCTTTTGGAAGTCTTGTTGAGATTTTGCTGTAAGTTCTTTTTTAATTCCAGGCAGTCTCCTCCCTTCCAGATTCTGCCCTTTTATTCTTCCTCTCTCCTTTCCTGTTTTCAAAAGCTTTTAATTATCCAGAAATCTTTATTATCCCTTTGACTTTTTATTTTCAGCATTAAATGCCTATTGATGTCAAAGTGGATTTTTTCCCAATTTCTTGCTTAAGTCTCTTAGCTGTCAGTATAGGAAAAGGAAAAAAACAAATCTTTTCCCTTTTCTCTCTCCTTCGCAGCTTAAAAATCTTCTTAGGGAACAATGTTATTGTTTTTTAACAGTTTCAATTCCAGGGTACCTTATTTGTTGCTTTTGCTGTTTGACCCAGTCAACCAAAACTTTCTCTTCTTATCTTCCTCCTGCACATTCTTTTCCGGTTGAGTTCTTCTTTGTGGTGGCCATTTCTGACCACCGCTGCAACCACCTTCGGGAAAGGGAGTAATGGCCAGCTGGGGAGGAGAGATGTGGCTCTCCTCAACCCTGCAGGCAGTCTCCCCCTTCTTCACCACCTCTACTGGGTGGCTTAGCCCCGAAACCAGCCGACTCGGGGCACTCCAGCGGCGAGCACGGATCGAAGCCTCGCAGAGACGAGGTTTCGGTCTGTCACTGAAGAAGCTCAAACCGGAAGTCCAGCACAGGATAATTGTTTTGAGAGAATGTGCCGCGTGCAAGTGGCTTTGTTTTTTTTCTTCAATTTATTTGTGTCCTCCTTGTCATTGTAAAAAAGTTGGTCACCTTAAATGGTCACTTGGCAACTGGCATGGGTTGAGAGTTGCAGTGTCCCAGGGTCTTGGGGTCATCCTTTGTAACTTTCCCAACTGGCTTCTAATAAGCAAGCTAACAGGGAAGCCAGATTCACTTAATGACCACTTAACTGCAGTGATTCATTTAACAAATGCAGCAAAAAGCTCATAAAATAGGGCAAAACTTACTTAACAGCTACCTTGCTTAGCAACAGAAATTTTGGACTCAGTTGTGGTCATATGTCGAGGACTGCCTGTATTATGGTAAACCAAGGTTTAGTTGTGGGTTGAATAAACTATAATTCATTTCAATTCACACAGTGCTCAGGGGATTCCCATACAGAATAGGGATTTGAGGATGAGAACTCTTCTTGAATGCCTGTGGTAATCATTTAATTCTAATCCAGATTATAGCTGGTGCGTTGTATTCAGAAAGTGCATTTTCCACAAATAGTTTGTCCCCCAAATTAAATCAATAGGCTGTTTACATCCCGTGGCCATAAATATGTCACATTACATTGACTCAGTTACAGTTCAATTTGATGACGCTCATGGGTCACTTAGCAATATTCAGGATCAATAACTCCGACCTGATAATGCTAAACATCATAATATCTCTGTTAAGGATGCTAGTGGGGGACTTCCTTGCACTCACCAAACAAAGGCAGAACAACTGCAGCAGCCTCAAGGTTTATTTGGACACAACAAAACAAGATGCACTACAAAAATGACAGCGAGGAGGAGCCTCTGAGCCCTCCTCAAGTCCAGCTTTTGGGGTTTGTTTGGGCTACAGCGAGGGTGTCAAACTCAATTTCATTAAGGGCTGCATCAGTGTTGTGTTTGACCTTGGGGGAGAATCAGGGGGGCATGGCCAGCTCAATATCACTCATGTTGGGGGTGCTTGTGGTGGCCCGAGGGCTCATCCGGTGAAAACGGGCTCCCGAGTGCCATTTTCTCCTGCGACAGCCTCCTGCAACTCTTGATTTTCACTGGCAGAGGTTTGCAGGAGGCCGTCGCAGCAGAAAATGGCGCTCGGGAGCCCGTTTTCACTGGCAGAGGCCCCGTGGACCGCTCCTTCGCTGTTTCTTCTAGGGCAGCCCCGTGGGCCAGATCTAAGCACCCCACAGGCCGGATCTGACCCCCAAGCCTTGAGTTTGACACCCCAGGGCTACAATCTAATCCACAACACCAGACACAAGTCACGCTTGCCACCGAGCTTCATCAGGTAGGCAGGGCAGAGAGGCTGGGCTGATATGCCCGCTGCTTGCCCTTGCTGCTAGCTGGCTGGAACCAAACCAAGTTCTGCTTGGGAAAGGAACAGGCCTCAAGATATGGGCAAGAAAGTTGCCTCGCCATTACTGTGATTTGTGCCAAGCCAATGAGCCATCACTTCTCTGGAATGGCTGCCCTGAGGTGCCAATTAGTACCACAACAGGGTTAGCTCTTGCTCTTTCTCTCTCACACAAACACCCATACGCCTGCGCACACACTCATCTCATTAGCAGCCAATCAATCTTCCTCTCCACCCTCCAAGGCACGTTTAGCTTCTAGAAGCCAGGGATTGATGTAGAACTAAGCATACATTTGCATTTCTCAGACTTTGGGTTGCAGAGGCAAGAAGAGTGTTTGCACAATAAAGCATCCAGTGTCAGCATTGATTTATGCTGTTTTTATTATTTAAGGTACTCTGATTACAGGCTGGTTTTCAGAACCTGCTCCAACGATCAAAATGTAATAAGAAACACAGTAGAAAAACAGTTACACTTTTTAATCGAAGCAATTTACTCATGATAGATTTTTTATAGTGTCATGCTCTCCCGTAATCCCCTTGAAGGAAATTTCTGGAGTTTGTTTGGAATCCACTCATCATTTTAATGCAAAATAGAGGAATTGTAGCTGTCATATAAAGCGGGGCAGGCAGTTTATTTTTAAGAAGGAAAATACTGTAGTAAATTTAACTATGGAACTGAATATTAAACTCCAATGGTTACCTCAGGGAATGTCAGACAGCTCTTGTGTGTGATTCTGTATGTTGAGACTCTAGAAAGGGTGCTGTGAGAAGAGCAAGAAAGATGATTAGGGGACTGGTTAAAGACATGATAGCAGAGTTCCAATATCTCAGGGGCTGCCACAAAGAAAATGGGGTCTTCATCCAAAGCACCTGAAGGCAGGACAAGAAGCAATGCATGGAAACTAATCAAGGAGAGAAGCAACCTAGAACTAAGGAGACATTTCCTGACAGAACAATTAATCAGGGGAGTTCTAGTCCCCCTGAGGCATGAAAGCTGCCTGGGTGACATTGAGCCAATCACTTTTTCTCTCAGCCCAACCCACTTCATAGGGTTGTTGTGGGGAAATTAGGAGGAGGAAGAAGTGCTCTATTATCTCTCTGTTTGCTTCTGAATTACTTATAAAGTAATCAATAGACCCCAATACAACCCTAAAGTGCCCAAAGTTCTATTCCTAGTATGTTTCTTTATATAAAAGAGGTAGGCTGCTCTTGTACAAGGAGGTGCTTTTCCTGTCTAGCAACTATTGATACATGCAACTGTTCCTCAACTAATTTGATTAATGTTCCCTTGAAAAGTCAGTTAAAGGGAATATAGATAGTTCTCATTTAGTGACCACAATTGGGACCTCCAACTTGATCGTTAAAACAAAGTGATTGATCAGTGGAATCGCAACTATGCTTATGATCTTACCTCAGTTTTCCTTTGCTCTGCAGGGACTGGCTGCAGAATTACAGTGTGACATTTGCTAAACATTTGCTAAACAAGGCAGTCCCTAAAAGTCACTAAAAGAGGACTACTGGTAGTTAAAAGCCATTGTAAAGATCCTTCCAGGTCTTCTTGTTCCCACGGTGACCAGCAAAATGCCTCTGAAGATCCCGAAGTGATATACTTAGAATTGTAAGCTGGCCAGAGTCACTTAATTGAGCTGGGCAGCTATAGAAATTGAATGATGGATGAATGAATGAATGAATGAATGAATGAATGAATGAAAGCAATATAAAGGGCATCCCCACCTTTGACATCTTCTAGTAGTTGCCTTAGGAAGGAGAATCAACCTGGTTCTCATGCCTAATTTAAAAAACCAACTCAATCTGCATATATTTCAGAAACGTGAGCAGTATTTTAAATTTGTTGCTTTCCAGCCTTGTCCCACCTTTTCAAGCAGCCCCATTCCTCCACCTGAACGCAGCCAGGCCTCTCCTCCCTGCCTTTCCCAGCCATGGGTCCTTTCCACCTGATATCCCATCCTCATTAGCTCTGGACGTGAGCCCTTTTGCAGGCCGACCCATTAAGGCCCAAGAGTGCACGCCAAGGTGGAGGCATGATGCAGACAGAATGATTTACTGGCCTGGCACAAGGGCAATTAGCTGCGCAAACATGGCCTAATGAGCTCCGTTATTTTGCACAGCTCCTTGGTAACGTTAGGCAGAAGCGTTGTTACCACCACCCCCCCAGCACCACCTTCCTAGCTGAGTCGTACCCAGAAACTGCTGATTTTCCCCCCCCCCCACAACTCCAAACCAGGAGATCAAGTGGGGGGCTTGTTCAGAGGTGGGGCACTCACTTTGGACATGGCGGACTTGCATCCAACCACCATGCAAACTTATCCCAATGTAACTGGCAGAACCTCGAGGAACAGGAAGAAGAGCAGAGGTGGTATTCAGCAGGTTCTGACCAGTTCTGGAGAACCAGTAGCGGAAATTTTGAGTATTTCAGAGAACCGGCAAATCCCACCTCTGACTGGCCCCGCCCCCATCTATTCTCTGCCTCCCATTGAGACCCAGCTAATCGGCTGGGTCTTCTTTGGTTGCCCAGCACAGGAGAATGGAGCTGGAAAGCAGGTTAGTGGGGTGAGGAGGGAATGGGGATTTTGCAGTAACCTTCCCCTACCACGCCCACCAAGCCATGCCCACAGAACCGGTAGTAAAAAAATATGAATCCTGCTACTGAGGAAGAGCCACCACTAGTGAGATTGAAGTGACTTAGTCTTGACCCCTCCTGGTTCTTTTGAAGATGAAGGGAGGGAGGAGGGAGGCATGTTCAGGCTTGCAAGATTCTTATGACTTATGACCATTTTTCACACTTACAATTATTGCAGCATCCCCATGGTCATGTGATCAAAATCCAGAGGCTTGGCAACTGGTTCATACTTAAGAAACATATTAAATTAACCAAGTTGGAAGGAACCTTGTAGGTCATCTAGACCAACCTCCCGCCCAAGCAGGAGATGCCTATACCATTTCTGACAGATGGCAGTCCAATCTCTTCTTGAAAGTCTCAAGTGATGAAGCTCCCACAACTTCTGAGGGCAAGCTGTTCCATTGGTTGATTGTTCTCACTGTCAGAAAGTTTCTGCTTATTTCCAGATTAAATCTCTTGACCCCTTCCTTTCTGTGGCAGCCCCTCAAATATTGGAAGACAGCTATCATGTCTCCCCTGGTCCTTCTTTTCACTAGACTAGCCACGTCCAGTTCCTGTAACCGTTCATATGTTTTAGTCTCCAGTCCCCTAATCATCCTGGTTGTTCTTCTCTACACTTTTTGTAGAGTCTCAACATATTTTTTATAGTGTGGTGACCAAAATTGGACGTGTGGTGTGGTCTTATTAAGGCTTGTAAGTGTTGCAGTATCCCAAGTTCACGTGATCACCTTTTGAGATTTTCCGACAAGCAAGTCAATGGGAAACCCAGATTCACTTAACAGCCGTGGCACTAACTTAACAACCACAGTGATACCAACTCTGGCAAGAAAGGTCGTGAAATGGAGCAAACAAATTCCTCACTTAACAAATGCCTCAGACACAGAACACAATGCAGTATGGGAAAAATGGTTTATTTGGATTGATAATAGATATAAGAATAGAAGATGTAAATAATGTATATAATAGATAAGTGGGTATGAAAGTATTGTGTATTGTAAGTTTTGATGGGACACATAAATGTATATATAATGTCACAGCACTGTTTAATAACTATTGGTATTACGTATAAATGGAAAGCTTTGTGAGGCTTCAGTACTTCATCAACTTGAAAAAGGACAATGCCATTCACCATTTTAAAGTATGGTAATAGACAGCTCATTCATATCTATCTAGTTGGGCATTCTTAATCCAGAGACTGCCAGTACTTAAATATTCGTTTGTATCCCACCTTTATTATTTTTATAAATAATTCAAGGTGTGAGTTATTTATAATAACTCCTTCCTCCTCCTATTTTCCCCACAACAACAAACCTGTGAAATGGTTTATATGGCTGGTTGGGAATTCTTGGTGTTGTCATCCCCAAACAGCTGGAAGAGTATGTACGTTGATTCCTGATTCCCCTCAGAAAGCTATACAGATAGTCCTCAACTTATGACCCACAACTGAGCCCAAAATTTATGTTGCTAAGTGAGATGATTGTTAAATGAGTGTTGTCCCATTTTACAAGACAGTTGTTACATGAATCACTGCAGTTGTGAAGTTAGTAACATGGTTGTTAAGTGAATCTGGTTTCCCCATTTACTTTGCTTGTCAGAAGATTGCAAAGAGTGATCACATGATTCTGGGACACTGCAACCGTCATAAATGTGAGTCAGTTGTGAAATATCTGAATTTTGATTACACGACCATGGGATTGCTGCAACAGTTATGTGTGAAAAATTGTCGTAAGTCATTTTTTCAGTGCCATCATAACTTTGAATGGTCACTAAATGAACTGTTATAAGTCGAGGGCTGGCTGATTTGTTTGCATGCAAAACATGGCATCTACTTCCTATTATATTGGTAGATCATGTTCAGTTATGGCTATTAATGAAAAATTTGCACCTGTAACAAATAACAGATAATCAGAGTTGGAAGGGACCTTGTAGGTCATCTAGTCCAACTCCCCACCCAAGCGGGAGACCCTACACCATTTCTGACAAATGGCAGTCCAATCTCTTCTTGAAAGTCTCAAGTGATGGTGCTTCCACAACTTCCGAGGGCAACTTCTGTTCCATTGGTTGATTGTTCTCACTGTCAGAAAGTTTCTCCTTATTCCCAGGTTAAATCTCTCCTTGTTCAGTTTCCACCCATTATTCCTTGTCTGGCCTTCGGGTGCTTTAGAAAATAGCTTCACCCCTTCCTCCTCTCTGTGGCAGCCCCTCAAATATTGGAAGACTGCTATCATGTCTCCCCTGGTCCTTCTCTTCACTAGACTAGCCATGCCCTGTTCCTGTAACTGTTCATTCCCCTGTGACATAAATATTGTTAGTTGATGGAGAATTCTGGCAGCTGATGTCCAAATATCTTAAAGTTGCCAAGAAACGTTGCCCTAGCAATTGACACTTTCTGTGTTTGTGATGTCTTTTAGACATCCTAATTTGAAACATCTTTTTGGGAGGTGGTTACCGAGCCATCTGCAGAAGGATCAAAAAAATCAAAATGGCAGCTACAAGCAATTGTTCCTTTGCCCTTTTTATGGAGCTGACTTCCCCTCTCCCTCCATGGACCTCTGAGGTAATTATTTATCATGGCTCCAAGCCATTTGCCACTGCTTATTCCTCCTTTATCTCCACCACCACCCCAATTACAACCCTATCTTACATGCTGCTTCCCTCCCCCTAGACAAAAATGTATTCTTTCCGACCCATTTACTGTATTCTTTTCTATTTCCACAGTAAGAGAGCATCATCAAAGAGAGCCATCAGTCAGTTCTAGCTTTATTTAAAACAAAACACAGACAGAAGATCAGGGCATATTTGTGCACAGTTGCTTAATGACTGTGATGGAAAGCACAGGTGAAGTTGGAACAGAAATCTGCATTGTTTGGCATTGGGCTAACTCCTTCTTACAGGTTAAGCCTTTGCCCCGTCTTCTCTTTCTCCTCCATTTTTAATACCGTAATTATCTTCCTCACCTACATTCATACATTGAGAAAAAGGTGAAATCACTTTCATTTTTGGCCTTAGTGGAAGAATAATGCAAACATACAGACAGTGTTCCCCTCAGAGACTCCATATGCCTTTGGGAGCATTTTCACACAAACCTTTAAACCTAAAACAGTATTCAGTGGTAGGGTGGGTCAGGGAAAGCCTTTGCAACTAGAACAGAAGTTCGTATCCTGGTAGATGTCAAGGGATCTATGAAGGTGAATGAGGGGGGGGAATGCAACTTTCTTTTTACTAACTTCTAACTGAAATTGAAGAGACTGATAGTCCCTTTTCCAACTAGCAAATTTAATTTAAAAAGCATAAGCTTTCTTGATTCTTTTTTTGCCACTTTAAACTACCACAAACTCCTGCTATACTACCCCAAATTCAGGTTGCCTTGTTATTGATTTCATGAATTAATAAAGATGCATGTGTATTATTGTACTGCATATTTGCTGTTTTCCAATATTTTGATAACTGTATTTGGGCATCATTGGCTTGGTTTGCAATACAATCTCTGTATTTTTAGAACTGGAATGCATTTTTTTTCTGAGAAAGGGTGCATGGCTTTCAACAGACTCTCAAAGGAGTTGATGCCACAAAAAGATTAAGGCCTCTGAGCTAGAATATTCTATGAAACATTGTGTGACCAAGCTGGAAACACCTAATTGTTGTCCTAATTTTAAACGTTGATTAGCTCTGCTTATTAGCTTTTTGCACATCCATTTTATTCAGCCTCCTAGAACTTGATAGTTCAGTACATTGTGTGCAGGATTTAATGACAGAGGCATGATTTCTATTTGCACAAACCATATTAGACCTGTTGGAGATTTTAATTTAGCAGAAGCCCTTGATAAAGAATGTGCTGACAAGTATCGTTGAAACAATACTAAATAAGTACCAAAAAGGTAATGAAAGAAGAATGTTTACTGAAACATTCCTAGATGTCTTGGGTGCAGAATATGGCCATAACCAGCTACTGGTAGATATTTAGAGACATATTTAAGGTAAAAAGTAGATTAGAAAATGCACAAAGGTAAGAAAACCTTTGCTTCTATCAAAACTACATGTTGAAGAAAGAGAAGTATAAAAGAGAGAGAAAAAGACAGAGAATTCCTTTTCCTTTTTAAAAGTGGGGATTAATTTCATTAAGAATATATACCACAAGAAAAGCAGGCATGGGACACCCCAAGGTGCTTTTTCAGGAGGCAACTGGATTTCCTTGTTTCTTCTTTTGAAGACGTTTTGCTTCTCACCCAAGAAGTGAAACGTCTTCAAAAGAAAATGCAAGAAAGTCCAGTTGCCTCCTGAAAAAGCACCTTTGGGACAACTATGACCTGGATGACTGAGAATCTCTGCAGACTTTCAGGCTTGGGACAGTGTGTGAAGACTTAGTGGTCAAAACAAATTGTAGATTATTAATCTAAAAATAATAATCTGGAGTTCCGTACAGGAAGGGATGAAAGCATCCTTCAATTGGCCAGTTGTGTGATGTTGGGAAGTATCTGGTTATGTATTCAAGATCTACCAGAGAGTTTGTCAGGACTTAACAGAAAGCCATGCTGACAGCTGTTAGTTTCATGTCTTGGATTCAGGCCTGTGATAAAAATACGAAAGTGATGGGATAGACCATAAAAGGGCTGGGAAGTATGAATTTGGCAAGAGCCTCACAAATCTTATCCAGAAGGCTTCAAATTAAGGTATCTACAGCTAGGTCCTATCACTGGTGACAGAAAGATAAGCTTACAAGAATCAAAGAACACTTACTAACAGATGGTAACGGAAAAAAGTGTCAGTTGGGTCATGTAGAGTTGGAAGTAGCTGAATGACCACAATATCTTGCAAGGGTATAAAGCTTATAACGAATAGAATGGGAATGGGAATGGAGTGGAGTGGAGTGGAGTGGAGTGGAATGGAATGGAATGGAATGGAATGGAATGGAATGGAATAGAATAGAATAGAATGGAATGGAATGGAATGGAATGGAATGGAATGGAATAGAATAGAATAACAGAGTTGGAAGGGTCCTTGGAGGCAGGAAACCCTACATCATTTCAGACAAATGGTTGTCCAATCTCTTCTTAAAAACTTCCAGTGCTGGAGCATTCACAACTTCTGGAGGCAAGTTGTTCCACTGATTAGTTGTTCTAACTGTCCGGAAATTTCTCCTTAGTTCTAGGTTGCTTCTCTCCTTGATCAGTTTCCATCCATTGCTTCTTGTCCTGCCCTCAGGTGCTTTGGAGAATATCTAATCACAGAGGTAATTACAGGTAGTCCTTGACTTAGAACCATTTATTTATCGACCACTCAACATTATGATGGAACTGAAAAAACTTTAGATCAGTCCTGATCTGATCATCACCGCGTCTCTGCGATAACATGATCAAAATGTGGGCGCTTGAGAACTGGCATGTATTTACAACAATTGCAAATCCCAGGTCATATGATTGACATTTGCGACTTTCCCAGTGGTCTTACGACAAGCGAAATCAATAGGGGAAGCCAGATTTGCTTAACAACCACTTGATTTTCTAAATCACCAGGGCATAAAGGTTGTAAAATTGGACAAGATTCATTTAAGAACGTTCTCGGTTAGAAATGTAAGTTCAGATCTTATTTGTGTTTGTAAGTAGAGGACTACCCTGTGATTATAGAGGCAAGACAAAGGAGATAAGAGGAGACAACTGAGAGAAAGAAATGGGGCAATGGATATTCTCAAATGCTGGTCAAGGATTACCATCAGCTGACCCTGGCTGATTGAGAACAAGCTGAATGGCTTTTACTTGCTTGGAGGGCTTGATTAAGAGGTTGTTTTTTTTAAAAAAAAAAATCCCTCCCGGAGGCAATTAGAAATTGGAAATCATATCACTGTTAAGAACGTATCTTCACTGAGAGTCAGGTCCAACTTGAGGGAATCTTGGCCTTTTAGAAGGGCAGGTGAACTGGAAAGATGTAACGTGTATACTGCAGTGTTTCTCATCCTTAATATTAAGATGTCTGGACTTCAACTCCCAGAATTCCCCAACCAGCTTGGGAGAAACTCTGGATGGCAATGTTGACTGGGAGATTCTAACTGCTGTTCTCTGTCAAGCCATCCAGAAAGTGCTTTGTGGCTTTGCAAAATGTAAAATCACCAAACCGGTAGTTACACCGGTCGGATCCCACCCCTGCCAAGCTTGAAGCACATTTAAACATTTATAATAAGTATGGAACAAGGAGAATATATAATGCAATGGGGATGACATTATTAAGGACTTATTTCTGGCATGTTGTAATCATTTTAGGTGAATGCCTTTCTCTTTGCTTTAGATCCCCATTTGCTAAGGGAAAAAGTGTGTGTGTGTGTGTGTGTGTGTGTGTGTTTAATGGCATACTAGCTTAGCAAAGCATGACATATAGAAACATACACCAATTGCTAAATTCAGGCCATCTGCCACGGGTTTTCCTGCCTTGCAGTTAATGGATGCTGTCAATAGATGGCTCTAGTAGATGGCCAATTTACTTTGTTCTAATAATGCTGGGTACCATTTACAAATTAGGGATTGAAAAAAATTCAACCCAGAGTTTTTCCTTTTTAAAAAAGTGTTACAGTTTGCTATGGAACTATTCATGGCTCCAGCCTACATAATTCTTTTGGGGCTGTCTGGGGTTTGAAATTCACACATTTTACAGTTGTTGAAGTTGCGAGACGCTGCTTTAAAGTATGGGGCAGTGCTCAGAAATAACCCACCTCTGATTATGGCAGTCCTATATCATGTGCAGAGACAGGGGATATGTTGATAAGGGCAGGAATCGTCACATTGCAGCAATCTCCAAAGTGAGAGTTCTTGTCTCTCTTTTTTTCAGAAATCCCGAGAACAGCTAGACTTGGCAACTTGCATTGGGGCATTGCCTGGCGGCGCTATTAAGCGCCGGTTTTCTGGGACTCCACTGCTCCCGCCACTTGCCTCCCGCCACGCAACCATCAGTGACCTCAGCCATGGGCAAGAGATGGAGCATTGCAGGGTGGTCTTCACCATTGAGGAATCTACTCCTGCTGAGGTCAAGGACTCCAACCTAATAAGGTAGGGATGAAAGTTTCAATCAGTGATCATGAGAGAAGAATCCCAGAAGTTGTAAAGTCTACAGATTCACTATCATGCCCCAGTTGGAATCTGATTCCAAGGGAGAGGTGAAACAGCTGACAGGGAGTGGGAGTGTGGCTCCGGTGGCTGTGGAGGAAACTGGGGAAGGTCACAGCTGGCTGGCCATTCAGAGGAAGACCCAGGCCCACCTCCTCTTCATTGTAGGGCACACAGGGAGGAACGGATAAGGGAGCAATGTGGTTTATGGGGGAGGAAAGGGCCCTGATCCCCTTCATGGGCTGCAGCTGGGAAGCCTGTTTTAAAGGGCAAACTGTGCATGGCAAGGTTGCTGGAAGCAAAGTGTGCATTATCTTTGTCGAGGCTTATCTGGGTTTTGATGTCCTCCCAACTGTGTGTGCCTTGTTATTTTTTGGAAGTCTGCAAGTTATTATCCTGGTCTTTCGTGTTAATTACTTCAGCGTGGTTTGTGTTGTTGTTGTTTTTATTTCTACTTTATCTGTAGTTTGGGTTCGGGCTGCATTTCTTCCCTTTGTAAGACTGTTTTTGGAAGAGTTTGATCTCCTGCCAAGGATAACTGGACATTGTGGGCCAAGGGAATTTATCTACTTTGGTGATTTTGTTATTTTTGTGCCACACCCCGGGTCATCACATTCACTTAATGGGTTTGGTTAACAACCACACCATGGACTTAAGGACCATCGCAAAAATGTTATAAAATTGGGCACAGTCACATATTAGTGACCCACTTAGTGACCACCATGACTTATGGCTGCAATTCCAGGCTCAATTACAGTCCTAATTTGAGGACTGTCTGAATTATGAAAAGCAAGAGACATGTTTGAGTGAACCAAATGCCTACCATGATGGAGCAGTTTGTTCTTAGAGAGGGCAACCAGATTATTTATCTACAGTTTGTCTTTCATAGTCACTCCCGGCAATTGGCATTCATAGCTTTCCTTCCATAAGATGCGAAGTTTTAATATGGTTCATCTGATTTTGATATGTTGTCTGATGTGAACCAGCCATTGAGGTCTTTGACTGACACGATAGGAGTCTTCCAACATTTGAAGGGCTGCCACAGGGAGGAAGGGGTCAAGCTATTTTCCAAGGCACCCGAAGGCCAGACAAGGAATAATGGATGGAAACTGAACAAGGAGAGATTCAACCTGGAAATAAGGAGAAACTTTCTGACAGTGAGAACAATCAACCAATGGAACAGCTCGCCCTCGGAAGTTGTGGAGGCTTTCAAGAAGAGACTGAACAGTCACTTATCAGAAATGGTATAAGATCTCCTGTTTGAGCAGGGGAGTTGGACTAGAATTAGATGACTTACAAGTTCCCTTCCAACTCAGTTAGTCTGTATTCTATTCTGCCTGCATATCCTAGTTTATGTGAATCAGTCAAAGGTTACACTAAAATTCCACTCCAACCTGTTAGGATATAAGATCTTAAAATCTGCCTATTTCATCTAGCATTTCTCAGAAACTCCACTCCCCAAATCCAAGAAAAACCTAGGAAAAGATGATGAAGGCTGCAAAGCATCTTTGTGGTTTACCCCAATATTTGGGTATGAAACATGATCGACCAACAGCTAACATTTGTATTATTGATTGCCTAAAATTCTGTTAGCTGATTGATTGATCAATTGATTATGTACCATCAAGTTGGTGTCAGCTCTTAGTGATCACATTGATGGATTTTCTCCAGGAGGATCTATCCTCAGGCTGGTTTTTCAACAATATCCCATCATCACTATAACAGTCCATCCACCTACCTTGTAGCTGGCCATTATTCTTTCCTTCCATTTTTCTCAAAATCATAGACTGCTTGGTCTTTGCAAAATATTTCTGAGAAAGGATAATTAGCTTTTCAATTCAACTGTGTCAATGTTGTCCAGGGCTAAAACTGTACACAGCTATTTAACATATTTTAAAATAAGTGTATGTTTATAAACATTTTCATTTATTTTTTTGTCACTTTCTATACTTCCCTGAGGAAGAAATTGTTTTATTCCAAGGCATATTGGTTTTATTAAATAAACAATATTTACAGGCATTTTGAAGGACAACCATTTTCTTTCTTTCCCTATCTTTTAAATTCTCTTTAGAGCAACAGTAGCTTGTAGTCATCATTACATCTAATGCCAGTGAATTCCATAAGTTAATAACCCTGAATAAACAGGTTTCATATGCTAAGAGTTTCGCTTCTTCTCCATGGATTTGTTTAAATGACCCTTTAAAATTGTCTGAGCTAACAGGCACCATCACATTTTACGGTGATGAATTCCATTATTTCATTTTTAATGGTATGAAGGACTTTTCATTCTCAGGACAATCTCCTAGCCTTTCATTTCATTGCATATCCCTGATTTCATAGAATCATAAAGTTGGCAGGGATCTTAGTCATCTTCCAGTCCTCTCTGCAAGGGAGGAAGCAAAATTTGTCATTCTCTGGAGGGAGAATGCCAAAAGGGGGGAATCTTTGTTACTAAACTAAACTAAACAGTCATGGCCCCTAACCATTGTTCAAGCTACTTAGCTTTGACAGGAATTAGAATGCAATACTTGGTAGTCTGCCACGTCCAATGTGTCTCTGTAAAATCATATTACAGAGTGGTGTTTCCTAAACTCTTGACATCATTGTTTTCCCTCCAAATTACAACAGCAGATGCTATGCTATTTCTGTGGTCTCCTAGAAGTGTTGCTTTTGCCTTAGTTTTCTCATCTTGTTTTCCTTCCAGATGCTTTGGGCTGTATATCCCACTATAGCCAAACCAGCTTGCCCAATGGAAGGCTGATTGATTTACTTAGTTACAAAACCTAAACAGAGTTTCCTGGTTCAGAGGCAATCTGTCCCCAAAAGAAAGGGTAGGCGAGGAGACCATATACCAAGAGGAACTTTCTGATTATACTGACTGTCGTGTTCTTCTAACACCGGGCTTCCTGTGAAAAGGAGCAGATGGGGTGGCTAATAGTAGAAGCAAGATGCTAAGCTAGATAGGGCAGTTTTCTTGCTATGTTAGAAAGAGACACAAGTCATATTCAGCTTCTATTTGCAAAATAAAACTCTCCCCTCCTCCTCCCTTTCTTCCTCTTCCTTCTTTATTTATTCATTTGTAGAAAGTCAGCTTCTACCCCCTCCTAGAAGAATGAAATATTTTGAAAAAATATTTAAAAAGGCAGAATATAAGGGAGAAATGGAGAAACATGTTTTTTTAGAGGCAGAAAGCAACCCCCACTTTCCTTAATAACCCAGAGGAGATGTCAGCACTTAAGAAATAAAGAGCTTATTGAAAAAGAAAGACAAGTATCTAGATAGCTCTATTTATAGGCAAAGCAAATACTGCAGGCAGAAATCCATTCAAAACAGGATATTTTGAAACTCCCTGCAGCAAAGTCTGAACAAAGGTAGAGTGGTAGGATTAGCCCTCACTCAAGATCCAAAACAGGATGAAAGCCATTTAGCCACAATAGGAATTGCCCAACACCCTTTCAGAACACAAGTCCCTTCATTTCATCACCCTCAGAGCAGTCCAAACTTCAACCAAACCTGAGAACTCAGATAAACACCTAGGATGTGCAAGTCCTCTGTTGCCTATAGAGCCAGCTATGACCCCTACATAACTTCTACATGACCCCATAGGAATCTGACAACAGCCAATGGAATACATGTTCTTTCACAGGAACAGGAAGCTCAAGTGCAAAGCCCAAAAGCAGGTATAACCCCCCACACACTCTCAACTCCATTTTGTCAGATGCCCAGAACCACAAACCTACGTGGTTCTGCTTCATCAATAAACCATCTTTCCAATCAGCCTCCATGTTTCCAGTGTCTTTCTCCCAGTTCGGAACTGAACCAGAGGGATATTTCTTCTCACGCCATCTTATCTCAGAGTACCGCTGGGAGGCTTACAATCATAAAAAATAAAAACGATATACACTAAAAGACATAGGTTATCTAAAACAAACACCAAACACTGCAGCTCAATTAAAAGATGGAGAGGGCAGGAGCAGGATGGGTGGGGGTAGGGGGCGTGGAGATCAGGACGGAGAAAAAGCATTTGATCCTCTTCCTCCCACATATATATTACCAGAATCTCAGCAGCCAACCATGTCTGTGTTTGGTGCTAAGCCAGTTTGGGGCTGGTTAATGCTGAAATGGGAGAAAATCCAAGGAACCCCTGTGTTGTAGCCTAGTCTTGGAAACTAAAAACGTATTTGGGAGAAGATAGTAGCAAATCACTTCAATAGTAGCCCTTGAAGTTATCATGAGATCCATTTTTATTTATTTTTTATTTATTTAGAACATAGAATAACAGGTTTGGAGGTCTTCTGGACCAATCCCCTGCTCAAGCACGAGACCTTGTTACCATTTCAGGCAAAAGGCTGTCCAATCTCTTCTTGAAAATCTCCAGTGATGGAGCACAGAACTTCTAGAGGCAAGCCATTCCACTGATTAATTAATTGTTCTCACTTTCAAGAAATTCCTCTTTACTTCTGCACTGGATCTCTCTTTCATGATCTTGTCCTGCCCTCACTTGCATTGGAGGAACCTTTATTTATTTCAAATTATCATGAAAACCAGTTTGGTCTGGTGTTGAAGGCGTCAAGCTAGTAACCAGGAGACGGTGAGTTCTAGTCCCATCCTAGGTATGAAAGCTGACTGGGTGACTTCAGGCCAGTTCCTCTTTCTCAGCCCATCTCATGTCACAGGATTGTTATTGTGGAGGAAATAGGAGAAAAGGATATTAGGTATGTTTGCTCCTTGGGTTATTGGAGTGGAGTAAAAAATAAACGAATAAAATCCTTAGTCAAACTATACTTGAAGGGGGTACCATAAGATGCCTGGATGGTTGAAGCTAGACACACAAAGAACACTAAGCATTTTAATATTTTGAGCTTCTAAAATGACTATTTTTATTAAAGTTTTATTGTTTTTTAAGACAAACATAGACAAACAGAACATAAAAACATCAAGCCATCTTCCATATATATATATATATATATATATATATATATATATATATATATATATATATATATATATATATATATATACACACACACACATACATACAGTGTGTCGGTTGGTTTACAAATTGTTTTGTGCTTCCACTTCGTAGTCTTCAATTACAATTACATTGTATATATTCTCGTATTGTCAATCAAATATTCCTAAATACATTAATATCATTATTAATCAATCATTTGACTATACTATTATTCATTCATGTTTTACAAGATAATCCATATTTTATTTAATTTGTTTTGTGACAGCTCATATTATCATCTCAGATCTATCCTACAATACAGCATTTTGCTGTATTGTAGTGCCTGTTTTGGGTTCCTTTATTTTCCTAGGGTGTTTTTTTTTAAACTCATCCCTCCAATAATTCTGTTTTTTTTTTTAGATGTTCTGAAACAAGGGGGAAATTATTTCTCTCCCCTCTCTCTCTGAAAACCACTGCTTTGCAGTTTTGATGTCTTCTGTCCTCTTTCAAGCATGGAGACAAATTATCCATTTTATGTTATTATTATTTTTATTAAGGCTGTGAACGGTGTTTTTTTTTTCCAAACGCCTGGCTTGGAAAGAAATAACACGGCAGGAGACTTGCTGTAGAAGAGGATGACTTTCCCCTTCAAGGGTTCCTTATTTTAAACATATGAATATTTGAGACACCTGAATTAATGGAGGAAAAAGAAGCCAGTAAAAAAGAAACTATCAGACAAATCAAGGGGATAAAAAAAATTGATTTCCCTCCAGACAAAGGATTATATTTTGTGAGCTGCAGTATGTTTCACAAAGTAGTTAGTGGAAACCAAGTCAAAAAATAAATCTGACTTAATTTCTACATATATTTAAAGTTGAATATAATTAATATGATACAGATACAGATTGACAGAGTTGGAAGGGACCTTGTAGGTCATCTAATCCAACCCCCTGACCAAGCAGGAGACCCTACATCATTTCTGACAAATGACAGACCAATCTCTTCTTGAAAGCCTCCAGTGATGAAGCACCTACAATTTCTGAAGCTGTTCCATTGGTCGATTGTTCTGTCTGTCAGAAATTTTTTTCCCCTTATTTCCAGGCTGAATCTCTCCTTGATCAGTTTCCATCCATTATTCCTTGTCTGGCCTTCAGGGGCTTTGAAAAACAGGTTGACCCCTTCCTCTCTGTGGCAGCCCCTCAAATATTGGAAGACTGCTATCATGTCTCCCCTGGTCCTTGTCTTCACTAGACTAGCCATGCCCAGTTCCTGTAATGATTACTCTCCAGTCATGTCTGTTAAATTTTTCCTTCTCTCATATGAAGCTTATGAGTCGGTAACAGTTTGGAATCTCAACATCTAAGCAGGACTGGATTTCATTAATATTTGGTGGGAGACTCCCATAGAGATCCCAAGGTTGCAAACTAGACTGGGATGTTGAAAAAAAGTGTCCTGGAAAAAAAGCTGTGGTTAATTTCTTCTACGTTGCCTTCAACAAAATAATAACACAGGCATGTCCGTATAATCATGAGCAGCTGAATTCAACTTAAAGGAGTCTTTCTGAAGAGCTTTCTGAAGGCTCATGTTGCCTTGGGGCACATCTTGAGTTTGTCCCAAGATGGGAGACTTGTAGGCCTCCAGAAGTTGCTGAACTCTACTAACAACTTTAGTCGGCATAAATCAATGGTGAAAAAAGCTAATGCAATCCTAAATTGTATTAACAGAGGGATACAATCAAGATCAAGGGAAGTACTAATACCACTCTATAAATCCTTAGTAAGACCACACCTAGAGTACTGCATCCAGTTTTGTTCACCACATTATAAAAAAGATGCTGAGACTCTAGAAAAAGTACAGAAAAGAGCAACCAGGATGATTAGGGGACTGGAGGCTAAAACATACAACGAACGGTTGCAGGAACTGGGCTTGGCTAGTCTAGTAAAGAGAAGGACCATGGGAGACATGATAGCAGTCTTCCAATATTTGCCCTCGGAAGTTGTGGGAGCGCCATCACTTGAGACCTTCAAGAAGAGTGCCATTTGTCAGAAATGGTGTAGGGTCTCCCGCTTGGGCGGGGGGTTGGACTAGATGACCTACAAGGTCCCTTTGAACCCTGTTAATCTGTTAATATACTAAGCTAGCAGTTTTAATTTTTCTTTTGTTGTGTCTGCAGTTTAGCATCTTGTATAGCCCTTGGATTAATTTAGGGATCAATGTATTGTTTGAACCCAGAAAATGAGCTGATTCAATGATTAATTGTACCATACGAATGCAGTCAACAATGTGAAAAGTTTAATTATTATAAGAAGCAATACAAATTCTTTACAGCCCTAAATATTCATAACATAGTTTTCCATGTGTACGTTCCTTGGGGAAGGGAGTTTCACACGGTTGGTATCATTGCAGAAATAAAATCAACAGTGCCCAATTTAGTTCTTCCAACAGGAGCTAAATCGATCCTGTATACAGCTCCTGCATCTTTCAATACCATGTAGGAGGAAGAAATGTACATTTCCACTAGAAATACTGGGCTTTTTGTTAGCTATATAGCATAACTACATGTAAAAAGTGCCAGTTTGGTCCAATGATTAAGGCACCAGGATAGAGATCAGCAGAGGGTGAGTTCTAATCTCATTTTTATTTATTGATTTGATTTGTCAATTGCTTACAAGATACAGGTATAAGAATAAACATAGTTTCGAATACATGAGATGGATACTTATAAGAAAAATAAAAAGAAACAATAGGACAGGGACGGTAGGCATGATTGTTGCGCTTATGCACGGCCCCTTTTAGCCATGAAAGTCAGCTGTGTGACTTTGGGTCAGCCATAAGAGCTTCGGTGGTGCAGTGGTTAGAGTGCTGTACAGCAGGCCAGTTCTGCTGACTGCCGACTACTTGCAATTTGGCAGTTCAAATCTCACCAGGCTCAAGGTTGACTCAGCCTTCCATCCTTCGAGATCGGTAAAATGAGGACCCAGATTGTTGGGGGCAATATGCTGACTCTGTAAAACTGCTTAGAGAAGGCTGTAAAGCACTGTGAAGCGGTATATAAGCCTAAGTGCTATTGCTATTGTCTCTCAAACCAACTCACCTCACAGGGTTGTTGTTTTTGTGGGGAATATAGGAGGAGGAATGTATATTGGATATTTTCACCGCCTTGAGTTATTTGTAAAAAATAATAAAGGTTATTATTTAAAATAATAAAAGTTAATATAAAGGTTAGCATACAAACAAATAAAAATATGGTAGTTATAAATAATATAAAAGATCAGATATGCTACCAAAACTCTCACCTCTGTAACCTTTAACTGAGCAAAACAGAGCATCCGAGTTGCCTTGAACTGCAAGGCATTAGACACCCACCTCTGTCCCAGGTCCTTGGAGGGAACTTGCTAGATAGGCAAAAATGCCAAATCCAGTCTGAACATCTGGCCGATGGTGCATTGAAACATAATAATAATAATCACAGAGAACAATTTTTGAACCCTGTTAACTCAAATGGGCTAAGTTATAGAACGAATCCAAAATCCAAGACCCATCACTCTGGTGGGATTGAAATTTGTCAAATTTGTAATTGCTTCCGTGCTTCTGCACTGCTGGGCTGCCTCATGGAGGTTCAGCAGACAGGCCCTTACTCCAGAAACTGGGTAGACCAGCCACTCTTTTGTCCACTAAAAGTCAAGTAGACTTACCCTGCTCTACCCTTTTAGAGGCCAAGTAGAACTTTCCTATCATCAGTTGCCATAGAGCAGTCAGCTTCAATGAAGCCAGCAGAAAGTTGTAAGTTGTTCCGCATCCCATGGCTTTTTTGCCCACCCCTGGTCATTCTGTTTCTCTGTTTAGGTAAGAAAATATCTCCGAAATGATGACCCAATGGGTCACAGATCATTCAGTAAACAATATATACATAGATATAAAAGCTGAACATAGATATAAAAGCTAGACACAAAAATATATATCATAGATATAAAAAGGTGCATACTGTAGTACTTTCACACCCTGCTGCTTTAATATTTTTTCCATTCCTATCTGGGGTCTGTGCCTGTCAAGCCTCTTTTGGGAGCTCCCAAGATTTTCACAGGCTCAGTTTTATTGCAGTGAGCAAGAGGTTACAGAATTGTAGAAAATGTATTATCTGTCCCTTGGCCCTCATTTACCAGTGAGCACATTAAGGTAGGGTATCTATTTCTTCCAACCTTTATTCTCAGAGTCATGATTTAATGGGTTGGATGCAGAGGTGGTATTCAGCAGGTTCTGACCAGTTCTGGAGAACCAGTAGCGGAAATTTTGAGTAGCTTGGAGACCCGGCAAATACCACCTCTGACTGGCCCCGCCCCCATCTATTCTCGGCCTCCTGAGTCCCAGCTGATCAGCTGGGTCTTCTTTGGTTGCCCTGCACAAGAGAACAGAGCTGGAAAGCAGGTTAGTGGGGTGGGGAGGGAATGCGGATTTTGCAGTAACCTTCCCGCAGGAGTGAGGAGGGAATGGAGATTTTGCAGTATCCTTCCCCTGCCACACCCACCAAGCCACGCCCACAGAACCTGTAGTAAAAAAATTTGAATCCCATCACTGGTTGGATGCTAATCACTTGTTTAATATTCCCAAAATGTTGATCTATTTTTCTTTGGCAGTATTTAGGAAAGGGGCACAGTATTAATTCCCAGGGTCAGAGAATTCCGTCACATCAGCAATAACCGTGGCTGCACACAATATTTTTGGTGTTGGCTAAGATAAGGCTATCAGAACTGGGCTGCTGTAGTTGGGGCTAGAGTTATGGGGTTTTCTATGGTTATTTATATACTAACGATTTATAGGCGGTGGAATTCTTAGTTCTTTCTGAGCTTGGTTGTTTGCTTGCAGATGTTTCATTACTCAGCGAGTAACATCATGAGCCCTCGTTGGGTAATCAAACATCTGCGAGCAAATAACCAAAGTCAGAGGGCATCAAGGACTTCACAGTTCAACTCTGAGCTGCAGATACTCTCTTCTGTTTACAGATCATAAAATATCACCTTTCTGCTCAAATAACAGTAAGGCAGAGAGGCTTTATGTCTTTTTAGTGATGGAGAGAAGATGCTAGGAAAATAATGAAAGCCCTAGTACAAAAATTACCTATTTCTTTTTGTTGCCATATAATCGTACCAGATCAAAGCTGTAAAAAAAAACTCAGATGACTGTTGGATCAATGGAAGAAAAGAGATACAGAAAACTCCAGATTTCTGTGTCAGATTTGATGTCCTTATTATACCCAGAAAAAATGGTTTTCTTGCTATTTTGTATCACTTGGATGTTTGCAACCCAGTTATGGTAGCCCTACATAAGATGTACAGGTAGTCCTTGACATACAACAGCTCATTTAGTGACCATTCAAAGTTACAAAGGCACTGAAAATGTGACTTATGACCATTTTTCACATGACCACTGCAGTCATTTGATCAGAATGGTCATTTGATCAGAATTCAGATGCTTGGCAACTGACTCGTATTTATGAGGGTTGCTGACTGGTATTTATGAGGGTGTCTTTGGGATCGATCATGTGATCACTTTTTTATGATCTTCTGACAAGCAAAGTCAATGGGGGAGCCAAATTCATTTAACAACCATGTTACTAACTTAACAACTGCAGTGATTCACTTAACAAGTGTGGCAAGGAAGGTCGTAAAATGGAACGAAATTCATTTAAAAACTATATCACTTAGCAACAGATATTTTGAGCTCAATTGTGATCATAAGTTGAAGACTACCTGTATGAAAATTTATGCTTCCAAGCCTATGTTGATTCATGGTGATTACATAGACCAATCCCTGCAGTTTTCTTGGCAAGGTTTTCCAGAAGTGGTTTGCCATTGGCTCCTTCCTAGGGTTGAGAGAGAGAGTGACTGGCCTAGAACTTGCTGTCTCCAGTTTTCAGACTGATACCTTGACTGAATTGAAGTTTGTGGTTTAGCATGTTATAAATACAGCCATAGGTTTATCATGTAAACAGATGTGTTGGGTAATTTGTTTTGATGTTGTGTATCACATAGACAACGGAATGTATTAACTAAGCATTAGGAATTATTCTCTATTGTGATTTTCTCAACAGGTAAGAATTGATGCTGGGTATAAGCTTTAAATTATTCAGAAGATCTCACTTTGCGGGAAAGCCTCCAGGGTAGAAACAGTCATCTTTAACAAGCTGAATGTTACATTCTTAGCAGAGGTAAACCTAGGAGAGTTATTCTTTGAAAAACCAAGAGAAGCATGGTTCTGTGAGTGCTGCTACAACAAAATATAAATATTGGTTATTAATTTGGAGGGCGGGGGAGAAACAAAATACCTCAATGCTACTATATGTGTTGAGTAAAGAAATGGGCAATGAAAATTTAATTTACACTGTGTCAACATCCAGAAAGCTAGACACTTGGGACAGGGTTGCATATAAAGGAAAGAAAAGCAGAAAGAAGGGATGTTGGAGGTGAATGAATGGCGCAACAAGGATTTAAGCAAAGGAGATGATAAGTTGGATTGCTTGCAGTTATGTTGTTTTAGCAGTCATGGTATGGTATGGTATAGTATGGTAATGGTATGGTATGATATGGTAGGGCATGGCAACTTTGTTGACCCTAAATAGCTTAACATTCTGACATCTGATATCTCAAGCAACTAAGGACACCTAAAGTTTCATTTTCGGAGTTGGTTTTTTTTATTGACTAATTCTGGAACACAAGAGATAATGAAGCTCCTTCTTCTCTGATTTGGACACTGCCCACAATTGATCTGGTCTCTAGCCTTTGTGCTTAACTGGGCATTTTCCCAAAACAACATTTGGTTTTATTGATGCAATAAATAATAATAAATAATAATTTAGAAGACATTTTAAGGGAGAAAGAACGAGTTGTGCAATAGTACATATAGATACTTTTGAGAACAAATAACATTTTGCCCTTTTTTGTCACTGCACCTGCCCTCAGAACAATGTTCCTCTCGAGATTGGCCAGGACTGCTGGCCTTTCGAGAGACCCTTAACATGTGACTGTTCTAACAATTGAGAGAGTCAGGAGATTAAGTGAGGCTTTGAGATATTGTTAATTATTGTGGGTGGTTATGCTCAATTGGCACTTTTTTGTTTTCTTCTTGTGCATTCATTTTCTGCTATTATTTTGACATGGTAACTCTGTTTACTACCCAGAGTTGCTTATGCTAGGAGAGCAATCATATAAATTCAATTAAATAAAGATAAATGCATCCAATTAAATTTATTATAAGCCCAACCAATACTTAACAACAAAGTCTGGATCTACTGTATAAATTCATTCTGTAATGGTGATCTTATTTCAGTTCTGTCTTTCATTTTCTGGCCTTTTCCAGATGTGTTACACCTCCTAATCTCTGTCCAATGCTCTGTTTTGCATGTCTATATATGCAGAGCTCAAAATTGGGAAGATGATAGATACAGCATCATGATGCAAGCCCCACCCCTAAATATCCTGAAGGGGTGGGGCTTATAACATGATGCTTTGACAAAGGGTGTCAAACTTGCGACTCGCAGGCCAGAAAAAAGTTGTGATTTGTCACATGACGATGTGACATTGCAAGTTTGATACCCCTGCTCTGACAGCATTGAGTCCCTCCGTGGGTGTTTTCGTGCATACCTGGCCAATCAGAGGGAAGTAGAGGCTTTACAATGTTTTTTTTTTTTTTTTTACTTGGCAGATTCCTAGAATAACCTACAGATGAACCAAGAAACATTTCTTCACACACCTACCCCCTGACAACCTGCATTAGTTTCTTGGCCCTGAATATTGAATATGCTGTAAATCAGTGGTGGGATTCAATTTTTTTTTTTACTAGCAGTTCTGTGGGCGTATCTTGCTTGGTGGGCATGGCATGGTGGTCATGTGACTGGGTGGGCATGGCATGGTGGTCATGTGACTGGGTGGGCATGGCCAACTCAATGTCACTCACATCAAGGAGTGCCTTGCCCCTCCCCTCCCGGCCATTCCTTGTCACACCCAGCCTCAATGTATCTATAGTTCTGTAAAAGTGTTGTTCATCTTTGTTTGAAGCTCTGGGGGTTAGCGTGACTCGCAGGCTTACATGTGAGCCGGCAGATCAGGGCTGCTCAGTTGGTGCACAGACACCACGTGGGAAGGCAGGTTAGAAAGGCAAGTCACGAAGACCCCGTCTGCCGCATAGAAAGTGAGGAATGACTGGGCGGGGCCAGTGTCAGACAGGGTGAGGGAGCATCGGGTAGGTGGGGCAAGCGAGCGAGTGGTGACTGGGTGACTGGATCGGGGGCATGGCCAGTTTGGTGACCCATGCCAAATCATCGCTACTGGTTCTCCCGAACTTATGCAAACCAGTTGAATACTACCACTGCTGTAAATGTTATCATTTTATAATCCCAAAACAAATTCAGAATGCTTAAAAATTCCATGTCTTTGCAAAGTACAAAAAGGACAAATCTAATTTGAAGTGCCAGGATCTTTATGATAGCATTGAGATATGCTTCTGTTAGAAGCCTTCAAATATTTCATACAGTACGTTTACAGAAATCTTCATGGTTAACTTACAACAGGCTAAAACTTGTTCCCCACAATATAGAGAAGAGGAGTTAAGAGACTGTACTAAAGGCCTATGGCTTGGTTATATTTCATATGACCCTGGTTAATTCGCTGCTTAACCTATTACCTTTGCACTGAATATATAGTTTGAAAGATAATTGTAGGGCAAAAGGGCTACCTATTTAATACTTCAGGGTTGACTCAGACTTCCATACTTTTCATCAATATTCTAGATGGGAGTACCTAAGTAATACAGTTACAACTGAAAATAATGCAACTCGCAGTTGGAATTGTGATTGACCATAAATGACTAAAAAATTAGCCTTGAGCAATCAGCTCTGAGTGTGCGGTAGATTTTCTGAACCAAAAAGCTTCAGGGACTAAAATATTAATTCTTTTTCACCTCAACATATTATTCATTTGATCTTTTCAAGTGCATCCTTGAAGGAACTGATTGCAGGTTCTTCTCTATCTCTAGTTTTTCAAACTGCTTTCCGATTTCACTCAACGGTTATAAAAATAATGTTCCAGAGGAGGGAGGTGGCACCTTGAAAAATAACATTTAGTATTTGCATTTATATTTTCTTTTGTTTTCTTCTTTTTTTAATAAGGATGAATAATAGACAAGCAATACAATTAAGTATGACTAAGCCAGAGGCATATAGGGATTCCAAAGGGATGCGGGAGGCAGTAAGAGTGACTTAATAGCAGTCCTTCCAAAAGGCTGCACTCTTGCCAAAATGTGACAGTTTTAGCCTTTTGTCTATTATGCATTTCTCACCCTGATGTGATATAGCGAGGGAAGTTTGGAGCTGAGCAAGAACAGGTGCAAATCCTTTTACCCCAGCTGAGCTCATCCCGAAATCCAGCTCATCTCCTCCTGCTTCCATTTGCCATAAATGGATATGAAAAGTTGAGCCAAGGAAAACTCAGATGTTTTGCATGCTCGTAACCATTTCTAGCTCAATCTTCAGCCAAAGGGCTCATAAATAACATTGAAGAACCTCTGCCTGATCAAATGGGCAAAGAGCTAGTAGCATGGATTCCAAAGAGACGGCCTCAACTCTCCAGAAGCAATTGAAAAATAGCATTTCGGTCAAGTCTCACAAGGTTTTGGGATTCTCACAAGGTTTCAGTAATCACATTTAGAATGCTGTCATTTTGTGAGATCTGACTAGAATCACATCTGATTTTAGCAACACTATCTTTGGCCTTTTTTCAAAGAGTAATTAAGTTTCAGTTGAAAATTTGGAAAATTGTCTTACTTGATTAGCAGGCTTATTTCTATCCCTTTAAAAAAGACTCATATATGAGAGATTATTGTCAGCTTCATCTTACAATGATCATTGTGGGATCATCCTCCAAATTAAAAAAAATATATGATAGTAATATCTTTGTATATGACAGGTATATACAAAGACTTCCTCTGACTGTGTAAGAGGTTTTCATCTTCCGCTCGCAATTCAGACTACCACACATTTTATATCACTCCAAGGTTGCCTGGTTCTCTTATAATGGAAGGAGCTACATGGTAGAGCCATTCTGCACTACTATGACGATGCAAGACAATGGCAAGAGCCCATTTTGTGGCTCTTGCCAAGATCTTATAAACTTTAGGTAATCTCATGTAAAGTGTTGGCAATCTTAGGTCAAACTACACTGCAATGAGATTTTGTCAGGGCTTGAGAAGAAACTCAAATGGTTGCTGATTCCTGGAGTAAATAATACTGACTTTGACCAGTCATCTGGCAAAAAACTGTAATGATGGCCCCAAAAACCTCTTGGTAGAATAGATGCTTTGCATGCAACTGGTCCTAGATTCAGTCCCACGCATCCTCTTGACTCTTCTCCTGCTCTTTACAGGATTTCCATATTTTAAGACCACCTCCTCTAACCTTCCAAGTGTGTTAGTACTGAAACTCCCAAACAGTTCTAAATTGGGGAAACTTACTTAACATCCTCAGTTAGGGTTTTTTTCTGAGTACCACCAGTGAGATAAACATACAATTGCCCTGTTAAAACGAGTAAGACAAACTGGAAAAACTGCCCCCCCACCCAAAAAAAAAAGACAGGGTAATCAGCAGTTTTGAACCTTACAAAGATAGGTTGAGGAAACTGGCACTTAAGCTCTGAGAAAAAGCAAGTGATGTGGGCCGTGGTGGCGCAGTAGTTAAATGTAGTACTGCAGCCTAATTCTGCTGACTGCCAGCTACCAGCAGTTCGAAAGTTTGATTCTCACTGGCTCAAGGTTGACTCAGCCTTCCATCATTCCAGGTCGGTAAAAGAAGGACCCAGATTGTTGGGGGCAATATGCTGACTCTGTAACCACTTAGAGAGGGATGTAAAGCACTTTGAAGTGGTATATAAGTCTAAGTGCTATTGCTATACAGTACAATTGAAGTATCCAAAAAGAAGTCATTCACAAAAACTTCAAGACTTGTTGTTTTTCATCCCATATTGGAGGACATGGAATATTAATTTTCAGTTACAGGAATGCTTGAATGTTAGGAAAACATTAAGAGCAATTAAATAATGGTACCAACTCCCTGCTGAGGTAAATGCTTAACTGGACATGTTCAAATGAAGTTGAACAGCCATCTATAGGAGATTATTTAATTTGGATTCCTGGGATTGGGATCTTTAACTGTAGGGTCCATTCTTATTCTTAGAGTTACTATAGAAAATCTACAAGGAAGAAATAGTTGGGACTCAAGCTTTGCTTGCTTTTTGGCATTAAAGGTTTTTTTTGCTGAGAAATTTTGAATTGGAAGTGTTTTTATGAATTGATTAATCATTTGTTTGCTAGTTGAACATTGTTCTATTCGTAATTTTAGGAACATCATCTAAATGTTCCTAAATCTACCCGTGGTTAAGTGGCAGTTATGCAGTATTTATTACAACAAATATAATAAATAAGTGTCCAGAAAATAGCCTATAATGTTATTTTCAAAGAATATTTTAATATTTAACTCAGAGTCAAATATGCCAGCCTCATCATGAATTAAACTCCACATATTGTAGTGATTTAAGAAATATTTAATATCTTTATAGAACTCAGTGCCTGGAGGGCATGCTAGTAGACACTAACATTGATCATACTGGTTTAATCTTCTCCAAGAGGAGAATTGTTCTAATCAAGACATTGTGAACAGCAGGATTAAAGTTTAGGACTGATAGAAAGATAGTCATGGAAATCTCTTTACTCTGGGATCAAACAAATTGCATACTTTCTTTTAATGGTCTACCTGTCTGAGTCATGTTGAGTAGGGTAGCTACATAAACTAAAGGAATGAATAAATGAATAATCTTAGAATTATATTTCAAAAGTCCTGGAAAACTGATACAGTACCAAAAAAATACACTTTGTCCCTATCTTCTAAAGGAGAAAAAAATGTCAGGAACTATAAACCGTAGGAATCTTCTAGACTCTAGAGCATAGCATAAAAGGATGGATATGTAAAATTGTGAAAAACAATGCAATAATGATCAAAAAGTAATGTGGATTTATCAAAAAATAGACTTGCCTTATCTAAGTAGGTAACTTCCTTAATAGATTGAGGGAGTGCAGTAGGTATTGTACATCTTTATTAAAGAATTTGACAAAGTAACCAGTGTCAGTGTAATTAACCCAGGAGTTCATTGTAGATTGGATACCATGGCAATTAAATAGATACATAGCTAGTTCGTAAATCATTCTCCAAGAATGCTTGTCAACTGAACAGAAGTGTTGAGTAGCAAGCCCCAAGGTTCCAGCCCTCTAACATGCATACACACACACACACACACACACACACACATACATACATACATACATACATACATATCCTGCTATTCCTTTTTAGGCTAAGCAACAATATGAAAAACAAAAAAGGGAGTAACAATTAGAAAAAGAAAATATGTGTATGTAATAAGAAAAGGATAACATTTTAATCCTGTGTAATGATATTATTTTCCATAATGTTCCAATTGTTGCTTTTACCACATTGATACTCTGCTTCCTGCATTCCTTTTTGTTCTATAAATTTCTCGTCCCTTTCTTTTTGAGCATCTCATTAGCTCCATCCAGCTGTGACCTTTTGGTCTTCTTCCTGTTAAATCATTCACTTTGTCTTCACAAGCTTATTTTGCAATTCCAGCCTCTTTCATTCTCTTTTATAGCATCAGATCTCCTGCAGATACTTCTTCCATCAGTTATTCACTTTTGTATTCAGCCTGTATTCATTCAAAAGCCGCTGAATTGTTGGATACGAGATCAGTGGCAAATAAAATTTATAAATAAATAAATTAATAAAATAAGCCATTCATTCTTGACCCTCTTTGCTTTACAACACATATCTCCTGAGTACCCATTCCCACAGTTAGTTCAACATATTTTTATATTTCTCTTGACATATCCAATTCTTCCACAATAACAAGACTGGCTGAAGCCACTTTGTTTCTTTCACCAGGGATATATTCCATACAACAAATGTTATCCACTACCTTTCTTTCAGCAACTTAACATGTCTCCCTAATTTCCCCATTTTTGTAAACATTTTACCAAGGTACACAACACTTACTTGCTTTAATCATTCATGATTTATGTATAACTCGCAACTGTTCATTTTCTCTGTCAAACACAATTAGCGTAGAGTTTGATACATTAATTTTCAGATCATACTTTCAGTGCATCATGCAATCCATTTTTAATATTTGTTGTAAATTGTTTGGAGCCAACAGCAGCCAACAACAAAATGCCTGCATAGAAAAATGCTAATACTTCACATCATAGCCAAAATGTCTCAAATGTTACCATAAATATTTCTTATACATTTATCCATAAATATGTTAAATGGCTAAGTGGGCATCACACATGGAAGGTGCTTGTAACAGAGTGAAAAGGCAGCTGTTCCAGAGTGCCACAGAGGTATGAGAACTTTTCTTTTTCTTTCATATCTTTTGTTTTGGACCATGTGCATATTTCCCCAACCTATATTAGATTAGGGGTGACAGGATAGCAGGGTTCCAATATCTGAGGTGCTAACTTATTTTCCAAAGCCCCAGAAGACAAGGCAAGAAGAAATGGATAGAAACTAATCAAGGAGAGAAGCAACATAGAACTAAGGAGAAATTTCCTAACAGTGAGAACAGTTTACCAGTAGAACAGCTTACCTTCAGAAGTTGTGGATGCTCCATCACTAGAAGTTTTTAAGAAGAGACTGAACAGCCACTTGTCTGGAATGGTGTAGGGCAGGGGTGTCCAACCTTGGCAACTTTAAGCCTGGAGGACTTCAACTCCCAGAATTCCCAGCCAGCTTAGCTGGCTGGGGATCTGGGAGTTGAAGTCCTCCAGGCTTAAAGTTGCAAGGTTGGACACCCCTGGTGTAGGGTCTCCTGCTTGAGTAGGGTGGTTGGACTGGAAAACCTCCAATATCCCTTCCAACTCTGTTGTCCCAAAGGTGCTTTTGAAGAAGCTTCTTGGATGAGAAGCGAAACGTCTTCAAAGAAAACCAAGAAAGTCCAGTTGCTTCTTGAAAAAGTACCTTTGGATAACCATGACCTGGATGACTGAGAATCTCCACAGACATTCCCACTCTGTTATTCTATTATATACTACTAAAAGGTTTGTATCTGTATCCTTCAATCAGGCAAAATGGTAGATTATCATTTTTTTCAATCAAGGTATCTGTTGATGGCATTGAGGAATTTGGTAAGGAAATACCTACGAAATGATGAGCCAATAGGTTGCCTTATATCCACTCTTAAGGTTATTTAAAAATGGTTTTAGACTTCCAGTTTGAGCTTCTTCGGTGACAGACTGAAATCCACAATCGTGCGCAGTTTTGATCTGTGCTCGCCGCTGGAGTGCCGGCTGGTTTTGGGGCTAAGCCACCCTGTAGAGGTGGTGAAGAGGGGGGAGACTGCCAGCAGGGTTGAGGAGAGTCATATTCTCCCCCCCAGCTGGCCATTACTCCCTTTCCCGAAGGCGGCTGCAGCGGTGGTCAGAAATGGCCACCTGAAAGAAGAACTCAACTGGAAAAGAATGTGCAGGAGGAAGATAAGAAAAGAAAGTTTTGGCTGACCGGGTCAAACTGAAAAAGCAACAATATAAGGTACCCTGGAATTTGAATTATAAAGAATAACATTGCTCCCAAAGAAGACTTTGAAGCGGCAAATGAGAGAAGGAAGGGAAAAGATCTAGGATTTTTCTTTTCTTCCCTATATTGACAACTAAGAGATTTAAGCAAGAAACTGGGAATCCACTTTGACATTAACAGGTATTTAAGCTGAAAATAAAATGTCAAAGGGATAATAAAGATTCCTGGATTCTCAAAAACTTTTAAAAGAAGGAAAAAAAACAAAAGGGTGGGATCTGGAAAAAAAGGAGGTGACCACCTGGAAGTGAAAAGAATTAGCAGTGAAACTTTAGCAAGATTCCTAAAAGATACATTTTAACTGAAACTTTGTAACAAGATAATAGAACCCCAGGAAGAGAAAGTGGAAAAAAGAAGTAAGAAGAAACAGCTTTAGATTATTTGGATTATTTGGTGATTTTTGGATTTTTGGCTATTGGATCTACAGGACTAAAATTAATTGGGTGGTTGTGTAAAAGTTTTTAAAATGTTATCACTCTTGGAAGAATTGAGAATGGAACTTAAAAAACAGAAAGAAGATGCACAAGAAGGAAGAGGTTATTTTAGCTTTGTATTTCAATTTTTAGAAATGGAGATCCTGAACTATGAGAAACAACAAGAAATGCCTGTAGAACAAGAAGGGTGAAACAAAGAAGAAGCCATCTTCAATGACCAAATATTTCTATGCGGGGGAAAAGAAAGGAAAGGGGGGAAAGAGAGTGAAAAATTTAAAATTTGAAAAAACAACCCCAAAAAAGAATAGTTTGAAAAGTAATTACAAGATTAGGAAGAAACAGAAGAGAGGATTACAGAAGAGAGAATCAGAATTACAGAGAGAAGGGATCAAAAAGGGAAGGGAGAAGAAGAAGGGGAAGAAGGAAAGGAAAAGAAATTATAAAGGACAGAAACAGGACATAGAGAAACAGGGAAAATGTACAAGGATTAAGGGTATAAGCCTATTTAGAAGACACAGAGATAATGGGTGAAAACTTAATTGAAAGAGGGATTCTGCTAGGGTACATAAGATAGTATTGTTATATTAGAAATAGAAATGAACTTTGAAAATATGAAACAAGTGTGATTAAAATGATAGATAAAATACTCATTGTAATGCAATGGAATGTTTAATAAATAAATGAAATAAAGAGAATAAGAGAATGAAATTAGGAAGGGAGGGGAACATTTCAATTATTATTAATGTGTTATAGAAATCTAAGTGAAGAGGAATATGAAAGAAATATGAAAAAATATATAGAAATATTATAAGTGTTCCTAGAAGTATGATATCCTATTGAAAAGAAATGTTAAAGATGTTAAAGATTATAACTAACATTAATGATGGAGCTGAATTGGAATAGAATAAGTATTTTATTTATTATTGTTATGTATATACTTTCTCTTTAAGAACTTAGTGTGTATTTTAAGAATGTACCAAACAGAATTCGTTATATTGAATGTTATATTGAGTGTTATATTGAATGTTATAATTGTAAAGGCATAAATTGAAGTTTAAATAAGAGTTGAATGGATACAAATTAAAAGATGCAAAGGTGTCATACTCCAATCAGTAACTACAGGGGAAAATTTTGTTTAATGAGAAAAGAAAATATGAAATTGAAACAGGACAGACAAAAGTATAAATATAATGATTAGAAAGATATTGAAACTTAGAAAAAGATATACATAATTGAATTTAGAAAGGAATGAGATAATTAAAAGTAAGATTGAGAAAACTAAGGGAAGGGAAAATTATTGAGAAACTGTTAAAATAGTAATAAGATATGGAATAGAACACAAAGATGAATATGAAATTGAATTTGTGTCTGTATGGAGAAGTGATAACCCGGGACCATGCTATTCTCAAAAAAAGACATTTTACTTGTATTATGTTTTGTGAAAACCCAAATAAAATTTTTATTTAAAAAGTGGTTTTACATTGAAAATTTCTTCTTCCCTCATATCCTTCATTTATCCTCCCAAAATTTAATTCTGAGCGTTCATTCCTTAGCCATGTATAACTAAGCTTACGTTTAAGTTATACATTCCAAACAGAACTTATTGTAAGCAGATAGTCCTGAATCAGTAACAATTCTCTTATATTCTTGGATCTCCAGCTGATTTAATTTCTTATTACTTTCACCTCTTATTCCCATTAATCCTTTTACCTAACAGGATAATTCTCCCCTAAATAGAGTTTATTCGGAATGTCACACAGTTTCCGTTATAGTATTTTGACCATTACAGTTCATTACTATTCATCAGAATGTTACTTGTTTGAATATTACATTGAAATGTCACTAACCTATGGATTCTTACTTCATAATATACATTGATAGCAATCTAGATGACATCACTTTATACTAATAACCCTGATTTATAATTAAGCCTACACTTTCACTTTCCTGCCTATTTTTATCAGCTCCACAAGAACAAATCACCATTTAAATCTATTCTATCCTTTTCTTTTTCCTTGATTTCACAGGCATGCAACTGGATTATCTTTCTTTCACTTCATTTCATTAGAGTTCCAGATCATGCTTTATCGTGAATGTGCATTATTTAAAAAATGTTATAAATAAGAATCAAATAAATAACTGTTTACTCCTTTTATATTCTTAATTGCACCTCCAGCGAAGTCTGTAGATATTAACTGCTGTGGCCTTGTGTGCCTTATTTATTTTTAATAGAATAACTGAATAACAGAATACAGGTTAGTCCTTGACTTACAACAGTTCATTTAGTGGCTGTTTAAAGTCACAACAGCAAGTAACTTATGATTGTTGTTCACACTTACAACCGTTACAGCATCCCCATGGTCATATGATTAAAATTCAGCTGCTTGGCAAATAGTTCATATGTCAGGATTCTGGCAGTTGCCCTAATTAAATCATGAGCCTTGAGCCAAACTTCATATATAATGAATTTATTAGGAATGAACATGTTGGCAGGACCTGGTTGCAGCCGATTCTGAGACACGTAATTCACTGTCACCCTTGAGCCTGGCTTCCCTCCACCCCTTCGGGTGCATCATAATTCATATTCTCCAACAAAACATGTCCATAGCCAAGAGTCATCAATCATGTTCTCCAATTAGAGATTTGCCACTGCAAAAACTCCAGCTGCCTAGTTACTATCTCTGCAAGGTATGAATGGAATGCACTTTCGATTCCAAACTGCTGCACTGCTCTTTCAAACTTCTCCCCGCCCCCTTTCTGTTAAATGGACATAGAAATGTTTTATGAGTTGACATCATATTTATGACGGTTGCAGTGTCCTGGGGTCATGTGATCAGCTTTTGCGACCTTCTGACAAGCAAAATCAATGGAGAATCCAGATTCACTTAATAACCATGTTACTAACTTAATAAATGCAATGGATCACTTAACAACTGTGGCAGGAAAAGTTGTAAAATGAGGCAAACTGACTTAACAAATGTTTCACTTAGCATATTTAGCAACATAAATTTTGGGGTCAATTTTGGTTGTAACTTGAGGATTACCTGTAACATAGTTGGAAGGAAGTTTGGAGGTCCAACCTCCCACTCTAGCTGGAGATTCTATACCATTTTGGACAAATCATTGTCCAATTTCTTTTGTAAAACATTCAGTGATGGTACACCCACAACTCCTGAAGGCAAGCCATAATTTTTGCTTTTTAGTAATATAGAAGATGTCACATAGATTGTGTTAGTAGCCTTGATTGTATCCCTCACACATGCAACATTCATTTGATAATGTTAAGGGCACTGTTGGTCCATTTTGTCATATTTTGATTAAATGCATGTCACAGCACAACCAATGTTTTACTCTCAGCATGCTTACCCTATTTCATGCAAGTTAATATTTCTAATCTGAAGATTACCATCCTAACCAACCTAGTATTGCACACATCCCAAAGTGGATTTCTAATATAAAAAAGTTCTAAAAGTTCCCTTCTTCTAAGATTTGCATTGATGGAAAGGTCATTGGATTTGAGATTTCAAGGATGTTTATGCATGTTGTGGTGGACGTATGCAGAAGCTAAAAGATACTAAACTAAAATCCATACATGGTTGGAAAAAATGACCAAAAAACATAGACTTTAAACCAGAGATATTTTTATTGGGGATTTTACCGGAAATATACAGTAGAGAATTGAAATACTTGATTGTAAATGTATTAACAGCGGCTAGAATTGTATTTGCTAAAAACTGGAAAAATGAGAAAATACCAACGCAGGAGGAAGTTATTAAGAAAATAATGGAATGTGCTGAAATGAGCAAATTGACATTTGAAATTAGACAACAAGAAGATAAACAATACTATAAGATATGGAATTTATTTTATCAATGGTTAGACAAAAAATATGGAAATGAAATATGTTACAGAATTTTATAATACAAGAATAATAGAATTATACAGAATATAATATAAAGATGTACTACTATTGGATGGATTTAGGATGATGTAATGAATGTTATAATATAAATTAATTTAAAACTTTGAATATCTCATATAAAATGATGGAATAATAGTTACAGTCAAATAAATGATTAACAATGATAATAATGTATACATATATGCTAGATTGATAATATCAGAATTTATACAAACAGTAAGTGAGGACTATGGTGAGGATGCACAAAAGATTTGTAACCAACCGACACACTGTATGTATGTAATTGGAAGATGGTTTTATGTTGTATATTTTGTTTGTGTATGTTTGTCTAAAATAAAAAATTCTTTTTTAAAAAAAGGATGTTTATGCATGCATGAAAATGTATCGCAATGCTGTGTGCAGAAGAGAATATCCTAAACCTTTACAAACACGGAGATACAAAGCAATGCCCCGTGATTAGTAAATTTAATTTGCAAGCATTCCAAACTGAAAGCTTTTGCTTTAGATTCCTCAGCTTTATAGATTCAGAACATAAATTATGAACAGTCTTAAAATGACAGATCAGATGGATGGTTTCAGCTGGAAGGGCAGAGATGCATGGACACACACACAAACACCACAATATGTTCAGCTGCTGCTTCCATGCTGGCTGCTGGCATATCTTTGCTGTTCTTATGATTTCATAACAAGCTTTTAATTAATTTGCCTGTATTTTGCAGCCAGCTACACCTGGTGACAGAAACTGTTGCCTTTGAGAGGAGCTGAAGCAAATTTCTCTTGCTTCTCATCCTTCTTAGCAAAAGTGGGCAATTTTCCTATGTCTTCAGCTCAATGCAGGCTTATTTAAGATCTACGTGAAAGATAAAAAGGCCTGTTGTGACCAGTGTCCAAAATTTGGAGGCGATTCCTTGAGTTTGTGGGTCAGTTTCCTAAGAGATAAAATTGCATGTAGATGTTGCCAGTAATGCCTGTCAGTGCTTTCTGTCACATGCTTCCATTAAAAGCCTGGGCTGATTTCAGTTTCAAAGTTGTGCATGTTTTCTTTGTTTTGCAATTCTTACTGGTGGGTGAAAGACAAACTGGATTCTGTAGTCTCACAGGAAGTGTAATGTCCACAAGTTAAGGAAATAAAAAAAAAAGTGTGGCCCAGCAGCATATTTTGCAATCCCCTGAGCCTCCTGGGAGGGTGGCAGGGGCCCTAAATTCCAACTAAGAACTCCCTTTTGGCCTTTTGAAACATTTGAAGCAATTTTAAGAGACAAAATAGGTAAATGCACCCTTGTAAAAGCTTAAGGCATGCATATAGTCCTTTAACACAGGGGTCCCCAACTCTGGTCCATGGACTGGCACATGGGCATGCCAGCAACCAGGCCACACAAACAAGTAAAGCCCCATCTGTGGGATGCAGGCAGTACATGATGCCATGCCCCCTGTGGTCCATGGAAAAAACTCTCTCCTCAAAAGGTTGGGGGCCATTGCTGTAACACTCTAACAATAAGGAGTGGGGTATAACAATAACAGTAAACAACAACCCAATCAAGGAACCCCCAAGACCACTCCCAACACCAACACTGACAGGCAAGCCACTAATATATAAAATGAGAGCAAACCCCATTCCCTACTAGTCCTGATGATGTTACCTAGTTTGGTAATGAAATGTCTGCAAGGAGACAACCAAGTTCAGACAGCACCAAGGAACCTGCACTTCAGCCCTGAACTACAAACATTCTCTTCTATAGACTCTCCCATGAATCTGGATTTTTTTTTGTGTGTGCCTCTGAGTCAATCTCAATTCCTGGCAACTGCCTCGATAAGTCCTTGCAGATATCTTGGCATGATTTTGGAGGTTGTTTGCCCTTGCCTCCTTCCAAGGGCCGATAAAGAGTGACTGGCCCAAAGTCACCCAGCTGGCTTTGGCAGGGCTAGAACTCAAGAGTTCCCAGATTTCTAGTCTGATGCTTTAATCATTTACGGGGGCCCCTCAACTTAACAACCACAATCGGGACAAGGATTTTCATTGCTAAGTGAGTCACCACACGACTTCATCTGATTTATGACCTTTTCTTTGCTGTGTTCATTAAGTAAAACAGGTTTTCCCCCATTGACTTTGCTTGTGAAAATGACCCTTTTACACTGCAACCATTGTATATACATAAAGGTTGCCAAGCACCCAAACTGTGAACGTGTGACTTCAGGGAAGCTACACTGGTTATAAGTTTGAGGAGTGGTAGAAAGTTATTTTTTTTCCAACTTTGTCGTAACTTCAAATGGTCACTAAACAAAATGTTGTAAGTTAAGGACTATCTGTACACCAAACTGGCTCTCCAATCACTATGACTAGCTTGCTAATTTGGAAGTCCTGTTTAGGTCTGCTCCAATCAAGAGAGAGAGAGAGGGAGGGAGGGAGGGAGGGAGAGAGAGAGAGAGAGAGAGAGACCAGCTTCAAGGGGCTAAAGCTGAAAGATGGTAATAGCTGAAAGTTGGTAGTGGCAGCCTCCAACTCTTCCTTCTGAATTTCTTGGATCAAGAGACAGAACTCCTTGCATTGTGCCGTCTCCCCTGAGCCACTTAAATGGATCCGTTTAACCCCCATTAACTGGGGAAAAATTCAGCTGTGGCCGCTTGTAACTGAGATGGCTGCTTAGAAAATTGCAAGCACCTGTGCTGCCTTCCTCCCCTCTCATTTTCCCCAGTGTCAGCCTGGCAGAGTTACCAATAAAGCTGCAACCTTGAGACAAGTGTGGGTGGAGATGGAGGAGAAGTGCATTTCGGAAGCTCTGTATCCACCAGCAAACAGAGAAAAGCAGCCAAATAAAAGAAGGGGGTTTTCCTTCAAAGGGAGTGAATGGACCAGAGGAAAACAAAGGCTCTAAAAAAGGCTCATCAGAACAAAATACAATGTGGAAAGCCAAAAGAACTTGACATGCTGGCCATTAACAGAGAAGAAAAAAGAACTTCCAGAGAGTGAGGAATTAAGGCAGAAAGCAGAACAGAATTTGTAAGAAGAGGACATTGCTAGTAATACTGTAGAGAGTGGTATAGTAAACAGAAAATGTTATAAGAATAATTATACTATAGAATGTAATATGGAGGAAATATTGTAATGGTAATTGACCAGTAGAGTAATATAATTATGGAAGTAATAGCAATATAATGGAATATAGGATAGAGCCAACAGAAAATATTCACATATAGATTTGTAAGTTTCACATTTCATCTATCTATCTATCTATCTATCTATCTATCTATCTATCTATCTATCTATCTATCTATCTATCCATCCATCCATCCATCAATCCATCCATCTGAATATAAAAATCCTACCTGTCCAATTTTCAGTGTTAATGGGGCTCTTTTGAGTGGGTGAATCTAATTGGGTACAGTTTTCAAAAGAGCTGACTACGTGGTCCACTCAGTTCCATCTTTTCCTTCCAGCAACAAAATGTCTTGGCTGCTCCTTTAGCCCACTGTTTTCAGTTATTTTTCCTAAGAAGTGGGTTTTTTTGTTTTTGTTTTTGTTATATTTTATGTGCCACCTTGGCAACCCTCCATGCACTGAATGAAGCTAGCTAAAGTCCAGGAAAGCTTTTGCCACTCTTTACTTTTCAGATGCCTCAGGAAGCCACCCTTCCTTTTCAATGGCCGAAGAGATTCTCCCCTCTAAAATCTATGAATGGAAGGATCTTTTGCTCGAATCTGTGTTGAAATTGGTGTGTGTGTGTGGGGGGGAGGGAGTAGGATTATGAAGGCTGTTTCTGCGGGCCCCAACCTTTTGCGTGGTTTCAGAGAATTCCACCTACCCACCCACCCCTGTTGGAAAATGAAAAGGGCAAGGCTGAAAGAGTGCTTGGAGAGAGAGTTTTGGGGCGCTGATTGGAGGCAGGGCTGCAGGCAGCCGTGGGACCTGTTGTGTCGCTCTGCTGCGGCGCCTTCTCCCACCGGAGAGCGAAGAGCGCAGCTCTCTGCTCCGAGATCCACGCGCGCAGAGAAAGAGAATTGCGCCCCTTCTCGTCGTTTCGAGGCGGGCCAGCCTGAGCACACAGCAACTGTGTTGGAGAGGAGAGCGGCCAGAGCCTTCGCCCCGCCCCGCCTCCCCCGCCGGACGAATGAGCCGGAGGAGAGCTGTAAATAAATCTTGGCCGGAGCGCCTTCTCGTCGCCGGCGCTATATAACCGAGAGCTGCCACCGGCCGGGGAGCGCGGAGAAGGGCCAGTTCGGTAGGAGCCAAGGCTGAGCGGCGCCAGCGAAACTTTGCCCGGCTCTGCTTTCCCCGCCGGTCCTTCTGCCTCTTCGCTTCGCCGGGCTCCACGTGGCCGTTTCAGCACCACGCGATGGAGGACAGCGCCGCGCGCCGCCCCTTGGAGCTGAGCCGCGAAGGAGCCGGCCTGGCCAAGCCACCCAAACACCTTTGGCGCCAGCCTCGCACCCACATCCGCATCAAGCAGCGTTTCCACTCCGACACCGAGAAGTACCTGCGCTCAGGAACCTACGATGCCTCGCTCCGGCCGGCCCTCCGGAACCCCAGGATGTCCTGGCCCTCCTCGCTGTACCGCCGGTGAGAGCAACCGGAGGGGAAGGGAAGGGAAGGCAACGATGCGTCCGTGGGGTGGAAGAGAAGGGGCTGTCCCGAGACGGGTGGGGTTGAGAGGGGAAAAGGCAGCTGTTTCTTCGACGGAGGTTCCTTGATTTGGAGCTGAGGAGATGCTCGAGTCCCTACTTCAGGGAGCTCCGTGCACTCCGAAGCTCCGCGGATTTGGTAGTGAGAGGCGCCGACAACCTGGAGCGGGAAGCCTTTTGAAACCGAATAGGCTACCTGGAGGCTGAGGTTTGACCTGAAAGAAAGCCTTGTCCCTAGGAGTAGAGTGCACCCCCAACTGTCTAAAGGTCAGTTTATGACCTGGAAATCCCAAGGAATGGGAATCTTGGGGCTACAACATTCACAAGGATGTGTGAGAGAGGATTCAAGGGAGGTGTGGGGGTGTCGTCTCGTGATGGAGGCTTGACCTGGAGCCTCTTTTTCAGAAGCTGAACAGCCGTGCAGATATTTCCAGTGAGCCTCTCTTCAAAGGTGCAGGATTGGAGAGTCTGAAGTCAGACTCTTCCAAAGAGTGGGAAAGATAGTCCTGCTTAGAGAGCAGATTTTCTAGGATGCAGGGTTAGGATAAGAAGAGTGTCTGGTTGGAAAGGCCAAAATAGCAGTTTCCAATACACTAATTTAGTGACACAGGTAAGGGAACCAAAACTTGTCTTGCTATGGGCACAATTCCTTCTTATGGCTGCCTGTAGCAGAAGCTGGCAATCTTCTTGCATGCCTTCCTGCCTTCCTTAAATTAACAATAACACATACACTGAAAAGCCCACGTCAGTGATAAATACGGGGCACAGTATGTTTGTTGCTATTTAAGAGATGGCTTCTTATTAGTTCTATGCCACCATCCATCCATCAGGTATCTGATCTGGGCCCACACTTCTGTAGCTTTCCAATCCAAAGAATGTATCTGCTGTTGATGTTAATGTTACAGTTAATGTGACTTGTTCGCTGTTATGAAAAACCTTTGAGAATCCGGATGATCAATTTGCCACAACCCACCTCCCTGTAAATAACACACCATGTCTGAACAGGAACACAATATTTTTTTCATAGCCAGAAGCCAGCTCTTGCAGTGTGGAATTAAGAAGCGATGCCCCAAGCTTACCTTTAAAGGAACAATGCAAAGTTTAGTGTCCTTTCTACCTGAATGATGTTTGGAAAAATACAGTATTTTTTTAAAAAACTCTGTTTATAGCAGCTATCTTATACAACCTCTAGAACTTCGTAATCTGATTCCTTCTGGATATGTGGGGCTACAAAGCCTGAATTCTCAACCATATAACATTGTTGTCTTAATATATGATAAATGCAAGTATGGGAAAAGGTTGCGTTAACTTTGCATCTGATTGCACACACTATGTCCTTTGGCTTAAACCCCAACCTGTTCTGAGGCTCAGACCTTCTACAGGTGGTTCTTTTTCTAAATAGACACATCTTTTTTGCATCTTTGCTCACACAAACCTATGACATCACTCTCTGCATCCGCTGAGAGCCCAGAATCTAGTCTTCTAGACATTCAAATCGTGTTTTTTGATGCTCATTATTGCAAGCATCTTCGAATGCAATTTGTCAATGGGTGACAGTGTCTGGATGCTCCAGCTCAAGTGTGAAAGAAGTAAAGAAAGAATAATAAGGCTCTTCTGTCACATTTTGTGGCGAGAATAAAGCTTCCGCCGATTGGAATTGTGAGCAGGGAAGGAAGTACAGAGAAGTAAGCAATGAATATGAATTTCAAGAACCACACCGTTTTGGGGGGAGTTGACACTCCCATCCCAAGAAATTGGCCATTTCTTGCCTGAGTTTGCAGATAATTTGTCAAATTTTTTGGGAAAAAGAAAATATTAAATTAAATGCAATTTCTCAGTCCTGGGCTGGAGAACAAGAGTGAGAAGAGGGGGAAGTTGCATGAATACAGTGCTGTACAGGATATGGAGAAAATGGATGAGGATGGAGGGAACATTGCCAAATGAAATAGATGAGCAGGCAAGGATGTGTGTGTGTGTGTGTGTGTGCGTGCTGTAAAATTAACTTATAGAAGAGATTACGGCAGTGGCTAATGATAGCAGTTGACAGCTTCGAAAAGGCAGTAGCGTGGTAGAGGAAGGGAGCTCTGTGATTGATTGCTAGTCATGATGGTAGTGTGGTTGCTCCATATTCATAGGCAACCTATCTCTGAAGACCAGCTTCTGTGAACAAATAACAAGGTGAGGTATTTATTAATGCATTAATTACATTTCTAAACCACCCAGCAATCACAATTTCCCTGGGCCAATACATATGTCTATTAAAAACATACAATGTAAAACGATAAACAGCAACACTATGACAGATAAAAGATGAATATATGAATGTGGTGAGTGCGGTGCTAAGAAGAGCTAAGATCCTGGGCAGAACCCTCAAACTCTCTCACTCTATATGTGGAGGGTGTCTTCGTCAATTTTGGGTCCTCAACCAGAGGCCTGGGAGTTTGGGGATTCTGTGCCGGATCTTAGCTCTTCCTAACACAGCACTTTTCTAGACAGAAAGCTGACATTGTCCCTGGGAACTGTTGGAGCCCCTTTCCCAGCTTAGGAGTCACAGCCCCAAGTGGTTTCTGACCACCACTGGGGCTACTTTGGCCTTTACTTACCATGTGATTTCAATATCCTTCTGAAGAGAATTCCCACCCCAATTCCCTTCAAAAGGTGTGTGGGGGTGTGTATGTGTAAGTAATATGCAGCCCCCGCCAAAGCAAATGCAATCCTAGGCTACATCCACAAAAGTATACAATCAAGTTATCATCTCTCTCTCCCTCCCTCCCTCCCTCCCCCTCTCACCCCCACCCTCTCTCCAGTATAGGTAAGACTACACGTAGAATATTGCATGCAGATACAGGCATCACTTTTTTAGACAGGTCATTGACAAACTGTAATATGTCCAGAGAAAAGCTACTAAGATTTATTTATTTATTTATTTGGTTTGTCAATTGCTTACAAGATAATAGGTATAAGTAAAAACATAGCTATGAATACATGGATACATATAAGAAAATAAGAAAGAAAGAAAGAAAGAAAGAAAGAAAGAAAGAAAGAAAGAAAGAAAGAAAGAAAGAAAGAAAGAAAGAAAGAAAGAAAGAAAGAAAGAAAGAAAGAAAGAAAGAAAGAAAGAAAGAAAGAAAGAAAGAAAGAAAGAAAGGAAACATGATGAAACAAGATGAAAGGGAAGCTAGAAGGGGGAAAAACATGCAGCAAAGGGTTAGAAATAGTGGGTAGATTTCAAAAGGTGACTGCAGGGAGGAATCTGAGGGGCTCTCGTGTAGAAGGTGGGACAGTGCTGTTCCAGAAGGCAGGACAAGAAATAGTGGGTTAAAGTTACAAGGAAGTAGAGTTTGGCTGAGCAGAAGGGAAATTTATTGTAAGGGTGAAACGGATTGCCTTGGGAGGTGGTGGACTCTTCTGCACTGGAGGTATTGCAATAAGGATGGATGGCCATTTTTGGAGGATGCTGCAGTGGTGGCTTCCTGCATGAGGAACGGGTTTGGAGTAAATGAGTTCCAAGGTTCCTTCAATCCTTGCAGTCCATGTTTCAATGATTTAGTGCCAGGAAGACCCTAATCTAAATGGGAGGGCAAAGGGGTTCAGGTGATGCTTGTAGAATCTGGGAAGGTAAATCTAGGAGGAGATACAGCACTCGTTCAGATTAACTAGTCATTGTTTGGTCTTTAAGCTAAAACCAGCAGTTTGCATTGGCCTTATGGACTGCAAAGCAGATTGTGAAACGCTCAGATAATATGATTGTACCACTTTGTCCATTGTATCATAGAGTTTGATCTTTGGTGTCATCTAGTCCAATTCCATGCTCCAATACAGTGTCCAGTAGATGATCTCTGAGAGATGCCCATCCACATTTTGTTTGAAGATCTCTAGCGAAGCAGAACTCATAAATTCCTGTGGCTGAATGTTCCATTTATTTGGACCTTGCACAGTCAAAAGGTTCCTCTTTGTGTTCACCTAAACCAGGATTCTTGTTGTTTCAAACCGTTAATTATGATCCTGGTCTCTAGTTGAAAGAGAAGAAGTGTATCATATTTTTGTGTAGCAACCCTCCATATTTTGGAAGACTCCTATTAATATCTCATTAGTCTACCTTTCACTAAGCTAAACATAGCAAGACCCTTTAATCAGAACATGCATGCTCCCATATCAAATCAAACCAATCTTTATTTGGTCATAGACCAGCAAATAAAACACAGGAGTCACAATTAATTAAGATAAAAGGAAAAATATAGTTCTTCTAAAATATCTAAAAGGGTTAGACTAGAGTTAATACTACGGTGTACTGTGCAGACGGTGTACTGTGCAGAACAATACTTGGCTATGGGTCAAGGAAATAAGATCAGATGCTGCTGGATTTCTTATGCAACCAGGACAAAATCCTGGTATAGCAAGTAATTAAAAAGAATAATGATAAAGTTTTATCACAATTTAGCCTCTCTGTTGCTGATGAATCTGCCCTGCCACTATTTTTATCTGTCTGTGTTCTTCCTCCTGTCCTCCTTCCCACTCTCTTTGCCATCTGTGTAGCAAATATTTGCTTGCCAAAAAAAACCTATCCAGGAGGTCTGTTAACCTTGGTCTGCATCTCCTCTTGGTGAACTGCAGCGCTTTCCCATCAAAAGGGAGGACAAAGCCCAAGGGAAGAAATTCTGCTCTGGGGAAAATCTTTATGGCTCTGCTGATAACCTTTGTCTGATGGTACATTTCTGGCTTGATTTGGTAATGAAACTGTCAGCTACTGATTCAGAGTCTATACAGCTGGCCTCTTACGAAGATTTCTACCTGGTTCCAACAACACAACTATTTACATCTTCGAGAAGTTAATCCAAGATGCAAAAAATGTTATGAGGAAGATAAATGATCATTGTAGAAAACAAGAGCCTTCACTAAATGTACTCTCCCTTAGTCAATAGGGCAGGGGTCTTCAAACTTGACTGCTTTAAGACTTGTGGACTTCAACTCCCAGAATTCCTCCTCCAGTCATGTTAGCTCAGGAATTCTGGGAGTTGAAGTCCACAAGTCTTAAACTTGCCAAATTTGAAGGCCCTTGCAATAGGGCTTTTCTTTTGTTCTTAGCTGCAGCTAAGATAGGATGAATGGAGCCCCTTCTCCAACTTACAGATTTTATTAAAAGGCATCAGTTTTTGTGAACTGCAGCTCTCATCTTTAGTTGCATAGATTAGCTGGAAATCCTACACCAGTCTAGTCACTCTATGCATATGATGATGTGACCTCCAGCTCATTAAAGCTTTTAAAAATTGGTAGGTGGAAAATGTGCTTTATCGGGATTCTTATTTTTGGCCACCGTAGACAGACATGGTTGCCTTCCTACGATGTCTTCCTATAGGAACAATCTCTCTCCGAAGTCCAGTTTGTTGAAACCTTGCTCCCTTCAAATTTTGCTCGTGAGCTTGTCAGAGAGTGACTTCCAAGGGAATGAATATGAGATAGATGTTTGAACCAGTCTTCCTTCACTCTTAAGTAAGCTTTCTTAGGAGCAAAGAGGGAGGGAATGTTTATCCAATTTGCAGATGGCACAACATGGGCTGCGACACAAGAAGAAAGAAATAAGATTCAAAATTATCCTTGAAGGTTAGAAAAAGGAAGTAAAAATAGGAGACTAGAATATAACAGAGACAAATGCCAAAAGAACAAAAATCAAAGGGATGGGATAAGGTGGGAGATGGGATGGGATAGGATAGGATAAAAAGATTGTAGAATGATAGATGTTTACAAACTGAATATGAGCCAGCAATGCAAAAAAAAAAGGCAAATGCACTTTTAACCTGCCTATTTGGTTCGACTCGAGTGCCCAAATGATACCTCCCACCTTTAGGTTTTTATGATTCTCTTTTTTCCAGAAACCCAGTTGCTGCAAGCTTCAGTAACCTTAATTTCATCCTCTTTTTCACTTCCCACTCTCTTGCTTTCAGCCTCTTACCTCCCACTTACTGTATCCTTGCCTTTCAAAAGTGGCTTTTTCTTTAACATTCTTCCTGAATCCTGTTTACAGTACCAGTACAGTATTATCTACAGCTCAATATCCTGTTTCCAATTGAAGCCAAGAATCTAGGTAATCATTGGCGGGGGGGACGGGACCTGGGAGGTGTCTTCCCACTTGTTTCTAAGCGGTGAGGATCTATTTCGCTGTCAACCAGAATTCTTTCCACCTGTAAATCTTTTTAATTCTTTAAAACTATATTGAGTCATTATCAAATGTTGAGATAGCAAATTCCACAAGTTAATAATGTACTCGGGGAAGAAATCCTTCCTTTTTATGTCTTGAACTTATTACCAATATATTTCACATAGATCTGGGGGGAAGAAGATTGAAAACGCAAGTAAGAGGTATCTTTTTCAGTTATTAACACTTTTATAACTTATTTTTTATTAAGAACCTGGCCTATCTGGTATTAGGTTCAGCAGCATATAAAAGTAGGAAGGGAGGAGAAGTTTGTTCTATGAATTTTTTTTTAAACAAATGGCATTTCTGTGAGGATGTGGCAAACTACATGTTCTTGGGGATGACATTATGGTGAGATTAGAAATTTGATGGTGGATGGTGGCTGGCAAAATCTTTCTGGAGAAAAGAGAAATCTTTGGGTTGCCCATATGCACTCCAGCTCCTTGTGAGTAAATTTCAGGGATGGAGAGTTTTGTGGTTGGATTGTGAGTCAAGTAGCTGGGAATTCAGGGAGTCCATCTAAGCTACAGTTGTAATGTAGCCTATGCAGGTTATCCTTGACATACGACTGTGATGAAGCCAACCCATTACGGTCATATGTGTATGGTCATCAGTCAATCACATGTCCAATTATGATTTTGTGATCTTTGTTGTGGCAGTTGACAAACGAACAGGGCAGTCACAAAATCAACACTGTAGTCCTTAAGCAAGCCCATTGATCGCTAAGGTGCGATTCTGCCAAAAACCAGAATTTCTGATTTTGTAAAAATGTGGAAAATAGTCATATGAACAGTGGATGTAGCAAATGGCCAGAAATACATGTGTCTGTGTTGCCAAGATCCCAAAGTGCAGTCACATGACTGGGGGGGGGGCGACTGTTGGAGTTTTGGAACCAGGTTGTAACTCCCTTTTTCTAGGTGGGTCATAACTTTGAACTGTTGCTAAGCAACTGGTCATAAGTGGAGCGCTAACTGTATGTACATAAAGTTCAGCTGAACTTCATTTTTTAATCTATTTTAGAAGTACTTTTTTTATTGCTTTTCAAATATTAAGAACCTTCAGAATGGCAAGTTTTATGGCATTCACTGGATGAGTTTCTGTCAATTCTTACCGAAGGAAACTAAGGACTTAGAAAACTCTTTCTCCCCCCCCCCATTTTTGTGAAACAAATGGCAAACAGGGTAATTAGACAGTTGTTTTTGGAAAGTTATAAACAGACAAAGGGTCCAGGTGTATTTGAAATAAGATGTTGAAATTAATTATAAGAATCCTTCCAATGGGAAACTGCGGTGGCTTTGGATTTTAAACAAAAATGTGATAGGAGGGGACTTTGAAGGGGAACCAGAAGGAACGAAAGAGAATACTTCAATGTGACTTGCTCACACACTTTATTAGAGCCAGATTAGTCTACTGCTGTGATGGCGAACCTATGGCACGCAGAGCCATTTCTGCCGGCACATGAGCCATCGCCCCAGATCAGGTGCACTGTGCATGCGCGCATGCCTCCCGCCAGCCAGCTGATTGTTGGGTATCTGCCACGTATGCTCAGGGGGCGGGGCGCATGCGTGAGACGTGCATGCATGCGCATAGGTGTGCAGTGCGCATAGGTGGCTGAGCACACATGCACAGAGGTGTGCAGTGCATGTGGGGGTCACACACGCATGCACAGAGGCATGGAAGTCACACAGGCATGCACCTGGGGGTCACACGTGCATGTGCAGGGGTGGGGGGTCACACGGGGGGTCACACGCGCAGTGCATTATGGGTGCAGGCATGCGCGCGCGCGCACACACACACACTTTTGGCACGTGGGGACGAAAAGGTTAGCCATCACTGGCCTAGTGGTTAAGGCATCAGGCTAGAAACCAGGAGACCATGAGTTCAAGTCCCACCTTAGCCACGGAAGCCAGCTAGATGACTTTGGGCCAGTCCCTCTCTCTCAGCCTGCTAGCCTTCGGCGGCGGCAGGGATTTGCAACCGCACAATCCCTGCTGCGTTCGCCGCCAAGTTTCCCCCGATCCATTTGGATCTGGGGGATATAGCTGCCCCATAGAGGCAGCTGAAGATAGGGGGGATCCAGCAAGGGGTTTGGGGGTGTCACAAACCCCCTCCCCAGCCGGCTAAACCCCCTTTTCCCGAGGCGGAGGAACGGCGGTCAGTAATGGCCGCCACGAAGAAAGCTGCAGCCGGGTAAGCAAGTGCAGGAGGGAGAAAGCTGGAGAAAGTGAAAGGTGCTTTTAACCGGGACAAGACAGGAGAAAGTGATTTGGAACCTTGAAAGCTGTTAAGGATATATTGTTCCTCGTGAGAGCCACAAGCTGCGAATACCCTAAAGGGGAAAGTTTTTTTTTTTTTGTTCTACTCTCCTTCCTAAAGTGACAGCGGGGGAAAAAAAAATCTTTTTGGCTGTGAGTGGGAAGGGAGAGTGGAAAAAAAAATCAGAGCAAAATTTGAAAATAAGGAGAAGATTGCCTAGAATTGCAAAGAGTTTAAAAGCTTCCAAAAATATATATTTGAAAAGGATTTGTGATTACTTTAACCTCAGAAAGAAAAAGTGAAGAAGAAGAAGGTATTTAAAAGAAACAGTCTGTTTGGATTGTTTGGTGATTTTGGAACCTTTGGAAATTATTTCTGATTAAATCATCTGGGTGGTTGTTTGGAAAACCTTTTTCTCTAAACAATGTCATATTAAAAGTATTTGTGAATAATGGATTCATAAGTTAATTTTAAGAACGTTTGCCGTTATAGGTAGACTGTAAATGATATTATACAAGGGAATACATTCTACCGGGCAAGACTGAAATTGATTTGAACCTGGCTTTAAAAATGGCAGGATACAAGAAAAATGAAAAAGTGATGTATTAAATATACAAATAAAACTACTTGATGTCTTAATTAAAAGAGACATATAGATAATAAACCAGAAGAGTAGATCACTTTCCTATGTTGGATTTACAGAAGAGACTTGTTAAAATTTTGAAGGATTTTATAAGAAGTGAGAGAAATCAGATTCTTGGACATTACAGGTAATCCTTGATTTACAATAGTTCATTTAGTGACTTTTCAAAGTTACAATGACACTGAAAAAAAGTGACTTATGATCAATTTTCACACTTATGACCTTTGCGACATCACCATGGTCACGTGATCAAAATTGTAACCCTTGGCAAATGACTCATATTTATGACAGTTGCAGTGCCCTGGAGTCCTGTGATCCCCTTTTGTGACCTTCTAACAAGCAAAGTCAGTGGGGAAGCCAGATTCACTTAACAACTGTAATGATTCACTTAACAACTATGCCAAGAAGGCTTTTAAAATGGGGCAAAATTCATTTAATAAAGGTCTCGCTTAGCAACATAAATTTTGGGCTCAGTTGGGGTCATAAGTTGAATACTTGTATTTGAAGGGATTAAAGACCAAGATTGTTAAAAGGAAAGAGAAGAAATATAAAGGTGCTTTATTTGATGTAGGTGTGTGTGTGTGTGTGTGTGTATTCCTTGTATTTTAAGAGATAATAAAGGTACTAAAATTGTTTATACTTGTGATGAAGAGGGAAGTCATTTCTTTTTATATTTCCTTTCTTTTTCTTTACTATATTCTTATCTTTATGATGTTGCCCAATTTGTGAGTTTGCCAGTCATTGTTAAGTTTTGTTTTAATTCTCATTTTACGCATGTCAACAGCAAGTCAAAGAAAACATTTACCAAGCAAGGTACTGCAGCAGGAATTGGATGGATTTTGTTTCAGAATTTCTGATTTTGGTCACTAAATACAGACAACTGTCATGTGACTTTATCTGCAAGCTCATAAGAGATGAAGCGTCATATTTATGTCCTTTGAGGCTTTCACTTAGAAATGTTGGAATAAAGAGGAAACACTAACTTTGCATAAGTACAACTAAAAATTAATTAAGTTACTTCACTCATGGATTTCTTTATCTCTTCGGGTGGCTTCTCAAAAAAGGTTCAGAAAGGGAAAATATTGCAGTTCGGGGTTGACATGAGAGGATCTTGGCGCTCTCTGAGCTCGGTGGTTTGCTTGCAGACGTTTCTTTACCAAAACTAGGTAACTGATGATTACTGAGCGCTGATGATGTTACCTAGTTTGGGTGTTGAAATGTGTGCAAGAAAACCACCAAGCTCAGAGAGCACCAAAGAGCAGAAGGTTTTGAGAAAACCACCACCATTACACTGTCTCAAGTCTGTTGAGTTGTTCTTGGTGCTCAAGTACAGGGTGCTAACCAACGAGACAAGTCCTGGTTGAATTGGCTGGCAAGCACACACTCTTCTGAATTGTGAAATTCAGAGCAGATGGTCTTTGCAGCAGGCTCTGCGTCTAAACCATCTATTTTTAATATAAGAATCTAATATGATTGACAGCAACAGGGCATGGGGCAGGTGGAGAATGTAGATATGCGCACACATAAGCTGATCATAGTTTCCTCTTGGAACAGACTTTGTCATAATTAACTTATAAACATCTCTCTCTCTCTCTCTCTCTCTCCCTCTTTCTATTTCTATCTCCCAACGTTAACACACAAACACACGTTTCTGTATCTGTATCTCTGACCATGTATGTGTGTGTGTGTGTGTGCATGAACCATTTCCCATAGTTAACACACAAACCATATGTGGGTGCATGCCTGTGAGTGTGTATATGTTTGTGTATGAGACAAATGTGCAATTGGTTCAACATACAATGTACAGTACAATAATACAGCTGCGAGGACACAGTGGTTAGAAGGCAATATTGCAGGCTGACTCTGCCAGGAATTCAATCCTGCCCAGCTCAAAGTTGACTCAGCTTTTCAACTTTCCAAGGTGAGTAAAATGAGGATCGAGATTGTTGGAGGCAATAGGCTGACACTGTAAACTGCTTAGAGGGCTGTAAAGTACTCTTGTGTTTCCCCAAAAATAAGACCTGGTCTTATATTTTTTGGGGCTCCAAAATAAGCACTAGGGCTTATTTTCAGGGAAACACAATTTCACCTGGCACATGCCACCTGGCACATGCATAAGAGGCAGCAAGCACGCGGGGACCAATGGTATCCAGCAGCAGCTGCAGCCCGCCGGTCCCTTGGTCAGTGCACTCTGAGTCTGCACAGCCTGCACAGCGCAGGTGAGTTGATTCCCTGTCCAAGCAGCAGATGGAGGCAGAGGGACAAGGGGGGAGGCAAGCAATCCGGATGCACCACGCGAGCCACAGCAAAACTGAGAATTGGTGGCAGGGGTGGGATTCAGTTTTTTAAACAACCGGTTCCCTGGGCATGGCTTAGTTGGTGGGTGTGGCTTTGTGGTCATGTGACTGGGTGGGCATGGCCAATGCAACATCACTCATGTCAAGGGGTGCTTCTCCTTGCCTGGCCTCTCATGACAGTGGGGATGCTGCAACGGTCATAAGTATGAAAAATGATCATGTCACTTTTTTTAGTGCCATTGAAACTTTGAAGGACACTAAGCAAACTGTTGTAAGTTGAGGACTAACTGTACTGCATTTTTTAAGACGAGACATGGAATATCATGCAGACCAGGCAGAGAACATTGGAGTGAGCTTGAATCTAGAAAAATAGACCTAGACATCAAAACCGTTGCTACTGTTGTGTTGCTCAACATTTCTGAATCTTCTGCTCACCTTCGATCAAGGGTAACACATGAAACTTCTAGTCACCATGTAGTAAATTGTGCTATTCAATCCTGGGTCCAATTTTAACATTTCCCCACGGGCTCACTGACCTGTCTATGAACCCTCCACAGATGCAGAATCTTATTTTCTCTGACTGTTGTTAACATGCTGTAACCCAAGCCACAAATCAGTAGGAATGGCCACTTCCTTGTGGATGAGCTTGGCTGTGGGGCAATTTTTAAATAACTGACCTTGCCTACCTGAACATGATGTCTCTGCTCCAAGAAAGACTGGCCCGGGTACTCCATGTTGGACTCTGCAGTGAATGGCACCTGCTTTGTCCCCCAAAATGCTTTTTCTGGAGGCAACTGGACTTTCCCGTTTTTGCTTTTGAAGACGTTTCGCTTCTCGTCCAAGAAGCTTCTTCAGCTCTGACAGGATAGTGGGGAATGGAAGGATTTATACTCCTTGCAGACAGCTAGTGATTTCCAAGGGCTTCAATGACTCTCTAAAACAGGGCTGTCAAACTCCCAGCCTGCAGAGGCCAGATGCGTCACATGTGCTGGCCACGCCCAAGCCCAGTTTAGCGAAGGGGGGGGAAGTCCCAATATGTCACATGATGTCACTATGACGATGTGAGTTTGACCCTCCTGCTCTAAAAGAATGCAGATGACCAGCTGTCTGCAAGGAGTATAAACCCTTCCACTCCCCACTATCCTGTCAGAGCTGAAGAAGCTTCTTGGATGAGAAGCGAAACGTCTTCAAAGACAAACCAGAAAGTCCACTTGCCTCTTGAAAAAAAAAGCACCTTTGGATGACCTGGATGACTGAGGACCTCTACAGAATTTTGGTGCCTGCTTAGATGAGAAAAGGCAAGGGGATACAGGTAGCACTCGACTTAAACCAGGGTGTCCAACCTTTCACCTTCCCTGGGCCACATTAGAAGATGAAAATTTGGTTTGGGCCACACATAATTAAATTAAATTAAATTAAATTAAATTAAATTAAATTAAATTAAATTAAATTAAATTAAATTAAATTAAATTAAATTAAATTAAATTAAATTAAATTAAATTAAATTAAATTAAATTAAATTAAATTAAATTAAATTAAATTAAATTAAATTAAATTAAATTATTAAAAATAAAATAAAATAAAATTAATATTTATTATTAATTATTTATTAAAAATATTTATTTTTATTTTATAATTTTCCGGCCAAATTTTGCGGGGGAGGGGGAAAGAAAGCTTGCCCGCCTCACGCCTACCTCTCCTCCTGCAAATTATTTATTTTTTATTAATTTTCCGGCCAAATTTTGCGGGGTGGGGGGAGGGGGAAGAAAGCTCGCCCGCCTCACGCCTACCTCTCCTCCTGCAAATGCAGCAGCGGCGGCAGTGGTGGCGGGGGCAGAAGCAGCAGTGGCGGCAGCGGGGGCAGGGGCAGAAGCAGCAGCGGCGGGCGGGGGGGCAGAAGCAGCAGCAGCGGCGGGGCGGTGGGGGCAGAAGCAGCAGCGGTGGTGGCGGCAACAGCAGGAGGTGGCGGGCGGGACTTTTGGGCTGCGGCTGCCCGCCTTTTCTGTTGCTCGCCTCGCCTCGCCCGCCTCGTGCCTACCTAAGCCTGACTTAAACCATTTATTTAGGGACCGTTCAAACGTTACAATGATACTGAAAAAAAAGTGACATGACCACTTTTCGTACTTACGACCGTTGCAGGACACCCATGGTCACATGATCAAAATTTGGACACTTAGCAACAAGCATGTACTTCTGCTGGTTGCAGTGTCCTGGGGGGTCATGTGATCACCTTTTGCGACCTTCCGATAGGGTCAACGAGGCAGCAAGATTCACTTAACAACCATGTTACTAACTTCACGGCTGCAATGACTCCCTTAACAACCGTGGAAAGAAAGGTTATAAAATGGGGATGGGGAGGAAACTCACTTAACAACTGTCTTAAATATTTGGGGATCAAGTGTGGTTGGTGGTAAGTTGAGAGCTACCTGTACGGTGGACCTGCCCTCTGTGCATCTCTCCCATATAACATCCTGTTTGATGGTAAGGAAGCTGCTTTCGTATATAGCGTTTATTAGGTTTATGGAAAGCCGTACCCTGCCAGGGTAGTGAATTATATCTGCATAGCCATAAATCTGACCCAGTTTTGCTGATTTTGTTTGGCAGCTTAGAAGATCTTCAAGGACTTTTGTGGATCACTTGCTAGATCGGTGTTTATCAACCTTGGCAACTGTGACTGAAGTTACCACAGAGCAGAGGTGGGATTCAGCAGGTTCTGACCAGTTCTGGAGAACCGGTAGTGGAAATTTTGAGTAGTTCAGAGAACCAGCAAATGCCACCTCTGACTGGAGATTTTTCAGTATCCTTTCCCTGCCACGCCCACCATGCCACGCCCACAGAACCGGTAGTAAAAAAAATTTCACCACAGAGCTGAAAAAAAAATGACTTACAGATGCAGATTAACAGAGTTGGAAGGGACCATGTAGATCATCTAGTGACTAGTCCAACCTCCTGCCCAAGCAGGAGACTCCACACCATTTTTGATAGATGGCAGTCCAATCTCTTCTTGAAAGCCTCCAGTGATGAAGCTCCCACAACTTCTGAGGGCAAGGTGTTCCATCAGTTGATTGTTCTCACTGTCAGAAAGTTTCTCCTTATTTCTAGGTTGAATCTCTCCTGCATCAGATTCCATCCATTATTCCTTGTCTGGCATTCGGGTGCCTTGGAAAATAGCTTGATCCCCTCCTCTCTGTGGCAGCCCCTCAAATATTGGAAGACTGCTATCATGTCACTCTTTGTTCTTCTCTTCACTAAGATCTCTGCAGTCACATGATCACAATTTAGTAGGTGCTTGGAAACTGGCATGTATTTCTGATGGCTGCGGCATCCTGGCATCACGTGTTTGCCATTGGTGACCTTCCCAGCTGGCTTCTGACAAGCGAAGTCAATGGGAGAAACTGGATTTGTTTAACAGACACAGCAAAAAGGTGTTAAATTGGGCGCGGTCACACATTGACTCACTTAATGACCTCATTGCTTAGCAACAGAAGTTCCAATCCCACTTGTGGTCATACGCTGAGGAATACCTGTACAGTGAAGCCCTAATGATGAGTCATGAAATGACTTCACTATAGGGCAGTGATGGCTAAGCTTTTTGGCACTGAGTGCCAAAGCGCATGCGCATCCCCAAAATGCAATGCGTATACCTCTGCGTATGCGCACGCATCCCCCGTGCATGTACACCGCCACCCGCATGTGCCCAGCCCCCTCCACATGCACAGCAGAGACCTGAAGATCAGCTGGCCAGCTGGAGATGCACATGCATGCGTGGCGCAGCTGAGCTGGGGCGACGGCTCGCATGCCCACAGAGAGGGCTCTGCATGCCACCTCTGGCACACGTGCCGCAGGTTCACCATCACAGCTATAGGGCCTTCATTTGGAATACTTGAGACATCCTTTAAAGAAGAGTCAGGTGACAGAAAACAAGTCTGTGATCTTGTGTGGTTTCCTCCCTCCACCTTCCTCCCTCTACAACTCCCACCTCTGGCTAGTTGAAGATCGCCCCCTCTTGTTACTTCAGTGTTTCTCAACCTTGGCAACTTGAAGATATGGAGACTTCAACTCAGAGGTGGGATTCAAAATTTTTAACAACTGGTTCTGTGGGCGTGGCTTAGGTGGTGGACATGGCTTGGTGGTCATGTTATTGGCTGGGCGTGGCCAATTCAATATCACTCACATTGAGGCACGCATCTCCTCGCCTGGCCTCTCATGACTGTGGGGATGCTGCAACAGTCGTAAGTGTGAAAAATGGTCATAAGTCACTTTTTTCAGTGCCATTGGAACTTTGAATGGTCAGTCCACACAAGCAAAGTACCAGTAAAGGAGGGGGGGAAAACTCCAGAGAAGTTCCAGAGACAGGAAGTCTAGTCCTGCCAAGAATGTAATAAGGGTTAACAGAGAGGGAATTTCTGTAAGCAACACCAGAATGTTTCCTTCCTGCCTTTCTTACAGGATTGGGCCAGTAATTTCTTCTAACAACTGGTTCTCCGAACTGTTTAGAATGTTAACAACCAGTTCTAGTGAATAGGTGCAAACTGGTAGAATCCCACCCCTGCTTCAACTCCCAGAATTCCCCAACCAGCTATGTCCATTAGAGTTGGGAGAGCTAAAATGAGACACCTGGAGTTCCACCTTTCATTCTTTGTTATTGGCACACCACACCTCTGCAATAACTTAGCTTGTGGCAATCAAACCACAACTAATACGGATGCTGTGTGCTTCAATTAAAAAAATTCCTACCCAATGTTTACAGTATAAAATTCAAAATTATCAGATGGTGCTTACAAACTTTGCAGCTTCCTGCACTGCCATATCACCGGAAGCCTTTCAAATTACAGCTTATTCATTTACTTTATTAGTATCCCACCATTATTATTTTTATAAATAATTCAAGGTAGCGAATATATCCAACACACCTTCCTCTTCCTATTTTCCACACAACACCACCACCCCCCCCCCGTAAACCAAGTTGGGCTGAGAGAGGGACTGGTCCAAAATCACAAATGGCCCCTTATGCCTAAGGCGGGACTAGAACTCACTGTCTCCTGGTTTTTAGCCTGGTGCTTTAACCATGAGACCAAACTGGCTCTAAATGAGAATTGTTTCTTTACTAGTACACTTTACTAGACACACTACAGTGGGTTTGTTTTTAGTTGCCGTTAGCATCTTATCTGGACCTAGCCTTTTTGATCAGCTTTTGAGTCAATGTATTGCGTGAATCCAGAAAATGGATTGATGCAATGAATTTTTTAAGCACGTAGTATGAAGGCACTAGGTGAGGGAACAGGTATTTCTTAGAATTGTAATGCTTAGAATTTCTTGATATCTGAAATATGAATTAATAAATATGGTCCCATAGAAATGCATTTGTTTCTGGTTATTTCCTACCAGAGAACGAAGCTTTTGTACATGTGGGCCTCCTTGAAAATCCACATTGCTTAGAAAAGGATGCAATCACATTAACAAAGAAATTGTCTCTGTTTTGGTTTTTTGCTTTCAATTTTAATACATTGGCTATTAGTTTCAGCAGTTTCTGGACTAAGGTTGTTTTGCTTTCATGAGGCTTTTGGTTTTATAATTGCACTGTAATGGCAGGTTGCTGTTATTGTTTGTAGTTCGCAAAAGGCCGCTTTGAGCCATGTTGGTTTTATAAGCAAACATGTGGAAAATGATTACTTAACTTCCCAACTTGGTACTCTCTTGGTGTGTTAGGCCTGCAACACCTAGAATTTGCAGTCACCATGGCCTGGAAATTGCAATCCCAATGCGAGCTGGGCAGCATATAAATTTAATATAGAAATAATTGCATATGGAGGGCATTAGGTTTCAAAAAGGTTGGCCTGAAAACAAACGAACAAAAAAAAAACCCACGATGAACTCAAATGTCAGTAGCTCTCTGGGATATTTGTCAGAAATGGTGTAGGGTCTCCTGCTTGGGCAGGGGGTTGGACTAGATGACCTACAAGGTCCCTTCCAACTCTGATTATTTGTTATATCAGAGACATGCAACATCTTCCAGCCTAGAGTCTAAGAATTGACCTGTGATTGCTATTTTGCAGCTTTTGCTTTAAAAAGCAGTAAGTGGACCAAGATTAAAAAAACAAAAACAAATTTGATTTCCCTTCATTTGCATGTAATTAAAATTAAGCAGTTGGTATGATTACTCTCCAGTCAAATCTAAATGTTTTTCTACTATGCAACAATAAACATGACAAATTGACAACAATTTGATATAAATAAATGAACCTCTGGCGGGCCCTGAAAATATACCTAAGGCTTCTGGCTCTCTCTCTCTCTCTCTCTCTCTCTCTCTCTCTCTCTCCCTCCCTCCCTCCCTCCCTCCTCTCTCTCTCTCTCTCTCTCTCTTCTCTCTCTCTCTGCAGGAAAAGAGAGGGGAAGGAGAAGGGGAAGGGAAAAAGATTCAGCATCCTATCATTTCCCATTTCCGGAGATGCTGACAATGAAACATGCGAAACATAGTTTCATCACCATTGGTGGGTACCAGCCATCCCAGGACCATTTGAATTTCACCAGTAATTGCTGAGGCCAGAAACGAATCATTATGGAATACTGCCGGACAGTGTTGGAAAAATGTCTGCAATATTTGATTTTGGCAAAGGGCACATCCTCATAAACCCCTTGCCTTCCATGCTCCCACTGGAACAGATGGCTTGACAATGGAAAGCAATCTGTTTCACATTTGGCATTTCGGTTTCCCCATTCCAGATATGAGAGATTAGTCTCGCAACCACAGCCATCAAAATCCAAGAAGCTTCAGTCAGGCGGAATGGTAGCTACAAATCAGGGCCGTAATTCTGTCAGAAAAACGACATGTGTCTCTTTGAAAATGAACTCTTTTTTTTTTCCATTGAGGGAAAGCAACAGGAATTTGGTTATTCTGATTATAAAGTAGCGAGCTTATTTCTCACTGCTCATCTACCCCATCATCTTGGTGCTTGGCACTGTATCTGAAAATGCAAAGGTGCTATATCTCATCCCAAAGCTTTTTATTGCTGGACGCAATAAAACTTGAGTATTGGACTTGGAGCAATAGTAAGATCAATATTCGTTTTCTCTCCCTGCACCTGACTTTTGAAATGGCTTTCCCCTATATCTTAGAGTTGTGACTCACTCGCTAGTAACACCACTGTGTTTTATTGCTAAAGAAAAAAAAATCACTCAAATGTGCCAATTCCTGCCTGTGATGACTCAGTTCTAGCAATGGGCCAGGGAAACCTGCCATGGGTTGAGAATGAGAAGGATTTTGCTTTGGTTTACAATATTTGTAATAGTTTGTTTTAGAGTTAAAATGTTAGCTTTGGAATGGAAAACTCAGCAAGAAATGGAAAGCAACTGGATAACTTTAGGCCACTCTTTCTCCCTCAGCCCTAGCAAGAAGAAGGCAAGGGTAAACCACCTATAAAAATGCTGTGAAGGAAATTGTATGGTGGTCTTCTTCTTCTTCTTCTTCTTCTTCTTCTTCTTCTTCTTCTTCTTCTTCTTCTTCTTCTTCTTCTTCTTCTTCTTCTTCTTCTTCTTCTTCTTCTTCTTCTTCTTCTTCTTCTTCTTCTTCTTCTTCTTCTTCTTCTCTTCTCCTCCTCCTCCTCCTCCTCCTCCTCCTCCTCCTCCTCCTCCTCCTCCTCCTCCTCCTCCTCCTCCTTCGTCTTCTTCGTCTTCTTTGTGTTGGTGTTTGCACAATCAGCCAGGTGTTTAGGCTGGATTTGACATTTTTCTCCCATCTATTCCTGAAAAATCTGAGATAGGTAGATGTTGTGATGTCAGAAGAGGCACAAATTGTAAGGAAAAAGGTTGATTGGAGTTGATTGGAGTTCACAAAAGAGATAAATCAAAAGAGATAAATCAGACCCCAATTTGTACCTATCTCTTCCCACTTATGACTATAACTGTGTTGTTTGTATCTTTACAATTTATATTCTTTTATTTGTTTCCTAGTATGATTTGATTCCTTATTTGTATCCTATGACTATCACTAAGTGTTGTATCTTATAATAGATAGATAGAATAGATAGAATACTTTATTGGCCAAGTGTGATTGGACACACAAGGAATTTGTCTTGGTGTAAATACTCTCAGTATACATAAAAGAAAAGATACATTTGTCAAGAGTCGAGAATCATAAGGTACGACACTTGGTAGTCATAGGGTACAATAGCAATCAAATCATACTAGGAAACAGACAATACAAATCGTAAGTATACAAGCGACAAAGTTACAGTCATACAGTGGGAGGGGATGGGTGATAAGGAGTGATGACAAGATGAACAGTAATAGTAGTAATAATAGTAATTCTTGATGAATGTATTTTTTTCCTTTATGTACACTGAGAGCATTTGCACCAAAGACAAATTCCTTGCATGTCCAATCACACTTGGCCAATAAAGAATTCTATTCTATTCTATTCTATTCTATTCTATTCTATTCTATTCTATTCTATTCTATTCTATTCTATTCTATTCTATTCTATTCTATTCTATTCTAATGGTGCTCTAGATGTTTTGGGATTACATCCAATGTGCCTATCGGTACTATGGGGTTCTTGGTGGTCTCTGAGTTTGTTAGCTTTCTTGGAGATGTTTCATTTCTAAACTAGGTAACTAGTTTAGTTGTGATGTTTCCTAGCTTAGCAATGAAATGCCTGCAAGAAAACCACCAAATTCAGAGAACACCAAGGACCACACAGTTCAACCCTGAGTCACAAGTATTCTCTTCTACCATTATTGTTGGTACTACCATTGATTTCTTTTGCCAATGACCACAGTCATTCTACTCCTTTATGTTTATTTCTTTCTATATTGTTATTTTCTCCACTTCTTTCTCTTCTGTTTTGCTTTCTCCGGGTATTGCAAAGTCCACTATCTGCTTTTTTGTCTTTCTTATCAACAGTTGTTAAGTCTGCAGATGCTGTGTGGCGGATAATTGTCTCTTTGAATTCTAGAGCACTTTATCATCTTAATTTTCTATTACTTTGTCTGTTGTATAATTCCACCAGTTCTTGCTAGTAGGCAAGAGTATTTCTTGCTACTTTGTCATGTCATGGTCTGTAATCAGTCTGTGCTGTCTTTTTGCAGCAGCTAATTAGGTGCTTGGTCCACTCAGCTACTTTGCTGAGGACATTTACTGTCTGTTACCATCTTCTTAATTTAAGCTGTATATGCATTTGCTCTTAAGGCTTTTGCAGCCAGAATTAGCCTCTCTGTCTTTTTCTTTAACTTTCCTGCTCTTAACCATTGCCAGGCATTGTTGCCTGCTTTGCCTGCTTTTTCTTTTTAATGTACTGGCCATATCATACTTTGCCTTGCCATGTTTGTTTGTTTTTAATTTGGTTCTTTTTATAGGCCAGTTTGGTGTCTGGAATTCAGTAAAACCTTGGATTATATCGGTTTCAATGCATATTCTTTCGGATATTGTTTTCTTCTTCCATGTCTGGTCCATGTCTACCCAGAGTCTATCAAAAGAGTCTGTGTGAATGAAGGGTATGGTTCATTGTGATTATTTTTCTGGTCTTCCTACCCAGGGCTTTTACTTCAGCACGAATCCAATCTACTATTCCAGCTGTGTAACTAATGACTAGAATTGCCTGAACTTTAATTGCCTTGATGGTGGTAATTCTGCCACTGAATTTGGATTTGAAGATCTTTTTCACTCTTTTTTTTTGGATAAACGTTTTATTTGGGTTTTCACAAAACATAATACAAATAAAATATCTTTTGAGAGCAGCAGATTCCAGGTTATCACATCTCAGTGCAGACATAATCTCAGTTACATACTTATCTTTGTATTCAATTTCATATCTTGTCACTATTTTATCAATTTCTCAATAATTTTCCCTTCCCTTACTTTCCTCAACCTTATTTATGATTATCTCATTCCTTTCTAATTCAATTACATATCTTTTTCTAAATTTTGATATCTTTCTAGTCATTAGGCGAAGGGGGGGGGGAGACCGCCAGCTGAGTCGAGGGGAGCTGCATCTCTCCTCCTTGGCTGGTCATTACTCCCTTTCCCAAAGGCAGTTGCAGCGGTGATCAGAAATGGCCACCTCAAAGAGGAACTAAATATATATTTTTTATTTTATTTTTATTTTATTTGGTTTGTCAATTGCTTACAAGATAATAGTTATAAGTAAAAACAGCATAGTGCACCAACGTGCCTAGCGTCTCTGTCCTATTATTTCTTTTATTTTTCTTATATGTATCCATGTATTCATAACTATGTTTTTACTTATACCTATTATCTTTTTTTTTTATTTTTTATTGGTTTTTAAAACGAACATAGACAAACAAAAACATAAAAACATAAAGCCATCTTCCCTATATATACATACAGTGTGCCGGTTGGTTTACAAATTGTTTTGTGCTTCCATTTCATAGTCTTCAATTACAATTACATTGTATATATTCTCATATTTTCAATCAAGTATTAAATATATTAATATCATTGTTAATCATTTGACTATACTTTTATTCATTCATGTTTTACAAAATAATCGTATTTAACTTAAATTGTTTTATGACAGTTCATATTATCATCTCAAATCTATCCTACAATCATTTTGTAGATATAATAAGAAAAGAATACCTCTTTATATATTTATTATTTTCTAAGAAACTACATATTTCATTACCATGTTTTATCATCTAACCATTGATAGAATAGATCCCAAATTTTATAAAATTGTTTATCATCTTGTTCTCTGATTTCAAATGTCAATCTACTCATTTCAGCACATTCCAATATTTTCTTAATGATTTCCTCCGGTGATGGTATTTTCTCATTTTTCCAATTTTTAGCAAATACAATCCTAGCCACTGTTAATACATTTACAATCAGGTATTTCAATTCTTTACCATATATTTCAGGTAAAATTCCCAATAAAAATATCTCTGGTTTCGAGTCTATATGCTTTTTTGTCATTTTTTCCAACCACGTGTGGATTTTAGTCCAATATTTTTTAGCATCCGCACAAGTCCACCACATATGGTAATATGAGCCAGGTATCTGATGACATTTCCAACATTTTTCAGATTTGTTCTTGAACATTCTTGCTGTTCTTGTTGGGGGAAAATGCCACCTGTAAAACATCTTATACAAATTTTCTTTATATGCTGCTGACATTGTCATTTTATAATTTTGAGACCACAATTTTTGCCATTTCTCTAGATCAATCCCATATCCAAAATTCTTCCCCCAAGCAATAATTGTTTCTTTAACTTGTTCTTCTTCTAGTTTAATTTCTAATAAATATCCATACAATTTTTTAATCACCTTTTCATCAGAACCTGACAAAATCTTATCTAAATCAGTCGGTTTATCATAGAAACCTTCTGTTTTAGAGTCTTTGTCATACCTTGAATGTATTTGCGCATATGAAAACCAATTCATCTTTATACCTTGTTCCTCTAATTTTTGTATAGATTTAAGTTCACCCTTTTTATTCAATATTTCACGATATCTAACTTTTTGTTCCTTTTTATATATTATAGGATAAGAAAATGCTTCAATAGCCGATAGCCAGACTGGAATTTTCAAATAACATTGTCTTTAGTTTAACCACAGAGACTCCTGTATATAATGTCTTCTAAAATACCCCTGTGATTTAGTTCCTTTATACCATAGAAAAACATGCCACCCCAACAACAGATCATGTCCTTCTAATGTCAACAATCTAGTATTTCTTAATGATATCCATTCCTTAACCCACATCAAATTTGTAGCCTGGTAGTACAACTCCCAATTAGGCAAACCAAATCCTCCTCTTATTCTAGAATCTTGCAAAAGTTTTAGCTTTATGCTCGCTTTCTTACCTTGCCATATATATTTCAACACAATTTTATTTAAATCTTCAAAGTAATCTTTTCCAAGCCTAATTGGAATTGTTTGGAACAAATATAAAATTCTGGGTAAAATATTCATCTTGATTGTTGATATTCTCCCTATTAATGACAGCTATAAATTTTCCCATTTTGCCAAATCTAACACTATCTGCTGTTTAAGTTTGATATAATTATTCTCTTTTAGTGTACTGCATCTTGCTGTCAAATGTATCCCCAAGTACTTAATCTTATTCGTGACCTGAATTTTCAATAGATCTGTCAGTTCTTCCTTTTATCTTGATAGCATATTCTTTGTCAAGATCTTTGTCTTATCTTTATTTATTTTCAAACCAGCCACCTTTCCATGTGCCTCTATCTTTTCTATCAATTTTGACGCTGTTTCTAGTGGGTCTTCTAAAATGAAAATCAGATCATCTGCAAATGCTTGCAACTTAAATTCTTCCTTTTTAATTTTCATCCCTTTTATATCCTTTTCTTCTCTAATATTTCTGTTTAGCACTTCCAAGGTTAACACAAACAACAGAGGTGATAGTGGGCACCCTTGTCTTGTTCCTTTTCTTATATCAATAGAATCTGTCAGTTCTCCCTCTATCATTACCTTTGCCATTTACTTATGATATACAGCTTCTATTGCTTGGATAAATATTTTAGCAAAGCCCATCTGTTCCAGTTGTAATAATATGAATAGCCAATTCACATTATCAAATGCCTTCTGTGCATCTAGAAATATCAAAGCCATTTGTTTTTCAGGGTGTGCCTCGTACTATTCCAAAGTATCCAAGATTACTCTCATATTATCTTTAATTTGTCTCTTTGGCAGAAATCCATTTTGATCAGGATGGATAAAATTGTTTAAATATTTTTTAAGTCTTTCTGCCAATATTGAAGCAAAAATTTTATAATCTGCGTTTAGTAAGGAAATAGGTCTATAGTTCTTGATTTGTAATGGATCGGCCTCCTCTTTTGGGACAAGTGTAATATAAGCTTCAGACCATGATTTAGGTATCTTCTTCTTTAACATAACTTCATTCATAACTTCTAGCAATGGAAGGTTCAACGATTCCTGTAGTGTTTTATAAATTCTGCTGGAAGTCCATCTGGGCCTGGTGCCTTTCCATTATTTTGCTTCTTGAGTGCTTCAGTTAACTCCATCATCGTTATATTGCTTTCTAACATTGTTTCAATCTCTTTAGGTATCTGAGGCAAATTAGCATTCTGTAAATACTGTTTAACTCTTTCCTCATCAATATTTTCTTGTGTGTATAGTTTCCCATAATAGCCTCATATGATTTCCTTCTTCTCTTTACTACCATAGCAAACTTGGCCTTGGTCATCTATTAATTGCAATATTTTCCTTGATTCTTTCTCTTTTCTCAATTTATATGCTAACCATCTACCTGGTTTGTTTGCATCTTCAAAGTAGTTCTGTTTAGCACCTCTGATTTTCTGTGCTAATTCTTCTTTTTCTATTAGACCCATTTTATGTTTGATTATATCCATTTTTAACTTAATGTCCTTTTTCTGTGGCATTTTCTGTAGCTCTTTTTCAAGTCCTTTATACTCATCCTCTAATGCCTTAGAGGCTAGTCTTTTCATGGTATTTCTTTTCCTTGTATAGTCTATTATCAAGCCTCTGGAATATGCCTTCATTGTATCCCATACGTTCTGGATTGATGTATCTTCTTTTTTGTTTTCTCTAAAGAAGAAAGCCAGTTCTTTCTCCATCCACTGTGTGAAGTCTTTTTCCTTTAATATAGTATTATTTAGCGTCCATCTAGATCTTCTTCTTTGTCCTTTCCATTTAATTGTCATTGGATTGTGATCTGCCTAAGTACTTGTTTCAATATTTATTTCTTGAATATTAGCTAACAATTCTGTTGACATCCATATCATATCTATTCTGGACCATGATAAATGTCTATTTGAGTTAGAAGGTGTATTGTTTAGTTTTAGCATTTCTTTCTCTTCATGTATCTTTTAAGTTTATTTCATCTACCATTTTAAAAAAAGATTTAGGAAGAGTCTTTCTGTTTTGCTTTGTTGTTTTCTGTGCTGTATAGTCCAGTTTGTTATCTACAATTCCATTAAAATCTCCCATCATAACTATATTAGCATAGTCCAGTTCAATTATTTTCATGTGTAATTTTTTATAAAATTCTTCTTGATTGTCGTTTGGGGCATAGATTGCAATCAGGAGTGTTTTCATATTATTGTCCATTATTTCCACCATTAGTATTCTTCCATCGTCATCAGTATAGATCAATTTCGCTGGGATAATATCTTTAATGTATAAAGCCACTCCTCTTTTCTTGCATTGTGCCAAAGAAGTAAATATTTTCCCTAACTTTGGCTGTATCAACAATTGTTCATGTTGCTTTTTGATATGTACTTCTTGTAGGCAGATTATATCAAATTTTAATTTCTCTAATTTATGGAAAGTTTTCCTTCTTTTAACAGCTGAAATCAGTCCATTTATATTAATTGTAATCAGTTTTTTCTCTTCCATGGTTATATTTTGTAGTTAGGTTTAGCAACTCTCATAGATCTTGGTTCACGTTGTTCTTTGGCTTCCACCTTTCCACCTACTGCACCTTCTTCTTTTTCAATCGCCATTTGGCAGTCCTCTTGGAATTCAATTAGTGAGATTTCTTTTTCTGCCTCTTCCTCTTTCCCTCCAAAAAATTCTGTGTAAAATGATTCAGCTTTCTCAATTGAGTCAATTATATGTCTCTGTTCTTGCCATGTAAACATTAAACCTCCTGGAATCAGCCATCTATAATTCACCTCTTTTTTAAGTAGCATTTTGGTCAGAAATCGGTATTGTCTTCTCATTTCTCTCACTCTTCTGGGTACTTGTTTCAGAACCACAATCTCCTTATCTTTATAATTCAGTGTTTTCTCTCTTGCCACTTGCAATATTTGGGTTTTAATGGCTTTCTTTGTAAATCTAATGTGAACTTCTCTTGGTAAGCTATTTCTCATTACATATCTTGTGAAGACTCGATACACCTCATCTATTCCATCCATCATCTTCTCTTTAGTTATTTCCAAAGCTTCAGCCAAAATTTCTATCATTATCTCAGCTAGGTTTGTCCCTTTTCTTCCTCTATGTTTGGGAATCTGAGATAAAATTCTGATCTGTCCATCTCCCATCTCAGCATCCCACTTTTATCTTGTTCAACCACAGTTAATCTGCTATCAATGTCTCCAATCTTCTTATCTCTTTGTTTATCTTCTTCTTCTTCTTCAATTTTTTGGAATCTCTCATCATACTTCATCATCATTTGTTGAATGTTCTCCACCTTTTCATCAGTTTTCCCTGTTCTTTGTTCAATGTTCTCTGTTCTCTTTTCAATATTCTCTGTTCTTATTTGAATATTTTGAATTCCTTGCATAATCATCTGCAGGGTCACTTTTTCCTGTTCTTTTTCTTGCTGTAACATTGTCTGTATTGAACATTGTCCTCCAGATGGTGAAGAGGAAGAAGTAGAAGTTGAGGAGCCAGGGGCTGTTAGTTTCCTACTCATTTCAGACAATTCAAAATCTTCAGGTTCTTCTAGACCTTAATCCACTTGTGAAATAACCAATTGCAATTCCAAATAAAAATAGTAGGAAAAAAGAAACCAAATAGTAGCAATAATAATAATAATAATAATAATAATAATAATAATAATAATAATAATAATAATAATAATAATAATAATAATAATAATTCAGGTTCTTGTATACCTTAACCAATCAATTGGTTAGATAGCAGTAAAAACTCAAAAATGGAAGAAAAGAGCATAAACACACACACAAAAGAAAAAATTGTTAAATCCTAAAAAAGGCGGAAAAGTAAAAGGTAAAAACCTAAAAAGGAGAAAAGAAAAGTTCTTCAGGTTCTTCAACACCTTAATCCAATTAAGAGGTCTCAGATATAAAAGGATGCATAAGAAAAAAAAGAAAGCCACAAAAATAAAAAAACCACCAATATGTAAGGTAAATAGAAAAAAAAATACAAGGGAGGGAGAGAGAAAAAAGAAAAGAGACTACTCCCTTAAAAAAAAAGGAGGGAAATCAAATACTGAAGCTTTTCCTTTAAAATAAAATGCAAACATAAAAATTTGACTTCAAAAGACAAAAGGAAAGACAAAAATCAAGTTCCAGAAGGCCAAAAATCCAAATAGTTATTACAAAAAAGTAAACTAGTAAGGAGGGGGTTTGTTAAAGTAAGAAATAGCACAGCTTAAAAAATAAATAAAAAGAGCACACTGCACTTTGTTAAATTGTCCAAGGCTTTTGTTAAGATTTACAACTCTCTTCTTCAGAGTCTTATCACCTTTTTTTCCCTATAAGCTCCAACACCAGACTTCAGCTGTTGATAGAAACCCAGAAGAGCACCTGCAATAATACTCTCCCATGCTCTTCCCTCTGTCTTATCAAACAGGCAATGTCCTTGAAAAGAAGTCTCAGTTCTTTCTCAGCTTTGTCTGGTTAAGAAAAAGAAATAAAATATTTCCAAGCCTCTAGTTGGCAGTGTTACAGAGTTTCTTTTGCTTTCACTTTCCCCCTCCTTTTCCAAACAAAATATAATGAAAATTAATTAAAAAGGGAAAAAGATATTTAAAAAGATAACTAAAAGGGAGTCTCTAGCCTAAAATATTATAAAATCAAAAAGAAGAGAAAGAATAAGTGGAAGAAGAAAAAAAACCAGTCCAGTTTCAAAATATAAAATCGTATGAAGAAAATGCAGCAATAAGAAAAAAAATTATTACTTTGACATTCCTGTTTAAAATCGCCGCTTAATCACTTCTGTCAAAACTTTTACAGATTCTTTCTTTTCCTTAGGATGTCCTTTCAAATCTTAAAATAAAGAAAAAGTTCTCACCAAACCGGCACACTTTCTCTTTCCATTCTCTTTCGTTTCAGAGCTGTCCCAACTTCAGCAGCTTCAATGGCTGCCTCTTTGCCGCTGGCAAAAAGAGCTTCTCCTGGATCTACCAGGGACTTTGTGGTATCCCTGGGATCAACAGGATGCTCTCTTTGTATTCACTGTCTCTTCGGGATGGTTTAGATCCAAATGGACTGTCCAGGAACAAAGATATCGGCAGCAATCTCAGACCTCCAAGATCACATGCTGTATCGTCGCGACACCAGCTCCGCCCTCACTTATACCTATTATCTTGTAAGCAATTGACAAACCAAATAAAATAAAAATCAAATTAAAAAATTATATTTAGTTCCTCTTTGAGGTGGCCATTTCTGACCACCGCTGCAACCGCCTTCGGGAAAGGGAATAATGACCAGCCAAGGAGGAGAGATACAGATCCCTTTGACTCAGCTGGCGGTCTGCCCCCTCTTTGCCACCTCTACACCCCGCTTCAGCCCTGAATCCAAAGGATCGGGGCGCTCCAGCAGTGAGCATGGATCGAAACCATGCATGATTGCAGATTTCAGTCCGTCGCTGAAGAAGCCCAAACCGGAAGTTGCCGAAGATCTTTTTCACTCTTGTGATATGTTCACTACTAACTTTCTTCTTGACTTCAGTGGGCTTGGTGTTGTCCACCTGAAAGATGCCCAGGTATTTATCCAGATTGTCTTCATCCAAACTCTTGATGTTATTTATTTCCAGAAGGCATTGTGTTTCCAGGAATGAGCAGCAATTCCATTTCAGACGGCACTTTTCCATGCTGCTTCAGAGGATCTGTGTAAAGGAGGTCGAATAGCCTGGCAAATATTTTTGATTCTTCTCTTGATGTTAACCTCTCCCAGTCTATTGACCAGCAACTGTATCTTCCATGGTGTCATTGATTTTTGCATAATGCTTCTGGTGTTTCTATTGACCTCTGTTATTTCTAGGATACTTGATTTTCCAGTCATGTGGCAGGGAGTTGAATGCTGTCTTGTGATCAATCCAGGCTACATTCAAGTTGGTCTTTCTTTTCTTACAATTTTCCAAAATCATCTTATCAAGAGCTGATCTTTTGTCCCTCTATTGATTAGGCAGTTTCCTTTCTGCTCAGATAAGAGTTCATTTTCAAATAGATGCTGTTGGAATGCATCAGCTACCACACCAGTTAACAATTTGAAAATTGATGATTAGAAGGTAATTGATCTGCAGTTGCTTGGTGCTGCTCCCTTTTCTGGATCTTTCACTATCAGGTAGGTTTTGCCAGATGTTAACCAATCTTCAATTTCACCTCCTTGCAACATTTTGTTAAATTGCTTGGCAATGAGTAGGTATAGACCAGTCACATATTTGAACCAAAAATCATGCACTTCATCTTCACCTGGTGCTAACCGATTAATTCTTGATCTTCCTTGCCATTTTCTCCACCATTTCTGTTATTGTTACAAGTTCTTTCATTTTAGCTTCTTTTTTTTATTCTTATCTATCTCTTTTATGCAGGCTGCATTTTTGTTATATTTCACTGGGTTGTTGTCTCATAGTTGTGCCCAAAACTGCAGTGTTTCTTCTTGACTGACAAAGCATTCTCCCCATTGATGGATTGATAGAAATGTTTCTGATTCAACTGAAATCTGCCTATAACTTGTAATTTGAGCTTCGTATCTACTGATTTTCTTGGTTATCATGTTATTTGCTCTTTTGTTATTTACAATACTTCATTAACCTTTGTTATTTCTAGGTTACATTTCTTAATCAGTTATTCTTTGATTTTCTTGTTCTTCAGCTTCTTTAATCTATTCTAGTTGTTTACTTGGAACAATCTCCAATACAGGCAACCTTATTTTGTTGTTTTTGTGCTGTTCTAAATGTTCAATTGTTCTTTGTTTCAGTACCTCTTGTTTTTTCTGTTAGAGGATTTGTTCTTTCTGTGGAGAAGACAGAGGAGAGGGTGCCTGGTTTGGGGATGAAAACAATCCAATATTTATGCTACCTTCCTCTACTGCTGACTCCCCCTGGTTTGTCTCTATTATCTGAGCAACTTCTGGCAAGTTTCGATTTCTTTGCCCTTTGTTTGGCCAGAACTTTGTATTTCTTTAAATTCTGCTTCTGTGAATACTTTATTTCGTATTATAAATCATTGTTGGTTTGCTAGTCTCTGTCCCTCTATTTCTGATTCTGGATGTTGTTCTTTCCAGAACTGATGTACTCTTTTCAGACATCTTCTTCTCTTTAGACTTGATTTGTAATAGCAAATTATTATTTCTTGGGTTTTGTATTTATATATTTGCAACCAGTAAGCAACTTTTCTTCTAGTAACTCTGCACCTGCTGGCCTTGGTTACTCAACCAATAGTCCTGAGTCCTGGAGCCCACTCATCCCCAGATATCCAGAAACACCAACACATAGTGCACTCCTTGTTGACCCAGACAATGACTCATCCAGTGTAGGTATCTATAAGTTATGTCTCACTACATTTGTCTGGCTCCTCTGATGAGATCTGTCCAGTATGGTTGAACTTCTAGCATAGCTTTCATCTCCCTCAGAGCATTCAAGCTCCACAATGGTTGCAAAGTATTGCCTCACTGAGGGATTATTGATATTACCATTATCTACAGTTACAAGATACATAGATATTGTCCCTTTGCCAGATGCTCTGATTCACTGGCGGTTTTAAAGAAGAGGTTGAACAGCCATTGTCTGAAATGGTATAGGGGCTTGAGCAGGGGGTTGGACTAGAAGACCCCTAAGGTCCCTCCCAACTCTTATTCTGTATTCTCTAACTCATTTGCAAGTATGGCTGGATAACGTTATAGTTTTGTCAGAAAAAAAGATTAAAAGTGTGAACTTATTTCTTCCTTTCCCCCTCTTTTCCAAAAGATGTCACATGTTTCCCCCTCCTTTCCTTTTTTTTTTTTTTTTTTGTGTGTGTGTCAATATCTCTCCAGGAATTTTTTCTTCTTCTTTATAGCAAAGAAAAAGTTTGCTGCAGCTTGTTGCAAACATTATTTTCACATGCACAGATTTTATTTTACTGTTTTATAAACACTGTAAAAACCTTTTTGAAAATTCTTTTAGAGTCGGTAATTGAAGCCATTATAAAAATAAATTCTATTGCTGACCTTTCCTTCTTTTTCCCTGAGTGTTTAATACAGCTTCTATTTACAGCTGGTTAGACTGAATTATAAACCACGTCTAAGTATAATTTCAGTAATGATCATTTGGGGACATTCAAATAATGGTTACAGATTGCAAAAGCTAAGTATGCCTTCTTTTTGGTTGTCGAATGTGAGTCTTCTCAAGTATGAAGTAGGAATTTTAAACTAAATCTTGAGTCATCTAATCAAAATAAAAGGTTTTACATTACAAATTTGATAGAATGCAGAAGTTCACAATTGGTAGCTTGGAAAACACAGGCAATTCCTCACATGCTGGGAAACTGCTTCAAACCAACACAGCAAGAATACTATTTCATTAGAGTTTGCTTTAAGATCTGTGTAGGCCTTAGTAAGACCACACCTAGAGTACTGCATCCAGTTTTGTTCACCATATTATAAAAAAGATGTTGAGACTCTAGAAAAAGTACAGAGAAGAGCAACCAGGGTGATTAGGGGACTGGAGTCTAAAACATACAACAAACGGTTGCAGGAACTGGGCAGGGCTAGTCTAGTAAAGAGAAAGACCAGGGGAGACATGATAGCAGTCTTCCAATATTTGAGGGGCTGCCACAGAGAGGAAGGGGTCAAGCCATTTTCTAAAGTACTGAAACAGCAGTTCATCCTAAATACATGAAAATGCTTTGTGCTGAGAGATAGATCCAGGTCATTGGGCAGGTTGTCCTCTTTGAGTTGGCAGCAACCCTCCAAAGTCCCAGGCAGAGAGATAGGGAGATCTATAAAAGGGACTATTTGTAGCTCAGGGTTGAAACAAGGAGTCCTTGGTGCTCTCTGAGCTTGGTTATTTTTTTGCAGTTCACTAATGATGCTACCTAAATTGGGTAATGAAACATCGGCAAGAAAACAACCAAGCTCAGAGAGCACCAAGCGTTCCACACAGAGAGTCCTTCTCCTGAGTATTGTAGGATACCTGTCATGCCTCTGTCGGAATTGATTCCGAGGGGGAGGCCGAGAAGCTAACAGGGAGTGGGGCTCTGGTGACTGTGGAAGAAACTGGGGAAGGGCAAAGTCTGGCTGTGCAGAGTAGGGGAGAGGGGATTCAGAGGAAGATCCAGGCCCACCTCCTCTTCATCCTAGGGCACACAGGGAGGAACGGAGAAGGGAGCAGCATGAGTTGCGTGGCTTACAGGGGAGGAAAGGGCCCTGATTCCCTTCATCACTGTGTTCAGCTGGGAACACAGTGTTTAAAACGGGAGGTTGTGCACAGCAACCCGTGGGAAGCAAATGAGTTATCTTTTATGGTCAAGGCTTATCTAGGTTCCTGGCGTCTTCCCAACTGTTTGTGTTTTGTTGGCCTTTGAAGTCTGCAATTCCTTATCCTGCCCTGTCTAGTTAATTGCTGCAGCGTGGTTTGTGTGGATTTTTATTTACAGTTTATATGTACTTCGTTTTCAGACTGAATTTCCTTCATTTAAAGATTGTTCTTGGGAGAGTTTTTTCTCCAGCCAAAGGTAACTGGACATTGGGAGCAAAGTTGGAGGTATTAAAAGGACTTTTCTTACTTATGTGACTGTGTTGCCTTTGTGCCACGCCCCGGGTCATCACAATACTCTTCAGCAACATGCAGGCCATGGAATCAATGCTAACTCTTGGTCTGTGCATGATGGGGATTAACAGTGCTAACATTATTTCCCTTCATTTCCAAGTGTCGGTTCCATTATGATCTCATTAGAGCTCTTCGCTTTTACAGAGACCTTCCCATAACTTAAGTGTAATATCCTGAATTCTGGAATGAGACAGAATAGCTTCGACCTCCTTCTGTGAGACATTTAGGATTAGTGCAAAACTCACTGAATTGGCCAGACAATGTTTCAGAGAAATAATGGTGTTCTATTCTCCCAGCAGACCATGCCAAATCTTCTCCTGGAGCATACCATTCGAAGGGCAGCTGATCTTCAGTGATATATTATGGTGCTGGAAAAGTGCTATCACATCGCCTCCCAGCCTTAAAGCTAAATCCCATCTGAGAAAATAGGTTTCCATCCCCAAGATCCCAGCCCAGCCTGTCTTTTGTTGTTGTACTGATCTAGTTGGGATTCTATTGGCATCTGCCTTTATCTTCTGATGGGTAATTCTTTGGGTTTTTCTGGCTTGGGCTCAGAAGAGTGAGCTTGCTCTTTTTGCATTTGATTTTTGCATGTATATTTTGCCTGCTCAAGGCGATAGCCTGCTCCTGTCACCCAGTAAATCCATAGGCCTCCCACACTTCAGCTTCTTCCAAAAGTCTCTTGGGAAACCTGGCTTTGCTCCCAAGACGAGGGACAGAGGGGTTAACTGGGCTTGTTGGGTTTTCGGTGAGTTGTGTTTTTTCTGGATATATATGGCTCTTTTCTTGCTCCTGAAAGACAGTGCAGTCTCCAAATTCAGTCAGTCAGTCAATCATTTCTGTTCAAACACAATCCCCTGTGTGCTTTTGAAAGTTTTGAAGAAGTAAGGGAGGGGCAAGAAGAAAGATTTGGGCTACCAGGTGAGGGGGATGCGTTTTTTTAAAATGATGATGGTGATGATAAAATTAATCTTCTTGTTCTCAAAAACCATCCTTACCTGATTGCCAAAATGCTCAGAGGGGCTACAGTTTATTTGCCTTTTAAGAAATAGAACAGTGCATACAATTAGTCCAGAAATATTTCACAAGAAGAGTTCTCCACTCCTCTACTCGTTGTAGAATACCTTATGCCACCAGACTTGAAATTCTAGAACTAGAAAACCTTGAATTACGCCGTCTTCGGTCTGATTTAAGCATGGTATATAAAATCATACATTGCAATGTCCTACCTGTCAATGAATACTTCAGCTTCAACCATAACAACACAAGAGCACACAATAGATACAAACTCAAAGTTAACCGCACCAAACTTGATTGCAGGAAATATGACTTCAGCAATAGAGTGGTCAATGTCTGGAATACTCTACCCGACTCTGTAGTTTCTTCCCCAAACCCCAAAAACTTTAACCTTAGACTGTCTACTATTGACCTCACCCCTTTCCTAAGAGGTCTGTAGGGGGCGTGCATAAGCGCACCAATGTGCCTACCGTCCCTGTCCTATTGTTTCTCTTATTCTTCTTTTATTTTTCTTATATGTACCCATTTCATGTATTCACAACTATGTATACACTTATACTTATTATCTTGTAAACAATTGGCAAATCAAATAAATAAATAAATAAATAAAATAAATTAAGAATATTCAATAAATGTACAGATGGGTAGATGTGGCAGCAACTACCAGCATGTACCCATATTTCACAGTATTTTTCTAACTTATTGTCTGATTAGCCATATGTATTTTAGGAAACAAATTTATTAATCTTGAATGAATGCATCTTAAGAAGACCCAGGAGTCATCTTTTAAATTATTGATAGGACTGAAGAGGGGGGAAGAATAATCCACCAGCCACCAGTAGGGAATTTTTAATACTTGGATTTTGCTTCCTCTGAAGAAAAAAGAAAACTGGGATTTAATTTTTTTGATTGAGGGGTTACTTTTCCAGGAGGCTTTCTGCTGTGTGTCTCTAGGTTGCCATGTCAGAATTCCTCACAGCACTTTAACCAATTTTCTTCAGACTTGATTTGCCAACATTTCAAATTATGGAAAATTCTGCTTGAGGTATGAGATGCTGGCCAGTTTGGGGACTTGGGATGGGCTAGTTCCTTATTGGCTGGAGTTCCTGATGCAGTCCATCAACAAAGGGATAGTATCAAGATCACATGAAATGCCAGTGCCACTTTTTACTGTGGCGGTAAGACCATAATTGGAATATTGCATTCAGTTTTTGTCACCATGATACAAAAAATATCTCCAGAAACACTGCAGAGAAGAGCAACAAAGATGATTAGGGGGCTGGAGGCTAATATGTACCATGAATGGTTGTGGGAACTGTATACGTCCAGGGAAGAGAAGGACTAGGGGTGACATGATAGCAGTCTTCCAATATTTGAGGGACTGTCACAAAGGGAACCAATCTATTCTCTAAAGCACCTGGGGGCAGGCCAAGATGGAAGCTTATCAAAGAAAGATCCAAGCTAGAACTAAGGAGAAATTTCCTGAGAGTAAGGGCAAGTAACCAGTGGAATGGCTTTGCCTCCAGAAGTTGTGGGTGATCCATCTCTGGAGGTCTTTAAGAAGCAATTGGACAGCTATTTGTCCAGAATGGTACAGGGCCATGACCTATGGCACGTGTGCTGGAAGTGGCATGTAGAGCCACTTCTGCCAGCACGTGAGAAATCACCCGGAAGAGTCCCACTGCGCATGCAAGTGCGTCGCCCGCTGGCCGATTGTCTGGTGTCTGGCGTGCATGGAGGGGGCGGGAGATGCATGCACATGCACAAAGACACACGGGGTGGCATAGGAGAGCCTCATGCACATGCACAGAGATGCATGGCGCACACAGGAGGATCGTGTGTGCATACGCAGAGACACAAGGTGCGTGGGGGGTCGCGAGACGTGCACAGGGAGGCCACACACATATGCACAGGGGGCGTGGGGGTGCACATTGACTTCTGGGTCCTGGCACGCGAGTGTGCGCACACGAGCGCACACCCAATTTTCAGCACGGGTGCCCAAAAAGGTTAGCCACCACTGATATAGGGGGCCCTGCTTGAGCAGAGGGCTAGAGTAGAAAATCTCCAACGTCCCTTCCAACTTTGTTATTCTGTATTTCAACCAATCCCTAGCTCTTGGTTCCTCTGTGCTTCCCACACACACACACACAATGGCCAAGTGCTTTGTGCTCTTGTCTTGGAGTTCAGGAGTCCCAGCCAGCCAGCAACTCTGCCTTGAATACATTTTCTTCCTCTTTATTAAAACAAGCATTGAGAGGGAAGATGTATAGATGGGGTGCCTGCAGGAGGCTGAATTTGGTGCTGCCTCATTTACCAGCTCAGAGGAATGCTAGATAGCTCTGATGAGTCTCACAGTAGTTTTGTTTATTTATTTATTTATTTTTATTTGTCAATTGCTTACAAGATAATAGGTATAAATAAAAACATAGTTATGAATACATGGATACATATAAGAAAAATAAAAGAAACAATAGGACAGGGACAGTAGGCACGATTGGTGCGCTTATGCACGTCCCCTAGAGGCCTCTTAGGAAGGGGGTGAGGTCAATAGTAGACAGTCTAAGGTTAAAGTTTTTGGGGTTTGGGGAAAAAACCCACAGAGTCAGGTAGAATATTCCAGACATTGACCACTCTGTTGCTGAAGTAGTATTTCCTGCAATCAAGTTTGGTGCGATTAACCTTGAGTTTGTATCTATTGTTTGCTCTAGTGTTGTTATAATTGAAGCTGAAGTATTCATTGATTGGTAGGACATTGCAATGTATGATTTTATATACCATACTTAGATCGGACGGAAGGTGGCGTAGTTCTAGGTTTTCTAGGTCTAGAATTTCGAGTCTGGTGGCATAAGGTATTCTGCAACGAGTAGAGGAGTGGAGAACTCTTGTTGTGAAATATTTCTGGACTTTCTCAACTGTGCTAATATCAGATACGTAATGTGGGTTCCAGACTGATGAGCTGTATTCGAGTATTGGTCTAGCAAATGTTTTGTATGCTCTAGTTATTAGTGTAATATTACCAGAGAAAAAGCTACGAAAGATTAGGTTAACAACTCTTAATGCCTTTTTGGCTATGTAGTTACAGTGGGCTCTAGCTGGGATGGGTCAGCCAAGAGAAGAATGGATCCGAAGACTTGGGGAATGGACACAGTCACCATAGTATAGAGACATCCTCAGCATCTCTCTGTGCAATATTGTCCACAATATATCACAGGCTCTTGATTTTCTTTGTGTGTAAGACAAAGAGATGAGATACAAACAGAAAAGGACAGGGCTTGTGTTGCAATACTGCTGACGTTAGTCTGACACACACACATCCCTCAAGCTTTCACTGTGGATTAGGTTTTTCCCATCAGATTAATACATAATTTTTGTATGCCTCAGTCAGGTCATTTTATTCATTCTATAATCATGAAAAAATTAAGAAGAGCAAGTTCCCTTTAAGCACTTTTTTCTCCATCTTCAGCAATATTAAGGTTCACTGATCTTTATTTTCATCATAGTCCGATATTAAAAATGTAGCATTACAACCATTCCAGGAGTAAGAATTTAGAGTATAGTTGAAAAGATTTATAACAAAAGTTAATGGGACTATTAATACAAAAGCAAGGCTTTAAAGTACCAAAATATGACCATAAAGAATTGTACTAAACTATTGATAGTGAAACTCTAAAGATGGTATAATTGATCTACAGAGTAGCATTAAATAAGTGCAATAAAAGGAAATAGACCAAACAGCAGTTCAAACAATTTAAGCCATAAAGCATAATAAACTACGAATTTATATTATAAGCTTTAAACTGTAGATTGGGTTTATTTCATTTGGTCCAGACCTTCCTTAGTTAGCACCCTTTTAGTATGCTTTTGTCTTGACTTGTGAGTGAGTGCTCAGTCATCCAATGCCCTTTGGATAGCAGAGAAAGATGGCAGCGGGAATGAGTAATCTAAGACACGTTCCAAACACTCAGTGAACCTTCTGTGGCCCATTGATCCTGGAATGCAGCAGCTGCTGAACTGTTTTCGTATTGATTTTCACATTTCTCTTGATACCATACTTTTTGGGGCTTGCGTGATGCTTTCAGTTAGGTAACTTTTAACAGACCTAGCCAAAAATATTAATCACCAAAAATGAGAGCAAAAAAATAAAGTTTTCTGTATCTCTTCGTTTCATGAAATGCCTCTTCATATTTTTGCAGTTTAAATATGATAGCCCTTAATTTTGACCTGAAGTGTCATATTGACTTATAGGTATAGATACAGGGGTATCAAACTCGCATTGTCATGTGACAAATCACAACTTTTTCCCCCTTTCCTAAACTGGGTGAGGCCATGGCCAGTGGATGATGCATCTGGCCTGCAGGCCGTGAGTTTGACAGCCCTGCTATACTGTATACACTTGGTGGTGATGGAAAAGGAACAGAAGTGCAAAATGCACCAGATGAATTACTTTAAAGTGTAAATACAGAATGTTTATGTAAACGAGAATACAAAGAACCCGACCATAAAATTGTTACATGTGGGGAATGTGCAAAACTGTACAGAGAACCATTGTGGGTAACTCCAAAATATATTATTCTACTGTTAGACGTCCCACTTATCTACAGATGATCCAGTATTTTCTGAAGTCAAGCTTTCTAATCAAAAGCAATATATGTTGTTCTGGATATAGCATTCTGGACAAAATAGGCCTGGAGGATGATAAATGTTATTTTTTATGGACTTCCATTTGTGTAATGCAATTTGCTCTCCATTTGGTTTCCCAAATTAGCATTGGAAAAGTTCTAGTCACCTCTAGCAGGATTGTGAAGGGAGTACTGTAAAAGCATTCATCCATCTAGAAGACACCACAAAATGCCTCTCATTTGCTACTGATAGACATGAATTTCTTGATAATTTGAAGCTCTGAAGTTTCATATTTCATCTCTTCAAAAGTACTCTTTGCCAAGGGAATTCCACTATGAGGTCAAGCAGCAGAACGCCCCCCCTGAGGATTATATTTTCTTTAGTGTTTTCTGAATGTTACATTTTTGTTTTTGGTCGTTGGGTATGTGTTCTACATACTGTGTAGGTTTGCATTCATTTTTCAATAATACATTTGATCCTAAACTAAACTAACCAAACAAGCCAGATTGCTGAGCCATCCCTCCTCTCAATCCACCCACCACCATATACACACAGAGCCGAGATTAAAACTAACTCAGTGAAGTCCCCCAGTCTTGTTTAAATCAGTTTCACTTGTACATAATAACTGGTTATTTGACCTCTGCAGATTATAATGTGGACTTGCCCCAGAACTTTTGTTGAATAATATCAGAAAATGGAGCAGTTGGTATAGCATTACCTGACTAGATTTTGGAGACAAGAGTTGATCTTTGTTACACGGCTTGCTTGTCTGGATTGGGACTGTTTACATGGCCTGCAGGTACCAGTGTTCCAGGATTTTTAATATTGCTTCCAATATCAATGTTATCCAGCTTAACTTTGGTGCCAAGAGCCAAAGAGCCTGGTGACCTAACCTCTGCCCTTGGCATCTGGCTTTCATTAGTAAAACCTCTCTTGGGTGCCGGTTCTATGGTTACAAGGAAGTGCCTCCACATTTTTTCATTTTTCATTTTTTTATTTTTCTAAGCCAGGGACCATCCTTGTATGTTGCTCCATTAATTATTCGTTTTTGCAGAAACATTTTTCCTTTGGTTTTCTCTGCTTGTCAGGTTTAGGGTTCACTGGACATTGATGATATATTATCTGCCTCAGGTCCAATATTAAGGGAAAGGTAGAAGTGTTGATCTGTTTCTGCACTATGTATAATTATCCCTGGAGGTTTTTTTTAAAGAAGAGACTGGACAGTCACTTGTCTGAAATGGTATAGGGTCTTCTGCTTCCAGATTCCACGTCTCTTCCAGATTCTATTCTGTTCTGTGCTTTGCTATGCGATGCCATGCCATGCCATGCCATGCCATTCTATTGTCAAAATACATTTACATACCTCCTTGTGGCACAGTGGTTAGAATGCAGTACTGCAGGCTACTTCTGCTGACTGCCAGCTGCCAGCAATTTGACAGTTCGATTCTCACTGGCTCAAGGTTGATTCAGCCTTCCCTCCTTCCGAGGTGGGTAAAATGAGAACCCAGATTGTTGGGGGCAATAGGCTGACTCTGTAAACAGCTGAGAGAGGGAGGTAAAGCACTGTGAAGCGATATATAAGTCTAAATTCTATTGCTACTTGCACTTCATTAATGTTCTGACCTCTTGCTGGGTCTTTGTCAGTCTTTCCTACAATACAAGAAACACCTACCTATTCCTTTTCTCTTTTCTTGCCTCTCCCCCTACAGCCTCCCTTTGCCCACCTCCAAGCAATTATATCAGAAGGGGGGAGGAGGATTACATAAGTTGTAATGGAAACTTTTCCTCAACCCTTTGCAGGTTGAACTGGGGGAAATCAATAAGCGTGGAATGTAGATTAAGCTTCCTTTACCCAGCAATCACACATTTGTTCTCACATGGCAATAAGGCTTAGGGCGGAAAGTGCTATTGTTCATGCAAATGAAAACGTTATTTTCCGTTGCCCTCAGCCCAGTTGCCATGTAGACTTAGTCCTCAAGAACAAAAGCTCAGGGTGGGATTTAAAGGTATTTCAGACTTCAGAGATTCCCTACATGATATGGTTGCAATGGATGGTAGCTCCTAGACAACCAGGGCTCATCCTGTGGTGGGGGTGGGGGGGGGGGGCGATGGGACTAAGTAGGATCAGAAAATGCCAGGAAATTCAAGGTGGTAGGTGAGACTGTGAAGTCAAAAATACATCCCAGAAGATGGCAAGCAATTTCCATATTGCTGTCATGAACACTTTCTGAGCATGTCCATTAAATCTCTAATTGTCAAGACTGATTCAGAGGAGGGTAACAGATGATTCAGAGACAAGAGGTGGGATTCAGCAGGTTCTGACCAGTTCTGGACAACCGGTAGCAGAAATTTTGAGTAGTTCGGAGAACCGGCGAATCCCACCTCTGACTGGAGATTTTATAGTATCCTTCCCCTGCCACGCCCACCAAGTCACGCTCACAGAACCGGTAGTAAAACAAAATTGAATCCCACCACTGATGAGGAGATGCTCAAAGAACTGTTTTGTTGGCAGGAAAGAAGACGGAGGGAAACATGCATCCAGGAGTGGGCTGCTGGGGGTTCTCAGGGGTTCGAGAGAGCCCCTAGCTAAGATTCTGTACAGTTTGGAGAACCCCCAAATCCCACTCCTGGCTGGCCCCGCCCAGCCCTCCCCTCCCAGGAGTTCCCACGTGGCTTGTTTTGGATGCAGGTAAGTGCAGGGCGTGCACGGAGGCTTGGGGAGGGTGAAAAATGGGCCTCCCGGAAGTTCAGGAAGGCTGGAAATGGGCCCGTTTCCGGCTTCCAAGGAGCTTCTGGAGCCCGGGGAGGCCGTTTTCACCCTCCTGGAGGCTCCGGGAAAGCTTCCAAAGCCTGAGGATGACAAAAACGCCCTCCGTCGTGGTGCAGAAGGCCAACTAGGCCGTGCCCACCCAGCAACCAGGCAGAGAACCCATTGCTAAAAATTTTGAAGCCCACCCCTGCATGTATCCATGTTTGGTACAGAAAAGGATGCCACAGCCATAGGGAAGAAGGTCAGGGAGTCTTTTCCATTGCCACAGAAGCTGGGATCAGGAGTAATGAGCATAAAATACAATTTACAAGAAAGGGCTCGTTTAAATAAGACCTGAGCAACAGTGGAACAGTCTGCTTACGGAAGATGTGGGCCTTAGACCTGGAGCATTTAATGAAGAGGCTGGTTGAACTGCTTTTCCTGAGTATTGCAGGAGACTGGCTTACGTGATCCTCGTGGCCCCTTCCAAATCCATAATTCTATGGCTGTTGCCAGGAAAATAACATGGATGTGTCCATGAAGTCATTCAGATAAACAAATTGGTGGAGGCCGACTTGAAGGCTAGGGGGGAATGGAAATTAAATCCGAACTGAAAGAACTGCTTGTTGTCTTTGAAACTATGGAAAATTTTAGCACAGCATCTGAACTGGCAGACTTAAAGCCAGCTAATTAAGAATTTGCAAAACCTTCCTTGGTTCTGAATTGAAATACAAAATATAATATTTGTTGGATAGGAAGGACACAATCACAACCCACCCCCCCATATAACTTAACCACCTGTGAATCTATATATATATATATATATAAAAGCGAAATACCACTCACGCATCTTCACAAAAACTCCAGAACCTTAAAGCCTACAAACTTGAAACTTTTGTTTTTGTTTCTTGGGCTTCTGGGTCTTTGGGGTAAGTTTAGAATGTTTCAGAGGTTTTTAGTTGTTTTTTGTGTATCATTGTAATAATCTGTTGGTTGTTTCTGAGATGTTTTGGCTGTACCTGTTATCCTTTTCACAACTTGTGTTGGTTGTACTGTAGTGGATTTGAGTGATTGCACTTTTTGCACCATTTGCACCATTTTGTTGGGAAATGTTGTCTTGGCAATCTGTTTCCTTTTGTTGATGTTCTGAGTTGCTGCAGTGCATTTATACTCATCCAAATAATGTCTCTTGCGGGATATTGGATGGTTACTTCAGTAATGGTTAGAATGGATTGCTTTTCCAATAGACTTGCTTTTCTGATTTGCCATTGTTTCCTGTGCTGGTGAGGATATCCAGGAACAATTTACATGTCTTCTTTTTCCTCTGTGAATGATATCCCTTTGAAGATATGTTGATTGTTTTATGTGTCTCTTCTAGTTTGTTTCTCTTTTTATTGTGACAAACATGCCATCTACATACTAGATCCATACTTCTAGTCATACCGGTACTTATGGGAGTAATTTCTAGATCTGTGTTACAGTCTTTGCTATGAGCTATGTGAGTGATGATCCTCCCAGGGTGTTTCTCTGACTTGTTGATTTATTTGTCCATCATACAGAAAGCAAGTGGGTGAGGCAGAGGTAGTGGGTATTTCAAGATTTATGTATTTGGCAAGATTGGGTGTGTTGTATGCTTCGAGCCATGGATTTTTTTCACTAGTTCTGGATCTATTTATTGATTTATTAGATTTGATTGACACCCACCTCGCACCAAGGTGTCTCTGGGCAGCTTATTTATTCAGTTATTAGATATGAAAGGCTGCGATATTTGAATGAAACCATAATTTCATCTTCTTCTATTTTTGATTTTCAAGAGGCACTGTAGTGGGAAGTTAATAGAATATTTGCTCTTCTCTGTGATTACAAATGAAAATGAAAAATATTGAAGACATTAAACAGTAATAAAATTAAAGGAAAAGGAGAAGGTAATCAAACCAGAACGTAAAAAATTCAATAACAACAAAATACAATTTCTTAGTGCATAACCAGGAGAGTCTGCAAGGTGGGGGTGGGGGTGGGGGGGAATCAAGGATGACGGTTGTAAAAGTGCAATCAAAGTGCCCTCTATTTTTTTATGAGCACTACACTACAGGTAGTCCTCAAATTATGACTACAGTTGAGCCCAAAATTTATGTTGCTAAGTGAGATATTTGTTAAGTGAATTTGGCCCATTTTATAACCTTTCTTGCCACGGCTGTTTAAGTGAATAACCTCAGTTGTTAAGTTAGTGCCCCTGTTGTTAAGTGAATCTGGCTTCCCCATTGATTTTCCTTATCAGAAACGTGATCACATGACCCTGGGAGGCTGCAATGGTCATAAGTGTGAACCAGTTGCCAAGCATCTGAATTGTGGTCCCATTAGCACGGTGATGATGCAAAGGTCATAACTGTGAAAAACGGTCATAGGTCACTTGTTTCAGTGCCATTGTAACTTTGAACAGTCAGTAAATGGACTATGGTAAGCCAAAGACTACCTGTATTGCATGGCCACCATTTATTTTTTTAAAGCACAGCCTGTGAACTGTCTTGGGCTTGTCTAAAAGAGAGTGAGATTGGAGCTGTGTGCCTCTCTAGGGGGATTGTGGATGTTGTTCCAGGTGGCAGGTGTTGTGCAAAAGAAATCACATTTAAATGATTCTAAAACTCAACACCCATTTGGTGATCAATAATCAATAAAAAAAAATAAAGAAAAATAATGACAACTCCCTGCTGGAGTTATTTTTCCAGATATACTGTATATTTCTTAGAAGGAATGATATCGAATTTGTAACAGCCAAATTCCTCCCACACCAACTACAATTGCTGTCACCTAAACAAGTCGACGGAGAGATTTCCAGCATATTCTGGCCCATAGCTGTTATTTGTTTTGAAAACAATTAATAAACCAATATGTTTGTTACTTTGAAGTTACTCCATCTGCAACTGGAATCTGAAAGCGTGTCTAGCTATGCGATATGCAGCATTTGACCCCACACTGTATGGTTGGCTAATGGTCAAGGGAAAGGAACTGAACACTGGGTGGCCCTAAGTAACAAAATGAAATTCAATGTAGAGAAAAGTAAAGTCCTACATTTAGGCAAGAAAAACCAAAAGTACACATATATATTGGGAGAAACCAGGCTTAATAGCAGTAACTGTGAGAGGGATCTTGGAGTCTTAGTGGACAACCAATTAAATATAAGTCAACAGTGTGCATTGGCAGCCAAAAAAGTCAATGCAAGCCTAAATTGCATTAACAGAGGGATTCAGTCAAAATCAAGGGAGGTACTAATACCACTCTATAAAGCCTTACTATAAAGACCACATTTAGAATCCAGTTTTAGTCACCACACAATAAAAATGATGTTGAGACTCTAGAAAGAGTGCAGAGAAGAGCAACCAAGATAATTAGGGGATTGGAGGCTAAAACATATGAAGAACAGTTACAGGAACTGGACATGGTTAGTCTAGTGAAGAGAAGGACCAGGGGAGACATGATAGCAGTCTTCCAATATTTGAGGAGCTGCCACAGAGAGGAAGGGGTCAAGCTATTTTCCAAAGCACCAAAAGCCAGACAAAGAACAATGGATGGAAACTGATCAAAGAGAGATTAAACCTGGAAATAAGGAGAAACTTTCTGACAGTGAGAACAATCAACCAATGGAACAGCTTGCCCTTGGAAGTTGTGGGAGCTTCATCACTTGAGTCTTTCAAGAAGAGATTTGACTGCCATTTGTCAGAAATGGTGTAGGGTCTCCCGCTTGGGCGGGGGGTTGGACTAGATGACCTACAAGGTCCCTTCCAACTCTGTTATTCTGAATTTCCTTGTTCTTGCTATCCACTGCCACAAGGATAGATGAGAAATGTGCAGAGTGAGTGGAAAAATAAACTCGTTTAATAACGTTCTCTGGATCAGAGATAAACTTTTGGTTGAAAGTAATCATCTTATGTAGCCAAGAGTGTGGGTGCATACTGTCCTCTAATGCAGTGTTTCTCAATCTCAGCAACTTTAAGATACAAATCCTGCTGGTTGGGGAATTCTATGAGTTAAAGTATGTGCATCTTAAATTTGCTAAGGTTGAGAAACTCTAATCATCTTTTACATTAGCTTATGGAACTCACTGTCACAAGATGACAACTGCCTGTAATTCAAAAGGTAAATAAGGTACATTCACAGGCATTCACAGAGGTACGTATTCACAAAGGGTACCTATGGCACAAAGGATCTAAGATCTGTTATAAGTAGGGTTGTCCACAGGGTATGGATAAAAAAATAAAGTCAAGTGAATAGCAACTGTACAATTAAAGCTGTTTCAAATCTTTTTTTTTTTATTAGACCTTACATTTTACACCTTTCTAACTAATGAATCTATTCCCAGAGATATTAGAGTTTTAATATATTTAGATCCTAATATTGTCCATCCAACCAAAGATGCTATATATGTATATTCCAAAGTTGCCCAAATTGGAAAAAACTAACACCAATTGTTGGCTTCTAATATTTAATACTTGACAGTAAGTGAGCAGGATGATATAGCTCCAGATTCCAAAAACCAAATCCTTCCTGGTAAGGATCTGGTAAATGCATTTACTGTAAAGATATTATTGGAATCAAAGAACTTCATATAATTTTTCTAAACAAAGATGTATAGCCATATACATCAATTAAAATTATTAGAAGGAATAAAGTTTGCCCTCTTTGCAACTATTAGACACCTTTCAAGGATAATTCCTCCACAAAATTTGTTGCAATGATCAAGAGAGGCTATAATTGTATTACCAGATCAAAGCCTCTACATCCAGTCTATCTGTAAATATTAAAATCTGCCCTGTTTTTTGGGCTGTTCCAGATACACCTGGCTAGCTGTGAAAAACAGGAGAACACTAAACCAGATGGATGGGTACTTTGCATTTAATTTCAATGAACCTGTGCACAAAGTTGTCCTACTAAAAGCAGAGCCGTAACTGATAGCCATTAATAATGGTTTCCTTCAGATAGAGGAAAAGATTATTTCCATCAAGAATAGAAAATGATGGGATTTAAGAGAGAAGAGCACAGAGGGCAGTTTTGGAAAAGAAGTGTGTGTGAGGAACAGCGGCAAAAAATATGAGTCACTCAGCAATGCCCTTTGGCCCTTTTTTCTTCATGCTGTGCCATTATAATGTTCTTTTTCTTTCCTTTTTTTAAGAGGACCAGCTGAACATGGAAAGATTGCAAATCTCTCCTAGGCCCCTTCAAGTTAAACCCCTGCCTTACCCTTATTTTGGCTTTGTAGCAAAGGCAGACAGAAGACACCAAAGCCTCTCCTAGCCAAGAAACCCATTATGCAGCAGGGAGCTCTAAGAAGGTAGACGTGATTGAGAACAGTGTGGTTGAAAGGAAGGGAATTATCCTTAAACACATAGCCCAGGGGGCGAGAAAATGGCTGGGGGAATTAATAACACAGGGCCTGATCAAAGCCACAGTTGCACAGTAACTTGCCAGTTGATTACTCACAGATGACCCGGGAGATGAAAAAACTAACACTTAATTTTTTTGAATACATTTTTGCCAGATGAAGCAGATGCAGGGAAATGGTTTTTGAACAAGTATATTAGGGGCTTCTCAGGAAGGATCTCTTGAAGCTGTTTTATGTAGCTCCTCTTGGGGGCATCAGTTGCCATGAATTTCCTCCCCCCTCCCCCTCCCAAGAATATTATTGGGAGGAAATGAAGCTACCTAGGAAAAGATTGCCTGCTTTGCTCTCCCTTTAATCTAGCATCCACAGCTTCAGGGGAGGGAGGACCAGACACCCCAGATATATGGTCTTGGCCTTGCATTGGCCAGCTGCTACCTATGACTCTTCTAGGCACTTCTCTTTCTTGTACAAATGTGTTGGTTGGTTTCTCTTCTTTGTCCCAGGCAAATATACATGTCCCAGGATAATGCTGCAGGATCCAATCTGAGTTGGTCACCAGGACCAGAGGTTGAGTCTTCCAACCAACCTCATGGAATTTCTCTCTTTCCAGAATGTGTACACTGGCCTAGAGGTGGAGATCTTGCCTCACAATCAGGAGGCTGCGAGTTCAATCCTAGGTAGAGGCTAATATTTGGAATAGACTCTCCTGCTCGAGCAGGGGGTTGGACTAGATGACCTTCCTACTCTGTTACTCTATGAAACTGTTCTAGGCATAGTATTTGTGTGGTGTGCCTGCTTGCTCATGGCACCACAGAAATACTACGCACAGAACAGCCCAGAGTACACAGTCCAGAGATAAGTTCTCTGAGGATGGACTCCAGCAAAAGAGTCCAAAAGTTTGGAAGACTTAAAGCTTTGGGACCGGTAACAGACTCAAATTGGATCCTGGTATTGGCAGGTCCAAAGAATCACTTTGACAGGTGGCCAGACATATCTGCTAATTGTCTCCAAAGGCTGGGAAGACACTTATTCCCTGCTCATGTTTTTCCTTTCTTATTAGGAATCACTTGCTACCCCAAAAAAACTAAGCCCTCCGTGTGCAGTTTTTTGTAAGATCAAAAAGATTGCTTCATGAGGAAAGAAATCTCTCATTTGGTCTTATTTCCCCTGTGGCCAACCAAATACGAGAATAAAATGTCCACGAAGAGTACAACAGTTTTCTACCAAGGCTTTTTTGCTTAGCAACTGCTATTCCAAGATAGACTGTTCCTGAATCTGAAGGTTCCATGTAAAATTCACTGTTACTTTCCTCTTACATTACTCTAATTCTTCCTTTAAAGACATGCCTTCATCAAGCAATTAGCATTAAGAGATTCAAAATAATTTATTACGAGATTTATAATAAATTAGACTACATTATACAGAAAACATTCTTCCATTTGGACAGCATTTCAACATTTTTTTCTACTTCTGGAAAATAACTGGTGAAAACTATAATGTTACTGAATGAGCAAGACTAAAAATTTTCTTTCTTTCTTTCTTTTTCTTTTTTGTATATTGCAGAGGGCTGGGGAATTATAAATGTGTGACTTTTGTGTCTCAGAGACTTAATGTATCCATTTCTGCCCTTGTTTGGGTTTGAAACATTAACAGCAAAATTGCCTTGCCAAAAAAACAGCCTTTTTTTGCTGCCAAAGTTGATTGCTAATATATATTTAAGGGGAATTAGGTAGCCATACAGAGCCTGCAAATTGTCGCTTCGGCATTCTGCGTGATTCTACCTGAAGGCTAAACTAATTTCTGTATTTTTTCTCAAAATGGCCTGCCTGCTGAAGATTATGCCAACAGTAATTTGAAATACCCATTTCAGGAGAGGTGCCTTAGTTTGAACAACTTCAGAATGATGGTTGTATATGTTAGTTTTAAATAAAATAAACAAGATTCAAGAAAGGAACCTTCTCCCAATTATATCTCCACGGATCGGCCTTCTTCAGTCTGTGCTTTCCAGGTGCCTTGGACCACAAGTCTCACCATTCCTGGTTATGGGGACTGTTCTGTCCTCACTACACGTTAGTCTGTGTGCAGCTCAACATGCAGCTATACCCACCTATCCTTCAATAAAACAGACCGTATGCTTTATTGAAAGAACAGGATATGGTAAAACTGGGGAAAATAGGGATACATACAATGAAAACCAAATACAAGTTAAACAGTATTGGTTACTGATGAACATAACAATTAATAAATACAAGCAACTTAAATTTCACCAGTGATGCTTTGTGTGTGAGAAGTGGGTTTGTCCTTGGATGCCCATGTGCCACAGATTAAAATAGATTCTTTTTTTGTGCTTCTGCCTTCTCCAAATGCTAAAGAAAATGGAATCTGGCTTCCCAGCATGCACTTGTTTTGAGAATGTGGGCTGATGGATAATGGGGTGGGGTCAGCTTCAAACAATATACTTGGTATTTGTCTCTCCAGCTACTAGATAGGGATACAGTACAACAACAGTATATAAAGATAATATGTTGGGGCATATTTGTCCCTCCGGCCACTAGATGGGGCTAGAGAGCAACAACGGTTTGTAAAGATTATATGCTGGGGCATGACAAGGACCATGGTGTCCAGAGAATGAAGGGGGTTACAAGTTAGTAAAGCTAAAATGTAGTAGTTTGGAGAAGATTGCTCTAGAATTCTTTTCCACATCTATTTGCTGCATTTTGTTTTATTGTGATTAAATGATAGCATATGAGTGCCAACTTAAAACATCTGTATATTAAATGATTCCCCTACTTTATAACATTTCTATTAAACAGGAACTCAGCTTTTCCTTGCAGTGCTAAAAGGGCTGATAAGGACTGTTCTATGTTGTAGTATTGACAGAGCCTGGGATTTTACTAATGCAGACAAACATTTAAAAGAGATTGTATATAATTCCTTGTCACATTTCACAGGGAACGATGCTGTCTCTTTTCTCCAACTTGTAACACAATGGCATATCAAGCAGGACAAAACATTAGGCTGGAGATGAATTTTATAGGAGACAGAAAATTCAGATGCCAAAAAGTAATTGGCTCATTTATTTAAACCCGTCTGCAAATAAGCAATGTTTCCTGAAAATTGTTGCATTTACACACCATCCCCTTCAGCTGAAGCTCTTGGGGCACAAGCCATCCTCATCAGTAGTTTGGTGCAAAGCTTCTTCAGAGAAAGGAGACAAGCTGTAGAGCGGGGGAGGGAGGAAACTGTGGTCTTTTTATGACTTGTGGACTTCAATTCCCAGAATTCCTGAACCAGTCATAACAGGGACATAAAAGGCCCCACTCCTGCTGGAGAGCAATATGGAGGTGGCCATGAAGAAAGTATTTGGGTACCATTATGTAAACACCAGCTTAGCAGTGAAAGAAGGAGGGAGTGAAGAAAAAAAACAACTCAGTTTTGCCCAACCTTGAGTCTCTTTGATGTAAAAAGAGGGAGAGAGAATCTCTATTTGGCTTTCAAGATTCTGTTATAATACCCTGCAAGAATATAGCACAGGTAGTCCTTGACTTGCAATGATTCACTTAATGATCATTCAAAGTTACAATGGCACTGAAAAAAGTGACTTATGGCCATTGCTCACACTTAACAACCATTGCAGCATCCCCAATGATCAAAATTTGGATAGCAATAGCACTTAGAGTTATATACCACTTTACAGTGCTTCACAGCCCCCTCTAAGCAGTTTACAGAGTCAGCCTATTGCCCCCAATAACAATCTGGCTCCTCATTTTACCCACCCCGGAAGGACGGAAGGCTGAGTCAACCTTGAGCCTGGTGAGATTCGAACTGCCAAATTGCAGGCAGCCGGCAGGCAGCAGAAGTAGCCTGCAGTGCTGCATTCAAACCACTGCACCACCACGGCCCTTATGCTTGGCAATTGACTCATATTTATGACAGTTGCAATGTCCTGGAATCTCATTATCTCCTTTTGGGACCATCTGACAAGCGAAGTCAATGGAGAAGTTGGATTCAGTTAACAACCGTGTTATTAATTTAACAATTGTGATTCACTTAACAACAGTGGCAAGAAAGGTTGTAAAATGGGGCAAAATGCACCTAACAAATGTTTCGCTTATCAACACGGATGTTGGGCTCAATTATGGTCATACCTGTAGTTCTTGGGGAATCTCTTTCCTGAAGCTTCCTGATGCTACTCACTGATATAAGCCAATTCTTTTCTGCTGCAAACTTCTGCTTAATTCTGAACTGGCTTCATGCTGATTAAGCTAATGGTTTTTTTAAAAAAGGCTTTATAACCTGTCTGAATGATTTGCAATCTAATTTTTAGATCTAAATTTTTATCCAACTTCCTGAGAGAAGCTCGTTCTATTTTGGCCCATTGTAGCACTTTCTCTTTTCCTCTTTCTTCCTCTCAGTTCTCCCCTGCAGGAGAGTATTGATGTGTGATATTGATAGAAGAGCCAAATATTCTCCTTAATTAAATTGCAGAAACCCAAATCATTTAGCTATGGAGATTAAAAATAAATAAATGCAATCTTATTAAATGGAACACTAAAGTGGTGAACATAAGCAAGACATTTGGTAGGTTTGGTCATTTCTCTCTTTTGTAAGCAGTGGGAAATTTTATACGAGGCCATTGCCTGTGAGGCAAACGACAACAACAAGCAGGATGGAAGGTGAATAATAGCACCTTGATTTAAAAAAAAAGATTAGGACTTTATATTCAATGGAAGGGGTTGTCATTAAAAACTTTCTTCTCCTTGTTCCATTTTTCCCTGTTAGTCCAAAATATTGATATATTTTGGAATCGTGTTTATAATATAATTTCTTTTGTGATCTCTTTTACTGACTTGGAAAAAAAGTGCTAATTCACCTCAGCAATGCAGAGAACCACAGGGTTGCCCAGAGCTCAGATTTGAAAGCAAAAAAAATGAGGGAAAGGAGTGCAGACAGAACAGTTCCAAACTCTATAAACCCAAGGAATCTCTTAGTGCTGCAGCTGTGAGGGCAAACATCTGTGCCCAGCACTTTAAAGGGTTGCAGATTGGTGCTATGCAAATACCTTCAAATTTCAAATTAGCACTTTTGGCCTTTGAAACCAAAGCACTGCACTGTTCCCTCCCAACCCCACCACACCCCATTATCTTGGAACGAGTTCATTTGAAATGTGTGGGTTCATGCCTCTTGGCCCATGGTTCTTCTTCCCACTGGCCCTGGAGATTACTAAGTTTAAGAAAAGTGTTATTATTAAACGGATGGATGATTCGCAACCTTTTCTTTATGATGATTTCTTTATGATGGTTTAAACAAGGACCCCCTTTAAATACCTTTTGCAGCCACAGACCATGATCACGGACCCCCAAAACTTAACTCAAGATTTAAATTATAACATTTCTTCAACTCTTTGCATTGAGGCCCCCGGGAGGTCCACGGACCACAGATTGAGAGCCAACTGAGGTAGAGGTCCAAAATTCAATCCATTATTTAATTTTAATGATATCTTGCTTTGAATCAGACCATTTATGAACAGCCGAATACATTTAAGAAGTAAGACAGGAAGAAAGGCAACAACATCCCCTGTCATTGTCCTTGGTAATGGATTGTTCTGTCTCCCCTTCCCTTTCCCCCAAAAGGTAAGGGATTATACACACAAACAAACACAGACAGGCAAGCTGGCTCAAACTTCGCAGAGCAAATCCTCTGTAACTGATAACATTCTTGGCATACCACTACGTCCTGCCTGTCAAGTCCGAGCTGGCAGCAATTGTAAATCAAAGTCTTACTCACACAGAGGGAAATGGGTCTTTTACTTCACAAAGCACAAGGCAGTCCACAAAACAATCGTTCTTCCAACATAGTCACGAATAAAGTCTAAAGTAAGTTAAACTTTGTCCCATACAAAGTTTAAGGAGAAAGCACACCCACTTTTATCCCCTGTGGGGTGTGGCTCAGTGACTCAGCTCACTCTCTGACCCTCCCATGCCTCCTACGTTGCTGCTCACGTTTCTCCCTACGACGCTGCTTGGGGTCGAGCCAACACTCCTCCTCTTCACTCCCTGTCAGGGGCTGCTCCGACATGCCTTCCTCCTGATTCATCTCAGGCTGTTCCTCTTGGTTGTCTGATGGAACCTGAGGCATTACCAGGGAGGAAGGCATTGCCAGTTCCTCCCCCTCATCTTCCAGGTCCTCTTCCTCTGACAGCATAGGCTTGGGAGTCGGGGCCACAACAATGGATATTCAAAAAGTTACATGGCTTCCCAACGTAGACACTTCAAATAAATTTCATGGCTAGTAGCCATTGCTAGTAGCCTCAACATACAGGTAGTCCTTGACATACAATCAGGGGTTGGCTGCTAGGGGTTCACGAGAACCCCTAGCTAAGATTCTGCAGTTTGGAGAACTCCAAATCCCACTCCTGGCTGGTCCTGCCCACCCTGCACCGCCCCTCCAAGGAGTCCCCACACGGCCTGTTTTGAATGCAGATGTAAGGCTCGGGGAGGCTCGGGGAGGGTGAAAAACAGGCCTCCCGGAAATTCGGGAAGGCCGGAAACGGGCCTGTTTCTGGTTTCCAGAGAGTCTCCAGGGAGGCAGTTTTCACCTCTGGAGGCCAGGGAGGGCAAAAACACACACACACACCTGCTGTGGTGCAGGAGGTCGAGTAGACCACGCACACCATGGCCACGCACACCCAGCAGCTGGGCAGAGAACCCCTTGCTAAAAAATTTGAAGCCCACCCCTGCGTACAATCATAATGGACCCTGATGGTCATAAATCAGGTCACCCACATGACCGACATGATTTTGCTACCTTGTTTGCAGCAACCATTCCGCAAACATAACTGTCATAAAATGAATGCACCGATCTTTAAACAAATGCCACAGTCATTAAGTGAACCCATTGCTCAGGATGACACTGTTTTGCTGAAAACCAGAACTAACTAACTACCTGTTTTCAGAAAAGTCGTCCTAAAATGTGTCACATGACTGCAGGATGCTGCAAACATTTGCAAATGTGGCCATGTTGCCAAGCACTTGAAGTTGTGATCATGTGACTGCGGAGGGTGCACCTTGGAACTGAGTCATAACTCCCTTTTTGGCAGGTAGGTTGTAACTTCAAACAATCACCTAGGCCCGTGATGGCGAACCTATGGTACGCGTGCCAGAAGTGGCACGCAGAGCCATTTCTGCCGGCACATGAACCGTTGCACCAGATCAGGTGCACTGCGCATGCGCATGTACCTCCCGCCAGCCAGCTGATTTTCGGGTACCTGCCATGCATGCATGGGGGGCGGCGCGCATGACAGAGATGCGTGCGTATGTGCAGAGGTGCACAATGCACATGGGGGGGTGTTAGGAATCTACCCACCAATTAGTTGGGTTGGCAATATATAAACCAACAATGTATGTTTGTAGCTTTAAGACAAAATCACTGTATTGATGTATACTATATTCCAGTTGGTATATTATATTGCATAAGAGGGAGCTAGAGATCATAGCTTGCTCTCTCTGACATTCTGTCTCTCTGACATTCTGTTGCTATCTAAGGTTCTCTGTTGTATTTATGCTGTGCTTATACTTTGATATCTTTGTTTACTGTAAATGACAAAGGCACCTGGAAGAAGACTTTGTAATTGGATATTCTTTGGACTGTAAAACGTATATGACCTGGACCGTTTATTGGACTGTGCTATTTCTTAAAGTAAACTTTAACTCAATTCAGTGTATCTGTGTGTGGCTGAATAATTATTCATAACTACTCTCATAAATGTTTCCACGTGCATATCCTTGTTACTCAAGGGTTATTCTGTACATATCATAACAGGGGGGTTGCACACCCATGCGCAGAGGTGTGCAGCACACGCCAGGGGTCGCCCATGCTTGTGCAGGGGCAGGGAGGTCACATGAGCAATGCATTATGGATGCAGGCATGTAAGGACGAAAAGATTAGCCACACTGACCTAGTCATAAATCAAGGACAACCTGTAATTCCAATTTAAAACCATTTCAACCAATAACTGAAACCCAAACATTACGGTAATGAGTTCTGTACGATTTCTTGAAGGACTTCCGTTTCCTACCTGAAAAAACTAGAGAAGATCCTTCAACAGAAAAAAAAGAATTTGATGCAAAAACAAGGAAGAGTAATGGACTTGAAAAGGAATCAATCTTGTGGATCATAGCCCACATCAGCAGATGTACAGAGTATAATACTGGATAATTAATTATAGAGCAGGGCTCTGCAGAGTTTTGGAATTGATTCCAAAAAATATATATTCTGGAGTGGGATGGAGGCTTTAAAATGTTGCAGGCAATAACCATGTTGGTGTCTAAATGCTATGAAGCACTTTTTGGAATTAAATCTGCACAGCCATTTTCTATATACCCACACATACGATTTCCTGCTTAGGTCTATACAACATATAGCCAATAAAACATAAACTTTCTTAAGTATTTATACCAGCAATACCTTATAAAAACACAGACATAAAAGAATGTTGTAGTAATAATATATATTAGTCTGACCTACCATAGCATACAAGCGGACAGATGGATTGATTTTGCACAACTGCCCATCTCAACAAGTGTCTCTTGGTTTAAAAAAAAATGATATATTTGTTAATGAACACTGATGTAGTCTTAAGTAGAGGTCAGATGATGATGATGATGGTGATTTATAGATTCCCCCACTCCAAAAGTCTGTACCTCAACAGCTTCACCTGCACAATCTGGGGATGAATTGTACAGCTGGGTATCACCATCATCACTTCAGCTTCAACCGCAATAATACACGGGCAAACAATAGATACAAACTCAAAGTAAACCGCTCCAAACTCGATTGCAGAAAATATGACTTCAGCAACAGAGTGGTCAATGCCTGGAACCAGGGGTGGGATTCCAATTTTTTAACAACCGGTTCTGTGGGCATGGCTTAGTTGGTGGGCGTGGCTTGGTGATCATGTTATTAGCTTGGCATGGCCAACTCAACATCACTCACATTGAGGCACACATCTCCTCGCCTGGTCTCTCATGACTGTGGGGATGCTGCAACAGTCGTAAGTGTGAAAAATGGTCATAAGTCACTTCTTTCAGTGCCATTGTAACTTTGAATGGTCAGTCCACACAAGCAAAGTCCCAGCAAAGGAGGGGGAAAAAACTCCAGAGACGTTCCTGAGACAGGAAGTCTAGTCCTGCCAAGAATGTAATAAGGGTTAACAGAGAGGGAGTTTCTGTAAGCAACACCAGAATGTTTCCTTCCTGCCTTCCTTACAGGATTAGGCCAGTAATTTATTCTAACAACCGGTTCTCCGAACTGTTTAGAATGTTAACAACCAGTTCTAGTGAATAGGTGCAAACTGGTAGAATCCCACCCCTGCCTGGAACTCACTACCTGACTCTGTTGTTACATCCTCAAACCCCCAAAACTTTAATCTTAAACTGCCTACCTACCACTCCAGTCCTAAGAGGTCTGTAAGGGGGCATGCATAAGCGCACCAGCGTCCCTACCGTCCCTGTCCTACTGTTCCCATTTATCCATTTATCCATGCTCATTTATTATGCATATACTTATACCTGTTTATACTTAGATGTTTATATGTTATGTTCATACTTATACTTGTTTTCTCATACATGCTTGACAAACTAAATAAATAAAAAATAAAAAATCATGCCAATAATATCAAACCCTGAACTGATGGGTGGCCTCATCCATCAGATTCATGTGGATGTAAATCAGGAAGAAGGAAAGCATGGAATCTTGAGACACCCCACATAGAAGAGGCCATGAGGGTAATTTCTCCCCTCTCATCAACATTGACTGGAAGTAACCATGGAGGCAGGAGAAGAGCTACTAGAGTGCCCCCACACCCAAAATCCACAGCTGGTACAGAAGACTACAGAAGAGTACAGATCAGTAGTATCGGAAGATCAAGGAGCACAAAAATGCATGCATCACTTCCATCCTGGTCCTACCAAGGTCACCAAAAAGTACCACAAACTTTGTGTCTGTGTTATACCCTCATCTGAAAGTTAACTCAAATAGGTCCAGCGAATCCATTTCCTCCAAGCTCCCTGATAGCTGCCATCCAATTACCTTCTCAACAACTTTCCCCAACAAAGGAAGATTGGAAACCGGATGTTAATCGTCCAGAATCTGCACTTTAAAAATATCATATTCAGTTGTCATAATCTCCCCAGATTCACAAGGATATTGCTCTGAACAACTGGGGCATTATAGAATACTGTGTCTAGAACTGGCAACAGGAGTTCATTGATAGAGACTCTGATATTTAGGAGCTATAAGTCATTTTAAGACTTATGACTCTGATAGAGATTCTGATATTTAGGAGTTATAAGTCATTTTAAGTAACCCACTTGAAGTTTAATTTTCTTTGGGAGATAAATGCATCCTGTAACTTTAAGCATATGTTTAATTGTCTCCTGGGTGTGATCTAAGCCAGGGGTCCCCAACCACCGGTCCGCGGACCGGGACCGGTCCGTGGAACAAGTCCTACCGGGCCGCTGGTTTGCTGAGCGCCACCATCTTTTTTGATGAAAAAGTGTTTCCAGTGAGCTTTTCGAGTAGAAAGCTCACCGGAAGCACTTTTTCATCAAAAGATGGCGGCGCCAGCGCTTCCGGTGAGCTTTTCCGGGTAGAAAGCCAGCTAATGCCGGTACCGGGCCGCGCCATAAAAAAGGTTGGGGATACCGGGCCGCGGCATAAGAAAGGTTGGGGATCACTGATCTAAGCTAGAGCTTAAGTGTTGCAGTAAAACATCCAATTGCAGTTCCAGTATAAAACTATCCCACCAACTGCATCTATGTCTCTCCAGTGGCATTAATGGCAGCCTTCCTGTGGTCATCGCCTTAGTCCTTGGGCTTAATAATGAATTTGAACTCTAGTTGTACCTAAAAGAGTTTACCCCAAGATTAGCATTAAAGAGACCTTACCAAAAACTGTATCCTACTTGTTTTCTTCACCTCACTAGCTGGAACCAACTTCTTTAAGAGGCCACAAGTGTCCATGGGACACATTTAAGCAGAGTCTAGAGACCTATCTTCCAATGTGAATTCTTGCCTAATCCCTATGATTCCTTCAAACTGGCTTTGTTTGGGGTAGGGAGTAAAGGCGCCTTCCTATTAGAAGGAGAGCGCAAACTAAGAATATGAGTCCATCTGTAGAATTACATCTGTCTAAGAAAATGTAACTGAACTTTAGTTGTTTGAAATAACATTGGGATTCCTGCAGGGATTGGAGATGAGCTGGTTTCACTGTACTTGTTGAAGTTGTTCCTCTTTGTTCCGAAGTATTAATATGAGGCAAACGTCATTGAGATATGAATCCTGAAACTTATTCCCAGAGGGTTTAATTTGCTGCCCTAACAAGAAACCAAAGCTTCAACCAAAATACGATCTTTTTTCTTCTTTTTTTTTACAAAGCTGGTAGGAAACAGAAAGAAGGCTCCAGATAAACCACATTGGACTACAATTCTCATTATTCATCTGCAATATGCTGGGAATAATAGCACTGTGAGAATGATGAAGCCTGCTTTAGGACATGGCTAAGAAGCCCTATATCATTGTCTGGATCAGACTAATAAGCCTGCTTTAAGATGTACCATATCAGGCTTCAATTTGGGGGACGAAACGATTTTTGTTTCGTATTGATTTTGCTTTTTCTGTTTTGTTTGGCCATTTTGCTAGGTCATTAGTGAAACACAAACAAAATGACTTCTCTAATGTACCAATTTCCTATTAGTAAAACCGAGTATTGGTTTGTAGACTGTTTTTAATTGTTGACTTGAGCAACACTGTTTAATGGCTTTTCGTTGCTTGATTTTATGTCAGCTGCCCCAGGAAAGATTGGTTGCTGCATTGTTGTATTTCGAAGTTTAGCCTTTCCAATTGTTTGTAGAGAAGCTTCAATTCCCAATAGTATTACAGCTAGGCCCTTGTTTTAATCTTCTTAGGTCCCTTGTGTAAGTTCTTGCAGTCCCCAGCAAGAACTGAAATGGGATAAATAATGAAAAAAAAATTTTTTTTTCACCAAGCAGTCTTGATCTGAAAAAGAACAGAACCCACCATTTCTTGGTACAGAATTAATTCTATAGCTTTGAGGTCTCAAAATTACCTCCCACGGTGCTTTCCGCACTCTGGAGTTGATACTGAACGTGGTAGCTTTACCATAGACTGAGTGCTGGGCCCTGCAGCGACCATACAAATAGGGCCCTTGCTGTGTGCCAGGAAGGCCACCACCTTCCCTCTCTCAACTGGAGAGTTGAGGAAAAAAATCTAATATTTCTAAATCCCTCTGGCCATTTTCGTTTAATCAGCTTAGCACTAATCACCTCTGAAGATGATGTTTTGTTCTTGTATGGATAAAAAATAATAATCAAGATGAGTGGGTGGTGAGCCTGCAGAAGAGCCCTTTCCATTTTACAAGGACTTCTTGAGGAATCCTGTAGCTATTAAATCGGCTCAGGTTTCATTATTATTGGACCTTTTGGATTCATAAGGACCAGCTTGTCATCACCCCACTTGGGCTAATCAACAGCTGTGGAAAAATGAGAAGGGCTCATTTGGGCTCTTCTCATTTGGGTTTGGGGAAAGTGAGAAAACAAGAATTAAGAATCCTTTTTCTCAAGGTGGCATTGGAGGCTGATAAAGGATAATTGAATGAATAGTAGAGAGATGTTGTGCTTAGCAAGTCTTTTTCTAAACCATTTTCAAAAAATGAACAGCCGTGGTGTTTGCATAAGACATTGCACTTGTGCTTTATTAATTCAAGGTTACAATTAGAATGTTATGCAAACTCGGTTCTTGCTAGTTTCTTTGTTTTGGACTAAGTACAAAGGTTTAAAGATAAATTGTGGTTTACTGAATTAAATATTATCAAACAAACTTAGCACAAAGTGTGAAGCTAGGTAATGTTTATAAATATTGGAAAGGCAGAGGGGTTGGGAGTTTTTTGTTTGTTTGTTTGCCTGTATGTTTGCCATTTTTTTCTGAAACCTGGAATTTTGGGAGCATGAGAAAGGCTGAGGTTGGGAAACCCTAATTCTTTAGAAAGTCTTATTCTTTTTTCCTTGTTGTCCAAGATTTTGCAACCTTGGCATGGCAGAATGTACTATATAGGTTGTAATCTTGGAGCCCCTTACTCTAATTAATTTAGTTTTAATTTTAATTTAAAAAGATAAAGTTAAAATTCATAACCTAGCAATTTGACTTTTTATATACAGGTTATGACCAGAATTCAGCCCAACATTTATGCTGCTAAGTGAAACATTTGTTCAGTGAGTTTGCCCCATTTTACGACTTTTCCTGCCACAGTTGTTAAATGAACCATTGCCTTTGTTAATGCAAAGTACAATTAAGTGAATTGTTGTACCAGTAGTAACATGGTTATTAAGTGAATCTGGATCCCCACTGACTTTGTCAGAAGGTCGCAAAAGCTGATCACACGACCCCAAGGACACTGCAACTGTCATAAATATGAACCACTTGCCAAGCATCTGAATTTTAATCATGTGACTATGGGGATGCTATGAAAAAGTGTCGTAAGTCACTCTTTTCAGTGCTGTTTGTAATTTTGAACAGTCACCAAATGAACTGTTGTAAGTTGGGGACTACCTGTGATGAGTTACTACTGATAGGCAAGAAAAATTGGCTCATAAAAGCCAGTTTTGTGTGTGTCATAAATCTTAGATACTGTTCTATAGTTGTTCTAACCATGACTGACCCAATTCAGTACTACGCTTCTCTTTGGCTGGCTAGCCTAGAACAGGGCTGTCAAACTCAAGGCCAGCGGGCTGGATGTGTCGTGCTCTGGCCACGCCCATGCCCAGTTTAGGGAAGGTGGGAAAAGTCATGGTACATCACATGATGATGCCGTGATGATGCGAGTTTGACACCTCTGGCTAGAACAAATGAATAGGCTCACAAACTTCTGATATATATGAATGAGCCATTACAAAATTTCCAGTGACTACTGCATATCAAATATGAGGCCTGTTGAATATTCTAATAGGGAATGAAGCCAGGAAATGAAGGCTTCTCTCAGGTCCTTCATTCTGGTGTGGGAGACATAGTTTAAATTCATTGCTGGCGGGAAAATAGTTTAATCTCATTGGATGAGCCGTCTGACAGCTTCCTTTAAAAGGGCGAGCTGTCTGACAGGCAGACAGTGGGGTTGTACTCATCTACTCAATAAATGAGCTGTTCGTACTGATCTCAGTATCCTGCCACTTCAATCTGCCCCTTATCTAACAAGGCCTATTTTGGTAAAATCTGTATTCAGATTATTGTGCCTTTCTCCTATCTGAGATATGAAATAGCCTGGACAGCTTTTCTTTACTCTTCTTCTGGTAACAAACAGATCTGACAGTTTGTTTTCCCCTGATTGTATTGCAAGCCCACATCTATTGCATGCTCTGAGCCTGCAGGAGGTCAGTCAGATGCTACCAGCCTATATTATTTATCCTTCCAGCTTCCTTTGCTTTACAGTAGGAAGTCACACGAACACCCAAGATTCCTTGGGGACTAAGCCAGGCATCTACCAGTGGGACCACTTCTTTTTTAATCCAGAATAAATAAGGCAGGCAGGCAGGCAGCTAATTCAATTATGCCGGAGTTGGTTGCTTATAGCTGTGGGCGGTTTTCTTCCTTAGGGTAATTCAATTTACAAAAGTATTGGCAAAGCAGAATTGATGTAGTGACCAGGATTCAGGGATATATATCCTATAAATAATTAGGGCTTTTGCACCCAGGTCACGCAAAATTAAAAAGGAAACTTTGTCTTCTCCATGACTCACTCCTGAAATGTCATGGCTCAATCCCACTTAGCAAACTCATTACCTGTGATCTATACTGTAGCTAACAGGTTAAAGCTGCTCTCGGTAGCCATTTGCCTAAGTAAACTTACATTTAGGAACTAGGTTTGTGCAACAGTCCAAGTCATAGCGCAATCTCCTTGCTTATAGCTAAGAACAATGTGTAAATACTGTAGTTACAAGAGAAAGAACATCTGTAGCTCAGGAGTGAACTGTGGAGTTCTTGGTGCTCTCTGAGCTTGGCTGTTTGCTTTTAAATGTTTCATTACCCGACTAGGTAACACCATCAGTTTGAGTGCATCCATGAAAACCAAGTAGCAAGCACAAGACTTGATGAAAATTCAATCTCACAACACATGGACAAATTCAACCACAGTTTCAACTGAGAAATTATTAAACCAAGCTAAATGCCAGGGAATTCCCAGAAGCTTGGCATTCGGACAAACAAATCATCAATAGCCTTATAGAGATAAACAGCATTTATATATTTAAAAACGTAGAATGGAAACAAAAATACTAGAACATATCCCATCTTGCCGTCAAGCATTCAGGTAAGCAGGATTAAGGCCAAACAATCAGGCAAAAGACAATATTCTGATCAAGGAACCACTAAGGAAGAAAGTCTACTCCTCCACCAAAACTGACAGGGCAAGCTAATATATACTCTATAAAGAGACACCAAATCCCACACTCCCCTGGACTAGTACAAATAACCAAACTTAGAGAGCATGAAGAATTCCATATATTGTAGTTTATCATTCCTGTTTTGCAGTTTACTATCCGTGAATCCAACACCTTGTGGAGTATTCAAGAAACTATGTTTAAGCAAACAATGGCAGGGTTGATTGTGCACAGCCAGAGGGACTTCTGAGGAGACATAAAAAGGATGGTAGCAGTTAAAATGACTCTTTTGCTTCATTAAGTCCAATGTCCAAAGCTTTGACCGATCAATAAAACTCTCCAAATAGAGTCTTCGAAGGATCATGTTCTTCGGTGAACCAGCTCAGTTGCACAGCCTTAGTGAATTCTGCCTTTCTTTGAAAAGAGAGTGAAGAGGCCAGTTTCATTCCTGGAGGCTGGGATCACTGAATTACTTAGTGCCTACTTAGGAGTCTAACTAAAAAGGTTTGTGCTAGTCTGTTTTGCTTAACTTGTTATTCAACAAAGGCCCAGGGCAAAGCATAAGGGTGCCAAAATGATGATACCCACCCAGTGAGATTATCATGCAAATGCTGCCTTACATGGAAACATTTCATCATTTGCTTGCCAACCCTTTTTCCAGGCCCCATCTCAGTAGCCTCCAGAGTGGGGATAGAAGAGTAGGAAATACTGCATGCCCCATAGACATGCATATGGCTCAATGCAACAAAAGAAATGGTGTAAGTTGAGGCTTACTGTCCTCCTAGAAGAGAATGAGAAGGGGATGGGGAAAACCCTGCGGTTTTTCAGGGAAGGTAAAGAATTTTTGCATCCAATGAAAGAAGCACTTGTGGAGGCCTAAGACAGGGGTCCCCAACCACCGGTCCGCGGACCGGGACCGGTCCGCGGAACAAGTCCTACCGGGCCACTGGCTTGCTGGGTGCCGCCATCTTTTTTTGATGAAAAAGTGCTTCCGGTGAGCTTTTCCGGGTAGAAAGCTCACCGGAAGCACTTTTCATCGGTGAGCTTTCCGGTAGAAAGCTCACCGAAGCCGTTTTCATCAAAAAGATGGCGGCGCTAGCGCTTCCGGTGAGCTTTTCCGGGTAGAAAGCTCACCGGAAGCACGTTTTCATCAAAAAAAGATGGTGGCGCCCAGCTGATGCCGGTACCAGGCCGCGGCGCCCAGCTGATGCCGGTACCGGGCCGCGGCGTAAAAAAGGTTGGGGATCACTGGCCTAAGAAGCTTCCCAAAAGATAGAGGCAGAGGGGACAGATAGGTTTTCATGACATTTTCATGATAGTTCTTCATGACATGACATAAAGGCTGGGGTGCCAAGGAGGATTCTTGCCTTTTGAAAAATACATCAGCATTTTGTTAGTGATGATGTATCTGGACCCCTGAATGAAGAATTCTGCCATTAAGACTCAAGAAGAGTCTTAATGAGGAGGCCACAGGTTCTGCAAAGGTGGAATTGCTTTTTTGGCCCCAAGAAGAGGAGTGATGGCGATTGGACACTCTCTATTGAGGGGGACTGAACCAGCAGTCTTTCAGTCGGCCAGTCTATCAAGAGAAGCTTGACGTGAAGATTTCCAAGACTCTTTAAACTGACAAATACTCTTGATCTCCATGGAGACAAATGACACAGTCTTGAAGATATTGTAAAGGACTATGAACATCTGTACAGGAGGTGAAGGACCCAGGGAAAGGGGGTATTTTTCATTCCTTCTTGCTGGAAGCCCGGGGTCTGAAAAGGAGAAAAGAAGACTGTGAGAACTGGCTCTACAGATGGCACTACTTAGAATGGTTTGGATTCTTTGATAATGGGTTACATTTCAGAGATTAAGGACTCTGGACCTTATGAGAACTAAGAAACAGAAGTTCAGAAGGTACCTTACCAATCTGATCCAGAGGGATTTAACTCAACCCTGAGTGGGAGGTGAGGGATCTCCCCCAAAATAGTACAATCCAAGTCCTAGGAATAGGACCTGTCCTAGAGCAGAGGTCTCCAAACTTGGCAACTTGTGAACTTCGACTCCCAGAATTCTCCAACCAGAATTCTGGGAGTTGAAGTCCACAAGTCTTCAAGTTGCTAAATTTGGGGAACCCTATCCTAGAGGGACACACAAAAGCTCTTCCCATCAAGAACATTGTCTAATCCACTCCTTTTGAGATCCATCAACTCATAATCATTCCAAAGAAGGTTGCAGTTGCTACCAATCCTTCAGACTCAGTCCTGTCATTCTCCAATTCTAAGTCTATAGTGGCAAAATAAAAAAACAGGAGACTTGGGAAAACATGTCCTTTTAATTACACTCATTAGTCAAAAAGAGGCTACTAGTCTCTTTTTTATTTTCTTCCCAGTCCAATTAATGTTCTCATCATGCCATTTCTTTTTGCTGTTTCTGCTAGAAGCGTGAATGTTTCCTTTTTCCATGCAAGACAAAAATGATTAGTTTATGCATATGAAGAATTAATTCAATAAATGAAACGTTTTATAGGAATTTCATTTTATTCAGTGATTGAACACAACTTTTAAGTACAGGGAAAGGAAGAGGAAATGGACAGAGAGAAGAAAAGGAACAATAGCCCCATTTAGGTACCAGAGAACAAATTAAAGGCAAACAACCTTCTCAAATATGGGCCAGTCTTAATCTTCAGGCTTGTTGTTATAATGATTTATGGTATTCCAATATCTCAGGGGCTGCCACACAAAAGAGAGGGTCAATTTATACTCCAAACTGAAGGCAGAACAAGAAGTAATGAATGGAAACTAATCAAGGAGAGAATCAACCAAGAACTAAGGAGAAACTTTCTGACAGAACAATGATAAGTTGTGGGTGCTCCAACATTGGGAGTTTTTAAAAAGAAATTGACCAACCATATGGCTGAAATGGTTGAGCAGGGGATTGGACTAGAAGACTTCCAGGGTCCCTTCTAATTCTATTATTCTGTTCTGTACCTTCTGGCCAATTCATTATCCTCAGCTTTGGAGATAAGTGAGTCCACCCACTCGTTATTTGGCAGAGAGAACCCTGCTTTACTATTCACCCATTTTTCCACCCTTCTTCAAATGCTGTCAATGGTCTTAACTAATGAGCTCTCAACAGTTTATGAAAAAAAATGTATTTGACTCATTTGAAATTGGAATTTAAACCATTTATTTATAAGCACAGCTGCAAGGGGATTTACATCCAGAATTCAATCTCTTAACTCTCTCAAAAATATGTTTTACCATCTCAGCTTATATTGAACAAATTTATCCTCGGGAATGAGAAAATCAGAAAGCCAAGCCGTTTAACTTTCCCCAACTTTCTGTTTAAAAGACAAATGTAAGAAAATGGATAGTAATTTCTTAACGCTGTGGATGAATGCTATCATCCTGAATGAAAAAAGGAATCCAATGTTAGTACAGTTGCTGTGTGTTGAACATTCTTTGATTCCTAATGATGTAAATACTATTTTAATCAAAAACCATTGTTGGAAGAAATAATCCTTCTGGGTTCGGTTCCAGGTGGGGAAAAAGACATTGGAATCATGGAAGTTGCTTGGAAAGAAAATGTATTGATGAACAGGATCACATGCGTTGGAGCTCTTGGGCAAAGTAAAGAGGAGAGATGCTGAGAATCCCTGGGTTTTATACCCTCTCTGGCTTTGAACTTCCTGGGGCACAGGAAGAATATCCTGATTGGTTGCCCTCAGAGGTCATAGCTAGCTTTGTAGGTTGTCTGTGTGCTAAGTTTGGTTGAAACTTGGTGGGTGGTGCAATGAAGGGCAATGAAATGGCTCTGCCTGAAGGAGGTAGTTCTTTGTTATGTAGAATAGACTGGCCCAGGCCTTAATGGCCCATTAACAAAAGAAGGGGCTGAGTTTTTGCCTCTCTGAGTTTCTACTTCTCTTTTAGGGGAAATATTCTGTCTTGTTGATATTTCCTAGAATGTTTCATTTTTCTAGGAGAGGGGTGGGTACTAACTTTCCTCACCATTAAACACTGAGATTTCAGAAAATTGGAGCCATGTTCCAACTTGCACCTGACTATGGGGAAAGGTTAACAGATAATCAGAGTCGGAAGGGACCTTGTAGGTCATCTAGTCCAACCCCCTGCCCAAGCAGGAGACCCTACACCATTTCTGACAGATGGGAGTCCAGTCTCCTCTTGAAAGTCTCAACTGATGGCGCTTCCACAACTTCCGAGGGCAAAGCTGTTCCATTGGTTGATTGTTCTCACTATCAGAAAGTTTCTCCTTATTTCCAGGTTAAATCTCTCCTTGTTCAGTTTCTATCCATTATTCCTGTTATATATTTGAATATTTGAACTATACAATTTGATTGGCCCGTCAGATGGCGGGAAATTCGAAGAGCTGTCACTGGCCGCGAGCCGCGAGCAGCTGCTATAAAAGAGGTTGTTACAGAGAGACTAATAAAAAGAGCTGAAGTCTAACTGGTCTCGAGTCGTCTTTCCCACAACTTAACAATTCCTTGTCTGGCCTTCGGGTGCTTTAGAACAGCGGTCGCCAATGGGCCCTGAGAAAATTTTGGTAGGCTGCGGAGAAATCTCACCCCCAGAGTACTCTCCCAAAGCAATTAATCCAGGCTGCGCAGAAACACAAGGCTGCGCCGCCTACATGGCCGACGGGAATCCTCCCCGCCCACTCACTCCTTACCTGGCAAACTTGCCTGCTAAATTGCTATTTTTCCTTTTTCCGACCATCATCTGTTCTGCTGTGCCGGGAGATTTAGATTAGCTAGGAAGCAGGAAATGGTTGGATTTCTTGCTTTCTAGCTAGTCTTTAGATCTTCAGCTCTGCTTTTAAGCACAGCCGAACCTCCCTTAGGACTGAAGGTTCTATTATTCAGTGCAGACTCACAGCAAGCAAATTTTATGTGACAATCTCAGGTAGCCAATGCCAGATAGATAGATCACTGAATGATTCTATGAGCAACTCAATCTGCCTGCCTGCTTTGCCTGATTTTGGGTAAAAGTTGCTCTTTTTTAAATAAATATTCAATATGTACAAATATGGTGTGTTGTGAGTTAATTTTGTGAGTTTGCTTGCTAGCAAATTTTATGTGACAAACTGAGCTAGCCAGTGGCAGATAGATAGATCTCTGAATGAATCTGTGGTTCTGTGAGCAACTCAATCTGACTTCCTGCTTTGCCTGATTTTGGGTAAAAGTTGCTCTTTTTTTTAAATAAAAAATTCAATATTTATATAAATATTGATAATATTTACATATAAGTCATGCCCAGCCAGTCACATGACCACCAAGCCACGCTCACAAATTAGGCCATGCCCACAGAACCGGTTAGTGGTCCCTGGGATTTAAAATTATGAGTTTGGTGGTCCCTTAGGTCCAAAAGGTTGGCGACCCCTGATTTAGAAAATAGCTTTAGAAAATAAGATGTTCCTGCCATTTCTTTTTTCTGCTGTTTCCCTTTCATGTTGCCTTCGTCTCATCCCAAGTCTGTGAGGCAGGCTTAAATCATTATTATGTTAGCCATACGTGTGTTAAGCAGTGTTTTTCTCCTTATTCTGAGACCCTCCGAGCTCAGCCTCAAGATCTGTAAGGTTGGTTAGGCTTTGTCAGACACTGACTTGGACAGAAGTCAGGGAAGAGAAGCAAGAACAGCATCAGCAAATGGGGATAGCCAAGATCCTGCCAGTCAAGTATTTTGCTAACTAAGTGGAGTGAAGAAATTAAAACTTTCCAGCTCAACAGTGGGGAAAATCAAGTTCGCATTGCAATAAATAAATAAAAACACCTCCTTGTTTAGAATTTTGGTATGATGAACTGCCTCCACCTTGTGGAGCTAGTGGTGTGCTGCAACAAATAAAGTCCAGATTTCTCTTAGAAACCAAACACATTCACAATGGCGTTTGCTTTCACAGGTATGAGATTTCTTGATTCAGTGCAACTCTCCTAATTCTGTCTTAATGAAGATCTATTTCTGGCGTCTCCAATTAAATGAGGAGAGGGTAAAAAATGGTTCTATAAGAAGGACAGCTGTCTATCAAAGTCTGTATGATAAGTTAGATAAATATTATGGCCTCTGTTTCTATTAATGTCATTCTCATTTAGTATCTCTTTCTTTTTGTTCCCCCACCTTTATATACACAAGGCAAATCTCCAAATAGAGGATATAGCCTCTGATATTTTTAATGAACATTTCAGAACCCAGGAATACAAATTCCTGAGGACTAGCACCCCTCAAACTAGCAAAAATATAAAAAAAACAGCCTAAGCATGGAAATTTCAAAAGCAGCAGGATTTGTGAATGAAAGCCATCCACTTTATCTACAAAAGATTCATTTCTTCCATCTATTACAGGGCCCCCAAACTTGGCAACTTTAAGACTTGTGGGCTTCAATTCCCAGAATTCTCCAGCCAGCATAGCTGATATAGCATAGCTGGCTGTAGAATTCTGGGAGTTGAAGTCCACAAGTCTTAAAGTTGCCAAGTTTGGGGACCTCTGATCTACTAGATACCTTTAAGCTGTCAGAAAAAGCATCTTTTTAGGTACAGGAGAAAGTACAGATCGCTTTGCCTCAGGAAGTAAGGAAAGTTTTCACAGGCAAAGCAAAGGCTCTGCAAAGATTGTTTGTTAAATGTGAAGTGTTTTCAACTTAGGTTCCTTTATTTTTTAAAAAATGAAAATGCTAATCAAGTATCAAGACCAGGATCAGAAAAAGTTTCCAGCCTTCCTCCCAAATGTGAGGCTTTGTACACCAGAGTCATTTGTTTTTCCTTCTGCTTTATAACCTTATATAGTCACTTGGCAGGAGGTGGGATACACACATCTAACCCAATTCCTTTGGAGGAAATCTTGACATTCCTTTTCAGCCCACTGCATAGCTGTATTTGGTTGCCCCCCCCCCCCCATTTTCAGAGCTCCCCATTTATCAGGTAAAGGTTGTGGCCCAGCATCTCTGCAGAGGATGCACGGGAAGCCAAGAAACCTAGCAAGAATCCAGGAGCAAGTGGGGATTTACTGTCAAGGAATCCCATTTCTTTTGCTTCTGAGCCTGGATCTCTGCCAGCTGCCTCTGGTGAAGGGCAATACATGATCAGCCAGTCAAGAAGGAATTATGTTTATGGGCCTCTGAGTTTCAGATCAGTAGTGGGATTCAGAATATTTTACTACTGGTTCTGTGCGCGTGGCTTGGTGGGCGTGGCTTGGTGGGCGTGGCAGGGGAAGCATACTGTCAAATCCCCATTCCCTCCCCACCCCACTAACCTGCTTTCCAGCTCCGTTCTCATGTGCAGGACAAGCAAAGAAGACCCAGCCAATCAGCTGGGACTCGGGAGGCAGAGAATAGATGGGGGCGGAGCCAGTCAGAGGTGGCATTTGCCGGTTCTCCGAACTACTCAAAATTTCCACTAGCGGTTCTCCAGAACTGGTCAGAACCTGGTGAATACCACCTCTGTTTCAGCCTCATCTTGATTCAGAGCCTAGCAAGTCCCTTCCTCGTTTGTTGCTTCACATTCTTGGAACTCCTTTGCAAAACGTCAAGCCAAAAGGCCTTGTCCAAAGGGCTTCCAACTTCACACTCAATGCGACGTGTCAACATCCAGGATTCCAGCCAAAGAGTTTTTCTTGAAGAATTCCTGGGTAGAACTGGATTTGAAGACCCAACGGACACAGTCTGTCGCTTTATAAAATAGCTCAATATTCTCCTCAGCTTTTAAGGGCCCATTGGTCAGATATGCCCTGGGCAATCTCCTCACGTGACCCTCCTGAGGCATGAATGAAGAAGACCTTCCCCCAAGCCCTACCTCCTGAGAGATTTAACAGTGTGAGAAGACCTACTTGCTTAATCCATCATAGGGTTCTGCCTCTCTCCTTCACAAGCAGACTCATGTCTCTCTTTTAATTTGTAACCAGAACAATCTAGCCACGGTGGGGTTCGTCCACCAGGTCATTGTTTTCTCTGTGTTCATAGGAATAAGGTGGGTTTGAAGAAGAAGGAAGAGACTGGTCTATTTTTGGTGGCAGAGGTGCCTTCAAGTTATCCTAGACTTATGACTACCTGGACAATTCCCTGCAGGGTTTTGGGGTTTGTTTGGGGTTTTTTGTGACATTTTTTTCAGAAATCTTTTTCAGAAATTTTTTCAGAAATTTTTTTCAGAGTCATCTTGTTGATGACTCAAGCTCTGTAAAGGACCTTGGAATACTCACCTCTAATGATCTAAGTGCTAGAGCCCACTGCAACTACATAGCCAAAAGGCATTAAGAGTTGTTAACCTAATCCTACGTAGCTTTTTCTCTGGTAATATCACACTACTAACCAGAGCATACAAAACATTTGCTAGACCAATACTCGAATACAGTTCATCAGTCTGGAACCCACACTACGTATCTGATATTAGCACAATTGAGAAAGTCCAGAAATATTTCACAAGAAGAGTTCTCCACTCCTCTACTCGTTGTAGAATACCTTATGCCACCAGACTTGAAATTCTAGAACTTGAAAACCTTGAATTACGCCGTCTTCGGTCTGACTTAAGCATGGTATATAAAATCATACATTGCAATGTCCTACCTGTCAATGAATACTTCAGCTTCAACCATAACAACACAAGAGCACACAATAGATACAAACTCAAAGTAAACCGCACCAAACTTGATTGCAGGAAATACGACTTCAGCAATAGAGTGGTCAATGTCTGGAATACTCTACCCGACTCTGTAGTTTCTTCCCCAAACCCCAAAAACTTTAACCTTAGACTGTCTACTATTGACCTCACCCCTTTCCTAAGAGGTCTGTAGGGGCGTGCATAAAGCGCACCAACGTGCCTACCGTCCCTGTCCTATTGTTTCTCTTATTCTTTTATTTTTCTTATATGTACCCATTTCATGTATTCACAACTATGTATACATTTATACTTATTATCTTGTAAACAATTGGCAAATCAAATAAATAAATAAATAAAATAAATAAAAATGGCTTTCAGAATCAAGAAGTGTCATTTTCAGCCTTTCTTCCTGGGACTGAGAGAGGTTGACTAGCCCAAGGTCATCCAGCTGAATTTATTCCTAAGGCAGGACAAAAACTCACAGCCTCCTGGTGCCTTTTAACCACCACATCAAACTGGCTCTCATTCTTGCTCTTTTGTGGAAAAGTCCAACTAGGGAAGGATTCCGTCTAGATCAGGGCTGTCCAACCTTGGCCCCTTGAAGCTTGGTGGACTTCAACTCCCAGAATTCCCCAGCCAGCTGGCTGGGGAATTCTGGGAGTTGAAGTCCGCCAGGCTTCAAGGGGCCAAGGTTGGACAGCCCTGGTCTAGATGATGCTACCACCTGCGCCGCTGGGTGATGCCCCAGGAGGCCACCCATCCCTCCAACTGGAAATGAATCCGCAGCTGTTCTCGTCTACTTTTAGTTCAGTGGCACATCACATGTTTTGCAGGCAGTCCGTCCCAGCTTCGGTCTCTCAACGGAAAGGATCGCTGTCTGACCAACAGTCTGGCAAGCTGTTTGCCTGTCAGAAGAGTTCGTTCTGGGAAAGATGGGAAGCGCCATATGCTAATAGCCTAGATCAAGTTACATGCGCGCCCTCCCACCCACGCACCTTCCTGCCACACGAACTGTGCCAAAGTTAGTGAATTGGAAGAGATTCCCCAAGGGCGCTCGGCTGTCCCATCTTCATCGCTGTTAGCTCGGGGGTGTTGTTGTTGTTTTTTGCATTGCCGCCGTTCTTGTATCAGCCGGCTATTTGCAAGCAGCCTGGAGCAGCAGCAAAAGGTCAGAGCAAATGTTTACATTTGCCAGACGGGTTTGGAAGACCGAGGGCGGGGGTGGGGGTGGGGTGGGGGGGGAGGTGTGTTGGCAAAGGTGATCAGCTGTCAGTGAAATTGGACTCACTGGAGGCCAGAGGGCGGGCTAGCAGAGGTGATCAACTATCAGTGTAATTGGACTCACCACATCATTGCAAGGGCTGCGAGGCAGGTTTGGACATCATTGCAAGGACTGCGAGGCAGGTTTAGGTTTCAGGCCTACTGTGGCCTGCCGGAATTGTGGCTTTTGCGAGGGTTTACTGTGGCCATTTCCAACGGCTTGTGCTACTCTGGGAGGGAGCTGTGTAGACGCAAAGCCTTTTTGCGTTTGAGCTGGTGGGAAGGACTCTGCTGTCTTGTTAGAGACTGACCCCCCTTGGCAGATCCCAGCTGTCTACCCAGGATAGCCTAAGCCTTTAAGGGAGGAAGCTAGAGGGAGCTTCAGGTGAGTTATGGGACAGGCCTCTTGCCCCTTGTCCCTGGCTTACCCTTGCTGGAGACAGTGATGAGAGAAACTTGGCCCCGCTGTCAGCTGGATCCAGGCCAAGCCATTTGTTTAGCTTCCCGGCTGGGGGTGAGGCGACAGCAGAAAGTTCCCTAGAGCAGGGCGGATGGGATGGTGCCTGTGTGTGTCTTGCTTTGAGCTTGAATAATGGCTGGGGGTCCCTTCAAGGAGCCACAAAATCAGAGGATGGCGAAGCTCCTTCGGGGCCGGAATATCTAACGTTGTGGAGGCTGCCGCGTCTCTGCACCCAGAGTGCCAACACATCAGGACGAGAGACTCGGAGGAACTGGAGGGAGGAGAGCTGGCTTCTTGCAAAGAAGATGGACCCTAGCCAGGCTCCCTTCTGTGGCAGAGACAGTGTCCTTTCGGGCCCCTGTTTTCGCATGGCTTTGGGCATTTCTGGCTCCAGGGTCTAATTTAGCCTTTCGGCCATCGGCTACCATCCTTGGCTTCGTGCGGAGCTTTGGGGGCGGTGGCAGTGGTGGTGGCAACTGCCTGAGTTCTCTGCCACTGTGGAACAGCAGCTGTGATGTAAGTGGGAATGATTTCCCCCTGCTCCAAGCTCCACAACTCCCCGGGAGTTTCCCCATCCTCCAAGACCGGCAGCTCACCTGTCCTCTCCAAGAAAATGAGCATGATCCCCAATCTTCGTCTCCAGAGGAGGTTTACTGTGGCCCACCCACTTTGGTAAGAGGATTTTGCGGGGGGGGGGAGGACTTCTCTGGGGCCGTTGTATGCGCTCCTCATTCAGAGGTTCATAATGATGAGCTTGAAGAAGGACAAACTAACATTCTAACCCAATATTCAACTTTTTCTAGCAGTAGATAGTTAAACCTTTCTAGTAGCAATCCTCCCCTTTGTTTCCCAGTACTCACAGATTCTCCACAAAGAATTTCCACTTAGCAGTTAAACCTGTTCTTCATGGATATGTTTCGCTCTCTTTTAAACTAATCTCAAATAGCCTGTTGGGAGGAAAGGTTGCAGGTTGGCTCTCCGCTGGATGAGAACAGGCCATCCTGTGTTGTCTTAAAAGGGGGGGAAAAAGGTGTCCTTCTGTTTAAAATTCCATTTACCCATTTTCTGGACAAGTAAAGTTTATTCACGCTTAAAGTTTGTTAGACGCCTCTGCTGGTCCATAGGAGAAAATCAGTTGCAGGATAAGTAGGTACCTTGGATCAGATCATCTTTTATGTTCTTTTATTATTAAATGGAACCTCCCACTGCAAAGTCTCTCTATCTGGGAACATACAGTGGGGAAGAGCAGCTGTCTCCTTCCCTGCTTCTTCTGAGCTTCCTGCAGGCATTTTCTCTTTTAAGGCTTTTAGAAATTATGGGGGGTGGGGAGCTGCCCTCCAAACAAACAATAAATCAGCATTTAAATAAGGAAATAAATCTGTTAAGTCTCTAATTGGGTAAAAAGGGATGTTTCAGATGTATTACAGTACTTTTTAGAATTTTTATGATTCTTGGCAACATAGATTTGTGTTTTCCCCTCCCTTCTGCACTCTGTTTTAACTTTGGGAGGGAGAGAGGGATTGTCTCCCAAAGGGGAGAGAGATAACCTCAGTCCATTGTGAGATTCCGACATCTTACACAAACCACACACTCACATCTTGTCCTCTGCCAAGTCCCTTCCAGCCGCATCAACAGCTATTTATAGGAGAGTTCCAGATTCCGAAAGTATCTTCCCCAATGGGGTCAGGAACAATTAAAGCAAACAAAGTGGGGTGGAATTCAAAACAAAAGTCGGGAGGGGATGGTTTGCCAAATGCTTTCCCCCCTCCTCGGGTGAGTGAGTGAGTGGGATGGAGGTTAGATTGAGCTGCTCTTGTTGCGCTCATGAGGAAAGAGGAGAGGGGGGGGGAAAGTCCTCCTCCGTTCACATACATACCTCCACACATCTGCTGCTGTTGTTCTGGGCCCTCGGGTTTTTGGCTTCACCAAAGCATCACGTGATATTTTGCGCATTCCTGGATACACAGTTTTAGAACCAGAGTATTTGGAAGGTGCCATTGAGGCCCGAAGGTCCAATTCCCTATATGGTGAGAAGATCCAGATTAAAGCATCCCCATTCAAGGGATCTTCCCAACCTGAATAGCTTTAGTGAATTTGGGGGGGAGGCAGGCTGCTGTTTCCACACTCCAGTTGTTTCTCTTCTGTGTTAGGAATGTTTTTCTTAACATTCAGCAGCCATTACAGGTAGTCCTCAACTTATAGCTGTTCACTGAGTGACCATTCAAAGTTAACAATAGCACACTGGAAAAAGTGACTTACAATTCATACGTATGACCGTTGCAGCATCCTCGGGGCCACACAATCAACATCCAGACGCTTGGCAACCGTTGTGTATTTGTGACTGTTGCAGGGTCCCAGGGTCATGTTGTGACCTTCCCAGCCAGTTTCCAACCAGCGGAGTCAATGAGGGAAGCCAGATTTGCTTAACAGGGAAGTGACTAGTCATTCGCCTTAACAACTACAGCAACAACAACAAAAATGATCATAAAATTGAGTGCAACCCACTTAACAACTGACTGAATTAGCATCCAAAATTCTGGTCCTAAATTCTGGTCGTAAGTTGAGGACTACCTGCATTCCACATCATTCTTTGTGGGGAAGAGAGAGATTTCTTAGCCTTTTTCTGCAGGTATTTTCAATGCGTCACTAATCGAGGCTAACTGTTCCCAGTTCTTCAGTCTCTTCTTGCAGCGCTTAAGGTAGGAACTGAATCAATGAAGAATTTAGTGGAACTTTTTACTTCCCTTGATTTGAACATGTTTCTTTAAGTGGAAACGGCAGCGAGAGAAGCGGAAGGAAAGGACGTGCTAACATTTTCCTCATAGACTAGGCAGGCTTAGACCTGGATTTGTCAAAGCTGGAGATATCTTGGGTCCTTTCATCCAAACTTGCTGAACTTGATGATTGGGGAATTGGAGGCTAAAACATGTAAAGAACGGTTGCTGGAATTGGGTATGTCTAGTCTGATGAAAAGAAGGAATAGGGGAGACATGATAGCAGTGTTTTGATTTCTCAGGGGCTGCCACAAAGAATGAGGGAGTCAAGCTATTCTCCAAAGCACCTGAGGGCAGGACAAGAAGCAATGGGTGGAAACTAATCAAGGAGAGAAGCAACCGAGAACTAAGGAGGAATTTCCTGACAGTTAGAACAATTAATCAGTGGAACAATTTGCCTCCAGAAGTTGTGAATGCTCCAACACTGGAAGTTTTTAAAAAAATGTTAGATAACCATTTGTCTGAAATGGTGTAGGGTTTCCTGGCTAAGCAGGGGGTTGGACTAGAAGACCTCCAAGGTCCCTTCCAACTCTGTTATTCTATATTCTAAACTCCAGGCAGTGCCTAAAGAAAGAAGCTGTAAGGGCTGTGTTCACAGAAAAGCCTTAATCAGTTCCGTTAAGAACTGACCCTGCATGTTCCCAATACAATTAACTTAGTTAGGATGGCATTGCCTTGTTTACCTTTTCATTTGAAGGCAGCTGATTTGGTTATTTTAGGGGTTGGGTGAACCTAGAAAACAAGATGGCTAAGGGTGTAGGGCAGGGGTCTCCAATCTTAGCCACTTTAAGACTTGACTTGTGGACTTCAACTCCCAGCAAAGCTGGCTGAGAAATTCTGGGAGTTGAAGTCCACAAGTCTTAAAGTAGCCAAGTTTTGAGACCCCTGGTGTAGGGTGTATAAAGGCCTTGCAGCTTAGCTTGATAACCTGGTTTACACCACAGGGAGCAGCAGCTGGATCCCTGTAACATGCCAAGTCACAGACAACCAAGAGAAAAAAAAGTTGTGTGTCAGACAGATGACAAGGTGACCTTGCTCGCTCTTCCTGAAACGTGCCTTCCACCAGCGACTTCAAAAACAGCCATCTTGCCTTTGTTCAATCCGTGACTTTCTTGGCTTGTGAAGTAATGTTTGGTTTGTTTGAGCTTGATTTTGGCATCAGGCCCACGCCTGAACTGCTGTTTTCCTACCAATTTTCAGAAACATGGTTTTGTGTCCCTCTGTTTGAATGGAAACTGCATGACCAGAGGAAATCTACCTCCAGGGATAAGCACTGGGCAGGGCTGATTCTTTCCAGCCCTGCTTGTGATTTCCTGCCATTTGTGGGCTGCTCCGCAAATCATCCGATTTGCAGACGTCACTAAGCTGGTTGGAACAGCCACCACCCTAGATCAAGGGGGGATGTCAAACTCGCGGCATCACATTGTAGTCGCGTGACGTATCGCGGCTTTCCCCTCCTTCTCTAAACCAGGGGTAGGCGTGGCCAGGTCGTGAGGCATCCGGCCCATGGGCCACAAGTTTGACACCCCTGCCCTAGATGATAGCTTAAGATCCAGATGGATCTTGGCAGACTTGAACACTGGGCCCTATCTAACAAAATGAAATTCAACGTAGACAAAAGTAAAGTCTCACACTTAGGCATTAAAAAAGTGAAAGTGCACATATAGATTAAGTGAAACCTGGCTTAACAGCAGTAACTGTGAGAGGGATCTTGGAATCCTAGTGGACAATCAATTAAATATGAGCCAGTAGTGTGCGGTGGCAGCCAAAAAAGCCAATGGAATCCTAAATTGCATTAACAGAGGGATTGAATCAAAATCACGTGAGATGCTAGGCTATAAAGCCTTAGTAAGACCACACTTGGAATACTGCATCCAGTTTTGGTCATGACACTATAAAAGAGATGTTGAGACTCTAGAAAGAGTGCAAAGAAGAGCAACCAGGATGATTAGGGGACTGGAAACTAAGGCATATGAAGAACATTTACAGGAACTGGGCTTGGCTAGTCTAGTGAAGAGAAGAATCAGGGGAGACATGATAGCAGTCTTCCAGTATCTGGGGGGCTGTCACAGAGAGGAGGGGGAACAACCTATTTTCCAAAGCACCTGAAGGCCAGACAATAAACAATGATGGAAATTGATCAAGGAGAGAAGCAACCTAGGATTAAGGAGAAACTTCCCAACAGTGAGAACAATCAACCAGTGGAACCGCTTGCATTCAGAAGTTGTGGGAGCTTCATCACTGGAGGCTTTCAAGAAGAGACTGGACAGCCACTTGTCAGAAATGGTATAGGGTCTCCAGCTTAAGCAGGGGGTTGGACTAGATGACCTACAAGTTCCCTTGTAATGAGTTAGACCAACTATGGAGTTAGTAAATGGACTTTCCAAAACTCTTGTGCTAGTGAAATGAAACCTCCCTGTACTGAAAATGTCTACCTCTGCCTGCCTTCATCGAACAAACTTTAATTATCAGGCAGCAAAGGGCTATTTATTTTAATTTTGCTTTTTTTTCACAATAGAAAGAAGCATATTTATGGTTTTTTTTTCAGTCTCAGATGCTCACATGGCCTTAAGTTTTAGGTGGTTTGAAATGGAGATGGAGAAATTGTTGCTCTGTCTTAAACAGCATAAGGTATTTCTCACAAGTTACGTGCAATTATAATTATTAAGAAATAATAAGTGCTTATTACAGGTAATACTCGACTTACAATCATTTGTTTGGTGATCATTCAAAGCTACAACACCGAAAAAAAGTGATTCATGGTCGTTTTCACACTTATGACCATTGCAGCGTCCCCTCCGTCAGATGATCAAAATTCAAATGCTTAGCAATCGGTCCATATTTATGACGGTTGCAGTGTCTTGGTGTTCTGCAATCACCTTTTCTGATCTTCTGATAAGCAAAGTCAATGGGAAAACCAGATTTACCTAACAAACATGTTACTAACTTAAGACTGAACTGATTCTGTGCTGTCCCAGCCAGTCTGTGGGAGTTGGCTAGTTACTTAGGAATTATGAGCTGTCCCCTTAAAGGAATGCATCATGGGAAATGTAGTTAAAGGTACCCTAGGAAATGTAGTTCATGTCACGTGGCTACATCTGCAATCCTGATTGGTCACTAAATTGACCCTCGAGGGGTTGAGGGAGGTTCCCTCCATTCTTGCCTGCACTCATGGACTGATAACAGTTTTCTTTCTATCGCTGCATGATGGGTTAGGAAAGAACCATTTTTAACTTTTCTGTCCTATCTCATGCACAGAGGTGGATTTCTGTGCATGAGGTAGGACAGAAAAGATTTCACTTAACAACTCTGGCAGGAAAGGTTGTAAAATGGGGCAAAATTCACCTTAAACAAGAATGGTCTGGCTTAGCAACATAAATTGTGGTTGTAAATTGAGGGCTACCTCTATTCTCTGCCCCCTGCTTGTGAGCTTCCCAGGAGGCATCTGGTTGAGCATAGTATGAGACAGGATATTACCAGGATTAGCAACAAGATCCTGGATTAGATTTGACCCTATAGCCCTACCCTGATTAACAGCAGTCAAGTTAAAAGCACACCACCACGCGATACCACGTTTCTGAGACCCAGATCTCTCTCTCTTTTTTTTCCCTACTCTTTACTTTTCCATTGAGCTGAGTCTCAACAAGACTTCAGATTTCTGCAAACATCTGAAGCAGCTGCACACCTGAGCATGAGCAGAGTGCCTTTCCTTGAGGCCAGCTGATCCCCCTGTGCCATTGGGAGAGCGAAGGAAGGGCAGGGAAGAGCAAAGACTTTCCTGCTCAGGGCAGTCAAGGCCCCTACATAGCCACATCATCTGGACTCGGTTCATTCAGGAACCGGGGTCTGACATTTCAGCGTGGCGAGAGCGACGCAGGAAGCTCCCATCGCTTGGTTAGTCACCAGGATGAATTGTTCATCCAGAAGATTTTGATCCACAATGAAGGCTTTGTCCATGTTGTGCCACTGGGAGAAATGAACCAGAAACAAAACAACAACCAGTTTTAAATGGAGTGATTATTTTTATTTCTTCTTCTTTTTCTTTTTTCCTCCTTTAGTTTTTTGTTTTTTTTGTGTGTTACATTCATTCAAAAAAACAACAACAACCCTCCACCGTCTTTTGGAAACTAGCTTCTGTCAGAGCAGATAGAAAGAAGGCCCTCTAAACGCCCCCCCCCCCTTATTTGGGGGTGTGGGGGTGACAGTCTGAAGCATATCCTGGCATTTCCAGAGTGTTTCCCCAAACCCCAAACCCCAGACCCGTCCTGCCCAAAGGCCCTTCATGATCCAGTTTGAGGCTTGTACTCCAGAAACAATTGACTGATTATCTCACCCTGCTGGGCCTCGGCACTGACGTGAGCTGGAGCAAGCTGTTGAAAGGGTACCCATTGTTCCATACTCAACTGCATTTCATAGGAATGGGAGGCTGTCGGTGGTTATGGGGGGTTGATATGGGGACCTGGATGTACTGTACAGAATCCCTTGGGCTTTAGGCACATCTGTGGCTTGCAAAGAGGATGTGGTCACATCCTCCAGAGGCCCTTCTTTTTTGGGAACATCCCTGGTAGGATTAAGTTCAAATGATATCTCCTCCTTTTAAGGGTCTTTCACCCCGTCCATCTTCCTCCCTTCCTCAGTCCCGTTTTGGTTTTTAAGCCAACTGCACTGGTCACTCAGAGCTGTACAGTGTAACCGAATGAAAATGGCCTTGCAAGTATAGGGCAAAGGGAGAAACTGTTCATAGTTTGCTGGACTATTAACTTCAGATCCGCCTTGCTAGCAGTGAGAAAGATGGAGGATCTAGGTGTGTAACCATCTGGGAGATGGACCCTCCCTCTCATGTACTGGCCAGTGTGTTTGGGGCTATTTTAGTTGATCTAAATAGACTTCTTAGGGACACAGTGGCTCAGTGACTAAGACGCTGAGCTTGGCAGTTTGGCTAGCGCCGCATAACGGAGTGAGCTTCCGTGACTTGTCCCAGCTTCTGCCACAACCTAGCAGTTCGAAAGCATGTAAAAATGCAAGTAGGAAAATAGGGACCACTTTGGTGTGAAGTTAACAGCCTTCCACGCGCCTTTGGCATTTAGTCATGCCGGCCACATGAACACGGAGACGTCTTCGGACAGCGCTGGCTCTTTGGCTTTGTAACGGAGCGACGCCCCCTAGAGCTGGAAACGACTAGCATGTATGTGCAAGGGGAACGTTTACCTTTAACCTAAGTAGACTTCAGTGTGGTCAGTTGCTTTTAGCTCTTCTGAACCCAAATGGAGACAGGTTAATAAATTATCCAATTCTCATTTAATGAGAATGTTTGGGTGGGCTAATCTTTATAGGGAAGAAGAGTGAGTAGTCCCAGGGGGAGAGAGGCTGGCAATTGTGTCTTGTGCAATTCTACTACTTTTAGCTATTTATGTTCCACAAAGCTTTCTGAAAAGAGCAGATAAAAGATGTTAAAAGGTTAAGGAACACTGGGAGAAGACAGCCAATTCTCTTCGTTGCTTTAAGGGTAGATACAGGGCAGCTGCAGAATCTAGTAGAAAAGAAGGGGAGCGAAAAGACAAGATGAGTAAGAAAGGGGTGACTTTGTTAAGTTCTGCTTGTTTCTGAATTTTTCATTCTCTTTTCAATGTTGGGCTTGAATTATGTTAGAAGGCAGCTTTCCTTAACCATAAACCATGCAAATATCTGGGACTGAACTACTTAAGATCCTTAGTTGTGGTGTTATTTTTTTTTTTTTTTTATTTGTTTGTCTGTTTCGGGGGGCGAAGGGCAAAAAAAAAGAAGCGGCAGGGGGGCGGGGCCCCCTCAGCCCTTAAAAGGGCCCCTTTAGGCGCGGAGCGCAGGAAAGTGGGGTGGGGAACGCGGGTGGTGACTTGCCCGTTGCTGAAGTCATATTCCCAAAAAAAAGTTGCAGTACCGTTTCTATCTATTGGTGCTCTTGTGTTGTTGGTTGCAGTTCACAGGGAAAGGTTTCCATGCTTAAATCAGACAAGCGCACAGGCGTTCACGCGGGGCAAGGCACGGGGGAGCCTTCCTGGAAAATCTGGCTTCTACGCAGGGGTCCAGCGAGCTCTGGCTCAAGTTTGTATGCTCAGTAGAGGGAATCAGAGGCGAGGTTAGGTAACAACTCTTAAGCCTTTTCGAGCAGTGGGCTAGCACGACATTAGAAATGAGCACCCCTCCCCCTAAGCTTGGATGTTGCCGTTGTAGTCCAGTACTTTTGAAAGGTGCAACTTTGGAGAAAGATGCTGCTAGTGAGAGAAGTTAGGAATTGCAGTCCAACCCATCTGGAGGTCTGTTAAAGAGGAATACCGAGTTCCTGAACTGAATTTTTAATCAATAGAACTTTTTGGAAATGACAAAAATGGGAAGTAGTTTGATTTGTTGTTGCTAAAGATGTCAGCTAGCAAGGTTTTTTCCCGTTTTAGACGTGAGAAAAACTATGTGTGTATGCCTGTGTGCCAGTGCCCGTGATGCCAATATAGAAATATATCAGTGTTTCTTAACTTTTGCAACTTCGTTATGGGTAGATTTCAACTCCCAGAATTCTGACTGGGGAATTCTGGGAGTTGAAGTCCACATCTTAAAGTTGCAAAGTTTGAGAAACTCCGTTCTGTGCAGTATTTAGAGCAGTGTGTCTTTGAATACCAGTTGCTGAGAGAAACTACCTGGAAAAGTTGTTCCCTCTATGACCAGCCAAGGCACTTCCTGAAGCTGCTTGGTTGATCCTCAGGATAAATAGTGCACTGGATTAAACAGTCCTCAGCCTGATCCAGCAAATTCTTGTTTTCCTAGAAAAGATTCAAATCAGCTAATAACTAGAAGTAATACCTTCAAAATAATCGGCAATGATTGCTAAGACTAGAACTTCCCTATTCAGAAGCAGCCTACCTCTGTGTATCAACTTTTGGACAACAAGCAAGGAGGTTGTTTAACTTAGCCCTGCTTGAATATGTCTAATCGGGGAAGAGAAAGTGGGTAAATTATATTAACAGATTTAACAGATTAACAGAGTTGGAAGGGACCTTGTAGGTCATCTAGTCCAGTGGTCGCCAACCAGTGGGCCAGGGACCACTGGTGGTCCGTGAGAAAATTTTGGTGGTCCACAGAGAAATGTCACCCCCAAAGCACCCCCCAAAGCAATTAATCCAGACTGTGCGGGAACACAAGGCTGCTTTTGGCTGCAGCATAGAAAGCAGCAAAAGTCTTTCTTTCTTTCCCCCAAACTCTGCCAGAAATGAGTCTTTGGGACACTGTAAGGCATCCTGCTCCAAGAGGCTGTGCCGGCACAATAAGTCTCACAAAGACTCATTTCTGGCTGAGTTTGGGGGAGAAAAAGAAAGACTTCTGCTGCTTCTGCTGCTTTCCTTGCATAAAGCCAAAAGTCTCTCTCTCTCTTTCCCCCTAAGAATGGAGCTGGAGGCGGTATCTTGCAATCCCAAATAAAGAATGATCGATCGGTAGGAAAACGGGGTGGGGAATTTTCCTGCAGCCTTTTTGGGGGATTTTCCTAGGGTCTCTGCTGCTTTCTGCAGAGACCCTGGGAAAACATCAGCAAGCCCCCATAAGTCAAAATTCATATTAGTGGTCCGCAGGATTTAAAATAATGAGTTTGGTGGTCCCTGAGATCCAAAAGGTTGGCGACCCCTGATCTAGTCCAACCCCCCCCCACCCCAGCAGGAGATCCTACACCAGGTGTCCACAAACTTGGCAACTTTAAGATTTGTGGACTTGTCTACAAGTCTTAAAGTTGCCAAGTTTGGAGACCTCTGCCCTACGCCATTTCTGACAAATGGCGGTCCAAACTCTTCTTGAAAGTCTATTTCTGATCGAGCACAGCTTTTATATATATATTTTAAATAAATGGTACTTATTATTGTTAAGGTCTCATGCTGTCCTGTCAGGGATTGGTCCTGAGGAATGTTGTGAGGTAAGCAAAGATGCCTCAGGAACTCTCTCTGAACTTTCACCTCATGGCATCTTGATGGCCTCCTGCTCCTTCCCTACTTAATTGGCTAAAGTTATTCAGCACACCCAAAACATTTTCTGGAGTTTTCCAGAACTCATTGAACTTACACTCCTCGTGATCCTTCCAAGAAGCCTACGAAACAGACCAGTTGATGGTTGTTTTTATTGCAAAGGTGAGGCGGATGAATTAGCTGCTTGTGCTCCACCTGATCTGAGTTCATGGCAGGAGTGAGCTGCAGACAAGAGGTGAGGTGTAAACATCTCGATTTTCAGCTCAGTCCAATGCTAAGCTCTGTCCCATCCTTTGAGTCATTAGGCAGTTTAGAGTTTCAAGAGAATGAATTCATTCCAGGGCCGGATGGGATGACCTCCAAATGTCCTCAGTGAGAAGTTTCCTCAGATTCATGATGTCTATAACACCTGTGGTTCTTGGCACACCGCCGTTCCCCACTGCCTTCTTTTTCTGACTCCCTGGTGGGGCACACACTTTTTTCTCACGGCATCATGGAAACAGGACAAGAGCCAAGATGCTTAAGTCATTCTGGCCAGTCGAGACAGTTACGTTGGACAGAATCAAAGACTTAAAACTGTTTAGGGGTGGGGGAGCAAGATTGGAGGGGAAGCTAAAATGTGTGTAAAAATTAGAGGGAAAACATGTGCCTGTTACACAAAAAGTAGGGGGAAAGAAGCATTTCTCTCTCAGTAATGCTAGCTAGCGCTGCAAGTTGTTTAGTGAAAGCCTTTGCCAAATGATGTAGAGAACTCATTGCCACAAAACACAGTGATAATGTCAGAGCTTCAGCCAAGTCCTGGTAATAAATAACTGAATAACAGAGCTGGAAGGGACCTTGGAGGTCTTCTAGTCCAACCCCCTGCTATGCAGGAAACTCTAGAGAAAGCGTTGTCCAATCTCTTCTTAAAAGCCTCCAGTATTGGAATACCCAAAACTTCTGGTAGCAAATCTCAAGCAACTAGACTTTCTGATTTTTCTTGGAAGGCATTTTGGTTCTCATCCTCCAATCTTCCAAGAAAAACCAGAAAGTCCAGTTGCCTCTTGAAAATGCGCCTTTGGGGTAACCATGACCTGGATGACTGGGGATCTCCATAGACATTCTGGTGGCAAGCCATTCCACTGATTAATTGTTGTTCTAGTTGTTTAGCTTTCAGGAAATTTCTTCTTAGCTCTAGGTTAATTCTCTCCTTGATTAGTTTCCATCTGTTGCTTCTTTTTTTTCACAAACAAGCTACTCTTTCTCACAAAAATATCTAAGTATAAACCCATATACTTTCCTCTCTCTTCTAGAAGAGATGACATAAGGAGGAGGAGATCAGTGGAGGGGAAGAATAACAGAAAATAAAAGCAGGAGAGCTCCCAAGTTTATAAGAGTTACCACGAATGAGTTGGGTGTCCATACAGATTTTCTTAATAAAACAAAATGCATTCCAACCTTACAAAAAGAGTTGAATTCATCAAGCAAACAAAGTTCTTATCTCTCCCCACTCACTCACACAAAAGAGGTAACCTTCAGGCTAATCTTTTAAGGTTGCCTATGCTTTTCAGCATGCTTATGCTGAATATACCATCATTTGCACCATATTTTTGTTTTCAACCACTTGCTTAGTTCTTAGTAGGGGAATATAAGAAGACCTCCTCAATTCTGTTAATTACTTGGGGGAAAACACTAGAAGGTAAAAGTTTCCCTGGAGTTTCTTGACTACAAGACCCCTGCCTTTTTCTGAGTTTTTTTTCTTTCTAAAGTTCCAGTCTAGCCTATACCCTGGGATTTCTTGTTGGTCTTCCTCCAAAATACCACCCATCCATCTTACTTTGCTTTTTGACGATTAGCCAAGATCAACTAAGTGTTGGCACTTTCTGTGATATTTTTATTTTATTCTTTTATTCCACCTTTATTATTTTTATAAACAACTCAAGGCAGTATGCATACCTAATATGCCTCCTTCCTCCTTCCATCCTGTCAGGTGGTTTGGGCTGAGAGAGTGACTGGTCTAAAGTCACCTAACTGGCTTTTATGGCTAAGGCAGGAATAGACCTTGCAGTCTTCTGCTTTCTAGCTTGGCTGTCTTAACCACGAGACCAAATGTGTAAAGATGTGTAAAATGACTTTCCATCCATCTTTTATTTCTGGCAACTGTTTTCAGAAGTGTCCAGAAAGTGGTCAGGATCCTCACACTGCCTATATTCCGGACCTCTGCATCTTTCCATTGGAGTTGCTAGCAGCATTGGTTTGACTGTGACAGGAGGCAGTCAGTCATAAGGCTGGAAGGGACGCCTTCTAGTCCAACCCTTTGCCCAAGGAGGAATCCTCATACCATCTCGGACAGATGGTTGTCCAATCTTTTTCTGAAAACCTCCAACAACGGAGCACTCACAATTCCCAGAGGCACATTGTTCCGTTGTTTAATAGTCAACCATAACAACACAAGAGCACACAATAGATACAAACTCAACGTTAACCGCACCAAACTTGATTGCAGGAAATACGACTTCAGCAATAGAGTGGTCAATGTCTGGAATACTCTACCCGACTCTGTAGTTTCTTCCCCAAACCCCAAAAACTTTAACCTTAGACTGTCTACTATTGACCTCACCCCTTTCCTAAGAGGCCTGTAGGGGCGTGCATAAGCGCACCAACGTGCCTACCGTCCCTGTCCTATTGTTTCTCTTATTCTTCTTTTATTTTTCTTATATGTACCCATTTCATGTATTCACAACTATGTATACACTTATACTTATTATCTTGTAAACAATTGGCAAATCAAATAAATAAAAATAAATCAAATAAATAAATAGTTCTTACTATCAGGAAAGTCCATTTCCGTATTAGATCTCCCTCCATCCTTCTTCAACTCCTCCAAATTTAAGTAATGAACACGCTCCTTGTGGTCACCCCCATTTTTTTAGAAACCTACTCCTTCTGGAATTCCAGCTCCATTTTTTTTTTTAAAATCACTCCAGGTAGCTACTTTGCAATGTTCTTCATTTCAAAGGATTCAGTGATTCCTCATGGAGAGACCGGCCTCTGCTTCAACTCAGAATTGATTAGACGAAGAGGTCTTCCAACATGAGCGTGGAAGAAAGCCCTGTCCCTTAACTTTAACTTAGCTTACCTGTCAAACCCACAAATAAAACTAAAAAAAAAAAAATTACTTCTGTGTGTTTTATCCCCCAATTTAAAAAAATGTAGAGAAAGAAGTGACAGGGAAAAAGAGACAGAAAAATGTTGTTTATGACCCAGGCATAAACACAATGTCCTTTAAAAACGGAAAGGTTAATTTTTAGCAATTTCTCCATGCATCTCATACCTCTGTGTTATGGCAAAGTAAACTTATACAGGTAATCCTCGACTTACAAACAGTTCTTTTAATGACTGTTCAAAGTTACAATGGCCCTGAAAAATGTGACTTATGACCATTTTTCATAGTAACAAACCTTTGCAGCATCTCCACAATCATGTGGATCAAAATTCAGATGTTTGGCAAATGGTTCATACTTACGACATTTGTGGTTGTTCTGGGAACAACCCAGAACAGAACAGTTTTGCGAGCTTCTGACAAGCAAAGTCAATGGGGAAGCCAGATTCCCTTAACAACCAGGTTGCTAACTTATCAACTGCAGTGATTCACTTAACAACAGTGGCAAAAAAGTTGTAAAATGGGGCAAAACTCACTTAACAAATGTCTCACTTATGCCAGAAATTTTGGGCTCAATTTTAGTTGTAAGTCGAGGAATACCTGTAGGATGCATTACTAGTCTCAAAACTACTATCCTAGAAGCCCTCTTCATCTATACACCCCAGTTCTGCCTCTTGCTTTGGTGATAATTAGTGCTAGCATTACCTGAAGTATCTTCCAGAGCAGCTCCTCACTTTTTATTTATTTTATTTTTATTTATTTGATTTGATTTGTCAATTGCTTACAAGATAATAGGTGTAAGTATAAAACATAGCTATGAATACACATGGATACATATAAGAAAAATAAAAAATAAAAGAAACAATAGGACAGGGACGGTAGGCACGTTGGTGCACTTACGCACTCCCCTTACAGACCTCTTAGGAAAGGGGTGAGGTCAATAGTAGAAAGTCTAAGGTTAAAGTTTTTGGGGTTTGGGGAAGAAACCACAGAGTCAGCTAGAGTATTTCAGACATTGACCACTCTGTTGCTGAAGTTGTATTTTCTGCATTCAAGTTTGGTGCGGTTAACCATGAGTTTGTATCTGTTGTGTGCTCTTGTATTGTTATGGTTGAAGCTGAAGTATTCATTGACAGGTAGGACATTGCAATGTATGATTTTATATACTATACTTAGATCGGACCGAAGGCGGCATAGTTCTAGGTTTTCTAGGCCTAGAATTTCAAGTCTGGTGGCATAAGGTATTCTGCAACGAGTAGAGGAGTGGAGAACTCTTCTTGTGAAATATTTCTGGACTTTCTCAACTGTGCTAATATCAGATACGTAATGTGGGTTCCAGACTGATGAGCTGTATTCAAGTATTGGTCTAGCAAATGTTTTATATGCTCTAGTTAGTAGTGTGATATTACCAAAGAAAAAGCTACGTAGGATTAGGTTAACAACTCTTAATGCCTTTTTGGCTATGTAGTTACAGTGGGCTCTAGCACTTAGATCATTAGAAATGAGTACTCCAAGGTCCTTGACAGAGTTTGGATCATCAACAAGGTCTTGATTATTCAGCTTGTATTTTATTTTCTGATTTTTTTTGCCAATATGTAATATGTTTTCATTCTCCCCCTAATGTTGGAGTGCATGAGAACAAAGATGAGTCTTACAACCTCGGTTGCTTTATTGGCAAATAAAAAGGAAAACAAAATAAAGTCAATAGCACCACATTCTGGTCTTCTAGTGTCGTGGCTAGAAAAATCGATCTTTTTTCTGTCTCTCCTTCAGAAGATAGACCAATCTCACAAGAGAGAAATAAAATAAAATTGTATTAAAAAGAAAAGCAAATGTAAAAATCCCCTTTTAGCTTTATATGTATGCAAAAATATTCAGTAGCAAAAGATATGAAAATATACAGCTGTTCAAACCTCAGCAACTGTAAAGAATAAGCCCTCTAAAAGAAAACTAAGAAGGAAAATACAAGGCTTTAGGCAGAATGTAAAATTGATCTGCTCCTAATTTAGAGATAGCTGCACTATAAAGCAATTGCAAATTGCATAAAACAAGCAAATTACTGGTTTTACACAAAGAACATCAATACAAGAGACAAAATATTATACTTTAATACTATTAAACAAGGTAACAAAAATTAAAATTAATGCACAATTCCAACTACACTTGTTATCTATTTCTTAGGATCATCTAATACTTGAGGCTAGAGTCCACTGCTTGGACCTTTTCCAGATTTTTGGGAGTTTTCCTTTTAACAGTTGCTCAGGAAGATGCTACTCCCCCTGCACATGTGCCCACGCCCCCAGGTATGCATCCGCACCTCCCACACATGTGCACGCCCTCACCCTCATGCGCCCCACCCCCACGTATGCGTGGCAGAGACCCAAAGGCCAGCTGACCAGCGGGAGGTGTGTGTGCATGCGCAGTGGAACTGAGCTGGGGCGACAGCGCGCGTGCCCATAGAGAGGGCTCTGCGTGCCACCTGTGGCATGTGTGCCATAGGTTCGCCACCACTGGTTTAGTACATACAACCATATACATATGCGCCATGGTGGTGCAGTGGTTAGAATGCAGTACTGCAGGCTACCTGGAATTTGGCAGTTTGAATCTCACTGGGCTCAAGGTTGACTCAGCCTTCCATCCTTCCAAGGTTGGTAAAACCCAGATTGTTGGGGAAAATATGCTGACTCTGTAAGCTGCTTAGTGGTAAAGTGGTATATAAGTCTAAGTGCTATTCATATGTATGCTCGTTTGCAGTTACGGAAGCTTTATTTATTTATTAACTTTATATGCAGTCCCCCTCACTATTGAGGTGACTAGTAGTCATTCACTATTGGGCAGCTAGTACTCCTTTTTCAGATTAGTCTGAAATTTTATGGATAGTCCCCAATTTACAATTGTAATTGAGCTCCAAATTATGGTTATAAATGCCAGTCGTTAATGAGGTCCTCACATGACCTCATTATTGATTTTAAAACCTTTTTTGCAGCAGTCATTAAGTGAATGCAGTGGATGTAGAGTGAACACCACAATCATTAAGCAAAGTCTGTGACTGTTAAATGATCCCATGGTCTGCAATGCATAGTTTTTGACGGAAGCTGGAGTAAGTATCAGTTTCTGGCAAAAAAAAATTGGGGTCACTTGACTATGGGATGCTGCAAACAGCCATAAATATTTAAAATGAAAATATCTACAGACCCCTCACATCCCGGACATAAAGTGCTTCAACTCCTTCCCTCAAAACAACGCTATAGAGTACTGCACACCAGAACAACTAGACACAAGGACAGTTTTTCCCCAAAAGGCATCACCCTGCTAAACAAATAATTCCCTCAACACTGTCCAACTATTTACAAAGTCTGCACTACTATTACTATTAATCTTCTCATCACTCCTTATCATCCATCCCCTCCCACTTGTGACTGTATGACTGTAACTTTGTCGCTTATATCCTTACGATTTATATTGACTGTTTCCTAGTATGATTTGATTGCTTCTTGTACCCTATGACTATCATTAAGTGTTGTACCTGATGATTCGTGACTCCTGACCAATGTATCTTTTCTTTTATGTACACTGAGAGCATTTGCACCAAGACAAATTCCTTTTGTGTCCAATCACACTTGGCCAATAAACCTATTCTATTCTATTCTATTCTATTCTATTCTATTCTATTCTATTCTATTCTATTCTATTCTATTCTATAAATGCAGGCTATTTTGCCAAATGCCCAAAATGACCTTGGGAGAGGTAAGTGGCCTTTGGAACTTCAAATCCAAAGAAAGGTGGTCTGTTGTAACTTTGAATAATTGAGCAGTTGGTGACGAGTACCTGTAATTTCATTGGAGGCTTAGTCTATAGTATGAGTCATGATTGCCATCTTCTTTAAAAACAAAAAGTTCCTCCCGGCAGCAAAAGACACAGCAAAGCAACTGGAGCAATTGTTTTACATTTTGGGGTTCCCTTTTTGTCTTTCTACAGCTTTGATGTCGAGAATGGCTTCTCTTCAGGACGAAGTCCCCTCGGTTCCCAGACCAATCTGGGTCTGGGACTTGTTTTACAAGGCACAACGCCCCACAGCCAACGTCGGGAGTCTTTCCTCTACCGATCAGACAGCGACTATGACCTCTCCCCGAAAGCCATGTCCCGCAATTCCTCCATCAGCAGTGACATGTAAGCAGAGATAACCCCGATACATTTTTCCGTCTTTTGCTAGCAGAAAGTGAGCCTCATCAAATCACACAAAGCCCATTTCTTCGACATCCTCCGTTATGTAGAATTTCTCGATGCCTGTAAAACCAGAGCCACACTAATCAGCGTGTCTCCAAGGGACAACACTATGACTTGGGGTGTTTGCAGTCCAGCTGCTGTAAGTCTAGTGGTCAGTCTGGCTGGGATTAAAGAAAGAGCACAGAAGAGTTCTGTTTCTTTAGCATTCTGGTATTTGCAACTAGAATAACCTTCCTCAGCTTCCCATTCTTCTACGTTTGGGAACAATCCCTTGTCAAGTTCAGTGGATTTCATGCAAGGCAGTGGGACAGAGTCTTATGAAATGATACAGGGCGGGTTCTGATCCAGGTTCTGATTTCACCTGGGATATGTTGAAAGATCTGCCATAATATGGAAAGGAAATTCCAAGGCCATCTATACGTACCAGGGCAGTTACTCTAGGTTAGCTGAGGACAGGGATGTAATCTGGATAGGGCACTTCATGCTGGGTTCAGAAATTGAATCCACTTTTTGGACTTTGTAGCCATTAACATCCTTCTCTTCTCCCCCTTGCAGGCATGGAGAAGACTTGATAGTTACTCCTTTTGCACAGGTAGGTATTCTCTTTAAGGGCTGAAAGTTGTCCACCCGTGTCAATCTTGGCATGCTCTGCCCCTGTGCCCAGTTAAGAACATGTTCAGAATCGTAATGATAATGTTGGCTTTCTCCAACCTAATATGTTAACACCCCCCCAAAAAGTCACTATTGTTGTGAATTGTAGCCTTATTTCTCTGGAAAGCATCAGAATGGGAGGACGGGTTGTCCCTCATGGACCCTTCCTCACTTTTTTATTATATTTTTGAACTCTTTCTAAAAGCTATTGAACTTGTTGACCATAGTCACGTAACAGAGCTAGATATTTGGGGAATTAATGCTGCATAATTGTTTTTTTATCTGTTTTTTTTTAATCTTCCTTATCCTCCCCCCAAATTTACATGTGTAAAAATAATGAATTTCTCTGCTTCCACCATGCTATGCGTAGCTTTTCGCTTGGAGAGGGTTGTAAAGCACTATGAAGCGGTATATAAGTCTAAGCGCTATTGCTATTTTCAGGCGTCCACTCTGCGTCCCATGGATTTTTATCAACCTTCTTGCTGCCCTTAATGTACATACCTCACATACAGGTAGTTCTCGACTGACAACCCTTTGTTTAATGACTGTTAAACAGCATTGAGAAAAGTGACTTATGACCAGCCCTCACACTTATCACCCTCACAGCATCCCAATCACAATCATGTGATCAAAATTCAGGCTATTTGACAACTGGCATGTATTTACAACGGTTTGCAGTCTCCTGAGGTCACTTCCAACAAGCAAAGTCAATGGTGGAAGCTGGATTCACTTCATGACCGTACGATTCAACTGCAGTGATTTAATAACTTGCAAAAAAAAAAAAAAAAAGGCTGGTAAAATCAGGCACGACTCACTTAACAGCCTATTTGCTTAGCAATGGAAATTCAGGTCCCTGTTTGTAATTCAAGGATTACCTTGTTATATGGACTGGCATTCCCATACCCCTTTTTGGGGGATATCTCACTGTTCTGTAACAGAGTTCTGCAGGAGGAAAACATTTTGTCTCTTAAAAGAAAGGAAGTACATGGAAGAGTGAATTCACCACCTGGAGTGAGCAAGCAATTTTTCCCTCCTGGGATCCAGAGTTTTGGTACCATCTGGGAAGGAAGGTTAAAAACAGCCTCACCCTCTCCTTAATCAGAGAAGCAAGAGAAAAACTTCGATTTCTGGTAGTTGCAAGACCATTGAGAGGCAGAGTTGAGAGCCGGGGAGGAAAAGAGATTGACTAAAGACCGCAAACCCACACCTGCAAACATCACAGTATTCTCTAAAGCAGGGGTCTCCAACCTTGGCAACTTTAAGCCTGGCGGACTCCCAGAATTCCCCAGCCAGCTTAAAGTTGCCAAGGTTGGAGACCCCTGCTCTAAAGGAGGAAGGGAGTTTTCAAAATTTGTATGAAGGGAGGCCTCCTAAGTGATTACATCCTTTCGGGCTTGGATTATATAACCTGGTCAGTTAAAGACCAAGAGCATAAAATATGTGAGACCAATTCCATAGTCGCCTCTTAAAACCCTGTGGTGGGATCGACCCTGAGGCCACCACCTCGTAGTCATAGGAGGCCAAACTTATTATGAGGTGCAGCGAATCCTCAATTTCAGGTGGCACAGGAGACAACTCCAATATTTAATCAAGTGGAAGGGCTGCCTCTTATCAGAGGCATCTTGGGTAAAAAGAGTAGGAATGTCCAAGCCGATCGCCTTGTAGCAAGATTCCATGCAGAAAATCCAACCAAGCCAGGGGTGGTGATTCGTGAACATAAGTTCTAGACCTGCAATAAATTTGTTTTCTTTTTCTGCTGTAAAGGTAACCTTCAAAAAGTTAGGGCAGCTGAATGTCAACTAAAAATACTTCTCTGGTCTTTTTAGTTGTCAGCAAAAAGGGAGTGGGGGAAAGCAGTGCATTCCTTAAAGCAGTGATCCCCAACCTTTTTACGCTGCGGCCCGGTACCGGCATCAGCTGGGCGCCGTGGCCCGGTACCGGCATCAGCTGGGCGCCACCATCTTTTTTATGAAACGTGCTTCCGATGAGCTTTCTACCGGAAAAGCTCACCGGAAGTGCTGGCGCCGCCATCTTTTTTATGAAGCGTGCTTCCGGTGAGCTTTCTGCCGGAAAAGCTCACCGGAAGCACTTTTTCATCAAAAAGATGGCGGTGCCCAGCAAGCCAGCAGCCCGGTAGGACTTGTTCCGGACCAGTACCGGTCTGCGGACCGGTGGTTGGGGACCCCTGCCTTAAAGGCTTCAGATAATGGCTTTGGCAACTGGCGGGCAAAATTATGACTGGAGAGCATGATTGATGACGCTTGGCTATGGATGTGTCTCATTGGAGAATATACATCCAGGGGGTGGGGGGAAGACCAGGGTCAAGGGTGAGATGAATGATGTGTCAAAGTCGGCTGCAACCGACTTTGTCAACTCCTAATAAATCAATCTTTTTTACTCAGAGATGCGGCTAGAGACTTATGATTTGAATGGGGGGTGCATGTTGGAGTCCTGACAGCCATATATGGTTGATTCTGAGGGATGCTCTTCTTCCCCCACTTGCAGGTCTTGGCCAGCCTGAGGACAGTTCGTAGCAACTTTGCTGTCTTGACCCACCTCCGGGAACATGTCTGCAACAAGTGAGTGACGGGTTCGAGGGGGGGTGGGTGGGTGGGTGGGAAGGAAGGAAGGAATCATGTGGGGACTGGGCAATTAAAAGGGTGGTGAAACTGTGCCCCACTTTGGCATTCAATCAACCTGCAGAAACCCTTTTTATGATCCTGTAGCTTTTTCTGCATGATGGTTTGGCAAAGCAAAAGCGCATATAGAAGGAAGGCACCGTCTCTGGGGTCTCGTCTTTTTGTCCTCCCTATCGGGTACAAAGATACCTCAAGCACCGTTTGTAAGGACCGTGTTCTCATGACACTCCGTCTGCTGCAGAAATAGAAGCTGTTACAGTGAAATTTTCTCCGTTCTCCTGATATATAACCTGATGGTACGTACCAGAGGTGGTATTCAGCAGGTTCTGACCAGTTCTGGAGAACCGATAGCAGAAATTTCAAATAGTTTGGAGAACCGGCACCTCTGACTGGCTCCGCCCCCCATCCTGAGTCCCAGCTGATCGGCTGGGTCTTTTTTTGTTGCCCTGCACAGGAGAACGGAGCTGGAAAGCAGGTTAGTGGGGTGGAGAGGAAATGGGATTTTGCAGTAACCTTCTCCTGCCACGCCCACCAAGCCACGCCTTGCCCACTATGCCATGCCCACAGAACTGGTAGTAAGAAATTTTGAATGCCACCACTGGTACGTACCATTAGTCTATCTTGAGGATGTTATTGGCGATCGTGCGGTCCAGAACTTGGGTTTGCTGAACTTCTGTTGCCTGCTTAAGACTATTGCAGCACAGAGACATACCCATTGTGTCCCTGGGCCCTGCTCTCTGGGGCCGTTTTGGCTTTCATTGCAAGAATTTGGGCACTTGGCTTTCATGGAGGCATCAAGCTGTGGTGGCACAGTGGTCAGAAGGCTACTTCTGGTGGCTGCCAGCTGCCAGCAGTTAAGGCAATTCAAGTCTCAACAAGCTCAAGATTGACTCAGCCTTTCATCCTTCCAAGTTGGGTAAAGTGAGGACCCAGATTGTTGGGGGCAATCTGTTGACTCTATCAACCACTTAGAGAGGGCTCTAAAGCACTGTGAAGTGGTATATACATCTAAGTGCTGTTGTTACCCACATAACCCTCAACTGTTTCATTTTATGAATATGGGTCTTCCAGTTTTCTGGAAAACTGGCAACCTGACTTTTGGCAGACTTGTCAACAACTAATAGAATTGTATGTACGAAAGAGCGGTCTGTATTAACAAGGGAAGACACATCTCATTGACCATACTCCCAAATAAACATATTACAGGATGTTTTTTTTTTTGCTAGTCCTAACAAGTACAGGTTTTGCATGGTCATTATTCTCCTAGTGTTATCTTTTTTTGTGTGGGGGGTACCCCAATTTTAACTACTCTAATGCATTCTTGTGTGTCCTGTGGGGGCTACCAGTTGCAGCCTCCATCTTTAATAGATTCCTGGGCTGTGAAAAAAAAATGAAAGAGCAAGTTCCCTTTTTCCCACAGAAATATTGATTTTCCAGAAGACTCTTCCCATGTTTAAAAAAAAAGGAACACCACCAACAGAGGCGGAGATGTTGGAGGGAGCAGGATGATGCAGAATAGAGCTCCACTGATGTAGCTGTGAGCTCTTCCCAACTGACAGGCTGTGTTGTTTTCCTTCCCTCCCCCTCACCAGAAAAAAATATGACTCTTGACATGAACTCCATCTCCAGAAGACTGATATTCCCATGTCAAGAGAACAAACTAAGAAAAAAAAATATATCCAGTCCGAGGGGCCCATGAGAGTAGCAGTGTGATAGGGAAAGAAGTGAGCTTTTTTCTGCTCCTTTCTACGACCACCAATCTGTCAGCTGGACTTGCTGATCTCCAAAGACCAACAATCAATGTTCTCTTAGGCTATAAGTGGCTAAACCCTCCATTCCAGGCACAAATTGGAGTGCCTCATCTTTGTGCCATCGGGCCACATCTAATGGAGAGCGATTCGTGATTGTTTTTCCCATCGGTAGGAGACACATGATGGGAGAGGAAAGGGAGCCGGGGAATTAAATCTGCACCGGAGCATCCCTTCCCAGCCGGGTTTCTGAGGCACAGTGAAGCTTACCTGTTGGCCTACTTTTCTTCTGATTCGGAGGAATGCTGATTTAATACAGCTAGGAACATCCACAGTGCCACAGGGTGCTGGGTTGTGCAGCTCCAAACAGAGGGAACATAACAAGAAACAGAGACAAAGGTGGGAAGTACATTTCTAGGGTGAGGATGAAATTCAACCACCTCGGCCCACCTCAGGAGAGGTGGTAGGGACGATTTGAATCGGTAAAAAATCGCCCCTGGTTGCGATTACTATTATACCAAGCATACCAAGCCACGCCCACAGAGCCGGTAGGGAAAATTTTTGAATTTCACCAGCAACTGTGTCCCAGGCGGAGGTCAAAACAGGTAAGATGGCAGATGCAAGGTCACAATGCAACAAGGCCCACATGCCTACAGGAAGGGTTCAGAAAAGCAAAGTGGGTCACTACAACCATGAGACTGGAGGGGCAAAGGGATGCAGCTTGCATTCATGACGACAAGATGCCCGTCTCTGCCATCTTGCCTGTTTCGACCAGAGGGAAGGAAAACTTCACGACGTGAGAGCTACTTTTGTCCCAGTTTTCTGAAAGAGAGAGAAGTAGGGAAGACATTTCACAATTCTGCTCCCATCTAAAATTGTACTTCTTTGAAGTACAACCTCTTGGCATATTGGCAGAGCTAATTTTCAAGTAAATTTGCTTAGGAATGCAACCTTCTTTAAATTAGAGCTTAATGGTTCAATTATAATTTGTATGCCGGTAACCATACTGTAATCCTACATGTGGGGGTGGGGGAAGATGCACTCTTGAGTAAGTAGCTTGTTGGGGGGACTTTTCCCCTCTCTCCACCACCAGCCACAGAGGCCTGCAGGGTTTCAGGGAAGCTTAACTTTATGCTATATTTTGCAGGCGAACATCTGGTCCCATCAATCCCCACTCTACCTCTAAGGTCAATCTATCAGGTAAACCCTCTCAGCTGTCTCTGTGTTGTTTTTCTTCCCCCCCCCCTTTTTTTTCAAAGTATTCTCCTTGAAGTGCATAAGCGCACCAACGTGCCTACCGTCCCTGTCCTATTGTTTCTCTTATTCTTTTATTTTTCTTATATGTACCCATTTCATGTATTCACAACTATGTATACACTTATACTTATTATCTTGTAAACAATTGGCAAATCAAATAAATAATAAAATAAAATAAAATAAATAAATAAAATAAAGTAAAATGGCCTCACCTTGTGAGGTGGCCCATATTACAAACTGGGAAGCTCATAAGCTTGTAAAAGGAAATCAGCTGACTTGGATCCAACTAGGTCTGCCTCATTCAGCGCCTGGCTTTCAAGAGAGGCCAATCAGATGCTTCCACAAAGTCTTCCAGAGAGACGCATAGGCAGATGGCCTTCCATGGTTGTTCCCAGTCACTGACACTCAGAGCTAGGCTGCCTCTGACTATAGAAGTCTCAGCCTTCTTCAATCATGGCTTAACAGCTATTAATAGATCTTCCCTGCTGAATTGGTCAAAATGGGCAAAGAGTTTCATAAGCTAAGCCCTGCGCACAAAAAAGCTTTTTTTTAAAAAAAATAAAAAAATAGGTTAGCTGGTTAAATTGGAGATGCTGCAGACTCCTTTTTTTTGTGAGGCGCGAGGAAAAAACAGCCCTGTGTCTATATGTTCCTGCAGGATTTTACTTCTCTCACCCCTCACTTTAGTTGCTTCACCTGACCCCCCTCACCTCTGTGCTTTACCTTTTCCCATGTCTGAATATTGCGAAAGGATGATTTGCCCTTTTCCAAGTGAATTTGTGCCACAGAAGTTCAGGACTAAACATTCGGGGAGGCTCCTCGTGGCTTGTGTCTGTGCAGTGTCAGCAGGCAACTGTATTAAAGCCGTGGAAAAGAAAAGAAAAGGGGAAAAAAAAAAAGGTTTCTTCTTCCTAAAGAGAAAAGTGGAGGGGGGGGTGGTGGAGAGAGATGATTGGTGATACCAGCTCCTTTTCATGCATTGTGCATGAGAGTAGTATTGAGGCCCGCCTGCTGCAGGTGATTCTAACGGGAGCCTCCCAGGGCCTGCCTTGCCCCCCCCCCCACACACCACCCCTGTGGGCTACTTGCCCGCCCACCCCTACCCGCCACACACCCCCTCAGCCTCTGCAGTCTGTGTTTACTCTGGGCTGCCCTCTCCCTGCCCCTCCTTCTCTGGCTCTGTTTCATGCTACCTCTGCGGCGGGTGGAACGTCTCCAATTGACGTCAGTTGTTCCATTATTCAAAAACGCTCTCTTTCAGCTGGTCTCTGCGGCCCCACAAGAGACAGGCCCTTCTGATGGGCAGCCCTTCCTTCCCTGCCTCGGGGCAACCTGAACTACCTCTCCCTCTCTCTCTCCTGCATTCTGCTAAACCTTTGGCCGACCCCTGACATCGGGCAAAGGGGTTCCAGAAGCATATATCAACCTCCCTGGGCTTGTCTGACAGAAGGCAGGGGATGCCATAGAGGCACATGCTGCAGTAAATTGAGGGGGGGGGATATTTGATGGCTCCCAGTGAGATAGGGTTAATGTGAGGGGGAGGCAACTTATATATCAATGCTATGGCCAAGCACTCTTTAGCAGGATTCCTAGGCTGTGGCATTCAAAAGTCCTAGAATGAAAAGGAGGAAAGCCTCTTTTACTTCCTTATCCCTTTCTCGTCTTTGCTTCCTTATCTTGCCCCTTTGGACAATGTCAGGGCAGCCTAAAGCCAGGATTTTGTACCAAAATTCAGTGTTTGGTTGATCATGATATACTGAATAAGTATAACTCCTTGCTTCACACATAATGCTAAGCCACTATGAATGAGCTTGTACGTTGAAGCAAAAACAAACTAAATTTAGCCTTCTATGAGGCATGAGCCCAGAAAAGGTTGAAATGTAGATTATAAGCTCCTTGAGAGCAAAGACCTATCCCATCTTATTTCTCTAGCCCTGTTTTTCTCAGCCTCAGCAACTTTAAGATGTATGGACTTCCATCTCCCACAATTCCCCAGCCAAAGTTGCTGAGGTTCACAAACTTTGCTCCAGCCATTTAAAATATATGCAAACTACATTTCCAGCAGGCATTCAAAGTCCAAACTGCTGCTTCAAGTAATTATAGACTAAAATTACAGGATAAAAGAGCTAATGTTAACAAAAGAAAATCTCAAAAGCAAATTAAAAATATTAGGATTGTAACCCTTAAGGATATTGGTCCAAAATAAGAGCATTTATTTATGTTGCAGAAACTCTGTTATAAATCACTAATACTTTTTTTCTGGCAATCCCATGTGGATTAGCATCGTGTTCCCTGAAGAGGCTAATATAATATTCTGAATCAAATGATCCTGATTACTGTGGATTTGCTTCCCAGCTGATTCCAAATATTACAACTGGGATCTTCGATAACTCTAAAATATTACCCTATTTATTTAGCCTCCACCTTCATAGTTCTGAGAGGATGTCATACATGTGAGCCACAAAAAATAAAAGCTGGACCATTTTTTCAAACTAGAACCAGTTTTTAGAATGTACCAATGTGGTTTCCACCTAGGGCTACCCAGGTTATTGGCAGTTTTGAACCTAATTTTCAGATGTGTGTGGAGACTCAACAGTGCCACTCCTTAATGTGGCATTGACATGCCTTCAAGATGGCATTTTCAGTGATGCTCTTTGCATTTCATAGAGGATGCCTACCAAAAGTTGGCTGTCGAGACCTTGGAAGAGTTAGACTGGTGCCTGGATCAGCTGGAGACTTTGCAAACACGTCATTCAGTCAGTGAGATGGCTTCCAACAAGGTAAGACATTCAACCCGGGTTGGGATTCAACTCCAAAGACAGAAGTTCCCCTCTTTCTCTCTTTCTTGACCATTGTCAACCTTGGGTATCAGTTCCCCTTTGGGCAGAGAACTGGTTGTTGTGTTATGACCATGGAGTTGGTTTCTTTTTTAAAAAAAATGCATATAAAGTTTTGCAAGAAAAGAGGAAGCCAAGGAAATGATGCAGGCTTTTTGCTTGAAGCAGATTAAAATCTGGGGAACAGCTGAAAGTTGAGAAATGGGGTTGCTGCTTAGAACATTCCACAACCCACCTTTGTAAAACAATTTTATGTTAGTCCAGAAGTCTGCAACCCCTGTTTGTCCAGTGCAAACAGGGGTTGTCCAGTTCTTCCCAAAATATATCCCTGTGCTGTTGCAACTAGAGAGTTGGGGAAGGCCTGCTCTGGGCCACATTGGCCATCAACCAGTGCCTTTCCCCAAGTTCACTCTGAAGAGAAGCATTAGTGAACTTCCTGAAGGGAAGCCTTAGTTGACCAGTTGTACAAATAAACAAACCATGATATAGGTCAGAAGAGATCGGAAGTGACTGCTATAAATAACTTTTATGTATTTAAGCAGGAAAAAAAAAATACCAGAGAAGACAGTTGAGGAGAAATAAAAGTACGGCTCAGTATTCAAAATGCTAAAATGGCTGGCAACTTTTATTGCCTTTCATTCAAAGCAATAAAAATTCTTTCATTTTTTTTATACACTCCCAGTTTCTGATCCATTGATTCCAACAGAGTGGAAAATAATAATGAAAAAAAAAAAAGATACACTGTGCTGGAAGCCAGTCAAAAGTGAGTGTCTGTATGGCGGACACTCCAAACCATGAGAGTGGGGTAATACCCTCCCATTTGCAAGGTTAATATGACGATCTGCTGGCTTAATACAATGACCTGGAGCATAAACCAAACACTGCCAAGCTACCCAATTCAGTTTTAGCTCAAGATGTCCAGCCTATCTGTGGGGCAGAAAGACAGGGATATTTTTAAATAAGTGTCCTTCCCTTGTAACTTTTAGAACCTGAAAAAGAGCAGCCTTCCCTCGTGTCACTGTGAGCCCTTTTTACATAAAAAAGAGCCTTTTCCAGTCTTTGTCCACCCTAGGAAGAACACTCTCTCCAATTGGCAATGGTTTTCTTGAAGAAGGTGGAATGCGGGGAGGGGGTTATATCTCCCAGTATTCCTCTTCCGTGGTCCCTCTGAAAAGCCTTGGCTGTTGCTAAACAGAGTTTTTGGAAGCAACTTCCATGCTCTGTTGTGCCTGGGCACCACTGGGGTTAAAGCAAATCGCCTTCCTCAGAGGCTCTGCCAGCCAATCGGAGAGTTGAGCTGGCTCCAGCCTCTGTGGCTGTGGCTTCTGATTGGAAGGCAGCAGAAAGGAGAGGTACCTGATGCTGGAGCAGCCTTTGGTACATCCATGGAAGAACCTTTCTTCGGCGGTAATGCAGGGGGGGAGTTTGTCCCCCTCCTCAGCTTCTGTCCTGACTCTCAGCCTTGCAGACAAGTCCTAGGTTTCCTTGTTGCAGAGCTTGGGACGGTAGTTGGGGCCCCTTGGTAGGAGCATCCGTGGTCTGACTAGGGCGCCTCAGAGAGAAGGGTGGGCTCGCACACAAGCTGCACTTTTGGCGTTGCGATGCCTGACGCCAGCACTTCGTTGTTCGCATTCTGGGACAGCAGCATCAAGGTAAGTGGGGACTCCCTGACCAAATGTAACTCTTGGAAAATCTCTCCAGCAAGAGGTGCAGGAAAGGGGTTTTGCCGCTGCAAAGATTTACTCACAGACACAAAACATCAAACACACACACATACGTACGCACACCCCTAAATGCATGCTGTTCTGCAGCAGTGGGGTTGCCTTTCTCTCTCTCTCTCTCTCTCTCTAATTGTTCAGGTATCCTCTCCTTATCTCAGGAGCTGACGGGAGGTTTCTGCTTTTGGTACATCAGTAATGCTTTTATTTTTATTTTTAACCTTGTTGAAAATACTCTCAAAGGAACTCTGTGAAACTGGCTGAATAATGCCGTCAGCCAGACGAAACAGGACTTCTGGGGGGGAGGGGGGTGTCCCCCTCCCCACATAATATGTCACTTGATGAAGAGACATTTATAAAAGAAGCTTATTTCAAAGTGGGCAAAAAAAAAAATACAATCAAGGCAATTGTGTGTGTTTTAAGTTATACAGAACTCTTCTTCCCACCAGCTGAATTTTTAAACAATTCTAGAAAAGGACCAGGTGCATTAATCCACATTGTAGAATATAACTCCACATTGTCTCACATAAGTATAATACTTTTTCATTAAGGTGAATCCTATAAGAGGATGGAAGGCTTCTTTCAGTATGGATGACATCTGACTTGGAATTAGGTCATGTTGGAGAAAAGCCGTAAAATATACAACATGAATGTATCTTTGCATTTATCACCCAATTCTTTATGGAGTTTCTTGGGTATTCTCCTCTTTTCCAGAAATAAAAATGAATTTTTACACTAGTTTTGAAGCAAGATTTTTGAGCTCACCTTTGAGGTTTGAAAATTTTCAAATTTTCACTTTTAAAAATGTAAAATTGAAGATTTATTTAGGATTTGTGCAATCAGAATTCCCCAAGTCATTGTTTTTTTAAATTTTCTTTGATGTTTCTTCTTCTCCTATGGCCATACATGCTACCAGTAATGCGCATAATTTAAAAGCTTACAAAATAACGAGAAGATAGATAATACATTTGTAGCTCATCAAAAGACTTTGATGTGGTTTAGCTTTTCCAGTGCACATTTCAACATTTGCTTTCTTTTGACTCATTTTCATGTCTCAGGTACTATGCTAACTCGATACCTATTATTTTAATGTTTAGAAATCAAAGTGGATGGACATCTTTGCTTGCAATTTGGCAATGCTTTCTCAGATTCTGAACATAACCAGAAGCCAGCTGAGAAAATTCAGAAATTAAGAAGTACAGATATTTTTCTGCTGTTGAAGTACCTTATTTGAAATATCTTTCCTTGCCACTGATCTCTTTCTTTAACAATGGCCTCCTGTTCAATGGTATCTTTAAGACCAGGCACATGGGATTCAGATGCTCCTGATGCAAATGCTGTGATGGATCCTTACAGGTTGATGATTTCCCCTCCTTTCTGTCTCTAGTTTAGAAGAATGCTCAATCGAGAACTGACACACCTCTCGGAAACAAGCCGTTCTGGAAACCAGGTATCCGAGTACATCTCCAACACATTCTTGGGTGAGTCATCAGCTTTATGGTCTTCAAATGCGATTTTTGAGGAAATTGTTAAATTGATATGGAAGAGTAAGGACAGTCACTTCTCTAAGGGGAGGCAGACGTAAACTGTTAAAGAAATGTTATTTCCGAGCAGTAGCTTTAGCAATAGGCCTTAAAGATCTTTAGAAATACAAGTGAAAAATACTGAATTCTTTTGCAGTATTTTCGGATTCCAGGTTTCTAGAAAAACTAGCATCCTTCTTGTGAGGTTATCACTATTCTCTTTTAGAACACCATAAAGAGAAATCTTGGAGAGTTGTGCTGTAGCAAACCTACCAAGCTGTCTAGTGCAGTATTCTGTTCCTACAGTGACGAACCGAACATCACTGGGAATTCTATAATAAAGACATAAATGCTATCTTCTTCATGTACAAGCTGAGTTCCTGACCGTACAAGTTGACAACCAGTGGAACAGACTGCCACATGAAGTGATCAGTTCTTCTCTAAAAATCTTCAAGAAAAGGCTAGATATTCAACAGCATAGATGTACTAGTGCAGGGATAGGGAAAATTGGCTCTTTTATCACTTATGGACTTCAACTCCCAGAATTCCTGAGTGAGCCATAAAAGGTTCCCCATCCCTGGCCTATGTCCTGCATTTGTATATTAAACAGTCCCATTCAAGTCAAAAATTGATTTCCCCAACAACTGAAAAACCAGTAGGCCAGGGATGGGGAACCTTTTATGGCTCACTCAGGAATTCTGGGAGTTGAAGTCCATAAGTGATAGAAGAGCCAAGTTTCCCTACCCCTGTACTAGTGGATCCTGTACTGAGCAGGAAGTTGGAGTAGGTCCTTCCAGCTCTATTCTGTATTTTGCCATAATGAGTATTCAGAACTGTAGTTCCACCTGATATTGGTGGTGACATACACCTCAATAACGGACAATCTCATTCTTGTCTAATCTCCTTTTTAAACGATCCGAGTCGGCATGCATCACTGTGACTTGGGAACACCGAACACCATAGTTAAACTTTTTGTTTGCTGAAAAGTGGTTCCCTTAATTAGTCCCAAATATCTTATCATTAAATTTCTCTTCCTAAGAGATCCATTATCTACCATTACTGCATTTTGACTATTCTAGTACACCTCTAGCATATCTCCTCTAATGTATATCTTTTTTATCTAAATTCCCCAGCTTTTTACATATTTTACTTATTTTCCTGATAGCGAATTAGCTTTAGCCCTACATTGTTTTGGCTATTCTTTCCTGCACCTTTTCCAGTACTATTAAAAAATTATATTAAATGCAGCAACTGTATACTAGAAGTATGAAGCTAGTAGCATCATTCATTAATTCAATTTCTATAGCCGTCCTATTCAACCAAGTGACTCTGGGCAGCTTACAATCTAACATGATAAAGCAATTTAAAAAATATTAAAAGAATAGCACATCCACAAAATATATGTATGAACAGCAGCTGTGATGATTTATCAAATAACAGCAAAGCCAATTTAACTTCATTTCTTTTACTAAAGATTCCCAAAATGGAATTAACCTTTTGAACAGGGACTGCATGTTGAGTCTTGTTTGAGATAATCACTGCAATCCCAAGATCCTTTTCGTGGATCATCAATGAGTCTTAAAAAATTAGGTTACGCTGGGTAGCAAATGTACATCTTGTGTAGAATAATAGCGCTTACCAAATGTGGATAGTATAATGCAAACATACAGAGATTAGCCAAATATAATAATATGTATCTGATTTTAATTCTTCAAATTTTATTTGATTCATAAAATGCTATCCTCAATTTTCAGACAGACAAAATGTCCAAAAGATGGATATACTGTATACAGAGAATAATATTATAGATAATAAAATACTTGGTTAAAATGGTCTTAGTCCATTAGGTCATCAGTACTTCTATATATGTCCTTTTGAAGAAATTGATATTTTGCACTCACATACAAGTTGGCAAGTATGTTTTCATTCTGGGGGCAGCATTTGTATTGTGGCACAATCTCTCCTTGAAACTCATATGCCTCCAATGATATCTTTTAGAATCCTGTTGAAGACCTGTCTATTCACCTTGGTCTTCTGAATATGAAGAAAGATCATTGAATGATTCCTTAATTGGATTGTTCTCCTTTTTCCTCTCCTATTCATTTTTACTATCAAGGATAGGCATAGCATTCAAAAGAATCATTTCTCCAAGTATCTCTGTTGAAAATATGAAGGCAACCATGTCCTTGACAAGGCTGGCACGGCTATTTTGAAATCTTTATCCGGTTCTTTCTGTATATACACGTGTGTGTCCAGTTATTTTGTTTCTCTGACAGTTTTTTCCCCACATGTATTATCTATGCATGCACATATGGGCAGAGACAACTGGGACAGAAGCAACTGCATGAGCTTTGTGAGCGAAGTGGCTGTTTTAATGCTTCAGAGAGAAATGCTTCTCTTGCCCTAATGTACTTTTTAAAATCCTTTGCACAATCTATTTTCATAGTGATTTAGATGTTGCCTGTATTATTCCATTATAATACCGGTAATTTTGTTGTAAACCACCTGGAGAAACAATTGTAGGTGAAGCTATATAGAAATATATAAAATAATCACATATAGATCAAGTGTACTGATAATGCACAAGAACAGTAGGCAACAATACGTCTATTCTGACTTTGATATGCAAACTGAAATGGGCAAAAGGAGGGAAACATTGGTCTTTATTAAGATATAAAATAAATGCCAACATTTTACTTCAATCTGCCTTCTTGTTTTTCAAGGAGGCAAAGATGCAGACAAGATTGGTTCATTCTTCTTAGCTTTGCCTTTTAAGTTTCTTCTGTGGAGTGGATGTCATCATCATCATAATACAATAGAATTTATTTTATTTTATTATTTTAAAAATTTAAAAATCAATACAAGATGACCCTGAATAACTGAAACTTCTGCTGGATTTGAAGGTCATTGAAAAAAATATGTTTAAAATACAACACTTCTAAAAAAAAGTAATTAGAATAGAATTACCATCTCTAAGCTGAAAACATCTGGACAACCACTAGATGGCTACAGCAAGTTAGAGTTGTCTAACTTCTAACTGCTGCCTTCTAATGATCATCCAGATGTACGCAGTCCAGATAATGACAGTCTTACAATAAAGAAATTTTTCTGAAAATGAGTAGTAACATTTATGATTTAAAAAGAAAAGATGGATCAATCAAAAAACATTCTAAGCAGTTATCTTGGAAGGAAATCCTAATCGTATTGTTCTTATTCAGATCTTATATATATTAATAAAGAATATGCTTTGATTATATCACTATTGTTGCTTGAAAACTGATTTCACTTAGCAATTTTTAAAAATTAAAACGTTATAGGAAAGTCACGTAGTTTATAGCCTTGCTTTTTGCAAAATAGTTTAACAGAAAGTTCTTCCCGTTTGTTCTCTCCATGTATGTGACTTTTCTTTCTCATGTGTTGTACAAGTTTGAGTATATACGTGTATGTGTGTGTGAGAGAGAGAAGACAGGTGAGGTGGGGAGACCCTGGCTGGTCTTAGAAACATCACTTTCAGGAAAGGACCGACATTCCACCACGCATTGTCTCTGGTTGCCATGGTGTCTGTAATATTATTAGTTTCTGCTGACGTCAATCCTTCTGTGCCTCAATATTGGGGGAGGGTCTCCCTTTGAACAGCAGGAGACTCGTGCAGGGGTGGGGGCTTTTCATACTCCACTTTTTACAGCATGCTTAACTCTTTGGTTTCAGAAATGTTTCAAGGAGGACAATTGTTAATGCTGGACAGGGAATTTGCTAGCTCATAGCAACTTTGAAATGAGAAGGCGGAATCCCCAACTCCAAGTGGGGAGAAAGAGTATGTGCTTTTTTAACAAGATACAGTTTCTTCATCCTTCTCTATCGCCTCCTCTTACTTTTTGTCTTGAATTTAGATTTTGCAAAGCTTCATGGAGATGTAAGGTGCCATATTACATAATAGGACAACAGGACTCTGCTCCTCAGAGTAGTAGGAGCAAAGATCTAGTTTGGTTTATGTTGATTCTTTGGAGATTTTCAAGATACTGTCACGACACAATTTTTTTTCATCACAGATAAAGGAAGTTCATAAAGGTCCTGGATCTTATCATGAACCATCAGATCATCTAAGCTGTCAGCCTATATTTTGTTCCTTTCATAGCAGGGAAACTGTTTCTTTAGGGGAGCTTCTTCTATTGTCATTCATGATTTCAATAGGAATTCCCATAAGCTTCTGAAGAATTTTGGGGATCTTCGTAACAGGACTTGTTCCATTGCTATTGTATTTTCTGTCTCCTCCAGACAAACAGCATGAGGTGGAAATCCCAACCTCTGTTCCCAAAGAAAAAGACAAGGAGAAAAAGAAGCGGCCAATGTCACAGATCAGTGGTGTGAAAAAACTGATGCATAACTCCAGCTTCAGTTGTGCTGCCATCCCTCGTTTTGGAGTAAAAACGGATCAGGAAGGGCTGTTGGCTAAGGTGAGGAACGCCAGGCAATGGAAAAGACTGGAACAGGAAAGCTGGCATGGTTCACGACATATTTTGATTGTATATGCATATTCTGAATTTTGTCTAAATACAGAATTGATGTTCAACGTAAAGAAGACCTTCCACCAAAGCATTTAAAAACATTTCTAATCTCCAAATTGTATAGCTTAACTACAGTAAGAATGTTAAGGTGGCAAGCTATATTTTTTCCCCAGGTATATAAATTAGTTTGGAGGCTATGAGGAGAGGGGGGGATATGGAATAGATAGCATTAATTGTGGCTCCACAGTTGTGGGACTCCCTTTAGTTGCTTCCTGTTGAGCCGTAAGCAAAAACACTTTTCTTTGTGAAAATAATTGTGTTGCTTGTTACATGCATGGAAATCTGCCAATTTCATGTTATTTTAATTGCTTAGTGTTTCATTCTTATTGTGGCGTTTTTAAACCTGCTGTAAAACATCTTGATAATAATATGATTGTTCTTTTGATTGGTGGGAGAAAGAAGGGCATCTGGCAGGGGCAACCAAGAGGAGGAAAGGAAGACAGGATTCTTCCGAGAAATAGAGGGAGGGAGAAATCCAGAGGGCGATATTGGAACTGAAATAAAAGCTGAGAAGAGGCGAAAGAACTATAGTGATGAAATGGAAAAATAGAGAACAAAAAAAGGAAAAATAAGGGGAGGGCAGTGGAAGACAAATTGAATGGTTTGGAAGAAAAGGAAATAAAGAAAATACAAGGAATTGGAAAGATACTGAGACAAGACATGCACACGCACACTTATATTATGTATGTGTGAATATATAAAAATCTAGGAGCCATATATTCCCATGTCAGTCTTTGCAATATGACTTTGATAAATGCCCTTTCAATTGAGTACAATGTATTGTGAATCAGTTCACTTAATCACATAATGTATCACAGTTCAGTTTGAGTTTTTGATGTACTTTCTCCTGCTTATTTTAATTATCCTCCTACTGAAAACTTTAGTAATTTTTTTATATGTTGTTCAGTTATGCTAGGGAAGTCTCCTTATTTGGAGAGACAGGGAGGCAGTTTGTTTCTCTTTGTTACTTGGCAGAGTCCAACATTGTAGCAACGTCTTTTCTTGCCACCCCCTTTAGGAACTAGAAGATGTGAATAAATGGGGCCTTGATGTATTCAAGATTGCAGAGTATTCTGGCCACCGCCCACTAACAGTCATCATGTACAGCATCTTCCAGGTGAGCTGACTCTTTTTCACAAAAAGTATCAGGTTCACAAAGTTGTTATTGAAATGTCAAAAGCTAAATGGCGGAGCAGAGATACTGCAGTTTTATCATTAAACAGGGCCACTGGCCTGGAAGAATCCAAAGAAGTAATTCAGTCCATATATATATATTGATTGATCAATAATGTAATGCAGGTTCATTAGGAGGAACAGGAGGTGAGGAGCATTCTGAGGGCTGTGGACCCTAGAAAGGCTGCCGGTCCTGATGGTATCTCTGGCCGAGTGCTTAAAGACTGCGCCGATCAGTTGGCTGGAGGCTTTACCAGGATCTTCAATTGGTCTTTATCCCAGTCCACTATTCCATCTTGTTTGAAGGCTTCCACCATTGTTCCGCTGCCAAAGAAGTTCCCTATCAATAACCTCAACGATTACAGACCAGTGGCACTCACTCCTATCATCATGAAGTGCTTTGAGAAATTGGTCTGCCGGCACATCATTTCTGGTCTTCCGCATCCATTTGATAAACACCAGTTTGCATACAGAAGAAATAGATCTACAGAGGACGCAAGAGCCATCACTCTTCACACTGCTCTGACTCATCTAGAACAGCGGGAGGGCTATGTGAGGATGCTTTTTGTGGATTTTAGTTCTGCGTTTAACACAATTCTTCCACATAGACTAATGTCTAAACTTCTGGACTTTTTTATTCAATCTGCCTTTGGATTATGGATTTCCTGTCTGGCCGCTCACAGACGGTCAGATTAGGTAATCATACCTCTTCAGCCCTTATTCTTAACACTGGTCCACCACAGAGTTGTGTGTTGAGTCCCTTACTCTATACTCTTTATGTGCACGACTGCATTCCCATTCACGCTAGTAATATTATTGCTAAATTTGCAGATGATACAACAGTGGTGGGACTCATCTCCAGGGGTGTGGTGAGTCTGCCTATCGAGATGAGGTGGACCGGTTGCTTTTGTGGTGTGGAGACGATAACATGGTCCTCAACACCAATAAGACCAAGGAGCTTATAGTGGACTATAGAAGGAACAGATCAGACATTCAGCCCTTGCTTATCAATGGACACTGAGTGGAGCAAGTGGCCAGTTTTAAGTTTCTGGGTGTTACCCTAAAAGAGGACCTGACCTGGGGTGCTCACATTGCAGCCCTGGTCAAAAGGGCCCAGCAGAGATTATACTACCTGAGACTTCTCAGAAAACAACAACTGGATGAAAAACTGCTGGTGACCTTCTACCGCTGCACCATAGAGAGCATTTGAACTTACTGCACCCCTGTATGGTTTGCCAATTGCACAGTGGCAGATAGGACTGCACTTCAGTCCAAAGGGTTAACGTCATTGCCCAGAAGATCACTAGTTTCCCTCTCCCCTCTTTGGAAGAGCTTCCAGTGCCTTAAGAAAGTTCAAAATATTCTCAAAGATCCATCTTATCCTGGGAACCCTTTTTTTGTACTATTACCATCTGGCAGACGGTACAGAATAATAAAAACAAGGACAAATAGGCTGAAAAACAGCTTCTATCCCAGGGTAATAGCTCTTTGGAATTCTGCTGTATAGTACAGTGTTGGTGCGGTGTCAGGGGTTTTCGGTTCATGTGTGGAGGGTGAAGGATGTGTGTTTATGTTTATTTTCATGGTCATGGTCATGATGTGCACTGAAGATGGTGTTTGATTTCGTTGTATGAGGTGCAATGACAATAAAGTAAACTAAACTAAACTAAATGACATTTTAGGCACTAATGGCCCCTTCCACACTGCTTTAAAAGCCTTACACATTTTGTTATTATGCCTACTTTGCAACAACATCATACTGATTGACTTGGAAATTATAGGGTATTTTTTTAGGAACTGTGGCTAGAGTAAGAGATTTATTCTGTCCTTGGCTAGTTTTGAAATCTCAGGAGAAAAGCCGATTTTGGTTTCATGAGTTCTTCCTCCAGCTCTCCTTTTCCCTCTTTCCCTGATGATTTGACTTGGGAGGGTTATAGCAGTTTCCTTCTGTATTGTCCACATTGTAGGAAAGAGACTTGCTGAAATCTTTTCACATTCCTGCGGATACCTTCATCACATTCATGATGACCCTGGAAGATCATTATCATGCTGATGTTGCCTACCACAACAACATTCATGCAGCTGATGTTGCCCAATCCACACACGTATTGCTTTCAATGCCAGCTCTGGAGGTGAGTCTACAGAAAGGCTTTTGGGGGGAAGCTTTGAAATAGGCTGGGAAAAAGAGAGAATTGTTGCTTTAATTGTTGGAACAATTCTTTCTAGTCATTTGGGAGGCTTTCTATAGGACAAGAACAAGCTATGCAATTAAACCCCTACTAGGAAAATCTTTGAATTCTGCGACCCTCAGAGAAAAAAGCTAATTCTTCCAAGAAAAAAAAAATTCTGGTATGCTATAAGAGAAGAGACCAATAGTTCATGGAATGGAATTGTAGCATCGTAGGATTGAAAGCAACCTTGGGGATCTTCAAGTTTAACTCCGTTTGAATTACCTTCCTGTATACACTGATACATTGTGAAATCTCAAATCTAGTGTTCCATTCATATGTTTATTGGTTTCTTCCATCTTTTCTAATGCTGTTTCTGCTCCTTCTGTTCTCCCAGGCTGTTTTCACTGACTTGGAGATTTTGGCTGCCATTTTTGCAGCTGCCATCCATGATGTTGACCATCCTGGCGTTTCTAACCAGTTCCTGATAAATACCAGTGAGTGAATCACCTTTTACACCAAATTTCATTTATTCTTCAGGGTATTAATACTGTCTGCAGTCTAATCTATTTTAGGTCTTATCCACAGGTCTTAGGGATGCATCTTACATGTCTGCTGTCCTTCTGTCCTTAAATCGGAAGGAACGTATACCAACATGAAAGACAACCCCACAGCCAACATTTACTGTGACTGAGCAATAGAGCTGGTTAGTTTGCTACCTGAACCCAATGTAACATTGGATAATTTTAGGAAGCCCTGCTGAGCTTCCACCTCCATTCGGACATCATTAACCAGCAAAAAATTGCTCCCTGCTGGGTTGGAGGACTCCAGGTCCTTCAGTCAGCTGAAATATTTTATGTAAGGGGTTCAATGTTCAATTCTTCTTTTAACACCCTGTCCTATTAATGTTGAAATGTTGGAAGACTGGGAGATTGATATTCCCATAGCAAAAATACTCTAGAACAGGGTTTCTCAACCTGTGATTCAGACCACTGGGGGTCACGATGTCACAGGGGTCTGTGAAGGCTTGAAGAAATGTTATGATTTCAATCTTGAGTTAAATCTTGGTAGTCCATGGCCATGGTTCATGGCCACGAAAGGTATTTAAAAGGGGTCCATCCGTGGTTGAGAAAAGGTTGAGAACCACTGCTCTAGAAATATTCCAAACTGAAGCCCCTCATTAAATATTGAGAGCTCAGTCTCAATATTTAGAACTCATCATCATAAGAAAGCAAATCACTTGATTTATACTCTTCTGGAAATTGAGATCTATCAGTGTTATACCATTTCCAGAAGACTTCTTCTCCCCCTGCTACTATCTCCTTACTTCTGTTGAGAGGCCACCAATGGTTTGGGACAAAATTTCAAAGAGAAACCCAGACTATAGATCTCTTCTTGAAGCAGCATTTATCTATAGTAAGAGTAGAATATTGTTAGGAATATAAGTCACCTAACAGGTATTTGGGTTAGAAATATATAAACCAGGATAAACATTTTAAAACTGTATCTTTAGGAAAATGCAAAACTGTAATTAGGTGTGGTTTCTCAAACGGCCATAAGATGGAGCCAGAAACCTGGTTTGTCTTAGCCTTAGTCTCAGAAGAGAGTGTGAGTAAGTCTCTGTTTCCTTCTGTTGGAAAGTATTGCCGTTCCTCCATTTCTTCTAATTGACTGCTGTTTCTGGATTTGATGTAAGTTTGTTACTGAACTGTTTTTGACACTGGAATTTGTTACTGAATTATCCCTGGATTGAAAACTGACTGATTTAACTTATGAATGACTTTGGATTGCTTGTTTGGACTTTGCTTAATGTTTCTGGAAGTAAAAACCTACATTTACTGTACAGTGTATCTGTGTGCTCTGTATTATTCCAACACTACTCTCTATACGTCTTCCTGTTTGCGCTCATTCTCCTAACGGGGAATTACCTCAACAAATATCACAGATAAATTTTGGAGTGGCCATCTTAAACCACTTAATTCTTGAAAAAAATACTGAGCAAGTGGTTAATTCTATTGAATCAGTAAAGTGCTGACTTTTCATATGCTTTAAAAGTTGTTTCAGTACCTATTAATGTGGACATTGGAACTGTGTGGTCTATGGTTTAACTTGGGGTAAAACTTACTACAAGGAATGCAAACTCAGGGATCAGTATTTGGTTTGAGGAAAGTTGGAGGCAAGGCACACAAAATAAAAGGCAGAGTAATTTGACATGGAATGTTTTGAGGCCGAAAGTGAACTGATTAGAAAAATCATATTATGTAAAGAGAAGCTGGCTGAGAACTCCATCTAGAACTTTATACTCCTGAAGAAACAATACAAATGTCAAAATAAGAAAATAGAATTACCTATGCATCTTGGCAGCAATTGATAACAAGATCTCAAGCCAGAAATACTGTTCTACTCTGGTGCCCGATAGCTGGCACCAGATTGACAGGTCCCTTCTCCTTCCCCACTTCTTACCTGCCTCTGTGTGGGAGGACTATTTTAGAGCACTGTAGTCTCAAGAAGTGTCTCCTAAATTCATTTTAACTCATAATGCTAACCTGCTCTCTAATTGGGTCCCATTTTCAAGTGCTGAAATAAAGATGTTTACAAATCATCTAACGCCTAGTAAGGCTCTTGAAATATTATGCAATAACTGGGAATGGTGGGCCTCAATTTTTGCTTCCCTGTTTGCTTATATACTGATCAGTCTGTGCAATCAGAGGATTGGGGCCTAACCATCACAGTGCCTATTTTTTTTAAAAGGTACCTGAGACCTACCTGCTAATTATAGGCCTGTTAGCCTTTTAAATAAATAAGCTTTAGGCCTGATCATTATACAATAAATTAAGTTGTCTGGATCAATCTAGAGCAGGGGTGGGCAAACTACGGCCCGCGGGCCACATCCGGCCCGTTGGTCTGTCCAATCCGCCCGCCCTGAAAAAAATCGCTGCCATTGGTCTGTCCAATCCGGCCCGCCCCTGAAAAAAATCGCTGGGCGTGGCGTATTGCCCTGTGCCGCGTGGCCCCCAAAGCTGCAAAACAGTGCGGAGCGATCTAGGGTAGGAAAGAAAAGAAATTTGCAAAGGCCTCGGCTGGGAGTTTGAAATCATTCCCAAAAAATCTTGTGCTGACCCGGCCCGTCTGTCAAATTTTAAAAGTCAATGCGGCCCCCGAGCCAAAAAGTTTGCCCACCCCTGATCTAGAGCATATTTTGGCACACGAGCAAGTGGGTTTCAGGACTGGACATTCTATTTATGGACACGCCCTTATACTTCAACACCTGGATGGATAATAAACATCTAAAATGGGCTTAATATTATATACTGCATTTACTGATTAGGGGTCCACATTCTATATAGTTCCTAGGAAGGATATGAATTAAGCTTGTGAATACAATAGTCCTCTAATACAACCACAATTGAGCCCACACTTTCTGTAGCTAAGTGTGTCAGTTGTTAAGCAGGTTTTGCCCTTTTTTATGATCTTTCTTGCCACAGTTGCTAAATTAATCTGTGCAGCTGTTAAGTTAATAACAGTTAGTTAAGTGAAACTGGCTTCCCCATTGACTTTGCCTGTCAGAAGGTCACAAAAGGTGATCACATGAGCCCAGGACACGAAGCCATCATAAATATGAGTCAGTTGCCAAGCTTCTGAATTTTGATCATGTGACCATGGGATGCTGCACAGTCATAAGTATGAAAAATGGTCATAAGTCAGTTTTTTATTTTTGTTTTTTTGTTTTGTTTTTTATTTTTTTATTTTTATTTTATTTTATTTTTTTATTTTTGGTTTTATAAAATTTTTATTGTTTTTTAAAACAAACATAAACAAACAAAACATAAAAACATCAGGCCATCTTCCATATATGTACATACAGTGTGCCGGTTGGTTTACAAATTGTTTTGTGCTTCCATTTCGTAGTCTTCAATTACAATTACATTGTATATGATCTCATATTTTCAATCCAATATTAAATACATTGGTATCATTATTAATCAATCATTTGACTATACTTTTATTCATTCATGCTTTGGAAAATAATCATATTTTACTTAATTTGTTTTGTGACAATTCATATTATCATCCCAAATCTATCCTAAAAACATTTTGTAGATATAATAAGAAAAGAATACATCTTTATATATTTAGTATTTTCTAAAAGTCTACATATTTCGTTACTATACTTTATTGTCTAACCATTGATAGAATAGATCCCAAACTTTATAAAATTGTTTATCATCCTGTTCTCTAATTTCAAATGTCAATCTGCTCATTTCAGCACATTCCAATATTTTCTTAATAATTTCCTCCTGTGATGGTATTTTCTCATTTTTCCAGTTTTTAGCAAATACAATCCTAGCCGCTGTTAATACATTTGCAATCAGGTATTTCAAATCTTTACTCTATATTTCAGGTAAAATTCCCAATAAAAATATCTCTGGTTTCAAGTCTATATGCTTTTTTGTCATTTTTTCCAACCACGTGTGGATTTTAGTCCAGTATTTTTTAGCATCCGCACAAGTCCACCACATATGGTAATATGAGCCAGGTGTCTGATGACATTTCCAACATTTTTCAGATTTATTCTTGAACATTCTTGCTATTCTTGTTGGGGGGGAAATGCCACCTGTAAAACATCTTATACAAATTTTCTTTATATGCTGTTGACATTGTCATTTTATAATTTTGAGACCACAATTTTTGCCATTTCTCTAGATCAATCCCATATCCAAAATTCTTCCCCCAAGCAATCATAGTTTCTTTAACTTGTTCTTCTTCTAGTTTAATTTCTAATAAATATCCATACAATTTTTTAATCAACTTGTCATCAGTACCTGTAAATCTTATCTAAATCAGTCAGTTTATCATAGAAACCTTCTGTTTTAAAATCTTTTTCATACCTTAAATGTATTTGCGCATATGAAAACCAATCCATCTTTATACCTTGTTCCTCTAGTTTTTGCATAGATTTAAGTTCACCCTTTTCATTCAATATTTCACCATATCTAACTGTTTGTTCCTTTTTGTATATTATAGGATAAGAAAATGCTTCAATAGTCGATAGCCAGACTGGAATTTTCAAATAACATTGTCTTTTAATCTTCTCCCAGTTTAACCACAGAGACTCCCGTATATAATGTCTTCTAAAGTACCCCTGTGTTTTAAAAGTTCCTTTATACCATAGAAAAGCATGCCACCCCAACAACAGATCATGTCCTTCTAATGTCAACAATCTAGTATTTCTTAATGTTATCCATTCCTTAACCCACATCAAGTTTGTAGCTTGGTAATACAACTCCAAATTAGGCAAACCAAATTCCCCTCTTATTCTAGCATCTTACAAAAGTTTTAACTTTATTCTCGCTTTCTTACCTTGCCATATAAATTTCAACAGTTTTATTTAAATCTTCAAAATAGTCTTTTCCAAGCCTAATTGGAATTGTTTGAAACAAATGTAAAATTCTGGGTAATATATTCACCTTGATTGTTGATATTCTCCCTATTAATGACAGTTGTAAATTTTCCCATTTTGCCAAATCTAGCGCTATCTGCTGTTTAAGTTTGATATAATTATTCTCTTTTAGTGTACTGCGTCTTGCTGTCAAGTATATCCCCAAGTACTTGATCTTATTCGTGACCTGAATTTTCAATAGGTCTGCCAGTTCTTCCTTTTGTCTTGATATCATATTCTTTGTCAAGATCTTTGTCTTATCTTTATTTATTTTCAAACCAGCCACCTTTCCACATGTCTCTATCTTTTCTATCAATTTTGATGCTGTTTCTAGTGGGTCTTCTAAAATAAAAACCAGATCATCTGCAAATGCTTGCAACTTAAATTCCTCCTTTTTAATTTTCATCCCTTTTATATTCTTTTCATCTCTAATATTTCTATTTAGCACTTCCAAAGTTAACACAAACAACAGAGGTGATAGTGGGCACCCTTGTCTTGTTCCTTTTCTTATATCAATAGAGTCTGTCAGTTCTCCCTCTATCATTACCTTTGCCGTTTGCTTATGATATATAGTTTCTATTGCTTGAATAAATTTTCTAGCAAAGCCCATCTGTTCCAGCAGTAACAACATGAATCGCCAATTCACATTATCAAATGCCTTCTGTGCGTCTAGAAATATCAAAGCCATTTGTTTTTCAGGATGTGCCTCGTAATATTCCAAAGTGTCCAAGATTACTTTCATATTGTCTTTAATTTGTCTCTTTGGCAGAAATCCATTTTGATCAGGATGAATAAAATTATTGAAGTATTTTTTAAGTCTTTCTGCCAATATAAGTCACTTTTTTCAGTGCCATTTTAACTTCGAACCACCATTAAACAAACTGTTGTAATTCAAGGACTACCTGTACTACCATCAAAAGGTGGTAACTGTTCCTTATCCATAGCATTTATAAGAATTGTAGTATGAATTCTATATTCTAATTCCAATGAGATTCCAACTTATGCAGGAGTGAGCCTGGATGTATTTTATCTTCTTGCTGTTTAATTTGTGCATAAGTCCACTCAAATAATCAGAATATTTTTAGCATTTTTTTTTAGTATTTATTTTGATTTGTCAATCGCTTACAAGATACAGGAATAAGAATAAATATAGTTTTGAATACATGAGATAGATACTTATAAGAAAAATAAAGAACAATAGGACAGGGATGGTAGGCACGATTGGTGCACTTATGCATGCCCCCTACAGGCCTCTTAGGAAGGGGGTGAGGTCAATAGTAGACAGTAGACGAAGGTTAAAGTTTTTAGAGTTTGGGAAGAAATCACAGAGTCAGGTAGAGTATTCCAAACACTGACCACTCTGTTGCTGAAGTCGTATTTTCTGCAGTCAAGTTTGGTGCAGTTAACCTTGAGTTTGTATCTATTGTGTGCTCTTGTATTATTATGATTGAAGCTGAAGTATTCATTTGCAGGTAGGACATTGCAATGTATGATTTTATATACTATATTTAGATCGGACTGGAGGTGGTGTAGTTCTAGGTTTTCTAGGTCTACAGTTTCATACTCCTAAACTAGCAAATAGATATATTGCAACTTGGTTGTACGCAGATGACATAGTATTTCTATCACAAACATTATTTGGTTTTAAATAAACTCCAAATGCTCTGTCCAATTACTGCTCCGAGGAAGCACTTGAAATTATCCATAGTGAAACAAAGAGGCCTAAACTATGTGCCTGGAGGATAAATGGCCATAGTATTGAAAAATGAAATACTTTAAGTACTTGGGCATGGTTTTCCATAGCTATATCAAATACTTTTCTAATGAAAATTATATCATAGAAAATACTCAAAAAACAATGGCTGCAATTCAGTCTTTTTCACTTCATCAGAGGAGCATAGCAGCACTTCAGCAGCACTGAAGGCTCATGTACCACCACTTCTCAATGCCCAGCTAGGATCTTACACTTCCTTTACTCATCTTGCAAGTGTCCAATCCAAATTCCTAAGGGCTATATTCCTGGAACCCCTTGCATTCCAAATTTGGTATTAAAGAAGAAGGCAGATAAGTTGAAACAGGTACATGGATCTGCATCATAGTATATTGGTTGAAGCTACTATTCTTTCCCACACATTTGAGTATTTTCTTTGTTGGGGACAATTACAAATCAATATGGTTCAGAACAATCTCACAAACACTTCAACACCTCAGCTTTTCCAGGGAGTTATTCCTAATGATGGGCTATGAGTGTGCAGTGCATTTAGACAACATATCAAATACCTGGAAGCTCCAACAGGAGGATCTGCTCTACCCAAGAACATTTTTCTGAATAGTCAAGCCTCTTTTTACAAATCAGCAAGATACTTTCCCACATAAGTTTCCAAATTCCAAGGAGCGCTAACTTTAGCATGCTTCAATGTTTTCTCCCCATTGCAGTTTGGAGGGCTGATACAAAAAAATTCCCTATGAGCTGAAAATGTGCCCCTATGGACAAGGAGTTGTTGAAACTACAGCTCATGTCCAGCTACAATTACTCTGTCTAAGGACTCAGGGACCTACTTTATCTCTCCTTACCTGGTAAAACACCCAAGAAATTCTGATTTATTTTATGTACATTTGTTATCAGATCAGTATGATTCAATCTCCTTGAATGCAGCTAAATTTTGTTATAGTCCCTGGTAAAATTAGTCAGACTTGATTATTCACTGAAAAACCCACCACAATTGTAAAATTTATTTTGTTTTGTTTTTATTTTATTTTTATTTGTAATGTGTTAAAGTTTGCAATTCTATCAGCTGCAGTAATAAAAATATTCATGTTATTCATAAATTAGTAAGGCCACACTTGGAATACTGCATTCAGTTCTGGTCGCCACGATGTAAAAAAGATGTTGAGACTCTAGAAAGAGTGCAGAGAAGAGCAACAAAGATGATTAGGGGACTGGAAGCTAAAATATATGAAGAACGGTTGCAAGAACTGGGTATGTCTAGTCTAATGAAAAAAGGACTAGGGGAGACATGAGAGGAGTGTTCCAATATCTCAGGGGCTGCCACCAAGAAGAGGGAGTCAAGCTATTCTCCAAAGCTCCTGAGGGCAGGAGCAACCTAGAACTAAGGAGAAATTTCCTGACAGTTAGAACAATTAATCAGTGGAACAACTTGCCTCCAGAAGTTGTGAATGCTCCAACACTGGAAGTTTTAAAAAAGATCTTGGATAACCATTTGTCTGAAGTGGTGTAGGGTTTTCTGCCTAGGCAGAGGGTTGACCTAGAAGACCTCCGAGATCCCTTCCAACTCTGTTATTCTATTCTATTCTATTCTATTCTATTCTATTCTATTCTATTCTATTCTATTCTATTCTATTCTATTCTATTCTAGTAGGAGTGCAAATTCAGGGTTGTACCAGAGTTCAGTATGTAAGATCATCTAAGTTTATTTTTAAATCAGACCAAAGGCCTATATAATTCAGCATCCTTTGGAAGATACCTACCGTAATAATCAACAATCATATAATAAGCCACAATGATCTAGGATTAGCTATGGGCTTATATGACACCTAAAATTTAAGCCAAAGTTTAGAATCCGAAATGTAAAAAAAGAATGAACTGAACATGTTCATTCTTGTTCAAATAATAAGAAATTATTTAGTAAGAGTGCATATAAGGCAAATGGTTTTGGTAGGTTATTTCAAACCCATATGTAAACTTTTAGCTTCCTTACTTTACCACTCTATTTCTTATCAAACTGAACGATTGCCACAATCCTAAACACTGCCTGCAAGGCTGACTTTGAAACTAATGATGCTCCTCTTATTGTCTCTTTCCTTCCCTATTTATTTTTATTTGTAGATTCAGAACTGGCACTAATGTATAACGATGCATCGGTGTTAGAAAATCATCATTTGGCAGTAGGATTCAAACTCTTACAAGAAGAAAACTGTGATATTTTCCAGAATCTCTCTAAGAAGCAACGGCAAATGCTCCGGAAGATGGCCATTGACATGGTGAGAAGCTTTGTTGGTCATGGTTATAATTTCGAATGAATCACAATATTTCAAGTGAGATGACAGGTGTTTATTGAAATGCATGAGACTGATTATTTTGATGTTGAAAACTGTTTCAAGGAGATTGTTGTTTAAGAATAAATTAATCACATAGTTAAGGAACTAGGATGAGATTTTACTATTTTTAAAGCTTGGCAGACATGTTTGAAAGAAAAGTTCCTTTATCTCTTGGGAAGTTTACATTCTTCCCAAGTTTACATTCTTCTCTTGGGAAGTTTCTGTCGTATTGTTTGTATTCCCCTGAAAAATAGTTGCTTGGCTTCAGTCAAATATAATGGAATTCAGAGAACATTGTGTCTTCATCAGTTGTGGGGGGGTGAACTTCTACAGTTGCATTTTGTACTTAAAGGCCATTCTAACCAACTTCAGGATTTAGACAACAATATGAAAATCTAGTCATTGTTTTTATTCTTGGGGATCTAATTAGAAAAAAAGAATTTATCATTAATAGAGAATGGTGAATGAGACCCAAATACAACTAGGGCTGTTAATCAAAGATGTCTGTCAAACACTCAAGAGGGTGTCCGTGAACATGTTATTGAAGCCCCATTCCATTTCTACATTTGTCATTTGCAGCATGGACACCATCTTGGCCTTTGTAAAGAATATGAGGAAAATGAAATGAAATGAAAAAATATGTTGTGTGCATCTGAAACTAAAAATCCATCCAAGCAGCTGCTTTAACATGCATTTCATTGTGAGTTGGCACAAAAATATGGCGGCATAAATTGCTCTGTCACAATAGTTAATCTATAGTTAGTCTAGGAACAAGCAGTGTCATTCTGATAATTTTAAGGTGGAACAAATTAAAAAGAGCAAGTGGTTGTTTAGTTTCCGTTCCTACCTGCTAGATGGGAAGAACAATGGCCTATTTTTATCCAGAATATTAGGATGGGTTTTATTTCCAGGTAGTCCTCCTTAACAGTTAGGAACAGAAAGTCTGTTATTAAGCAACATGGTTATAAATTGAAAAGCCACTTGACTGCATTGCTGTCCCAATTGCCATTGTTGAGTGAGGACTGTGAGGGTCATTAAGCAAGGACTTCATCTGACTACAACTTGCGACTTTCTGCCAGCTTCCAAGTTGATTTTGCTTGTTGGAAAACTGGCAGGGAGGGTTAGAAACTGCAACCATGTGACCATGGGACACAAGTGACAATCAGAGGTGTGGACCAATTCCCTGAAATGCAATCATATGATTGATGGGACACTGTGACGGCCATAACTTTGAGGATCTATTGTAGATACCATTTGTTTAACACCATCATAAACATTGTAACTTCAAACAAGCGCTGTATGAATGGTCATTAAACAAGGGCCACCTGTTTTCAATTTTGATGCCACCTACCTCCATTAGGATTTGAGTGACAGTAGCCATTAATCAATTATTTGATACTTCACCAGAGCTAATGTAATGATTTAAAAATCATATTGAAAATAAAATAAATATTCCTGGCCACCTTTGGAATTGTCCTACTGTTGATGTTCACAACAAACTTACTGCTACCACACTCTTCCTCTATTCCCCATATTTGTCAAATAGTTTTCTTTGTTTAAAGAAAGGTCTAGTGATACCCCCAAATGACCTGATGTGTGCTTTGATAAATGCCAGATTGCAAGTGCCCACAAACTAAGGAGAGGATAACATGCCAAAAACAATCAGATTCTGATTGTGCCATGGTCATTGGCAAAATGTTAGAAATTGCATGCAGAGGGCTTAGGCTGAGAGAAGATGGTAACCATCCCTGTAACACTGAATCAAGTAACTACAAAGTAAGGTGGGTTCAGCTATGGGTTGAGATAAACTGAAGATAATGTGAGGGATCTCCTTAAAAATTCCTAACTGGGCATCTTCAAGCCACCTTTAGAACGATGTTGGATGAGTCCTATGAAAATTCAATACTTTATTTGGCCAAGTGTGATTAGACACACAAGGAATTTGTCTCCTGTACAGAGGCTCTCAGTGTATAGACAAAGCAACAGAATAATGACCATCATCATCATCATCATCATACCAATAAGAGAGGGGAGTAAAGATGATAATAAGATAGTAAGAAGGATAAATAATAATACTACAACAATAATACATGAGTAAATATGCATAGACATTAAACAGCACTGTGAGAATTCGATATTCAGCAGAATGATAGCTGAGTGATAGAAAAAATGATGGCAGAATGATGAGAAAAGGAGCAAGGTTTAAAAGATCTGAAGGAAGGAAGTAGGATCTGGTGCAGAGCTGAACAATACATGAAAGAAAATGAATGTGCATATTTGATTATGAATGAAAAGATTATGTATTATATATGTCAGTATGAATTGGTGTCATCTAGTGGTGGTGGATGCATATGAAAATAAGCATCTATGTGTTGGTGACAGTTCATGTTACACTCTTCCAAATAGTAACAACATCAGACCCAGGGGGCTTTGGGAGGAAATGTGCAATACTAAGAAAGTATGTAATCCAGATGAAAATTATTCTAACATCTAACATGAGTGGGTGGATGGGAACAAGATGACAGGGTACAGAAAGAAGTGATCAAGCCATTCAGAAGCTCAAGAATTAATAATAACGGTAATTATTTAGGGCGTATCTACTTAGAAAAAGACTTCTTTGTTTGAATGTGCAGTTTAAGCATAAGGATATCCATATGGCTAAGGATTGAATAAATCTAAAAGTGTGATTGATTTGAGAGTTTACAAAGAAAGATCAAGAGAATTAGTGAAGATGATGAAAGGTTCTGAATATGATGCAGATCATTTTTTTTATAAAGTGGATCTTAGAATAATGAAATTGGAGTGAAAGAATAACTAAAGGAAAGGAATGTCAGAGTCTGTATAAAATAAAAAGACAGATTACACAAAAAGAATGGAAAGTGTACGTATGTAAGGAAACAGTGGAAAATGCTTGGAATAAAGTGAAAAGAATTATATTACAGAGTTCAACAGAAGTGTGTGCAGTTAAACTAAACTAATTGGAAGTATAAAAAAGGAGCTTAGTGAAATGATCCAGTGAAAGAGGCAGTGAGTGAGAAAAAATACATATCAGAGGATGACTGCTGCAAAAAATAAATATAAGGAAAAGATATACAATATGTTCTGACAGAAAAAGGTGGTTTATATAATAGTCAAATAGAACAAAGAATGGTTAAGATTAAAAGCAGCAGAGAAAAAGAGTGATATTAGTGATAATAAAAATTGTTTTAGAAGTAGGAGAAGCAAGCTAAACAAAAAAACTTTTAGCAGAGTAAAAGGAATTAACCATAAAAGTAATGAAATTATTCAGAAAGAACTTGAAGTGAAATTGAAATTTAATAGATTTACAGGAATGATAGTGATATGTTGAAAAATGGTACTATAATACAACAAATGCAATTACTTTTAAGGTCTAAGGGGAAATTAATGAAATAGAAGTTTTATATGGAGTGAGAATATGGAGAAAATAGTGATATTGCAAGTGTAGAGGATATAAGTGAAGGTGTTAAAAGGTAGATCTGTTTTGCTTAAAGAATGCCTAAGCAACTTTTTAACATGTGCAAAGACTACATCTGTGTTTGAAACTTGGAAAAATACCATTATTGTTTCCCTATACAAGGAAAAAGTAGCAAGAATAAATGCCAAAATTGCAAGAAGTTTTTTAAGTTGCTCAAAAGAATTTTTGGCAGAATTCTGATTTAAACGGTTTGAGGTAAGGTGAGAAAAACTTGAGAAGTATACTGTGTCTTTTATTTCAGGAAGGGAAGGGAATTAGATTTCAGCTCTTCAGCATGTCATTGGGAAACAATGTGAGAAATAAAGCTTATTTGATTAGGAGAAGAGGTCTGAATTAGATAATATTTTGCTTGAATAAGAGTTTGAAGATTGCTGAATGCAACAAGAGCAGTACATGAGTTTTATGACAGTAATTAGGAATTTCCCTTTGATAAGTAATGCAGTCATAAAGCATGATGACTGCATCACTCAGCAAAGGAAATTCCAGCAGTTCCCACTGCTGTTGTTAAACAAGGATTGTGAGTCATTAAGGAGAGAAGCAACTTAGAACTAAGGATAAATTTCCTGACAGAACAATTAATCAGTGGAACAACTGGCCTCCAGAAGTTGTGAATGCTCCAACACTGGAAGTTTTTAAAAAGATGTTGGACAACCATTTGTCTGAAGTGGTGTAGGGTTTCCTGTCTAGGCAGGGGGTTGGACGAGAAGACCTCAAAAGTCCCTTCCAACTTTGTTATTCTATTCTATTCTATTCTATTCTATTCTATTCTATTCTATTCTATTCCATTCCATTCCACTCCACTCCACTCCACTCTACTCTACTCTATTAAGGCCTCACATGATTGTGACTTGCAACTTTCTGCCAGCTTCTAATAAGCAAAATCAATGAATGTTAGACTATATGATGTAACAAGAAGATGAATCTGAAAATCTGAATATGGATTAAAGAATATTAGTTGTCTTTGACAGGGAATATGGAGGAAATGATTGTAAGTTGCATTTGTCAGAAGAATCGTAAATTGAATGCAGTGGGAATGACTATAGATTAAAATGTGTGCTATAAAACAAGAAGTAATAAGTAAGGATTAATATATGCTAACTGAATGTGAATTAAATACAGAAATGAGTGGCCATAATGAAACAAATACCGTATTTGCCGGCGTATAAGACGACCTTTTTGCCCTGAAAAACATGCCTCCAAGTGGGGGAGTCGTCTTATACGGCGAGCTATAACAAAGGTCGTCTTATACGCCGGCAAATACGTTGTTGTCACTCGGTGCAAGAGCGACGGGCGGAGCTCCGCAACTGCGAAGCCCCTTCAAGCCCAGCCGGAGTCTCTCTTCCTCCTCCTCCCCACCCACCCACCCACCCACTCTGCTCGTGCGAGCGGACAGGCAGGCTCCAGGCTTTGCCCCCATCCCTCACCTCCTTCCATCCCCCTCCACCCCCCAGTGGCAGAAACTTCGCCGCACGTGGGGACGAGTGGAGGGGTGGAGAGCAGCGACGCAGCTCAAAGCTGAGAAAGCGCCATCCTTGCTTTTGTGCTTCGGGAAGAGTTCGTGTTTTTTTGTTTTTGTTTTTCTCCCAGGAATGGGATGCTGCTCGTGCGATTTTCTTTGGGAATTTTCTCTTCCCGGTTTCAGCCTTTGCTCGATCCTCCCCCGATTCACTTCTGGAAAGGATGCTTGTGTAACTCTTTTCCTAAGCGTTGCTGGGGTGGAGGGGGGCAGTGTGCAGCGTGAGCGAGAGGCTCTTTTCCTTTCTCCCTGAGCGCAAAACCGTCTGCCTTCTTCTCTCTTGGATGGACCGAGCAAGGCTAATAAGATAATAATAAGATAATAAGATAATATCCTAAGCGCGTTGTGGAAACAGATCTGGATCTCATTGGAGAAAGGTAGCAAATGAATGAACTGGACTTTTGGCAAGTCTCGGGTAGGAACTCGACGCTTTCTGGAAAGTTAGTGAGCAGGAAAATAGACATCCTTTCCGCTTTCTCCCAGCGTGGGTATTTCATTATCCCTCCTGTAAGAAGTAAAAAGCCAAGGGAAAAACGATGCGCAGGAAAAAGCCACAGTAGGAAGCAAAGATTTCTCCCCCACCCTCTCTCTCTGAAATAATTAATGTCGCAATCAGTGTGGTGCACCCTTGGAGACAAATTGGTTGGGGAGGCGGAAAGATATTAAGAAACAACTCGACTGTTTTTCGTCCAGTTTTATTTTTATTTATTTATTTTCCCTGAAAAAGCAGATCGCTCAACGGTGTCACAAAGAAAGGAGAGGATTGAGTGCCAGCCTGAGAAAGGCGAAGCTGCCTCTCTAAAGCATTTTGGTGGCTTTGTAAGTTTGGGGGAAAGGGGCGGGGGTGTCAATCAAGAATTATATCCAGAATACCCCAAGTGTTACAACTTACCGTATTTGCCGGCGTATGACTTTTTTGCCCTGAAAAACATGCCTCCAAGTGGGGGGTCGTCTTATACGGCAGTATATAACAAAACTATATTTTGAGTGGAAATGTTGGGGGCTCGTCTTATACGCCCAGTCGTCTTATACGCCGGCAAATACGGTATTTCAAAGTGGTTTGGTCACAGAGAGGGAACGAATGAGGATCAAATCACCAAATGAATGTACATGAAGAAAGAGTGAATGGATTGAAAGGAAGGATGAGACACTGAGAAAATCATAGTTGAATGCAATTGATGAGAACATGAAAAAGAGCAGTGAAAAGTCTAAAAATAACATGCAGTGTATGAAGCAGTGTATATCAATATAGTGGAAGAAGACATAAGAACAGAAAAAGGGTATAATAATGATGTAAGTAAGCTTTAGCAAGGCTTCTGTTTCTCATCTTAATTCTTTAAATTCTTTGACTTCCACCTATTTCTTATTGCTTTTCTTTACTCTGTGTAACATTACTTTACTAGGGTTGATATGTATGAATGCATAAATAAATGCCTGCAGACATAACAAATCTTTTTCCCCCCTGAAAATGTGTTAACTTTTTCTGAACTTTTTCTGAAACTGTGTTTCAAAACTGGTACTTTGTTTCTCAAGTGACTCTTGTCTCTTCTTTCTAATATTCTTGAAAATAGGGAGAGGAAGACAGAGAAATAATTTTTGTATTTGTGGTGGGGGGTTATAAACAGGTGCTGGCAACGGATATGTCAAAACATATGAATCTTCTGGCTGATCTGAAGACAATGGTAGAGACTAAGAAAGTGACCAGTTTGGGAGTCTTGCTTTTGGATAACTACTCAGATCGCATTCAGGTAAGGCACTAAGGAGCAGGGATAAAATGGAGAAGAGCACATTTCAAACAGATATTGAATTCCAAGCTCAATTCATACTTAAATAATAATCCCTGAAAAATAGTTGCTTGGCTTCAGTCAAATATAATGGAATTCAGAGAAACACTGTGGCTTCATCAGTTGTGGGGGTGAACTTCTACAGTTGCACTTTGTACTTAAAGGCCACTCTAACCAACATCAGGATTTAGACAACAATATGAAAATCTAGTTTTTATTCATCGTTTTTATTCTTGGGGATCTAATTAGAAAAAAACAATTTATCATTAATAGGGAATGGTGAATAAGACCCAAATACAACTAGGGCTGTTAATCAAATATGTCTGTCAAACACTCAAGAGGGTATCCATGAACATGTAATTGAAGCCCCATTCCATTCCATTTCAAACAGATAATGAATTCCAAGCTCAATTCAAACTTAAAGTTAGAGCAGAGCTCAAGATTTTGTGGTTATTAAAACCATGAATGTCAAATGATAGTTCTATTGGGGTCCTCTTGTTCAGAAGTTAATGTTATTAAGTTCAAAGAGCATTATTAGTTAGTTTATAAAATATGTGAATCAACTTAAAATATATATATTAAAATCCGAGTTTGGTGGTAAGAAAAATAATAGAGAAGAGGCAGAAAAAGAAATGAATGAGGCACATACATACACTTAATTGTTAAACATTATTACTAAAATTGAAATGCTGTAGCGTATTAGTTGTAAAGATAATACTTCCAATGATATTTCTTCTTTGATATGTTGATTTGTGATGTAGTTCTAATGTAAATGTTATGTAATTTTTCTTCTCCACAGGTTTTGCAGAATATTGTACACTGTGCAGATCTTAGCAACCCCACAAAACCACTAGAGCTCTATCGCCAGTGGACAGACCGAATTATGATAGAATTCTTCCACCAAGGAGATTGTGAGCGGGAGAAGGGCATGGAGATAAGTCCAATGTGTGATAAACACAATGCCTCCATAGAAAAGTCTCAGGTGACACTACTAGTAAACTTCAGGTTATAAATGGCATGGGGTTCACAACTGTTTAACTATGGCTGAGGATTTTGAAAAAAACTACAGTACTCAGAATTTTTATGCTAAAGTAAAATAAAATACAAAGCTAAACACAAATAGACATAAAAGCAGTGGTGGGATTCAAATAATTTAACAACCGGTTCTCTGCCCTAATGATTTCGTCCAACAACCAGTTCATCAAACTGCTGAGAAAGTTAACCACCGGTTCTCGCGAACTGGCTGAATCTCACCACTGCGTAAAAGCTATGTACATTAGCATAGCCATGAATAATTTTAAAAACGTCTTGGATGGAAGGGAGGAGGAGAAAAGCAAACATGGTTTTTGCAAGTGTAAAATTGGGATTGGAGGAGGAATTAGATACAGACTTATAAAAGATAGGGCAACAAAATGTCTGCCCTGGCATAATTTAACATTCTGTGTTGTTTTTCTTCTGCCAGGTGGGATTCATTGATTATATTGCTCATCCACTTTGGGAAACCTGGGCTGATTTAGTTCATCCTGATGCTCAGGAGATACTTGATACTTTAGAAGACAACCGAGAGTGGTATCAGAGCATGATTCCTCATAGTCCTTCATCTCCCCCAGATGCATCAGGTTTAGAGAAAAGTGGAGGAGACAAATTCAAGTTTCAGCTAACTTTAGAGGAGGAAGATGGAGAAGAATCAGATATTGAACCAGAGATTGAGAGCCCTTTGGAAGAGGATAATAGTGAATCTAAAACCTTGGGGACAACTGATGATTCAGAATCTGCAAATGAGCCATTGCCTTCTCCAACAGACAAATTGGGCAGCCCCCACAGAAATGCCCTGATCAAACAAAAGGATGCACTGAACTTTGACATCCAAAGAACACTTTCACTGATGGACAGTGGCTCCATAGCAGATCCAGCTGAGTTAGCAAGAAGAGAGAGTCTGACTGATGCACAATCATGTCTTGACATGGAAGGAAATATCACCTTTTTGCCTCTTGGGACGTAGTGAAGGGAAGGCCCAATGATGATTACATTCTGGCAGGGCCAGAAGGGGACCACCCCAGATCTTGCTGCCAGCAACCTATGATGTCACTCCCCATTGTAAGGGAGTGTTACTATTAACATTATCTTCCCCAAAGAAATCTGTAGCTTGAACCACATTATTTGCCCAGGTGGCAAAACATCAGACTATACCTGTCATGTCTTCCTTCCAGTGTTGCTACTCAGCATCTGAGTTGTACCTGGCAAATGGAGAAATTCTTCCTGCTGGACTTATCATTATCACTAATTTCTTATTTTGGTTGCAACTTGGAAATAGTCTGTATCTTGTTTTAAGAAAGCCCAGGTGGAAATACAGCTTTTAGTTCAGTGTAAGAACAAATATTTTGCCTGAAGATAGACACAGGTTCAATCTCTGACATCTTTAGTCTTCTTTTTTAGAGGTTCTAGGCTGGGGAGGGGGGAATTCTGACTGTGATGCTGGAAAACTTTTTCAAGTTAGAGCAGACAGTACTGGATTGTTTGGACAAATGGTCAGATTTTTTGTAGTCCTACACTTTCCAATCATGCAAATTTCATTTGAAGAAAGGTTCTGTATAATCCTGCTGAAAATCAGAATAATATAGTGGGCTTGATGGACCAATGATTTGACCCAGCAAAAAGGGAATCTTAAAATGACATGCTACTGCAGAAAGGGGAATTGTGCAGATAAATATATTACGTTTGCTTTTCTCAAGTGTAATAAAACCAGCATGCTGGGAAGTTTCACATAAAATATTCAAATAGGAGGCAGTCTCTGTAAATTACAAATAGTTCTAGTGTGATAGGATGCTATCAAGAGATACAAAATTCATCCTGCTGGATGCATTTGGTATCAAATTCCTGATACTCAAACAAGAAGGCCTTCCTTCAGTCTGCATGTTGCCTCAATCTGGTAGCTGCATTGAAAATTGCCTCCTTTATGTTAATTTCCTAAATACCTTTTCTCTCACATGAAAATATTTATAGAAAGTGATAGCCCAATTTCGCCAATAGCCAGAATCCCTATAAAGAAGGGACTATGGATTTTGTTTTATTTTTCCAGTAAGGGGGGGAAACTCTATTGTTTTAAATTATGTTTATTTTATGACATGTATTTCTCCATAGCAGCTGTAAAGAGTAAATAATTCATGTTTTTTTTAAAAAAGAGGAGTATTTTGATGCAGAAATAGGTAGTCAGTATTTAAAAAACCCTAATTAATCTCCCCAGCAATTTCTAATATAAGTCGACTATAATAACTGGCAGAACTGCTTGCTGTAATTGGAAGTCTTGCTAATTTTCAAATTTTGGGGGGGGCGGGGGGAACCTGCACTTGATCATTTGTCTCTTTTTGACATTTCAGTGTCCCACTTTGTTGGGGCTTTGGAGGTTGCGGGGCTTATTTAACCCTTTCTCCTAAAAGGAATGGGAGATGCTATTCCAAGTGATGTGTTCATATTAGACTACTCATAAAGGTTTTGTGTGATATGTACGCTATTTATTTTGGATCTTTTGATCATTAACATTTTGCAGAAGAAAAATACCTATTATTTTTAAAGGGCATTTTAACTTTTTTTTTTTCTAAATACATACATAGAATTGTTTTGTTTTAATAAGCTGGTTTTCTGACATTAGGGGAGAAGCAATTTATGTCCAATTGTGAAAAAAAATGTGGATTTACATGTTTCCCTCCTATTTTCAGTATTCAAAGAAATCTATTATTTTGTTTTTTCTGGGTTATCTGGATCTTCATGTATTTTGCAGTTCACAAAAGAAGATTGTTACAACACTGAATTTGCTCAAATCAAGTTAGAGATCCATTCTGTCCCTCTTATTCTACATCCCTATGCATTAAAGGGTCTGTCCTATTCCAGAGAGCACTTGTAACTAGATAGTACTTTATCCATTGATTTTTTCCCCCTATAGAAGGCTTAATCTTCTGATTTGAAGAGATGCATTTTGTGCTTTCACTGTACTGTTTGGGTAAAATCCAGTTCTATGGAGTCTCAAAAAGAGACAGGGTTGGTTGAAACTGGGGAATCATTAGCCAACGCAAGTAGCAGATAAAAGTTATGAATAGACAAATGAGATTTAAAGGTTCATTTGTAAAACTTTGGTGAGGGCAGATTATGATTTGAGAAGTTTAAACTGCTAAATGATTATCAAGCTGGGGTGGTACTCCATCTACTATATTTATGTATTAGAAATCCAGGGAAGGTGCAAATGAGGATGATTATATGCACCAATTTTTTTTCCCATATACTGTACCTCTTATGAAAGGCCGGTTATGCATTACTACTGGGAAGGCTACCACTTTTAATTTATTTTCAGCAAGTACTTTTTGTTCTTTTAAAAAAAATTTTTTTGTAGCTTTATGCTTAATAATATTTTGATGTGCAATAACCTCACCAATGGCTGATTCAGGCAAATTTTATTGATAGCAATTGGCTTAACTGTGATTTGCACTCAAAAATGCTGCATTATGTGTGTGCAAATGTATATATGTATATGTTGAATGTTTGTTTGTATACACATGTATTTCACAATGCACTTTTGAGTTTGCCGAGCTGCCACTGGGGCCTGGCCCTACAGATTGAGTTACTGTTTCTTTGTGAAATAAGTATTGTCGTAACCACAGAGAACATATTGACATTTTTATTTGATTGTCTGGTTTTCCTTGCAACATTAAGTGTTTTCTGGCAACACTTTTTTCTTTACATTGTATTTAAGTGTTAAAATGAAATGTTTGGCTTTTTAAATTGTACTATAAATCTCCAGAGCTTGAAAAAAATCCCAGACCTAAAGAAATCATAGTAAGGCAGCATTTGTTAGTCGGAATGATAACTATAGGAGAAAAGAGATACTGCCACAGCAGTTTAGAATGTGGAAATTGTGGATGGAGTTGTGAACGGAGTTAATCCAAGATAGAAAGGTAAATCAGAGCAAAGAAATTATGAGGAGAGAGAGGGGAGGGGAGGGAGAGAGATTATATGGTGATGCTTAATCAAAGTTTAGGCAAAAAAAGCAAAAATGTATGATGAGAACTGTCATGATTTAGCCCAACTGATTCAGGAAAATTAGGATCATTTAGAATTGCAAAGGATGTAATGTTCTCCTCTTTGCAAACATTTTCTAACATCATAAGGAATTATTTTGAAAGGATAGGGGATTGAATGTTATAGCATGTAAAAATTTCACAGTAACTTATGCAAAAATGAGTGAAACTCTGGAAAAACAATAATGACTGCTTATTTCCCCAAAGCCAGGTCCTTTTTCCCTCCTATCAAATCCATCACTGACAAGCCTAACTCCCAAATAATGTAAATATTTAATCCCAAAGCATAAAGCTTATCTCTTATCTGTGCTTGCTTGTCTCTTGTATGTCCCTCATTGCTCTTGATTTATACACACACATCTGCCTAGTTTCACAAAATACTCTTGCCTTCTTGGGGACTTATCATGACAGTGATCCACCAACTACATTTCCCTCCAAGTCCTATTTGTTTCTTTCACAGATTACATGGTGGAATTATAAGGGAGTACTGTATAATCAAATGGCCAAGCATTTGATTTGATATCAAATCAAAACTTTGATATTGTATTTTGGAAGATATTGTAAATAAGACTTAGCAAAGCTCACAGTACACAAACACACGAGGTTAGATGGGGATGATACATTTGCCTTTATTTAGACCCACAGATGTACACAAAACTCTACAAAACATTTTTTCTGCCATATTTTTTCCTTAAGTAGATATTATGAAGGTGAAAGAAAAGGAAAGAATGTAAAAGAACAGAGTCATAGCAGTGGATTTACAATCACTTTAGTGATGATTCAATTTTGGAATGCATTTGAGCTTGCAGAAGGTCTTTCACCATATAACAATTAAGGTGGATCTCTTATTTGTTTCCTGTATTTTGCCAACACCCTAGTCTGTGTGCCCCAAAACTAGCTTGGGAATTATACAACAAGTATGTTTGAGGTGTTCCCACTCTTTCTTTTTTAAAAGTTATATCAAACAGTTTGAAAAAAAATTCACTTTAGCAACATTCAGAAGTTTAAAATGGTGTTATGTTGCCATCTAATGGTCACACACAGACTTTGGGCATGCATTCACACATATCACTCCAAAGTCTTCTATTCTAAATAAGTTCACAAGTAAACTTGTAGTCAACTGCAGTTGACTTTCTATAATTTTAGGAGATACTGTATACTTCCTGAATGTATCACTCACTATGATCTAACCATCCCACTGTAGTTAAGGATAATTTGGTATTCTTACAGAGATGGTAATTTATGAGGCAGATGAGCTAAACCTATTTAAGCTCAGGACATTACAAAATTTTGCAGAATAATGAATGAAAGTCCTAGCAATATAACACTTCAAAGTTTTATAATCATATTCCTCATAACACAACAGATAAACATGAAATGAAGGGAAATTTTGATCCTAGTCTTCTGTATCTAGATGCTTAAAACGTTTTTAAAGTTATTTAATGGAAAGATTGTCAGTTACAGTATTTTACTGGAGAAGCAGCACAACAGATAGCATACAACATGGATGGGCTGGGTTGGGTTTTATTAGGAGCCCTAGGGTGCAGTGGTTAGAATGCAGTATTGCAGGTTAAGTCTGCCCACAGTCTCGAGTTCAATCCTGACAGGGTTTAAGGTTGACTTAGCTTTCCATCCTTACGAGGTCGGTAAAATGAGGACTGAAATTGTTGGGGGCAATATGCTAACATTGTAAACTGCCCACAGAGTGCTGTAAAGCTATGGAGTGGTATATATGTCTATTTATATTGGTTTGTTTTTCTCACTTTCCTGGCCATGATTGTCTTGGCCCATTTTAACAGCAAAAAAAAACTTGCTAGCATTTTCAAATACTTTTCTCATAATATATGCATTTTATACACATTTGTTACTGTGAGCATGTTAGTAAATAATTTCTCCATAATAAAATACATCTGTCTGTGCTCTTTTCATTAACATGTTTTAGTGTTCACTTTTTGTAATATATATGTTTTATGTATATTTTTGAGTAGTGAATTACATCACCAATTCAGACAAAAAAACCCATATAATTTGCGTACACATTTAACTGGTGTAAGTTTATATAAAAGTTCAGACTACTCGATAAATCCTAAGACTTAACAAACTCTCTAATTTCATTCTTGAACCTCCAATAATGATAACAACTCAAACATTTTTATTGCCACTATAATCCTGGCCCTTATTGCTAAAATTTATTGGTGTAGATTGATGCAGTGGTTAAGGCATCAGGTTAGAAACCAGGGCACCCTGAATCCAAGTCCTGCCTTGGGCACAAAACCAGTGAGATTACCTATCTCAGCACTAGGAAGGAGGCAATGACAAACCATTTCTGAAATCTTGCCAAGAAAATTGCACAGGCGTGCCCAGGCAATCATCAGGAATCAACAATGATTTGAAAGGACACACACACACATATTGGTAGAATGATAATAAATGGAAAATACCCCGTAATGTTATAGAGGTGTTGTGATATAATACTCATTTAAGTGGAATTTCATTATCACTTCAATAGTAAGAAAAAGATGGAAATGACACTGGGAAAACCAAGAGGATTACATTAGAGGGGTTTTCTTGATTCTTCCATAAAACATGTGAAAAAGCCACAGCAGAGGTGCCAGTTCTGGAGTGTAAAAATGTGGTGATCAGGAAATGACAATGAAGAGATACAGGAAACTCCTTGCTACTTACTATCTACTGGCTACTGCAATCTGGATAATGTAACGCAGTCCTGTTTTAATAGCTTTAAATCTCAATAATTCTATCACTGATATCCAATGGAGAATCATTGTTTATGACTGAAGCACTGTTAGCACTGATTTTCAAAAGGACCTGCTGTTTATCCTGTCTTAAAGGCCACATATTGTATGTCTAGTAAATTTAACAATGGCATTATATTCTGGAATCAGGGCTGTCATTATTGACTGTAGTCCTTTGATAGAAAATTCTGACATATATTCAGCCTTCTAATATAGCAAACACATAACCTAGTATCAGAAAGCAGTCTAAAATGTTCCCCCTTCAGGTTAAACAGCATTCTTTCCAAGGGGTAAAATGCAATGAAAAAAAAAGAGAAATGGTTAAATCCTACATTTTTATGATCCCCAGCCTTTCCCTGCAAACAATCATCTTGAGGTAAAAAAATCCCAACCTTGTGTTCTACAACTAGTGCCCCTATGAAATCTATACAACCCACACTACAGTTATTTTGTTATTCTGTTGCTGAATATTGTTTCACCTTTTCAAACATTGTAATAAGCAGATATATTCAAGCTTGCTTTTATCTTTCACCTTAAAAATCTCAGTTGTAATAACACTGCAAGGCTACTGAATAATCTAGAATAACTGTATTATATAAAATGAATACAGGAAGTCTTCGACTTATAACTACAATTGAGCCCAAAATTTTTGTTGCTGTGTGAGACACTTGTTAAATGAGTTTTGCTCCATTTTGCGACTTTTCTTGCCACGTTAGGTGAATCACTGCAGTTGTTGTTTGTAACTTGGTTGTGAATCTGGTTTCTCCATTGACTTTGCTTGTCAGATGATCCCAAAAGTTGATCACATGATTCTGGGATACTGCCAAGCATCCAAATTTTGATCATGTGACCATAGGGATGCTGCAACAGTCATAAAAAAGAATGCCCATAAGTTGCTTTGTTCAGTGCCATTGTAACCTCAAATGGTCCCTAAGTGAATGGTTGTAAGGACTTCCTCATATTAATAACGTTGCTGTTTTTTGTTCCAGAAAATTCACAATTATTAATATGTTCAAAAGTTACAAAACAAGCTATAGCTGCAAATAGGGCAGCAAATATTTGTGTCTTGCTTCATGGAATCAGCTTTTCAGTAGAATTTTTGTGTGTTTTGAAGATTTGGATCATTTTTTCGAGATGAAGACATGAAGTAATAATATCAGGAACTTTCTCATGTTGTTGTGTATTCCCAGGAGTTATATACCTATGGTGTACAACCTATTTTACTGATGGCAGATAATAAAGTGTTAATGCTTCCTTTCATGCAAGGGAAAATATAAATAAGTAAATAAAGAAAATAAACACAGGTAGTCCTCGACTTATGAACACAATTGAGCCCAAAATTTCAGTTGTTAAGTGAGACATTTGTTTGGTGACCTTTGCTCCATTTTACAACCTTTCTTGCCACGGTTGTTAAGTGACTCACTGCAGTCGATAAGTTACTAACCTGGTTGTTATGTGAATCTGGCTTCCCCTTTGATTTGGCTTGTCAAGAAGGTTGCAAAATGTGATCACATGACCTTGGGACCACATCAACGGTCGTAAGTATGAACCAGTTGCCAAGCACCTGAATTTTGATCACACGATCCTGGGGGTGCTACAACGTTACACCGTTGTAAACGGTGAAAAAAAAAACGGTCATCCGTCACTCTTTTCAGTGCCGCTGTAACTTTGAACGGTCACTAAATGAACTAAGGAAATATCCCAAAGGTGCTTTTTCAAAAGGCAACTGGACAGCTTGTGTACGAGCTGAAGAAGCTTCCTGGATGAGAAGCCAAACGTCTTCTAAGAAAAACCAGAAAGTCTAGTTGCCTCTTGAAAAAAGCACCTTTGGCACAACTAGGACCTGGATGACTGAGTATCTCCATAGACAACTAAGGGAATAAATTCCCCTCAGGATCACCAAGTAGCGCCTTCTAAAGGGAAACAGGCAAAATAAAGGAAATAAATATATTTCCGTGAGAGAGAAAAGAGAAGGAAGGAGGGGGGGGGAGGAAATCTCAAAGGCTTTAGCAACGCTTCCTCAGAAGTCAAATCCCTCCGTGAGGTAAAGGATTACAGCCTAATCAATCACCGACGTGCCGCCAATCCCCGAGGCGACAACTCCACGGGCCCGCCCGCGGAGGAAAAGGGGGTGGCCCTTCGCGAAGTCACGTTACCCTCTCATCTGCATATCCCCGCCCCCTTCGGAGCGCTGGTGACGTTGGCCAGGGATCTGCAGGCAGGTGCTCTTGCCTCGCGCCACTACCGCCGCTGCTGCATTAGCTAGGAGACCAGAAGCGCGTTCACGGGGTGAGTGCGCGCCCGGTGCAATTCTCCCCCCACCCCACCCGCCACACACCTCTCGTGTTGTTGTTTTTAATCTTTTTTTCTAACCTAGATAGATAACCCCTTCATCTGTGTTGCCTCTTTTTTTTCATTCGGTTGGCATTGCTTTGGAACAGGGCGGCGCGGAGAAGGAGAGGGGGGGGGCAGGTTGTTAACCTTCATTTGACACATGTATGAGAAGTGGGGGAGGGGGAGGGATGCAGAAAATAAACGGGATGGGCTTATAGGTTTATAGGGGCCGGTGGGAACGTCATTCTAATCGAAGGATATATGGCGGTGGAAGGAACGTCGCTGGTGTTCTTTTTTTTGTTGTTTGTTTGTTTTTTTTCCAAAGGGAAAAAGTGTTTCGCGTTTAAAAATGAAATGAAATAAATAAATAAATAGATGGCACGGAATGAAACGGGAGATGGCCATTCATTCGTGGTCTCGTCAGAGGAGGTTTCAGTGATGCAGATGGTAAACAGGAGGCTCTGGAAGAGAGAGAAGAACGGAGGGGATGGGAAGGAAGGGAGGCAGCATCGCAGGTTGCAAAGGAAGCCAGTTCCTGCTCCAGTGCTGTTCCTCATTCGGGTGGGCCTTTCTTGCAAGAGACGGATTGTGCTGAGGGGCGGGGGGGGGGGGAGAGGAAAAAGAGAGAGGGCATTTTGTAATAACAGCTCTTTCCCTCCAGGCAAAACAACCCCCACCACCACTACCACCAAGCTTTTCCAAAGGCTCTTCGGGAGATGCAAATCTGTCAGCAAGAGTCGCTTTATAATACTTGACCAGAGAGAGGTTCTTTTCCTTCATTTCGCCCCCTCCCAAATGCCCCATCTAGTTTTGGGGATCAGCACTTTGTGGAACTTCTTCTTTGAAGATGCCCCCTCCAGGGCCTGGCTATTGAGCAATTTAATTCCAAATCTGATTGAGAATGTGTGGAAGGGAAAGAAGGTTGCTATCTGTGGTCTCTTGTCAAAGGAGCTACTTGCATTGTAGCTGAAAAAGACCCTATGGTAGTACCGTAAAAAATACAATTCTGTATTGGACATGATTAATGACTTGTGGTGAACACATTTATCAGCTTTCCTGAGGCTCAGCCTCTTGTATGCAATGCAGCATTAGGGGGTTGCTTTTTTAGCTCAAGACGGGGTGGGGGTGTGTGCATCATCACTATGTTTTTTTCATCAGAAGGAGAGCAACTAACTCTGACCAGGCTGCACTCAGCTATTCCCGCTAGCTTAACAAATCTTCCTAAACGTTCTGCTGCCCAAGGTTCCAATTCCCCATTAGCAAGATCAAAAAGGTGGTGTATGTGTGTGGAGTGTATGTATGTGTGTGTGTAGCCAGACAGACCATTTTAAATATTCAATAACTGGGGGAGCATTTGATTCAACATGAAAGCATTTGCAACTTGAGCACACTATGCAAGGCATTGCATGGACAGATAAGGCCGGGCCAGAGGATCCTGCTGGATAACATCAGGCTTGGATGTCCTGGCACAACCAGTGATTGATAATTGAAAAGATTGAATAGCTTGACATTGGTCTGCTCTGCTTCCCTTTACGTTGCCATAAGCTACGGTGATGATAATTTGCTTAGACAGCCTTAAAACTGGTTTGGACACTTATGAAATGGAGAGAGGCCGTTGTTAATTGCACTCGTGAAACGGAGCTTCCATGTTTGGAAACAGCCAGCAAAACAATTTGCACAGGGGTAATTGGCTACCCAGTATTGAATAATTAGCATCATATTTGAATCAAATTAGCAGGATCTTACACCATATGAATCAAGTATATTCCTGCATTAAGGCACTCTCTCTTCCTCAAAACATTGGGTGTTGATAATGAATGGCCAGCAATTCATTATCACTTTCATGTCTTGCCTGATGTTTTCCCCTCTGAGGTATATGCATTAAAGTGAGATGGAAGAGGTGGCAGTCCATCTTAACAAAATAACCAAGTTGGAAGGGATCTGTTTCCAGGTTGGTTCTCTCCTTGATTAGTTTCCATCCATTGCTTCTTGTCCTGCTTTCTGATCTTGATCTTACCCAGTAAGGCTCTTGGCCTAGATCTTAAGGAAGAAAGAAAATTAAGTTAGGGGATGTTAACTATAGACAGGTTATTCCTATATATTAGGAAACCCATTTAGAAATGTTACTCAGTCATGACACCATGATCCCAGTTTCTGAAAGCCCAACTGATGAGGTAATATTATGTAAGCCAATTCATTTTGGGAATTATTAGCACCTAGGATTGATGGCTGTTTACTATTTCCTGAATCACAGATAGCTTTCCTTATGTAAGGCATGCTGTCACTTTCCTTGTCTATGCTGTGAGCATTTCATGGCACAGAATATTACAGTAGATGAGATGCTGGCCTGATCTAGGGCTGCTCTTGTGTTTTTATGCTTTACAAGATCTCCTAGAAGATCCCTTATTCAATAGGTAGGCCTGAAAATTGGAACCAGATTCTAATCAGCTTTCAAAAAAGACCCTGCAACTGTCGTGAGAATTAGAACCTTTGTTGTTAATTTGACATTTTTGTTTAAAGTAGAAATGACATCTGAAAACCTTCTGAGATAGATCTGTACCAGATACTCAAGCAAATTCAAAAGGCGCCGATACTCTTCCATGTTGGAGAATCAAGAGTTGCATATCTGCATTGGCCTATGTGCTGTTTTCAGGTTTCCCACCCAACTTGCTTGCTCAACACCACATAAGGAGGGTCCCAATAGCAGCATACTTACATCAATTAGTGATTTGCTGGGTTTCTACAAAACACCATATCATTTATTTTTTGTTTATTTATTTTTATTTATTTAATTAATTTGCCAATCGCTTACAAGATAATAGATATAAGAGTAAATATGAGTATGAATACAGGAAATAGGTACAAATAAATGGGGACAATAGGACAGGGACAGTAGACACAAGTGTGCGTTTTGAGGTAATTCCCTGTTAGGAGAATGAGTGCACATAGGGAGACGTAGTGAGAGTGATGTTGAATAACACACGACCAGCACACAGATACACTGAATAGTAAAATGTAGGTTATACTTCCAGTAAACGGGTAAGTTCAGTAACAGATTTACAGCAATCCAAGAAGAATGACTACCAGGAACAGTCAATAGGGAAAAATGCAAGAACCAAGATCATCAGAACATATAGCCACTAGCAACAACAGAACTAACAACCCAGGTTTCTGGCTCCATCTTATGGCCGTTTGAGGAACCACACCCAATTACAATTTTAGCATTCCCTTAAAGAGACAGTATTAAATGTCTATCCTGGTTTATATATTTCCAACTGTTAGGTGACTAGCAATTCCTAACAGTGCGCTTATGCACACAAATGAAATAAATGAAACCAAACAATGTCTCGATCCAAAATAGTAAAGTTGTCTTCAAATGCTACAAAAGCCTTAGTGTTCAAGATGATTCCCCATTCAAATATTAATCAAAACCAACCTTGCTTAGCTTTCTAAACCAACTAAGGTTTGCTAGGTCCTGTCACTTGCTAAAGCCCTTGAATAATATACTAAACCACAAAAAAAGCTAACCAACTTAACACTGTACCAGTTTAGCATATTGTAGGAATCATCTGATAGATCCTGATTTGGCCTTGTGAAATAATTTGATGGATATAACCAGAGGCAAGTGCACATTGTTGAAGGTATCTCTTGGTGGCCAGAATTGGGGACATAAGGCTAGAAATTAGATAGCTGCATTCCTTTGCGCTAGTCTTGGATTCTGTAAAAGGAGATGCATATTCAGTTGAAAACAATGCAGCATGGACAAACAGTATCTGCATTTCAATGGCTTGTCTGATTCTGCACCAAAAGTTCTTCACATTTTAGGTATTCTGGTTTTCTTAGTGCTTGGAAGTTCTGGAGCAGGTATGTGGCAAGGCAGGTGAAATTGAAATAGTCTTTTCTTTTGCACTGTCTTTCATTTTCACCCTCCTCCACTTATTCGTGTGTCTTGAGCACATGTGCTAATGTCCAAGAGCAAAGGATTTTATTTTTATTATTATTTTTTGTTAACCAAAGTCATCTTTGGGTAGTGGGACAGAAAATGAAGATGGCGGTTTAAAAAAAGTATAAGACTTTGATTTCATGGTCATATCAACATCTGATTCTCTCCCCTCATAGATCAACCTATGTGATTGTAACCACGCATGTGTGTGCATTTACTGATAGTCCTCAACTTATAACCATCGATTTAGCAACCATTCAAAGTTATAATGACACTGAAAAAAGTGGCTTCCATCCTAACACTGTTGTAGCATCCTCCAGGTCATGTGATCAGAATTTGAGTGCTTGGCAATCAGCATGAATTTACAATGGTTGCAGCTTCCTGGCATCAAGTGATTGCATTTGTGACCTTCCCAGCTGGCTTCCAACAAGCTAAGTTAATGGGGGAAGTGGATTTGCTTAACAGTTGTTAGCACTTAATATCCACAGAGGTTTGTTTAACAATCATGGCAAAATAACTCACTGAATGACTGCTTTGCTTAGCAACAGAATTTCCAGTCCCAATTGTGGTTGTAAATTGAGGATTATCTGTAAACTCAAGCCTATGAACAGGTAGTTTTCAACATGGGGCATTGTGACTGGATTCACACTTTACAGTAAGCCATAATATCATTTGTTCAGCATGAACCCAATTGGCTGTTGCTTTTTCTACAATCAAGTTAAGCATAACATGATTCAGCCCAATCTTTTCCATTGAATCCAACCACGTGCCATGTAATTTAGTATTTACTGATTGGCAACACATCTGTTGATTTTCAGACCAAAAGGAATCTTAATCAGCCCCATTTGGAGAATGAATTCGGATATTTTTTTTTGCACCTCAGCATGTGCAGCACCGTTGAGCAAAGGCTATTCTAAAAATAGCAATTCTAATATAATTCCTATCCCTATAATAAAAAGAGTGATTTAAATAGGACCATGTGAAGTTACCTAATGCAAGGTGAGATCTCACATTGGGACAAAGTCTTGGTTTATTAAATTAGCTTTTTGGTTCTATCAGTCAGCCAAGTTTCATGAGTGATGGAGTGGCCTAGATAGAGGTGGAGCTCTCACCTCACAATCAGGAGTTCAATCCTGGGTAGAGGCAGATATTTCTCTCTCTGGGCACAATGGGATTATATCTGCTGAACAAAGCTCTGCATTGGCGACAGGAAGGGCATCCGGCCAGTTAACACTCAGCTCCATTCAGTTGCCCAGACTCCACCCTGCAAGGGATTATGGGGTCATTAAAAGAAGAAGAAGATGATGAGTTAGCCAAGTTTCATCATAAGCTATGGTTTAAAAACTTGAATGCTCATGTTCATAGAACATGCTAAAATCAAAACAAATGTAATTATGAAATAGTACATTGTGTGAACCAAGTCACTGAATCAGATGAAGCAGAGTTTTCCCAGGCCTTACTTGGTGATGAAGCTTCTAATTCAAGGGTCTTCAAACTTGGCAAGTTTAAGACTTGTGGACCTCAATTCCCAGAATTCCTGAGCTAACAGGACTGGAGGAGGAATTCTGGGAGTTGAAGTCCACAAGTCTTAAAGTTGCCAAGTTTGAAGACCCCTGTTCTAATTCTTCCCCAATGTTGTGGTTCGCTGGCAGCAGGTGCGGATGGCTGAGGTCTCGGAGAGCGAGGACTCAGATGAGGGGCCTGTGTGTGATGTAGGGATGGGGCCAGGACCATCAGGGTGTGGAGTGATGCCTTCGGAGCTTGTGGAGGCAGGCAGCAGTGATGCAGAGGACCCTGAGGACCCTGGACACGCCGGGCTGCTCGTAGGAAAGAGCAGCTGCAGCAGCACAGGCGACTCGGGAGTGAGGCTGCAAGGTAATGGCCCCTCCGTTAAGAGATAAAAGCCAGCCTGAGAGACTGGTATTCTTTGCAGGAAGCAAAGAAGTTCTTGTACTTCAAGCCTTGTGGAAGTTCAGACTATCTTGATTTGTGTTTGAAGACTTTTTGTTTGGAATATTTCTTGGCAACTTAATCTAGTGCTTTTGGCAGCCTTGCACAACCTTGGCAAGGCTCGTTCTTATCAGAGACAGCTAGTTTTAATAGCCTTTTAACCATGAATTAATGGAATTTGCAGAGAAGCATTAAAAGGTTTTGCTTTTATCTCTGTTTGGTGTTTGTTTACTTGGAGCAAGGTTTGGGTCAGAACACCCACTCTCCTTTCATATCCATTCTTTTTGTCTCTAAACCCAGTGGGTATTCTTTCTTTACTTATATTTTCTTTCCTTCTCCTTTATGAGCCAGAGTTAGTTTTCTCCTTATCTTTATTTCTATTAACTTTTAAAGATTTGGATGCAAAGCAGAACAAGGCTGTACTTGTTTCCAGCATTTCTTCGAAGATACTGTAGGAAGAGAAGTCAAGAGTCATATTTTTATTAAGAGAGAGGGAGAAAAAGACAGGAGTAGCGGAAGCACTAAATTTGGAAATGTAATGAGTTCCTCATGAGCCGATTAAAATGAATTCTTCCCATTTGGTTCTTAGAAACAGCAGTAATAAATAGGGACTATATATCTGCACGTCTTTGTCTGAGTATTGGTGAAAAGTGATGAGTTATGGACAGACAAAAGTATAAATATGATGACTAGAAAGGTATTGAGACTTAGAAAAAGATATATATATAATTGAATTTAGAAAGGAATGAGATAATTAAAAGTAAGATTGAGAAAACTAAGGGAAGGGAAAAATTATTGAGAAAATGTTAAAATAGTAATAAGATATGGAATAGAACACAAAGATGAATATGAAATTGAATTTGTGTCTGTATGGAGAAGTGATAACCCGGGACCATGCTATTCTCAAAAAAAAGAAATTTTACTTGTATTATGTTTTGTGAAAACCCAAATAAATTTTTTATATAAAAAAAAGAAAAGTGATGAGTTATGCAGTCAAGGAATGAATCCCTGAGTAAGTACAATCCAGTGATGGGTCATCTTTTTATGTGCTAATACGGTATTCTTGCAAAGGATGTTTGATTTATTGGTCTTTTCTTTTGCATTGGTAGGTGATGTCTTTGGGACTTAGTATAGGTACTCCTCGACTTATAACCACAATTGGGTCCACAATTCCCATCGTAAGTCTTTGCAGTCCTAAAGCAAACCGTCAGGTGACCGCACCCAATTTCTGCAATCATTTTACCCCAGTTATGAAGCGAATCTGGCTTCCCCAGTTGACTTTGCATGTCGGAAGCCAGTTGGGTAGGTCACAAATCGTGATCAAGTGAGTGCAAAACACTGCAATGGTTGTAAATGCGAGTTGGTTGCCAAGTGCTCAAATTGTGATCAAGTGATTACAGGAGTGGTGTGATAGTTGTAACTTCCAGGTCCAGTCATAAGTCACTTTTTTCCAAGGCCATCATAATTTTTAACCATTGGTAAATGAATGGTCTCAAGTTGAGAACTACCTGCATTCGTTAGAGATACTAGTAGGTAGAATCTCCATGGACTGAAGTAGTTTTCCTATGATGCAAGAGAAAGAGCAATTACTTTGTCTCCATATCGTAATTACATGCTTCCCAAAATACCTGCACTACTTTGAAATAGAATACTGGATTTGATGGACTTTTAGTCTGATGGCAACAGAGCACTCACATCATTCTGGGAGAGTGTAAGTCTGCCCTCTCCTTTTGCTAAAATTCTCTGTTGTCTAGGTGTTTTAATTCCCAAACCAGAATACAAACTCAGAATCAGATACACTGCAATCTTTACTTTTTTTCTTGGAATAGCCTTAGCACATTTTATTTGGGAATTACTTCCAGCCAGATAAGCAAAGAATGGCAATCTTCTTTAATGCATAAGAATGCTTGCCAATTTGGTGTCCATTGGTAAAATGCTAGAATTCCAATTTCGTAAAAAGTAGACCACATAGGATTGGATTCAAGCCACCTTGAAATAACAGCTTTTCAGAAACAGAACATTCCCTGTGCATAATTTAGGAGCACTCTATCTCCCGTTCTGCAGAAGTCAAAATTGAGGCTTCTTTTTAAAATGCTTTAAAAAAGGATTTAATGAAAAGCTATGCATGTATTCCCTGTGTGTTATAGAGATTAACGTACATAGCATCAGACAGAGGTGTCCATAGGGTATGGTTTAAAAAAGCCAAAATGCTGGCCATAATGGTGCAATCCATCTGGTTGTTTTTTAATGTACGTCACAATGACCTTTTTAAATCACCCCTGCATTGCAATGGGTGTAACAAATAGAAGGAAAGAGAGACCCGCATTGAAAAAATTACCACCAGATTAAAACTTAACAGTGAGCCAAGGTGACAAAAGAATCAATAATTTTTAATTTCCAAAAACCTTCCAAGCCAGTGATTTGACTCAGTTTTTATATGTCACTAGGGACCAAGCAAAGGGCAAAATGAGCGGCCAGCAATCTTAGGGCTACCTTGCCTCCCACGTTTCTCCCCCCTCGCTTTTGATGAAACAACACAGAAAGCGTACCTCTAAAATTCAATTTGGCATTGATCAATAGAACGGCCTGAGTTCTGAGCTCCTCTTTAATCTCATTTTCTTGTTATCGTTTTGGATTTGTCTTTTTCATCGCTGAATACCTAAAGCCAGGATGAGACATTCATCCTGGGAGCATCTGCTATAAAGAGCTCAGTGGGCAAAAAACACAGCTGACTCAGAGCCAAAATGGAGGCCGCTTTCCAACTGCTACCACCAAACATTGCTTAGCAGTTCCCTGCTGCACAAAACCGAGGGCTGTTTAGCTATACCTAAAGCCCGTATTTGAGATTGGTCTCTAAGAAGATGTGAGAGGAATCCAGCTAAATCCTTCTTAAGGCCCTAGGAATTATTTCAACCCCATCGTTTGCTTTGTGTAATGCAAGTCAACCACAGGCTGTTTAATTAGCTAAAACGGTGGTTTTTAACCTTTTCTTCACCATGGACCCTCTTTAAATATCTGTTGTGGCCACCCACCATGGTCGCGGACCCCCAAGACTTAACTCAAGATTTAAATCATAACATTTTTTGTTTGTGGACCCCCTGTGATGACATCACAGCCACCCCCCACAAGGGTCCACAGATTGCAGGTTGAGAACCAATGAGCTAAAAGATTGTGTTGGGTGTTATCTCTGTTGTGATGAAATGAAAAGGTAGGGCATATCTAGGATGCAGGCCATAAGAACATAAGAATAAGCGGTTTAAATATCTTTTTGTCCTCCCCGAAGAACTGTGGGAAGTGAAATAATTGTTACCACTGTCACCAGACATGTAAGGAAATTGTGTAGGTGAATCAGAATGAACCCATTACATCTGGAACCCTGACATTCTGTTTTGCTACCATGCCCAAGCAGATGTTCCCACACAAAACAAGCTTTTAGCTCTTTTGGTGTTGTAACAAGGGCAAGAAGCCTACAACATTATGTTGGTGTTTTTGATTTTATATCTTTTTCTGTGAACAAATGTGGGAACGATTTGCTCAGTGCTAAGAAAATTGCCAACTCTGTGGTCTCAGCTGCACAGATGAAACAGAAATAAAGTGCATCCAGTTTAATAATAGCAGTCAGCGTGCTTTTAAATAATGAATAAAACCAACACAATGCACTTTTAAATAATCTGTTCTACAAGCTTTCTGAAACCAATTTTTTTTTAAAAAAAATGTTGATGCTCCATGGAAATTTTTCCATTTATGCGGTTTGGTTGACCTCTCAGAGACAGGAGCTCCATAAAATAACTCTCTTACCCAAAAGGCACGGTTCCAAGGTAGAATCTATGTCACCAAAAGTGATGGCACCAGATAAGGAAAGCAATGCATCTTAACTGATTTAAGTATTAAGTTCCAGTTGATGAGCTGCATCAGTATGAATAACTCATGGACCAAATGCTGATCCAATACCAATACAATTCAGCAACAAAACTGGCTGATTACCATAATTTTCATTATTTTCCTGAAAATTGGGGTTGGAGTGAGAGCAGGAGGTCTTTCAAAGACTGATCACTCACAACTCTAGTCTTAATCCTTGTGCACCTCCCAAAGCGGCCTGAAACCAGCCCTCTAGAGCAAAGCTGGCTGGGGAATTCTGGGAGTTGAAGTCCTCCAGGCTTAACGTTACCAAGGTTGGACACCCCTGATCTAGAGCCTTGCCATTTTGCCATTGAAATTCATCTCTATGATTTTTTCCCCCTTTGGGGTAAGGGGAAATGAGGGTGGAAATAGGAGCTGGGCTTTCTAATCAGGGAGCTCAGTTGCAATCTTGACTGCTGAAAAGTCACCTGCCATAATGCTGAAGTGATTGTCCTTGATGGACTGGGGAATAACCGAGACAGCTTTCCCTTTTTAAAAGAGAGTAATTCTTGGAAAGGTAAGATAATTGATGTCCAAAGAAGAGGTAGGTGCAAGTCTTCTCTATATTTTAGAGAGTGTTTAGGGGGTGTAGCATGATTTTCAGACTGGTGCAAACTGAAGGACTTGACAAATCATCTCCAAGTGAAACTAATTATTTGTCCCATAGAGATGGTACATCCAGTTAGCTTAATTGTCTCTTCAGTCTGTGTTCTCAAGCCAAATGTTTGCATATGTCACAGAGATTAATTCATAAAACAATATATGAAATATTTTTGTCCTGTAAGATCCAGGCCCCTAAAGTAGCTTGCATATACACAATAAGAAAAATGCAAACAAAAATCTCAAATGCAAATTATATTATGATATAGTATTAAAAAAAATCCTTATTCACCTCGATGTTTCCATCCTTGTTTCTGTTCCTTGATTGCTATAAACTACAATTTATCTATAAAATTCAATTTATTTATATATTTCCCTCAGAGGATGGGATTGGAGTTGCTTATATAGGTTTTCTCCATCTTGTACTATTGATTATATTTTCAGATCAATTTTAGTTGGATAGATTAATCTGGGCTTTCTTCTATAAATATTGTTTAGGGACTATCCCAAAGATCTGGACATCTTTTCAGAGGTATAAACAGCTTCCAGAAATCTCCAGCAGCATGGCTATTGATGTGGATTCTAGGAATTGCAACCCGCAGTTCTGGAAGTAGCCATATTTGGGAAACTTGATTTATAATATAAATTTGCTTATATATTTACCCTTGGTGGTACATTGTATAACTATATATTGTTTGATAAGAAAATATAAGGTGTGTATATACAGTATGACATGACATACTGTATGTACACTTGCCAAAGCCAGCTAGGCCTGGTTCTATAACAGTGTTTCTCAAACTTTTCAACTTTAAGCTGTGTGTATTTTAGCATGCTGTCTGAGGAATTCTGGGAGTTGAAGTCTACACATTTTAATGTTGCCAAGGTTGAGAAGCTCTGGTCTAGACCATACATATGAGAAATTACTGCAATCTCTGGTGGAACATGGGGTATAAATATGCTAACTGTTTGGTTGGATATCGTGACAGAACCAAGGAAAAATGGTGAAAGCACCCATTTAAAAAAATATAAACTCTGAATTTATAAACATCTACAATTTGTTATGAACCTAATAATAATAATAATAATAATAATAATAATAATAATAATAATAATAATAATAATAATAATAAGTCTTTATTGATTAGCCCCTGGGCAATATCAAAGTGCAAAGTTCCAGCAACAAATTTGTTACTAAAATTTTATAAAAGCAATTCAAAATTAAATTTGATAAAATACTATTTAAAATGGAACTTGATAAAATACAATTTAAAATGGAATCTAGACAAAATACCATTTAATACCAATACTCATTTCGTTGTACCCGCTTGCGAGTGTAATGACAAATAAATTCTTATGTCTTATGTCTTAAGATGAAATAGTAATAAAATACAATCCAAAATAAAATTGTAATAATGTTCAATAATTTAAGATATAAATAAAATATAATAACATTATATTACGGAGTCGCTGTTATGAACCAATTATCTGAGCTCATTTGAACTTGGTTCTTGGTTCCATGCAGCCATAACATACCAGGGAGTTGTACTGTATGTTGTGCTGTATGTTGTACTATATGCAGAATAATGCAAAATTATAAAAGAAAGAAAAAAAAGATTCTTTAATAAACCAAATTGCAATAACCTGTTCAGTAAATGAAAAACAAAACCATAGTTCATAACGGAGAAGATAGTTCTCTACCTAATTTGTTAGTGTATCATTTTTGTAAAGGTCCATAAGGATTATAAACTGTTACAATTTTGATCAATCGTGTCAAAATATGCCAGAGGGTGGGGAGTGGCATGGCAATCCAGCCTCTCTGCTTTGGCTTGAATCATAATACCTCAACTGCCATCTTGCAGATTTTGATCCCTGTCCCACTGCTATACTGTACAGGTAGTCTTTGACTTACAACCATTCATTCAGTAACCGTTTGAAAGTTACACCGGTCCTTGAATTACAATGATCGCAGCATCCTCACAGTGACATGATCAAAATTCAGTCACTTGGCAACGAGCATGTATTTAGAATAGTTGCAGTGTCCCAGAGTGACGTGATTGACAGCAATCTTCCTAACTGCTGTCCAATAAGGTCAATAGGGGAAACTACTTAATGACCATGTGATTCATTTAACAACTGCAGTGGTTCACTTAACAACCATGGTAAAAAAAATGTGTTAAAATCAGGCACTTAACAACCACATTGCTTTGCAATGGAGATTCTGGTCCCAATTTTAATTGTAAGTCGAGGACTATCTGTAGTTCATTTGTAGCTCAGTCTACGTTACAATATTGAATATGTCTGTATGTGTAAAATAGCAAGATAAATAAATAACATCATTGAAAATGTGGATGATATTTATCAAAAATACTTTAATTAGCAGGGATTTTTCTTTTAAATGTTTTTAGAAGTCTGTGGTGGGCTAAAGTTCAGGCAGATTCTATAAAATAGCTTGGGAAATAACTTGAGAAGAAAATAACCTTGAAGAGACTTGGGGACCTATTGTTAATCTTTAAGGATCAGAGGATTTGGTTTTCTGCTGAAGTTGCAAATTGGGTGGTGTTTTGTGCCCCATCCTTTCCCCACATCCTCTCCAACTCTTCCCCAGATGGCTTCTGCAACAGACCCTCGCTATGGCCAGAAGGAATCTTCAGACCAGAACTTCGACTACATGTTCAAGATCCTGATCATTGGCAATAGCAGTGTTGGGAAGACTTCCTTCCTCTTCCGGTACGCCGATGACTCCTTCACTCCGGCTTTTGTCAGCACCGTTGGCATAGACTTCAAAGTGAAAACCATCTATCGCAATGACAAGCGCATTAAACTGCAGATCTGGGTAAGGAGGCAAGGGAAAGCTGTCTGGCCTTGTGTTTCTCAACCCTAGCAACTTTAAGACATGATGAACCTCAACTCCCGAATTCCCCCTGCTGGCTGGGGAAATCTGGGAGTTTAGGTCCACATGTCTTAAAGTTGAGAAAAGCTGCCTTGCAGGATTGTTTGCGAATAATTGTTTTCTGAGAGAAAATACTGCCAGCAGAAGGATCAGGGTTGGGCATGGCTGGGAAAGAGCTTGAAGAGGTCAAAGACCCTGCCAGCTGGATTAAACAATATAAATATAATTGGAGTAGTAGTCTGTTTTTGTGCAAGGAGGTTCCAGGTAAAGCAGACGGGAAACATGATCATGTGTGATGGAATGTGCACTTGCAGGAGGAGAGGACTTAGTCAACTCAGAGCTTTCCCATAAAGAAACATAGATCAAGAGACTGAGGTGGACTCAGCCTTCCATCCTTCCAAGGTCTATTGTCACGGGCTCATGGTTGACTCAGCCTTCCATCCTTCCAAGGTTGGTAAAATGAGGACCCAGATTGTTGGGGGCAATTGCTATCTGGTAGTTGAGAAATTTATAGCTTTAGTTTGGCAAGATTCTGTCCATTAGGTGTAAGCAAATAAAGGATTGGACTTGGTTGGCTCTCACTGTCTTGTCTTTCAGCTTGGACCTGACAGCAGAGGAGCTAATTCTACTTTATCGTAAAGCTTCATTAATAGAATCTTGCAATGCTGAAAGTACAAATCACTGTCTCTTTTTAAGCCTGAGCAATTAGGACAGGTCCTTCCTATGTTTCTTTCTCTGTGGGTTAAGTAAATGTAGGTTCCTCCCCTCTCCCCTCTGATCAGTATCTCTTCCCCTCCCTCCCTCAAGGTCATTCCTACATACCTTTTACATTAAGGTTCATGTTAGATAATATTGGTTTTCCTTTCAATGCTGTTACAAGGCTTACAAAACTGAAAGTTTTGTGTCCATTGGAATTGGATGGCTAATAAATTTAAATGATTATTTTTTTTTTAAAAAAAACATCTTTTTGGAAGAACAAAGGTATATTTTGGCCATGAAGACATTTGATGAATGTCTGCCCATTATAAAATCAGTTTATTATGAAGCCAAGTTTCTTATAAGATACAACAAAGTGCTGTTTTTGAAGACTAATTTACTGAAGTGTTTCTAGAATAGCTGTAGTGATCCATTAGGTGCATATAGGCACCCAGCATCTTTTTTTCAGCCTCAAGCATGGCCAATGTTTGGCAACAAAACCATTAATTTTCTGAAATTCAATTTTCCCCTATTTTTAGTGAAGATAAATAAAGTACGTTCAGCTTCTAAAAGGCATACATTTTTTTCCTTTAAGCAATAAAATCTCCCCAACTCTCCTAATGTGGACTGGAAATTTTGATATTTTGATATTTCCACTCTGCATGACATCACTGGCAATCAGTAAACTCTCCTGTAACCTTGGAAGGTGAAGTTTAAAATAAATCCAAACCCAGTCACAGATTGTCCATCAGAGAGAGGGAGGGAGGGAGGGAGGGGGAGAGAAAGAGAGAGAGAGAGAATATAGAATAACAGAGTTGAAAGGGACCTTGTAGGTCATTTAGTCCAACCCCCCCACACCCAAGCAGGACACCCTACACCATTTCTGACAAATGGCAGTCCAATCTCTTCTTGTAAGCCTCCAGTGATGAAGCTCCCACAATTTCTGAATGCAACTTCTGTTTCATTGGTTGATGGGAGGGAGGGAGGGAGAGAGAGAGAGAGAGAACAAAGGCCAGCAACGTTAAAGACTAAAATGCTTGAGTTTTAATTACCATCATAAGAAATACTCCTCATATAATAATTGACCACAATTGGGGAAAAACCTTCAGAGTAGGGTTTCCCAACCTTGGCATTTTCCAGGTATATAGATTTTAACTCACAAAATTCCACAGCTGTAACTGAGAATTCTGGGAGTTGAAATTCACTCACTTCAATTTGCCAAGATTGGGAAACTTTGATGTAAAGCAGGGGTGTCCAACCTTGGCAACTTTAAGACTTGTGGACTTCAACTCCCAGAGTTCCTCAGCCAGCTGGCTGAGGAACTCTGGGAGTTGAAGTCCACAAGTCTTAAAGTTGCCAAGGTTGGACACCCCTGATGTAAAGTATGGCAGTTCCATAGGATACTTGTAAATGCTATAAAAATACTTAAAAATCATTTTTGTGTTTTTCTTAGGATACAGCAGGGCAGGAACGATACCGGACTATCACCACTGCCTATTATCGAGGGGCAATGGGTTTTATTTTGATGTATGACATCACCAATGAAGAGTCCTTCAATGCTGTCCAAGATTGGTGAGTCAAAGTCTTTATGACTAGCTTTAATTAATTCTGAAACTTATAATAATTTTAATATTCAAATGTTCTCCAAGGATTCCTTTGGACAATGCAGCTGACATGTGAACAACCCATGGATCAAATTGACATCTTCAGTATGTTTACTTATCATTTTATATGCAAGCTACAAAAAAGGTTATTTGTATGCCACCTTTATTATTTTTATAATTAACTCAAGGTGGTGAACATATCCAACACACTTTCCTTCTCCTATTTTCCCCACAACAACAACCCTGTGAAGTGGGTTGGATTGAGAGAGAGGGATTGGCCCAGAATCACCCAACCAGCTTTCATGGCTAAGGCGGGATTAGAACTCACAATCTCTTGCTTTCTAGCCTTAACCACTAGACCAAACTGGCTTTCTTTCTGAGTTACTTACATCTTTCCAACAAAGTCTTGTGGTTAATTTTGCTCTCTAATCTTATGTAATTTAGGTAGGACAGAATAGAAAACTATAATATGCCTTAAATGCTCATTAGAGATAGTCTTTGTCCAGCAACTGCAATTGGAACCAATAATTTGGTCATTAAGGAAAGTGGTTGCTAAGTGAAAAACCAAGTCAATTGCAACAGTGCTTAAGAGTTTCCTTACACTTTGTTTTTATAGTCTCAGAAGGCTATGACCCCAAACAACCAGGTGAGCTCAAAAATGGTAGGGAAGGTTTCTGAAACTTGATTTGTGAGGAAGAGACTGGGCACCTATTTGTCTGAAATGGTATAGGTGCTCCTTCTTGAGCATAGGGTTAGACTAGAAGACCTCCAAGGTCCCTTTCAACCCTGATGATGAGCTGGAAGCCAGCTAAAAGGATAAATCTTATTACCCTTTCCCCCTCAATTCTCTGCTCCTTGGAATGCTTTCCCCAACGCTGGGATAATTAGCAAGAAGGTTAATATTTGTATTTACATTCATTGGAGCGGAAGGGGTTATAAGCAAATAAAAAGGCACACACAATGAAAAGAATGTGCTAGCACTGGCTGTTTGCCTAGTGCACTGGGTCTGTGTGTAGCCAAATGCTTAAGAGGCTACACACACACACACACACACACACACACACACAAACACAAACACACACACACACACACACACACTGACTGTAATGGTGAATAGGTGACTGAGAGATGCTTGAAGGTCATACATGTGGGCATTGGTTGCAAAGTTACTTTTTCATCACTGTCATACCTGCAAATTGAGCTGTGGTGATTCAGTGGTTACAATCACTGGTGGGCTGCTGCTGGTTCGGACCGATAGTTTCGACCACCGGGTGGGCCCGCCCCCCTACCGCCTCCCCGCCCCAGTGCTATCCCGTCCTATATTTCTAGCTCACTTGCCCCGCCCACGCTATTGCATTCCTGCTGATTGAGCAGGAGTTTTAGTAGTGTGTCTTCATGATGAATCCCTAGGTAGATGATATCTGTATTAGGTTCAACCAAATGACATAAAATTACATGTAGCTTACTTTTTAGACTTTCTTTGCTTCTTCCATATCTTATTTTATTGTGCCTCACAAAGGCTTCTCCAAACTCCAAAAGTTGCACACCCTTTTGTGACCTTTTGCTGGATCCCAATAAAACTCTTGCCTGCCTATGGACATTTTCCTCCTGTGATTACTTTTATTAGTACAGCTGAAATATGCTCTTGTTTTTCCCACCATGTTAAAAATGACTGACCAAATATGACTGAGTTTGTCACCCCAATGTTTACTTCAGGTCAACTCAGATCAAAACCTACTCATGGGATAATGCCCAGGTACTGTTGGTGGGTAACAAGTGTGACATGGAAGATGAGAGGGTTGTGTCATCAGAACGAGGACGTCAGCTTGCTGAGCACTTGGGTAAGTGAACAACAATTAGAACCATGTGTTTGAGCTATAAAGATGAGTTTGATAAATGATACAGAAATGGAATTTCAAGTCTTCAGGCTTCAAGGAAAAAATTGTTTCCAGGAAGACAGGGTTTAGGAGTTTTAATATAGCTAGTGTAGATTAAATAAATTATGCAAAACAGATTTATATAAAGATATACATTTGTATAATATATGCACATTGTATAGAAAAAGTATAGGTGGCTAATCTTTTTGGAACTTTAAATAGGAAGCTGTTATTAAATGGATTAGATGCAGGTTCAGGATAAAAAAATAAGACATTTGTTACAACATCTGCCAGTAGTTTCTAAGATTGGTTGCTGAGGTGTCTAAAAGGATATTAGATAAATTAACACAGGAAGTACAGGGAATAAATGGGATATCACCTAAAAGAGATTTTGAAATTTTAGAAATCGTGTTAAATTGTTAGGTGATACTGTTGCTTTCAAGACCTGTTTGTGGCTGGATCCTTATTAGATATAAGATGCTGAACTTGATTAACCTACTTTGATGCTTTGGATTTCATAAAATCATATTCATAATAGAAGAGAGATATTTGAGGCCAGTAAATCGAACAAATTGAAGGTAGAACGTTGATGACAGATGGCTGTCTAGGCACCATTTCAACACATTCTCTGAAATGCTCACCATGTCTCTGATAAATGACTCTGCTGCTGTATTGCTCTTAATGTTGGGTATTTTTCCAAACATTCAGCTAGCATCTTCCTTCATAGAACATAAATACATGTTAGTCTTGGCCTTTCTCTGAATGGCATCGTTCAGGTATTTAAAGAAGGCCATTACTACTGTCCATTCTCAAGGATAAACATTTCATGGTCCTTCAGTTACTCTTTACAGGATTTAATTTCTAGTCCTCTGATGTTCACTCTTTTCCTTGAGCCTCTTTCAATTCCTTAAATCCTTCTTAAATATGATATTTTGCAACACTTAAGGTGGGGGAACACCAACATTTCATGATTGAACATGTACACTATTACAGATTTAGCTTAAATCTGCACTTACGGTTTTGGCAGCTAAATTACCCTGCTTGTTCCTACTCAGTTTGCAGTCAACTTCTATTCCAAGATTTTTTCACAGGTACAACTGCCAAGCCAGGTTTATCTCTCTATTTGATTTTTATTTTCCAGGTGAACAACTTTGCATTAGTCTAAGTTTAATTCTTTCCCTTTCAACCCATGTTACTGATGGATCAAATTATTTTATTTATGTCTTCTATTTATTCTGTCCTTTATTTATTGAATTTATACACCACCCATCTCACTATCACCCTACTTAATTTTCCCATTCATTTGTGTCATCTGCAAATTAGGTAATTCTTTTTCCCTGCCTTTTCATCCTAATCATGAATTATAAATGATGAGTATTAGGACTGAACCTTGTTTGTCTTATTAGACAGATCTCTCTGGTTCAATAAATCTATAAGAACTCTCCAATGTGATTTTTGAGTCATCTGTGTATTCAGCTTACTCTTAACAAGCTTGCTAATAAAGTTATGAGGTATTTCCTCAACGCTTTGCTGAACTCGAGATATATTATGTCTACATCATTCACACAGTCTACTAACAAAGTTACTAAGTTGATAAAAAGGGTAAGACTAATTTGGCAAAACTTGTTCTTAACAAAATAACACGCTGACCTCTGGTAAATCACTCCACTGTTTGCAAGAGGCTGATGGATTTCTTTCTTTCTTTTCTTTTTTTACTCCAAATAATTGGTCTTTGATTTTCCTCGAGGCCTTTTGACTCTACCGTGTTTCTCTTTCCTATTCTTGTACATGCATTTTTTTTTTTTGTATTTTGTCTTTTCCCTTCCTCCAGGATTTGAGTTCTTCGAGGCCAGCGCGAAGGACAACATTAACGTGAAGCAAACCTTTGAACGTTTGGTCGACATCATTTGCGAAAAGATGTCCGAGTCACTGGACGCAGCTGATCCAGCTGTGACCGGTGCCAAGCAGGGCCCGCAACTGACCGATCAACAAACTCCCCCCCACCAGGATTGTGCCTGTTAAGAGACTTTGGTGTGGATGCCCTGACTTTTCCTGTCCCACCCACCTTGCTTGCCTCATGTCTTGCAGTAACCAGAGCCCCTAGATTCTTGACAGTTTGTGCTATCTGTCTTCCCTACCGCCACCAACACACCCACACCATTTAGCTATCCCATTGCTTATCCTTTCGGGGTAGGTGGTCGAGACTCAAACCCAGAGCTTCTCCACCTCTCTGTGTGGGCCTTTGAATGCTTCAAAAGTTACTCCCTTTAATCTTTGGGTGGATAGAGGCTCTATCTTCCTGTATGCCCCCCACTTTTCCCCCACCGGGGTTCAAGTCGATGAGCGTGAAAAAAGAGTTGGGGGCAGTGCTGGAACTTTTAACTGTTCTTAGTGGGGTTTTATTTATTTATATATTTATAATGTTCCCATCGACACCGTTGAACATCCTTTCCCTCTTCCTGCTTCGTAAGCGCCACAATCCCACTGCATTTTCATGCATTTTCGGTGTGGACAAAAATAGATGACGACCTGAGATTCAAGGGAATCTGGCTGTATCTTCACAGGAAGGAAAATGTATCTGTCAGAAGCATCTGCCTCTTTTCCTCCTGACAACTGATCATGGGCTGTAGAGAGAGAAAATAATATTGTTCAGGCAAACTGAGCTATCTGGGAACTATCCCATTACCAGCTCTGAATTGGGCTAGGTTTTTGTAATGCTGCGAAGTGAGATTAATTAACCTCAACGCTCCCTCTTGTTTAGCTCCAGTCCGTGCCTGCTTCTTGCATGCTGTTTATCCTCTACCATGAATGAAAATAATAGGTTTTAAGGTGAATACCTTTCTTCACAGAACGGCAGGAATTTCCAACTTAAAACTGTACTTCTTGTCACGCTGGATTCTAAGGCATTACGATCACTCTAGGTCTAGTTGAACCCGGTCACTTTAGTAAGAAGAGGCTTGTCACGGGTAGATCCTTTCTTCCATTCAGGTAGAAGAGGAAGAAGGCCTTCCTGGATTTAGAAGGTGACCATATTTGGAGAAATGATAGAGTAGATCCTTTTGCTCTGCCAGCAAGGAATTGTAAGGGTGGGATTGCTCCGTTACTTGCAGCAGCCTAGTCTACACCCAGATTTTCTAGCTTCTCTCCTTGAGAAAGACAGGGCTAAATTGGAACCAATGCTCACTGACTGGCTGGTCATAACAAAGAGGTGCCCCTTGGGCTATGTGTAGCAAAGCTCATCACCTGCCCGGCATAACTGAAGGTGAAAGTAGGTTGGAGATGTTCTGCTTCCATTCAGTTGCCCTGCAGAAGACGGTCCTCCCACTTTCACCTTGCCGAGTGTATAGAGATAACCTGCTTGTTCCTCTTCCCGTCTTCCTCAGTGTACAGAAAACGAAAAAGGAAAAAAAAAAAAAGAGCAATCTCTCCAGTTCCATGTAAATAGAAGTAGCTGGTGATGTTATGTGTGTATGGACCTTTCATTGCTGTGTCGTGGTTTGTGTTGGTGTTTTTAGTTTATTATTTTTAAAATAAGTCACCCTACCTGAAGGGTTTTCACAGAACTATGTATTTATTTAAGAGGAGAAAGGCAGAGAGGCAGCTGGAAAACCCATCTTGGCTGATCTAAAAAACACATGAGAAAGTCAAAAGGTTCTTTGTCATTTTGGAATGGTTTCTCCATTGCCTTCCTTTCCTAAACAGACCTGAGTTTGCAGGGGTTAAGTTGAACCTGATGTCATACCTTCCCCCCAGTCCAGCATCCTTTTCCCCTAGCATGGACTGGGGCAGATTGGGGTTGAATTCTGTTACCTTACTCCTACCTGTATTCCTATTTCCCCTTCCCCATTGCTGTCCTTAATTTATTTTTCAACGAAGCTCTATACATTTGTTTTACAAATCTTAGATGCTATCTGCCCTCTCTCTTTTTCTCTCTCTCTCTCTCTCTCTCTCTCTTTCTTTCTCTTTTTGAGGTTTACTTTAATGGAAAAAATATGCTGTACTGTATTTAAAAAAACAAAACAAAACCTGTCAGAAGTGTCAAAATAAATAAATTCAGTTTCCTAAAATGAGCAAACAAAAATCACTGTACTAAGGAGATATTGTGAAGAAATAAAATGGCTAATCACAAAAGCATTTGATGTCAGAGTTCCTGTGAAAGAAATACAAAATAATGTTGCCTGAAAGTGGTAATTAAAGATCAGGGAAAACTATCAGAGGTGCAGATAAAAACTATTTTCCCTATGTAGATCATTCAAAGAGGTACTTATTAACAGTATATATATATTCAGATCCACCAGATTCATTGATAAGGAAATATAATCTTGTGCAGAAGAATAATTGTGCACAGATATTTGGCTGTTTTTTCTTGCAAATAGAAAGATTTGGTGGTTACAATTTATGATTGCATTTTAGAGAGGTTCAGAATTGACCTTTTCTGAAGAATCAATGTTCTGGAACCTCTGGAATAATTTCCATGTATTTTCTGGGCCATGTCAATCTGCCCACCATAGCTGTGCTCCAGCAAATTTCCTAGAAGATAGTTTTAATCAGAGTGGTAAGCTTTGCATAGATCAACATTGCAGTTATAGGTAATCGTCCACTTACAACCACAATTCAGCCCCAAACTGAATCTGGCTTCCTCATTGGCTTTGCTTGTCAGAAGGTCATAAACTGACCCTGGGACAAAGCAACCATCATAAATATGATCCATCACAAATATCAACCAAGGCCAATTTGAGTCACATGACCATTGGGGATGCTGCCAAGGGTTGTAACTGAAAAATGCTCATAAGTAACTTTTTTCAGTGCTGTTGTAACTTTGGTCACTAAATTAATTGTTGTAAGTTAAGGACTAAATGTATATCCTATCATTTCTCTCGGGTAAGACAAGTCTCCCAGTTTATTCTCAACAATCCTCTAGATATGTTGGTAGAGCTCAAAGCCATCTGTTGAGCACTGTGGTTGAGTAAGAACTTGAACCCGAGTCTCCTCTGTCCAAATTTAACATTTTAATCATTGGAATATTGATTAAAAAAAGGTCCTAAGGAATACAAAAGGGACATCTAAAGTTAGGAATACCATGAATAGTATAGTTTGGTGTAGTGGTTAAGGCATCAGCTGGAAACTAGGAGACAATGATATCTAGTTCTGCCTTAGGCACAAAGCCATCTGGATGACTTTGGGCCAGCCCACTCTCTCAGTCCTTGGAAGCAGGCAATGGCAAACTACTCCCAAAGTCTTGAAAACTGCTGGGACTAGCCCAGGAATCACCGGGACTTGGGACAAAATAGTAAAATAATGAAAAAATTGCCCAGTCGAAAACCATTGGTATTTATTATAAGTCCCTTACACAATGTATAATTCGTTTTTGGAACTCTCTGCTGATGCAACAATATTTTCAACCACTTCACTGTTCACCTGGGTTGTCTAACAATGGTTATGTAAACTAATTTTGGTCAGAGGCAGCTGACGGACCAACACCAGGTTCCTAGAGGCATCTGTTAATAATTAACTGAATAGACCCTTGATCCAACCATGTTCTTACACAACTCGTAACTGCCTCTCGGAGGTGTCATGGAGACAGTCTCAACCTTTTCAGTATATACCCAAATTCCACATGTTGTTCTGATCTGACACATGAAACTTGCATAGAAAATTTTCTCCTAGGCAGACCTCCTTAACTGTATCAACACAAGAGGCTTTGATCAGACGAGAAATTATTTTCCAGACCCATTCATTTTATTGGTTATATCAGCCGAGAATATTTTGGAAGCTTCTTGTAGAATTAAAAGACTCAAGCTGTAAAGCCAAATCCTCTGCATCTGAATTCTGGGAAACAGTAATAACAGATGGACTTCATGTAGTCTTCAACATACATCCAGAACTGAGCTCACAATTACAGCCGTAAGTTGTGACAATGCCTGATTTTACAACCTTATGAGCAGTGGTCATTAAGTGAACCCATTGTCCTCTATGTGGCATTGCCAGAAACTGGAAATAAATGCTGGTTTCCAGTAAAAATGTTATAAATCATGGTCACATGACCACAGGGTGCTGAAAGCAGGTGTAAATGCAAGCCAGTTGCTGAGCACTCAAAATGCAATCACGTGTGTCTTAAGTACCTCTTTCAGGATCTGTCAGAACTTCAGTCACAAAGTGACTAGTCATAAATGGAGGACTATTTAGATGGGGCAGCAGGTTTAAGGGAAGGGGAAATTCCTTTATTTTTTTTCTAATATATCATTCTTTTAAAATATATTTTCAATTGAATGAATACCCTGGCTGCCTCTTTACATGGAATGCTTATGGTGACTAAAGCAAATAGCAATAGCACATAGACTTATATACCGCTTCACAGTGCTTTACAGCTCTCTCTAAGCGGTTTACAGAGTCAGCATATTGCCCCCAACAATCTGGGTCCTCAGTTTACCCACCTCGGAAGGAGGGAAGGCTGAGTCAACCTTGAGCCAGTGAGAATCCAACTGCCGAACTGCAGGCAGCTGGCAGTCAGCAGAAGTAGCCTGCAGTACTGCACTCTAACCACTGTGCCGCTGTGGCTCATAACCCAAAGGAGCTTTTTCAAAATGCAATTGGACTTTGTTTTCGTTTTTTTACTTGAAGATGTTTCGCTTCTCATCCAAGAAGCTTCCATTCAGTCGGAACTGAAGTAGCTTCTTGGATGAGAAGTGAAATGTCTTCAAGACGGGAAAAAAAAAAAAAGTCCAGCTGCCTTTTGAAAAAGCACCTTTGGGACAACAATGATCTGGATGACTGGGAATTTCCATAGACATTGAACAGCAAATAAATACAAAGATTAATGTTAACATAAAAACTAACCATTAAGGGGCTAAAGTGAAGAGATGCATCTTGGGACAACTCAACTTAAGGACTTTGCACCAACTCAAAATTCTCTGAAACGGTGTCTTTGGATGGCATTGGCTCATTTTGAGAGCTGAATTTTCACGCAAAACTAATCTCTTCTTTTGCAAAGTTGGAGGCTGTGGATACTTTTTATTCCTTTGGCAGATACCTTTGTAACTCCCACCATCCAGGAATCCATAAACCAGAGATCTCCAAACTTGGCAACTTTTAAGACTTGTGGACTTCAACTCCCAGAATTCTCCAGCCAGCTATGCTGGCTGGAGAATTCTGGGAGTTGAAGTCCACAAGTCTTAAAGTTGCCAAGTTTGGGGACCCTTGCCATAAACTATTTTCTTTCAAGCCACTTTGGGGGGGGGGGTTGGAGGATTCTGAAAGCCTGGTGTTTGCACTAAGCTATGGAAGAGAAAAAGGGGGAACTGCAACATTTTATTTTTCCTTTAAATCAGTGATGGCTAACCTTTTCAGCACCAAGTTGCCCAAAGCGTGCGCATGCATGTGGGTCCCCCAAATGCACCCCCCATGTGCCCACCCCACCTGCACATGTGTGTGTGACCCCCCTCACCCCCGCACGTGTGCTCCGCCCTGTGCATGCATGTGCAACCACTGCATGTTCACCCTGCCCCCCCGTGCATGCACATGCGACCCCCATGCATGACCCGTCCCCCTGCGCATGCGCAACAGAGACCCGAAGACCAACTAGCTGGCAGGCATGCACGCGTATGTGTGGCGGAGTTGAGCTGGGGCGACGGCTTGTATGCTGAGACAGAGGGCTCTGTGTGCCACCTCTAGCATGTGTGCCATAGGTTTGCCATCGTGGCTTTAAATGTAGAAGGTAAACTTGTATTTTTTGGGGGGATCTTCAGTTCCTCTTGGACAGATTTCTGATTTATTTTTGCACTCGTAGAGTTTGCAACCTTCTTGGATTGCTATCTTGTACTGTCCAGGTAGTCTTCAATCTGGTTTAGTGACCGTTCAGTTACCACGGACCGCCCCACATCTACTTCCAGCTCTGATTCAAACTTCCAATAACTGCCTGCCTCTCTTTCCCCTCCTCTCCATGCTCATTTAGCACTAGCACTAGCATTGACGTATATACTGCTTCAAAGGGCTTTGCAGCCCTCTCTAAGTGTTTTACATAGTCAGCCTATTGCTCCCAACAATCTGGGTCCCCATTTTACTGACCTGGAAAGAATGGGAAGTCTTAGTTAACCTTGAGCCTGGTGGGATTCGAACTTCCAAATTGCAGGCAGCTGGAAGTCAGCAGAAGTAGCCTACAATTCTGCACTCTAACCACTGCACTACCGTGGCTCACCATTTAATCAATTTTGGGCACTGGGCTTCTAGCTCACATTTATGGCTGCTTGCAGCATTCAGTGACAGCTTTTTACAATCTTTCTTGCCCAAAACTTGTGTTTATTTCCAGTTTCTGGCAAAAAAAACAACAACAACCATTGTAGACAAGGAACTCACTTTAATGTCCAATGGTCACTTAACAAATGCTGCAAAAAAAGGTTGTAAAATTGGACCCGGTCACCTGATTCACTTAATGTCCCGCACAACTTATATCCATAATTCTGGGCTCAATTATGGTTGTAAGTTAAGGGCTACCTGTGGAGGAGGGGCTTGGCACAACCTAGCAATGCCATGTATTATACCTTTGTGTGTGTTCATGCCCAGAAACATTGTCCAATGGGCAGGTTATTGATGAAGAATCACAACCAACAATAAATTATTGGAGGAAAAAAATGACAACTTCGCTGTTCTGCCCCCAAAAAACCCAACCCAAATGGAGGGACAAATTACTGGAAGATGACACCATTCCCACCATCCAGAAGGTATCCAAGAAGCTATTTGGGAAGAGCACAGAAGGCAAACACAATTATTATTGGTGCTTACGCTACCATTAGATATTCAGTTGCTGCTAAAATGCTATCCATCAAGAGCTGGAAGTGATTGTTTGACAGAACAAAATTATGGGTAAGATGGAAGTACTGATTGATTTATTTCCTACAGTTTGGGTGGGTTGTCAAAGCAAATTTCAGGTTTATTTTAAACTGCTTTGGAGAAATTGGAGAGTGAAAATACTGAGACTTTAGAAGTACCCTTGTGGCAGGTTTTTCGGCAGTTGCCTCAACCACAAATAATTATTTCAAGTAAGATTGTGACAGTCTTTAATAAGATTTATTGAGCGGAAAGAGACAGGTACAATAATATCAGCAACTGAACTTTCTGATTTGAAATACATTTATTCCAAAGTACATTAGTGTAGAGACTGTCTGATCATTTACAAAATCATCTTTAAAAGTTTACAAACTTTTTCAGGTGGCCTCTAAATACAGAGGGGATCACCTGACCCCCGGGACACTGCAAACCTTAAAAATATGAAACAGTTGCCAAGTGTCTGAATTTTAATCACATGACATGGGGATGCTGCAGTGATTGCAAATGTGAAAAACATCAAGTAGCTTTTTTCAATGCCGTTGTAACTTCGAACAGTCATTAAATGAATGGCTGTAAGTTGAGGACTACATGTACAACAAATGAGATACAGCAAAAATGTGTATAATTGTTGCCAAATCCAGCTGGCCACAAACAATTGGAACTGATATGCTTAGCATGATTGTGGAAATGCACTTTTTACCATTGATTTCTCTGAACAATCTCCTGGGGATCACACATAACCTATGGACGGAGTGTAGCACCATCCAGCCCAGTTTAAATCACAATACTGTAACATTATTTCTTTTGGACCCATAGCACACCCATCTTCTCTGCTTATCACACCAATATATTCTCTCATCCAAGTGTACTGATAGAAGAGTATATTTGTAGTTCATGGTTGAACTGCTGAGTCCTTGATGCTCTTTGAGCTTGGTTTTCTTGCAGACATTTCATTACCAAACTAGATAACGTCATCAGGGCACTGATGAAAGCCACCAAACTCAGAGAACACCAAGGACCATGCAATCTTCCAAGGGTCCATGCTATGTCTCTGAAGTTGAGTGGCATAATACAGAGAACTAGGTAACATCAGCATATTTATCCTAAAGGTGCTTTTTCCAAAAGGCAACTAGATTTTCTTGGTTTAATTTCTTTGAAAATATTTTGCTTCTCCTCCGAGAAAGTACTTCAGCTCTTAGAGGAGAAGTGAAACGTTTTCAAAGAAAAGAAGAAAAAAAAAACCAACAAGTCCAGTTGCTTTTTGGAAAATGCACTTTTGAGATGACCATGACCTCGATCATTGAGAATCTCCATAGACACCATAATATTTACTGCAACCCTAATGTTCCACACAACCACCCCTGGCAGTTTGATCTACTTATGCAGCAAATATAGTACATAAGATGGAAGAATAAGTTCAAGAAAAGTCTGGATATATTGTGAGCAAACATTTCCCTGATGTATTTCTCTAATCCACTGAAGGAAAAAAAATAAGGAATTGAAAAATTATGCTTTAGAGTCATTAGGTCACTCACTCTTGGTTTTAAGGCCTTTTTTTATTCTACCTGCTGTGGCACTGCTTGTGAGCATAACAATAAGGACACAATCTAGTTTCCCATATTTAATCTTTTAACACAGTCATGGGATGAAGTTACTCTCAAGCTTGTTTGTAATTTTTAAAGATATATTAATTAAATGTATAGGCTGCCCAAATCCATCTCCTCTGGCAGCATGTTCTGTAAAGGATGTTGTGGATGTACAGGTACCAAAACGAATTTCCCCCCTTTTACTTCTCCCTTTCTTATCTTGTCTGACTTTCCTGTTATCTAAATAGTTATTATTTCCAAAATAGATGCATTCATCCTCCAAAGAATGAACTGAGTTGCTAATTTGAACCATCTGAAGACAATCAACAGTTCTCAAATATGGCCCCACCCCGTTGCTGGCTGTGGAATTCTAGGAGTCGAAGTCCACTTATCTTAAAGCTGTTGAGGTTGAGAAACACCGCTCTATGGAATAATGCCTTCCCTAGAAGGCATCTGATGCATCATTCTTGGCTTTTGGGAAGCTCTGGAAAACTTTCCTGATTTCTCTGAGACTTAGTTTGAGAAGGAAGATGGACATATTTTCTTAGTCTCTGTTTTTGATGACGATTGATTTTAAGATCACTGTTGAGATTCTTGCATGCCATCCAAAATCGTGAGATGATACAAAATTAATAAATAAATAAATTAGAAAAATCTATAATTTGGCACTTTTAAGGGGCAGCACTTTTGCTTGCTAGATGCTGGTTGCTGCTTCAATTCGCACCATCCTGTCAAAGGAAAAGTGCTCTGAGCCTTCAGTCTCGTTCTTATTACAGAGTTTTTGACAAGGAAAATCAGAATTGCTTGCAGAAAACAGATTCATTCAGCCACCATTTGCCACATAGAAGAATTCAAATAGTATTTTTCAAAAAAAAAAAAAGATGCTGTGGACTGCTTCGAGTTTTTAAGAAGTAGTTTGGTTATTCACATTTTTCACCCAGTAGTCTGGATCTCAGAAGTGCAAGGTTTAGAGGCTTCATCCTGGCTGAGTGATGGCTTTTTATTCTAAACAAAACAAAACAACCAATTAGCACACATTTGGCTCTATAAGCTTGAAGTTTATCAAGCCACTTAGAGAAAAGGTCTTACTCAACACAACTTTACACTCATTCCACCTAGTGTTTTAATCTGAATTATAGGTCCTTGACCTAAAGACCAGAATTGAGCCCAAAATTTCTGTTGCTAAGTGAGACATTTTTAAAGTGAATTTTGCCCCATTTTATGCTCTTTCCCACAACATGTTGTGGTTCGCCAGCAGCCTGTGTAGACGGCAGCGGAATTGGACAGTGGGGAAAAACGGGGACCAGCCAAGGAGTCTGGAGAGGACTCAGACGAGGGTCCTGCGTCTGATGCAGAGATGGGGCCAGGGCCATCAGGGAGTGGGGTGCTCACTCCAGAGCCTCCAGAGTCTGGCAGCAGCGAGGCAGAGGAACCAGGGGAGCCTGTTCCCAGTGTGCGTGCGTGTGCAGAGCTGCTGCTAGAAGGTAAGAGCAGCTAAGACAAAAGGGGCGATTCGGGAGTAAGGTTTGGAGGTGATTGTCCCTCCTCTAAGGTATAAAGGACATGCAAAGGTAGAGAAACCTTTGCAGGAAGCAAAGTCGTTCGTTCTGTTCGGATTAATCCTTGAAGCTCTATGTGGATTTTGTACTTCGGTTGGTTTTTTATAATTCATTTGGCGCACTAGTTGTTGGCAGCAATTCAAAGGAAAGAAAGGTGGGTGCTTATCTCGAAGGGATTGTTTGGGACTCATTACCGGCTGGGAATGAAAATAATTCCCAGTGTTGAAATAAAACAAGAGTTGTTTTAACTAAGCGTGTGCTTAGTTACGGTCTCGGGAAGCCTTGGTCAGAACGCCACAATTGTTAAGTGAACCATTGCAGTTGTTAAATTAGTAACACAGTTGTTATGTGAATCTGGATCTACCATTGACTCTGCTTGTCAGAAGGTTGCAAAATGATCATATGAGCCCAGGATAGGGCAGCCGTCATAAATATGAGTTAATGGCCAAGTGTCTGAATTCTGATCACGTGACCATGAAGATGCTGCAATGGTCATAAGTCACTTTTTTTCAGTGCCACTGTAACTTCAAACAGTCACTGAACAAACTGTTGTAAGTTGAGGACTGCCTATCCTTCTGACACCAATTATTTTAGTTGAGTCCTACTCACACGATATTTAAGGTATGATAGGTAAGTGTCCCATCCTAGAGTGATGACATTCATGTAAATCACTCGATACGTGGGTGGCAGGAACAGAAAGTTGATCAGCTGCGTTGGTGGCCACACACACCAGTCCATCTGCAAACAGAAAAAGACTAAGTTAACTCCATCCACAAACTTTGGATCAGAAAGTAGAGAACAAAAATTAAGTTTACCTTGTAGAATTCCCAAAAATTCTCCTCCAATTCATGCCAGCTTTGCTCCAGAGTCTGTCCTTCTAAAGATCCAATCCCTGCAGATAATAACAAGGCAGGTGGAAATATGGGAGGTATTCTTTGGCTACTGGGAATGAAAGGAACTGTATATTTTTCAGAGGAAGCCAAGCACAGAAGGGGCAACAGAAATGCCACACCCTCTGCTTCTGCTATCCCCACACAAGATCTGTAGCAAAAGCCCATATATTTTCCCATTCATTTTTGCCCTCAAAAGAATAGAAATTGTCTTCCAGCATCAGGAATTTAGTCTTACCTATGAAATACCAAACCCCGAAGACTGGCGAGGCAACGATCTGATCAATTAAAACTTTTTTCAGGACGGTCCTGATGCCACTGAAGCCAGCAGCAGGGAAGGCCCTGTCTAGCCACAGGTACCAGTAGTGCATCATTGGGCCCATAGTGCAGCCGATGGCGAACATTCGTGCTGAGGGAGGAAATTTGCTCCATTAGCAAAATATAAGGGATTCATCAGCAAATACCAAAAACCCATGATGTAAGAGAAGAATATTTAAAAAAATCAACTACAAAGTACAAGTAATCCTTGACTTACAATCATTCATTTAGTGACCATTCAACGTTACAATGGCACTGAAAAAAGTGACTTATATTGGTTCTCACACTTATCCCCATTGTAGTAGTCCCATGGTCAAGATCAAAATTCGGGTGCTTGGTAACTAATATATATTTATGACAGATGTACCATCCCAAGGTTATGTGATCACCACTTGTGACTTCCCAGCCAGCTTTTGACAAGCAAACTCATTGCAGGAAGCCAGATTTGCTTAATGACCACATGATTGACTTAACAACTGCTGTGATTCTCTTAACAATCATGGCAAAACAGGCTGTAAAATGGGATATCACTTACTTAACAACTGTTTTGCTTAGCAATAGAAGTGTTGGGCTCAATTGTGGTCATAAGCCAAGGACTAGCATTAAAGACAGGTAATTTACAAATTTACCATATATCTAACATATTGCCATATTATAGTTTATAGCAATTTACTATAAAACTATATACATTTTAAACCATCCACATTTGAATTGTGAATCTTGCCTCTGATGTTTATTTATTTTAACTATTTTTTTCCCTAATGTAGCAAACTGAAGAGACCTTATTAATCCACAACTCATTTATTATGTTATCTATTGGGCAATTATAATTTTAGCAGCTAAAATTAAGTTGATAATAAGTTCCTTACAGGACTGCTTGCGGTTCACTTCTGTTTTGCCCTTGTGCATAGGGATCCAGTTGTGTGAAGCCTGCTGGAATGCTTGCATTGACTGACATATGACTTGTAGTTTCCTGCTGTTTATGGCTTTTAATTCAGTTTTTTAAAAATTTGTTCTCATTTAATTTGTATTCTATTTATTGTTTGCAGGGGTTGCTTTTCATTGTGTGAGCCAGAGTCATAAATATAAAGACAAGTGACAACACAAATCGAATAGAATCTCCCTCTTTATGACCCTACAATCCCTTAATTCAATAAACAAATAAAAATGTCCTGAAATCCAGCAAGGTAGGTGTTCAGCGGATGTCAGGGGGCAGAAAGTTCCATATTGGTACTGCTACTACAGAAAAACATTTGAGGCCTTCATTCTCCTGATGTTCTGGAAAAGGGGTCTAGTAATCAAGCAGATTGAAACTGAGTGATCCTAGAGATATCTCAATGTCAGTCCAGGAAGCATTTTAAAGGTAAAACCAGCAGTTAAACATGACATAAAACTGACCTGTCCGGGCACGATCCCATTTCTGTTTAGAGTCCTTCTTTATCTCCCAGGATTGGCGGAGTGCATCTCCTGCTGCTAGAAGCCCTCCACAGCTGACCGTGTTGGTTACAAGCAGGAGGCGGCCTTTGAAGAGGGGTTTCCAGTAGACAGAAAGTCCAGAGAAAATTGTTCTTCCCCGAGCAAGCATAGCTGTTCTCCTAGTACCAAGAACAAGGTGAAAGGGAACTGTAGCAAAATGAAAAAAAAAAAAGCACGTTTCTGAGGGCCCAGCACATTTGTATCTGTTACCCATTCACTCCACACTTTAAGTAATGCTATGTCTCTTCTCTTGAATTAAGTCCCCCAAAGGATTTGTTCTGAGTAGAAGGATTAAGAGTGGGCTCCCTGAGGACTGATTTCTTTCTACTGCCAAAGGCACTAGAGTCCTCCTCATTTAGCAACTGTTCACAGTTACAACAGTGGGGGGGAAAAGTAACTTGGTGATCAGTCTTCACATTTACGACCTTCACAGGTCTGTAAAGCAAAGGAAAGTTGAAGTAAGATATGTACTGTTGCGGTTTGACTCAGTGATCAAATTGTCAGCCCCAATTGTGGTTGCTAAACAAGGACTACCTTATGTTAACACCTGTAGACAATTTAGGTAAAACCAATGCATAAGAGTTTTCCCGCTGGGGAGAGCAACATCTCCAGAGTTCCCACTTCCTGTACAGTAAGCAAAGGATTCATTCCATGCTTTCCAATCTCCAAACATACTTTTTAAATTTAGCTAACACTGTTGCAATTTAAACTTGTTATAATGCATAGACCTTCCTGGATACTGTTTCAGACTTTGAAACACTGATTAAATCATTACAGGAGATTATAAATTCCAACAGACCAACATTTCTTAAAGTGTAAATCCTATCACCCCTGAGGATCCCCAAGGCCTTTTCAGGGTGGGTCCTCAAAATCAAAATTATTTGCCAGCTAGGTTGAAAAATTACATTATTAAAATCCCATCAAATAATAGAGAGGCAGTCACGACAGCCAGTGCACCCATTTTAATGTTTAATATATTTCATTAAATTTGTTTGCCACCCATCTCTCCCTGATATGACAAATATCAATAAATAGAAACAAAAACTCTTTGGGGATCCTCTTTAATTTTTAAAAAGAGGAAAGGGGCCTTGAGAGAAATAAGTTTAAAAAACACTGCAATAAACAACAAAGGGGAAGGCACCGCGATTTTGTGAACAAGACCCTCATTGTATAGTTTGGGACACAAGCGCCCAGGTGCCCTCTGCTCATGCCCAAAGGGACAACTTTTTCCACTGAGTGAGAGGAAACATGCAGCTATGAAGAAGAACCTGCAAGTGGCCAGCGACAAACCCTCTCCACCTTTCTGGAACTAATTCAGACTTTGCCCAAATATCCCGAGACTGAGCCCCGGGCACCATAACGGGTCCTCATCAACGGGTCCTCACACCAAAGCGTAAGGAGATCTCGATTCAAACCTTGTCCCGATAACTTAGCCTTCGTCGGGGCTGCTCACCGATTAGTGCAGGGTTGTACCTCTTTGCAAGAGAGGAAGAGCCAAAAGCGAAGGAAAGAGGCGAACGAAACCGGCCGGCGTGAAGCAAGAGCGAGTCACATGTACCAGCTGCCTGTCTATTTCAGCTACTAGAGCGGAAGTAGGTTCGATCCCCGTTGGTGGAGGCCACGGGGTCTCACAGAATGGGTTTAATAATTAATATAACGGCTAACCCGGTCCCGCTGCTCGCCTTGGAAAATAAATGGAACAGTTAATTAAAAATAGAGCAGTGTTCTGCGCATGCGTCAAGCCTGGCCGCCGACCGAAAGTTGAGTAAGCCGGAAGTGAGGATTTTCCGCTGCGAAATGAAATGACAAGAGAAATGAATGAACCCCAGGCGCTCCCTGATAGCGAGACGCTCTAGTTTCCGGCCTTCCGCCTTTCGGGTGGCTCAGGCGGCCCCTTCCAACTGGGCTCCAGGACGCATGCGCTGAGGCTTATTTTGTTTTGATGGGTGTGGAAAGCAGTGAGTTTGTTCGGCGGAAATGGCGGGAAAGGTGCCGCTCGGCGGGTGAGAGCGCGGAGCGAATAGACGGCAGCGATGGATGGTTTGGGTTTTGATTTTCCTTTCACCCAAGTTCATTTGTCTTTCTAGGGAGCCTGGAACGACTGAGATGGAGACGGGTGCCCGACCGAAACAGAGAAGTGAGTAATAGCATTGGGAGAGTAGATTTCATGGTCCGTAACCAGCAGCCGATCCGCTGCACAAAGTTGTTCGAGCTTAAAATCGGAGCTTTGCACAGGAGTCGTTTTGTGGACTCGAGTGCTTGGTCTCAACATTGTTCCCATAAAGAGTCCCAGAGTCTCTGGAAAAACTGCTTGTCTCATGGTTAAGAAATGGTACGCGTGCAAATTTTATCTCATGTTTCTCTGTCCATTTTTCCTCTGCCAGGGGGAAGAATTGTGCCATCTCGTTACCTGCAGTACGATAAAAAAGCAGGTGGAAAGGTGAGTCTGCATTACATTGTTCTATAGCAAAAATGTTTTTTTTTTTCCCAAGAGGCAACTGGGCTTTCTTGTTTTTTTTTCCTTTGAAGACGTTTCGCTTCTTACCCAGGAAGCTTCTTCAACTCTGACTGGATGGCCGGGAATGGAAGGATTTATACTCCTTGCAGACAGCTGGTCATTTGCATCCTTTTAGCAAGTCATTAAGGCCACCTGGAGGTTTATCTGTATTTTTTATCAAGAAAAAAAAAAGTCCAGTTCAGTGGTGGAATTCCAAATTTTTTACTACCAGTTCTGTGGGCGTGGCTTGGTGGGCATGGCAGGGGAAGGATAACACAAAATTTCCATTCCCTCCCCACTCCTGGGGGAAGGTTACTGCAAAATCCCATTCATTCCCCACCCCACTAACCTGCTTTCCAGTTCCATTCTCCTGTGTAGGGCAACAAAAGAAGACCCAGCCGATCAACTGGGACTTGGGAGGCGGGGCCAGTCAGAGGTGGTATTTGCCGGTTCTCCGAACTACTCAAAATTTCCACTACCGCTTACTTCTCTAGAACTGGTCAAAACCTGCTGAATACCACCTCTGGTCCAGTTGCCTCTTGAAAAAAGCACCTTTGCAACAACGATGCCGTGGATGATTGAGAATCTCCATAGACATTGCTCTATAGCAGTGTTTTTTTTTTAAAGTTGGCAACTTTGAGATGTGTGGACTTCTTCAGCTGGCATGAAAAACATGTTCCATCAGTGGTGGGATTCATTTTTTTTACCACTGATTCTATGGGCGTGGCTTGGTGGGCGTGGCAGGGGAAGGATACTATAAAATCTCCCATCAGAGGTGGTATTTGCCTGTTCTCCGAACTACTCAAAATTTCCGCTACCAGTTCTCCAGAACTGGTCAGAACCTGCTGAATACCACCTCTGGTTCCGTGGTGCTTTCTGGTACTACAGTGTAAGAGGAAAGTTACTTTGTTTTCTAGCCTATGCTATTTTTTTAAAATGAAAATTTTTAAGTTGCTGCTTCCTTTATTTTAAGGGAGCTTTTGTCTGACTAATGCTCTATAGGTTTCAAGGAGTATTTTTTAATTACAGATTTGTTTATCATTGTTATCTGAGTAAATGAATGCAAGTCTTTTTTGTCATGTCTTTTAATTGTGAGCCTGCAGGAACAAAATGTTTCATGTTTTAATTTGTATACAACAGAAAATGTCAGAGAAGTCATAAATAATACTGAGAAAATAAAGGACTACTTCAGAGAGGCAACATTTAGAGGAAACTGTTCAGGAATACAAAAAAATGAGGGACCTGTTTTGTTTTATATATTCAAAGAATTAATTGTATCAATTAATTGTAATTTATCACATGCTATATTTCTTATAACAAAAAGATAAGGAAAGTTAAGCCCATCAAACTGAAAACTCTCAGAAAAGGCCCTTTATATAGCAATAGCACTTAGACTTATATACTGCTTCACAGTGCTTTACAGTCCTCTTAAGCAGTTTACAGAGTCAGCATATTGCCCCCAACAATCAGGGCCCTCATTTTACTGACCTTGAAAGGATGGAAAGCAGAGTCAACCTTGAGCCTGGTGAGATTCGAACTGCCAAATTGCAGGCAGCCAGCAGAAGTAGCCTGCAGTTCTGCATTCTAACTACGGTGCCACCATGGCTCATAAATATCAATGTATTTTCCTGTTATATAATATAATTATATATTATGATTTCCTATTATAAACAGAGTAGGATAGTAGTACAAGACTCAGATTTATTTTAATAACCACCTGAAATATAAAAAAATTATCCCAAACTAGCAATCAAATAAAACTGAATTGTTTAGTTTCAACATGTATGTATTTAACTGGCAGGGTACCTCAAACACCAATCTGTCCTTTGCAAAAGGTCTAGAAAATGTAGGATCTCCAAAGAGACCACCTGTTCAGAAATTCAAGACCTCAATAAGTAAGTTTTTGCTTTTCACAATCTAGAAGTCTTCCTTGCATTAGTTACCAAATGTCCACAGTAGGCACTTTCTAGAATCCAGGTAGCTTCACAGAAACAATCTGAAGAGCATTTAGTTATCCTGTCATGGATATAAGTTGCTAGAAGTTGCTGCCAAATTATAACATACAGTGTAATGAATGGGAAAAAGATTTTTTCTCATGATATACTTTTCAATTATTCTAAATCAAATTGGTATGGTCCTGGTCTTACTAACTTTTGGGGAGCTTGGAACTGGCAACCTTTGTAAGGACCAAATGTGGCTGTCTTAGTGCAAAAGTTATGCATCTCTGACTTAAAAGTGTCTTTGTGAATTTCCTTTGATTGATTGAATTGAATTATTGCCTTGTATGTGGAGTGTACACTCAGCAGTCCCCTGGAGGTATCAGATGCCAAAACAGTTCAGCAAGGTTGGCTATGTTATAGGAAAGCTTATCTGCCATTATTATTATTATTTTGACTGAGATATGGGGAAAGCTCCTGATGGCAACATTTTGGCAACAGTAGAAGATGAACATAATATTCTGTCCAGTAGGGGTTTATATAAAATCCTGGAATTCATTTTTGAATGTACTTGAAAATTGTTCATTTGGACATTGGATTCACTTTATTTAGGCTTCATCTAGCCTGCAGAGAGGTTTTTTTGTCCTGAATGCATTTAGTAAGGGCCTATTTCAACTTCTGAACCTCTTTGCACTGTTCCTGGGCCTCCTGGTTGTCTTTGAGAAAGTACTTGCTTTCAGGGATTTAGATCAGTTTTGATTATGGGCAGTAGTACCGGTAGCTAATCTAAAACTTCATTGCAACATATGGTGTTTTTTTAGAGGGGAATACTAATTCTGCAATCCTTATTTGAAACATTACCCTTTCTATGTCATCATTTCAATGGAACTTCTTTTAAAGTTTAATTTCAGGACTTTTTAATGGAAAGTGCTAATAGAAAGCATATATAATCCCTTCTCACCCAAGCTTCCCCCCCCCCCCCTTGAAGTTTATACTTTAATAGCAATAGGTTTTAAAATAGTCTAATCCCTATTAAAACAGATACAAACTGATATGTGTGTCTGAAAGAGATAGAATATGGGGATATGTGTGGAAAAAGTGTATTAAAAGTTACATGGTGCACAGGGTGTCAATGTCTACTTGAATCAATAGTCATTCCATTGCTGGGATACAACCCCCAAGTTTCTTCAAGTCAGTTCAATTATTTAGTCAAACATGGGTTCCTTACCTTGGCCTAATTAAAGTAATCAGAATTCCAAAGGGAAAAAAACACTCTTCTTCACTCCTTTTTCTGCAGACGTTACACCTAGTATATTACAGTCAACCTTTCTGGATAGCCATGAGAGTAATCGACCAGAACTGGAGGTTTCAGCTATTAATGGTACGTGCACTCTTGAGTTATATACTTGAATGTAAGTTTAGTTGCAATAAAATAGGCTTATGATTTCATTCCAAAAATTATACAAAAGCTATTTTAAATTGAATTGTAGACACTCAAGGTTATGTAACACCAGATTCTTTAAACAGAATGTGTAGATCAAATCTAAATTAGCTGTTCGGATCAATTAATATTTGCTTTTCTTACATAGCCATTCCAAGGCACTACTGATATATCTAACATGACTTTGCATCCCTGAGTTTTTACCTTTTGGCAATATGGAATCCAGTTCATGTCTTTTATTGTATCTCCATCTTCCTACTTTTTGAGAAAAGACTTGATGGTTCCTATTTTTTTAAATCAAGATACAGAATGGAATATGAGTGTTCGTTAGAATTTTCTCTATGTTGTTAAAATCCCAAAGAAGCAGTTTAGTACAGATCATTCTTGCCTTCAACATTTTTAAAGCAAGATTCTCAGTAAGTAGCTGAAAAATATTAGGACACAGGTAATTGACCTCATTGCTTTATGCAACTGTCTTTGATTGCCTTTTTTACTTTCAGAAAAAAGCCGCTATAAGACACCAGTTTCAAAGCTCAATATAAAAGGCTTTTCCAAAAAAAAGGTCTTGGTAAGTAAAGCAACTTCATTGTTGGCTAAAAAAAAAATGAACCTTGAATGAGTAATTTTACTGAGGTGGCAGCTCTTGATACCTTAATCAGATGAATTCTTTCCTGGGACTGAGCTGTCATATGCCAGCCTATTATTACCTTTATATCTCATTTCCACTGTGTTCGTGATAATGGCAGACATTTCACATTGGCCTTCTTTCTAGAGACTCCTTCTGTTACTTGGTGCTGTGTGAAAAATTTATTCAGCATAATTCATGAGGAGAAATATTGCTGTAGTAAGTTAATTGGCCACTAACCTGGATGCCTCACTCGATTTGGACTATCACAGTGGGCTCTGTATGGGAGCTGCCTTGAAGATCATTTGGAAAACCAGAAAGCAGCAGCATGGGCAATGATGTTCATGCTACAATATCCCTGTTGTAATATCTCTGTTTTGTTAGCTGCACTGGTTACTAGTGTGTGCAAGCCAAGATGCTAGTTGTCATCTATAACATGGCATATCATGAGATTATGTGAAAGAGACTTTTGATCTTCCATAGTTTTCTATATGCTTTGGATTCTCTTAATGAAATGGTGATACATAATAGGACCCAGGAAGCAGGCCTTCTCTGTAATGGCACCTGCCACTCAGGAATGACATTCTCCCGGGATATCTGTTTGGTCTCCACCCTGATCTTATTTAAACTTGGCTTTTCTCTAGGCCTTGGGTTAGAATAGATGGCAGACTTGTTATGGGATGATTGGTTTCTTGGATTCTGTTGGTGGTGGAGGTTTATTTGGTGGGGAGGGGGTGTTCTTTTCTTTCTGAGTTCACTGTGTCACCAATTTACATTGTTTTATATTGTATACTGCCCAAAATCATGATGGAGCAACCCATGAATGTAATAAATAAAGGGGGAAGTGTGGAATTAATAGAGGCTGCCAGGGGCTATTTGTTAATGACAGTCTTCCCAGAGTTGTCTGCTATGGCAGTGATCCCCAACCTTTTTTACGCCGCGGCCCGGTATCCCCAACCTTTTTTATGGCGCGGCCCGGTACCGACATCAGCTGGGCGCCGCCATCTTGTTTTGATGAAAAAGTGCTTCCGGTGAGCTCACCGGAAGCACTTTTTCATCAAAACAAGATGGCGGTGCCCAGCGCTTCCGGTGAGCTTTTCCGGGTAGAAATGGCTTTCTACCTGGAAAAGCTCACCGGAAGCACTTTTTCATCAAAACAAGATGGCGGCGCCCAGCAAGCCAGCGGCCCGGTAGGACTTGTTCCACGGACCGGTACCGGTCCGCGGACCGGTGGTTGGGGACCCCTGTGCTATGGGATGTGTACTTATAAGGATGAATAGGCCTTTGGTGTGCCTCAACTGGGCCATCTTAATGGTGATCAAGTATTTAAACCTCTGGCGAATATTGAAAAAGGAGAGTTGTATCAAACTTTTCAAAATAGTATAGTTACTGCAATATCCATATTGATTAAAGCAATAAAAGACACGTAAGCCACAATCACTATATATTGTTGCTTTGACTCCTGGGGAAAAAAAATCTAAGTTTTAATAAAATAAAATTTTAATTTTATTACAATAAAATTTTAATGTCATATTTCAGGTTATATGCTTAAAGACTGTACAGATTTGCTGTGACAAACAAAGTATATATTTTTGTAGGGCAACCAAAGGACAGAGTATTACCTATGATAATAATAGTAATAATAATATTCATAAATAAAATACGTCAGCATTCTCTGAACCCAAGAACTGGTGAGCATGCCTGCAAGAAATAATGAGCAGAAGGAAAGAGACCCAGCTATGGAAATAAAACTGAGGCAAACAAACTAGGTGCATAAAAGGCTTTTTTCTCCCTTGTCAAATAAAATGAGTATTTAATCCAACATCATGTACCTGGCTGGCAGAAACTTTTCAGATTTCAGAGATAATTCAGCCTCACCTAAAGATGCCAGGGATTATATAAAGGCTGCTTTGCATACAAAGCATGTACTCTGCCATTAAATTGTGATATTTTCACAATCATATTAACTGCAAGGATAATTTATTCAGTATCTCTAACCAAAAAACCTTGTAATTTTGAGGAGGGATATCTGCAGCCAGAGTGGGCAATTGTATGCTACATTAGGTGATACAGCAGTAAAGGAAAATAAGAGAAACAATTGGATTCTTGGGCTAAAACTTTTTATAATGTTCCTATTCCGGAAAAATCAGTAACGATGTATCTACCATGGGTTAATCTGAGCTGTCTTCTCTGAAGCCATTGGAAAATAGTCACAGTCCTGCTGTGTGACCATTTTTTGGTCTACTCACTTCAAACTGTCTGCTTCTTTATTAGACACCCTCTGATTCGGATGATCTGATTGGGATGCTGGACTCTCAGATGCTGCTGTTAACTTATGCCTCCATGAAGGTAATAGCTCAACTGCACAAATGCAGTATGCCTTTAAATAAAAGATGTAAACACCTTCTTTGGAAACCTCTTGAAATAGTTTTGAACCTAGAGATGCTCTCTTGTAACAGATGGAGAAAAACCTTGTCCTCCTGGAGGGGAAAGCTGAAAGAAATTTGTTAGCGCTCTGTGAGGAAGTGGAGAAACTACAGACGAATGCACATGAAAAGAAGCATAAACTGCAACATCTGAAGAAAGAGACTGAGCTTTCTGAAGCACTAGAGAGACAGGTTGGCTTAGTTTTACAAAATATATGTGGAATAGGTTGAAAACACCAAAATTAATGTAAAATGTCTATCAAATGTCTACCAATAGCTTCCTAAGGAAAGCTTGGATTTGGAAAGAATATAAGGCATTCCTAATTAAACGATTTTTCTATAAATGGATGGATAATACATTGTTATTGCATTGTACTTCAGGCATAATGGATACAGGTGTCTCCCTTTTTTTCTATTCTGGACTTCTGTCAATTCATTATTTAGATTTTTTTCCATTATTTTTGAGGGCTTTTACTAACTTAGTAATAGCTAAATTGCTATACCCACATTAAAATATATAGGTAACCTTGCTTACTTGAGCTAATTGGCACCAGACATTATGTCATTAAGTGACATGTCATAAATTGACAAATAAGTTGATTTTGCACTGTTTAGCATTAACAGTTCCGGTTGCTGTCGTTAAGCAAGAGCCTCACCTGACTGTGAGTTGTGACTTCCTGCTGGCTTCCCCATGGACTTTGCTTGTCAGAAGCCAGTGGGGAAAGTTGCAGATCACAATCATGTGACCATAGGATGCTGTGACTGCCATAACTACAAGGACTAGTTATAACCACCACCCATTCAATACTGTTGTAAGTTCTTCAGAACTCTAGTCTGATAGTCTACGACTCTTGTAAGCAAGCCGAGTTGTAGTATGGGCCCAAGGAGATGCAGTCAGTTATTATGTTTATAAACCACCTTTGCACAAAAGATAGAAATAATTTATTTGCAGAAAAGATGAAAATCCACATACTTTACTACAGAAAGTAACAGTAATAAAATACATTGTAAAATATATCAACAGGGAAACCAGTTTTACAGATAACAGTTAAAAGAGATGAAAAGGGAATGTTTTGCCTAAGAAGAAATGTTATTTCAAACATTTGCCCCAGGTTTGAAATAAATGCAGGATACCATGCGAAAGGTGGAACAATTATGTTCTGCTTTGTTTCCAAAGGCTAAATGTGAAACAGATAAAACCTGAATAAAACACATTTTTGGCAAAACACCGAATGTAGTGAAAATATACTTTGTCTAAAGACCTCTGGATGTGCCAAATTTCAATTCCCATCCTACTTTATCAATAGGGATGAGACCGAAGCAAATTTTATTAATCTCTAGATTCTAATGTCCAGAATTTATGCATATCTCTGAATCAATCATAGTTTTTGGATGGTTTGGTCTTCCTTCCCAGAATCTTTCAGGCATTTCACATTAGCAAAAATACAATACATTAGATGTATAATAGCAATAGCACTTAGACTTATATACCGCTTTATAGTGCTTTATAGCCCTCTCAAAGTGGTTTAGAGAGTCAGCATATTGCCCCCAACAATTTGGCTCCTCATTTTACCCACCTTGGAAGGATGGAAGGCTGAGTCAACCTTGAGCCTCGTGGGATTCGATCTGCCAAATTGCAGTGGGGGTAGCTTGCAGTACTGCACTCTAACCACTGCACCACTGAGGCAGTAATCCTAAATGTTGTCCCTAATTCGTTTTAAGAATAATTGAAATAGCAGAGTGTATAGGAATGTAGTCCAACATGCAGGTATACAAACTGTTGACCAGTCATGCTTCTCACCTTTTGAGATTAAAAAACTGACAAGGTGTTAAGGATGTTGTAGAAGAGAAAGTTGAAGAGTGGCAGAAGAATTAAGAATTGAGTTATCCATTTTTGGTCCTTATACTTAGGATAGCAATTTTTAATACATTTTTATCTAGATATTACCATTTTACTCCTTGTTTGAATGGGAGACACTGGATCAAATTGTTTTCTTTTGATCTCTGGAATATTATCTTCAGATAACAATATTCCATAATATCTTCATCAAAATTAGTGCTTGGGCTTTTTATCATTTTGATCCTTTAATTTTCTCTGCCATGATTATGGTCATCTTTGATAGACTGGAGTGAAATGTTTCCCTATTCAAGCACAATCTTTTCATTAGTCATGCTAATAAATGAACAATCATTCTAGTATGTTTTTTTATTACATAACTAAAGCTGGCCTTTAGTCATGTAATAAACACTTAAGGGTTTTTACAAATGTTGCTTTCTGTTCAGACTTTCTGTTCAAATATAGATACTGTACTCCCTTAGGTTTAATCAAACCCCACTTTTTTGTCTTATAAATATATTTCAACTGAATTAGGAAGTTTGAAGTTTAATATTTCTGTAGAGGGCATCAATCTGGAAAATCTGTCCTAGTGATAGGTGCTATTTAAAAACAAAACAACTATTTGGCAGATAGAATTCTTGCTTACCGTAAGTATTCATTTAGAAACTTAATAGTCATCAAAGTCATTGAGCCAGGGTTGTTAAAGAACATTTTACATTATTGATCTAGCACACAGATTCAGCTAAATGACCTTGGTTCTACCTCTGGTTCTATGACTATTTCAAACCAATGCAATGATTAAACAGGAAGTGTTTCCTTAGGAGAATTGAAAACACTACATATCATAGCATAATCATAGCTATTACGAAACCTAGTATCCTTCACCCAGTTAGTAGGGAGATGTTCTTGCTGCTGAAGTAATAGGCAAGGTACCATATTTTTCGGGGTGTAAGACGTTCCGAAGTATAAGACGCACCTAGCTTTTTGGGAGGAAAACAAGAAAAAAAAAATCGGCTTCTGCCTCATAGCAATTTGCCTCCTTGCAGCAAACAGGAAAAACGTAGTTTCAGTACAGCCTGATTAGCACAAGCTTCCCAGTCAGCTGTTTTAGGCTGCAGGGATTGCCATAGCCTCTGCACGCCCCATATTTGGCCTCCGCATCCTGTTTTCAGCCTCTGTGCGCCCCATTTTCTGCCCATTCCGGGCGGGTGGGGATTGGAATGGGTGGAAAATAGGGTGTGAGGAGGCTGAAAATGGGGGGGCACAGAGGCCAAAAATGGGACGCGGAAGCCGAAAGTGGGGCGTGCGGAGGCAGCAATAGGCAATGGCAATTACTGCAGCCTGAAACAGCAGATGGTCGGGAGGCCGATCCAACCGACAATCAGCTGCTTGTGCTAATCAGGCTGTGCTGAAACTGAAACTGGCTGTTTGCTGCAAGGAGGCAAATTGCTGGGAGGCAGAGGCCAAAGGGTGGGGGTTGCAGGTGGTCGGGCCTACATTTGATGTACAAATGCACCCAAATTTTCACCCTCTTTTAGGGGGGGGTGCGTCTTACACTCCAAAAAATATGGTACTTTCCCCCTACTATTAAAGGTAGTCCTCAGCCAACAACAGTAATTGGGACTGGAATTTCTGTCACTAGCATTTGCAGTCATAAAGTGTGATGCTATTGCTTAACACAACAATCCCTGCAGTCCCAATTGCCATAATTAATTGAATCCCATAGTTATTAGACAAGGGAACTTCCTGCCAGCTTCCCAAAACCAAGTCAATGTGGAAGCCAGCAGGAAATTACAAGTCCCAGGAAGGCAGGTAAGTGCCTGCTGCTAGGTGAGGGAGGGAGCAAGGGGATGCAGGGAGGGGGAAGCAGGTTGGGTAGGGTGCATGAGGATGTGAGAGTGAGAGAAGTGGGTCAGGCAGGATACACAAAAGATGCAAAAGTATGTGGAAGAGGCCCTAGTCAAGAAGGGTGCATGAGGCAGGGGTTGGGGAGAATGTGTCAGGGTACATGTGAGAGAATCAGGAAGATGTAAGGGAAGCATGGTGTGGGTCATGGAGGGTGTATAAGTGGCTTGCATGGCAGAAGCACAGAGGAACTGGAGGAGGTGGGGCAGGTCATTTGTGACTTTCCCTGCTGGCTTCTCTATTGACTTCCTGGGGAAGCCAGCAGGGAAGGTTGCAAATGGTAATCACATTATTTTAGGGCACTGCAACTGGTTCTTAGATGTGAACCAATTCCCAAGCGCCCAAATTGCAATCATTGGACCACTGGGGATGGGACAGGATAGCCAGAACTCTTGAGACTGAACATAACCACAATTCATTCATCATCATCATAACTTCAAATGATCGTAGGTCAAAGATTACTTATACAGTTGTGGTGAAATTTGTTGTTAAAAATATTGTGGGGAACTATGCACAGTTCATTTGCCTCTTATGACTAATCATTATGATCTCTCTTTTTTCTCTGCTCCACCCACTTGCTTTCCAGCTTGAAATACTTGGACCTGTTTCTGAACAATGTGCCCAGTTTAGGGAGGACTATAAGCATTTTGCCACAGCCCTGGACACAACTAGGCATGAACTGCCCATGAAGGATATCTACGTAGAAGACATGGGCCAATATCTAGGTACAAAAATGTCATCATGATGTTGTCAAACAGATGGCCAAACTTTGGCGCATGAATTAGCCTTAACAGCTGGTCTTCTGGAAAATGCTTTTGTATTGGGGAATTTTTTAATGGGTCCTGTATATGTATGAATTCGTGTGCATCTTGAATTCTATTATTGATGACTTAGAATATTTTATTGCTAAGGTAATAGTGAACCTCATGCTAACAGGAGTTTTGAGCCCCTTGACAATCCAATTCTGCAAAAAGAGGCATGAAACTTTGAAGAAGTTTATACAACATACAGCCCTTCAAAATCTTATTTACGCATAAGTAATTCTGTTTCAGTCAATACAGAAAGTCATCTTTTGCAAGCTTGTTTAAACTAAGCAGCCAGGTTTGATTATCATCACCACTACAGGTAGTTACAACAGTTCATTAGTGACCGTACAAAGTTACAACAGCAATGAAAAAAGTGACTTATGACCTTTGCAGCATCCCTATAGTCATGTGATCAAATTTCAGATACTTGGCAACTGGTTCATACTTATGTCCGTTGCATTGTCCCTGGGTCATGTGATCACCTTTTGTGACCTTCTGGCAAGCAAAGTTCATGGGGAAGCCAGACTCACTTAACAACCAGATTACTAACTTACCAACTGAACTAATTCACTTAACAACTGGGGCAAGTAAGGTCATAAAATGGGCCAAAACTCACTTCACAAATGTCTCGCTTAACAAAAGAAATTTTGGGCTCAATTGTGGTTGTAAGTCATGGACTACCTGTTACCTGACTACGTTGTATATACTAACAGCTGCATCTTTTGATTTTTATGAGATAGCTGATTTACAGAAAAGCTTGACTACGATTCAGAGTGTTTTGAATGAATCTCTGCTACAAAACTTTGAAGAAAATGCCAAAGCGCTGAATGTCATGAAGGAACTAGAGGAAGTATCTTTGAAGCTAGATGCAGAGCTACCAAGGTACTTGTAAAGGCGTAAGAAGAAACTATGCATTTTTCATTTGCAGAATATAATAATGCAGTGATGATCACATAGTGCTAATATAGCTTGTTTCCTAAGTCCCATCTTTTGTATTGAGAGTAGAAATGTTTGAAGAACAAGAAAGCTTCTATTTAGACTTTTCCTATTATAGTAGCTCCCTAGCATGTATTTGTTTTCATAGTTTCTGTTGAAACACATCTGTTTTCATAAAAGTTAGAATGATCCCTCAATTGATTGAAGTGAAAATTCAGATTGAAACAATTGCAAATTCAGGTAAATTGTAATCCAAGAGTAGTGGTGGTCATTAGCTAATCAGGCTCTTTCACTTGCATTCCTTCCACTGACGACCTAAACTTCCACAGCTTAGCCATGGCCTCCCATTAGTGCACTTTTCAGTTCATAGTCCTTATGAGATGCTTTCATGGGAGAAATACATTTGAAATTCTGGTAGGAGATGATGTGCTCACAAAATGGGTGACGGGGCGGATTTGCCTATACATGAAACCAGAGTGGGCATAGTAACTTACAAAACACCCATTTACTGGAAAATAATCTATCCCCCATGATGCCTATCCTAAGAGGACTCGTGTATATTAAAGTCAGCATGAACCTAATGCATTTAATATAATTCATGTTTTGTTTTGCATCAAGCCACGTTCCTATTTAACTTGTAAATTAAATTTTGTTTATAAAAAGAACCTTTGCAGATCAGACAAATGAGCCTAACTGTAGTATCTAGGGTTTAATGATGCCCCAGGCACTGTACTGCCTGAACCTGAACTAAATGAAATTTAAATCGTTCAAGCAACCGTGCTATTAAGGTTTTAATTACTTTCACAAGTTCTTCTGAGGAAATTAGAAGCCTGTTCATATAATTGCTTCAACTTTTTTTTTTTTGCCCCTTTTCATCTTTTCCCCACAGGACCTTTGCACGTGTTGTGGATTTGTCTGCTGATGTGAGCAAGGAGGCCTCACTCCATTATCAGAAAGTGTGTGAAGATACCTTGGGTCTGGAGACCATGAAGCAATTGTATTTTAGTTAGAACCAATATTTAGCACTTCATGTCACTGAAACAGGAAGCTGGTTCTTCTGTTCTTTCACTGAAAGACTGAAATAGGTTACACTACTTGGAGTAATATTTTCTACTCGTTTGTTACAATTGCTTGAGAGGGGAGGATATTTTAAGGAGAAGCCTAATTGTTCAACATGAACAATTGGAAAGGTACACAAAATGTGCTTTCTTCCCTTCATCTCTCTTGGTGCCATTTCAGCTAATGGAAATGAGGATATATTTGCACTTTGATATTCTTTCACTTTTATATTAAAACAATTTTCTCATTGCAAATCTGGTTACAGTAGTCTTCATTGGAATAGGTTATTTCTTGCCCTGCCTGCAAGGATATTTTACAAATGTTAGCTTTTGAAGGAATGTTTTTGAAATAATTTGAAAAATGAATTTACACCTTGCCTGTAGTAGAGTTTGCCACAGTCTTCAACATGAATAATCAAAACAAACCCAAAAGATGATGATCATAGGCCAAGCATGATTAATAGTCTGGTTTCTGCAGGTTGTGGGAGTGTATTGACTGATTATAGTTGTCCCTAAAAGGCAGAAACCATTCCCCACTTGAATATCTTCCTTGTCAATTGTGAGAGTGGTATATGTTGTCATTTGTTTGGTCTTCTTTTTGTTTATTCTTAGTTTTATTTATTCACTGTGCTTCTTGAATTCACTGCTGAAACTTGCAAAACATTTGCATTTTTACTTACCACATTTGTGTCATCAGAATAGCAGTTATGTGTTTAATTTTTAAAAACATCCTACTTTTCTAATCTACATTCTTCAATTTATATTCAGCATGTAGGTGGAATAAATGAGAGAATACAGTCTGTCCTTTTTCTTTTGCTAATCTGGAGCCAGACTTTCACTATATTCTGCCTGGACTGTGGCTTCCTATTCTGGGTAATGTTTTCATATGTACACAACAAAATGTTCTAGGATTCTCATTTTCCTAAGCCCATTCCACGCTTGACATGGGCTGCACAAAGGCCTTTCTGTAATCAATAAAATATTAACTTTTTTGTATTCTTTGCCTTTTTCAATTATCCAAAGTTCATTAGCAATAATATAACGTTATTCCTACTGTTCAAAAAGTAGCTTGAGAATCTGGCACTTCTTTCTCATAAGGCTCTGATATATTGATGATCATAGGTATTTTTTTGTTAGCCTCTGAAATTGAGAATTTTGTATGATAGTTTGCACACTCTGTGTTCTTCCTATGGAATTGGCATGTAGACTGAACTCTATTACTCTAGTCCCTCTGTTTATCTTATCCCCTGAATTCTGACAAAACACACATGTATGCATGAAATTACAATATGCTTAACAGAGAAAAAAGAAGTTACATTTTCTGCTTTAGGCCATACAGAAAAAAAAAAATCACAATATCTAAAGAAAAGGTAAAATAAGGGAATCGACAATTTCTTGTGCTGATTGTCTCCATGGTTAATTTTTAGAATCTTACAGAATTATTACTCAGTGAATTGAAAGGATCTCAAATGTAGTTGTATGCTTGTTGGAGAATAGCATGTTTTCAATTTTTAATGTTAATTGCATTTATTTTCCATTTCACCTGGGAGTTCAAGGTGATTTCTACGGATTCTCTCTTTTTAGAGTTAAAATCATGCAGTCTAAGGTAGGTTAGTTGCCAGCATGACTGGCCAAAGTCATCCTGTAATCTCCATAGGTAAACAAGCCGTTGAATCTCAGTATCCCAAAGCCAAACAACTGTTACAATACACTCTCCTTGTCTTGGTAATTAAAGATTAGGAGTCTAGGTTATGATCCAAAACTGATTTTCCCAAATCAAAGTACAGATAGTCCTCAACTTAGAACAGTCCACTTAGTGATTGCTCAAAGTTACAACAGCACTGAAAAAAGTGACTTATGCACGTTTCTCACACTTACGACCACTACAGCATCCCCATGGTCACGTGATCAAAATTCAGATGCTCAGCAAGTGGTTCATATTTACGACGGTTGCAGTGTCCCGGGTTCAACCTGACAAGCAAAGTCAAGTGAATCCAGATCCACTTAACATTGCTAACTTAATAAATGCAATGATTCACTTAACAACTGTGGCAAGAAAAGTCAAAATAGGGCAAACTCACTTAAATATTTCATGTGGTAACATAAATTTTGGGGTCAATTGTGGTTGTGACTCAAGGACTACCCGTGTTGATGCATGTAGTTCGGTCAACCCAAACAGGAAAAGAGGATTCATTAACACACTGATGTTAGGAAAGATTGAAGGCAAAAGGAGAAGGGGACGGCATAGGATGAGGTGGTTAGATAGTGTCACCACTTCAATGAATGAATTTGGGCAAACTCAGGGAGGGTGTGTGTGTTGTGAAGTCCGATACAACTTAGGGCAGGGGTGGGCAAACTTTTTGGCTCGGGGCCGCATTGACTTTTAAAATTTGACAGACGGGCCGGGTCAGCACAAGATTTTTGGGAATCTCCCCCACCCTTCTCCTCCCCCTCCCTCGGAGGCCCGAGTCAGGAGTTGCTACCGCCAGCGTGGCTCGCGCGGCTCCAGTCCCGCGCTGCCTCGGGAAGGGAAAGGCAAAAGGAAGAGCCGCGGCGGTGCTTTGCAACGGGAGCAGTGGCACCGGAGGCTCAGGCTCAGCGGCTCCTGGTTTTGCCTTTTCCTTCCCAAGGCAACGCAGGACTGGAGCCGTCGGAGCTGCGCCGGCGGTAGCAACTCCTCACAGCCCCAGCCGGACACCTGAGCGGAGCCTGGGCAGAACTGCCTGTTGCTGCTGCCGGAGCACCGCCGGGTTGCCTCCTCCAAGCAGCCCGCCCGCCCGCCAGGCTTCCTCTCCGCCCGCGGCTCGGGGCCAGGCGCGGCGCCCACGAGTTAAAGGAAGCCGAAAGTTGCTGGGAAGTTGCTCGGGTGCTGTGAGCAGGCTTTTAAAACTTAGGGGCTGCTTCTTGGCGATCCTATTTTTATTGACAGCCATATGAAAAAGTGCTGCTGAGTTTTGTCCAAACCAGTCCCTTAGATTTTGAATTTACGGGTTGCACAACAATAAAGCTTGATAAACACCAGCCCTTCAGGATTTCACTCGTATCTCCCTCACAAGCCTATGGAGATTCACAGTCATCCAGGTCGTGGTTGTCCCAAAGGTGCTTTTTCAAGAGGCAACTGTACTTTCTGGTTTTTCTTTGAAGACATTTTGCTTCTCATCCAAGAAGCTTCTTCAGCTCTGACAGGATTCCATTCCCCACTATCCTGTCAGAGCTGAAGAAGCGTCTTGGATGAGAAGCGAAACGTCTTCAAAAGAAAAAAAAAAGTCCTGTTGCTTCCTGAAAAAGCATCTTTGAGACTTTCTCAAAGCACCCTCACAGAGCCCTTTCTGGTGATCTGGAGAGCAGTTTCAGGCACCAACAGACTGACTGAAAGCGTCACGCGAACCACCCACCCGCCTCGACCCGCTTTAGGCAAGAGGGCGCTTGTGCTCTTCCGCTCCCAGTTCTTCGCCTTTTCCTTCCCCTCCCCCCACCCTCCCACCAAGCTTGCTGGATGCGCGTGCGCCGGAGGGATATTTTCTCTCTCTCTCTCTCTCTCTCTCTCTCTCTCTCCCCTCCCCCCACCAACCCGGAAGTGCCTCGCGCCGCCTCAGCTTGCGGTCGGGCAGGCGGTCGGGCGGGAGAGGAGGCGGAGGCGGCTCCGTCGCTTTAGGCTGTTTTGGCTCAGGACGAGGGAGTCGCCAATCGAAGCCGCGGCCTGCCTTGCCCGCTTTCTGGTCCAGGTAAGGGTGAAAGGGGTGGGGGGGGGGTGGGGTGGGGTGAAAGGGTCCGGCTGCTCTCTTTAGTGAGCTGAGCGAGTGGGGGCGGTGAGGTTTGGGTGGGAGGAAGAAGGTAGCGGGGCGGTTGGGGAAGGCGGCGGAGAGGGAGGGATGTTCGCTGTGACAGGGAGGTAGCTTGGAGAGGAGCTCTGCTAAAATGGGCGTGGGGGGGTGGGGGAGCCTCCTCTTGCGGAGATTGGGAGCTCGCGGGTAAAGGGGTCCCAGGGGAGATGGGATGGGGAGCCGGTCTCGATCCCCGCAACGGGAGAGCTTCGAGATCGAGTTGATCGTAACGTAGCCCGAGTTCCAGCCTTCTCACGAGACACCTGAACCCTCCAACCGGGGTGAAGTTGGACAAGGCGATTTGGCCGAAGTGAGATTCGGCGGTTCATGATGAGCGTGTAAAAAGGCTGAACTGTGGGCTGGGTTTGCCGGACACTTAGCCAGGGTTAATTTAACCATTCTTTCTATCTAGTGAACACAATTTCCTGTGTTTCCTTTATATAACCCCCGAGCCATTCAACTAACCACATCGGCTGTGTTTTGCACAATATAAGTAGGCTCAAGTGTAGTTGCAGGGTTTGTGTGGCGCAGACGGTCCTACACACTGGAGCAGAAGGGATAAATTGTCCAGAGGGGGAGAGAATTGAGTTTGAAAAGAGGCAGGGCTCTTAAGGCTTCCTATCACATTATCATTATCATTATCATTAACATCATTAGATAGGAAGCAGGAATTCTTCCAGTTCTGGAGATGGCCTTTTCTGTGACTTTGGGGGAGAGTAATAAAAAAAAAGTTTCAATGGAAAGGAGAAGGGTGTTTTTAGTATACCCCTAAATTAGATCAGGGTTGTTGTTGTTTTTCTCCATGAGAAATGAATTCAGAAAAAGTGAAGGTGTGATGTATGTTTGAAATGCAGAGTTGATTGGTTAGTAGGTGGGATTTTGGATGAAAGGATTCTTGAAGAATGGGATTGCTTAGAAGTGGCTTGGCCGTAATGACTTTTTCTTGGAGGGTGGAGGTGTACCTTGGAATCAGGGAAACATTAAACATTAAAAGAAAAAAAGCATTTGAAGTTTGAAGAGTTGTGAAATTTCATATATTCTTGAGGGTATATCAAATGACTGAGTTTGCTTTCCTGAGTAGTTAGTTGAAATTTAGGTGGAAGTGAGGAAGGATGCAGTTGAAGATGGAGGGGCTCAGAAATGTATTGATTGTGTGTACATGTAGGACCAGGAGATAATTTATCTGGGCCCTGCAAGTAAATATAAATGGAAGAGAGTTGACAGAAAGTTACAGATGTCATCATGAGCACATACTGAAGAAATTACATGGGTTAGGAAGCTGGGTTTGATCTGTGGACTGTAGAATAAGTTGTGTATGTTGTACATATTGATACACTTTTCAAGAATGAGGAGCATTTAAAATATTTTCTCAGTAATTTGAAAAAGGAGCCTGTGAAGTGATCCTTGATGATCCTGTTTTAGATGGGGAAAGAAAATTGAGAGTTGATATCTCCATTGTTATCTAGCCTTCCATTTAATAGGTTATTGGGATGACCACACAGTGAAAAGAACAGAAGAATGAAGAGTTCCATATTTAAAGTTTAAATTTGGTTTTTAGTTGAGTGGGTAGTCTGAATATTATTTGATGCACTGTTAAAAACTTTTTTAAAGTACATGTGTGCATCTTAACTGGGTAAAACTGTTAATGCCAAAGGGAACTAGTTTCTATAATTTCATGGTAGTTACTTAACTGAGAAATGTGCCCCACCCCTCTTTCTGCTTGCTTCCCTACAATTAAGACTATGGGTTAGTGGTTGAGCTCTTTTGCCCACCAGCCTCAAATTGTGCTTGAACTACTAATGTTTTTGAAGAGCATTTCCAATTAGGACTCTGTCGTCTTACATCAGCTTGCTTAGTAGACACATTACTAATAAGACTGCCCATTTGGGAGTTTGACATGTCTGGAGATTAGTTATAATGGTAGCAGGAAACTTACAGTAGTTGTGTCTGATTTTCTGGCAGATGTCAAAAAACTCATTAACACACCTTTTTAGAACTGGTTGTTTCTGTTCTTTGTGTTTGAAATTCATCTGACTGTGTTTAAAACGCAAACTGGGGCTGAAACTGCTGTGAAGTTACATGTCCCAAGATTACATCACAAGATTTCATGAAGTATTGAATGTTCACACCCATGTGGTTTGGATAGCTGTTGAGTTTTCGTCTTTGCAGCTAATTATTGTTTTTTAGTCATACAACCTATTAAGGTTCTAAAAAAGCCAGCCATGTATTTAAATTTTCGTTATTGAAAAATAGGGCAACATTTTAAAGACATTCTGTCTAATTAAAATGATTGGCAGTGAAATCCATGATAAATGCCTCTGTCCTCAGGGCAACAATGAAGATAGTTACATGAAATTTAGACTAATATGATCAGAATTGAGTTTAAATCCCTATTATTCCCCCACATCCAATTAGTTTCTGTATTCTAACTAATCACAACAGAGTTGGCATGTAAGTAAAATGAATATTATTTGATCCGTACTACTTTGAGGGCGAATATATGTTGATATATTAACCAATGAAAAGTGAATGTTTGCTTTTGTGTGTGTGAGGAAAAAGTCAACATAGGAGCTATATATGTTCCAGCCAGAAGTGAATGTTGATCTTATGTGTACTTTTTAAAAAGAAAGTCTTCTTGGTTTCTTCCTGGTTTCACCAAGTTCTTTCTTTTGGTTTTGAATTTCAGAAACTGTTTTGTCTGCAGATAGAAGAACTTGAAGTAGGCCCCTCGGCTTCTTATTTGGGGTCCTTTATTTCCTACTCCTAAAGTAATCTGCCTGCCACCCAGCATTGCTTGTCGGCAGATGTTCTTGATAACTTCCTCTCTGTTCCAAATTGAGCCATGCGTTTTACACTGAGTCTCGAGGATGACTGGCTGACTAAACAAAGAGATCATTTTTCCCCCAGAGATTGACTCAGTTCTTTTTCTCTGTCAAGCAAATCAGCCCCCAAATTAACATCTGCACCATGTTGGATTCCTGAGTTATAAGATATGGCTGTCAGATTCCTGGGTTTTGTTCTGCTCATGCTATGAAACCTAAAAGAAATTCCCTAGCTGAAAGAAATAACGAGAATTAAATGCTACCTGATAAAAATTGTAAAGGATAATGTCTGCTTGGCTGAAACTTTATGAAGGCTTAGTTTGCTGATAAAGAATGATTCATAAGTGAGACTAACTGAATAACCAGACATATGAATAAACCTTTTGACTTGGATGTTTATGCACTTCATAACTCCTTTTTTATAATCCGTGATTGAATATTGATAGATGGTAAAGGTGAGTGCTTATTGTTGGATGTATATTTAAGAGAATGCAACTCTTGAATATATAAGCGACCGTTTTAAGATCCAGATCGCTTTTGGAATCGCTTTCCTTTATAAACGGTTACTGTTGGATATCTGCTCAAAACTGTCTCTAGGATTGTACTCTCAACCAATCTAGCAGTTTTCCCTGTAGTGGTAAACTAGAAGGAATTAAGTGAGAGAGTTTAGTATAGTTCATGGAAGGATCGAGAAGAGAGAAAGTTTTAGCCTGTTACAAAGGAAGATCAGCTACTTAATAGCCAGTCCCAAAGCATCTATTTGAGCTGCACTGGCGCAGTGGTTAGAATGCAGTGCTGCAGGCTATTTCTGCTGCCTGCCGGCTGTCTGCAGTTTGGCAGTTCAAATCCCACCAGGCTCAAGGTTGACTCGGCCTTCTATTCTTTCAAGGTGGGTAAAATGAGGAGCCAGATTATTGGCAATATGCTGGCTCTGTAAACCGCTTAGAGAGGGCTGTAAAGCATTGCTATTGCTATCTATTTAGATTCCAAATTAAAAGAGGAAAGGATTAGTTTGCTTAGTTCAGTTCTGATAAAGGATGGCATTTTTAATGAGATGTAGAAACTGAGCAGTTTTCAGGATATAATGCATGTATATGTATATTTCAGTGTAAGTTGGGCAGCTGTTGTATCTAGGACAATGTTTCTCAACTTTGGCAATGTTTAAGTTGGGTGGATTTCAGCTCCCAGAATTCCCCATCTACTGGTCTAGGATAATAAACCTAGGATGCCTTTCTGTATCCATGTATATACAACATGATGTCCTTGGCATTGATAGAGCAAACAGATGCTCTGTGTTTATTTCTGACTTCCCCTCAGTGGTGAAATGAAGCATGGATGGAGAAGGATTTAGTAGGGCTCTTGTAAGCATCGTGCAAGATTGTTCCATAGCTGTGAACACATATTTTTACCTGTCCTGATTCTTCCAGTAGTCAGTTTGACTGAATAGGGTTTATTATCATAAGATCAATAAGGAAAATATTATCCATATTATCATTATTTTGTATTCTTCTGCCAAGTCTTCTCTTTCTGGACTCCATATATAGTAATGAAAAGCTATATCTTTCAACATTTTCCATATAAGAACTGTTCCAGTCTCTATAATTTTTCTGCAGCTTGGTCAGTTTTTTAATAGTTTATCTTTTTTTCTCTTACAATTTTCTATTCCACCCATCCGTCTGTCCATCTATCTCTTATTGTATGATGTTGTAAGCTGCCAGAGTCACCTTGCAGTGAGATGGGTGGCACACAAATTTAATAAATAAATTGTTAACTGTAATCTGCAGAAGTCTTTAATTTCTGCTAAGAATTGAGCCTGCAATAAGGTGCTATATAAATACATGCTAAAATGTTTATATAAAAATGAAGGATTCTTGAAATGGCCATTACTGCCTTTTCTTTTTCTTCCTTCTTGCGCTACTTTGTTATAATGCTAGCTTTCCCGTTTTAGCATTGGCATGATTCACTAGTTAAGCATGCAATTTAAAATTATGGGTTTATGTAGACCAAACCACTGCTTTGGACGGACTTGGGGGGAATATGCCCTAAAATGTTTTGTTGTAGCCATAAGATATACAAGCTAAAGATTCCCTTCTTTATAAATTGTACATCAGCTAACTGAAAAAGGTTAGAACATGAGCCCACACAGGAGCTGCTCTGGATTTTAACCTTTAAAATTGGAAGAATTCAATAAAAATACACTGCAGAATGTTTTCTAAGTCACAAATAGATTCCCCCCCCCCCTGCTTTTTTTTGTCTCTTATAAGTTTATAGTTTGTCTGGCAGAAAAAATGTTTGAAATGGTCACATTTATTCTTATCCCACATACATATTCAGCCGGTTTCATCTGTTTCAGCTTCCCTTTGAGGTAGCAGCGTGGGTTAACTAAAAGGAGAAGTAATCTCCCATGTGTCATATATTCCCTAGGAAATAAGGAATGACTTTTTCTGCCTTGAAAACTGACGTTTCCCTTTGGATATGCATAGACAACTTGCTTAATCCTTAATTTTTCCTTAAATAGATCTGTTTAGCAGTCATGCTGCAGCCAGTTCATTCTGGCAAAGCTTACAGCCAGGAAACACAAAGCCTTTTCTGTTTTGATTTCTCTTTTCAGTTGCCAGTTTGGTAAATGAATTTATAGTAGGGTTCTTAATATAGTTGTGTCCTTCTTTGTATTGTGTCAATATACTTTCCTGTAGTTGCACTTCTGATCTACCCTTAACCTCAGATATAGAGGGACTCTGCTATCTAACATCAAGATGAGAGGCTATTGATCTGACAAGTGAGAGGAATACTATTTAGATTACAAATATTTCAGTTGTGATATAAATACTTAATATACAGTATAATGACTTTCTGCCAAAACTTTCTGGAAATGGCTCTACAAAAATAAAATGTGTGTTTGTACACATGCAGTTAAAATCTAATTAAGACTCTGGTAAAACAGATACATCATCCAAGTATAGCTTCTGTTTAGATGGCCTGATTTGAAACATGTTCTCTCTCAATACCAAGATAATGGAGAAAAAAGGAATCTCACCTTGGCAAGAAATTTCACAGCTTCCAAGTACTCATTTGAAAGACTATTTATGTTCTTACTATATATGCCTCCATAATGGTGAGGCAGTGAAAAGGGTATCTTCTAAAGATTCTGGTCAGATTTGTAAAGGAGAATGCAATATATCAAACAATGTGCAAGTCACATTATGCCCAATAAGTGATAAGTTGCTAATAAAGCTTTAAAACAAGGGAATCTGACATATCATAGCCAGACAGCCCTACAAGATATTCTACAGTAATCCAAGTATAAGGTAATTGAGGCGTGTTACCATGGCTACATCTGGAATTTTTAGGAAAAAGTACAGCTGGAATATTCATTTTATTTTTTACAAAAGCCTTACTGGTCACAATGAAATGTGGACATCCCAGTTCAATATACCTGAATTGTGTATCTGAGTATAACTAATCCTCAATTTACAATTGGTCACTTATAGACCATCCATAGTTGCAATGGACCCCCAAAAGTACTTATGAGCTAGTTCTGATGGTTGCCTTTCCCTATTTATGGCCATTTGCATGGTCACATGTTTTGAAGTTTTGGCTAAAAACACCCTATAGTGAATAATGGTTTTGTTTAACGACTACCACAAAACAATCATAAAAATGGGTCCACTCAATTGACTCACTTTATGATAATCACAATTTAAGACAGTAATGGGCAGGCTCCATTACAGTTGTAAGTCAAGGATTACCTGTACTCAGAAGGAAGAATAGGGCGATTGAATCTCTTCCTTGATTTCCCTTTGAACTCAGTAAAAACTGTATTTTCTTTGACTAGATTACATTTCCCCCCTCATACTATCCATGAAATCACACCAGGATTTAAAATTGTGATATCAAGAAAAGATAGGGCTGGGTATGTAGGCATTAATGGAAAAATGGGTGTGGTGAGGACAAATTATAACATGCATGTTTCAACATTATAACAATTATAACATGCAACATCATCATACAGATATTGTAAATTACATAGAGTAAGTGTGTCATATATGATGCAATCATAACTACATCATTTATATAATATGTGAATTTTTATTCAGAGTTCATGGCGGCTTGTTATGCACACCTACGGTTAGAACTTGTCAGCATCCTGAAAGTACTACACTTCAAAACTCTAGATAACCTTTCCTAATAGTTTCATATATATACTAAATAGCTTAGGGCACAGAAGTGTGCTTTTGAGATGAAAAAAATATTTGAATAACCTTTGGTGCAAACTGCTTATAATATTGGTGGAATTAATTTGTGTTATCTTTGTATCAGTCATTTTTATCATTTTCAGATATAAAATAAACAACTTCTCAGTTGTCCTGGTCGGAGAATCCAAAGGTAGTCTCTGCTTTCTTGCTTGAAGACTGAGTCAATTAAAGCTTAGTCCCACCTCCTCCTACTGAGCATGCCCAGTTTTTGACTTCATGCAAGAAAGACGCACGGAGAGGGTACTCAAGAGAAAAGAAAATTTAGTCACACTTTGGATTCCAGATCACCTCAAAAGAACACAAAAAGAAAGCAAATCAGCGAACTGTGAGTAGAGCGAGCTGGGCCCTTATGGATAGAACTGCCAGTTTGGAGATCCGTCTGGCCAAGGTAATGGTCACTAGGAAAACCACAACGATGATGGATGAGAAAGAAAAACCCTTTCACAGGGTTTTCAAAGCCAATGAAAGGGAGGCATTAAGGAGACAAAGAGCCATTGAAAAGAGTTTTGCAAGGATAGAAAAGGAGGCGGAGAGGAATGGAAATTCCCGCGCGTCAACAAATAGACCAATAGAAATGAAGCAAGAAGAGAACACCGCCTGGACTGCAACACCAGAGGGGGCTGGTGAGCAGTGTATTCAGCCAGCTCTTTGTCTGAAAGAGAGTGAGTATTCATCAGAGAGATGGGGAAGCTCCCAGGGTTTCAGTAATAGTTGGGAACCTTCCTCAAAGAGGAGGAGACTGGCACCCGAGGCCAGCTTTACCCCTACAGCAGCAGGGCTCAGAGAGCCTACCTTTAGGGATGAAATGAAGGCCCTGATGTTAGAAATGCTAACAGAGGTTAGGGAGAAACAAGGTCATCAGCCTAACCCAGTGAAAGATGAGAGAATACCTGATAAGTAGCATCCCTTACTAGCCAGGGAGACAAGGGAGGAATTGAATTTCCAGAGAACCAATTCAATACAGTCCTACACCCAAAATGAGGCTTCGGTCTCAGGGAGGGAAGAGCAGAAGGAAACGGCATTTTCTGATGAGGAAGAAAATGTGGCAGCCCCAGCATTCACTGGCCTGTTTCGCCAGCATCTGTTTAAGATGCTGCTAGGTAAAGCCAAAGCAGCAGCAGGCCTGGGGACTACCACAGCAACAGATTCTTCAGACCCAAAAGACTGTCTCTTTGCAAGAACTAAGGTGGCATGTGAGATAGTGCCTTCCACAGTTTCGTTGTACTCGTACAGTGACAATAAAGTACTTCTAATTCTAATTCATCCGAGCTGGTCAAGGAGGTGATAGAAGGGCAATTGGACCGACCAGTGATATTCCCTATACCAGGTGGGACTGAAAAGAAGTTTTACAATGTGGAGCTGACTGAAATGATTCAGGTACCAACAATAGATGGGCCAGTGGCTGCTTCTATGGAGGAGGGCCTGAAAGGAGAAGACAAGATGGCAGAACAGACTCTCCAGAAGGCCCACCAGGCAGCAGCATGGGCAGTGAAGGCAACCTCAACTGCGTCATTCTCCAGCAGGGCAGTCCTGATACGGCTTCACCAAATGCAGGAAAAGGTACCACCTGGTGATCTTCGAATCACACCAGGATCTGAACAAAATGATAGCAACAGTGGAATTCACAGCCGATGCCACTCTTAATGGTGTCAAATACACTACCAAGGCCATCGCAGCTTCAGTAGCAGTTAGGCGCCTGGTTTGCCTCCACCACTGGCAGGCGGAGTTGAAGCACAAGTGGAAACTAGCTTCTGCCCAGTTAAGGGGAAAAAACTATTTGGGGAAGCCATTGAATCCGTGCTGGTGGAGACCAAGGACAAGAGGAAGATCTTGCCTAGGAGATATGGCCAAGCAGAGCAGCAGCCTTCATCTTACACGCGAAGGCAGTCCTTTCCAGCCATTGGAGGAGGCTTCGGTTACTCCCAGCAGTCTCAGACACCACACACGCACACACGCAGGCCCAACAACTGGACAGAGCCGGATTTAGAGACAGGGGCGGTCAACGATTTCAAGGAAAGCGACCATTCAGGGTGTTCACCAGCAGGCCCTTCCGCCACACAAAGTAACAACCAGAGCAGCGCACCCATCGACGGAAGACTGGGCCTATTTGCAGACCGATGGATAGCAACAACAATGGACAAGTGGGTCCTGAACACAATAAAACAAGGCCTAGCTGTGGAATTTCTCTCCACACCTCCAAAGTCCTTTAGAACAGGGGTCTCCAACCTTTTGGACCTCAGGGACCACCAAACTCATAATTATAAATCCCTGGGATCACTAATCGGTTCTGTGGGCATGGCCTAATTTGTGGATGTGGCTTGGTCATGTGACTGGCTGGGCGTGGTAAATAATATAAATATATAAATATTGATTTTTTTTTGTTAAAAAAAGAGCAACTTTTACCCAAAATCAGGCAAAGCAGACAGGCAGATTGAGTTGCTCACAGAATTACAGATTCATTCAGAAATCTATCTGCCATCGGCTAGCTCAGTCTGTCACATAAAATTTGCTTGCAAGCAAACTCACAAAATTAACTCACAACACACCATGTATATAAATATTGATTCTTTTTTTTATTAAAAAAGCAACTTTTACCCAAAATCAGGCAAAGCAGGCAGGCAGATTATGTTGCTCACAGACTCATTCAGTGATCTATTTATCTGCCATCAGCTACCTGAGACTGTCACATAAAATTTGCTTGCTGTGAGTCTGCACTGAATAATAGAACCTTCAGTCCTAGGGGAGGTTCAGCTGTGCTTAAAAGCAGAGCTGAAGATCTAAAGACTAGCTAGAAAGCAAAACATCCAACCATTTCCTGCTTCCTAGCTAATCTAAATCTCCTGGCACAGCAGAACAGCTGATGGTCCAAAAAAGAAAAAATAGCAATTTAGCAAGCAGGTTTGCTGGGTAAGGAGTGAGTGGGCGGGGAGGGTTCCCGCGGGCCATGTGGGCGGTGCAGCCTTGTGTTTCTGCACAGCCTGGATTAATTGCTTTTGGGGGGTACTCTGGGGGTGAGATTTCTCTGCGGCCCACCAAAATTTTCTCACAGCCCACCAGCAGGCTGCGACCAACCAATTGGTGACCGCTGCTTTAGAAGGTGCCCAATTTCAAGAGACAGAGCCAAAAGGGGCATCATGGGAACAGCAGTTCAACATCTGTTGGGCATTCAGGTTGTCCAACCAGTGCCAGAGGACGAACAAGGACAGAAGGCATAGGGGGTGGGTGGGTGGAGACCAATTTTAGATCTCAAAAGACTGTGAACAAGCACATAGTGCAAAAGATTCAAGATGCAATCTCTACAGTCAATTCTGGGGAATATCCGAGAGGGAGATGTCCTGACGTCAGTAGACCTCACTGAGGCATATTTGCACATCCCAGTTGCCCAACCACATCAAAGATTCCTGCGATTTTGTTACACAGGAAGACATTACCAATACAGGGCCCTACCGTTCAGGCTATTCTCAATGCCCAGAATGTTCACCATGGTGCTGACGGCGGCCCATCTCAGAACAATACCCATATGCCTCCAATGCTACCTTGAAGACATATTGATACAGTTGTGATGACCCATAGTCTCTCAAAATAACCCAAAACATATATTAAAGTCCGGTAAGGCCTTCAACTTAAATTCACTGTTTTATTAGGCACAGTTTAAAGTCACAAAAGTAAATAATGAGACAAACAGAAAACCAAAAAAAACCGCATTGATGAGAGTTCCAAAGCAAGCCAAGATAACTAATCATAAACTCCAGGAAAATAACCAAGAAAAGCGCATGGGAAAACGCCAGCAAAGATAACCTCTTTCAAGTTGAACACTAAATTGACTGCTGCAAATTCTAACTGCGCAGTTGCAAACTTATATACATAGCTCCCACCTGCAAGCCATGAGGAGGATCATGGTAATCTCCTGTTGAGTAGACCTCACTTTTCCCTAATCCTCTCCTCCCTGCGTGACCTAGGATGGATAGGGGATGGGCCTGGATCCTCCTCTGACTGCTCAGCCGGTCTCTGCCCTTCCCCAGCCTCCTCCACCACCTCTGGAGCCACACTCCCACTCCCTGTTGGCTGTGCCTCCTCTTCCTCAGAGTCAGACTCCACCAGGGGCATGACAACAGTCCTCCTCCCCCCCTAAGGGCAAGGGAGTACATAGAGACCACAATACGAACATTACAGGAACACGGGTTTCCAGTGAACTTTGAGAAAGAGCCATCTGGCTCCGACAAGCCGGCTGCAACACATGGGGGCAGTCATAGAGACCCACTCTTGCGGGGTTTATCTGTCTCAGGAGCGGTGGACCAGCATAAATGCAATGATAGGCCAGGTGATCACAGCACCAGTGGTGGCCCTGGACTTGTTCTCACAACTACTAGGGAAGGTGATATTGTGCATCTCAATAGTACCTTGGGCTCGACTGCATGCAAGAACCTTGCAATGGTTCCTATTACCTTACCAGGGAGACGGCAAGAGCAATGTGAAAACCAAGGTGCGGGTCCCACCAAGAATGAAGCAATCCCTCCAGTTGTGGAGGTCACAGACAATGACCAGTGGATACGGGTTCAAGGAACCCAATTGATTGACCATTACAACAGACGCCCCCCTGTTTAGCTGGGGCGCCCACTGCCAGTCTCAAATCACACAGGGTCAGTGGTCCGAGGCAGACCTCAGAAACAATATCAACTGGCTGGAGCTCAGAGTGATGCAACTGTCTCTAAGGACATTCAAGGCAAGTGCAGTAGGTCAACATGTCCTAATCCTGGTGGACAATGTGGCAGCCAAGGAGCATATCAACAGGTGGGTGGGACCCACTCCCAAACATGCAGGAAGCGGAGCGCTTAGGCCGCTGGGCAAAGAGACATCTCCTGTCCATCAGAGCAGAACATATCTGGGATATGGAAAACGTACAGGTGGACTGGCTCAGCAGGGCAACAGTCAACCACTCAGAATGGCATCTACACCCAGACCTGTTCAGAGAATTGTCACATAGGTTCGGGAGGCCAGTCCTGGATCTGTTTGCGCCCTCAACAAATACGCAACTGCCGAGATTCTATTCAAGATTCCCAACACTGAGGGCAGAAAGAGCCAATCCTCTCCAAGGGGCATGGCCCAGGGGTCTACTTCCCCCACACCCATTGATCCTGAGAGTAATCAAAAGAGTAACGGAGGAAGAGGCTGAGGTCTTACTCGTAGCACCCCACTAGCCCAGATGGCCATGGTACACAGATCTGCTTGATCTGTTGGTAGCCAGACCATGGAGAATCCCTCCAGACAAGATAGCCTTGAGCCAGAGGGCAGTACAGCACCCAGAACCACAGTGGCTCCAACTGACCGTCTGGCACTTGAAAGGGTCTCACTGAGCCAGTTGAAATGTTCAACCAAGGTCATACAGACACTCCAGGCCTCTAGGAGGCCTTCCACCAACAGAATTTATGTTGCTACCTGGAGAGCATCTGTGGTTGGTGCTCTAAGACTCATCTCAAACCAACCACAGTGTTGGTGACACAGATTCTAGATTTTCTCCAGGAGGGTCTGGATAAGGGCCTGTCCCCCCAATACTTTATGTAGGCAGATAGCGGCAATAGCATCAGTTTTGGGTTGTGGGACCTCAGAGTCTCTCGCCCAGCATCCGCTGGTGCGTACGTTCATCAGAGGAGCCACAATTTAAAACTACCAGTGATAACACAGGTATTCCACCTGGGATCTGACCAAGGTGCTGAGAGCGCTCATGATAGAGCCATTCGAGCCACTGCGATCGGCTAGCTTACATTTGCTCACCCTTAAGGTGATTTTCCTAGTAGCCATTACATCGGCCAGACAGATATCCGAACTGGCCTTATCCATAAGAGAGTGCATACGGAGGTGGGGATTCAGGACCAGACTACTACCCATCCTTAGGACAGTCAGCTTTGGTATGTCCCATGCTTTGGATTCTCCAACCAGTACAACTGAGAAAGAGCGTTGGTCTTACCTGAAACGCATCTTCTAGTTGTGCTGGAGGAGAATCCAAACCCACCCTGATGAATGTCGGATCCTGAGTTCAGGAACGTCCAGGAAGAGCACCAAGAAAATCTCCAAGTCAATCATTTAGCCTTCATCAAAAACTGGGCATGCTCAATAGGAGGAGGCAGGACTAAGCTTTGATTGACTCAGTCTTCAAGCAAGGAAGCAGAGACTACGCATGCTTTGGATTCTCCTCCAGTACAACTAGAAGATGCGGTTCAGGTAAGGCCAATGGCTCTTTTCTTACATGCTATTTTTATCTTACTCATTTTTGTAGCATATTTAAGGAGTCTTTCCCTTTTTATCTCTTATGCAGTTCCTCCCACATCAGTTTTCTTCAGAAGATGGTTCAACCCTTGGGGTAGGCATAACCAGTATTTAGGGAGGCTTTCTCAGTTAATCTGCCTACACTATCAAAACATTTTTGACCTGTTATGTTTTTAATAGTCTGATTTGCAGTGTAGACTGTTTGGATTTCAATCCAGTTGCATAGCCATGCTCAGAATAATAACCACTGCTTCGTATGTAGGCAAAGTAATTTTCTCTTAGAATGCGGGATGCGTGAGATGTTTTACAACTAAATCTGTTTTATGAGATTGGAAATAAAATGAATTCAATTTGCTGAATTAAAATTCTATTCTAAAGATAAGACGTTGCCTTTATTGAGTCTATTAAAATGTATGAGGTGTAAAGGGTATCTTACTGTTTCTTTTTCATTTTTCAAATGCACATTTTTGTTTCTGTTCTTTAGAGGAAAAAATTAAAAATCCTTGGATAAAAACTTGCTGCGTACTAATGTTCTCTTGTATAGTAGCCTTAGTTGTTAATTTTTCTGCATTTCTCTTTAGGGCAAGTACTCCTTTCTGATAAACTGAAAGTAAGAGGTCCTGAACATAGAATACAGCAGTCATGACAACTGAGTATTTATCTGTAAGCCAGTTATTACATGATGGTGCATTTTAAAAAAGTTGTTGCTGCATCCTGTAGGAAACTTTCGCTTCCTATAGAATTTTGGTTTTCAAACGATATTCTGCAGACTATAATAGTTCCTCAATGAAAATGTTAATAGGTGGTTTCCTCAATTTTGACAATTGCTAAAATTCCTCTGTATTGTAACACATATCTGAGGAAAGTCATAGAGAAAAGTCTGTGGAGATTCTCAGTCATATGGGTCATGGGTCAGAACTGAAAAAGCTTCTTGGATGAGAAGCGAAATGTTTCAAGGAAAAAAAAAACCCAAGAAAGTTCAGTTGCCTTTTGAAAAACACCTTTGGGTCATACAGAGATTAAGTCCTTAGTGGTCTTGCTGAAGGAAGGACTCAGATTACTTCAAGATATAATAACTCTGCTCTTCTTTGATTTGGCGCTGTCTTACTCAATGTACTGTGGATTTGTAGACTTTTCACTGTTGAGACAGTATTAATCTAGTACTGAGTCCGCCTGCAGTTGTAGTGATTAGCCAAATATCTCCAGGAAGCTAGCAAGTAGAATATATAGATGGAAAATGCTTATGTCTCCTTATTGCAGTTTGAGGAAAGAGTGGCTTCCCACTTGTGAATTACTGAGGTGATATGTCATTGTTGGAACTTTTTGTCCTAGAGCTCAAGCTCTCTGTATCTACACTGCATGGGCTTGAACTGTCTCTTTGGCAGGTTTGCAGATATATCAATTTGGTTAGAAATTCTTGAGAATATTCCTAGGTCGGGTTGTAGGTTTTGGCAGGGGTCTGTCAATATCAATTTGTCTCACAGCTTGGAAATCCTTCTGGACTCCCAGTTTTGGCTTGAACAGCAGTTGGAGGCTGTGGCCAGGAGATCCTTTGTACAGTTACATCTTAGACACCACAGGAGCTTTTTTTCCAAAAGACAACTGGACTTTGGTTTTTTTTTCCTTTGAAAATGTTTTGCTTCTCATCCAAGAAGCTTCTTCAGTTAAGAACACAACAGTTATTTCCTCCTGCTGAGTGATTGGTGTGTGTGGTTGCAAAGAAACTCTTTTGTGGAGATAGCAGAAAAAAATGGGAATGTGGCAAAAACAACTTGTATTCTTGGAAGAAAGGAACCCTATGATTGTCCTGCACCTTTAGAGTGCCCCCATTCCCGTTATTATAGTTAAAATGTGAAACACCAGCTAGGAATCGGGGGGGGTATGGAATTTGCATTTGTTTACCCAATCAATATTGCAATCCAAAGTTTTAAAAATGCATTTATAGGTGTTGACAATGTTATCGTGTTTGCTTCACCTTATGCTTTTTCTTTAGTCATTACATTTACATTTTTTATTAGCCTTATCTTGTTACCTTTTCAGTCTTATCTTGCCAACCACAAACTCCTGACCCCACTGGAAAATGATTAGGGACGTTACTCTTCTGTGCCTGCTGTGACAGCATCTCAAATTGGGATATATTTCTGATATTCTCCTTCCTTGTTTTCAGATAACTGGCCCAGTGCATCAAGCCGGGGCGGCATGCCGTGGCAGGGCATGGTCCAGGATGAGTTTAAAAGATGTCAGCAGTGCAACTGGTCCAGAGAATGTAATCTATGCCCTTCATATTTACCCCCAGCTCTCAACAGAACACAGTTCCTGTTGCAGGGTAACAGCGACTAAGGATTCCACAGCCACCGAGGTCATTAAGGATGTTATCAGCTCCTTGAGTTTGGACCTCTCTAAGCATTATGTACTTGTGGAGGTGAAGGAGACAGGGGGAGAGGAATGGGTATTAGATGGGAATGACCCTCCTGTCCATAGGGTTCTGCTTTGGCCCCGCCGGGCCCAGGACGACCATCCGCGGGAAGATGGTTATTATTTTGTTTTACAAGAGAGGAATGCTGATGGGACTATCAAATACGTCCACATGCAGCAGACCTGTGAAGAAGAGAACCAGGAGGAAGCCCGGCGACTGGTTGAAAGGGGCTTCCTTCCTTGGCAACATTTCAATGACATGTGTAACCTCCCCAACTTGACGGAGACCACCCTATTGGAAAACCTCAAGCGTCGTTTCCTGAAACAGAAGATCTATACCTACGTGGGCAGCATCCTCATTGCCATCAACCCTTTCAAATTTCTGCCCATCTATAACCCCAAGTACGTCCAGATGTACGAGAACCACCAACTTGGGAAGTTGGAGCCCCACATCTTTGCCATCGCTGACGTAGCCTACCACGCGATGCTGAAGAAACACACGAATCAGTGCATTGTTATTTCTGGCGAGAGTGGATCAGGAAAAACCCAAAGCACAAACTTCCTGATCCACTGCCTCACCGCCCTGAGTCAGAAGGGTTATGCTAGCGGAGTGGAGAGGACTATTTTGGGAGCTGGACCAGTGCTGGAGGTAAAAAAAAAAAAAAGTATATTTACATACATGTACCTCAATATGCGCATGCACGCACACACGCATATAGATTTGTAAATACTTTCTTAACTGAGATAATTAAAGATGACTTCAGTGTGGTTTTAAAACTTCACAATGTTTTGAGGTTTTAGACTTCGATGTGGAAGGAAGCTTTCAAATGAAACCTTTTCTTCCAATTCTGGCTGGGCTTTTTTTTTCCTGCACAAGACTTTCCTAAACCTTTCCAAAATAGCTTCCTCCACATATTTCTTTTTCCTTCCGAAATATTTTTTTCTTTTTTTTGTAAATGGCTGTGTTGGCTTTCAAAGATCTTGCCTTATTTAGTCATATTTGGCTGTGTGAGGTTTTTTACAACTGAAGATAAAGAAACAAGACTTGGTGCTGGACGCTAATTGCCTTTAAAGTCTGCATCTAGCCTCATTGCTAAGTACTAGTGAATCCAGAAAAAGACAGCTGAAATTCATACAACTTACATTTTTTCACAGAACATAACAGTATCACCTTATAAATCAAATGTAGGGCCTTTCAGATGGGCTGACTACAACTGCCAGAATTAGTCCTGTTGGTTGTACATGCTGAGGATGTTGGAAGCTTTAGTACAGTAACATCTGGAAGTCAATATGTCTCAGTTTTTTTTAATTGTAGGCTTCTGTTTTGAGTCTGCTTTTTTATGCTTCTTGATCTTTATTTTTCAGGCTAATAGAACAGATGAATCACTTCCACTGCATTTATACACTACAGGTAGTCCTCGAGTTATGAATGTAATGGAGCCTGCCCATTCCATTCGTAACCCGAGGTTTCATGGGAGTGAATCGTGTACCTTGAAAGCGATCACTCCCTCCTTTTGCCCACACATTCGCTAATTGAATGCATAGCTCGTTAAGTGTACATGAGGTATTTCAGGGTGGGGAAGGCTGTAGGGGGCCTCATGATGGAACAGGCCACCTGCTTAAGACCACCCAAGGCCTCCCTGACCCGCTGAAATACCTCATGCTCTCCACAATTGCTTCCCCCCCCCCAAACCTGCCATGCCTGGTCACTTACCATGCGAAGATCTAGCAAGCTGTCTCTTCTCCAGCCTCTCAGCCGCATGCACCCCTCCAATGCTCCGTTTAGGGTTTTGCAGGCCTCACCCGACAGTTTGTCAGCCAAAATGGAGCTCTGTTTAGCCCTGCACAGGCCAAAATGGAGGTTTGGAGGGATGGGCCTGCCCCTCCGAACCTCCATTTTGGCTGGCAAAGTGCAGAGCAAATGTTGCAGTCTCTCTGCAGTTGTTTGTAAGGGTGAACAATTGCTGTGGTGCTGCAAGATTCATAGTTTTTGGAATTGTTCGTAAACCCTAGGGGGTATTGGTCACGTAACGTTGAACATTGCTAAGGAAACGCTCATAACCCGGGGATTGCTTGTATTTTGGTAGTATCCATACAGGTAGTCCTCAGCTTAGAAACCATTTGTTTAGTTTGAAGGTACAACATCACTGAAAAATGGACTTATTGCCATTTTTCACATAACTGTTGCAGCACCCTTATGGTCACATGATCAAAATTAGGGATCTTAGCCACTGGTCCATATTTATGATGGTTGCAGTGTCTCAGGGTCATGTGATCATGTCTTTTGCAACCTTGTGACCTGACAAGCAAAGTCAGTGGAGAAGCCAGATTCACTTAACAACTGTGTTACTAATTTAACAACTGCAGCGATTGACTTAACAGGGGCAAATAGGATTGTAAAATGGGCCAAAACTCATTTAACAACAATTTGGGGTTTTGTTGTGGTCATAAATTAAGGACTACCTGTAGCAGCAGTTCTGTATTTTATTTATTTATTTGTGTCCCACCATTATTTTTGCAAGGTGGTGAACATACCCTTTCTCATCTTATTTTCCCCACAGCAGCAACCCTGTAAGGTGAGTTGGGCTGAAAGAGACCATCATCTGGCTCAAAGTCACCCAGCTAACTTTCATAGCTAAGGCAGGACTAGAACTCAGTCTCCTGTTTTCTAGCCTGGTGCCTTAACCACTAGATCAAACTAGCTCTGTTTAATCAGTTAATATTCTATAAAAGCTATAACATTATATTGAAAAACCAGTACAGAAAAAGATACAACAGATAACACAAAAACCAGATAATTCAGATCACAGTATAATGTAGTCCATTAGGTGAATACAGTTTAGATTCTTTATGCTAACGTTTTTTATAAATGGGAGCTGAAATAATGACATTGTTATAACACCACTTATAAACTACATTTTGAAAAACTGTAGGTATAAATAGTGGATTTGAATGAAATTGTTGTTCAGATTATTTAATAGCCATGGTCTTGGTGTGTTCTTGGTAAGGCTGAATTCATATCAGAGACTATGGGGTTTGCAGTTCTTCATCACAGTACTATATCCCCTTTTTCTTGGATCTGTGCTTCTTACAAAATACAGCAAACTGTTAGAATATTGTTTTCTCTCTTTCAATTTATAAAAAGCTTTTGGTGTTCTCAGAATGAGCAAGATGGTTTAGCATGCCTACATGCATCTGCCTATTCCAATAATTCCACAGAAAGCAGAAGTTGACTTTTCAAAGTGGTGCTGACTTTGAAGGCTTCACTTGTAATTCTCACCCAAAACAGGAAATTATTCTGAAGAAGCCCCTTTTGGGTCTGCTAACTATAGAATACCGGATGCTACTAATAATTGACAGCAGGGGGTTGGGGAGAGCAGGTGGAAGAGACATGTCTATGGTCATCATATATGCACATGTATTTATATTGGTTTAAGGACAAACCTATCAGATGTCCACATCTAGAATTGAGCTACGTTGTTTAAAAACAATTTGTCTCAAGTATTCCTAGTTGCTGTATTTTTCAATATAAATTAGGAATATAAGAAGCTTCCTTGTGCCATACTATTTATTTGGTCCTTTTTTCCCCTATCTGGTGTTACTATCTAGGGTTGGATGACCCTTGTGTGAGAGACCAGAAATGTGAGGACGGCCTGGTCTACAGTAGGAGAGTTAGCCAAAGGGCTGGATTTCCATGCCCAGGGCCAATGGAAGAGTCTTAGGGTACTGATTTGCTTCCCCTTTGATTTTGTGGGATTTGAGGAACGGAGAGGTATTGGATTTAGTATTTTAGGTAGTTAGTCCCTACTGAGAGGAATTGGCATGAAAACTTTCCAAATTGCCGATTCCACTTCGCTATTCTATTCCATTGCTGGTGGGTTTGGGGTGCCAGGTAGCACCCCAAAGAGTTTCCTTCTAATTCAGCTGCTTTTTGGGGATCCTGCCCTGATTACTAGGGGCATGGCCTCAAATTGTTGCTGACTAGCATCAGGTCTCTATAAAGGTCCATTTATGATTTGATGATGAACAATCAGACAGGCTTGATGTAACTACTGAAACTGAAATTTTGCCTTATCAGAAACATGCTCAGGCAGGTTTCAGATCCTGCACCAATATTAATTCTAGGGCTCAGGTGGTATTGATCTGTTGTGAATTCTTGTCTACATCCAAGATCTCTATAATGAAGTAGCAGGCATGAATGCCTATATATTAGTTTGCATTTTCAGTTTAAATAAAAGCACTTTTGGTGTATTGGCTACCCTGACGTCTTTGGGATCCCTCCCTGGGCTCTTGGGTCCTAGCCTGGTGGTGAAGACCTTCAGCCAGCTTTTGGTAATGTGGAGTCTTCAATCTCCATGTGGAAGAAATTAGATCCAGTAAAGTCTAGGAATACATTGCTTCCATGCAACTGCAGACTCGTCCCAGGTAATCTTGGCTCCAACATAGTAATTCTTGTTTTCACCTTATGTGTTCTGGATCTTATCTTTATCATAGATCACTTCCTGATGCTGGTATTGTTGTCTCTTCCCATCACAGGACTAGATACATTCAAATGTTCTGCCGTGTCACTGTTGGATTTAAATGGTTAATCATGGGTGCTTAGGGATTTCCCAGACCATATGGTGTGTGAATTGATCAAGGGCCTTGATTATTCCTGGTAAAAGGCAGCATCCCTGACCCCTTAATGAATCATTGCTGAATAGCTTTTCTCTGCAGCTCATCCTTGGTGGTTTTTTGGTTTTCACAGAGCCTCCAGGAGATGAAGCTGCAGGAGCGATGATTTTGAAGTGCAAGTAGAGAACAATATATTGAATACTGTGAGGATATGTGCCAAATTCAGGCCTGCTCCATGACATTAAGCGAGTCAGACAGTTCTTACTGCTCCTTATTACATCAAGAGATTGTTGTCTAGCTGCCCTTTTGGGGGACTAATTCCTTTCTGATTAAGAATGACCATCTGGCCACTATGATCAATTAGTAAAGCATTTTGTTCCATTTGAATCATTATGGCTGGCTCTCTGGAATGGCCTCCTGTAGGAGTTTTATTAGCTCCAGTATTATCTGCTCTTCCCGCCCCGCCCACCCAAATGAAGACACAGCTCTTCCAGAGAGCGTTTGGAACATGACACCTTCTTATTGTTAATAGGTTTTTTTTCAGCATTTTCAGCATATTGCTATATTTTAATTGCTTGTTTTAAGCCACTGGGAGGATGGATGGATGCTGGTAGATAAAACTTGGTGAATTAAAGAAAGGTAGAGAAATTCATAGTATCTATCCTATTCTACAAGTTTGCATTTTCCAGAATTTATGCAACTAGCTTTCTATGAGGGAGGGAAGTTTCAGGATCCAAAGGGGAGAATTTTCTTATTATCTTAAAAAATAATGAAACAACATTTATCATATTAATTTGATCATTAATATTATTCTATCCTGATTTTTTTTAAAAAAAACACACAGCTTTGGGTAACTTATTCTTTGTTTAAATACCGTGTGTATGAGGTCATCTCATATTTTTAATATTTTCACATCACAGGCAGTGTAACTGAGCAAGCAGAGAAAGAGTGCAAAAGTATAGTTTGTAAAAACTCCTGAGTTTAAAAGTATCCTTTTCCCTCAGGTGGATGAAGCTAAATATTTTCACCTCTTTTCCCCTTAATTTTGGAATTTAGGGTGGAAGAAAAACTAACTACAAGGTTTTAAAGATAATTTTACCTTTAAAAACTTCTAACATCTTCCCCATCATTGGGTTTGCCCACTTTCTGAGAGCTATCTACTGGCAACCCTCAAAATTGATAGAATTTGCACATTCTGTCTGTGTGCAACATGTGTAAGAACATAACTCAGTGAATTGACATGTAGTTCTTTATACACTTTGAAATCCATATGCTTCCAAACAGAAATCCATAAGATTCTTCTTGGACAGACATAAGAAAACTAGAAAGACTTGTTTAGTAGAAAGTAAAGGCTGGGCTAATACAACATCTATACTTGTTTGATTGCAATCCCATTGAATAGAGACACTGTTCTGCATAAACATGGGTTGGAAAGGCTCTAACCATGTGTACAAACTTTCAGAAACGATAGATTTTTATTGGACAAAATATTTTTCATAAGAATAAAAGCAAATGATTCATACAATGTTGTAACAGTAAGAGTAATGTAAAACCTGAACATGTACTTTAATACCTATCTGCATTATAAAGATTAGGAATGCAAAATAATTTCCATCTGGACTTAGCAGATGTTTCCAATGAGAGATAAGCTTTCAGAACTTAATCCAATTACCTTTCATAGCTTGGGCACTATAAGTAGCTCAAAAGAAAACAAATGAAAATATTTTAATTATAACTTCAGAGGTTAGCATTTTTCTTCTTTTTCTCTTCCTTCCCAAACCCCGTTCATATGATGCCATACATTTTAAAATATCAAGCATGAGAACATATATTATTACTGATTGTTGTAAGTTAACCTGAACAAGACAATAAAATTTGCATAATTGTTGTCATAAGGCATGCTTTATGGGGGGAAGTAATATGCAGAACCTTGTATCACATGAAGGTCACACATTACTATTTGCTTTATTGGTGCAAGAGTTGGCCAAACCATCTTTCCCATGTGATTATAATTTATCTACTAAGAAAATTTTTATGGCTGCCCAGCTCACTCATGGTGACTAGGTGTCTTACAGAAGCAAGTGCTTCTTACTATAGTATTGCTTCTCTTTTGATCTTTGACAATAAATTATGCTTCTACTTGTCCCATTGTATGGGGGTTAATGACTAAAAAGTTAAAATTTAGTCAGCTAGCAGTAGAAGCTGTACTCCAGTAGCAGAGCACATGCGTTACATAAATAATATCCTTGGTTCATTGTTGGCATCTCTAAGACTCGGAGAAAATTCAGACAGCTATAAGTAATTAGTCAATACAGGGTTAGATAAACCAATATAGCAATAGAAGCAGCAATAGCAGTTAGACTTATATATCGCTCCATAGTGCTTTACAGCACTTTCTGAGCAGTTTACAATATCAGCATATTGCCTCCAACAATCTGGGTCCTCATTTTACAACCTCAGAAGGATGGAAGGCTGAGTTGATATTGAGACATCCAGAATCAAACTCCTGTTCGTGGGCATAGTTAGCCTGCAATACTGCATTTTAACCACTGTACCCCTACAGCTCCTAATATGCTAGTTAAGTATGAGGCAAAATACAATTACTATATGGAAACATAGCCCATGGTAAAGCTTGCATTTTATTCCTGCCGTTTCCAACTGTAGGGTTTTAAACTACGTACTTAGTAGCGAGAGTTGAGCCTTAAAACACTGAAAAGTTGTCAGCCAGAAGTACTGTATCATAATAATTGGAAATAAAGTCATTTTGCTTCATTTCAGGCCTTTGGGAATGCAAAGACAGCCCACAATAACAACTCGAGTCGTTTTGGGAAATTCATCCAGGTCAACTACTTGGAGAATGGCATTGTCCGAGGGTAAGTGCTGTACACATGCTCTCACTATTCCACCAAGCTGTAATTCCGGTAGCGGACAATAGAATTCAAAAGAAAAACTAGTCCTTGCAATACTGCTATTCATAAGCAATTATCAGCGTGCTGTGTTCTGTCTTGAAAGAGATTTTTATAGATTCATAATGTCTGCTTTTGCGCTGTTGTTTCTTTTCTTTCCTCCCAGGGCTGTGGTTGAAAAATATCTCCTTGAAAAATCTCGCTTGGTGTCTCAGGAAAAAAATGAAAGGTAAGGGTTTATGGACCATGTAACAGAGACTTCATTTTTGCTTCATCCAGGCATTTTGCACTTTACCAAAAAAAAAAGGTATGTCCCAAACAAAGCAGAAAGAGGTCAATTGTTTTTGTTTATAACTCTATTAACATTCAAATGACATGTCATCAGAATTCTGGAAAACCAGGTTTGACCTGGTTATTCATCCAGGTGAATTTGGTTGATCTGATTTGAAAAAAAATAAATCATTTTTTATTGGTCTTTCTTTGAAACACACTGATCTTTCAAAGCAAACATGTCAAATCATCCTGCATGACTCCATAGAGAAGCTATTGAGATTTATAAACATTTCAATAACTTTAACAAGAAAGAAGAGAATGGAGGTTAACCAAGTCTGGTTTCCAGCTCTCTACATCTACGTCAGAACTAAATAAAACCAAACAGCCCTTAATTAACTAACACCATTTAGTATCTTCAGCAGTCTTATCTGCAAAATAATAAACAGTAGCATGTTTTAAAGACAAACCATCCAAAATGGCTCCTTTGGAATCTGAAAACATCAGCCAGACTTGTTGGCAAAATATCTGGTACCAAATAATTAAAATACAGTCTTTTAACCCAGAAGCTCATCACCAGTGGATTTGGAAAACATGTTACCGCTACCATCATAAAATATTTGCTGTAGGCAAACTTACCTATTCACATAATATGCTAAGCATGCTGAGTTACACAATACCCATTCAGTGAGCACAAATTAGAAAGGTTGCTGCCTATATTTCTCCCAACTCCAAAGGACGCTGTAAGTCTGACTTACCTTTGCCTTTTCTGAACAGATGAGTACATTTTCAAAACAATACACTGGATTGCATTCATTTATACTTTGAATGCTAGTGAGCCATGTCAGTTTACAGCATGCCATAATTCTGTTTAGTTTTACTTTGATTAAAAATACTTTCACAAAGGGGTCTGTATATTTTTGTGTAAATAAATGTCAGCTGAGGAAGAAGGTATGGATTTATCAAGAAAGATGTCTGAAAGCATTGCCCTTGTTGGATGTGTTACTAAAGAGCATATTAAATACTTCAACAATTGAAAGGAGTGTATAGATTAAAACATTACAGAGTAAAAATGAGTAAAAGGTAGCACTCCACTTGGAAGGAGACCCATGCTATTGATGCCATCAACTAAAAGGCCCTTACATTCTTTATCTCTGCCCAAACATGAACGTCATTCAGAAAACAAGATTCTCAAAAGTTTATATTAATATTGGGTTAAATTGGATTAAATTGTTTCTTTTAAAAGATACCAGATGTTTCTGGTATTAATTTTATGTGATCTTAGTGATTTTACTGAAGATACCCAAGTAAGAATAATGGGTTTGGGAATCAGATCCAAGTACTGTTAATGAAAGGCTGGTGTGTTTGTTTCTGTAGGAACTACCATGTATTTTATTATTTGCTGCTTGGTGCCAGCGAGGAAGAGCGCAAAGAATTCCATCTCAAGCAGCCTAAAGACTACTTCTACCTCAACCAGGTATACAAAGGATTTTTTGTCCTGACATTGGCTGACAAACGCAAGGCTGTGCTGTGTTTTTCACTCTCAGGAAGTGAAGGGAACCCCAAACAGGTCTCCTTTGTTCCTCAGTGAAAAACAGCAAAGATCTTACTTAAACCAGAAGTTGTATGTCTTGTTACATGTAAAATGTTATAGATGTTGTCAGCCAGTTGAATATCCCTTAACTCTTTTAAGCCTTCTTTTTTAAAAAAGCTATAGTTTTCTTTTAGTCATGTTAGGAAATTAATTTTTAATAAGCAGAAGAATATACTAAATCTTTCTGGAATTAATTTTATTTATTTACACAGAAAAGTAAACCAAGATTTTTGAGATTTCTAACTTTGTGAAAAAAAAAAGTTGAACTACTAGATTAACCTATGGCTGATTTAAAGGTGGGGGGAGGGCCTTATGCTGTAATGAATGGTTTGTAATTTGTGCTAGGTCTCTCTCTGACCACCTGACATACTTTTTTGCTATTGAAAAAGTTTTTAGAACGGGCAAAGGAATGGAATAGTTCTTAGTTCTCCAAGTAACTTTGGTAGGAAACTGATTATTCTATTCCATTTAAATTTGGTTTAGGGACTAAAACAATCATGATTCCACCAGGGGATTCAAACTGGGGAAATGCAGCAGAAGTTCAATCCTGTTCTATTATATTTGACATTATACTCGGCTTTTTCATGACACAGGCTAAGTCTTCTGTTAATGGTATTTCTATTTGGTCCTCTTCTAGCAACTGAGAATCTATTCCTTTAATAGTCCCTTCCCCACTTCTACATCTGTAGTCAAATAGAATTGCTTACAAAAAGAATTGCCATAGGACAATTGTGGTAAATTTTGTTGGTAGTAGATATTCCTACTTATACTTGCAAGTTTGGATTTATTCACAGCATAACTTGAAAATTGAAGATGGAGAAGACCTCCAGCATGATTTTGAACGGTTAAAGCAAGCCATGGAAATGGTTGGTTTTCTTCCAGCAACAAAGAAACAGTAAGCTATGCTTCATCTGTCTCCTTTCAGTTTTCAGTCACACACAGAAGGATACACCATATATTATAGGATGACATTTTCCATTAATGTGTGAACAAAACTATATGAAACTATTCAAAAGACAGAAAATTATGTTAAAGACTCATAGATATTAACTCATGCCTAAAGAAATGTACATTCTTATCACATTCTAATGGACAAATGTGTATGACACTCAGTAAACATATTCCTCATCTGAAAGATAAACTATCCTGCTTTTCACTTCCACAGAATTTTTTCAGTGCTTTCTGCTATTCTCTACCTGGGAAATGTTACTTATAAGAAAAAGGCAGCAGGTCGAGATGAGGGGCTGGAAGTGGGACCCCCTGAAGTGCTAGACATTCTCTCACAGCTTCTGAAGGTACCTCATATCTTTCTATATGAGTATTGTCTTGGGGAGAGAAGACATCCCTGATCATTGGGTACAAAAAAGATCATTAACTTTGCCCCTCTTAAATAGCATTGAAAATACACATATAAGAATACAGTGGTACTTTGGTATTCAACTATTTTGAAACTCATTGAATTTCAACGCATCAATGCATTTTGTCCTGGTACTCATCATTTGTTTAGTACTCAGTGCACAAGCTAGAATTTGTCAGTGTCGGCTGCCTTGTGAATGCCTCGGACTAAATTTGTTTGGTGCTCACTGTTTTTGATATTCATCACACCTCCCGGAACCAATTAACAATGAGGACCAAGGTTAGACTGGTAATATTGGTATACTGAATAGGTAAAATACATGAAAGGATATTTCATGAAATTGTTGCTATTATTAGATCCTGATCCAAACAGATACATGAAATCTTGGTCTGTGAATGCATTTGAAGCAGGATTGAGTGCAATTTGAACATTGATATACAAAAAAAGATAGACTTTTAAGTAGTCATGGTCCAATCCAGTCCTATTTCAGGGTATATGGCAGACCAAGCATGTGAATCAAGGCTATTAGGAAATGAATGTAAAACAATACAAGAAAAATCTATAAATATTTGCAAGCTAAATCTCCCTTAAAAAGGAAGATTTGATATTTATATTTTGTCACTATATTTATATTTTGCACTATCTTGCTTCAAAGCTTAAGATTAAAACCAATGGGGAGGATTCTCCATTTTCTGCAACAATTTTATAGGGACTGGATAAGTAGATCCTACAGGAATTTTGATTTTCAGAAGTAATGGATAATTACAGATCATTTTCATCCTGTATTTCCATGTCAGGTTAATTTCAGCTCTTTTTCACCCAGGTGAAACGTGAAACCTTAGTGGAAGTGTTGACAAAAAGAAAAACAGTGACAGTGAATGATAAACTGATCCTTCCATATAGCCTCAATGAGGTGAGTTCCTAATGGTAGATTGGGGTTAGTAAGATTTAAAGAAATAAAATTACAAATGGCTCTAATTGCAAGGGCAACTTTATTTTTTTCATATATAATATTTATGGGATATCTTGTAACAATTCTGAAAGTATATAGTCATGAAGCAATAAAGTTATTAAAATTCAGTAACATCAAAAGAAAACAAAGCTATATTGCAGCATCAAAATACAAATTTTCAATCACCAGAGGCTATTGCTTAAATAGCAGATTTTTAAAAAAGTAATTGGTTACCACACCAACTGTCAGCCCTCTACAGCCCTCTAATTTTTTTTTCTGCTTATACCTAAAAGATGGTAGGGTTGTTGCAATTATGAGAGGCATAATTGGAATCAGGGAGGATAAAATGGAAAATATAGATTATATAAGTATGGTGATGAGTCCTTTAGAGAATAGAGAATACCTTTATTGTAATTGCATTCCACGAATAAAATGAAATTTGAAAGCTACTCCAGCACAGTGCTCCAAACACCACATCACAATCACACTACAGAGTATTTAAAACATAAAATTATTATTAATAATAATAATAATAATAATAATAATAATAATAATAATAATAATAATAATAATAGTGATGACACTATATACATAGGACTAAATCACAAATACTCATTTGAAACCAATGATTAAAAATGTAGTAATATTTAGTGGGTGTTAAGACTCAGTAATAGTAAGGGTTTCTGAAGGATCCCTTTCTTTCAAGAAACTCTACCTGTCCAACTAGATCAGGGATGCCAAACTCAAGGCACAGAGGCTGGATCTTGCCCATGTTGTGCTTAGATCTGGCCCGTGGGGCTGCCCTGGAAATAGCGAAGGACCAGCTTGAGGTACCTCTGCCAGCGAGAATGTTTCTGTTGGCAGAGGGTTGCAAGAGGCCATCCCAGCCAAAAACTGAGCTTGCAAGGGCCATGTGTGCTCCACGCTCAAGCTCCATTTTCATTGGCAGAGGGTTGCAGGAGGCCATCCCAGCCAAAAACAGCTTGGGAACCCGTTTTCACTGGCAGAGCACTCAGGCCACCACAAGCGCCCCCGACACAAGTGACATGCTGGCCAAGCCCACCCTGCTCCTCCCCACCCCACCCCCGAGGTCAAACACAACCCTGATGTGGCCCTCAATGAAATTAAGTTTGACAACCCTGAACTAGATCAAGCAGAATGGCCATGCTGCAGATCCCATCATCCAAAGAATGTTGGCTGGCCAGGATCAGAAGATTTTTTTTCCCCACAGTGGCCTCTGCTCTATGGAGTAGCCTCCCTTTGAAGATCAGAATGGCCCCAACTATGCTATAGAGTTTCATAAAGCCCTAAAAACCTGACCTATTCCCAAGCCTAGGATGATGAATGTGTCAAGGGCCCCATTTCCTTGCTATGGTTTTTACTGTTTTAAAATTTAAAAAAAAGTAAAGTTTTAACTGTAATGTATTGTTTTGAATTGTAAGCCTCCCAGAGTCATTGACTGAGATGGATGGTCATAGAAATTGAACAAACCAACAAATAAATAAATGAGAAAAGCAACGTGATAATGGAGCTCTCTTGGTGCTTTTAATTTGCAGGCCATCACAGCTCGTGATTCTATGGCTAAGTCTTTGTACAGCGCCCTCTTTGACTGGATCGTTCTGCGAATTAACCATGCACTTCTCAACAAGAAGGATATGGAAGAGTCTGTTACGGTATGTTTTCAGGAAACAGATGATACTTGCTTATGAGTTGTGGAACTGCCTGTCACCAGGCTAATTTTTTAAATGGATAGAGAGGGTCTGATTTTGGGAAGGGACCACTTACAGCATATTCAATTTTGAGCACTTCCATATAGTCATGCCATTCTCCTGACTCTGTTCCCATCCCCTTCCCATGCATAGTGCTTGTCCATTGGGGTACTCGATATCTTTGGTTTTGAAGACTTCAAAACAAACAGTTTTGAACAGTTCTGCATAAACTATGCAAATGAACAGTTGCAGTATTACTTCAATCAACATATTTTCAAGCTTGAACAGGTAAGCAATGGAAGAAACAGAAGGGTTTATGCTCTTTATTTTTCAGATTAAAATGGTTGTTTTTTTTAACTTTACAGCAAGGTAATATGTATAAAACAGGTTGAGTGACAGAAATATTGATTTAAGATTTGAGATCTTGCTGACATTTCAGTTTGCAAATCTCTATATTTTACTTTTTCTACTCAAGTATGGTGTTCATAAATTACTTTCTAACATAAAACTTTTATAAAGTCTCTCTTTAAATATGCAAATCTAACCATGAACAATAGATTAAATAGTACAGTTGTGAAGCTATGCAGATCCCAGCTGAAAAGGATGTCTTGGAGGGGTCTGAGCATCATTCGCATGGCCTTGGGAAAGCAGAGATGGCACAACAAACATATTCCCAGCTGTCAGATGTCCTCCCCTTCACGCCTAGTATTGTATGCAGTAATCTGGTCTTCCTATAAAGCAGGGGTGTCTAACCTTGGCAACTTTAAGACTGGCTGAGGAATTCTGGGAGTTGAAGTCCACAAGTCTTAAAGTTGCCAAGGTTGGACACCCCTGCTATAAAGGAAGAGGGACTCAGTAGGGGTGTCAAACTCAAGTCGTTAAGTCAGGTGATGTATCAGAACTTTTTTCCTTTTCACTAAACCAGGTGTGGGCGTGGCCAGTGTGTGATGCATCTGCCGGGAGTTTGACAGCCCTGTGTCAGTGGAATATTTTAATAGCTGTTTCTCAAGATAATTAGGCTGAAAAACAATGTCTTATCTAAGATTCATACATAAGCAACAAACCTTCATTAAAAGCTCCTTTTCCCAGAGTGTCAGGGGATACAGGCAGTCATGAGTTCTGCGGGGAATATAGATAGCATTACTGCTTCCCTTGTATCTATATACTACTTAAACTCTTCTGTCTGTAATGTATAATGGGATGAAACTGCACTGTAGGGCAAAATGTTTTGAACCAAGGTACTTCAAGTGGGCTAACTTACAGGTTGTGTCCAAAATCAGAGGCCTGTGACTCCCATGGAATTGACATTTGTCAAATTTTACAAAATGTTGTATGACTCAAATGTTATCATAAAGCATTTTATGGCACAGTACAAAACATTCTGAAATGTTTTTTTATGCTAAGTTGCTAATGTTTGACTGTGCAGCATGGGCTGCTTTCAAGGCAGATGCATCTCTCAATAGCTCCATAAATTTTTAAGAACTTATCAAGTACGTTCAAGTACATTAAGTACATTAGAAGCTCTGCCATTGTTGAAGGCACTGAGGAATCTGGTAATGAAATATATCTGAAACCACGTCCCGAGGATTCATGGGTATTCTAATTGTTTCTCAAAATGGTCATTTACAAGAAAGCCATTGTTTGTAATTGCTGGCATATACCCTTCTTTCTTAGAAAAGATCTTGATTGGGAAAGGGGGATGTTCTTGCTTTAAGATTATAAGAGCTCTCTGGTCCATTTAATTCACATTCTGGCTTTTTCACAATGAGCAGGTAATTCTGAGAAACTCAGAACCAGAATAAAGTGACAACCTTAGAGATTTTGTTGGTCCACAGTAGCCGGTAAGACACTTCTTTCTCCTCCAAGGAAGCCACTTATGGTTGTCACTTTATATGATACTCCCTAAACCATGCGGTACACAAAGAGATCATTTGTTTTTCTGTCCTCAACTGCCAGTCAGATGACCCCAAGTTCTAATATTACAAGACATAAAGAGGTAATAGTATGAGAGATAAAGAAAAGCTATTAATACCTGACTTCCAGAATTTATTTGTTGCAGGAAGAATATCAGAGTGAAGGGATTGCATGGCACAACATCGACTATACAGACAATGTGGCCTGCATCCATTTAATTGGCAAGAAACCAACTGGTCTGTTGTACCTACTAGATGAAGAAAGCAAGTAAGTATAGCTAGCTATGGGATTAGGAGAAAATCTACCATCTATATTGCCTAAATAAATGTGAAGTTGGGAGGGAGGGAAGACTGGAGAAAGTGCAGCCTCCGTCCACAAATTTGCAGCTTAATAAGCCTTACATATTTAAAAAAAGGGATATGAAAGTAACAGGAAGTAAAGTACATTTAGGCATGTATTCCCCCAAAACTAAATATTAAATCATTTGGAACAGAACAGTCCTGGGAAGAAGAGTCATAAAATATCAGGGGGAGAAATATAAGTTACATATTTATTGAAGCATGTGGAGGTCAGACTTGTAAATGGGACTAGAGGATTTTCCAAAATGATGATTCTATGTTTAATGATACTGGATTTTTTTTTTTTTTTTTGCACTATGTCTTCTAGTAAAGATGAACAAGTGGACAAGTAGATAGAGCCCAGGATTTGCTACTGAACATTTAAAATGTATGATTTGTGAAATTAGGCAGATAGGAATCTGATCACTGCTTGGGAAGGCACAAAGTCCCCTTCCCATTAATAGTGGAGGATGAAATTATGCAACCAGGAGCAATTAAAGAAAGAAGGGATAGCCTTTATTCTATAATTATATTTACCAAATAAAAATGCAAAGCTACCATGACATGACAGTTAAAGAAATGTGCACGAATTCAGTAGAATTTAGAATCTTACTTCCGACAGGTTGCGAATTGCCAGGGTATAGAATTTCTAAATTTTTAGTCTGGGAAGAAAACAGAAACTAGGAAAACGTTTAATTATTATTTTTAACTAAGCCCTCTCAGTTTACAAAAATACTTAGGAAAAATGACCAATACTTTTAAAGATATAACAACAATGATGTAATAAAAACTGCTTATTAAAGAATATCAGTAAATGTGAATGGAATACAGCCAACCTTCTTATCTGCAGAATTCCTTTTTAACATTTGGGAACTGCTAATATTATCCCCTCCTCAGTTTGCCAAGTTTAAGCTCTACTGATAATTTCTTCTGCCTGTGGCTTCCTCTTTTGCTGCCTGCAGTTTTCCACATGCCACCAGCGAGACGCTTCTTGCAAAGTTCAAACAGCAGCACGAGGACAGCAAATTCTTCATTGGAACTCCTGTATTGGAACCTGCTTTCATCATTCAACACTTTGCTGGCAAAGTGAAATATCAGATAAAGGTATGGAATGTTATTCCAGATGCAGAATGTTAAGGAATTGCTTGTGGCTTAATCAGCAAAAATAAGTCTGGTTGAAAATGTCATAAGAAGATCCTTGCTAGTTGGAACAGGCCAAAGCCCATCCTTTTTTAAAAAACAAAAACAAAATCTGATCTTGTCAGTTTGGAATGGAAGTTTTACAAGAGTTTCAGTAAAAATGATCATTTTTTTCTTCATCGTTCATACATAATTTACATCTCTAAGCAATCCAGTCATGAGTCACAGGAACACCAGGTCTTCAATGAGTGATTGAGGCTATAGGTTTTTCTTTCCAATGTTGAACAACAAGTCACTTTAATAAGGACGCAGAGAATCCATTGCCATTGCCCAGCCATCAATGTTCATGAAATAGAAATGTAATTCAAATGAACGTGGACATCCTAAAGTATATATTATGGTACTGATTTCCAGCAGTGAACCTACTACCAAGCATATCTTGAAGAGTTCAACCTTTAGCAGGGTGAAGGGAAGGAAGACATGCAGAGTTGTGGTTAAATCCATCTATCCCTTGAGCATAACCTTTGCTATGTGCCTTGGCTTCCATGACCATTCTTCCTTGTAGGATTTCCGTGAAAAGAACATGGATTATATGCGGCCAGATATTGTTGCCTTGCTGCGCAGCAGTGACAGCACTTACGTTCGTGAGCTGATTGGAATGGATCCAGTGGCTGTTTTCCGGTGGGCTATTCTCCGTGCAGCAATCCACGCCATGGCTGTTTTTGCAGAAGCGGGTCGCCAAAGAGCTGAGAAAACAGCAGGTAAGCCTGAGCACAGAAGAAGTAGTCAAAATATCAACATCTACAGTCTTAAAGAGTATAGAAGACTTTTGGTCTTCAGGTAGTGCAATCCAGTTTCTCAGCAATTCCAGTTAAAACAAACTTAGATGGCAGATGATGACAGACCCATGCTACTTAATTATCTGAGAAGATGGAAGCAATGTTAGGATGAATATAAATCAGTTGAACTTGGAAAAAGGTGGATTTATGACTTTCACACAATCTGCTCATAGAATTGTTTTAAACGTGATATTTATGTAGTAGTTTTTACTTATCTACTTCATGTAATCCTACTGCTGTTGTCTATTATATTTTAAATTTGTATTTCTGATTATTGAAAGCCAACTGAGGGTCACTTTTGATTTTCAAAAGCAAATAAATGCATTTAAATTCATTATAAATGTCCTCCTGCATGCCTCCTGTCACTGCTTAAGAGTCTTTCTGAACAAATAATAATCCAAAGAGGAACCAACAAACCAGTTTCTTCATTGTAGTTTCTGCAATTCACACAAATGGATATTGTGCAGGTTCATTTGGAAACTTTCAGAGCTTAAGCCATGCCTCCTGTTTTCATTGCATCTATGGATGTGGCCCCTGCTCATCCTTCAGTCATTTTAAGCCATTGTGATAATAATTTGTTGAAATGTGTTTTTTTCCCTAGATTTTTCTGATTTCCCTAGAAATTTTCTGAACTTTGCTCAAAAATATTTTCATTGATCATTGATCATTTTCTTGCCCGTCTCTTGGTTTGGTTTGGCTTCTCTTTTGTGCGGAACCCCCTCTTGGGGTTCTTTTCATTTGTTTAACATAAAGATGAGCAATTTATTTGTTTGTTTCTTATCCTCCCTTTCTTATTTGTTATAAATAACTCGAGATGCCAAATATCCCTAATACTCCCTCCTTCTCCTCTTTTTATCCTATAGTTGAAATGGCCTTGAAGGGCCAGTTACACAAATTCCAAAAGTGTGTGAAATATCTCCTCCGTCAGATGGGCATATCTTTTGTTGTTGTGCTTTAGAGAAGTCTAGGTGGGTGAAGTCCTGCCCTCATCGCAAAGCTTTTATTAAGCAAGGAGAAAAGAACAATTTTTTTTTTATACCTGTGAATGTTCCTTTAGAGCAGCGGCCCCCAACCTTTCTGGCTCTGTGGACCTCTAGGGGCAGCAGGGAGGAGAGGGGACAACTTTGTGCATGCACTGCTTGTGCAAATGCAGCTTCCCCACTTGCCCGCTGCTTGTGTGGCCTGGTTCCCACGAGGCCGCAGACTAGGGATTGGGGACTCCTGGTTTAGAATAAACTTTGAAGGGCAAGGTGATACTTTGCAAGTTAACTTGCAGACCTCAATTGCTCAGTTGCTGCTTTGGATAATAGACTTATCAGAATAACAAAGTTGGAAGGGACCTTGGAGGTCTTCTAGTCCAACCCCCTCTATAAACGAGATACCATTTCAGACAAATATGTCAAGGTGCGACTTGGGAAACTGGTGTTCTGCTTCTGTGTGTAATTTAGGGGATTCGGAAGGTCAAGATATGGACACACAAATATTTGTGGATATTTCCGTCTGCAGCCAATGATCTCTTTGAGGGCTATTGCCATATATCTCCCCTCCTGAACTCCTTGAATTCTTGAGCTTGCAAGTTTCAAGAAGAGATTGCTAAAGGTTCAGTTTCTGAGGTTGAAATTTTGGACCTAGACCCTTCATCAAGGCAAGCAATGTCATTCCTTATCCAGAGAGCATCGTGAGCATATTAAAACTCCAGTGTACCTCATTCCTACCATCTCAAGCCTCCCACATATCTTCTTTTGTTCTCTTACTTCACATTGGGAGAACAGAAGGTTAGATTCTCAACGGCAGCCAACACAAAGCACATTTCTTTTCCCTAAAAACCATAACGGTGTATGGTAAATAACTCCTGGAATCAACACACTGTTTTATAAGATAAAGAATGGTGCTTGTTTCTCTTTATCCTCTCCATTCTCAGCAGTTCAATATTGTGAGGATTTGAACACTTGTAATGTCCTAGATTTTTTGTTACATTTAAATGCCCACATTTGGACTTTTTCTTGGCTCCATATCTACCTTCCTGCTTATTTAGCCCAATCATTGTCCCATTGGAGGTATCTCAGTTTTTCACATTCTTTACTTAAAAGTTTTACAGGTTCACGGAATCTTTTTCAGTCTCTTCTATCTCTGTTATTAATCCAGAGGTTATTGTTAGTCCTAAAACAGCTAGATAAATATTCAGAGGAGTCAATGCCTATCCAGACTGACTGGTTACTTTCATGGAAGACAACCTCACTGGTCCACTGTGAGGTCTTAAAGAATTTCCCTACTTATCTTTCCAACAGGGCAACTTGTATTTTCCTTTCTTTCCAAGCGCATATTGGTGGCAACATTCTATTACGCTGATGACTCCATCCTAAAACAATCTTCATCTCTTTCTATATTTGACAGTTCGTGCAAAAATAAATTACCTTCCACAATATTCCAAATGAACCACTGCAACAGCAAGGCCTTATTATAAACTACAAAGTAGCCATTGCCTATTAGATGATTATGTGTTGGGGCAATTAGTCGTTTAACTTCTCTTCTGAAGCATGTCCCTTGAAGCACTTACGATGGGTTGCACTGTAGACTTTTAGTTTTGCTAAGTATTTCAAGATGGACTTTTGGGCAGAGTGATATGCTGCCTTTGCCAAAGCAATCCTGTCATCCATTGCATCATGATTATGCATCTGACACCACCCTCTCCCTGAGCCCAACCTATTCCACTGGGTGATTGCTTTGGGAAAAATGGGAGGAGAAAGAACTAGGGAAACTAGAGGAAGAACTGTGTCAAGCTCCTTTTTTTAAAAAATGCCATTTAATATACAAACCAACTATATAAACAGCTTACTACTAATTCACATTTTGAGACCATTTATATAAAAAAGCTGCTTATTTACCTGTAAACTGTTCAAATGATCACCTGGGTATCCCCATTATTCTGTTTGCACTTCATTATTTTTGCTGTTTTTGGTTTCAGATTTTGCCGAATCAGCCTCAAGAACTGAGGAATGGCTGGGAATCATTTTAAGTTATTTAATATGCAGTAATACTGGTGCCAGTCTTTTCAGCTCTAAAATATTCTGAATTAGCTTTGACGCATGCAGGACTTAGGTCATGATGGCCACTCAAAGAATCCCATTTATAAAAAGTAACATTATTGTTGAAAGCTGGCAAAAGCTATGGCGGTTATGCCAAAATAGATGTTTTTCCCCTTTGCTCTAGGGGTAATACGCCATGGACCCAGGATCCCACTTGGGGAACTGCAACAGAGCAACACCCCAAATGAGAGAGTTTATCGGTAAGAAGCACATTTAATTGGTTTTTAAAAAAATTATTGTTACATTTCTACCCTTTGTCCTGGTTTCTTTTGACAAAGGACGATTCCTTGTATTGCACAGGTTTCTGATCTTGTTTTTTGTTTTTCCAAAATAGCCCCTAGATGTTTGTCTGTTTTTAATTAACTTGTACAGAACTATAGATAAATTTGCAATCCCTCTGGAAAAAAAAATGAAGAGAGATGGTAAACGATAAAGATTCTCTGCTTCTCACAAAGTATGAGGAATTCAGTATGATGAGGAAATTAGTGCATTGTAAAAGTAACTTAGCATCTTTGCTACTAGTTCTTCATCAAATTTCGGTTTCTTTCCTTTCCCATTTTGAGAGCTGCTTATTTCAGTAATCCTACCTAAATCCTACACAGTTGGCCTCTGTAGTTTAAAGAGAGAAATTAATTCCACTATATTGTACAGTAAAGACTTTGAATTCACATGTGTTTTTTTTTCTCTTAATGTACGACGATAGCAGTAAAAAGACAAATGTCACACTAGGTTCCTCAAGAAGTTTATTTTCAATCAGTATTGTAAGTTCTCTTTGTAAATATGCGATGTCTCCATCCGGAACCCTACTTTTGTATTTGAAGAAGAATATAAGAATGAAAATTGAGAAGAAAAGAGTTATTCAAATGATTTGGGGTTCAAAAATCTGGGAGGGAAAAGGCTAGCATGTTGGGAATTATAACTCCCAAAAAAAAAAGGCAAGTGAAGAGAAACATGATCGTGGTATATAAAATCATACATGACAAGGAAGAAAGTAAGCAAGGAAAAACTTTTCTTCCTCTTAGAATAGGGCTGTAGGATATTAAAGCTGATTGGAAGGAGATTTAGAACAGTCAAAATTAAGCCCTTCTTGACATCATAAGATATAGAGGCAGTAAATTCACAGAGGACCAGTCCATCACGTCCGATTGCCTTGCATTCTCATGGTACCTCCAGGCTGGGGCTGCCAAATACTAATCGCAAACAAAGTCACTAGAGAGACAAAACGTTGCCTGTTGCTTGATAGAGCCCAGATATTTTTACATTTTTAAGTTTTTTTCCCCACCAATGCTTGAATTTCAGGTGGAAGTAGGGCCTGACTGAAATCCACAGTCCCCATCCCTGCTCATATCACCACTCCAATTAATGTGCTAAAACTTGGTAATTAACTTGGCTAAAGATAATGGATTCCAACCTCTCTGGATATCCTAGCAGTAGGAGTATCAAAATTTCAGCTACTTGGAGAGGCACTAAGTCTCTAGGTTGGCACTGTATTTTTTTAAAGAGCTCACTTTTGGAACAACAGGCTTCCATTTTAATTCTGTTTAGAGTTGAAAGCCTGTACAAACAGATACCCACAACCTTTTCTGATTGAAGTGTTGTATAATGGCAACATTTAGCATAAGTTGTTAGCGGACCAGAATTTTCATGCAGCTTAGTATTATGGCAGTTAAAAATAATGAATGAGATGAATTTTAAATTGATCGTCAAATGTGTGTGTCTGAGTGAGAGAGATTTGAATAAACTCTTTAGGTTGTAGACAACGTTAGATGTGATATGCCGTGTTTTCCCGAAAAGGAGCCCTAGCATGATTTTTCCAGGATGCTTGTAATATAATCCCTACCCCCAAAATAAGCCCCAGTTAAGAATAGTCAGCCAGACGGGTGCATTTAGTACCATATTTCCTGAAAATAAGACCTAAGTAGAAAAATAAGCCCTAATGCGTCTTTTGGAGCAAAAATTAATATAAGAACCAGGCTTATTTTCGGGTGGAAACGGTACCTATCAGCAATTTTAAGGGATATCGTTTTACCCTATTAAAAATACACATATATAAATTCATCAGTTAAAGTTTGCAGTCGTGGGATATCAAATGCTAGAAACACAAGAGAACGTTAATTGAGTCTTCCTGATACTTTCATTTCCTTTTGGTATGCCGTGGCTTTCCTGATGACGTTCATCAGTTCCCTGGCATACCAAAGCATGGTTGCTTGTTGTTGTTGTTGTTGTTTTCCTTGGGAAAGGCTCATCAGAAGATAAAACTTGGGTGGGTGAGGGCATGTCTGACCAACTTAGCCTGAAGCTTTGCCTTTCTGCCTGCTTTATTACTTGGTTGATCGATCGTCGTTGCATGTTCCCCTTTTTGCAGCTGTTCAGTACTTGATTTCTCATTTGATTGCTCTGAGGATTTTGATATAAACGTTTTTGAAGACATCATTGCTTCATATGAAAGCAAGAAGTAAGTGGGTAAAGGTGGAGGAGGAGCTTGCCGCTGTGGCAAAGGAAGCACGATCCTGGGCAGAGAATGACCTGGTTCAGAAAACCAGGGATGATAAAAAAAAAAAAGGTCACTGTCTTCTTTTCCAACTTCATTCCAGAAGTCACTGAAACTCACAGTTGGGGTGCTCTTAGGCAACTCAAAATATAGATATATTATACCGATATAATGGAGCGTAGAGGTAGTTCCTCGACTTATGACCACAATTGAGCCCCAAATTTCTGTTGCTAAATGAGACATTTGTTAAATGAGTTTTGCCCCATTTTATGACCTTTCTAGCCACAGTTAAGTAAATCGCTGCAGTTGTTAAGTGAGGAACACGGCTGTTGAGTGAATCTGGCTTCCTCATTGACTTTGCTTGTCAGAAGGTTGCAAATGACCCCAGGACAGGGCAACCATCATAAATATGAATCAGTTGCCAAGCGTCTAAATTTTGATCACATGACCGTGAGGATGCTGCAGTGGTCCTTTTTCCAATGCCTTTGTAACTTTACACAGTCACTAAATGAACTGTTGTAAGTTGAGGACTACCTGTATTTCTTTTTTTTAACGCTGGAATGGAATGCTGCAATTTCACCTTAAATTTAAAATGTGTAGAGGAGGAACGGGGCCACTTTCAAGAAGTGGAAAGAAGTGTGTTTCAGAAGAATGAAGACTGTTCCTCTGCCCAGGAATGACCTTTTTTACACTTCTGTCACCTTTTTTTTCCTCTTTCTTTTTTCCTTGGCTTCCTTTCTTGGTTTTTCTTTGTTATTAATTTCTGCCACTCTGGAGAGTGGCAAAGGTAAGTTTTGTGTTGAATAAAACTGTCCACAAGCATGCTGCATGATTTGGAAGGCTGATAATCACTCATTTATTGGGGCACTTTCCATGCTGACTGTAGGAACTAAACATGGAGCAGAGTTCATTTGCAATTTGTGTGCAATCTTACTCAGAGAATACATGCATTAGAAAACTAGAAACCTGAAGTAAGACACTTTTTTTTCCTGCTATAGAACAATCTATCTGGAAAACTAGTTCGATCAGGGAGTGTATTTTTATCTGTGGGGGTATATTCTTATTTGTGGGGAATTCACACACCTTTCAACCAATGGGTCATAAAGCATGTCTAAAAATACCATGCCAAATGAATAAATAAATCACCAAATTATTATTTATTTAACTGAAGCTTGACACTCAATCTTATTTGGCATAGTCTCCGATGTAAAATGCATTGATAGCTGGGCAATGGCCTGCTATGAATACTAGTTCATTGAAATGGATAAAATCTTCTCCCACAGTCCAAAATGTGAACAGCTTTGGAGATATCTCCAAAATAGCAATCTTTGTCCTATTCTATCGTATCATGTTCCAGATCTACAAATTAAGGGTATCCATCCCTGTTTTATATTCAAGGTGAGCAAATTTTAAGATGAGGCCAGCTCAGGAGAAAACCTCTTGTTTGACATTTTTAGAGCACATATGACAATAGTGGGATAGAGACTCCTTTGTTTAATTCCTGGTGCTTCTCTTTCACACCTCTCTCTTTATTTGTGTTCATATGTCTTGTCTGCCTTGTTTTGGGTGTGTGTCCATCATGTCTTAGGGACTTGCATGAGCAAATAGTTAGGAGTATAAAGGGCCTGCCGTGGCAGGGTGAAGATCCCCGCAGGCTCCTGCAGTCACTCAGCTGGTACCAGCAGCCCCGTTGCCATTTCCTGTGAGTTTGTGGAAAAAAGGATGTTGTGGGGCAGATGGGGGGTGGGGAGCTCAGTTTTTCTAACTTTGCAGAGTGGTATGGTGCAGAGTGCATAAGCAAACGTGTGCAAATCTTAAGCTCGCAGTTTGTGGACCTTACTGAGGTTCTTTCTCCTCAGCCCTGCAGAATCTGGCTCTATTTTATATGCAGGAAATGCAGAAGTGAAATACCTCAGTCGGTACACATAAAAACTGCATAATCTGGCTTTCGGCATGTGGTGTGTATTCAAAGGCAGGCAGATCTCGACTTACTGATTTCAATAAGTTGTTTATAAAGATAACCTTCCCGTTTCCCCAAGAATCTCCAACAAGGAGAGCCTGAAAAGCATAGATAGATTCTCTCAACCATGTTTCACGAAAAAGAAAAATTATTTCCTGTGTTGCAGAAGAGCATTCAGGTTTTCCTGTTTCAGATTCTGGATATATGCAAGTGAAAACCTTACCGTTCTGAATCTTATACAGATAATTCTCATTTAACAACCACAATGAACTGGCCACCTGTTCATTACGTGAAAGGGTTATTGAGTGAAATAACTTCAGCTTTCCTTTGCTTTACAGACCTATGGAGGTTGTAAATGCAAGGATTGATTGCCAAAGTTACTTTGTCATCCCTGTTATACCTGTGAATGGTCACTAAACTAGTCAGTTGCTAAACGAGGACTGCCTGTAAAACAGGCCGAGGAGAGTTTAGAAAGAGGGGCCTCTTTGCATTGTGATTTAAAGAAGGAATTCCTTATCACAACTTAGTAAATTCTGGTCATTATTTCATACCATATTTTTTATTTTGAACATTTATAACCCCTTTACATCAAGTAATTTTAAGGCAAGTTATAAGGCACCAAAAAGAGCCTTAATCCTTTTGTTAAAGGCATCCCGTGGTGGCACAGCAGTTAGAGTGCAGTACTACAGGCTACTTTTGCTGACTACCAGCTGACTGCAGTTTGGCAGTTCGAGCCTCACCGGCTCATGGTTGACTCAGCCTTCCCTCATTCCGAAGTCAGTAAAATGAGGATCCAGATTGTTGGGGGCAATAGGCTGACTCTGTAAAGAACTGTGATACAGTATATAAGTTTAAGTACTATTGCTATTCCTCTTCTTTCTTTTAGTTCTTCAGTTCCATGGCAAGAGGTAGCTGGGACTGCTGTTTTTCTGTGGTTCCCAAAAGACAGCTTCACATTAGGCTCGTGGTAGATGCTTTCACCAAATGTCCTCTGAATTTAGGCAGACAGGAAGACATGAAGCTTCCTTGTTTATAGTCAGACTACTCGTCTACTAGCCAGTATTGCCTCCTTTTGACTGCCTCCTTCTCTCTTTTAGGAAGATTATTTTCATCCAGAATGCCAAGGGTTGAACAGCTTCAACTTGAAAAACTCTTATCTAGTGCAGGGGTCTCCAATCTTGGCAACTTTAAGACTTTTGGACTTCAACTCCCAGAATTCCTCAGCCAGCAAAGCTAATTGAGGAATTCTGGGAGTTGAAGTCCACAAGTCTTAAAGTTGCTAAGGTTGGAGACCCCCGATTCTAGAGACCCTTTTGCATTAGTTTTTAGATATAAATTATCCAGATGGTATCCTTGGAAGCATATCCATGTGAGAGACTAATGAGATATATTTAAACAGAAGATAGTCCCTACAGGTCCCTACAGTCCCTACAGTCTTATTTAAGTGTCAGCTTTTGTTGATATCAGAGGTTATTTGTCAGGAAGTTATTTTGAAGGATAGCTTTTTAAAAACCCTTAGATTTTAACATTTAAAGTCTACATTTAAAATCTAAAAATTTTTAAATTCATGGAAGAATACGGAGTCCTGCTCTGTCACAGGATAAACTAATTCAGTGTTTCCCAACTTTGGCCACTTGAAGATGTGTGGACTTCAACTCCCAGAATTCCACAGGTAGCCATGTTGAAGTGTACACATGTGGCCAAGGTTGAGAAACACTAATCCATGGCTTTGTGCTTCTTTTTTAAGGCTGACTCCCCCACACAATTCCCCATTAGCCCACCCTCAGTACTTGACAAAAAATCTCAGGAGTTGGCAGCATAGAATTAACTGAAAGATTTTATGTCTCACATCAGTATTCCCATTGTAGCTCAGTTCCACCATCTCTTTAGAACTGCTTAGCCACCATTTTGTTCTTGTCTGCTTTGCTTGGTTTAATTTGAGGGATGTGGCTTTGCTGAACTAACCAAATTGCACATTTGACAATACTTTACCACTCCAATATCTTCTAATATTTTAACAGGAAGAACAGAGGTATTAAACAAAAGCAGATCATCCCAAAGGTGAGCTTCCATATGTTTTAGGGTTCCAATATAGGGGAGGAGGCATTTTTGTGTCAGTTATTTTACATTTTGCAAAATATGTGCATGTGAATTCTGCTAAAAATGTGCGACAGTATATTACACACTATCTAGATACGTACTATATGTCACTATATTTTGGGAAATGCTGAGTGGAACTCTGACTCATGTGAATCTCTGTTTTTATGTAAAGTGAAAATCAAATTCTTGAGAAGGATGAAAAATATTCATCTAACCAAAATTAGGTGATGTGATGAAATCCATAAAGATTTGGAGCACTCAACTCTTCATAGTTTCCTGTGTATCTCCATTTCTATAGTTGACAACAAAATAAGAACCTAAATGAAGCATAATTTAATGCACTCATCCCACCAAATGGTGTAATTTCAGTGCTGGAATTATTGTGCCTGCCTTCATGGGATTGTAATTATAACTATGGCATTAACTTAGCTGCCCAGAGTCGCGAGATGGGCAGCATATAGATTAATTAATCAAATAAACAAATATTCTTTGGCTGCAGAATTTACTGGACTCAAAGTCTTTGAAACTCATCGTGAGCATGACGTTGCATGACCGAACCACAAAATCCCTCCTGCATTTGCATAAGAAGAAGAAGCCACCTAGCATCAGCGCTCAATTCCAGGTAAAAGGGCACATACAGTAGAAGAGAATGAGCATAGATGCCCACCCCTACTTTTATTTAATGTTTTTCATAATTGGTACCACATACGGGGTTGGGAATCTGTGCAGGTGTTATATTCGATTTTATATGTATTCGTGCAATTATAGTATTGGAGAAAACTCCTGCGATCAAACCGGTCAGTCCTAGAGGAGATCAATCCTGACTGCTCTTTAGAAGGCCAGATCCTGAAGTTGAAACTCAAATACTTTGGCCCCCTAATGAGAAGGAAGGACTCACTGGAGAAGAGCCTAACGCTGGGGAAGATTGAGGGCAACAGAAGAAGGGGACGGCAGAGAATGAAGGGGGCTGGATGGAGTCACTGAAGCAGTAGGCCTGAGCTTAAATGGACTCCGGAGGTTGGTAGAGGACAGGAAGGCCTGGAGGAACGTTGTCCAGGGGGTCACAATGGGTCGGACATGACTCCGCAACTAACAATAAAAAAAATGTATTTGTGCAGGAAGCTTGCTTCATGGGACGGTGGGAGGGAGAACATGGTGTATATCTTCTCAGTTTCTCTTCATTGTTGCAGCCATAGTACTTCTTTACTTCACTCTTTTGCACGGAATTTGAAGTAGATCTTTCTTCAGTTATTTTCTTTTCTAGTCAACCTTTTCCCTTCTTCTGTACTTTTTTTTTTTTCATTTCTCTTAATTCTGCATTTCCAGAAAAACTAGAAAACAGTGCTCTTTGTGCAAAGGCACCCAGTGCTAAAACCTATGGTAATAAGTGTCATGCTTTCTTCTGTAGGGAGAATGGATCAATTGAACGGGGAATGGTAATAGATCCCTGATCTTAAATCTGTTCGTCTTCTCATGGACCTCATTCATATGAGAACAAGTGGCCCTCTGTCCCACCATGAGGACTAAATAACATGAGCAACACACTGGTCAGGAGTCCACAGAGTAGTACCAATTGTTTTTCAGATCACAAGGATAATTCTTTTAATATTTTTCTTCTTCAGGCAAAGGGATGGTAGAATTTTAGAAGTGAAAGTCATGTTCTTGTTGACAATTTTAGTTGGAAATCTTTCAAGTATATCCTTCTCAATGTTCAATTCTTCTCCACTTTAAGGGACTCTGGGTGGGTGACAATGGAATTAAATATGCCATATGGAAACAAATAGAATACTGAAACAAAAGCAAGCTCCAACTGAATGGCTTTCCCTTGTTTGTCCATATCAGTAGAGATAAGTATTCCAAAGAATGGGAGCTACGTCTAAGAAGGCCTGTCCACAAACGTGTGGTCCCCTAAACCGCACAAGGAGGATGACTCTCAACAGACCTTCTCTTAGATGTTCAAGACCTATATACAGATTCTGTTCTAACAAGGCATTGCCTGATTTATCTCAGCCTGTATCATGCAGGGCTTTAATAATCAGCACTTTGATCTGAGCCCGAAAGCATACAGTAGTGGTAAGCAAATACAGCAATTTAAAGATTGGTGATATTCTTCACGGGCAAGGTATTCCTACAATAATCTAGGTTCTGTATTCTGCAGCAGCTGTAATTCCAGGTTGACTCCAGTGGTACCCGTCCCACTGCCCCAGATGTTAGAGTAGCTCAAAGAAGTGGTGATCAAGGTGTAAGTTACTTAAGGTGGCTGGCAAATTAGCCAAAGTTGGGTAAAAGTTCCCCCGATCAAAATTTTCACCTGTTGTTTTAGTACAAGCTGAGAGTTCAGTCATAAGCCACTTTGGGAAGAGCATGATCCCATCAAGACTAATTAGTGGCATTAATATTACTGGGATTCTTAGTAATGAACAGTTTATTGATGAACAGCAATTTTGTCTTGCTAGGAATTAATCTGAGCTTGTTTCACCCGGTCCATACACTCACAGACTCTTCTGCATCTTTAATAGTTCTATAGGTATTTCAGATGTGCATTTTCCAGTATGATAGCCAGTTAATCGTCTCTGGTAGTATCATTTTCTAGTGGGACTAGTTTCTAAATACATCTAGTCCTCAACTTACGACCACAACTGAGCCCAAAATTTATATTGTTAAGTGAGAATTTGTTAAGTGACTTTTGCCTCATTTTACAACATTTCTTGCCACAGTTGTTAAGTGAATCACTGCAGTTGATAAGTTAGTAACCTGGTTGTTAAGTGAATCTGGCTTCCCCATTTCTGACTTTGCTTGTCAGAAGGTTGGAAAAAGTGATCACATGACCCTGGGATGCTGCAACAGTCATAAGTATGAACCAGTTGCCAAGCATCTGAATTGTGATATCACGATCATTGGAGATGCTGCAAAGGTTGTACCTGTGAAAAACAGCGATAAGTCACATTTTCCAGTGCCGTTATAGGTTTGAAGGGTCACTAAATGAATTGTTGTAAGTCGAGGACTACCTGTATACTGTTCCTTTGCAAACGTGTGTCATTCTCTATAATTCACTTATAAAAACTTGAAGAGTTCTTCTACAGTTGCTCTTGAGGATTATTAAAGTAAAAACTAAGTCGTCTTCAAATCTAGCTTTACTCCTGAGGATTTCATGGACATAATCCACGGGAGCGGTTTGCTGTTACCTTCCTTTGGGATAGTTTCCGACTGTCCTGTTTAGATCAATAGTCTTCCATTCCCTGGGAGTTTCCCATCCAAATATTAACTAGGAGCGACACAAAACCTAATGTTAAGGCTAAGTATTTCTGCTAAGGCTGAGTATTTCTATTTTCATGGTAATTTTTCCTGTTATTTTCCCCTGTTAAAAAGGATTTTTTTTTTCACTTTCCTTTTCTTGTTCCTATATTTTTTGAATACTTGATGGAGATACCTTCTTATGTCCTTTCTTGCTTAATGCCAGAAAGCATGTTGAATCATTATACAACTTTTTTTATTGTCCAAGACTTTAATTCTCTCTCTTCCCATGTTCATAATCATAATTTGCTCAAAAAGCAGTTTGAATCTTTTTCACCTTGAAATACTGGGGGTTTTCCCCATTTGGTTTTACAGTGCTTTTTCATTAAACATGCTGAACCTGTTCCTTTCATTGTCTTAAAGTTATTTATCTGTTTTCTGGCCATATTTTATCAGCAACCTATACTCTTTTCAATTTTCTAAATTTAATCCATACATTTAACATAAATAATAAATTGTTCCACCCTCTACACCTGACTCAATTGTATTTCTCTCTCTTCTGTTTCACAGTCCACCTGGTTTCAATATTCATATGCTGATATCCATATTTAGGGTTTAGAACAAAGTTATGGCAGTAAAGATTTTTTTTGGCAAAGCACATACTTCGATATGTCCTTTTTTGAATATCTCTGTGTAAGAGATATTCTTTAATATGGACTACTGTATTCAATGTGGACTACTGCATTTCAGTTTGTATAAGTTTGCTTATTCCTTAGACATGCAGTGGGCATGCTTTATTTTTACTTTGATAGTATTAAGTTTTCCTTCATGTTTCTCATACACTATATTCAAGATAGGAGAAAGCGTCGAATATGTTCAATGAATTGAATCGAATACTTTATCTGGTGAAGATTCTTAAAATATCATGGAAAACCAAGAAAGCAAACCCCTCTGTCTTGTGAAAGGGCTTGCCTCCCCCAGAACGGGGTGGCCTCAGTAATCCTACTTGCCCTCATAAGGTTCTTAAGGCCTAACAATTTCCAGAGATATTACGCTGAAGTATACTGATATATTGTTAGTATTTTCACTTGCCAATTTCAGGAGTTGTTTTTGTCCAATGTAATATCTAAAGGTGATTGCGTGAAGCATTAGTAGTCTAAATGCTTGCCTAAATATCAGCATTTGCACAGTGTGATGAATTTTATCGCTCATTTCATTTGATGTCATTTTGTCATCCTGGTAGATTACTATGTTGTGTTAACACATCTTTATTTTTATTTATTTATTTTTGTCAATTGCTTACAAGATAATAGGTATAAGTAAAAACGTAGTTATGAATACATGGATACATATAAGGAAAAATAAAAAATAAAAGAAACAATAGGACAGGGACGGTAGGCACATTGGTGCGCTTATTCACGCCCCCTACAGACCTCTTAGGAGAGGGGTGAGGTCAAGAGTAGACAGTCTAAGGTTAAAGTTTTTGGGGTTTGGGGAAGAAACCACAGAGTGAGGTAGAGTATTCCAGACATTGACCACTCTGTTGCTGAAGTCGTATTTCCTGCAATCAAGCTTGTTTGGTTAGTTTATGTTTCACTGAATTATACATGTCCAGAAAATTCAACCCATTGCTTAACCAAGCAAAATATGTTGTACAATGTTTTGAAATGCATAGTGCAACATAATCTTGTTGCCATATGATAGTATTTCTAATATATCTTGTTTCTTTGGAAATAGAAGGAAAGTGTAGGCTTGAAAGATAGATGGCCTATATTGGGATGTCAAACTCAAGGCCCGTGAGTGCTTAAATCTGGCCTGCGGGGCTACCCTGGAAACAGTGAAGGACCAGCCCAAAGTGCCTCTGCCAGCAAGAACTGAGCTTGGGAGGACCACATGCAGCCCTCCTCACCTCTGTTTTTGCTGGCAGAGGGTTGCAGGAGGCTGTTGCACCCTGAAATGGAGCGTGGAAACCCGTTTTCACTGGCAAAGTGTTCAGGCCACCACAAGCGCCCCTGACACGAGTGATGTCGAACTGGCCACGCCCACCCCAGCCCCCTGAGGTCAAACACAACCCTGATACGGCCCTCAATGAAATTGAGTTTGACACCCCTGGCCTATATGGTTCTTTCTCTAAGCTTGGCTGATAAATTCCTATTTTGTGACTCATTTCAGACTTCTTTGAACAAGCTTCTAGAAACTTTGGGGAAAGCTGAGCCCTTCTTTATCCGCTGCATCCGTTCCAATTCTGAGAAGGTAGGTGGACACCTTTGGGTCCTGGGTCTTGCCAGTAGTATTCTTTGCATAAAAGTCTTGCATTAAAATTGATAACATATAGGGAATCCTATATTCTTGATTAGCCGGTTGCCTCTAAATAATTTCTACCAATCTCAAGTTGATTAGTTTTCATAAAAAGAAAATAAAACCAACTAAACATTGTATTCTTAACTGTAAAAACTAAAAAGCTCAGTAGCTCACATTTGCACTCTTATAGGATACTTCCCTGTACAAAAGATGGTTACAATCTTTCATAGATCTTTTAAGATTGTGAAAAATTAATACTTTCTGGAGGTTTTTTTTTTAATGTACATTGAAAATTTTACATTTTTAATATTTTAGAATACTTTTTAGAATAAATGTATAATTTTGGGAAAGAAAACTACTTAATTCTGCTTGGCAGTTAATTGAAGCAGTCTTTTTCATTGCTTTAATTAATGCTATCTTTTCAACAATTTTCATGGATACATTTTTAATAGGATTTCTGGAAAAGAAAATATTCATGGATCCATTCATTTTCTTAAAAGGAGCATTCCTTGGAGAGAAGTATTGGAGAAGTATGGCATTACTCCACAATTTACATAGCAACCTAATTAAAATTAGTTAAATATTTTAAAGGTACAGCACCCATTTATTTAGAATCACCTTCATAATCAAAACAGTTTAAACCTCCTCAATTTGTTTTATTGGCTGAAAGAGCTAAATAAAGAATACTCCTCATCTTTTAGAAAATGCAACAGACAATAGTAACTCCATTTCTGAGAACAGAGATTCTCATTTATAATTGGGAAGGCCAGCTGCATAGAGATTGTTCTTGATCTTCTATTTCTTTCTCTTTTTTTCCAGAGGGAGTTGTTCTTTGATGAACGACTGGTACTTCAGCAATTGAGATATACAGGAATGCTGGAAACAGTGAGAATCCGACAATCAGGCTACAGTGCTAAATTTAACTTCCAGGTACCTTTCCACTCCGGGTATGCCTTCTTTCCTTAGTCCAAGAAAAGTCACCTGATTGATCAAAACCATCCTCAGAATTCCTACTATTACAATCCATCCTTCCCTTATGGAAGGAGTCACCTGGCAATGAGCCAGTATCATGAATTCAATCATTTGTCATAGTCTTTTCTCCATTTTCTTCCCTCCCCCTTTATTTTTTAAGTAGTTACATTAAGAGCCAAATACATTAAGTTTGTTTAACCTAAAGGATGAAAAGTTATATGAGGTCTATGTATCAGAAGAAGACAACCAGGATGCTGCCTTAAGCCAGGATCAGATGCCTCCTCTTCCTCCTCCTTTTGTCTATCCTGACTCACAGTTCTGTGCCTCAGAAAAGAAAGAAGAGAAAGCAAGACCAATGTCTATGGAGATTCTCAGTCATCTAGGTCATGGTTGTCTCAAAGGTGCTTTTTTCAAGAGGCAACTGGACTTTTCTGGTTTTTCTTTGAAGATGTTTCACTTCTCATCCAAGAATCTTCTTTAGGTCTGACTGAATGGTGGGGAATTCCCCACCTCCAGTGAAACGTCTTCCAAGAAAAATGAGAAAAGCCCAGTTGCCTCTTGAAAAAAGCACCTTTGGGACAGAAAACAACACCAATCTCTTTATTTAGTCTTGTTCCTAGAAATTCTGGAGTTGTTTGTATTCAAAGTACTTGAAACACCAAAGAGTTCCTTAATCATATATTTGTTCTAAACACTGTATATACATGCTACCACTTGCATGTAAGGACACAAATCTAGCCCAATCAACCTTGCAGCTAAGTTATGCCTCCTCATGAAAAAAAAAATGTATAAGTTACAATTTGGTTTACCTCAATCGTCCTTGATCTGGACTTGCAGAGATATAACTCCCTATATCCAGAGGTCTTGTGCCAGGGTCTGGATCAGATAGTTGAAATAATTATTCATGTGTTGCTATATTGTCCTTTGTCTATCTGGCAGTCTATATTGTTACTTGCCATGTTGAGTTATTTATAAAAATAATAAAGGGGAGGGAGGGAGGGAGGAAGGAAAACATTCAAATTCATTGTGGGATAATGAGTTCTTGGCTAAATCTTCTTTTGTTTATGCATTACCTTCCTAGGATTTTATTGGTCAATTTCAAGTGTTACTGCCCAAAAATGTCAAAGCCTCCAAGGAAGAAATTAATGCTCTGTTAAACAAGCTGAATCTGGACACTAACAGCTATCAAATAGGAAAGACCAAGGTATGTTTGAATTAACAACTGCAAACAAAATACATTCAACATGGTCTTTAGAATAAGGCCAAATCTAAACATCTGGTGTGAATTTTCCTTCTTTATATTGACCAGTCCTCTCTTTGTGTGTCCTATTCTGTTTGGGATCGTTGTCATATCTTCTTCCTGAATTTTTAAAATGGGAATCTGAGTAGGCTGGCTAAATTGTTTTGGTCTATAATGAAAGAAGAGTTAGATGTAACTGTTTTCTAACAGTACAATATCTACAGCTGTACAAATCCCCCACGATGAAATTAAATTAGTGCAATAAATGTAAAGTACTTTTATTTGTAGTATCTTTCCATGAAATCACCCTTTAAGACAGGGGTATGTAATTTTGCCAAAGAGTCACACGAGAAACTGGAACTGTTGTGGAGGGCTGAACCAATAGGACAGTGAAGATTCAGAGGCATGCAAATAAGCACCTATGTAAACTGGGGGGAAAAATAGCAGTCACCCTCAAAATAAAAGCAATCCATGCAAGCTGGACAGAGGCAGCCAACGGGCCAGGTATCACCCGAGGACCATAAAATGTCCAGATCTGTTTTGAGATCTTAACTAAACGTATGTAATTAAAGAAATACCCTTTTCCCTTTCTTTTTCTTTCCTACCTTCTACACTTGCCCTGTATCCACTTTTAATGTGCCTTGGATCAGGAATCTGCCCTCTTACCAGTAATAATTCAATGTCTGTGCATTCCTCCTAATGACTAGAATTCCCTGGTCCTATTTCTTTCTTTAAATATCTGGTTGCAATGAATATGAGGGGCTAGTTTATGGTGCCATGATGGTGCAGTGCTTAGAATGCAGTATTGTAGGCTAACTCTACTCTTTCTGCCATGAGTTCAATTCCTTCGATCCTGACCAGCTCAAAGTTGACTCTGCTTGGGGACCCAGATTGTTGGGGGCAATATGCTGACTCTGTAAACTGCTTAGAGAGGGCTGTAAAGCACTGTGGAGCAGTATATAAGTCTAAGGGCTATTGCTATTGTTATCCCTTTTTCAAGAGGCAACTGGACTTTCTTGTTCTTCTTTGAAGACGTAACACTTCTCATCCAAGAAGCTTCTGTAGCTCTCTGCTGTTGCTATTTGCTAGTTTCAAAACGTTGAATAATCAGAAGTCTCTGTCAACTCTGAAGCAAACCTGGCTGAAGCCATCTTGTGCTGCCTCATAGTTGTCACAAAGCCTGAAAGGGAGAAGGGATAGCCAAGCTAACAGTCAAAACAAAAAGTTTTCCCGTGGGTACCAAGGTCATCATAACAGATGGCTGCTGAAGGAGGAGAGGAGCCTGCTAACTATATTCAATATTCAATGTGACCGGTGACACCTGGGAGGGGGGATTTTTACTCTTAATTAGGTGAAAACCACTGGAACTTTTAGAGTTGGTTTTCACTGGCTGTGCCGATATGATGTATCCAATAAATACGTTCTTTGAAGAATCTACCTGCCTTGGAGGAATTCTGCTTTCAATGGGTGCGTTACTCGGAACGCTGACAGTGTCTTTCCTGCCCTCCAGGTATTCATGAAGGAAGCCACCCGACAGGTGCTCCAGGACACCCTACACAAAGAAGTCATCCGGAAGATCATTGTCCTCCAGAGCTGGCTGCGAATGGTGCTGGAGAGGAGGCGCTTCCTCCGGACTCGGCAAGCAGCGATTACCTTGCAGGTACAGGCCCTGGTGGTGGTTGCCATCTTCCCTCACTTCTATGAGACACCTTTTCCTTCCCGTGAAGGTCTGTTCCTCCTCTGTATCGATTGCAGGCACGCTGGCGTTCTTACTGTGTCGTCCGGAGGGCCCTGGAGAAAGAAAATGCTGCTATTTACATTCAATCGGTATGGCGTGGATACCGAGAGAGGAAAACATACCAGCACCAGAAGAAGAGGGTTTGTCTCCTTCAGGCTCTGGTACGGGGGTATCTGCAGCGCAAAAGGTGAGCGACACGTGGTTTTACACATCGCTTGAGCCTAAAGTGATAAAATAGGAAGAATCCATTCAGATTAAATCAGAGATTCATCAGGTACAACATTTCATTTTTAAATGCTTCAAAGCCAAAGATCAGATTTTGCATTTTGCCTTCTCATCCTGTCTGGGATTTTGGAGGCAGCAGTGGTAATAAAAGGATGCTTGGCATTTTCTTTTTTTTGATTCTGCAACTTTTATTCTTGAGAGAGCCAGTATGGTTTAGTGGTTAAAGCACCAGTCTAGGAACTCGGAGGTTGTAGTCCCAGTTTAGGTATGAAGCCAGCTGGATGACCTTGGACTAGTCAATCTACCTCAGCCCCAGGAAGGAGGCAGTGGCAAACCACTTCCAAATATTTTGCCGAGAAAACTGCAGGGACCAATACAGGAGTCAAGACTGACTCAAAGTTATATACACAAACACCCAAAAACCATTCCTGGGTAAATTGTTTATTTTCCCCCTCCGCTTTAAACCCTTAGGTTTCGTCAAATGATTGCAGAGAAAAAGCAAGAGGAAATAAAACAGGAACTTTTAAAGCAAGATAATGAGTTGCTCCAGCCAAAGGAACCCATCTCAGAGCAGATGGCTATTGAGCTCAAGGTGCAGCTGGATAAAACATCTGGGCTGATAGCAGATGGGGATGGATCTAAAAATGCCCAAGCAGAAAGCCAGTCTCCTCCTCAGTCTCAAAAGATCAACCGGAAAAAACGGGAGTGCCGCCGTCAAAGAGGACTGGAGCACAACAAGCTGCAAAATAAGCAGGTTGTTTTAGCATTTGAGGGGGCCCCTGAAGTCCCTACCAGGGAAAATAGCCCCCCTCACAACACAGAAGAGGAAGAGGAGGTTCAAAAGCTTGAGCAACCTGTAGGAGAAGATGCAGTTTCCTCTTCAGAAATGCTCCCCAAATGCGTTGAGGAAGAAGGAGCACCAGGGACTGACAATCATCTTCCTCCTTTGGATGGTGGCACACTGGTTCCCAGTCCAAGCCCAATACTGAAACTGGAAAATAGGGTGCTAAAAGAGGATGAAAATGTACAGGAAAGACTGGAAAATCCCAAGATCCGGACCAGTCAAAGCTTCACTTATCCTGAGAGGCCCACAGAGCTGGATCTAACTTGGCCAAACAGTCTGATGGCTAACCGGAGCTTCCGGAGCCGTGCTGACAAAAGGAAGCCACAAGCTGTGAAGGACTTAGGCAGTCCCCCCTCCTTCCAAATTCAACGGTACCTGGACGACCCAAGCAAACTGCGAGATAAGCGGGAGCGCTGGCAAGGAAAGAGGCAGCTGGTCAGCGGACAGAACAACCTGGTCAGCCAATCTTTGGAAGAAAAGAGTGCTCCAGCCATATCTTCTTCTGCAAAATTAAAGTAAGATTCTGGGCGTTGCATCTTTAATCCTGAAAAGGGATGAGAAATAAAAATTGGGAAGGATAGGTCTTGAGTACAGGTTGTCCTCGGCTTCATTTAGTGACCGTTCAAAGCTACAACAGCACTGGAAAAAGTGACTGATGACCATTTTTCACCCTTATGAACAAAATTCAGACATTAGACCACTGACTCTTATAAGGATTGCAATATCCCGGGGTTGTGTGATTCCCCTTTTGTGACCTTCTGAAAAGCAAAGTCAATGGAGTAGCCAGATTCACTTAACAATCATTTTACTGATTTAACAACTGCAGTGTTTCACTTAAGAGCTGTGGCAAGAAAGATCATAAAATGGGGCAAGATTCACTTAACAACTGTCTTGCTTCACAACATTAATTTTGGGCTCATTTGTGGTCATAAGTTGAGGACTACTTGTACTAATCTGAATTAGGTTTCCTGCAAAAACCACTGTCTCCTAAAGCTGTGCAATCATATACAATCACTAGTGGTTTTGTATACAACTCTACCTCCATCATGTAGTGCTTCTGTTTTTAAAAGATACATTTCCCTTTGCCCCTGGAAGATTAATCTAAATGTGACCATGCGGGACAAAAGAGAAAGAATGAGAAAAGGGGAACTGAAGTTTTCATCTGTGATTTTAAATTCATGAGCCGCAGTGGCAAAGTGGTTAGAATGCCGTACTGCAAGCTACTTCTGCTGCCTGATGGTTGCCTGCAATTTGGCAGTTCGAATCCCACCAGGCTTAATTAAGGTTGACTCAGCCTTCTGCCCTTCCAGGCCAGTAAAATGAGGACCCAGATTGTTGGGGGCAATAGGCTGACTCTGTAAACCGCTTAGAGAGGGCTGTAAAGCATTATAAAGCCGTATATATAAATCTAAGTGCTATTGCTCTTCCCATTTTGCTTTTTGGCTGAGAAGGATCTTCGAAGTGACTTCTATCCAAAATATTTTTCTTAAGAAAGTGCTGAGGAAATTATACAAATCTAAATACTTGCAGTTTTGTTGTTTTAGTCTCTCTTCTAAATCACAGAAGTGTGCCCTATAGATGGATCCACAATTATAGTGCATTTTGTACCAAAAGTAAACTTGCACAGAATGCAATTACTGTTAGTTGCATCTACCATCATCATCTCAGGTGATTGGCAGAGCAAACTAAGGCATGTGAGGATTGCCTAATATGCAGAGGACACTTGTTTACTGCAGTTGTCCCAGGGAGACCAATACCCAAATAAAGTTTAAAGCGGTAGCGCTATTTGCTACCACTGTAGGTTATTTGCTGTAGGCCATCAGTAGGTTAACTCTCACTGTAGTATCTTCAGGGGTGCAATTCCACCAGTATAACAACAGTTTGGTGATTGCACGCTCAGCATTTAAAAAAGGTAAGCCCATACTTACCTTCAAGTGCAGCCTCTGTGAAGAAAACAGCTGAGGCGCGGTAAACTGCTCTTTCGTGCGAATCAGCTGTGCTCTAAACAAAGGCATAAAGCACAGGAAAGAGCAGGGGTCGGTGGGTGGGCCCACTTGCTCGTCGCAGCGAACCAGTTAGGAGCAAGCTGAACATAGGAACAAGGGATTCGCCTGAACTGGTCCCAACCGGTAGAATCCCACCCCTGATACAACTAAAGCAGGGGTCCCCAAACTTGGCAAATTTAAAACTTGTGGACTTCAACTCCCAGAATTCTCCAGCTGGCTGGAGAATTCTGGGAGTTGAAGTTCACAAGTCTTCAAGTTGCCAAGTTTGAAGACCTCTGAACTGAAGAGTTAAGAACAGGCTGAAACAATTCCTCATTAAGCAGCATTATTCAGGCAATACAGTGAAATAATACTGGGGCATTTCTGTTTCTTTCAGGGTAGAGTGACCAAAAAGCCCCCCCCACCCCCCCCCCCCCACCCACCCCCCCCCCCCACAAAAAAAACCCCCCCCCCCCAGAACACCCCCCCCCCCCCAAAAAAACCCCCCCCCGCCCCGTAACCCCCCCCCCCCCCCCCCCACAAATACCCCCCCCCCCACACCCCCCCTCCCCCCCCCCCCCCCCCCCCCCCCCCCCCCCCCCCCCCCCCCCCCCCGCCAAAACCCCCCCCCCCCCCCCCCCCCCCCCCCCCCCCGCCAGTCAAAGGGCGGCGCCCGGAGCTTCGAAAGCCATTACCGAAAAATATACCCCCATCCCGTAAAAGCATTGGGAAGCGGTATATAAGTCTTAAGTGCTATTGCTATTAATGCAAATGGGTCTTGACTTTCTTTGAAAAGGACAATTTTCATCAGCTTGCATTGCCTGCCTTTAAGTTCTACCTTGAAATTGTTTCAGTTTGAATGAATGAGCTACAGCGCATAAGAGTGGCCAAGGAGATCTGTCAAAATTTGTCCACACAGAATCGCAACTTATTGGCCTCTAACAGGATCCTTTTAAAGCCCAGGTGGTTTCATTTTGAAATATCTTTTTCCCCCCCTTGCAGGAAGAAAAAAACGGCTTCTTCCTTGGACGACATCCCCAAGGTCACTCTTTCCATTTCCACAAGCCAGGTACTGCTTGCTCAACTAAACCTGTTCATGTTGTAACTACAGCCAGCAGCAAAGGAGCATTGTGCAAGAGAAAACAGCTCCCAGTAGCTTGAGCAAAAAATTACAGCAAAAATCTTAATCAAACCAATACATGGTTTGATTTGCTAAGGAGAGCTGACATTGCATTTGCTGTAACAATTTACAATTGAATTCTTGCATGCAGTGATAACAGATGCAATGTATTAAATCTGAAGACCTTTTTTTGGTCCTAGACTATAGGGCATTACTGCTAATTAAAAAATGAACTAAGAAGCTTTTTTAAATACTTCATTTTTTTTAGAGGAAAATCTTCAGCTGGAAGATTGGAGTGCACACTTGAAACATTTTTGGGGCAGAAGGACAGATTTTTTTTTTGTTTTCCATACATCATGAATATTCAGTGATCAGATTGTACAAGTTGGCTACCAGCCTTATTTGGAAGGTGATTTAGTGCCATAATACAGTCGGAGAGCAAATGACTTTTTTCTACAGAATGCCCCTAGCTCAAATTCCACCAGCTTTAATTTCACTTCAAAAGTGACTTCTCTCCTGAAGAATTGTTATGTGGCAAAAGAAACTGAAAATCAGTACATCAATTGATATCCCATTTTTCCTAGAGTAATATTCACAGCAGTTCATGGAAAGCTGTTAAAACTATAACATTAACCAAATGGTTGGTGGGGTATGGAAAAACAGATAGTAACTTATGTAAAACATCAGTTGTCAAAAACCACCAGCCAGTTTGAAAATCCTCTGAAAGACAAATCAGCTGAATGGGCTTAATTAAAATTCAAATAATTTGGATTTGATTACCAGAACAGAATCTTGAAAAAAAACTGCAGTATAGCCTTTGAAAGGAATTTTTTTTGGCAGAAATGTCTTTCAAAGCAGATTTCTATGGCTTTAAAGAGGAATTAATAAATAGATGAAACGTAAGCTTCATGCATTTAGACTTCCCAGACTTCAGTATTTATAGTTCAAAGGACTGCAGCTTATGGAACTTTAAAAAGCCTCTTTTTGCACGCATAGCCGGAAAACCATTGCCAAATAAAATACTTGGTGGATTAATAAGCTAATTTGGCATAAAACAATCTAGAATGTTCTCATGCTTTTAGCTGTGCGTCCTCATATTCCAGAAATTGTTACATTTATTTTAATTAATGTAATAAAATAACCTGGTCTAAGGCAGGTTTTCATATTTTTCTTCATGTTTGCAGCCATCTTTGGACACAGTAGAAAGTGATGGAAACACCCAGAAGAAAATCGCACTGAAGAAATCTGAGGAGCTACCTACTACCTTAAGTGCAGTGGGCCTTACTTCAGGACCCAGCCAACAGATAGATGCCAAGTATGCGTGCCTTGTGGACACTTGTGGATGTCAGGTGGTGATAGTGGCAAAAAAAATTCTAGTTTAATCAATCAGATGAGGTTTTGGGAACTGGGGAAGGGCACAGAGAATTCAGCCAATCACTATTCCAGTAGATCCTTTATACAGAAACAGGGTTCACTAATTTTTGCCGGCCATAGCTGCCGCCTTCTTAGCTGCACATACACAATTTCATCTTGCACTGTTTTTCGGGCTACTTCAGAGCAAAGGTTGTTCTGAGGTAGCCAATCTAGCAGCCTCATAGAAGGAGCAATTCTTTCTTCTTAGCTCAAATCCCAGCCTGCTGTTATTTACCTCATCTTCAGCTGTTTTCTATTCTTGTCAGATCTACTTTCAAGAGTCCATTGTGGAGACTCTTGGCCAAAAGAACAGACAAGAAGAACCTCAAAGAGTATTCTGAAGTATTTGAGGATACTAGTGAAACTATTCCACTCTTCTCCTGCATGTTGCCAATGGAGCCGACAGTGACGCAGAAGGCAATAGAAGGTAAATTTTGGCACCTGCTGAATAGGCTGTCTTTCTGATGCCAAACTTCTATTTTGGTCCAGGCCACTGCCAGAAGAGAACCTTGTTCTCTCATGCCTTGGAAGAACTATTTATATGGTTCAGAATGGGGAGCCACAACCCCCAGGTCTCTTGAAACTACAAACAACATCCTCCCAAGCTCTCCAATATACAATCTGAACATTTTTCTAAGCCTCTGTCACATCAATGGAACAGGATTTTGTTGTAGAGAGATGGGACGGATGAGGAGCAGGAGGGAAAAAAAGGATTATAATATGTTACCCTATTTGTGATACCCCCAAATTTAAAAGGCTTCCCGTCTCTCTAATGCAGATGAGAATCACAAGCTGTATATCGGAAACCAGCTGAGCATGTTGGTTGTGGGGGGGAAAGGAAGGAAAGCTCTTCATTTTTCATTGTTTTTTTTCCCATTTCCAGCTCCTTCTGGGCCTCCTAATCACCCCCAGTTGGAGGAGCGCCAGACAAAAGAATTCGGCAAAGCAAAGAGGAACCGCACCATTAAGATCAGCAAAGCCAAACGGGCGCCAGAGAAATGGAAGGCACCATTTCTAAGGGAGATTGCAAATGCTAGTGAGCTGAAATATTTGGATGAATTCCTTTTGAACAAGGTGAGAGATGACAGTTGGGTATGAAAACCAAATCAAGCACCCATTTAGGCAATGATAATGCATGGAATGTGTAATTGATTTTCCTGGTAAGTTATATTCTAACTCAGGAGTACATAGCCTAACCCCAGGATTCCCCAAACATTCTCTTCATTTGCAGTGTTTATATTCTGCAAAAGTTACCAAGGAAGGACTCTGGATAGAAGCAACAAAATCATAAAAAATAAACAATAGCATACACATATTTGAAAGTCCATTAAGCAATGAAAAACCACACAAGGGCCTTAAACTACCTAAGAGCCAGATATTCACTGAGACAATATTATTTTTGCTAGTTTATGAACGAATAATAGCCAGGGACTTTCTCTTTGTCTTAAGGGAGAGTATTCCATAGAATGGGGCTGATCCAAGCACACATGTGTCTCTTGAAGAGGATAGGATCCACAGTTAGCCCTCGTTTGATGACGACTAGAGGGTTCAGACAAAGTATTGCCAGATTTAACAGATAACAGATAATCAGAGTTAGAAGGTACCTTGTAGGTCATCTAGTCCAACCCCCTGCCCAAGCGGGAGACCCTACACCATTTCTGACAGATGGAAGTCCAATCTCTTCTTGAAAGACTCAAGTGATGGCGCTCCCACAACTTCTGAGGGCAAGGTGTTCCTTCCATTGGTTGATAGTTCTCACTGTCAGAAAGTTTCTCCTTATTTCCAGGTTAAATCTCTCCTTGTTCAGTTTCCATCCATTATTCCTTGTCTGGTCTACAGGTGCTTTAGAAAATAGCTGGACCCCTTCCTCTCTGTGGCAGCCCCTCAAATATTGGAAGACTGCTATCATGTCTCCCCTGGTCCTTCTCTTCACTAGACATGCCCAGTTCCTGTAACCATTCTTTGTATGTTTTAGTCTCCAGTCCCCTAATCGTCCTGGTTGCTCTTCTCTGTATTTATGCCACTGCTATTACTGTACAGGTTTTACTAATCAGCATTTTGAATTGGTCCCAGAAACCAACTAGCAGGCAGTGTAGCAATTTAAGGATCACTGTTATTTTAACCTGGATGGACTTCTCCTGTCAAAATTCTGGCTGCCCCGTTTTGTATCAGATTGGCTTTCCAGCCATCTCCAAGGCAATCCCATGTAAAACGCATTGTTTGTTTCCCAGTACTTTTTTTTTCCTGTTCCAAAATATGAAAATTGACATCTTATACATCAGGGATCCCCAACTCCTGGACTACAGACCGGTACTGGTGCATGGCCTGTTAGGAACTGGGCTGCACGAGCGAGCTAAACTTCATCTCCACATGTGCAGAATCTAGATTGTGTACAAAACCATGCCTCCCCCTCCCCTCCTCTCCTTCCCCTCCCTGGGTCCAGGGGAAAAAAAAAACCTGGTCCCCAGTGGTGGCCAGAGGGTTGGGAGCTGCTGTTATAATTTATCCTAATACCAGAATGCAGAATTGAAGAGGGGAAGAGGTCTAAAGGCACAGTGTGAGCTTTTTTAAAGGGAAGGTTTCAGTACATTCTTCCCCTTTCACGTATCGTTACTCCTTTTTTTCTTCTTCTTCAGATAAATGATCTCCATTCTCAGAAGTCAGCCATTGAATGCTTGTTTTTTGAAGCCACTGAGAAGTTTCGTGGGAATATCAAAACCATGTATTCTGCTCCTGTAAGTAGCATGTGAGGAGGGGATGTCAAAATGAAGCACCACTGGCTTAAATGAAAGAGAACAGCTTTAAAACAAAATTGTCTATTAAATATTTGCAGAAGTCATCGACAGCTGTGGGGGAATCAGTAGAACAACTTCATTTGCACATGGAGGGTTTTTAAAATATTGACTGGAACCTGTGTTAGCAATGATAATGTGTTCAATAGCTAGGCCTTCAGTTCGTAAAGTTTTGTGTTAGTAAGAAGGAAATAAGCATTGTATTAAATCTGCACTGAAATTCCATTTTTTTCAGTTATAACTGTAACCATGTTATTCATTGTAACTATACTCCACTTTTCTTCCAAAAGCTTCAAGTAAATGTATATACCAGTGGTGGCTAACCTTTTTGGGCTCCTGTGCCAAAAATTGTGCGCATGCTTGCACATGCGTGCTCGCGTGCCAACACCCAGAAGGCAATACGCGTGTGCGCCTGCACAACTGCGCATGCATGCATAATCACCCCCCTGCCTCCCCCTTACTTGCACTGCATCTCACAGCTGATTTTCGGCCGGTTTGAGGCCTTTTTTGGCTTCCCAGAGGCTTGAAAAAAGCCTCTGCAGGCTTTGCAGGCCGACTAATAGGCCCGTTTCGTCACTTCTGGTATTACAGGAAGTGACAAAACGGACCTATTATTCGTCCTGCAAAGCCTGCAGAGGCTTTTTCAAGCCTCTGGGAGGCTGGAAAAGGCATCAAACCATCCAAAAATCAGCTGTGAGGCACGCGCATGCGCAGTGAGGTAAGTTTTCTTGAGGCTCGTTTGCCAACATAAATGGCTCTGCGTGCCACCTGTGGCATGTGTGCCATAGGTTCGCCTCACGGGTATACCATCTTTTCCTCCAATTTTCCCATGAAGCAACTATGAATTAGGTTGAGCTAAAAAATAGGAAGTAGCCCAGAGAGCTTCATTGACAGTACTTATATATGAATACTGGTCTCTCCATCCTTGTCCAATATCTTCCTCCTAGTAACATCTTTTCTTTATATCACACTGGGTTTCTGCGTTTCTAAATTGCTTAACAAAACACTAACTTCTTTAATATCTCCCCAACATTTTAGATTGCAAAATGTATTAATGTAGCCCTGATGGATCAGATCTAAATTTGATGCAATGCAATAATCCACTAGATCAGGGGTGTCAAACTCAAGGCCCACAGGCCACATCCAGCCTGCAGTGTGCTTAGATCTGACCCACCAGGCCGGCCTGGAAACAATGAAGGACTGGCCTGCGCAGCCCTCCCATGCTCTGTTTTCACTGGCCGAGGGTTGAAGGAGGCCGTCACACCAAAAACGGAGCTCAGGAGTCTGTTTTCTGTAGCAGAGTACTCAGGCCACCACAGGTGATGTCAAATGATGATCAAATGATGATCACAGGTGATCACGAGTGATGTCAAACTGGCCATGCCCACCCTGTTGCCCCAAGGTCAAGCACAACCCTGATGTGGCCCTCAATGAAATTGAGTATGACACCCCTGCTCTAGATAAACGAAATTTCAGAAGTAAAGGATGAAGGTTACAATCTGTTGCTATTGCTTCCCATAAATCTGACATATCAGAGATAGATTGCCTCCAAACAGGGAGGCTTTATTTACTATCCCAGACTTACTGTTATAAACCCCCTCCTGCTCTTTAATGAATTCCTTTGATCCCCCCTTTAAACCCATTTAACCTCTTCAAATATATCCTCCTAAGTTTCATAAGTTCATTGTACATTAAAGTGTTTTCTTTTCCCGAATTTACTGCCTAACATAAGAGTACTGAAGAAGCTTGAGTTTGGCTAAGTTTCAAAAGTTATGATGCTGAAAATTCCATAACTTTTGGAAAAATGTCTGAATGTGGTGCACACATGCTGTGCTTATGATTGAGCGCTGTGGGAACACAGATGAGGAAACATCCTGTTCCCCAGGCCGCTGATGCATCCCAGCTCAACATCCCTATTTATTTCTACCACCTTTCCACAGAACGGACAGATCCATGTTGGCTACAGAGACCTGATGGAAAACTACCAACTCCTCGTGGTCAACATGGCAAAACAGAAAGAAGAGAAGGACGTGAAGCTGGTCTTGAATCTTTTCCAGTCTCTTCTGGATGAGTTTGCCCGCAGCTATGCAAAAAAAGAAGAGCCAGAGCAACACAAGGTCTCGCATTTGTGTTCTTGGAACTTATTTGTTTTCTTAAAAGATTGGGGGTTTTTTTCATGGAAAGTTTTGATATGAGTGGTTTTCTTTTTGACTCACTTTAAAAAGGGGGATTGCGTGCCTTATTATTTCTTTGTTATTATCTCTACACAAACTAAAATCACTTCAATTAACTACAATCCAGAGTATTATTTTCCAGCTTTGGCAATCTCCAGATGTCTGTGGACTCCAAATCCCAGAATTCCATACCCAGCATGAGAGTTGTGGGAGCTTATTGGTCACATTTATATACCTCCCATTTCACAATCAAGTCACTCTGGGTGGCATGAAATAAATTTAAAAGCAAAATATACAAATTAATATAAAGATGAATATGAGAAATTTTTAAAGTACAAAAAAGGCACAAAGCTAAAAGCAGAACAGAAAATAAATTAGAAGAAGAGGTGTTTAATTAATCAGGAACCGTCTCAAAATTTTGCCAATCTTCTGAGGTCCCTAGACCTGCTGACACAACCAGGTCTTGAGGGAGCTTTGGAAAGCTAAAAGGGACGAGACCAGCCTCATTTCAAGGAAAAGATGTTCTGTAAAATGGAGGCCACAGCAGAAAAGGCCCACCATCTAGGACCTGTCAAATGAAACTGAGACAAAAGTCTATACATCTGGAAATAGCCAAGCTTGGAAAACACTAGCAGAGACTTGTCTTCGTCATACACTCCCTTTTTATTCTGTCTCCTAGCTAAGTGCTCAGCAGGTTCCCTCAGAATCATTCATTCAGTTCCAAAATGTAAAAGGTGCCAATGCTGCAGTTTGCCATAGAAGTGGGGAATATTATGTTGCTTCCCAGAAGCAAAGCGTTTTTGTACTGCTGAATGCCAAGAACTGGCCTTTCAGCATTAGAGAATCAGCTCTAATGGAAAGCTCAGCTAGAACCGAAAGGACGTGAAAAAGAATCCTTTTTTCTTCTTACTCTTCCAACAGCAAAGCAAGGCTCAAAAAAAAAAGCGAAAACAGGAACATGTGGTGAGTCCTTTGTTATTTTCAACGTTATATTAGCCCTTGAATGAGGTGTGGGTTTTGTGGCTGCCAGTTCTAGGAACTGTCCCTTATCCCATGGGTCTCCAACTTGGCAGACTTGTGGACTTCAACTCCCAGAAATCCCCAGCTGGCATGGAATGGGATTCTGGGAGTTGAAGTCCACATGTTTTAAAGTTGCCAAGTTTAGAGGCCCCTGTTGTTGTTTTTTAAAAAAAAGCCTTATGGGTGGAGAAGAGGGGAATGAGAAGATAGAAATTATTATGGTGTGTTCAGTTCTTATGTTGTGGTATCTTCTGGTGTGACATGAGCTACATTTGGGGGAAAGCAAGTCTGACATAATGGGAGGAAATAACACCAGAAATGAAAAAAGTGCATTTGTGTATATCCAGAAGAACCACCAGAAATTGCAAGAATTATAGAGAAATGGTTTGCAAGCAAGTTCAAGAGTTTTATAATATGTACAACAAATTAAATGGAATAGGAAGTCATAGTATGCTCTAAAGACAAACCACACCTCTCTGCCCAGAGTTATGCCTGAAAAAAATGCCATTCTAGAATGCCTAATAGACTACAATATGTTTTTTTTATCAATTGGGATAGAGAATAATGACTAAGCAGCATGTTTACAAGGTCACGTTTTTACTTTATAGTCCTTTGATTCTCTTTTCAACAAAACACATACTTAAAAATACAAGTTTAACAAATAAGTGGAATATATTCAGATATTTGTGTGGCTGTTTACAGATTGTGGAACTCAATGGCCATGTCTTTGTGAATTACCAAGTGAACATCTTACAGTCTTGCGAGCAGTGCTCTTCCTACATCTGGCCTATGGAGAAGGCTTGTCTTTGTAGCAGTAAGTGCAAGCTTATAAGATCTGGGGTTTGACACTCTTGCTTTGAGCAGCTCTGGGTGTTTCTGATTGTAATGAGCCTTTTCATTTACAGCGGCATGGCCTTGTGGGAGCAGGGAGATAAAATTGTCATTTCTAGTAATAGAAAATCTTCTTCTGAATTGGACTAGGAAGTAGGACTCTTGTTTGCCTCCTTCCAAAAATGGAAGCATTCCTATTCCTCAGGTTTCCCCACTTTGTCTCCACAAAGAAGACTGTGGAAGGAGACTTTCATTTGGGAACAAAATCTTTATTTTATATTATTTATTTTATTTTTATTTTATTGTTTTCTTTTGTTTAGTTTTGGGGTTTTTTTTTATCCTATCTTTATTATTTTTATAAATAACTCAAAGGGGTGACTAGAGCTCTCAGTCTCCTGATGATTGGCTCAAAGTCACAAAACTGTCTATCATGCCTAAAACAGGACTAGGATTCACAGTCTCCTGTTTTCTAGCCTGCTGCCTTAACCACTAGACCAAACTGGTTCTGTTTAACACGCCTTTGGTTGTTGTTGTTTTTCTTTCTTCCCTCTTCTAGTCTGTAAGCTGACCTGCCATAAGAAGTGCCTGTCCAAAATCCAAAGCGGATGCACATCCTCACAAGCAAGAAAAGTAGGTCATAGCCCCTCTCCGGCCAGCTTTCCACATGCCAGTCTCTGCTGTGGGAAAGCAGAGACTGGCTTTGGTTACAACTCATGAACTCATGACTTCAGCCCCAACAGAACTAAAGTTCTGACACTAGATTTCAGTAAGGGCTGAAATCAGACCAAGCCAAGATCTGGACTGATATCCTTCTTCCAAAAGCAACCAACCAAGTGTATCCAGGGAGCCACTCAATAAGGGGCTGAAGAAAGTAGTCCCGCTTTTTCTGTCAAAATTATACTACTACTCAAACACGGATGTTCATTTCTTTGTTTTCATACTGAAGCATTTTGATTTGATACTGATCTATACAGCTGCCAAACTCACATACAGTACATGACTTTAGGCAGCTTACAATAAAAATAGGTAAAACACAGGTACATACAAGTAGTCTTGCTCAGGTGGGCCTAAAGCCTGTTGTGCCTCATCCAGACCCCTCAAAGTCTCCAAGCACGAGACAGAATCTCCATAGCCTCATTCAGACCATTGGGGTAGAGTTATAAAACTGAGTATCATCAGCATAGGGACAATACCTCACCCTAAATCGTCACTTATCAGCTTCATACACACACCGTTAATTTATCTAATACTGAATGAGGAGAGCTGTGCTGATAAAGACTCGAAAAGCCTGCTAAGTCCAGGATCCCTTTTTCCATAGAAGCCAATGTTTTTACACGCGATGCACTGCTATAAATTGTGATTTCATACTATTAGTAGTCAATACTGTTCTATTTCTCCACCATTACTTTTCAAAGCCATTCAGCCAGTGTCTCTTTTCTTATTATACACCCATTATTCTACATATTAGCAAAATGCTTTAGCCTGATTTTAATATAGAAGTTCAATATGGCCTGCTTTAGTTAGCAGAATCCTCTCGTATTAATAAATAGTCTTCCATTCAGGGAAGACCATCCACCAACAGACACTTAACCTGAAGAAAAACAGTACCTTTCAGCTTGTTTTCAATGTGAAATGACCTTTTGGCCATGTTAATCTGAAATAGCTCATCAATAGTACTTAGACTTATATACCGCTTCATAGTGTTTTACAGTACTCTGAGCAGTGTGCAGAGTCAGCCTATTGCAGGGGTTGCCAACCTTTTGGACCACAGGGACCATCAAACTCATAATTTTAAATCCCAGGGACCACTAACCGGTTCTGTGGGCGTGGCCTAATTTGTGGGTGTGACTGGCTGGGAATGGCTTGTATGTAAATATTATAAATATTTATATAAATATTGATATTTTTTTTATAAAAAAAGAGCAACTTGTACCCAAAATCAGGCAAAGCAGGCAGGCAGATTGAGTTGCTCACAGAATCATTCAGTGATCTGTCTATCTGCCATCGGCTAGCTCAGTCTGTCACATAAAATTTGCTTGCCGTGAGTCTGAACAATAGAACCTTCAGTCCTAAGGGAGGTTCGGCTGTGCTTAAAAGCAGAGCCGAAGATTTAAAGACTAGCTAGAGAAAGCAAGAAATCCAAGGATTTCTTGCTTCCTAGCTAATCTAAATCTTCCAGCATAGCAGAACAGCTGATGGTCGGAAAAAGAAAAAATAGCAATTTAGCAGGCAATTTTGCCCGGTAAGGAATGAGTGGGCAGCGAGGGTTCCCGCAGGCCGTGTGGGCAGCGCAGCCTTGTGTTTCTGCACAGCCTGGATTAATTGCTTTGGGGGGGAGTGCTCTGGGGGTGAGATTTCTCTGCAGCCCACCAAAATTTTCTCACAGACCACCGGTTGGCGACCGCTGGCCTATTGCCCCTCAAAATTTGGGTCCTCATTTTACCCACCTCGGAAGGATGGAAGGCTGAGTCAACCTTGAGTCCTGCCAGGATCAAACTCCAGGCTGTGGGCAGAATTAGCCTGCAACACTGCATTCTAGCCACTGTGCCACTAAGGCTCAATTACACAAGCCAGGTTTACCTGCTATTCAAGAGAGCCGAAGCTTTAATTGCAAACTCTGCATTCCTCCTTTCTATGGGCAGCGTGTGTCACTAAAGGGTTAATCTCTTCTTCCCCTTCTGGTCACAGGGTGACCAAGACCCAGAGTCCCGTCACTTTGGAGTCAGTGTCAGCGTCCTGACTAGCGAGAAGAACTCTGTCCCGATTGTCATGGAGAAGCTGTTGGAGTATGTCGAGATGCACGGGCTCTACACCGAAGGCATCTACCGGAAGTCGGGATCAGCAAACCGCATGAGGGAGTTGAAACAGTCCCTGCAAGCAGGTGGGGCTCGAAGTGCTTCTTCCCTAGGATGCTTGGTAGCCTTATTGCATGTGGGCTGCCCTCCTTGGGAGATGGAGGAGGAGGAGGAGGGGAAGGACACAAACCACAGGGAAGCATTGCCACCATCAAAGAAAATTAAATCAGAAAAAAAAATGAAGCTGTAGAAAAATCAAAATTCTTACCAGACTTGAAAGGACCAGAAGTTGTGACCCTCCAGAGGTTTTTAGACTGTAATCAGCGTTGGGATTCAAATCATTTTAATCACCGGTTTGCCAAAGGTCAGGTTGTCAGTCATGGGAGGCGTGGACCATCCCCGTCCTTCAGCTCCACCCCACATGCGGGACGAGCCTCCCATGATGGCTAACCTGATCCTAGGCGAACCGGTGGTTAAATTACTCCTCCCGCTATCAAAGTGGGTTCTGAGCGCTCTGCTGCAATGGAGAAACGGGCAACCGTTTCTCTTTATGTTGCCATCTGTAGGCCCATTCGCCATGGGCAAATATGCAGCAATGTAAATCCAATAAATATATAAACAGAGCGGCTGGCACGAGGGAAGGAGGAGGAGCAATCAGGGAGGAGAAAAAAGGGGAAAGCAGCCTCCTCCTTCCCTCGTGCTGGCCTCTCCATTGCCCCTTTCTCCATTGCAGTGCAGCACCCAGGATCCACTTTGATGGGGTGGCGGTGGCAGTGGAGGTAATTTCGCCCAAACCAGTGCAAACTGGCTGAATCCCACCACTGACTAATATGCATTTCGTATCAGTAGCTAGCGTATGGCAGTGTTACATTAGCCAGTAGACTGCAGTGTGAGTGCAAAATAGTTGTTGGACTGCTAGTCCATTCAGTTCATGCTTGCACACTGTTCACAATGCCCCATAGCTTGAATTGAATTTGAAAACAGTAGCTAAAGGTCCACACGTCGCCAATTCCTGCACTAGGAGAAAAAAAATATTCAAAATCTTTGATGGAAAATCTCAAAGTTACTGCATTCCAGCTGCCATTCCTATGCATCTTGCCTAGACTGAAGGAGCTTCAATCTTTGCCTCTTTGTTTCTTCTCTCCTTCTCAGACCCAAACTCAGTACGGCTAGAGAACTATCCCATCCATACCATCACGGGGATTTTCAAACAATGGCTGAGAGAGTTACCGGATCCTCTGATGACTTTCGCTCAGTACAATGACTTCCTTCGGGCGGTGGGTAAGTGGTGAAGCATCTGAGAAAAAAAGAGGTGGTTCTTTTCTCAGGCGGTGTGAGACTGGCTCCACTTGGCTTCTGTAAGAAATAGGGTACTGGACTAGATAGATACCGGATATTACAGATAGTCCTCAACTTACAACGGTTCATTCAGTGACCAAAGTTACAATGTCACTGAAAAAAAGTGACATGACCGGTTTTCACATTCATGACCATTGCCGCAACCCCATGCTCACGTGATCAAAATTTGGATGGCAATAGCACCTACCGTTTCTCCAACAAGACGGCCTCCCCCAATAGGAAATCCCAGCATGTTTTATAGGCATGAAATGAAATTAAGCCCCTCCCCCCAAATTAAGGCCTATATTAAAACATGCGAAATGGGGGGGGAATGGTGGGGGGGCTTGCCGTTAGGAAGTACTTTTGTTGCACACCTGGATATGGTGCTGCCTGCGTTGACCCCGATACGAAGTGCCCCACCAACGCCGAGGTCAACATCCAAGCCATCGCCACCCACCCGCCTGAAGATGCAAGGGGGGGGAATTAAGTCACCCCTGAAAAGACGGCCTAGCCATTTTTTCGGGGCTCAAAAAAAAATAAGACCCAGCCTTATTATATGAGGAACACGGTATATACCACTTCACAGTGTTTTACAGCCCTCTCTAAGCAGTTGACAGCAACAAAAATGATTAGGGGACTGGAGGCTAAAACATGTAAAGAACGGTTGCTGGAACTGGGTATGTCTAGTTTGGTGAAAAGAAGGACTAGGGGAGACATGAGAGTAGTCTTTCAATATCTCAGGGGCTGCCACAAAGAAGAGGGAGTCAAGCTATTCTCCAAAGCTCCTGAGGGCAGGACAAGAAGCAATGGGAGGAAACTAATCAAGGAGAGAAGCAACCTAGAATTAAGGAGAAATTTTCTGACAGTTAGAACAATTAACCAGTGGAACAAATTGCCTCCAGAAGTTGTAAATGCTCCAACACTGCAAGTTTTTAGAGAGAGATTGGATAACCATTTGCCTGAAATGGTGTAGGGTTTCCTGCCTAAGCAGGGGGTTGGACTAGAAGACCTCCAAGGTCCCTTCCAACTCTGCTGTTCTATTTATCAGAGTCATCATGTGATCAGTCCTCATTTTGCCAACCTCAGAATGATGGAAGGCTGAATCAACCTTGAGCAGGTCAGAATGGAACTCCTGGAGTGAGCAGTGATTTCGCCTGCAGTACTGCATTCTAACTGCTGCATCACTAGGGCTCTCTTGCTTGGCAACTGTCTCATATTTATGACGGTTGCAATGTCCCGGGGTCATGTGATTGCCTTTTTGCAACCTTCTAACAAGCAGAAGTCAATGGGGAAGCCAGATTCACTTAACAGTTGTCAACAACTACAGCGATTCACTTAACAACCACGACAAGAAAGGTCATAAAATGGGGCAAAGCTCACTTAACAGCCATCTCATTTAGCAGCATAAAGTTTGAGCTCAATTGTGGTTGTAAGTCAAGGACCACCTAGATCTAACTGGATTCTCCTTACATTCTCCTTCCTTACAGAGCTCCCAGAGAAGCAAGAGCAGCTCTGTGCAGTTTACAGCGTCCTTGAGCAGCTCCCGCAGGCCAATCATGACACCTTGGAACGGCTAATTTTCCACCTTGTCAAGTAAGGACAACCATCTTGAAGTTTAACTTTCCCCTGTGGTCGGGGAAGTGATTATAGCCATGATCCTGTGAGATGCTGTGTATTTAAATTGATAAGAGCCAAAGAACATTTGAGCAAGTACTTTAATAGTTTTAAAAATGTCTCTACAGTTTGTTTGAAATTTATGTTGTACCAAGTCAGGATTCCAAGGTCAATAAAGTATAAACAGAGCAAGGTCTTCTAGAAATCAAGAGGCCTTTTTAAAACAATCACTGTGTTATTTATGGAAATAATAAAGGTGGGATAAAAAAACATCTAAAATAAAGAAAAATAAATAAAACAAATAGGCTGAAAAACAGCTTCTATCCCAGGGCAGTAGCTCTTTTGAATTCTGCTGTATAGTGCAGTGTTGGTGTGGTGTCAGGGGTTTCAAGTTCAATGTGTGGAGGGTGAAGGATGTGTCTTTGTGTTTATTTTCATGGTCATGATGTGCACTGAAGATGGTGTTTGATTTCGTTGTATGAGGTGCAATGACAATAAAGTAAACTAAAAGTATATCAGTTAAACTCATCATCCCCTTTTGTACAAATAAAACATCTCCCTTATTTCTTATTATTATGCTGTGGGAAGTAAGAAGGGCTAACAATTGACGAAACATCTGCTTTGCTTGCAGAACATTCCATCTTGACAAACGGACAACTATTTGTCTGAAATGGTTATAGGGTTTCCTGCTTGAGCAGAGGTTGGACTAGAAGACCTCCAAGATCACTCTGTTATCTTCATCCCTGTTGCTTCATGAAGATGAGTGATAGGAAAATCTAGACAAGTAAAAATGTTCTAGGAACATTTAAGTAGTATTTTCTGGAATGTTCATTTTTCTCCCCGATATACTAATCCACAGGTCCCCAAACTTGGCAACTTTAAGACTTGTGGACTTCAACTCCCAGAATTCTTCAGCCAATTCCTCTGTGCCAATCCAACAGTTTTAGAGATGGTTCATCTGCTTTGTGAAAATAAATTACTGGAACTGGTGTTGATTCATGCAGTTATGACTGCAGTTTCAGGACTAAGGTCTATATATGAACCACTTCCTGTCCCAGAAAATTTGCTTCCCAAAACACACAAACCACTCAAGAAAAGATCTGTGGATTTTGGCGGGAAAACAAACTTTCAAGGAAGCACCAGAAAGTTCTAGGAATAGACACTTCATCTTACATACCAGCCTCCCAAAAAAGCTTTTCAGAAGGAAGATGCACCAATTATTTATTTTACTAGAACGCAACATAGATCATGTTATACATCTGAAACATCTGTGAAGGTTGGGGATTGGAGATACTGTTCTACAGTGGTACCAGCCCTTCCTTGGCTTCAGAAAACGCATATGGAGGAAGAGTAAAATTTGTAGTTACTCCGGTGAGAGTCCCTGCAAGATTCATTTTATTCAACATGTACATGAAACCACTGGGTAAGGCAGGGGTGGGTTTCTACTGGTTCTGTCCACCTCTGTAGAACCGGTAGCTCTGAAGAGCAGTAGACATAGAACTGGTTGTATGTCTGCTGATGTTTTTGCCCACCTGCCCACCCGGGTTCTTTCCTGACCTTTATTTCCTGCTTTTTTCAACTTCAGCTGCCGTGCGAGGCACAGCTGCAGTTAAAAAAGCAGGAAAAAAAGTGCTGTTTCAAAGGCTGCTTCTCTGCATGCAGCGTGCTGATGATGATTTACAGACGCAGCGTGCAGGAAAGCACATCGTAAATCACCAAACCTCTTAAATCATCGAACCGGTAGTTAACTCTGTCTGATCCCAACCCTGGGGTAAGGTCGTCCATCACTTTGAAATGAGGTGTCAATCGTATGTTGATAATGCTAAATGATACATTGTCACCCCAGGCCAAGCCAGAAATACTATAAAAATCCTGACTTGGGACCTACAGGCTTTGAGGACCTCTGGGTCAAGACAAGCTCAAATCCTTGCAACATGGAGTTACTGTTTGCCAGCTATAGATCTGGCTTGTCCCAATTCTGGTTTAGATCTTGATGGGTTTGCCTTCTTCTTTAAGAAGCAAATCCTTTAAGAGGTCATTCTGGAATTATGACTCCAGCTGAAGCAGGTAGAAACCATGGTGGGGGTGTTTTATTCCAACTGGCAAGCCAGTTTATTATTATTCAAATGTATTTGCTGCCCAACTTCCAATGAAGCTGCAAGACATCTAGATGAAAATACTATGACTATACTGACTTATGTCCTGGTCACCTGACAATTAAAAAATTACAGCATGCATTTCTATATGATAGCACCTTGGAAGTCTTTATTTGATCCAAAGTGCAATGATTCATCTGCTAACTAGTAAGAGCAATTTGGCTGCTTAGCACCAGTGATACAGCTGCTGTGTTCGTTGGATCCAGTTCAATATGGTGGTTGTCCCCTTTAAAGCCTTACATGGTTTGCCTCCCAATCTACAAGACAGTCTCCTCCATCAAGATCTAGCCCACCCTTTGCATTTTTACAAGAAGGAATTGTTGAGGGTCCCCACTCATATAAAATCAAGGTAGTAGGAGGCTAATAAAATCCTCCCATATTGTTTAATATCTACCCTTCCAAGATGTGGAATGCCTCAAAATCTGCTTGATGAGCCTTTTGGATTTAATAGTATGCAAGAAGTCCTTTAGATTGTTAGTTGTCTGCTTCTGTGTTATTATCATCTTCATTGTAAGTATCTTCTTACTTTGAGTCTTTCAAAATCGGGCAGGATATAAAACCATGTTCTCAAACAAACCAATCTCATACGCATCACCTTTGGAAAGGAGCATAATGTATTTCTTGTAAAAAGCCTTACTGGATAGCATATACATGAATGTACCTGTTCTTCATTTAGAAGATTCAGATCTAATCTTCAGTATCACTTGATAGCTATATCAATTGGAAGCAGAACTTTCTGGATTTGGTTCAGTAACAATCTGACTCACTATACACATGATATATAGGTTTTACATTTTTTATTCAGTGCGTAGTAGATGGTATAGTGAAAGAAGTTAAGGATGGATTTCATGGAAAAGGAACTATTATGGGGGGAGAAAATTGTGTTAAAATCAAGTTTACCACAATATTTAGCTAATGAAGACAAAAGTTAGTGGGTTGGCAAAAGATGCTGCCAACGTAAATAATATAAGCCAATAATTTTGTTTCTCTTTCTAACCTAGCATGCTTAAACACACACAAAAACTTCTTCTCATACCCAAACACAGGGTAGCCGTGGTGGAAGAGGTCAATCGGATGTCACCCAATGCCCTGGCCATTGTCTTTGCCCCCTGCCTCTTGCGCTGTCCTGACAACTTGGATCCTCTCACTAGCATGAAGGATGTCTCCAAAACAACCACGTGAGTTATCCTAGATTGCCTGTGAACACTGAGACTTCTGCCCTTTCCGGAATAATAGAAATTGTGGGAACAGATAAACTTCTTCAGTGTTCTATGTAGAATAGGCATTGCTAATTAAATCTCTACAGGTATAATGAGGCCTAGCCTCGGCAGTCTCCAAAAGCAAATGTTCTAGAGATCTTTAGGGTGAATTTTATTTCTATCATCTGACTACAGAATTATCTATTCTCTTTTTCCCTGCAAGTTATAGAAGCCTGAATCTAATTTTCCATCTCTCACTATCAATCTCCTGGCCAAATATCGTCACATTCTTTTTCACATTCCTTGAACCGATTTCCTTTTTCTGATTCAGATGGTTTCCTGTGAGAGATGGTAGAACTCGGATGGTATCTCTGTTGGAAGAGGGAGACAGAAAGGTGGATCTGATGGGAAATGGAGGTTGGCTGGTTAATTAATATACACAACATCAGTGCATGTGACCATCTAGTGACTTTCCCTACTCTGACATGTTCATAATTGTATTGTTGGGAAAATGGTGTATCTTCTGTCAGCCCCTTTATCCATGCGTGCATTCACCTGATCCGTTCATCCTCTCTTCTTCCATCCATCAAGGGAGGGCCCGTGAATGATCTGTGGTTGTTTTCTCCATTTCTCCTTTTGTTCTCTCTCTCTTCCCTACCTATGCATAGGTGTGTGGAGATGATCATCAAGGAACAGCTGAGAAAGTACAGCATGAAGATGGATGAAATTTGCCAACTAGAAGCAGCGGAAAGCATTGCTCTACGGCGGCTTTCACTGCTTCGACAGAACAAAGTAAGCACTGCTATTGCACTCGGCATGAAATGTGATGGAGATTTCACAACAGAAGTGTGACTTTTCTATTAATCTCACACAGCAAGGCTGATATGTAATGTGTGACTTCATGCGAAATTCCCAAGGCCTTATTTTTGTGTGAGTGGAAGTTGGAAAGGAAAAAAAAATGACTTTGTTTAAAGCAGTTCTGATATAATCTGTAAATATAATTCAGTAAATGATTGTAAAGTTGGGATGTGTCCAGTCACAAGTAGTTCTGTTATAGTCTCCCGATTGTCCCCACTGCATCTGGGGTGCAGAGGCCATTTGCACAGAGTCCAGTTCAGCACATACATTTTGGAAGACATTCTGGGTGTGTGAGTCAAAATGGTGAAGTCTGGAAAACATTCCTGTGAGAGGGAGTTGAAAAACTAATAAGTTTAATTTGGTGGAGAGAAAAAAAAGGAGACAGGGTGGTCTTCATGTATTGTATCCAATAGAAGAAGCAGACCTGTCTCTATTATTCTAGAAGGTAACCATAGAAATAATTGATGTATTGAAACAGGTTTTTGCTGAACTTCCTGATTTGATAGCTTCTTGATAGTGGGACAGAATTATCTCAGGAAAGGGTGGGCCCTCCTTTACTGGAAGAACAAACAGACGCTGTTAGAAAGACTGAAGCCACTTTGGTCACCATGATAAATGTCTCCTTTGAGGAGAAAGAAACAGGTGGAGCCCTGTTGCTTCTCTTTAGTAGCTTTTGGTAATGGGCTATGCTGTTAAGCATCGGGAGCCCGATGTTTATATTTTGTTTCCTTTAGAATTAGAATTAGAAGAACTTTATTGTCATTGTACAAGTACAATGAAACTGTGGATGCACCCCGGCAACTGTTTGCAATACAATAAAACCAAAGCACTTAAAAATGAAGATAAGATACCCACGTCTCCCTTTGCAATTTGAGAGTACAATATCTACAAATACACACAAAATATACATCCAACATTATGTCTAGTGGTTGATTTTATATGGGTTGGGTATATTCTTAAAAAGAAATTCTGAGCAGTGGGGTTACACTAATCATACTTCCTGATCGAAGAATCCCAAAACCCCTGCTGGGTAGAAATGGTTGCTCTTGCTGTTTAATTCTTCTGTTTGATTGCGGAAGACTGGCTCAAGCAATCTCAAAACTCATCCCAGCTTTATAATTCCAATAAGTTTAATATCGTATTAGTTTTCGAATCTTGCACATGTATTAGGGTTGTTTAAATCACACGTGCGGCGTTTTTACATTTTTTTTAACTTTGACATGTACTGTATATTCTTTTAATCTTTGAAGTCTTTTTTTATCCATGGAGAGTTGGAGAAAATGTTTTGGTCTCCTATGAATGTGCCCTTCATCTCTCCTTTTCTCTAGCTGTGGCCAGTAAAACTTGCCTTTTCCTCTCCCCGCGAGGGAGCCCGGGTAGGTGAAAGCACTGAAGTGCATGGAACGTTGCTCCCTTCCTCACTCTGCCTCTCCCAGCATCAGCTAAAGATTGGGGAAGGCTCTTCACACGCTGAATGCTTCAAAACCCCTCACTTTAAAACTCTGCATGTTTTACACCTGTGCACATTTGTCCTGTTTTCCCAATTAATTATGGGGATTGGATAGTGGATTGCAAGAGATATTAACCAACGCTTCATAGAAAAAATAAAAAAGATACCCCTGCATCCAACTTTGGCCTTGGATGCTTAACCCTTTGAATCTGTTTACACTAACCCAGGTTTGTGTGTCTCTGTGTGTGAATCTGGTGGTTGGCTCTTGTCAAAGGAAGACATTTCTGTGCACCTGCTCGGGAGCAGCCTTAACCCTTTTTTTTATGATATCCCAAGGCACAGTAAATTTAAATTTCGGGCCTCAAATTTATACCTTTGGGAGGGAGTTTGGTGAAACAGTACCTGCTTTTCTGCATTGGGATTCAAAATTGATTCTCCTTGTTTTATATTCATCGTAGCCCTGCAAGTTGGATTCAGTACTAAGGACAGCTTGCTCTAAAAACAACTATCAGCAGGTGTCCCCTGCTTAGGCTTCCTGTATTCAGAACTACCCCACTTTGTCATTATTTTCCTGGCTTGTTAAATTATACTTTCAAGCCTGGAAAGCTAAATTGTTCAGCCCGAGCAGAGGCTGCTTCATGATCTATTGCAGAGTTCACAAGAGAATCAACTTGTGGGATTTAATTGCTCCTCTCTACCCAGGCTTGATGATTTGCTGTATCCTTAGCCAAAGGGATGATATAGCTCTCTTTCCGTCCTGCAGAGCAAGAGTCCCCACACCGTAGGAGTGAGCAGTGCCGCACCTAAACTTGGACTTTTGCCCGAAGAGGAGGAAACAGACAACAGGGAGAAGGAGCTGTTGATGGAACGGATACAGTCAATAAAGGAAGAGAAGTGAGTGATGGCTTGTAAAGGCCCACCCTCTGCAAGACAGAAGCTACGGTCTCTGAATTCATCTGCCAGCTCTGAGAATCTATCAAGAAGAGCTGTGCTTAAGTCTTCCAGCAGAACTGGTTCTTGCAAAGTATTTAAAAAAAAATGGAGCCTGCATTGCAAAGCATGGGAGGATTGTTAGGTCTTTCAAATCTATTTTGAAATGAGCCCAGTGGCGCAGTGGTTAGAGTGCAGTACTGCAGGCTACTTCTGCTGACTGCCAGCTGCCTGCAATTTGGCAGTTCGATTCTCAGCAGCTCCAGGTTGACTCAGCCTTCCATCCTTCCGAGGTGGACAAAATGAGGAGCCAGGTTGTTGGGGGCAATAGGCTGACTCTGTGAACCGCTTAAGAGAGGGCTGTAAAACACTATGCAGCTGTACATAAGTTTTAAGTGCTATTGCTATTTTAGGCTTGTGTGAAAGCCTCTCCCAGATTGCCCTGAGTTGCTCTCCTCCTTCAATAGCAAACGAAGCCCACCAATAGACTTTATTCCACCCCAATAATAGTCGCCCTTCCCTGGTTCCAACAGCAACATTGGACTTGATGGATCAAAAAGGCTTTGAAAGGAGAGGCAGAAAACTCAACTCTTTTCATTACCCGTCATTGAAATTATTCCAGCCCTCCCATGGAATGTTGTACCTTGTCTTTTTTTTTTTTCTCACTTCTTTAGGGAAGACATAACATACCGGCTCCCCGAATTGGACCAGCGTTGTTCTGATGAGGAGAATGTCGATTCCGAGACATCGGTTAGCACAGAAAGCTTGTTAGAGGAGCGTGTGGGGGGCTGTGACCCTGAAGGTCAGTATTAAGGTATTGTGCAGTTTTTCCCCCCCCCCCTCCAATCATTCCCTTGCTGGCCCAGCACCGGTCTTTTCTGCAACTTTCAACTGCAACAGCAAAAAACACCCTTTGCAACAGGTTTCTTACCCAAGCTCTCTACTTCTCTTTAAAGGAAACAAAGAGGCTGCTGCTCAGTGCATCAGCCTCTCCGCCAAAGAAGCGACTGGATCACCGAAGACGCTGCCGTTTTCAGCCAAGGTAGATCCAGCTCCTCCTCACCTGTCCACCACGTGTGGGCCATCCTCTTTGCTTCTGCTCAAGGGAAGCCCTCTTAATCAAACTCCAGGGGATGCACATAGCCAAGCCCAAGCTGTCTTCCAGGACTGAGAAACTAACGGGCCTGCCCTCTCTCTCTGCTCCAAGAACTGCCTCTTTCTAGGATGAACTGCTCACAGGACTGTACTAAGAACAGTCATCTCAAAAGTTAAACAGGAGAGGCAGGCTCGGTGAAGGTCAAAAAGGGGTAACTAGCACTCCTGCTTCGGGGAGCTGTTAGATAACACTGCCCTGTTCCAAACCTGGTCGAGTCCAGTATTTAAAAGTTCTGCTGCTCATCCAAACAGAAAGGTCATGATTTGCACCAGAGCTTTTGGTCAATATTGAATCTGGGAAACCATGGGTGCTTCTCTGACCTGATCAAATGTTGATCAATAGTTACAGCTCTGAACCGATTTCCACTTTCTGAGATGAGGTGTGAAGTTCCCTTCCCTGCCCAGCGGTCCACTCAAGCCCGACTTCTTCCCACCTGCTTGCAACAGGCTCTTCTTCATAGGACCAAACGGACAGTCAAGCCACTCAGTAACTCTCGTTTCTGCTTTAAGTCTCTCGCTCTCGCTCTTGGATGATGATGACAACTTCCAACTGGTTTACAAGGACTTTTTAATTTGTGTAGTAACCATTTAATGGAGACCAAAAATATCAACGTTTATATTAAAACTGCACTTTTTTTTGGAAAAAAAAAAGGGGGCATTGGGAGTTATTGACAGCGCAATACCAAGGGCCTTCCTCCTATTTTGGAACACTATAGTAGGTAGAATGGGAGCAGATCTGTCACTGTAACTGCTGAGATTAGTTTGATCTGTTGGGAGTTTTAAGTTAGACTGTGAAAAATCAAACATGCTCTTCTGATAGGCCCTTTGGAGAAGCTCAGGTGGAGCAGTATTGAAAATCGCCGTTTCTTTTTCTGTACAACGACCCATAAAGAAAGACCCATCAGTTGGTGTGGCCTCTTACCATTCTTGGGACTTCATAATAAATAAGTAGGAGCAGAAGGATAAAGAAACTGAGGCATTTTCCTGCCTTCCTTCTAAACACTACAGACATAAGACATACCTTTCTGTACAATTACAATTTATTTATTTTTTTCAAAAGCAGCAGTAGCCCACTTAACAAACCTGAGCATAACTAGTTATGACTGTACAAAGAAAGAGGGTTTTTTTTTACCTTAAAACCAGGAGAAAGGTAGATTTTAAATAGAAAAAAAGTAAGGAAATGCAAGGAAAGGTGATTAAATTAATTACCCTTTCAAATGCTAATCAATTTCCACTCCCTTTCCTTTTAAATGGTACTCAGTTGTCAACACATTTGTTTGAACTGAAAGGAGGCATTGGGAGGAAGTAGGTGGGAGGGGAACTGAGCACACATAAGACAAAAGTCTTTCAAACCTGGTTTATAAAGAATGGAAAAGTGAACGGTGTAGTCAGAATCCCTGACATTCTTCAACTGACAGACATGATTTAAGCCAAGAATGGGACACTGGCTTATATCAGTAGCTGGTTATTTTGAGAAATAAGCCAAGGACTAGATTCAGATGCAATGCTCAACAAAACAGACTGGCGGGGTAAAGATGTTTGGCTTTTTCTGCCAAAGTGAATAACTAGAAACAAACAGGAGTACGCTGAATGCATCTATGCTCTTGCTCATTCTGGACAAGCTAGAATGCAGATGAATTCTGGCCTAAATTCGACACACGGTTGTCCCCAGACGCCTCCTTTGTGGGGGGGAATGCACACATTAAAAAAAAAATATCTCCACACAGATGCTGTTTTTCGGGGGGAAATAATAAAGTCAGCTTAATCAGCCCAATGGAAACTTCACAGCGGGGAAAAGAGAGAGTTCTCCACTTCTGGTGTCAACTTCGGGTGGAATGCAGGAAGAGGAACACCAAAATCTAGGGGAAGAGAGAGAAAAAAAGGGGGGGGAAGTCAGTTTAAAGTACCAGTAATATAGTTGAACTACAAAGAATCAAAATGGAGGGACTTACAAAGAAGGGTGTATTTCTTTCAGGATTAAGGTGAAAACCGTTGGGTTAAAATGTCAGGTAACAGCCTGCTCTCCCTACCCCTCACGGATTTAAAATAAGTTTAGTCATTTTGAAGGTCTCCGGAAAGCCTTTTACAAAATGGAAGCCATTAAAATAGTTGGAGGAATTATTACATATTTGTAACCCGATACATTTGCATGTCAAAGCTGAGGGGGGGGGGGACCCCAGTATTATTTTCAGGATTTTAACACTCCTTCCTGTATCTGGAGATCAAATGGAGGAACTGTTGCATTAATGAGGGAAAGACAGCAGAAGACCGAGAAGTTCTTCCATAACAAGAAGGAAACAAGAGGTCTCTCAGGTGAGTTTTTCTTTCCTCTTTCCAAAATTGCATTACCAAGATTCCCCGTGACTGTTAACACTCACCCATTTCCCCGTCCAAGCGACTGGTTGGAGAGGGATTTTTACGATGGTCTTCAGTGTGCTGGGTCATCTCCTCCCGAGAGGCTGTGGAATATGGGCACTGTAAGCAATTATAACGACCTCGGGTGTGTTCCCATACAATGCGGCTGTTGGAGGAGTGTCCTGCAATGGAAAGAAGCAGCTGAAAATCCAGTCAACTGGTCAGTTTCCTGATTCCCAAGCCATTTTGCAGATCGAACTACTCTTGTGAAAAGATAACTAAAGGAACTCCGGTGGCTTAGATGAATTGTGTGCATGTGCTCTCTTTTGAGATATTGTAAAGAACAACTGGATAAGACGAAAACAAAGAACAAGAAGAAAATTCCAAAAAATTACAGCTCCTGATAGCTGGTAAGATTCTAGAGCAGATCATAAACGATCTGGAAGTACTTTTGAAAGAACGTAGAGACTGTTAGACCAACATGGATGTGTAAAAAATAATTTTCTTTAGTAAATTATGGGAATATTGGGGGTGTAATAAGAGTTTGATTTCAGTGCTATGTCTGACAGAGTATTCCATTATATTCTAAACTGGTTAACTGAGGGCCGGATTAGCATGACAATTAAATGAATACATAGCTGGCTTTTAAAAGGGTCGTTGGTTCTAACCTGATAGATCTTTCTCTTTGGGTGGAGATAGCATTCAGGACTGGGCGATCCGTCTCCGCTGCTGATTGGACTGAGTCTGTTAAAACTCTTAGGACAGACACTCCTTCTGTTGCTAGGGTCCTCCCAGAAATTGGCAAAGGAATAGTGACAGACTGACGTGTTCTCCTGTAAGTATAGCATATACCATTACACTCGGAACGCACCACAAAAGGGTGGGACTGAATGCTATCTCGACCCAAAAAGAAAGGTCGTATCAGGTTAGAACGAACGACCCTTCTCCATTGGGGTGGAGATAGCATTCAGGATTGGGACATACCAAAGCAGGCTGTCCTACAGGTGGGCCTAGTGCGGTCCGAGTCCCTTATACAGAATGGACCTTTTGCGGAGCCCTCCGTCCAAAAGCTGCCTCAGCAGAAGCAAATGAGTCCAGCTTATAGTGTCTGATGGACGGAGAAGGGGAGGCCCAGGTAGCCGTCCTGCAAACCTCCTCCAGAGAGGCCTGGGTGGCCCACGCCCATCGATATTGCCACGCTTCTTGTTGAGTGCGCTGTTATCCTTGGAGGAACTGCAAGTCCCTGTGTTTGGTAGGCTTGTCCATCTCCCCACAGTCATTGGAGTCACCATGCAGCCCATGGTGGAAGGTTGAAAGGAAATAAAAAGGGATTCAGACCCCCTGAAGGACGATGTTCTCTTAATGTAAATCCTCAAAGCCCTCCAAATGTCCAGGGTATGCCATCTTCTTTTTAACGTGTGCACAGGATGCGGACAAAAGTCAGGTAAAATTAGTTCCTGTGCTCTGTGGAACCACGAGTTCATCTTTGGCATGAATGAAGGGTCTAGTCTTAACACCACTCGATTGGTATGAAACACACAAAGGTCTTTCCTGAAAGACAAGGCTGCCAGGTCTGAAATCCTTCTGGCAGAGGTGATTGCTACCAGAAAAGCTACCTTACAAGACAAAAACTGCAAGGGAATTTACCTCAGTGGCTCAAATGGGGCCTCAGTCAGTGACTGCAGTACTTTAGAGAGGTCCCACGTCGGATATCGATGAACCACTGGAGGCCTCAGGTATGTAGCACCCTTCAGAAACCTGCAGACCGTGGGATGTCTAGACAAAGGTTTCACTCCCCCCAAGGAGAGAACAGAGGACAAGGCTGCAACCTGCCTCCGCAGAGTATTAGGTGAAAGTCCCTTGTCCAGGCCCTCTTGGAGGAAGTCCAGTACCTGGGCAATCGAGGCCCCAGAAGGGACAATGTCATACTTACAACACCATTCGCTGAAAGCCTTCCAGGTTGCATCATAGATGCGGTTGGTGGAGGGTCTCCTGGAGGCCTGGATAGTTCTTATTACTCTGGAGGAATAATTGTCCCGGATCAGAGATCCCCGCTCAATCTCCAGACAGCCAAGTGAAGCCACTGGGGCTCTGGATGCAAGATTGGCCCCTGGCTGAGCAACACTCTGTCCTCCGGTATCTTCCAAGGTCTGGAAATGGAAAGGTTTACTAAGTCTGCAAACCATGGCCTCCTGGGCCAATGAGGGGCTACAAGGATAAGTTCTGCTCTTTCCGCCAACATTTTCTGGATGATGCTCAGGATCAGGGGCAGGGGAGGGAATGCATACAGGAGCTCCCTTGGCCAATGGCTGCGTAAGGCGTTCGTTCCCTCCGCCCCCAGAACTGCAAACCTGGAATAGAATCTCGGGAATTGCGTGCTGTCCTGGGAAGCGAAGAGATCCACTTCTGCGTATCCAAAGCGCTCCGACAGCTCCTGAAACAAATCGGGGTGCAAACGCCACTCTGCATGGTCAATGGTGGCTCTGCTAAGCCGGTCAGCCTCAACATTGGCCACGCCTGCAATGTGCTCAGCTCTGAGTGATACCTGGTGTCTCTCTGCCCATAAACAGAGCTGTTCTGCCTCTAGCATCAAAGGCCCTGAATGAGTCCCCCTTGGTGGTTACTGTGTGCCTTGGTTGACACATTGTCAGTCAAGATCAGGATGTCCTTATCTGACACAACGTCCTCTAATTGTCTCAGGGCCAAATGGACTGCTCGAAGCTCTAGCCAATTAATATTATGGCCCAAATCTGCCTGGGACCATTGTCCCTGGAGCATCCTGGACTGAATATGGGCACCCCAGCCATGAAGGCTGGCAACTGTGGTCAGCACTAACCTGTCCGGTTCCTTGAATAGGAGTCCCATGGAAAGTGCCTCAGATGACCACCATCGTAAAGACTTAAGGACCAACAGAGTTAATCTGACCTGTAAGAGGGAACAACTCCTACCTGTTTTCTGATAAGGTAGAAGAAACCATTGGAGTGAGCTGGCATGCAGTCTAGCCCAGGGCACTATATTAATGCATGATATCATTTTCCCCAGGAGCTTAGAAAGCGTAGCCAGGGACACTCTAGGTTTAGATTTTACTTGTCCAATTAACTCCCTGATACTCTCCTGATGTTCTTGGGATAAGGACACCGTGCAGGAAAAGGTATTACAGCTCCCAGATGGAGTAAGGTATTGGTGGGAGTGAAGTGGCTTTTGGCCTCGTTGACAGAGAAGCCATGCGCTTGGAGCACCTGAATGGCGAGCTCTACATCCTCTACTGCCCTAGATGGGGAAGATGACTGGACCGGGATGTCATCAAGATAACACTGGACTCTAACTGGGATAGCCCTAAGGTGGGCTGCCAGAGCTGCCAGCAGCTTAGTGAATGACCTGGGGGCTGAGGAAAGTCCAAAGGGCAAGGCCCTGTATTGGTAGTGCCTCCCATTGTAGCAGAACCTGAGGAATTGTTGATGTGCAGGGATAATAGGGACATGGAGATAGGCCTCTGTTAACTCAATGGAGGTAAGGAAGTCCCCTCCCTAATTCCCTCCAGGATGGACTGGAGTGAATGCATCTTGAACTGCCTGTATTTCACCCGGCGGTTAAGATGCTTCAAATCCAGAATTGCCCTCCATCCCCCGGAGGCTTTGGGGATTACAAACAATAAAAAACCTTGGGGGCATAGAGAGGAATTCTATAGACAGTCCTGAGTGGACTGTCTCCCAGGACCCAGGTGTCAGTGGTTATTTCCTCCCAATGTCTGGCAAACAAGGCCAGACGTCCCCCAATGGGAGGATTGACATCCATTTTATCTGGGGCGTCAGAAGGGACCCCCAACCCTTCGAAAGGGCCACTAATTGTTAAAAGGACAATTTCTACCTGTCCTGTCCTGGTTTTGTTCCTGCCTGGGGGTGAAAGGCCTCTGGGGTTTGGGGAATCCCGCTCCTGCTTCAGGGGTCGTATAATAGGAACATCTGACATAGGGTATTGATCTAAATTCACTCTTTCTGGACCTGGATGGCAAGACCTTCCCTTTGTCCTTGGAGCCCACCAGGACCTTGTCCAGAGTCTCTCCAAATAATTTATCCCCTTTAAAGGGGGCAGTGGCCAACCTCCACTTGTGCCTCATATCAACCTGCCATTGCTTTAGCCAGAGCAGGCGACGAGAGGTCACCGTTCCCCCTATTGCCATAGATGCAAATCTGGTAGCACTGAGTGTAACATCAGCTGAAAATTCCAGTGGTGCCAGTAGTTTTTTCACATGTTGGCGCGATCTGACATCATCCAGTGGAATTCTCTTTTGCAGCTCCTGAAGCCAGATGAGAGAGGCCCTGTTAAAGAAAGATGGCGGCTGTGGAAGCCTTCACTGCCCATGCTGTTGACAGGTGTGTTCTTTGCAACGTTTGCTCAGCCTTCTTGTCCTCGGCCTTCAGCGAGTCCTCAGGCTCCCCGGGGATGTCTGTGTTGGCTTGCAGGGCTGCAACTGGGGTGTCAACATCGGGCACTTCCAGGGCCTTGGAGAGATCGCCTCCTACATTAAACAATTTCTTGTCCAGGGTGGAAGGGCTTGGATTGGACCCGAGGGATGACCACTGCCTTTGGATGACTCTGGTGAACATCTTTGGCGCAGGGATGACATCTGCTGTGACTGTTTTCTTTGAAAACAGTCGGTCCTTGGGGTCCTCAGAGGGGTTTGCAGGCTCCTGTGGTTCAGAGACCAAGCCTCACCCCGTGGCCTTTTTGGTCTTAAAGAGGAGAGACCTAAAGATGGCAGGTTGGAACAGGCCTTGGTCAGCATCGCTGAGGCCTTCATCATCCGAATAGTTCCTGTCCATCATCTGGCCGCTGTCAGATGTGATAAGAGTGGGAGCTTTCAGCAGGAATACATACACCTGATTCTGTATGCAGGGAAGGATCATCACCATTATGACACCTGTGTCTCCTACTATACCTGGATGAAGAAACTGGAATCTCTGAGGGTGAGTGAGCCTCTGGTCTGTCTCAAGACAGCTGACGCCCCTTGCCTCACTTAGCATAGCCTGCATATTAACTTGGAACTCACAACTGGTCTAATCCCAGCTGACATAGGAGTAAATGTCGCCTCTGGAGCCATTCTGTGTCTCTGATCAGTGACTGTCAGTTGCTGGGCAGACACAGAAAAAAAATTTCTAATCTCGGAAGCCTCAATAGATCCCTGCTGCTCTTCAGCTCCCCCTATGGCTGCTTCTGCTACTGCAGTCCTGTCAGTTTGCAGTTGCCTCTCTCCTCTCAAAAACGGGTCGTTCCTCATTTGGGCGGGAAATTATACTGGACACCATTTCTTCATCATTTTGCTCTTTCCCTCAAGCCCATAACTTATCCAGCACCTTGTCTCTGCGGCGCTCGTCCCTCTCTGCTGCCTTGGAGCCCTTTCGGGTTCCTGCAGCCTTGTCCTTTGGCTTGGGGCTGTGAAAGGAAGCCGTCTGCTCTGGGGCTGCTGGGCTTAGAGAGCATGAGAGCCTGCGAGGCGTCTCCTCCACTCTCCTGACAGCGCAGATAGCATTTTGCGATTCAGCCATTTTTAACTCCGACGACGACATTCCAGAGTTACCACCAATTACGCTGCACCTTTTTGTCAGTTTCCTACCTAAATCTACTCTCCCTACCTGCCTGTAGCTCTGCTGGTCTTTGCTGCAGTCTTCTGCCCCTTTAAATGCTACCGCGGTTAATTTCGGCGTCTGCAACGGCCATTTGAAGCCGCTGAGAGCCTCACCAAGCCAAAGTGCGGGGAAGTGGTGTGGATGGTGTTTCAACACACCTCCTGCAACCACTACCTCAGTACTTTTTAGATCGGCCCTCAGCCGATCCGACGTCCTGGGCCGAAGCCCCGGTCGCGGCTGCCGTTTGACAGCTGTCAAAGTGGTAGACTGGTTCTGGCTTTGCGATAGTATTCAGGATTGGTGATTTTATTCCTGTTTTCCGAATCAATTTTTAAAGATTGTTTGAATTTGTTAGGAAAAGAAATTAACACGTCCATCCAGCTAGCCATCAGTCCATCAGTCGAGTCAATTTCTGGGAGGACCCTAGCAACAGAAGGAGTGTCTGTCCTAAGAGTTTTGACAGACTCAGTCCAATCAGCAGCAGAGACAGATCACCCAGTCCTATCTCCACCACAATGAAGAATTATACATTAATAGTTTCTACTCAGATGAAAGATATAAAAGGAAATGCCAGAAGGTTCAGTCCTACACCCGTATACCTCCATGTTAAATTCAAGAGTTAAATATGGTCTCAAGCATACAGTGGCATCTCTTGCCCACACACACACACAAAGTAACATAGTAAAATGCTGGACAATAATGTACAACTCCAAAAGGGGTCAACACCAGCCTGAGATGCAGACTAAGTTTAGAGCAGGAATGGTGGAATCATACACTATATTGAAAAATGGAATAGGGTAGCTGCTCACCTTGGCTTTTCTTCCACACAGCATTGGAGACAGGGAGGCCTTGGCCTGCTGGCAAAAAAGGCCTGAGCCGGTTCTGCACTGCAGCTTGAGGTAAAGCATAGGACGTGGGGTGCATATAGGGCAGGAAGGACCCTGAAACTGAAGGTGGCCCAGAGAATTTTGTCAGGGAGGGCGGTCCAAACAGGGATTGCTCCAGCAGAGGATACGTAGATGTTGGCAATGGCCCAGATTCTAAGGGGCCAGGGAGTCCAGCCGGAAGCGAGTCAGGGGCCAGAGGAGTGTCCATTGTGCCAGGGAGAAGAGCTTCTTTTTTGAAGTGCTGTATGAAGCTCTGGAGTTTTGGAAGCTCCTCCAGCAATTTCCCCGGGGGCTCTTTTTCCAGGCCAGAGCTAGGTGGAAAGATGGGTTTCTCCGAAGTTAGGGCTGGGGAAGCGGCGGTGTTGGCATCAGAACAGCTGTGCAAGTGCTTGAAAAGGGAGCGATGTGTTCGGAAACGTGACATGCAGTTCTCACACCTGGGGGGGGGAGGGGGGAATGAAAACAGAGCAGGCTAAACAAAGCATTCAGCGCTGAGTTTCCAACAGGCTTATCAACGACGGCATTCTCATTCCCAACATTTGCTTACTATGAGGAGATATCCAGAAAACAAGGAATGGCCAATTTTGGTGGGAACTGGTGAATCACTTTCTTTCTATCCCACCTTTATAATTTTTATTAATCACTCAAGGGGGTGAATATATCCATCATACTTTCCTCCTCCTATTTTACCCACAACAAGAACCCTGAGTTGGGTTGGACTAAGAGAAAGTGGCCCAAAGTCACCCAGGTGGCTTTCATGGCTAAAGTGGGACTCGAACTCACGGTCTCCTGCTTTCTAGCTAGTACCTAAATACTAGACTGAATTGGCTCTCAGAAACGGTGCTGTCCTGAGCATAAGTGAAAACGGGAAGGGGATTTGAAAAATTGTGGACGTAAGGGAAAGAATAGGGATCTGAAAAGAAAGAGCTTTTCACTGAAGACATAAGAGTCTCGTAAACCTAAAGTAGCTCTTATACACACTATCCTAGGCTATGAATTATCACTAAATCTGTTTGCGTTACTTAGAAATAAAGAACAACACACCTGAAATAATTGGTAAACTTGTTCAGATTCACTGATGAGTTTAGGTATGCTTCAGCTAGTTCCAGGCTATTAGCTATATCACTATAGGCTAGATTTGCACAATGTCCTCAATCAGGATGCAAACCCGCTCACTACTGTTTGTAAATCAAATGCTTGGTACATTGTGTGATACCAGGATATAAGCATAGAATCTACAGCTGGTACATAGGCAGTGGTCCAGGCAGTGATGGATGTTATCTCAATAAATTCAAAAGCTCCTCTATGAGGGAGATGGGTAAGATATTTGGACTCTCCCTTTGGTGGGGTATTTAGACAGGTGCAGGATGGCAATCTGACAGGGATGCAATGGTGACATTGTGCAGGGGCTGGCCTAGATTCTCAACCTTGGCAACTTTTAAGATGTGTGGACTTTAATTCCCAGAATTCCCCAGCCTAGGTGAACTCCAAAACAATTTCTACTCCTTATTTTCAGATTAAGCTGACAGTGACCTGCCCCAGATTCAGATGCCAAGTTTTATATTTCACTGGGGATTCAAACACACGAGAAAGAGAAGAGCTAATTGGAGAGAGATCTATTTAATGTTGACCTGGTTTTCATTAGCACTCTGTATCTCTTTCCAGAGAATCATGTTTAATCATGGTAAAACGAAGCAGGGTCTTACTTGAAGTAGCGGTTGGGCTTGTAATGCACTTTCATGTGGCCCATCAGGTCTTGCATGTTGGGGAACGATTCCAAGCAACCCGAAGTGGAACAGCGGAATGTCTTTCCTAAGAGAAACTCAGCAGTTCAGTGCATCTGCAGCTTTATTTGTTGATTTATTAAATGTTCCAATAGAAGAGAGTTCTCTGTAGCTGTAGCTCAGCTTGAACTAGAGCAGCGGTCTCCAACCTTGGCAACTTTCAGACTTGTGGACTTCAACTCCCAGAGTTCCTCAGCCAGCTTTGCTGAGGAACTCTGGGAGTTGAAGTCCACAAGTCTGAAAGTTGCCAAGGTTGGAGATCCCGGAACTATAGAGTCCTTGATGTTTTCTGAGCTTGGTTGTTTGCTTTGCAGACATTCATTACCCAGGTGGGTAAAATCATCAAGTACAAGGGAGTGTGGGGTTTTCTCCCTACTTAGACAAACTAAATTTTCCCTGCAAGGCAAATCCAACATTCCCTTGCACTGATGATGTTACCTAGTTGGGTAATGAAATGTCTGCAAGCAAACAACCAAGCTCAGAAAGCACCAAAAACTCCACATTTATTAAATGTTTTTGCCACCTGGTTCCTAACAGCTCTGGACAATTTACAAAATGTAAAAAAAAAAGTAAAAAAAAAAAAAAGACCTGTTTAAAACAAGAATATAAAACAGAAAAGAGCAAAGATGGTAAAGATTAAGTAACCCACATGGCAAGAAAGGAAAAGAAGAAAAGGAAGCTTCAGTCGTGCTTGCAAAGACCTGGGTGAACAGCCAAAGCTTTAATTAGAGGAGACCTATTTGTCAGCGTTTTGAGATAGCCTAGACAAGAATCACCAGCCACAAATACCAACACTTGTAACCTTTAGGACAAAGTTATAGTAACAGAATCTTGCAAATCTAAAACTACCCCTCTCCTCCCTTACTTTTAAGTCTCTCAAAAACTAGGGAAGATCCCTTCTGGGACAGCAGCAGACCCTATACAATTTGAGACAAGTGGCTATCCAGTCTCTTCTTAAAGGCCTCCAGTGATGGAGAACCCACCACTTTTGAAGGCAAGCTGTTCCACTGGTTAACTGTCCTCACTGTTAGGAAGTTTCTCCTTAATTCCTGGTTGCTTCTCTCCTTGATTAGTTTCCATCCATTGTTTCTTATTGCCTTTTGGTGCATTGGAAAATAGGTTGACCCTCCCGCCCTCTAATTTGTGGCAGCCCTTCATATACACCACCCCTTTTTAAAATTCAGATTTCACTTCTTAATCCCTCATCTAGACTGGGGCTCTTCTTCCTAATTTTATTCCCCCCCTGCCATTACACGTCTCAAGTTCTTGCCCAGGCCTCAGTTTGCGGAAGGAGAATTCCAAAACAGCTTATAAATGTGATGATCCAGCAGGTGGCAGCACCTGTCTGTCCTTGGCTGATTTTCAACAGTGAACAGGATCTCAGGCTTAATTAATTCTTAAACAGGCGGCCATCAGGAAATCTCAGAAAAAAAGTTTTGCCACAAGGGCAACAGGACAGGGACATATGGTCGCCAGAAGTAGAGTTCAACTTGAGGGTGGCTATTTTTAAAAACATGGTGGATTTGTCCATTGAAGTCATTCCTTGTGCGACTTTATAAATAAATGTGTTGCGGAACATTTTATCATCAGATGAAGGGTGGACTGTCTTTCAGGTAGGATTGGAGGAGAAATATTACCTTATGAACCCTTTTGATTATATCAAGCGTCTGTTCAATCACAGAATGGATATGGGGGGATATGCAGTAGCCCAGAGTTTTTGTGGCACTCTTGAACTCTGAGGAGTATCTGATTGGCTACTTTTGAAAACAGAACCCCTGTGATGCTGCATTTTTTTAATATATGCCCTTTGTAAAACCACACACACAAACTATAGCTATCATTAAGAAGCTGTGGCCGTGTTTATATAAAGAGCTTCACTCGGCAGCAAAGCATAGGTTTTGCATGCAGACATCTGAGTTCTAAACAATTTCAGTTACCAAAAATCAGTGAATAGGGTTATGAAATGGGAAACAGAACAGTGGGGGAAACTGCCGGTCAAAGGAGTTGATGAAATTCTACACATCACACGTTCAGGGGGCACAAATGAAGCAGACAAATCCTACAAACCCTTTGCCTTCCTTCACAGCAGTCTTCCCTCCTTTGCTGGGAAGAACAGAGATGGAGGATACTGTCATTTTCTCCGCAAGAGGAAAATCACAGTTTCTCCTCCCTTTCTTCCCAGCCAAAGATGAAATCTCTGCTGACACTCAAGGACCATGCTAAAAAAAAAAAACCCGATATATATATTTATTTGTTGATTTATTAAATGTTCCAATAGAAGAGAGTTCTCTGTAGCTGTAATATATATATATATATATATATATATATATATATATATATATATATATATATATATATATATTACATATATATTACATATATATATATATATATATATATATATATATATATATAATATATATATAAATATATATATATTTCTTAAGTTTTCGCGGGTATTTATATGTATGGTATTCAGCTTTGTTCGGGTATTTTCCCACGTCATTATAGTTGTGCTTTTAAAGTTGTAGCGACGTTTCGGCAGAATCTCATCTGCCATCATCAGAACCAAACACCTGGCAGACAAGACACACATAAAGACTGAACTATGCACCCTGACCAAAGTACTGATAGCCAACGGCTTCCACAAAAGCAAAATCACCGGCTTGATCCACAAAAACACACTGAGACATAATGGAGACCCAGAAGATGAACAGACCCATGGAACAGCTGTCCTGCCCTACGTAAGAGGCACTACAGACAAAATCAGTAAGATACTACACAGGCATCACATCAAGACTGCCTTCAAAACAGACAGAAAAATAGCAGCCATCCTAAGAAACCCCAAAGATAAAATTGACCTGGAAAACCAAGGCATATACGAAGTCCCCTGTGCATCATGCCCTGCCACATACATTGGACAGACCAATAGAAGAATAAGTACCCGCCTGAATGAACACAAAAATGCAGTCAAAAAGCTGGAACACACTTCCTCACTAGTCCAACACATGAAAGCCACAGGTCATAGCATCGACTTCAATGGCACCAAAACCCTAGCCACTATAGAAAACCCCAGCCACAGAATTATCAGAGAAGCCATACAGATTGAAAAAAGACCTGAAAGCATGAATAGAAGAGATGACTCCACCAGACTGTCAATTATTTGGAAGCCTGCACTCACAAACAAAAAATCTCCACGCCACAAGCCAGGCAAACACCTGGGCACAAACAGACCCCCCCTGATACCTCCAGCTCAAACACACCCCAACCAGGCACCCAGTTGAAACCTAGCTTCCTAATAAATGATAACCGTCCGTTTACTCGGAGCCAAGCCGCACTAAAAGCCTCCAATACAGGAACACAATGTTGCCAGCCAATCAAGACAAAGCCACAAAACAGACAGAAGATATTAGAAACACCAATCAAGCAGAACACAGCAAACTCCAAGACCAATAAACACAGACCAAGACTCCCAACCAATCAGGATGCAGAAAAAACCATTCTGGCACAGCAGTAGGTTAGCATCAAATTTAAAACAGAAACGGCTGTGAAAGTCTGACTCACAGATGAACACTATACAGAAGCCTGATGATGGCAGATGAGATTCTGCCGAAACATTGCTACAACTTTAAAAGCACAACTATGACGTGGGAAAATACCCGAACAAAGCTGAATACCATACATACATACATACATACATACATACACGCACGCACAGAGAGAGAGAGAGAGAGAGAGAGAGAGAGAGAGAGAGAGAGAGAGAGAGAGAGAGAGAAAAGAACCTCTGAAGGCTTCTGTACCCCTGGCTTAGTTACACACAAATAGACTGATATAAAAGAATGAAAGGGCAAGCCCTTAGGCTCCTATCCTGAAAAATTCAAGAAAGAGGAAAGGAGGAAGCACAATTTTTCATGGTCCCCCTACTCTTCCTCTTCTTCTGACCTGTACTATCCAACGACACCCCCACCCCCAACAGGTTTGAAAAGCCAGCCTTACCCTCAAGGGACTCTGTGGGCCGATAGTGGACCTGCATGTGGTTAAGAAGTTCCTTCATGCTGCGGCAGGCCAGCCGGCAGCCGTCCCCTGAACACTGGTACCGTTTCCCTGGAATAGAGAGAAAGTACAGAAGTAGGAGAGCGTTTTCTTCAAATGAACTCTGTAGGAGCCTCCGTAATGCCTGCAGATTAAGGGAGCCACGGATGGACTTGGAGTTGAGCTGATCCTAGGCTTGTGTTTCTACCGCTATCACAGATGTGAACTGGCCTGAGAGCCCAGACAGCAGTTTTCCCAGCCTTGGTTTTCCCCTTCTTTAAGGTATGAACAAAAGGTGGTTTCTCTTCAAGTTAAAAAACTTGAAATATTTTGCAAATTAGCTTGCCTGGAGTTCTTAAAATACCAACCCAGGATGTGAAAGTATAGCTTATAATTTGTTTCCGGGTCCAATTCAAGGTGCTGGTTGTCACCATTAAAGCCCTACATGGCCTGGAGTCAACTGGTTATTTGAAGGACTGTCTTTTCCCAGACATGTCTACCTGACCCACTAGAGCAGAGAATTGGGTATGTTATGGGTCCCTTCCGTCTGCCAGGACCAAGGAAGGGCAGACTGCCCCCCCTTTACACTCTTTCAAAAGGTCCCGAAGACATGATTTTTGCCAAAGGACCTGGGGACTCCAGAGTAATATGGAGCCCCCTCCCAAGTAGTTGGGTTAATTGCTTTTGCCATGGGTGGTGGGGGTTCGATCTCCTAAGCAACCCAAAGTCACTATGAGTGAGTGGGACAGCCATATACATTTTCTAAATAAAATAAATGATTGATAGACTACTATAAAGATAAACAGGGCTTTTTGGTGAGAAAATCTGCCAGACGTGATGTACGCAAGTTCCTCAGCAGGGCTGCAAGGACACAAGAGGACATCACTTCCTAAGAACTTTTTGAGTGCATTGTACAAATGCAGAAGAAGAAATATCGTTAAGTAAGGAGACAATTTCACAAGAAAACAAAGGCAGTCCTGTCGTCAGAAGCCATGAATCCTTCTCACACTTTTAATGTTTCTCTAACCGAAACAAAGAGCGAGTGAAAATGACTGAGAGGCGATAACAGAAGCGCAGCCTCAGATTTACCTGCGATAGGCCTGCGCTTTGGGAGCTGCAGATCCTGGTTTCGAGTACTGCTACCCCCACTCCACGCTGGCTGTGTCTGGCTGCCCAAAAGCCCTGGATTGTTAGAACCTGGGAATCAAGAAAAGTAAAATGGAATAAGAGGATGGCATTTTAAGCGAGGGGGGTGGCAGCATCTTAAAAACTAATCCAGGTTTTACAAACCGCAATCGCCGGCTAAGGCTTTGAACCCACCATATTCTCTTATAGTAGCAGCTCAGTTCAGCCCTTTGTCTCTTTCCTTCCCTCTCCAACCGTATTTACCCTCCGATGAAGATGCGGGAGATGTCACCGATGGCACTTCCTCCTTCTCAGCCAAGCTTTGGAGGTGAGGGGGTGAATCTCTGAGCTCGTGGCTGGGCAGGGGAACAGCAGTTAGGGCAGGCAGCATTGAGGGCGGCTTCTCCTAACAAGAGAGAAGGAGATGAAAGCCTGTCAGCAAAGAACATAACAAGGAAGCTCTTGTCTTTCAGCCTCAGTTTCCCCACTGGAAGAAGAGAACTTAAGGACACATTGCTAAAGAACCTGGTTGTGACCTGCTTGGCCAAATCTCTGGTTTGTGCACTGATCTCTCACTCAACTTTATTTGGTTCTCCTCTTCCACCCTTCCGTTCTGATAGCAAAGTTATATGTCTCTTCTAAAACATATGACGAACGGCTGCAGGATTTGTGTTTGGCTAGTCTAAAGAAAAGAAGAATTAGGGGCGACATGATAGCAGTATTCCGGTATTTGAGGGGCTGCCACAAAGAGGAGGGGGTCAACTCATTTTCCAAAGCACCAGAATGTAAGACAAGAAGCAATGGACGGAAACTCATCAAGGAGAGAAGCAACCTGGAATGAAGGAGAAACTTTCTAACAGTGAGGACAATTAACCAGTGGAACAGCTTGCCTCCAGAAATTGTGGGCGCTCCATCACCGGATGTTTTTAAGAAGAGACTAGACAGGCATCTGAAATAGTATATAGGTTCTCCTGCTTAAGCAGGGGGCTGGACTAGAAGACCTCCAAGGTCGCTTCCAGCTCCACTCTACATTTTCTACTCTACTCTAATTCTATTCTATCTCCCTTTCTTCTTTCAAGATTCAGCATAATTTCCCCATCATTTTAAAGCCCTCTTCCCCCTATTTTCTCTCCAATCCTTCCATACTGAGACAGCCCTGTCCTACAATCTTTGTTGCTCTGGCTGCACCACTCACACTGTCACAAATCACTCTACTACTTCCAGAGATATTATCTCTTACTGTGTCCCAGAATACAGGTGGTCCTCACCTAATGACCCAACTACTTGGCCAATGTAGTTCTGTCATTCAAAGTTATGACAGGCCTGAAAACAATACTTATGACTCAGACTTGAAGTTCCAATGTCTGCCCCTCCCCCTGGTCATATGACTGAATTTTGGGCATTCAGCCTGCATTTACAGTCACCTGTAATGTCCCAGAGACATGTCACCATGATTTATGACATTCCTCCCCTCCCCGAAACAGACACTTACTTCCAGTTTCCAGCCAAAAACACCCACTGCAAAATAAAATGGGTTTGCTTAACAACCACTGCAAAAAAAGGGTCCTAAAATCAAGCAATCATGTGACGACCTACTTAATGACTTGCATGACATGACCATAATTGCGGGCTCAGTTATGGTCATTGGTCAAAGGCTACCTGCATTTGCAAATATCTCCTAGAATATGTCTGTGAGGCTGCCTTTCTCCTGTGAAATCATTCCTTTGAATTTATCTTTTATTTTTTTTATGTTAATTTAATAACTGTTCAAGTGCAAAAGAAAGAGAATGGGCAGGAATGAGCAAAAAGAGATTTATAACTGTAAATTTCACAGCTGTACTGCATAACCAAAAACATGTTTTATTCAAGGCTTTTGGCTCCTGCCCTCTATGAGATTTCAGCTGACAGCTAACTCTTGACAAGGACAATGAAACAATTGTCGGCTGCTTCCTAATTTACCATTCCTTTTCAACTTTCCTTCCTGTCTTGATCTCCCAGATCAAATGTTAGATGGTAAGATCCTCAGGAAAAGCACTTGGATAATAAACAACACAAATTTATGCCATGTATATTATATAAATGTATTTAAAAATGTAAATAATAATACCCACTCAATTAACTTGACAGGTGCCACAAGACTCTTTGGGGCTGTTATTGTCACTTCAAAGTTACAGAGTACATTTCAGAGTTAAGGCTGTAAAACACACACATGCATGCATGCACACACACACACACACACATACACACACCCTTAAATTGGGTACTATATTGGGTCCACAATCCCTCTTCTAGACCCAAGTTCCATTTCCAGCATTGCTCCTCCAGATGCTTTACAGAAGCTCAAAAACGGAAGAAAAAGAAAAGGGCTACAGCTTCAAGCAAGAACAGCTTCCATTTACATTTTTTTAATTTTGTAATCCACGGCAAGGAACATCTAAATACGTGCAGCGTGGTTTGTAAAGTTTATTACACCAACAGTTAAGGCAGAAGGAGGAGCTTCGCAAGCTCTTCTGCAGACTAGAGAAAAAAAAACCCGAAATGTTTTAAATCATTCTAATAGGAAAATAAATAAATATTGCAGCAGAGCGTCCCTTGCTTTGGCCTTTCATTAATGGGTAAGGTTTCGATCTCGGTGCCAAGTCTAATCTCACAAGGAAGGAGGCAGATGGCTGGGTGTTGTGGGGAGGGGTGTGTGTTATAAATTGAAAAGCTCACAAGGGCAAAGTAGAGTATCCATCAATTGACTGGCTGGCTGCAAGGAATGGGAGGGAAAGACAATGTGCTATTCATTTGGGTACCATTTCTATTCTCGCCTTCCGATAAATACATGATTATAAGCAGAGAGATGGGAAAAGGGTGACTGACATAGGTTCTCTGAATTCACTGATGGAAGAAACGGATCTCTAATAAGGACTCCCTAATTCACCAATATTCTATTTTGCGTTTTCCTGATGCGGATTGTGCCTCTGCACACGTACTCAAGATCTTCTGTTATTGGCTACTATTGGGTTAAGGCCTCTTCTTGCTGTGTTTGGAGTATGTTCCTTTGGACTGATTTCTTCCAGACTTACATTCCATCCCCTTGACTCATAACCTACTTGGGGATGATGGACACCATCCCTATGCCGGGATAGAGGAAAGCCAAACCATCCAGTTTTCAGGAACACCATGAACTGGGACTGACTACTATAATAACTCTTTCTGACAGGAAGTCCCTGCCCTCAGGGCAAAGGAGTGACGCTTCCCTGCCCTGCTTCTGAAAATCTTCATCCAAAACAATATCAAGATATGGCTCCCGAGGTGGGAGCTCTTTTCGACTTGCTTGCCTAAAGTCCATGAAGCCTACTTCCTTCCTTGCCTTTGGTCGGCGGGGTGTGTGTGTGTGTGTATTTTTCCCAAGGGGAGACTGGAATTGTGGTGGAAAGCTGAACCAATAGGCTTGTGAAGGTGTGTAAGCTTGCACATATGCCCATATGTAAATTGGGGGGGAAAGCAGTCGCCTTCAAAATAAGAGCAATGCAGTTGTATTGCATACATAGTGTACATCTATTTACATTTGATTTCTAGTTTCCAATTACCTCACGAGGGCCGGACAAGGACAGCCAAAGGGCCAGATGTGGCTGGGGGGCTGTAAAAGAGCCTTCCCTATTCTTTAAAAAAAAAAAGTGTACCCTGCAAATTGCAAACACCACATGTAAGAAACTGAATACTGCGATCAAAATCAGAAAATCTAATTTCAGGAAAGAAATTGGAAAAGAAATCCCGTTTGAGGGAGTGGTTGAGGCAGGGGTGTCAAACTCAATTTCACTGAGGGCGACATCAGGACGGTGTTTGACTTGGGGAGGGGCTGGGGGGGCGAGGCCAGGGGGCCTGTCCAGCATGGCATCACTCGTGTCGGGGGGGGGGGCTGTGGTGGCCCGAGTGCTCTGCCAGTGAAAATGGGCTCCTGGGACCCATTTTTGGCCTTGACAGCCTCCTACAGCCCTTTGCCAGCAAAAATGGACGAGGGCGGAGGGGGGGGAAGCTCCATTTTTGCTGGCAGAGGGCTTCAGGAGGTGATTGTGGCCGAAAACAGAACTGGGATGGCTGCATGCGGCCCTCCCGAGCTCCGTTTTTGCTGGCAGAGGCACCATGGGCCGATTCTTCGCAGTCTCCCCACGGGCCAGATCTATGCACCCCCACGGGCCAGATGAGGCCCACGAGCCTTGAGTTTGACACCCCTGGGTTAAGGCATCAGTCTAGATTAGAACCCAGGTGACTATGGGTTCTAATCCCAGTTAAGGCACAAAGCTGGCTGGGTGATCCTGGGCCAGTCATTTTCTCTCAGCCCTAGGTAGGAAGCAGTCTTTCTGCCAAAATCTTGCCAAAAATACTGTACTTATGCAGACTATCAAGAATCAAGACTGACTCAGAGGCATAAATCAATTTAAGAAACCTCAACAATGTGGTATTCTTTGATCTACTCTATGTTTGCTATAGGGAGAAAAGAAGAAGGGGAGAACAAACTAGTTTTAACGAACACTAATCCTAACCACATCAATTAAATTTCTGAGGGCACAGTAACAAGTAATGAAGACAAATTCCATCCACCATTATTATTTTACAGTGGTACCTTGGTACTCATTATTAATTGGTTCCTGGAGGTGGGATGAGTACCAAAAATAATGAGTACCAAACAACTTTTTTTCCCATAAGGAATAATGTAGTGAGTCACAAGGCAGCCGAAAATGACACACGAGTTCTAGCTGGTGTGTTGAGTACCAGCACAAACTTCTTGCATCAAAGTGCGCCAAGTACCAAATTCAATAAGTTTCAAAGCAGTTGAGTAGCAAGGCACCACTTTATTTGGACTTTGTGTTTGGCTTGAGTTTAAAATTTAGTTTTTAATATGTTGCACATTGCCCATAATCCTTTGGGACTAGAGTGGGTGGGTTACAAATGCTGTTTACAATGAATAAGAAAATAATTCATCTAAGGCGCGGATGGAGAGACAAGCAAATACTAACACAGGATTCTTTCATATTGTGTGTCTGGGTGTGTCCCCCCCCCCCCCCATCTCTCTCTGTGCTTCCTCTTTTAGGGAGCCATGTAATCAAAGCAAAACCCAATAACAAAACACTGCACCTTCCCTCGCTCCATATCTTTAACAAAACTAGGACTAGAATTAACTCTGATCCTTAATCGTAGATGATTAAGAAAAGGCAATATTATAAGGTTACAACTGTGGAAGAAAACCCAGCAAGGACAAGATTTTATTCCTTGTTTACTTCCTGCAGCCATTCTGTTCTTCCTGCTTTCCCAATATTAATTCCTATTTATTTGGTGTTTTCAAGTTAACACTGTCTACTAGCATCTGCCTGGACTAGTTCCCTTGGCAAGGTTTTTCAGAAGTGCTTTACCATTGCTCTCTTTCTAGTGTTGAAAGAGAATGACTGGCCCACCACCACCACCACCACCATGCATGCTCTGTACCAGTGGTAGCTAAACTTTTTTGGGCTCCTGTGCTGAAAATTGCATGCACGTTCGCATGCCAGCACCCAGAAGGCAATGCGCATGGGCCCCTTCCCCATGCCCCCTGCGCATGCACGTGCAACCCCCCCAAGCACCACGCACCTCTGTGCATGCGTGCGAGATCCCCCGTGTGCCATGCATCTCTGCGCATCCATCTCTATTTAGTTTCAAATTAATAGAATAAAACAGCTATTTCACACTGGCATCTTGCTTTGCAATTCCTCCGGCACGCAATGGAATTTTCCTGGTCAGCAACAAAGCAACTGAATATGTTCTCTTATTGGTATCTGCATAATGCTGTTTTGGTACTGGGATTGCATTATTATATGACACAGATCTGCCTCTGGAGCAGCAGGGTTAGTATAAGTATGTGTTTGTCTGTGTTAATATATACTGTATATCACACCTCTCTGGGCGTGAATACAGGAACTAAAAAAAGAGTTTCCTGCCAAGTTGCCTGAACTTTCCAATTAAGCTTTAAGTTAAGTAGGTTAGATTTCATCAACCTGATGCCATCCAAATACATTGGACTTCAACTCCCATAAGATCTAAAGCAGCATGGCCAATGATGCAGAGTATAATGGGATTAATCAATACAGACTGAGGTCACCCCATTGGACAAGGTTATACTCCATAAACTAAGAATATAGTCTTGCACAATTTTACCCATAGTGATTTCCCAAGGAATTACATCATAAAACTCATGTTAGGGTCAATAAAATATAAAACAAGAAACAAAAACACAGCATCAGTAAGGGAGGAAAAATGGTCCAGCAAATGATGACCAGATGACCAGAACTTTACAATTAGGAAAAGTGAATTAAAATTTCCATTGGCCTCTGGATTCAAAGGAGTAGCACTACAAGCCAATTCATCTACAGAAACGAAGTAACACTGTGGTGAGTGACTTATTCCTGCAATTCAAATCTGTTCTAGCCACAAAGCTGTCTGCAAGCAGTTTCCTTGAATTATTCAACTTGGAAAAGATTAAAGAGGGGGAAAAAAACCTCTCCTTTTAACATCTCCTTGCTAACTCCTTGTATAAGACCATAGACAAAGCTTTGCAAATTGTGATGTGCATATTCCTATTGTCTCAACAGATTTTCTACATTAAAAATTAAACCAGGAACAAATACCAAGTTTTCACTAGTGTGCAAAAAGACGGTGTTATTTTAGGAAGGCTGAGGGCACATTCAGACACCAGCCCTGGTAGGAAAGGACAACTAATTCATTGTTTCTTAACCTAAGTCCCTTTCAGATGTGTGGACTTCAACTCCCAGAATTCCCCAGGCTGCGAATGCCTCCTCACCCCCCATCGGGCGCCTGTCTGTCTGTCTGAGGAACTCTGTCTGGGGAATTCTGGGAGTTGAAGTCCACATATCTGAAAGGGACTTAGGTTAAGAAACATTGCTTTAATCCGGGACACCCGCAAAAATGTAAATATCCTCAAACTGTTGCGTCCGCATTCAGAGGCAGATCTCTCTTCTCTTCTGCCCTGCCCCGACGCAGCAAAGCCTTTGAAACCTTCCCTAGCCCAGCCATTTGCCTCGGATCGGACCGAAAGAAACCAGCCAGCTTTCCAGACGCCTTGACCCTCTCTCCTCCTCCGGGCCTTTTTTGGAGAATTTCCCCAGGCAACAACTCCCCGGCCGACAACTGCGAAACCCTTTTCCCTTCGATCGGGGGGCAAAAATGTGGAAAGCGTGGCTTGCATTTCAAACCAACCAAGCCATAAACAGCCACACACACAACCACCATGAAATGGGAGATACGCTAGACCCAAAGAGGGACATGAGACAGAGAGAGAGACGCTAAAAGACCACGATGTTTTGAAAAGAACCACACACACACACACACACACACACACACACCCCTTTGGCTTCGCCAACAGCCCACCTACCATTTCTCCAGTCGGCAGGGAGAGCTGGCCGGGTCTCGCTCAGACGTCGCTGCTTTCCCAAAGAATGATTATCTATTGAAAAGGGAGAGGGAGGGAGGGGAGGTTTAAAAAAAAAAGTCCTGGGGTCGGGGGGGGGGAGAGAGATCAGCCGCGACTCCACCAGCATCCAAGGCGGAAAAAGAGGGTTACATTGTAGCCATTTTAACGAGGCCGCAGCTGTCGCGAGATCGGAAGTGCGGGGGAGGGAGGGAGGGGCTGGGGTTTTTCGAAGGGGAGGGAGCCCGCGTTAGAGGCTCTCCCCCTCCAGCGGTGCGAGAGAGAAGGGGGGGGCGGAGAGACAGAAAGAGACACAGACAGAGGGTGGGAGAAAGAGACACACACAGAGAGTGACAGATATAGCGGAGAGGGGAGAGAGAGAAAGAGAGATTGGGACAGAGAAGGGGAGAGAGGGGAGACAGACAGACAGACAGACAGAAGGGGCGAGAGAGAGAGAGGCCCGATGGGGGCGAGGAGGGGATCGCCAGAAGCCGAGTTTATGAGAGTGAAGCTTCTTGCAAGTCTCCCTTGGCATGTCCTAAATACGCTTTGCTCAAACTTGGCAAAGTAGGGAAAATCCACACGGCCTCTGAACACGCTCGCAATCTCAGAAGCAGGCACACAAGGCAGGCACGGAGGAATCCGTGAACTTCCACAGTAGGCAGGGAGTAGAGATAGGATAAAAGTTCAATTACTGAATGTCTATGTTGATTCTCAAGTCATCCGGGTCATGGTTGTCCCAAAGGTGCTTTTTTTTTTTTTTTTTTTTCAAGAGGCAACTGGACTTCCTTTGGGTTTTTCCCTTGAAGATCTTTTGCTTCTCACCCAAGAAGCTTTTTCAGCTCTGAGCGGGAATGGAAGGATTTATATTCCTTGCAGACAGCTGGTCATTTGCATTCTTTTACAGTGCAACTTCCTGCAGAAAGCACAGTGCCACAACAACCACAACACAATCTTTTCCTTTCTGCTGTTTCAAGAAGCTCCACACCCATTTGCACTACTGGGGTGACCCTGAGGGCACAGATAAACCTCCAAGTGGCCTCAATGGCTTTCTAAAAGAATGCAAATGCCCAGCTGTCTGCAAGGAATATAAATCCTTCCATTCCCCCACTATTCAGTCAGAACTGAAGAAGCTTCTTGGATGAGAAGCAAAACATCTTCAAAGAAAACCAAGGAAGTCCAGTTGCCTCTTGAAAAAACACCTTTGGGATTTAATCACTGCAATAACTTTCAAAGTCTATTTGAAAGTCTACACAAAGGAAAGGAAAGTCACAGTATATGTTTTTAAATTCAGTTCATTGACAACAAATGCACCTAGGATAATAGATATGGATATGTGTCAATCATTCCTTCTGCTAGAAAACATCAGGAGGGACATTCAAAAACACTCATATGCAAACAAGAAATGGGCAGGTGGACAGATAGCAGCAGGGTCTCCTGTATTCAATGGAAGGATTTTTTTTTAATGGGAAGCATATAGAGACCCTCTACTGCCCTTCCTCCCACCCAGCTCTATCAAATATTAGTAGGGTACGTATGAGGCGGCTCTGGAAAATCAGAAAAAATCTGCACTGGGTGGAATGGAATGGCCTGTCAGGGCATAGCTGTTTAAACATCTAAATCAGAACCACCCACACTGCAACAATATAAGACTAATTTGCATATAAGTCAAACCTTCAAACCTGGTTTTAATGTAGCTGCATAATGCACATGCTTATCATGTACCTATGTGAAGAATAAAGACCTTTCCTGTCTGAACTATAAAACTGCTAATATATTCAAACCGACATACCCACCCACAAAGGCCCAAGGCAGCATCCCAGCAGCTGCAGATATAAAAACCACTGCTTCACCAGTTCACATATTTTGCAGAGGAAGCAAAAGAGAGGAATATGTTTAAGGTTCGAACAAAGGAGCTTCCAATAGCAGATTGTGTAGCTGTGCTTCTCAGCTGTGTTTTGATCATCATACATATCCCACAACTGGAAGTCTCTTTCTAAAAATTAGAATCTGAACCTGCTGAATCAGCTGCAACAAAAGGACTGTGCAGATTAGATTTCACCCCTCCTCCCCACCCCCATTATTTCAGCTCTCTAATGCCACGAAGAACAAAAGAAGGTCCCCTGAGACAAAGGAAGGGAATGGCCAAAGGCTTGATAAATGCAGTGACAGCTGAAATGAAGAGCAGGGAATGGCACTTTCTCTCTCCTTTGGCATTGGCCCGTTCATTTTTCACACCAGCTGTGGAGGATAGTCAATCTTCCCCAAAGCTCAAGGATGCAGGTAAAAGGATTCTCCCCAGCACAGGCACATGGGTTTTTATGGCATGTTTGCTTCCCTGAGGCCTGCTGGATAAGCTACACTGGGTTTGGTTCACACAATAAATCACAGCTAGGTTTACCTAACATGCTAGACGGTAAGCCATGAATTTGTTCAAATGACCAAATTCACAAGCCAAATTGGCCAAGCAAGCCACACTGTTGGCTTGAACACTACGTGTGTGTGAACCCAGTCATGGTTTGCAGCCGCTGTCGAAAGCTTTTTCTTGGAGGGGATCATTGATCATCGTTTGCACAGCCCCAATTAAGTCTTCAACTTACAACAGTTCATTTAGTGACCATTCAAAGTCACAATGGCACTCAAAATAGTGACTTATGACCGTTTTTCACACTTATGACCCCTGGCCACATGATCAGAATTCAGATGCTTGGCAACTGACTCATATTTATGACGGTTGCAGTGTCCTGGAATCATGTAATCAGCTTTTGCGCCCTTCTGACAAGCAGTCAATGGGGAATCCAGATTCACTTAGCAACCGTGTTACTAGTTTAACAACTACAGTGATTCACTTAACAACTGTAGCAAGAAAAGTCATAAAATAGGGCAAAATTCACTTAATAAATGTTTCACTTAGCAACATAAATTTGGGGCTCAATTGTGGTCGTAACTTGAGGACTACCTGTATTTATTTATTTTTTTGCAAGTTTCATAAACTGGATTCCCTGTTGGATGGTGATTGGTCCCCAAGCCCATAAACAGAAGCTCTGTGCCCCCACAGAAAACAAATTGGGTTATAACAAGGACTCTTGAGGATGAAAACAAAAATATTCCACCAGCGATGCCAACCTCAAGTCATGCATCGATTCCTAGTTTTCTTTCAAGACTGAGTTAGAAATAAAAGTCAATACAGATAGTCCTCAACTTCCGGCCACAAATCAGCCCAAAATTTCTGTAAAGTAAGACATTTGTTAAGTGAGTTTTCCCCCATTTCATGACTTTTCTTGCCACAGTTGTTAAGTGAATAATTGCAGTTGGTAAGTTAGTAACCCAGTTGTTAAGTGAATCGGGCTTCCTCGTTGACTTTGATCACATGACCCCAGGATGCTGCAAAAGTCATAAATATGAATCTATTGCTAAGCATCTGAATTTTGAATCACATGATCATGGGGATGCTGCAAAGGTCGTAACTGTGAAAAACGGTCATAAGTCACATTTTTCAGTGCCACTGTAATTTTGAACGGTCACTGTAATTTTGAACAAGCTGTTATAAGCCGAGGACTACCTGTATATGCCTTTTAGCATATGTAAGGATTACTTATTGCACGCCTTTTCTTAAGGTGATAGTGTGGTTTCTGCCTTTATTTTACACCCCCAGCAGCCACCCTAAGAGGTAAATTGGGTTTAAAGGCTAGGTGATTGCCACCCAACAAACTCCATGAAATAAAGTGGGAACATGGTCACATTTTACAACTCCCGGTCCAACATTCTACCCACCATACTCTTCCCTGCACTTTGGACAATCATGTCTCAAGTTTAAAGGGCCTTCTGTATTTTTTCAAAAAAATTATTGATCAGAGCTGCATATAAATGTAATCAATAAAAATAAATGTAAGCCCCGAACAGCACTCTTTAAGGTAGCAGGTTATAATTGTAAAAAGTAAACTACTCCCAAATAAATAAACTACTTATTTACTTCCAAAAGTAGTAAAAAGTAGTTTACTCCCAAAAAAGTAAACTACTCCCAAATAAGAAGAGATTGGACAACCATTTGTCTGAAATAGTCTCTTCCAACTTTGTTATTCTAGTATTCTGTAAGTAGATAAGTCATTCCTCACAGTCCAACTTCTCAAATAATGAGCCTCATAGCAGACCTACCCAGGAGAGTACATTGAATTCACTGCAATTTATATAAGCCAGTATAAGCATATAAGCTAGATTTCCTTTCCTTTCCACTAAATCCCCAAGCTATAGAGTGGAAAGCTAAAAAAAAGAAAACTATTTAATATTGTTGCCCAAAATTATATGGATATCTGCATTTAGTAATAGAAGATGAGCTCAACTTCAGTCACTTTTATCTTTTTAAAAGACAAAAACATTCACTTCTCTCTGATATCTCTTAACATAAAATGCAAACAATTAAAACTACAGTTGCTTAAGTACACTGTGACTAGATTAACTTCCAAAAAAAATCCCATCCTTTTATTTGGTGAGCAGAATAATATTTTGGGCAGAAATAGCTCTGAAATGTGGTAAGTCAAAACTCAGAACTGCAATAAAATTAAACCACAACACTGAACACCTGAAAATGTACTAAGCTGGTGACAATTTTATTACATTGTATGTCATTTTTTTTAACATTAAACATCATATATGAGGTTTCCTCTCTGATCCCCCATTTAAATCTCATGTTTGCTAAGTGGATGGATGAATGAATGAACTTGCAAGTGGCCTTCAGATGCTATTCTCTCCTAGCCAGGACATTTTTAAAGTCTAAAAAGACTATGATGACCGAGTTAGAAGCCCTTAAACATCCCAAACGGAGCCAAAGGTATTCATGTGACTTCAACCACTGACCAGTCAAGGATTCATCTAGACACAGCTTTTAAAATCAAATCAAGATTTATTCAGCTGCAGAAAATTAACAAACACAAAAGGGTGGCAAGTGGAGGAAAATGTCTTCCCACTTATAGAATTCTCACTCAATGTATTAAGAATTGGAACCAGCTTAATTCTGTATATATTACCAAGATACTGATTCCTTACAAACATCCCACTTTAAGTCACCAAATATTATTTAGCAACTAAACTGCATTTTTCTGCAGCTAGAGTCTGTTTTTTTTTCAAATCAACCAAGTGTTGATTCATTGGTTACAACAGGAATTAACTAACTACCTTGTTACCCAAGCCTAACGTTGTAGGCTGAAAAAACACAACTGGTCCCAAATCACACAGTAGTTTTTCATGTCTAAAATGGGACTAGAACTCGTAGTCTCCCGGTTTCTAGCCAGGTGCTTAACCAGTAGGACAAACTGGCTTTCCAACAAAATTGTATCTGGCATCTTAAATTGAAAATCCTACCCAACTGCTCAGAAGATATAAAAAAGCAAATAGGAGGAAGAGATTATACCCAAATGTCATAAATCAGATCATTATTCATTAAAATGGGTCTATGAAGGCTCCATTCTGGCAGAGTCAGAGAAAAGGGAGGGAGGATAAGAAAAAATAAATGTGATGGTACTCCTAATCAAAAGATTACTTCTGTTATTTCTCTATTTCAACCCACAAATTTATTTTTGGTATCTTTCCTATAAGCTGCAAAAAGAAACTATAGACGTTCTTAAACCATTCCAGTAGAAAGTGATGATGAGCTTCTTGCAAGTCAGTGTCTTATTGTTTTTAGTAAACGTTTGGACTCCTGCATTGCCTCTAGATAAGTCCTTGAATTTTTCTTGGCAACATCTTCAGAAGTGGTTTGCCAGCTCCCTTCTTCCTTAGAGCTGAATGAGACTGACTGGCCCAAGGTCACCAAGCTGGCTTTGTGCCCAAGGCAAAACAAGCCTAAGGCCTTAATTGCTACACCAACTGGCCTGTTTTTGGTAAAGGGTGATTTTATCAATGGCATTGGATTTATCAGTATTAAGGAGAAGGGCACACAATCTCTGCCTCCACCAGAAGAGGAAAACTTAGCTGTTCTAGTCTCCCCCAAAATAAAAAGTTCTGTATACAACTAGATAAATTAAATAGCGGAAAAAACCATAGTGTTTACAAAGTTGATGGGATATAATTCAACTACATAATCCTCAGCTTTAAATCAAATCATATTTAGTCCACTGGGCCTTAAGATTATCATCTAAAATTTCAACAGAGCATACATTTTTCACCGAGGAAGAGCTGTTGAAACTCTTCAGCTATTTTCATGAAGTGTGCTGGATCTTCAGATATTACAACAAAGAAAATAGGAGTTCTAACTCTCATAGCCACCAAAAGTTGGAAGCAGATGCTAATCAGAAAGATGTCACTATTAAGGCATCCTGCCTATTGTAAATCAGCATTCTGAGGAATACAATTTGCCTGAGACAAATTCTGCCAGTACTCTCTTATTAAGAGAAAAACAGGTCTTGAAACTTCATTCACCCGAGTTTTGTAGAATCAAATGCTTCCTTTTTATTTAAATGAAGGTGATGGTGGTGGTGGTGCTAGGGATAGCAAATATACTATAATACAAAATAGGTAGTTCTCTATTCCTACCTCTTTTAAAGTTCACAAAATGCAACTCAGTATGACACAGTACACTTGAACATTTAAGAAAATAGAGAAATTTTGGGATGCTTCCAAGTTTCTATGGAAACAAGACTTTGGCACTAGAAAAGGCCTTACCTGTGTTTTTGCCCTTAGGACAGGGCACCAATACTTTGTGGACTAATACCAGACCCCAAGACACTTTTCTCCGTATCAGCTTGTAGGTAGCAATCGTGAACGTGCCTGGGTAAAGGGTAGGGCTTTCAGGGAAACAGTTTCACTTTGATTTCAATCAACTGCAAGAATCTCTTCATGATCTCTTTAAAGTATCTTACACTGTTTTTTTGCAAAGCACCATTTCATTGGTACTTTGATCAATCAGGCTGAATATTATAGACTTAAGCAAGAAGATCCTCCAATTCATGCTGCCATGGGCCCAATGTTTCTTTCTTTTCCATGGCCGCTTCTACCAACTTCAGTGACATTCATGAGTATGTCGCTATCATGAACTCCTGCAGTTATTTTGAGTTTAGCTAACGATGCCAGTATTTATCTCAAGTCTTGGACTTTATCATTCAGAGTAATGGGAGCAAAATTGAAAGCATATGCTGCATGCTGTTACAATGCTGCATTCACTGATAATATCACCTGTTCATGGGATATCCATATATTCAGTATAGTTTCAGTGCTATTTGAACTCACTTCTGTAATGAAACCAATGCCCAAACATTGTCTCAAAAAATGCTGGATTATTTCAGTTTTGTGGGTGTTCATCAAAATTCTGCTACTGAATTGCTTTCCTTCAGCTTTCATGTCTGATTAAGTTCTGATGGTCATTTTGCTTCTGCTCTATATTCACTCATATCTCCATCATGAATCTAGATGTTCTAAATCTAATTGGCCGTGAGTACTGAAGTCTCTAAGGGGTTCCCACTTGTCTTTCTGCCTTGAGTTGCTCCAATCATTCACTGATTTCTGGTGAAATTATCCTGTCCTCTACAGCTGCTCCCACCCTTTTCTCCTCAGGCTGGACTGATGCTCCTTTTGGGACACTCCACCTGCTACCACCTTCAAAAGAACCCGTGCTCCAATTCAGTACTGGCACTCCTCTACTTACGTTCACAATTGAGCCCAACATTTCTGTTGTAAGCGAGACATCTGTTATTTTGCGACTTTTCTTGCTACAGTTGTTAAGTGAATCACTGCAGTTGATAAGTTAGTAACCCAGTTGTTAAGTGAATCTGGCTTCCTTGTTGCCTTTGCTTGTCAGAAGGTTGCAAAAGGGGATCTCGCATGACCTCGGGACACAGCAACAGCCATAAATATAAACCAGTTTTGCCAAGCTGGCAAATCACATGACCACATGATCGTGGGGATCCTGCAAAGGTCGTAACTGTGAAAAACGATAAGTCAGTTTTTTTCAGTGCCATTGTAATGATGAACGGTCACTAAACGAACTGTTGTAAGTTGAGGACTACTTTCATAGTTCTGGTTTCTGATGCAGTTCTCATTAGTCATTCTTGAGTTGTAGAGGGCCATGTGATTGCTGTGGTGGGAAGCATTGCTATCTTACCTTAAGGCTGTTCTGACCAATGTACTTCCTGTTGGAAGCTGCTGGGATCCCTCCCTACTTCCCTTTTAAGGCTATTCCACCTGTTTTTCCTCAAATTCACCCTGTTTCTAGCAGATTCTTTCCCGTTCAGAAGGGTGTCCTGCCCGGCCTTCTTCTTAAGGCTGCCCCTCCATCTACTCCGAGTGTATCCCGGCCTTTTGAGATTCGTTGCGCCACGGAGCCTCTCCCTTTCCTTATGTCCGCCTTCGTATTCCCCCACCTGCTTTCAATCGCGGCCGGCGAGTTCGTCGGTTTCGCCCGCGGGCCACAAACTTCGCTCCCGTATGAAGAAAAAGGTGGTGGGAGCGGCGCGAGTGGCAACTAACCGCAGTCGCCTGACTTCCCTTCTTGCGGGGGGGCATCCCCTCTGGGTTCCCAAGCCACCCGGCTTGCCTCTCGCCAGCGGATCGCAGGGGCATCTCTTGGCCGAAGGAAAAAGGAGTCAATTCAGGGACGCCCAGACACCTCAGCCGAAATCCCGCCAGTTTCATTGCAGAAGTTGTGCAGGTGGTTTCCGGAAGCAATTAATATCACTTCCAGGGCCGGTTCACGGTTGCCGGGGAAACCTAGGATGCTTTCTCCCACAGCTATAGAGGTAGTGGCTAGAGCGGTACCGTTGATACTCTACTCATCGTTTCCCAGTCTGAGCAAGTTTTAGCCTGTGTGGACACTTCACAACTCTCAGAATTCCCCAGCCAGCATACGAGTAGTTAGTCCATACAGCTGCTGAGGTTGATAAACATTGCTCTACCCTATGGCATTTCTTTGGGTAGGTTTCCAGAATACATAATCATTTATGCATAGCTAACATTTCCAAAACCACACAGGATTCCAGGAAGGCAAAGGCAAAGGGATTCCAAAGGACAATAATACAGCTATGGAGCATCTCCTCCATATATAAATATATAAATATATATGCATTCAGCTTTGTTCGGGTATTTTCCCACGTCATTGTAGTTGTGCTTTTAAAGTTGTGCTTTAAAAGCACAACTACAATGACGTGGGAAAAATACCCAACAAAGCTGAATGCCATACATGTGTATGAAAATTAAGAAAACATACATATCTATCTATCTATCTATCTATCTATCTATCTATCTATCTATCTATCTTCCAATAAAATGCACTAAATTCCATTATATTATCCTCATTCAGGGGTGATGACAGTTGCCATCCAATATATCTCAGAAGCACCAAATGGAAAGATTGTAAGACTTTTTTACATGCAATGGCTTCCCCCCTTACATATTCAGTTTTAGAATTATTAGTAGTGAACTAATACAGTTTGGGAAAGGCTGCTCCAATATATTAAAAATTAAGGGCCATGGTGGTGCAGTGGTTAGAATGCAGTACTGTAGGCTATTTCTGCTGCCTGCCGGCTGCCTGCAATCTGACAGTTTGAATCTCACCAGGCTCAAGGTTGACTCAGCCTTCCATCCTTTACCTAAGTAGGTAAATGAGGACCCAGATTGTGGGGGCAATATGTTGACTCAGTAAACTGCTTAGAGAGGGCTGTAAAGCTCTGTTAAGCAGTATATAAGTCTAAATGCTATTGCTATTGTGATAATTTTCTACATTTCTCCTTATCCCTCTTCTTGTGTCAAAAGAGATACAAAGTTCTGGTTCTTGGACCCTTAATCCACTACACCACGCAAGTTATTAAATTTTTCAACAAAACAGATAGTCCTCAATTTACAACCACAACTGAGTCCAAAATTCCTGTTGCTAAGTGAGCTTTACCCCCATTTTACAACTTTTCTTGCCACATTTGTTATATGAATCACTGCAGTTGTTAAGTTAGTAATATGTTTGTTAAGTGATTCTGGCTTCCTCATTGACTTTGCTCATTAGAAGATCGCAAAAGGGGATCATATAACCTCAGGACACTGCAACCGTCATAAATACGAATCAGTTGCCAAGTATTTGAATTTTGATCACATAATGGGGATGCTGCAACAATCACAAGTGTGAAAAATGGTCATGTGACCTTTTTCAGTGCTGTTGTAATTTTGAATGGTCACTAAATGAACTATTGTGAGTCAAAGACTGCCTGTATATGCTGCCTTAGGCACTTGAGTAGAGGTACTCCTTGACCTCAATTGAGCCCAAAATGTATGTTGCTATGCAAGGCAGTTAAGTGAGCTTTGCTCTATTTTACGACCTTTCTTCCCAGAGTTATTAAGTGAATCAATGCAGTTGTTAAATTAGTAACATGGTTGCTAAGTGAATCTGGCTTCCCCATTGATTTCACTTGTTAGGTGGCAAAAGGGGATCACAGGATACTGTAACCATCATAAATGCATGCCAGTTGTCAAATGCCCAAATTTTGGTCAAGTGATTATGAGACTGCTACAACGGTGATAAATGTGAAAAATGGTCATAAGTCATTTTTTTAGTGCTGTTGTAACTTTGAAGGGTCACTAAATGAATGGTTGTTGATGACTATCTAACTCTAGTCAGTTTATATAATACAGCTAACACAAAAAATGACAAACAACCAATTATATAGTTGATACATGTCAGGGATATAGGTAATATAGACCTAGTGCCAGCACAATCAACAGAGAAACTTTATTGTACAACGAAACTTTATTGTACATAGATTACTCTCTTTCAGACCTGCTCCCTGCCAGTCTATTGAGCCTGTCATTCAGAAAACCCAGAAAACAAACTGACATGACATTCTGGAAGGCTACATGTGGAAACTCCCAGTTTGGGAAGCCTGCATTTGCTCATTGTGATGAGAACAAAGTGATTACTAGGCTGATGTGATAAAGTTCCTTCATGTCTTGTGCCCTTTGGGAAGAAGAGAGAAGACAAGATTCTCCATGCTGTTAAACAACACCGAGGCTGTGAAAAGTGTGCACTGACTCAGAAGGCGGCATGATGTCATCAATCCCACCTCCCCTTCCTTCATGACTCTACTCCTTTGTGAAGGTAAAAGGTCAACCATTGCCATCATAGAGGGAGCACATGTGGGCAGATGCCCCAGCTCAGATAGCCAAGGGCAGGATAAGCAGGGTTATGTTGGAGGAGAGGATACCGTGGATATTCTGGGACACAGTGAATAGGCTGCTTTTTGCAGTCTGTCCACTTCTACAGATAGCAAAAATCTGTTGGCAGCTTTGGAAGGTTACTATCAGTCTGACAGGAGGTAATTGGACAATAGTGTCTTCCTATGTTCCTAGGAAATTCTCATAGTGTCATCATGTCTTAATACTTTGAATACTGATCAGGTCTATGGAAAATCCTTTCTCAAAGTAAACTTCTGTTTTGTTTTCAGTTTTGACATTATGGCCACAGCAACAGAGACTTGTAGTAATGATTTTGAGATTATAAGGCCCAGAACAAAATGCCATCTGTTTTATTCTTGTGTAGGACTGTCATTCTCTGACAGAGATGCAAGATAGAAATTAATTGAAGAGATATTGGTGTCCTCTTTTATTTTTTCTCTCTCTTGCTATATGAAAATACATTACAGGGTAATGAATGCATAAAAATTAAAACCTAAATAATATATTATAGTGTGCTACAGCGATTAAAGTATTGGATTGGAAAAGGAAAAACCTAATACAGTTTCAGACATGGAAGCTCACTGAGTGACTTAAGACCAAGTCCCCTCTTGACCAAACCTCCTAAGTTGCAGTAGTGGGGAAAAATAGAAGAAAGTAATGTGTAAATAGGTCACCTTGAGTTCCTGAATCGAAAATGAAAAATATATATAATAAATTAATAAAGAAGTGGTTACTAGAATGAAAATGATAGTTATCAATTATGTTGCTCTAATAATTTGTCACTTTAATAAATAATTCCATTATCACATGAGCATACTAAAGATACAAGCAAAAATATATCTTACATTAGCTCATAGTTATTGCATTGTTGCTAATAACTGCTTGTGATTGTACTATTTATATAATAAGATATATATTTTAAACATATATTTCCCTTTATTTTTCCCCCAGGATGGATTAGAATTATTTAGCATAATACGATTAATACTATTACAATTTATTACATCAGGGATAAAATATTGTTATTGAAAACATATGCCACGATTCCTTTGTTCGATTAATATCGTAATAGTAAAATGTATTACAAGTCATAGAAATGATATAAATATGCATATATTTAGTAGATATAATTATATCTGCATATATAAATAAACATAATATAGATGCAAATCATTAACAGCGAATTAAACATTATTAGTAATGCAGCAGTTGGCACGACCTGACCATGTGCTCTATTTAAAATAAAAAGCGATACAACAGTTGCGCCTTTTGCCCATTGGAGCGGCCTCCTCTGTGACGGAATGTTCTCCCATACGCATGCGCCCGTCTCTTCGCACCGGGAGTTCGAGTTTTACTGGATACAGTACTGATAACAGGGTCGAAACAAGAAGTGCGCATGCGTACATGCGCATTAGCTGCCCCGCTCTCTCTCTCTCTCTCTCTCTCTCTCTCTCTCTCGTCCTTCGCCCGACTACGTCCATGCCTAAGTCCTCTATTGAGCCCGCAAAACTGTCCGTGGGTGGAGCCTTTTGAATTAAGATTTTAACGTTTAGCAAAGACGCACATGCGCAACGGGTCTTACTGTAGCTCCTCCTCCTTTTTTAATCCTCCTCCCTTTTTGTCTTTTACAAGCGGTCTCCTTGCCCCCTCTTTTTGCGCATGCCTCTTGGCGTCCCCTGTTGCTCTTACTAGAGCGCGCATAGACCGGGCAGAGCGGCTTTGCCCGTCGTTGGCGCAGTGTATTGTGGGAGTGATTAAGGAAGTAAAATGGCGGACCTGGCCAACGAAGGTAGGTGGCCAGGACCGGGTGGGGGGATTGCGGTGGTAACAGTGATGGGAAAGAAGTGGCTAAGTGCAAGTGAGAGGGAACGAGAAGCTTTTGGCCGGATGCTTCCCAGATCTTCAGTGGCCGTCTGGGGACTGCCCGGATCACCAGAACTGGCGTGTGGGCTACGGCCAGGCCGGACAAAGGGAGCGGCCTCCCGGTCCCCTAGGTGGCGAAGATGAGGATGTCCTCTGAGCATAGGCAGAGGGCTCTCTCAAAAGTTCAGTCTCGAGCTGCTCCCCTCTCCATCCTTCATGCTCTTTTCCTAGGGCAAGAGTGCCTCTGAGCAGTTGTGGAGTGCTGCGCTAAGAGTGAGGAGATTTCGCGTCACCCAGAGTTCAACTCTGCTGGCTTTTCCTCCTTTCTTTTGTTGACATAAAAGCTGTTTTGAATGTGCATGGAGTCATGGCAGAAGCGATTACATCTGCCTGGCGTAATTTACTAATCTGGTGTTTATTCTTATTTTATTCCATCGTGTTAAGTAGATTGGAAAGAATTACCTCTGAAGTTGGATTGAACAGTCAAGCTTGTAAAGTTTCCCAGTTCTGTCAATTATGCTGAATTGATACGGATATGCCTTAAGTTTCTCTAGGAAATGTCAGGTGTGAGAGTTCATCACTAGTATCAGATAAGGAGATTTCAGGCAATCCATCGCTAAGGCTGAAGGACCAGTGTGTGTCAGTTGAGAAGGAGCTGTTAAGAGAGGACTTAATTCTGACTTTCTCTGTCAACTGTTATTACCAGAGCTGAATTTTTAGGTTACTTCTAATAGTTTGGATATGGTAATTTATCTGGATATATGTGGATAGATTAGTAAAAATTGCTGACTGCTAGAAATTAACAATGGTAAAAGTACTTCATTCATTGAGTGCTTAGCTGAGGTACAGTAGCCCCTTCTGTGCAATAACTTGCCCATAGAAGCTATGTCTGAAAATCAACAGGAATTAGTGAATTATAATGATATCCAAGGATTAACTAGCCCTGCATTCCTTTGATACCTGGGCAGCAAAAAGAGAAGAAAATAGTGTCACAAATTTATATGTGTATGTGGAAATCTGTAAGCAGTATTTCCCTTATGTTTGTTATAATAAACATCCCTGGGTGGTAAATGACATTTAAAATTGTTTTTTTAATCCAATGAAGGCAAATGTATGTTTTAAAAAGTAGCATAGTGAAGCATCTCAACTGATGCTGGCTTCAGTCCCAAACAACTGTTCTTCTGTCTGCTCTTTTTATTTGTTAGCACATCTTAGATGATCTGAATAAAATATGAGTGCATCTGAGCATGGGAAGAACAGTTATTTCTCTTTATAAAGATAGAATCAGCAGAACAGCCTTTGGTAAAAATGGAATATATTCCCTAAAATCTATAAAGTGGAAGGGACGTTGTAGGTCATCTAGTCCAAACCCCCCCCCCCCCGCCCAAGCAGGAGTGAGTGAATTTCGTATGAGTGAATAGAGCTTCCATGCTACTATTAGTTCTATCTTTCTCTGCTAATTTTTAGGACAGGCTCAAAGATGAGATGTATAGGAGTAAGTTCCTATCACCACAGCCTATCATGAAATATGTAGAAGAATGCCTTAGAATTTATGCAAATTGCTTATTATTTTGCATCTTGGACAAGAAGATAGATATAGACCTAGACCAATCAGAATCAGAAAGAACTTATGATGGAAGCGGCCATTCTCATGAACTCCTAGATGAAGTAATAGGTTAGAATGGCTAAGATTGTGTAAAATAGTAATAAAATAGAAGTGCCATAGTGGTAGAAAGAAACGGGTAGCCCAATCAGGAAGATCATCTCCTAAATTAAAGAATCTATAGGTGCTGATAATATCACATATTTATTTATTTTTTTCTTAATAAAACACACAGCACATTCACAAGCATCAATTTATATAATTAGCTTCTTTTCCCTACGTGCCTCCTACCCACTGGTAGATGCCATATCTGTATAATGCAGTTGGTCTTCTGCTTGCAACCAGAATTGAGCCCAAAATTTATGTTGCTGAGTGAAACAGTTAAATGAGTTGTATCTCATTTTATGACCTTGTTGCCGTAGTTGTTAAGCAAATCGCTTCAGTTAAGTGAATCGTGTGGTTGTTAAGTGAATCTGGCTTCCACCATTGACTTTGCTTGTTGTAACAGTGGGACAGTGTCATAAATACATGCCAGTTGCCAATTGCCCAAATTTTGATCATCTGACCTTGGGGAAAGAAGGAAGTGGTTTTGAAGAAAGAATGACTGGTTTTGAAGAAAACCAGTCATCTGTAACTGTTGTCAGTGCTGCTGTAACTTTAGTCACTAAAGGAATGGTTGTTAGTCAAGAACTACCTGTACTGTATAATCTTGGGATAATCAAAGCTTATCTGGCAAATTAGGTGGTTTAAAGTTTTAAGCATAATAACATGCGTCAAGAAATCAGACACAATAGTTCTGACAGTTCAATCCTAGAAGTTTGTCTAGCCTAGCATCTTAGTTCCTTCAGTGATTATCAAATTACATTGAGGAAACAATCACTTTCCTCTGATTTTAGCCTTTAATATTTAAAGTTAGATTACACCTGAAATTTGAGGTTCTGTAATTGGCTGTCATAGCATTGATAAATCTATTAGTTTGTCCAAGTCCTTCATTATTATTTGCATTTACTTGTCATAGAATATTGTGCTTATTAGAACATAAGAAAATCTCTGCCCATATCAGTCTCCCATCTGCTTCACATAACTGTTAACCTGATGCCTCTACAAAACTCACTAGTAAAATAAGAAAATTAATTGCTTCCAAGTAATTGATATTCAGAGTGCCTATAAATGTCATTTCATAAACAAGTATACTTTATTGTTACTGTCATGAATAGAAATTTACTCTTCCATGAATTTACCTTGTCTCTTTTTAGAGCCATTGTTAATTGGGCTAATAAGTTATTGTCGTCCTGAAATACTTGGTGGAAATACCTCTGGAGAAAGTTATTTTATTTATTTCATTAGATTCATAACAACTTTGCTTGCTCTTGTATTCTGTAATGCTGCTAAAAGAGTCTGGAGGTATCACAGACTATAATTTTGAAGTCCTTCAAATATTTGTGACCCAACAGAACAAAGTGCATTGGACACTAGCCTTATTTATAAACCAGTGGCCACATGTTGGATGTTGTTTTATCTACATGAAGCATTAGACATCATTATTTTATAATTCTGAAATCACTCAACTTCAAAGCCTTTAAAACTAAAAAGAATAAATACTTCGTTTACTTGTTTCAAATATTCCTAAGACATTTTTCAGGACCAAATCCTTAAGTAAAATGTATAAAATTAAAGAAATTAGGCAGGATACATAAGTGAATAAAGGATGGTAGTTGTTTTACATTGCATTAGTTCACTTAAGAAAATGTATTGGTTGAACAGATTTTAAGGCCTTCTTTATTGCTGTTACTGATATATCTATGGAAACTATAAAAGAGTTTGGTATCAGTGAGATGAGCATCTTGCTTATCAGCTGACCTGTCTTTAAGAGTGTTTTTCATCCACACCTGAATAGTGGTGAGAAAGAGCTGGTGGTTGGTTAAGCAGCATTCATTTGTTAGAGCGAGAACTGCATGTGATATATCTCAATATTAGGCAATATAAGATCTCTTTTATTTATTTCTTCACAGAAAAGCCAGCCATTGCACCTCCTGTCTTTGTATTTCAGAAAGATAAAGCACAGAAGGTAAGGAAGGCTAATGAATTTATTCTTGCTTGCTTGAGACAAGAGAATGGTGATTTTTTTTTCAGGCTTAAGTGGAATAAACTAAGAAGGTTTTTCAAGTCCTCTTCCTAATAGGAATAACATGATGTTGATCGATCTACTGAGGATTTTCTTTTGTGTTACTGAGAAAACCAGGGTCATGTTCCAAAATGTGTACTTAGTTCATGTACTATATGCTTAGGCCTCTTGTGCAATGTCTGAACTTATACAACATCTAGGCTTATCATATATGATCTGGATAAAGCAGAAAACGTACTACCAGACAGCAGTAAAGAGATGTGGGGGCCGGGGTGGAAACCAACCCTCTCTTTGCTGCTGACATTTTTGCAGTGCTGATATGGTTTCCTAACTCCAGCATTCCATATATGAGCATTAGAAGGGAAATTGGGTGCATGGCTGACAGATGAATCCCTGAGAAATCTCCCGGTTAAAAATCACAAAAGAATAGATAGATGAGACCTTGCTATCCTAATTAATAAACGTACATCTGCTCTTGAACAAGGGTGGTTTATACATGGATTTCGTAAGAGAAAAGAATATTAATGACAAAGAATATTGCCTTGCCTCAAATGTTTTTGCCAATTAATCAGATTATTTGATTTAAAAAAATCCCATAAGAAACTCTCTTCTTAATTTGGCAGTTTTATGCAGAGTATATTCTACACTGTCCAATTGTAATTCTCAGGGGTTTTGAAGAATAATCTTTTACTGCTTGTTCTGAAGATGCCACAGTCCATCATCTAAAAGAGTAGTCAACAATTGTGAGGCATATTTTCAAGTGATATGTCTGATATTTTTTGTCTTTCAAAAATATTCAGTTGGTAATCAGTAACTTATTAAATGCATTCTTCTTATATAAATGATTAAAATTCTAAACATAAAATAAACGTTAAAAAGCACAATACCTAAACACAACTAGAAACATAAACGTACAAATACAACACTAAATGTCTGATTTAAAAACATGTCCATTTTAGCTCTTCGCTTTCCTTATAGATTCATTAACCATTTATTATTCTTTTATACCATTGTAATAAATCCTTAAATTTTCCATTATCTTCCCTTATTTAATCTATTAAACCTTTTAACATCAACCTATTTTTCTCTGCTTTTATAATATAATCCATAAACCAGCTCCATCTTTAATAAAAGCTCTATAGATTTCTCTCTAATTAGACATGTCAGTTTTGTCATATCCACCAAGATTGAATATGGTTTTAAATATCCAGTCTTGTAACAATTGAATTTTCTTTATTTTTCCTTTTCTCTGCATATAACAGTCTTGCTCCAGTGATCACATACAACAATAAGACACCATGCTTTTTACTTAGTTCCTTCTTCCATAAACCTAATAAGTACATTCTGACTTCATCTGAAAAGGGATTTCTTTTATTTTCACTAATATCCTGTGGTTCAATAACCAAATTTTTTTGGCCAATTCACAAGTCCACCACATAGATTCTATTCTACTTTCCACATTTCCAATGTTTACTTTAAATGTTCTTATACTTAGTTTCACAGATATCAAATGCCATCTGTACATCACTTTCTCTAAAATTTTCTCTTAAATTATTGCACTGAGTATAGTTGCATTCTTCCTTCTTAAATGATAAGAAGGAAAGCCTCTTAATACTTAGCAGTAGCACTTAAATTTATATCCTGCTCCATAGTGCTTTATAGCACTCTCTGAACGGCTTACAAAGTCAGCATATTGCCTCCAACAATCGGGGTCCTCATTTTACTGACCTTGTAAGGATGGAAGGCTGAGTCAACTTAGAGCCCATCAGGATTGAACTCCAGGCTGTGGGCAGAATTAGCCTGAAATAGTGCAATCTAAACACTGTGCTAGCAGGGTTCTTCTAAGTTGAACCTAAAGGGAAATAAGCATGCTTCTTGTTCCAGAAATAATTACTTTTATGCAGATTGAATGTATTAAATCAAGTTATAAAGTTACTCGTGAGCAATGAATATTTTTAATTAGGTGGTTCTAATATTTTATAGGCTTTATGTTTTTGCATTATCACCCTGCAGTTGACAGGGCCAGGAAAATATGTCTGAGTTTAGTATTATATGGCTTTTTGCATCACTGTTAGGTTAATTCTATATCTTTTTGTTTTTTTCCTTTTCCTCAAGTTGTTTCTGTGAGATTACTGGCATACTCTAATAAGAGCAATGATATACCTAAAGGGAAGGTTTTACTTCCTTACCTGTACGATGAGGAGCTGTTTGTCATCTTCATTCATTTTCTAGACTTCATAGCAATTAGTTCTGTATGTACCATATAAATTACTGGATAAACCAGTAATTTTAGATTACAAAACTACACCCCCCAAAATTGGGTTTGCTTTATCCATAGATGGGCTTATCTATGTATATATATGGTAACAGTTTTTAAAAGTACCCATATATACTCACGGATAAGCCCAGTCTCAAATTTTGAACCAAAATACTATGAAAAACATGTCACCCTCAGATAAGCCAATTGTGAAAATTTAAAACAGAATCTGTTCTGGAAAACAACATTTATTGATACAAAGTATTAAAGTCCTTTAGAATATTATTTTAAAATGTACAAAAATTTCAAGGGTTGACCTATCTGCAATTGGCACATTTTTCATGATATGTTAAAAATGTGAGGGTTGACTTATCTGCAAATGGGCTTATCTGCAATTTTATACAGTAATGAGTATAGTTTCATTTCTAAGCATAGCTAAAGACAGCTCAATACTTCAGTTTTGGAATTTGAAAATTTCATAGGTTTTAAGTAACTTCAAGTACTTTTACCTTATTGAACTGTTGTGCAAAACTTTCTCTGATCCTGCTTCTCTTTGGGAAATGAAATGCAGGTTTAAGTCCCATATGAGTAGAAGAAAAAATTGATTGCCGGTGTTAGCCCTGAGAGAAATCAGAAATTTCTCTTTATCTTAATGTTTGGGAAGGTGATATAACACAGCATACTGGTCAAAATAAAGGAATTTTATTTTGTATTTTGTCAAACAGTGCACTGATGATTTCTTGTAATTTGGAGCATATAGAGTATGGTTCGGTTAATAACTGTATGTATGGGGTCAACATTGAGAAGATTTTATGCAGTGTCTCTCTTACAGAGGTGTTCCTGCTGGTTGGTTCTTCAATTACATAAAATATATAAGTACAGAAAAGTGTAATGCAGCCTTTCCTTTTTCATATTTACTTTGTTTAATAGCCCATCCATCATTTGGCCCAGGCTGGGTTAGAAGAGAGAGGGAATCTAATAATAATTTGCAGATCTTTGTATTGCTTTGTCATTGTTTGTTCCATGTTTATCTCTTTTGAGCTGCTGTCTGTTTTCCAAATAAGTGAAATGTTGCTTTGACTTTTGCCTAAAATCTGATACATGTACCGTGTTTCTCCAACAATACGGCCTCCACCAATAGGAAGCCCCAGCATGATTTATTGGCATAAAATCAAATTAAGCCCCTTCTCCCAAATTAAGGCCCATATTAAACATGCAAAATGCGGGGGGATGGCGGGGGGGGGGGGCTTGCCGTTAGGAAGTACCTTGTTGCATGCCCGGATATGGTGCTGCCTGCGTTGGTGGGGCACTTCACACCGTTGCTTTCCCTTCTCCCTTGCTGCCGCAGCGTTAGAGCAACGCCGCAGCGTTTGGCGCAGCCATGTGCGGCCAGTCAGGGCTCCTCCCTGCAACTGGAGCCCTGAGGAGACACTTGGCTTCAGGTGCTCCTGTCGCCGCCTTCCCTTTGCCTTCGAAGATAAAACGAATTATTTTAAAAACCTCCGCTCATCCCACCAGGGCCGCACCGGAGCCGTGCGGGCTGGGCAGAGCCGGAAAGCAAGCTGCAGGTGTTTCCTGGCTCTGCCCAGCCCACACGGGTCCGGCGCGCCCTGGTGGGATGAGCGGAGGTTTTTAAAATAATTCGCTTTACCTTCGAAGGCAAAGGGAAGGCGGCGACAGAGCGCCTGAAGCCAAGTATACCAACAACAAAAGGCAAATCCTCAAGGTGGGCTGGAGGGAGGTGGCTGCGTGCCCCCCAGGCTGCTTCAATGCAAGGTCCTGACCTTGCCCAATTGCAGCATCCTGCCATTGCCGCCGCGTCCTTTTCGCCGCTGCCTCCCTCTCTGACTGCGAAACTCGTGTGCTTCGCCAACGCTCCGAGCGAGGCGAGCTCTTTCATACATACACACACACACACACACAGAGAGAGAGAGAGAGAGAGAGAGAGAGAGAGAGAGAGAGACAGACAGACAGACAGACGCCGGCGTGCTCCGAGAGGCTGGCTCTTTTCTCTAGCCGAGGCTGACGTCTGACTGAATCTCTATCCCGCTCCTTTATCCTCACGACAGGGTCGGCAGCGATGCTCTCTAGTGCGGCCACCTCAGCTTGCCAGCCTTGCCCCGCTATGAGACGATACTGTGACAGCCGCCGCTGCCCCGCTCCCTTCTCTTTTCTCGCCTCTCCTCCCTTCGCCATCAGGAGCGTGCGCGCCTGCTGCCACCGCCGCCGCTCCTGAGGCCGGCTGGGGCGGGCAGGCGGGAAAGCAAGCAAGGCAGCTGCACTGTCTTCTTTTTCCCTCAGCGAAGCGCTGCCGCTTGCCGCCACCGCCGCCACCTGCGATGGGCGAGGAGGAGGCGGCGGAGGAGGCGCCCAAAATGTTCCAATTTGCTCGTCCGAGCAAAGCGCGAGCACTGAGTAAAGGGATGAGAAAGAACCTCAGCAATCCCTCAGCTTATACGATGTCTGGCGAGTGCTCTTTGAGTGGACCGGAAGCTTCTTCCTTTAAATCCTAAATTCAGACCAAGTTCAGTCGTTGGGAGCCGTTTTCTTAATTCCGTAACCAAAAGGAGCCAATGGGCAAATCCCTGTTCGCGCTCTGCCTGGGGCGCCCAGCGCAGCTGACAGGCGGGCCCTCCTTCCCGGCAGCAGAGCTCTCACCAAGGCAGCGAGCGCCTTCCCGCTGGGCCCTCCGCTCATCCCGCCAGGGCCGTGCCAGAGCCGTGCGGGCTGGGCAGAGCCAGGAAACACCCGCGGCTCGCTTTCCCGGCTCTGCCCAGCCCGCACCGTTCGGCGCGGCCCTGGTGGGATGAGCGGAGGTTTTTAAAATAATTCGCTTTACCTTCGAAGGCAAAGGGAAGGCGGCGACAGGAGTGAATGAAGCCAAGTGTCTCTGGCCGCACGTGGCTGCGCCAAACGCTGCGGCATTGCTCTAATGCCGCGGCAGCAAGGGAGAAGGGAAAGCAGCGGTGGTGGAAGGTCTCCCGAACATCCAAGCTGTCGCCGCCCGCCCACCCGAGGATGCAAGGGGGGGGAATTAAGTCACCCCCGAAAAGACGGCCTAGCCGTTTTTTCGGCGGTCAAAAAAAAATAAGGCCCGGCCTTATTATGTGAGAAACACAGTATATCAGGGGTCAACAATCTTTTGGACCTCAGGGACCACCAAACTCATAATTTTAAATCCCACGGACCACTAATTTGAATTTTGACTGACGGTGGCTTGCTGACATTTTCCCAGGGTTTCTGCAAGAAAGCAGCAGAGATCCTGGGAAAATCCCCAAAAAAGTCTGCAGGAAAAGTCCCCACCCCGTTTTCCTACCAATTAATCATTCTTTATTTGGGATCGCAGGACACCGTCTCCAGCTCCGTTCTCGGGGTGTGGGGGGAAGAGACTTTTGGCTTCATGCAAGGAAAGCAGCAGAAGCAGCAGAAGTCTTTCTTTCTCTTCCCCAAACTCTGCCAGAATGGCGCAGCCTCTTGGAGCACAATGCCTTGCAGGGTCCCAAAGACTCATTTCTGGTGAAATTTGGGGGAGAGAAAGAAAGACTTTTGCTACTTTCCTTGTGTGCAGCCAAAAGCAGAAGAAGAAAGAAGCGGAAAGAAGTAGCCCTGTGGCCAGGCCAGGCATGGGGGGGAGGGCGAGTGGGGCAAGTTCCGCCCCCCTCTGCCCTTTCCTCTCTCCCGTCACTACCTCATGTTGTTCGCGATGCAAGCCTTGTGTTCTCATGTGTTGCCGCACAACCTGGATTAATTGCTTTGGGAGTTGCTTTGGGGGTTAAATTTCTCTGCGGACCACCAAAATTTTCTCGCAAACCACCAGTGGTCCCTGGCCCAATGGTTGGCAACCACTGATATATATGACTCAACCTTGGTATACTTTGAGTGGGCTGGTAAATTGTGTGAATTTATTTTCATAGTTCCTTTACTTGATACATGTGAGAATTGAGGAAAAAGTGGCAGAATTAACCTAGTATTCACCATCCATAGTTTGGAAATATCTTTTCCTTCCTTCCTTCCTTCCTTCCTTCCTTCCCTCCCTCCCTCCCTCCCTCCCTCCCTCCCTCTTTCCCTCCCTCCCCATCTCACAAACACATACACACACTCCTGTACTGTAACCTTTCTGCAGGAATTATCACCACCTTTCAAAGTGACATGACTTCATTTTTGGTCATTTATTTGATTGGACACTAGTTTTCATTTTTGAAAAACCTGGTCTCTTAAGTTTAAAATCCAGTTTTGGGGAACCTTCAGTTTTCTGCCTTCTGCACAGTAGTGGATTTTAATCTGTGCAGATGCAGATAGATAAATCAACGAGACGTCCATAACAAAGTACATTTATTGGTTCATCAGGTATCCTCATAACTCACATTTGTGACGAAGTTCTTCTTTAATGACCAATCCTTTGCATATCTGCCTCGTCGTAAAAGATGGTTATCTCCTAACCCAGGGGTGGGCAACAATGGCTCCTTTACAAGTTATGGACTTCAATTCCCAGAATTCCTGAGCCAGCCTCAGGAATTCCTGAACCAGCCTCAGGAATTTTGGGTGTTGAAGTCCACAGGTCATAAAAGGGCCATAGTTGCCCACCGCTGTCCTAACCCATCTCGTAGTGATAGAAAGCAGCTGCCATGAGTTAGAGAGTTCAGGCAATAGTGAAGAAAACTTCCCTCAACCCTTCAAGGGTCAATTTAGTGACCAATCAGGATTACAGATGTGGCCACGTGACATGAACTACATTTCCCAGGATGCCTTTTCACTACATTTACCTTGATGCATTCCCTTAAGGGGACAGCTCATAATTCCTAACTAACTATCCAATCCCCATAGACTGGCTGGGACAGCACATTCAGAACTTGGTAGATCCATCTCCAGGAAATCAGGCAGTTTTGAAGGAGAGTGTCAAGGAACCTAGCTGGTGATATCTGGAAGTCTTTGCCAATCTGGTTGGAGCCTGTGGAGCTTGTTCACTTGTGATTGAATAACAGGGAGTGTCTTCTTAAAATCTGACAAATGTTATCAGTGTTGCTTGTGATTCATATAAAGCCGAAGATTTATGGGGGGTAAAAGAGGTGGAAGGATTGTGCAGAGGCTGCTTGTCATTGGGGTATATGTACTTGAATCCCAGCTGCTGCTGCTGTAATACCCATCCGTTTATACCCCACCTGTTTATGATAGTGACAGAATCGTTATTGACCCAGTCTAAGAAAAAGGGCCCTTAGTGGATCCTCCTCTGTCCTTTTGCTGCCTGGCACTGAAGGGCTGTTGTTCTTCTTTGCTCCCAGTCCCTTGCAGAGCAAAAAGGGCTGTCGGATTCAGGCGAGGACCCTCAGGGAGAAGCAGAATCTCCTCACCGGGCTATGGGTCACCCCAAATCAACAAGGGGTGCAACCTTGAGGTTCCTGCCCCCTCAGTTGCTTGTATCCGAGCTGCTTCCTGTATTGGCAGGGTAAGTCAGAACCTACCAAGGATTTCTGGTGAAACTCTGTTTTTTTTAAAAAAATTTTTTTTTTCTTTTTTTAGTGTTCCTTTCCTCCTCTCTAAAATGCCTATATTTAACTTGTCAGCTGTGAGGCTTGCACTTGTAATTGCTTCCCACCTGTTTGATTTCCTCTCTCAAAAATAATGGGAAGTATCTTCTTTATAGCTGACACAACAGATCTTCTTTTAGACAAAGAAGTTGTGCAAGCCAAATGGTCTTTATTTAGTGCAGTATTGCCTATGCACTGATTGGCAGTAGCACCTCGGGTTTTTGGAGAGATTTTCCCAATCCTGCTTAGAGATGTCAGAGATTGAGCTTGTGATCTTTTGCATGTATGCAGTATTTACTGAGCTACAGTATTTATCCAGGGAATATTTTACAAAAGATAGTTTTTGAATTTCTTAGCCCATAGGAAATAACAGGAGGCAGCAGTAGAGAGGAACAGAAATTGGCTTCCATCTTCAAAAATGGAACAGGTGAGCCTTCTATGGAGAGCTTTTAAGGTTCAATGTTCAAAGCCTTTATTGTCATTGTACATCATGTATTCAATGAAATTGGTTTAGCCTCCACTGGTGCAGTCCATACAACATGAATGAATAAATATAAAGAATAGTTTTTATACAAGTAGTTAGGGGGAAAAACTAGTCATATGTTTCCATATGTATATCATATTCTGTGCAACATTATTCTGGTGTATGATCTTATATTATAAATATAGTCCCTAAGAAGTTACTCTTCTGACAAGGAGGCATATAATGATTAGAAAAGCGCATATGATAAGCATCTCAGACTGCAGGCATGTAGCCTACACCTATAGCAATGTCATTTCTTACTATTCACCCAAATGTGGTATATGAAGGCAGTTAATCCTTCATAAGATAAGAAGTTCTTTTTCCTGTCTTCTTGATTATCCCAAATACACTTTCCTGGAAGTAAGTCTTGCTGAATGCAGTGGGCTCCCATCTGAGTAACCGTGCACTGCATTTCTTTATTAAAAGTATTGTGCTCTAATCAAAGCAGGAAAAAGAAGAGCCTTTGAGCAAGCAAAAAAAAGCTGTCAGTGGATGGAGCAGGCAGAGAGAACCGAAAGTGTGTCATCCAGTGTGTTCCTTTGAAAAGAAGCCTTGAACTTTATAAGTGAAAGCTGCAGCTTTCTCTCATTCTCTTTGGCTTCTCTCTGTGTGCGGCAGGGGTGAGGATGTGATATATGACTAAATTAGGGGTCCGATTTACATTACTTAGACTTTGAGGAAAAACTGAATTTGAACCATTATAATAATAAGTAGGAAGCCATGTGAGATATGCGTGGATGAGTCTGCATGGACAAAAACTGCTTTTCAGAAGGTTTATATTTCAAGTGTCCAAAAATGGGATACATGGGGTATTCATTCACTATACAACGCATATGATGTTAATGCTAAAATGTGATGCTTTGGAACTTCTATGGAAAATCAGTATAGCACTTTAAATATATTTGATTATATCAGCCTCAGATTTCAACTTGACTCAGTCTCTTCCTCTCTCACTAAACTTTCAGGGAAGCTGCTACTAAAACTGTGGTGAGGAGATAGAATATCCCCAGTATGTCAGAGATTATGTTCTTATTCATTTTATTTATATTTATTTGGGTTTTCAAAATTAACACATACTGCCCTTAATAAAAAACAAAAAACAATTGGATATTGGGTCTTTGCAGTGGGCATAGAGATTGCAATGGTTGGCGGGCACGCTGTGAGTTAAGAAGAATTATGCCTGGAAGCTTCAGAAGGAATCATGAACTTGGAGGAAATGAAAATCAATCAGTCGTATGAAAAGTGGACGTAGAAATAAAATAGGGGATTTGTGTGAGAGGGGGGCTTTGAGAGCCAGATATGTGGCCGTGTTTTATTTAAACAGTAATAGTAATAATAAATCAGTGTTATATCCTGCCTGTCTCCCAAGAACTCTGGGCAACCTACAATCATTAAAATGTTTAAAAACAAAGAACAATAAAAACACACAGATACTTATAAACAGCAAAGATGAAAAAATTTGGAAAGAAAATAAACCCAGAAGAGAATCATAATTAAAGGGGGGAAAGGTGGAAAGGTGGAATCAATCATCTTCTCCAAAGGCCTATAATGGGATTAGAAGTGCAAAAAATAGTATACGGTGTGTTTGTTGTCTTGCTTCTGATTCAAGGGGGAGAGAGAGAGAGAGAGGCAGTTTTTTTGACTGGAATAATACTAGACTATATTTGTAAATATTATCTAAGCCAGCTGCTGTGGTGCCAGTCTATGCTGATTGCCCAACATGTAAGGTCTAGAAGTAGAAAAGGCCACTTGTCTCTGTTACAGAGTCATAGAATTGGAAGGGCCATTTAGTGCAAACCCCCCCCTTCTCAGTTCAGTGAGTCAAAACTTCCCAGATAAGAAGACTCTGGCTTCTGTTGCTTGAACGTAACCAATGAAGGGAAACCCACCGTGGAATTTATTTGCCTCTAACTTGAAATCATTGGTCCATATCTTACACTTTGGAGGGAGAGCAGATAGATCTTGAACATTCACAATATCTTGGCCATCTTTTGAGATATCTAAACAGTGGTCCCCAACCTTTCTGGCACCAGGGACCAGTTTCATGGAAGACAATTTTTCCATGTACTGGAGGGGGGATAGTTTTGTGCGCATCCTGTGCATGTGCAGATGAAGCTTTGCTCACTCGCCTGTCACTATCCGGCCATTGACCAGTACCGGTCCACTAAAGAGTATGTTCATAGTCCCTCAATCTTTTCTTGAGAAGAAAAACCCTTTCCAAATCCTTCATAGGAGAGTCTCTGATGTTTCCCTGTGTATTCATTGTCTCCTATCCACCCCCCACCCCCCCCGTTCTCTTCCGTAGCCTTCCATCCTTTTCCCCCCATGTGTGTGATGTATTCATCAGGTCCTCTTCTAACCCAGCTATCTAGGCATACACACACCCTTTTATGTCCTGTTTCGATTGTCGCAACCTGCACGGCCATCTAGGATGCCGTGCAATCGGCAGCGACCATCCAGGAAGTTGGTAGGAGCAATGAGATCAACAGCGATCCACCCGACACCCCAGCCGAGTCCCTCTGAATGTGTCGAGCTCCGGATTGGGTGGCATGCCCAATTGGACCTCTGGAGCCTGACATAGAGTTTCTAATCCATTGGTAATCTTCATTCTCTGAAATGGTTACTCTTCCTAAAATGTTTGCTCAAAACTGGTCCCAGGATTTGAGGTGGGGGCATGTCTTCCATGGGTGATTGCCTCATTGGAATAAATTCTAACCACAGGGCAGGAAGTACTGTTGACATTAGAACTCAAGCTGGTTCTTTCTAAGTTTTAATGGAGGCTTATTTTGGTCCAGAAGTTTGTGTGGCTGTGTACTGATTTGGCAAAACGGATGTAAGGAAAGGCCACTAATTGCTGGCTCATCCTCTTCTCCGCTGTGAACGTGAACATTTCTTGTGGACCTGTGCTTGTGGCTTAATTATTTCAAACAAATTTGAATTAGACTTTTCTGTACGTAACATTCAGTGAAAAATTTTGTGTACAAGGTTAATCTATAGTTTAGCGTTATGTGCACAAATGGCCTTAAGTAAACTGTAGTGCTGGAACATGCTGCCCCGTCTTTTTCCATGCAACTGCGAGGAGGAATTTGTGATTTGTGATTAAGACTAAGCTACAAAATATTTATATTATTCCCATATTATCTAATGAAGTCAGATTCAAATGTAGCATATGGTTAATTGATTTTAAAAAGCTGGAATTTACTTTCAACCACAGTTCTTAGACTGTACAAAAAATGCAGGAAGTCCTCAACTTACAGCAGCACTTCGTTGAGTGACCACTCAAAGTTACAACAGCACTGAAAAAAAAGTGACTTATGATTGTTTCTCACACTTGACCATTGCAGCATCCCCATGATCATGTGATCAGCATTCAAATGCTTGGCAGGTGGTTCATATTTATGATGGGTGCAATGTTTTGGGATCATGTGATCACCTTTTGCAGCCTTCTGACAAATGGTCAATGACGAAGCCAGATTAATTTAACAACCATGTTGCTAACTTTATAACTGCAGTGATTCGCTTAACAACTGTGGCAAGAAAGGTCGTAAAATAGGGCAAAACTCAATTAGCAATAGAAATTCTGGGCTCAGTTGTTGTAAATTGAGGATTATTTGTAAAACAGGAAATGCTGAAAGAAAATGGGGTTATGGTTTATTTCTCAATCTACATAGAAAGAAGGAAAAATACCTGGTTCTGCAGATTTTGCCTGTAAATGAATCCTAGTTTATCATAGAAACAGCTAATAAATGGGATTACACATAACTTCTTAGAGTAGTAATAGGGGTTTGTTGAAATACTGTACTAGACTGATTTGCATTTAATGTTAATCTATTAATTACACATACATCACAAATGACTTGGTGTTATGTGTATACCTCACTAACAAGGATATGTAGGAAGAATATACATTATGCTAATATTTTTATAATCTGGATAGATGTCTTTTTATGTAAGGTTAGTAAAACTTTTAAGCAATGTGTCATTTTAGCGTTTTTAATTTAATGGATTTAGTAGAGCATTTTCTCTTGGCTAATAGATTGCCACTTTCTCTTTAATTATATTCATCTTAATTTTGTTTGTGAACTCTCTTATTCATGTTTATTTTCTGCTTCTTTCATTGGGGAAAATTTATCTTCTTCACATGTTTTTTCTTATATTAGAATAGACAAAACAGCTTGTTTGAAGAATTGATCACATGAAAATTCTCTTAATTGATCAAGTCTCCATGACAGAAAGGAAACATAGTTCTTCATGCAGAAATGTTTGGAATAATATGTTTAAAGTGAAGGAGAACTTATTCTCTCATAAAAGAAACATTCCATTTTGAAGGTGAAACCTTCAGCAGCATTTGTATGCACTATATAAAAATGTAAATTACCTTTTGGCACATATCCTTATAAAAACTGCAGACACCAGGCATAATCTTATGTTCTTAGTTAGAGAAGAACACCTAAATTTGATTCACTATGATGGAATGGAGCACAATACTTTAACTTTAGAAGAATTTAGAGGATTTTTAAAAACAGTGGACTCAAAATTTAATCTTAAAATAGTCTGCTGCCATGAATAAACTGGTTTAAAATAGGCTGTAGAAAACCAGTATTATTGGGCAAAACTGATGCTGATTTCAATGTAGATTTAAAAATGACAAATTATAAGAATGATTTGGAAAAAAATGGCACACTGGTTATGCAGATAACATTGGCTGATGTCTTAATAATTAAAAGGGATATGTCAACTCGCAAAGCTTTCCTGACCTGCTCCCTAGTTGCCATAGACAGGGAGATGAGAATTGCGCCTCGCAGCTGCACCAAGGAATTCACACCTCAGTCAAAACAGGATACAGCCTAGCTGGCAGAAGTCAAGGCCATCTCCAGGAAGACCCACAAAGGCTGGAGAGAGTGACTTTTACGACCTGTGAAATTGCTTCATTGGGGAATGTGACTGGTGACACACTCTGGAGGGAGGGAGAAACAGGGTCAGAAGCAAGGCACGAACTGGGTGAGGTCAGAGCTGCCTTCACCTAGATCATGCCGACATGGCGCTCCTAATAAACGACTGGATTTTTCTTGCTAAATGGCTTGAGATTCCTAATTTTATTAGGGCATTGGTAGAAACCCTGACAAGATATACATATAAATAACCAGAAGAATGATTTGGATATAATTTTGTTATATAACATTTACAGAAGAACTTGGTTTAAAATATATTTAAGAAGAGAGAAAGAGAAAATGAAAAGAAATCAACTTCTGGGGTATAATTCAAAGGGATTTAAAGATCCGAATCAAAAGGAAGGAATATAAAGTTGGTTTATTTAATCAAGGTTAAAATATGCATGTTGTTGTTTCTGGGGACTTAATGGATTTGTATTGACCTGCACCAAACCACCTGCCTTTAAAGATTTGGAAAAAGGGGTTTTGCCATAGTTTGGAGCAAATGATAAACACTTGTATTAAAATAAAAGAAATATAAAGTTGGTTTTTTTGGTTACATTTAAAATACATGCATTATTTTCTGATAACTTTTAATTTTTTTTGATTAAGACTGAATTGGAGACTATAATAATTTGTTTATACATAAGAGATGAGATATGGGACAAAGATATTTTGTATTGTTAAGGAAGGGGGAAGAATTTTTTAAATAAAATTCTTTTTCTTTTCTTTACTATAGTCTTATTTTTCCTTTTCTATTTTGCTTTGTATTCTCTTTTCTGCACTTTCTATTTTTCATTCCTTTTTGTACTATTTTAGTTTGTATTGATCTTTTATCTTTGTAACTGCAAACTTTAATAAAATTATTATTTTAAAAAACTGAGCTGTTCTTTCCACAGGAGGGAGCGTGTCTTCTAAGATGATGTATACCAGGGCTGTCAAACTCGATTTCATTGACGGCCGCATCAGGGTTGTGTTTGATCTGAGGGGGGAACGGGATGTGGCTAGCTCCATGTCATTTGTGTCAGGGGTGCCTGTGGTAGCCCAAGCGTTCTGCCAGTGAAAACGGGCTCCCAAGCTCTATTTCCGGCTGCGACAGCCCCCTGAAACCCTCTGCCAGCGAAAATGGAGCTTGCCAGGACTACACGCAGCCCTCCTGAGCTCCATTTTTGATGGCAGAGGCACCATGGCCCGGTCCTTCACTGTTTCCAGGGCAGCCCTGTGGGCTAGATCTAAGTAGCCTGCAGTCAGGATTCGGCCTGTGGGCCTTGAGTTTGACACCCCTGATGTATACCATTTACAATTTGTGTCTAATCCAAGAGCTTCTAAAATATAAACAAAGTTTCAGTTACTCAGGTATAGGAGATACCTTTTGGGTTAATTACCGGTAATTCAGCTTTAATTGATTAACTAATTTTCTCCACGTAGTCAAAAAGGTTTGGCTTTGTTTGGCTTTTCCTTCTGGGTTCTTTCTCATTACCATTTTGCTGTTATCAGTTAAGAACAGAGTGTTGCACAAACATCTTTTTTTTCCCTCCCAATTTTTGATTTGTTGTTATAAACCCTTTAAATTGAAAGCAAAGATTATTTTGTATCTGCTCTACGCTTATTAGGGCTGGTATAGTTCATAGATTATTCAGGAAAAGTGCTTTCAGAGCCCCTTAAGCACGAGGAGCCTGGCACTTTATTGCTATTGAGGTGTTTTTCAAGCTTCCCAACAAACTGGGGGGAAAGTTGCAGCTGTTCTAAGAATTTGACTCAGTAAAGATAATACGATTCTTACGGTTTGGCATCCGAAGTCTTTTTTCTGAATTATTTTTGAAGTAGACAGACTTATTACTTAGCAATGCACCACATTAAGATGTAAGTTACATATGTAAAAAAAAAAAAGCCAGGTAGCATTATGTTTGTAATATAGCCTGACTTTTTTTTAATATAAATGTGTTTGTTGCAGAGATCAGCAGATGAGTCAAGTCCAGAAGATGGGGAAGGTGAGGAAGCTCATTCTACTTGTCTAAAGAATCCAGAAAAATCTCTGAATACAAGTTGATACATTTCCCCCCCTGCCTGGCTGTTTATTTGTATAAATGCATTTATTTTGCACAGGAATTCCAGTAACTGGTTTCCATGTTTTAAGAGTTTTGACCTCCCATGTCAAAACAGACTCCATAATCTAATGCAAAGTACATTTTAAAAGCACTGTTGAACTGTGAGCAAAGACCAGCAGTATTTTTCTAGCATTGGTTAGCTTAACAGTGAATAGTTTTCATACCAATAGTGTTTTCTTGTGTTGGACTAGTCATGTAGTATTTAGAGCAGGGGTCTCCAGTGTTGGCATTTTGTGGACTTCACAATTCCCAGAATTCTTCAGCCAAACATGCTAATGGGAATTCTGGGAGTTTTGGCAACAGGTCTTAAAGTTGCCAAGTCTGGAGGAACCTGACTTAGAGAAAGAACATCTCTGAATAGAGAAATTCTGTTTAGTCTTCATGGATAGTTGACTTCAGTAAAACCAATTAGTAGCAATTGCCATAATTGCACACTGATATAAAAAAGGGACGTAACAATGCTGACATTAGAAGGAAGTTAAAGACAGGGTTCCACTGTGGATAAATAGCTATGAAGTGGCCTTGTCTTTGAAAACATGATCAGTCAGTGAGAATTATCTGTTGCAGGTCTATTTAGGCAAGTTGCATTTGAGTGGGTAAGAATCCACCAGAAGTACCTGCTAGGGCTATATTTCTACTTCTTCTGTTTACTGACTTTCCCTACAGAATCTGACCGAGAAGATGGGGGTTACTGTCCTCCTGTAAAGCGGGAAAGAACGTCTTCATTAACACATTTTCCTTCTTCACAACCAGGTAAAGAAAAAACAATTCCCAGATCTGCCTCTTTTCCCTCCCATTCCTGTTGTTCAGCTTTGCCTGAGAAAGGAATGCATGTTTAAACAGTGCCTTGAGGAAAATTAGAGGTAATAGGGGCACAACCATTACGTATATTGTACGTTTAAATTTCACTTCATAATTACATAAACCTGAATTAGAATTGAATCGGTGGCCTTTTACAGGAAGTCTTTATTTAGACACATTACTCCGAAAAGTGCTGTATAGAAATAATCAGGATGCTTGGCATTATTCTAATAATATTGGTTGGTTCTGGTTAGTTTTAACACCACATGTTTTTATTTTATTATCAGAGTTTTATCCCACCTCTATTACTTTTAGCAATAGCAATAACATTTATATACCACCCTGTAGTGCTTTATAGCACCCTCTGGGCAGTTTGTAATGTCAAAATATTGCCCCCAACAATCAGAGTCCTCATTTTAACAACTTTGGAAGGATGGAAGGCTGAATCAACCTCCACCCTCATCAGGATCGAACTCCAATACTGTGTTCTAACCACTGTGCCACCAGGGCTCCTTTTATAAGACACCCAAGGCGAACAATTTGCATAATACTCCTCTTTTCTCCTCTTTTTCTTAACAACAGCAACAACAACCTTGTGGGTTGGATTGAGAGAGAGTGACTGTTCCAAATTCACCCAGCAGGGTTTCATGCCTTAGGCAGAACTAGAACTCACAGTCTCCTGGTTTCTAAGCCAGCACCTTAACCACTACAACAGCTCTCTTTGCGTCATCATTACTTTTTGGTTCCTTTTGATTTTGGGGTCTTTTTCCTTTTGAAAAAATAATAACATTGGGAAAAATATTATGAATCTTGGCCATTGCCTCTCGCATTGTACAGCTTGTGTAATCTTATTTTTTTTTTTTTTTTTTTGCACTACAGAGGAAAAGAGTTCTGGATTCAGATTGAAGCCACCCACTCTCATTCACGGCCAGGCGCCAAGTGCAGGTAAGCGATGGCTTTGCGTGAAATGGAGGGAAAACAAAGACATGAGATATTTGAGAATTTTTTTGCTGATTTTTTTCTCATTACCAATGTGAACAGTGCTAAGGGTGAAAGAAATAAAAGCTTGCTTTCGTTTTCAGGAGTCCCAAGTCAAAAACCGAAGGAACAACAGCGAAGTGTCTTGCGCCCAGCAGTATTGCAAGCTCCCCAGCCAAAAGCGTTTTCACAAACAGGCAAGTTAGTCTCTGTAATTGCTGCATTCGGCGTGATAAAGCTTCAAAACCTTTTGAAGGAGTAAGTGCCATAAGTCAGAGATCTCCAAACTTGGCAACTTTAAGACTTACGGACTTCAACGCCCAGAATTCTCCAACCAGCATAGCTTACCGTATATGCCGGCGTATAAGACGACCCGGCGTATAAGACGACCCCCAACATTTCCACTCAAAATATAGTTTGTTATATACTCGCCCACTCTTCCGCACGCCTTCCACTTTTGCACTTTTTTTTTTTTGAGGCATTTTGGCACCGTGGAAACAAATCCCGTGAAGCCGAAGGAGCAGCCAGCCTTCTCCCAGCTCCCAAGGAAGCGAGGCTCGCACCGCCCGGGCTCCGCTGAGGTATCCGGCTGGGGCTGTCAGGAGTTGTTACCGCTGGCGCGGCTCCGCGCGGCTCCAGTCCCGCGTTGCCTCGGGAAGGGAAAGGCAAAAGGAAGAGCGGCGGCGCTTTGCAATGGCAGCAGCGGCTCCTGGTTTTGCCTTCCCTTCCCGAGGCAACGCGGGACTGGAGCCGCGTGGAGCCGCGCCAGCGGTAACAACTCCTGACAGCCCAAGCCGGATACCTCAGCGGAGCTCGGGCGTGCGAGCCTCGCTTCCTTGGGAGCTGGGAGAAGGCTGGCTGCTCCTTTCGGCTTCACGGGATTCGCTTCCACGGTGCGCAAAAGTGCCTCAGCCGCGGGCAGCCGCAGTGCTTCCCAATTACTATTTGCCGGCGTATAAGACAACCCGGCATATAAGACGACCCCCAATTGGAGGCATGTTTTTCAGGGCAAAAAGTCATCTTATACGCCGGCAAATACGGTAAATGTTTATAAGAGTCTACGATATTTTCAAACTCTATTGACTGTTTTGGTTGATTTACCAAAATGAATGGGATATCTTAGTAACTGGATAATAGTATTTTAGAGGGTAAAAATGAATTTGCACAAATTATGATTCAAACATGGAAGATGAAGTATGTAGCATAGCATATACTACCTTTGACACCCATGCAGATATATATGAACAATGTGGAAGAATAAAGGATTATACAGAATATTATAGATATAATATCTACAGATTTTTATTAAAAATAATGTATTAGGATCTGGAAGGGTTATATTTGTTTTATAAATATATTTCATTTTTTATCCTGCCTTTATTATTTTTTATAAATAAGTCAAGACTATGAACACACTGCTTCCTCCTAGTTTTCCCTCAACAACAACCCTGTGAGGTGGGTTGGGCTGAAAGAGTGACAGGCCCAAGGTCACCCAGTCCACTTTCATGCCTAAGGGTAGACTAGAACTCACCTGGTCCCTCGCCTGATGCCTTAACCCCAGACCAAACGGACTCTTTAATAAGCCTTCTGTCAATGCACAGGATATGTGGAAAATTTAGTTTAATCTATAATAAGACTGGAAGGCAAACTAGTCTTTTGGATGCAGGTAATAGAAAAGATCTCTCAAAATCACAGCAAGCTAGTTATTTTACAAGATGAAATAATTTGTCTCTGTATAGAACAGCTTGCTTTTCAGTCCACGAAACAGCCTGCAAAGTGACTCACAAAAGTACAATAATCTCAGTTTCTAAGTATCCAGTTGTAAATTGCCTCCAAGCAGAATATTGTGTCTTTATCTAAAGTTCTATGTGTGTACCTGTGAGCGTGTGGGGTGTGTGTATGTCAAGTCACAGATGATTGAAAAGAATACAAAGAAAGTCTGGGTTATGGAAGCATGTGCAAGGCTGCTAGAACCATGTGATCCAGTACTGAGGAAATGTTGGGTGCGTTATTTTATATTTCTGTTTTTGAAAAAGGGAAGCATTTGATCTTCTCAAAAGGTACATGTTGAAGTATGTAACAGAAGCTGGAGCTGAGGAACAGACCTAAGTTTTCCTCATTTCCTCATTTTTGAGGACTGAGAAAGGTGTCACTTCTTTGGGGCTGGAAATGTTATCAAGTCTTAGAACTTTGGGGGAAAAAATCAGTGGAGAGTGAATCCTTTGCAAAAGCTTTTCAGGTAATCTTGGCATAGGATTGCGTAGGGTTTATTATTATTATTATTATTCATCTGACTGATCCAATAAGGGAAAGAATGCTAGAATAGAAAGTTCCACTGCAAATTCATCTTACTGAGCTCTGCTCACTTGTTACGTTTAACAGCGTTAAGTACTAACTGGTCCAGATAACCTTGGCTTCCTATGGTTAGATTTACTGCAGGGTCAAAAAATAAAGACGCTGCAGCCTTTACATCTTGCATCTTGTTTCTTGCCACAGTTCCAAGCAGTGGAACCAATGGTGTAAGTATCCCTCCAGATCCTCTGGCTGCTACATTTGAACCCACAACTAATACCGTACCGAAAAGTCCCGGTTCAGAAGAAATGGTGAGTCTCTGTTGACGGCATTTGGGAAATAGATGGAATCTGGGAAGGAGGTTGGGGGAGGGGAAGTCTCTTGCTCTTTTTACTTCAGCACAGGGGGTTTGTGTATGTTTGGGGGACATCTGGCAGAGCCTTTTTCAAGGCTATGGCTTCGTGGACATTTGTGTTTGCTCCTACCCATGAAATATGAAAATGGCATTTTCTCTCCACTGATTATCCCAGACCCCAGATTCCTTTGCTCTTCTGGCACAGTGGATTCCAGATAAACCAGTGGCTTGAATGTTTGACCTGTGAAGTCTGGCTTCGAGTCCATGCTGAGCCATGAGACTCTTAAGTGTGACCCTGGAACAGTCATGTACACTCAGCATAGCCCAAATTGTTTTAATGGATTGAGGGGCAGGGGGGGGAAGGGGAAGGGGAAGAAAAATTACATTTCTACTTCTTCTTCACTGGTTTCCTTTTCTCGTGGTTATGTTCTCCTTCCCTTCCCCCTTTCTCTCTTGCTTAGGAGGACCCATGTCAGAAAAATACACCCAACAATGCTTCACACACTGAAAAATGTGACAAAGAGCAGAACACACAGCAATCCTTTGTGTTTGGGCAAAACCTAAGAGACAGAGTGAAGGTATTTTTCCAGTTTGGGTCCAGGTACTGCTGGTAAACATTAAGGGGTGCAATCGCTGAGTGGCAATGCTCCTGATGGCTTAGTTGTATATTCTTGGGTGGATCATGAGGGGAAAGGAATCTTGCTCTGGTTCAGGCTCCAGAGAGCTGTTGCCATTCATAGCCAAACAGTGTGCTCGATAAGGGATGTGCCGTTCTGTTTGATCTCTTTCGATTGCCCTCTTCAGGTTAATCATGCACACACGTTCCTGGAGAGGGCAATGACGGTTTGAAAAATAGTGCACGATCTACAGGTAGTCCTCGACTTACACCAGTTCACTTACTGAGCGTTCAAAGTTACAACGGCACTCAAAAAGGTCACTTAGGACCGTTTTTCACACCTCCAACCGTTGCAGCATCCCCATGGTCACATGATCAAAATTCAGACGCTGGAGAACTGACTTACTTTTGTGACCGTTGCCGTGTCCAGGGGTCATGTGATTCCCCTCTTGCGACATTCTGACAAGCAGAGTCAGTAGGAAAACCAGATTCACTTAACAACTGCAGTGATTCACCGAACAGCTGTGGCAAGAAAGTTCGTAAAATGGAGCAAAATTCACTTAACAAATGTTTCACTTTGCAACCAAAATTTGGGGCCGAATTGTGGCCGTAAGCTGAGGATTACCTGTATTCTCATTCTGTAAATTTGCATTCAATGAACTATCCTCATTCTGTACATTTCTGCCAATCAGAAATTGAGGAATGTTTTCCATAGGTCCTTATTAGACATTCAAGGGCTATTATTAGACACCCGCATGAAGCAACTTCAACTTAGCTTAGGCTTAGTCTACTTGTGACCCTAACCTCATTAAAGAGAGGTGGAACTTAATGATCTTGGGGAATGAATCTCTGACATTGACTCCTGCATAACCCAGGTTTGGGGCCACTCTTGAAGTATTTCTGCACCCCTGAGGGATAGAAATGGATCATATGCAACATTCTTAGAATGTTGAGTTGATATTAAGATATATATATATATATCAGTGATGGCTAACCTTTTCCAAACGGAGTGCCCAAAGCATGCGCGTGCCTGAACCCCCAAAATGCAATGCGTGCACTACCCCTGCGCATGCGCACATGGCCTGACATGTGCCCTGCTCCCTCGCGCATGCATGCCCCCCCCCAGCATGTGCCTCTGCTGCATGCGCAGCAGAGACCCGACAACCAGCTGGCCGGCGGGAGCCCTGTGCGCATGCACAGTGGAGCTGAACTAGGGCAATGGCTCGCATGCCCACAGAAAAGGCATGCCATAGGTTCGCCATCACGGATATATATTGTATCACTTACATGACTTGCTTTCTTCCTACACATCTCCAGGCTCTGTTTTGAGCATCAAGTTTAATTGAGGTGTTCTTCTTTTTCTGTTCAGGAGCTATATTCTAAAACAACCTTTCTGCATTCCAGCTATTTCATAAATCAGTGTCTGTGAGAGAGACATCAGAATGGAAGGTGGGGTGGGCAGTAAACCTCTCTTTCTCTCTCTATCTTTCTCTCTGCATACCTGAAGAGAGTTGTTTGCAGACTGGTGGAGCCTATGCAGAATTTCCATCTCTGGAAACTCCTGTTCAAGGCTGTTGGGAGCCTTTTAGAGTAGCTGGAACCCCTTCAGAGCATCTTCCAATCAGAGGATCCAGTACTACTCTAAGATGGACCAATTAGCTAACTAATCCAAAGCAATTTCCTGTATTTTATATACACTTGTGCTTTGTGTTGTTCTCTGGACCTTACCCAATCTCAGTGCCACCCATCTTATCCCAGCTAGGAGATGAAGGGGATGAATCAGCTGATGTGCAAAACACCTGGCTCCCAAGCTCTGAGATGCCTTCTGCTACAAACTACTTCCTGCAGTATATCAGCTCCAGGTGGGGGAGAATGTCAGCAACTTCCTCGCTTTCACTGCTTTTTCCACTGCTCCTTTCTTCAAGCAAGGTGGCAGAGCGGGACGGCGGGTGTAAAGAGGCAGGGTTTGCTTTCCTTCCGCCAAATTGAAAAGAGCGTTTCTCTTCTTCCAGCATAGAAAACTCTACACACAGCGCCGATGCTTCCAGCAACAAATTTGTATTTGGGCAGAATATGAGCGAACGAGTGCTGGTAAGCGCTGTCCAGCTTTGGAGGGTTTTTATGGGTTTAGATATATCTTGCTCTGGTCAATGAAGCTGCACTTAAGTCTGTATGGCTACAGTTTGTTCGTTCCTGATTTATGTTTTTGTAAACCTATAATGATGCTGTGCAGCTACAGCAACATATATAAATACTTCTCCTGCCTATTATCTTTTCCAAACCCATATATTACATTCAGAAGGAGGGTGAACAGGCCAAGATCATTTTCCAGTCGAGTAGGGATTTGAGCCAATATTTTTTTTTTATAGTAACTGCTGGTACTTTGTGATAGACTTCTGGTGGGGCTGTTTTTTGCTATCTGATTACAAAGAACCCAGGATGAGATACCATTGTCTCTTGGGGTCAGGCTGCAATCTAATGGCAGGATGGAATTAGCACTCTCACCCATAGGGGCACACGTGCCAGTAGCAGCCTGTAGATGTTGATTCGTCACTTGCACAGATATTAGGTAGAGAATAGTAGGATAAGTATCGAAGCAAAGACTCCTGTAAATCAGTGAACAGCTGTTCTTCACATTGAGCCCTGCTTCATCTTTGTGTCAGGAGTTTGGGTAGCAAATGTTTCAGCTTCACAAATAGCTCATCATCATCCCTGTGCCCACCAAAATCAACTCTCAGTTGGCCATCAGCCAAGCCTGAGCTACACCTAAATAGATACCGATGATTTGTTAGTTGGTTTACTAAATGCATCCAGATCAGGGGTGTCCAACTCTCGTCATCACGTGATGCATCACGACTTTTTCCCCCCTTCGGCTAAATCGGGCGTGGCCAGCGAGTTTGACACCCCTGATCCAGACTAACAGCTAGTTCTCTATTGTTCAGCAACTGCTTTGAAGTTATAACAATGCTGAATGAGTGTTATTTGTGACCGGTACTGGTAAAAGAGCCATGGTGGCGCAGTGGCTAGAATGCAGTATTGCAGGCTAATTCTGCCGACTGCCAACAGTTCGATCCTGACTGAGTCAAGTTTGACTTAGCCTTCCATCCTTCCGAGGTTGGTAAAAATGAGGGCCCAGATTGTTGGGAGCATTATGCTGATTCTGTAAACCGCTTAGAGTGGGCTGTAAAGCCCTATAAAGCTGTATATAAGTCTAAGTGCTATTGCTGGCACTCCCAAGTTCTGACTGTCCCAGAATCCTCACGGTCATGTGACTAGGATGTAGGCACTTGGCAGCCAATTCGCAGTTATGACAGCTGCAGCATCCTGCAGTCACGTAATCACCATTTGCAACCCTCCCTCTTGGCGTCCCACAAGCAAAGTCAATGGAGAAGCCAGGAGGGAAAGTCAATCTGGTTCAAGTTATCCCCAGTCCTGCCACAATGTGTCAGTCAACCCCAGCCCCCCCACGCCCAGCAGCAGCCGTTTGCCAGCCTGAATGCAAACTGTTTGTGACTTGCAATGGCTTCCTCCTGACTTATGGTTGTAGGAAGTTACAAAGAGGTCCTCACTTAACAGCCTGCAATCCTCACTTAACGATGGAATGGGAACTGCCAAGGTTTGATGGAACTTGATGACTGCATTGCTTAGCGATGGAACTTCCAGTCCCAATGACCATTCTTAACCAAGGAGTACCTGTATGTTGCAGACAAATAACCTAAAATATTGCCTTAAGCCTGAAATGTTGGTAATGGTTTTAGGCCTTGTTCTTTTTCTTTCTTGTAGAGTCCACCCAAATTGAATGAGGTCAGCACGGATAGTAACAAGGAAAACACCACCGGTGACTCTGGCTCTGAATCTTCATCACAGGAAACCACACCAGAAAAAGGTAAAACAGGCAATGTTCTGTCCCTCCCTCCCTCCTACCTCTCCCTCCCTCTCTCTCCTGCTAGAGCAGCTTCTGTCTCACAACCACCTATGGCCCTAAATTCCATTGCTGCAACTTTCAGAAGCCCCTGTGATTTAAGGTGATGAAGATATAATGAAGTACCATCCCTTTGGAGTGGGAAATTTGTGAAAACTTTAAAATAATCATATCTGGTTTTGAACATGGGTAACTTGCACCGACAAGGTCTTCTTTCTGTTTTTAGAAAAGATAAACATTTTTACTTTACTATTTTAATCAATGTATTATGGCCGCCCATTCCAAAAGACCGGGTAGGTTAAAACATCCAAATTTATAATTAAAAATCAGTTTAGAGACCCATGTTTTTTGTAGCACAAGCTGGATTCCTGGGCTGGAAAATGTCATGGATATTTACCGTCCCAGCAATAGACTTTTGGTGCTCATATCGAAGCTATTTCTGTTACGGGGTGGGAGGGGTGTGTGTGGGGGTTGGCTAAGTGAGTTAATTGTTGCTCTATGGTTCTTTTTGCTGCATTTAATTCATTTTAAACAGAATGTACATTTATTTCTGTAGTATAACAAATTTAGTAACTAAATTTCATGGAGAAAAGTTATTTTGTGTGGGGGGGGGTTTTCGGGGGGAGGGATCTTCTATTCATCCAAGCTATGTACGAATGGATACAGGTACTTCTCAACTTATGGCTGTAATTGAGCTCAGAATTAACAGTCCTAAGCCATGCCAGCTAAGTGAATGTGACCGCACCTGGTTTTACGACCCTTTTTGCCTCAGTCATTTAGCAAACCTATTTTATTCAGTGGGTGGTTTTTTTTCTTGAAACCAGAAGTAAATGCGAGAAACTGGCAAAAATGTCTAAATTGCAGACGTGTTACCACAGGATGCTGCAAATGACTGTACATGTGAGTTGTTTGCCAAGCACCCAAAATGTGATCACATGACTCTGGGGGAGGCATCCATCGGAACTCCAGAACTGGGTCGTAAGTAGCTTTGGGGAGATCCTTTGTAACTTTGAATGGTTACTAAGCAATTGGATCACTAAGCGAGAACTACCATTATGAAAGAAGCGTCCACAGTCATAATACTGTTTTTCTCATAATTGATCACACTATGTTTATTTTCATCTCTACAACTAAATTTTGCTATATGTGGAAATGCAGAAATGGGTTTGGAAGTCAAGGCTTCCCGCACATTAACCTTCCTCCATTTCTTTGCAGCCAATAATATTTCAGAATCGCTCGCTGAGTCCGCCGCGGCCTATACAAAAGCAACAGCCAGGAAATGTCTCCTGGAGAAGGTAGAAGTAATCACAGGAGAGGAAGCTGAGAGTAATGTGCTACAGGTGAGTAGGACCTGTAGAAGTCGGCACTCGGCTCGTGCAACTCCTCAGGATGTTTGCTTTACTTGGTCTTGCTTGCCAGGAGGGTGAGAGTAGGCTGTGGAGAAAACCTGTGCGCACACACTTGGGAGGTTTACAAATACAAGCCTGGAGCATCTTCTGTCAGTCATTGTGCAGTCAGTCTTCAGAACAAGCACAACCTTAAATCTGTCAAAAACTTCAGGGAGTTAATGTTGTTTTTTCTTTTCTTTCTTTTTTCCCCAAATCTTCTACATGTTAAAAACCTGCTTGGTACAGAATACAGGTAGTCCTCGACTTATGATCGAGCCCAAAATTTCTGCGGATAAGGGAGACAGGTGTTAAGTCAGTTCTGCTCCATTTTACAACCTTTCTTGCCCCAGTTGTTAAGTGAATCACTGAAATTGTTAAGTTAGTAGCATGGTCATTATGTGAATCTGGCTTCCCCATTGATTTTCCTTATCAGAAGATCACCAAAGGAGACCCTGGGACAGGGCAACATCATCAATATGAGCCAGTTGCCAAATGTCTGAATGTTGATCATGTGACCCTGGGGATGCTGCAACAGTCATAAGTGTGAAAAACGGTTATAAGTCACTTTTGGGGGGGTGTTGTAACTTCAAACAGTCACTAAACAAATGGTTATAAGTCAAGGATTACCTGTACAACCACATGATTTAAATGTGAAGTCTTGCCTTCTTGCTCCTTGGGCCAACAGAAAAAAGGTCCTTCTTTTTCCAGCCTTGATGTTGGTACTTCTGCTCCACGTTCATGTAACACAGCTTCTGCTTTGCTCCGGAATGGTGCTCAGTTAATGTTCTGACCCACGCCCTTTTCCGACAAATCAAACACAATTCAAAAAGAACTGAAACCTTGTAATGCTTTTACAAAATAATTAGTTGTGATAAGCACAAGCCTTGCCAAACTGAGTGAGACTTACCAAAAGATAACAGACAAGAAATAATTTGCAAAATAAGAATCTTCAAATACAAACTCAGGATACTGGAATGTCCAGGAAGCTGTAGTTTCAAAACGTCTTTGCCTTCTGCAAAATACGTTCGTTCACAACTGGCTTTTATCTTCTTGAAGGAGGGGCCATTACCTTGCAGCCTTACTCCCGAGTCACCCGTACTGTTGCAACTGTTCTTTCCTCCGAGCAATCCTGCGTGCATGCACACTTGGCACAGGCTCCTCAGGAACCTCCTCATCATTGCTGCCAGCCCCCACAATCTCTGAAGGCAGCAGTTCATTCCCTAATGGTCCCAGCCCCTCATCTGAGTCCTCACTTTCTTCAGCCGTCTGCACCTGCTGCCAGCTAACCACAATAGTTGGATGCTCTGTGCAAGGATACCCATCCCAGTATATCTGTGCTGAATCAGACCCAGAGCCCCCTATTCCAGCAATTTGTTTGGAGTTGTGATCAGCCAGTTGTTTCTGGGGAACTCTCAAGCGGGGTGTGAAGTTGTGTTCCTTTTCTTGTTTATGTCTGAGCTTCACACTTCACTCTCAGCTGTAATATGTGTTGCTTCTTCGTAGTTTATCCATAAATCACGAGTAAACAAAGGATGACTTAGCAGAGTTATAATATTTCTCAACCTCAGCAATTTGAAGATGTATGGATTTCCGTAATTCTTCACATCTTAAAGTTGCTGAGGTTGATAAACACTGCTGTAAGCTGACCACACAGAGGTTACATTTAGATATGTCCATTGAGGCTTGACAGAGTCATGTAAAGAATATCAATAATTAATTCTGCTGGACGAGCCCAAAGGCTTACGTAATTCAGAATTCTTTTTTTACCTGTTGCTTCTAAAAAAATCATCTTTTTATTATATCTAGTATCTGTTGTTAACTATCTTGGAATGTAGAAGTACCATCCTTTTTGCAATTTCTGTTTGAGTTACCTCCTTTATTTTGCCTGCTTTAAATGCTACTTTATCTGATACATAGATGAGAGGGATTGTGGAAAGCGTTTCCATCTTTCTTATTAGGGAGAAATAATACTTTTGAATTTGGGGAGAGCACAAAAACCCATTTTTCAAATGCATTGGAGGCTTTGTGGTTTGTGATCTCCTGGTGTGCTGCCTTCATTAAAGTTCTCCAGCTAATGTTTCTGTTACAGATTCAATGCAAGTTGTTTGTCTTTGATAAGAGCTCCCAGTCCTGGGTGGAAAGAGGCCGAGGGCTTCTGAGGCTGAATGACATGGCGTCTACAGATGATGGGACATTGCAGTCACGCCTGGGTAAGAGGAAAAGACGCCAGAAACCTAACCAACCAATCAACCACTGCAGGAAACTAGATTGCAGTCGGATCCAATATAGTCCTGGAGATCCGTTTCCATGCCACCCAGTTATTATGGATGGGCATTCCAACATAGACATTTGTAGCTTGCAGGAGTAGCCTGTGGCATCAGGTGCCCTTGTGATTAAGGCTTGTTGGTAGGCACAATGTGTTTATCTGCATTCTAATAGTCAAGCATTTTTAGGATACCAGTCTTGTAAAAGGAATAAAGAGGACGTGGGGGGAAATCAGCTTTCCACAACGTAAATTATGCAAGAATACGTGAAACTGGTTTATCCTCTGACTGCAATTGTTGAACGATATCAGGATGATTGCCTGCCATTCTGAGAGAGCTATACTGTCTCTCAGCAACTTTATCTCAGCGATTTTAAGACGTATGGACTTCAACTCCGAGTCCACACATCTTAAAGTTGCTGAGGTTGAAAAACATTGGTCCAAGTCCTAAGATAAAATATAGCACACTTAAAAGCATCTTCACTCCTCCAGAACGTTTGAAAAAGTTCAACCAACTGCATCCCTCTGTAAAATGTTAAGTGTGACCTTTGCCTGCCCCAATGATTGGGAGAATGAAGTACCTGGTGATGTCGTTGGGTTGACCTTGGTGGAGACACAGCATCAGCTTGCTTTTGAATGCACACAAACCTCCTTTAGGATGGACTCTTTACTTAATCGAAGCTGAGAAGAAGGAATCCATCTACTATGTCTTGAACAATCTTCCAAATTTCCTTGCTTCCTTGGGGTTGTGGGAATTCATCTTCCTGCTGTAAGAACTGCCAGTTCGGGGTTGTATTACAAAATATGCCTGGATTTCTGGATTTGGACTTATATGAATACTGTAGTTACTGTTTTTGAGACATATTAAAAAAAGTAATAATAGTTGACCGTGTCTCTTTCATCTCCGTGGTACTTTCAATTAGTAATGAGAACACAAGGCAGTCTGCGATTAATCCTGAACACCAAACTCTGGGCTCAGATGCAGATTGATAAAGCCAGTGAGAAAAGCATCCGAATCACAGCCATGGACACCGAAGACCAAGGAGTCAAAGTGTTCCTTATATTGGTAAGGCCACAGATTGAGTCAGTGGATATATTTGAACAGGACATTATGGGAAGTCATGGTTGAAGCTGGAGCTTACGATCCATCATAATTATCCATTTGCCAGAATGCTGTCAGGCACATCCTTCTGTAGGGCAGAACCTAACACCCCTGTTTCTTTTTGCCTTTTTTTCTTAGCAGATGGCTACATTTCCAATTTAAACACAGATGTGCAACCACCATTCTTTGATTAGATTTAAATCCAACCTTTATTCTGGGTTAGCTCAAGGTCACAAGCATACCTAATGCCCCCTACCTCCTATTTTTCAACAGCCATTCTACAAGGTGGGTTGGACTGAAAAAGAGGGAGGGATCACCAAAACCACCCAGCCATCTTTCATGCCTAAGGAAGGAAGAGCCTCCCAGACTCTAGCCCACTAATTTAGCCACTATAGCAAACTGCCTCTCTTGATTTTCTTAGGAAAGCTTGCAGGGGCCTGTCTGAGGTCAAGAGCCATCGTGAGGCTTGACCCTAAGCTTTGCAGCGTGCCACATTCCCATTTTTTAAAAAAAACAACAACCTTATTTTGAATGCACAAGAGTCATTTGGCAAAAAGCACAACAGGCACCAAGTGAAGTGTCCACATGCACATCAGGAGCTCCAATGTATAATAACAGAAAGAATAAATCCAGATATTGTGGCTCATTAGTTACAGGTTAGGGCTAGGGAAACAGGCCACTATGGATTGTTTAATAATGGATTAAAACAGATCGTAGTAAGCCATCTTGTGTAAACCCAGGTAAGGGGTCCGTCTGTGACATTCCTTTCGAAAGTTAGCTAACCAAATGCTTCTCTATATAATCCAGACAAAGAAGAGCATTGCCCTCTCCAGCTAGGATTTAGAATTTAGACTAACTTTGAAAATAGAGGTCCTGCGTCAAAATTTTGGCTAATACGCTATAGACCCCATTTTTATTCATTTGTCTTTTCTTCAATATGAACAAATAAGAATAAAAACAAATAACCTGCAAGAGCACCATAGGATTCCAGTTGGAAGGCTTTCTGGTTTACCACTAGATAGATGGACAGACGGACAGACAGATTGATAAACTCCCGGACTGGTTGCAGAATCCAAATTACAGAATTTCTAACATGTTATTGTCAGCCTCTATCTCAAGGGAAACCCCCAATCCCATAGATAATTAGTTCCATGTTGAATTGCCCTTACTAGTTAGAAAGTTTTCTGGTTTGCAATCTGCCACTTTGTCACCCAAATCAGTTATTTGTATTCTAACTTCTGGGTTGGTAGAAACAGATTGTGACCTAATTATGTGCATCCTATGCAAAGAGCCCCCCCCTTTTTTTTTTTAATAAGAGTAGCCTCACAAACCAATGCTTTGGAATACTCTGCGGAGATTTCATTCCTCTCCCCTGTTAATAGCTGCTTTCATGCTTCCTCTTCCTGCCCTGCATTGATTTGGCCACTCTCATCGTGAAAGCCTTTCAGATTCACAGATGTCCCACATTGCGTTCTTTAGCAATCTGGTTATATTTTTGGCTAAACAGACAAAGGGGGCGCGATGGCTCAGCAATTAAAGACACTGAGCTTGGCAGCTGCAAAGGTGGACAGCCTGGGTTCAAGACACAGCCCCATGGACGGGATGAGCTCCCGTTCCTGCCTCTGCTCCTGCCCTCCTAGCAGTTTGAAAGCATGCATATGTGAGTAGATTAATAAGTGCCACTTCGGTGGGAAGGTAATTGTGTTCCATTCGTCTTCGGCATACAGCCATGCTGTCCACCTGACCATGGAAAATGTCTTTGGACAATGTTGGCTCCCTCAGCTAAGAAAAGGAGATGAGTACCGCCCCCTAGAGACCAACCCAACTGGGCAGGGGAAACCTTTGCTTTACCTACTTGGACAAGTGCTTGTCCGTTTGCAGCCCTGATTACTGATTCTCTCTCTGACCTTTAGGCAAGTTCTAAAGACACAGGACAGCTGTATGCAGCTTTGCACCATCGGATCCTGGCTTTGCGAAGTCGTGTAGAGCAAGAGCAAGAAGCCAAAAGTGCAGCACCAGTGCCGGAAGTGACACAGTCCAACGAGGAAGACAGCGATGATGATGTTCTTGCCCCTTCAGGATCACCTGGAAGTGGTAAGCAATTTCCGGGGATACAGGTAGCCCTCAAATTACAACCACAATTGAGGCCAACCTTTCCGTTGCTAAGCAAGACAGTTAAGTGAGTTTAGCCCCATTTTGCCACTTTTCTTGCAACCGTTGATAAGTGAATCGCTGTGGTTGTTAAGTTAGAAACATGGTTGTTAAAGTGAATCTGGCTTCTCCGTTGACTGCTTGTCAGAAGGTCGCAAAAGCTTGATCAGGTGGCCCTTAGACAGTGCAACCGTCATAAATGTGAGTCAGTTTCCAAGCGCCTTGATTTTGATCATGTGACCATGGGGATGCTGCAGTGATCATAAGTGTGAAAAATGGTCATAAGTCACTTTTTTTCCAGTGCCCTTGTAAGTTGAGGGCTCCCTGTATTCTGTTCAGAACAATTGATGGGGATACCTCCAGTCTTGGGTTCATTCTGATATTTCCCTGATGAAATAAATGTCAAAGCATGTCTCAACCATGAATAACAGTTTGCAGGATGTTATCACCCTGGTAGGTGTGTGTCTTCAAGAACCTGCAGACTCTATTTTGATTCAAATTGTGCATATGGAAACAGCTTATCATGGGAAGACATTATTTTTTATACCACTTTCACATTATTGAGCTTAGTTATTGTAAGGATGGCGTCTGTTCAGAGGTTATTTAAATGTATGTCTTTACATTTAAGAACCAAATGTAAAGAAATTGTAAAACAACCCTAGATGTGGGTTTAAATGCATTGCAGCCTTGTATAATATTTCTGCTAGTGTTTTCCCAATAGGTCTGGGAGCAGAATATCCTGTCAGTGTACGTATTGGGCAGGGTAACAGCAGTTTGGAAAGTTAATGGTTTGGCGTTTCTTCTTGAACTCTTTACAGATCGATGCACCTGACCAGTTAACCTGACTTGCTTAAATTAGTATTTAGAAAAAACTCTCGTTATTATGTTTTGTTGATTTGGATTTAATATTGAAAAAGTAGACTATAAATTGCTTAATCAAGAATGAATTAGTAAAAAATGGAAATAAAGACTGCCTGAAGTAATGGAGGGAGTTGATTCCCATTGGGAATTAAGCAATGGTTCTACAACCCTGCTTTGAACACGAACCTCCCTGTTTTGTATTGCAGGTCCCACCGATGAAGTGGACGGGCAAACAGCCAGCAGCACATAGCGGCCACGATCCAGACCACGTGGAAGAGCAGCTGCCAGAAACCCCCTTTCGCAGGGCCCTTTGTGACTCATGCCCCAGGCCATCTCTTGCTCTGGACAGCAACAGAGGCTCTGAGATTTAAGAACTCTGCATCCCTGTTCTGGTTCTTCTTCTTTTTTTTCTGTGTGTGTGTGTTGAATTTTTTTCAGGGGGGCTGGATCAGTTGATTCCATATTAAACAAAAAAACAAAACAAAACACAGCAGACTTTGGACAAAACTGGCTGAATGTGATTTTGGGACATTTAATTGCTCATCATATTGATGAGCAGGGAGAAAAAAAGTACCGTTTCTCTCTCCCCCCCCCCCCAATCCTCCCCCCCAACTTGTGATTCATTGTAAGGGGCAGGTTCACCAAGACTTGCCGTAGCTTGCCCCTGGCACCTCTTTGTCTTGCCATACACATTTTTCCTCCGTCCCCTGACTCCAGTAGCTGAATGGCCCTTCTCTCGTGGACCCTTCCAGCGCAGTCTCTTCTTGCCTAAGATCCCCATCGCCCAACTCTGCTTCCTGCCTCTCCCACCGTTTTTGAAGAAAAGAAAAGTCGGATTTCAACTGGAAGACCTTTTCTCTAAAAAAAATAACAACGATTTTTTGCCCCCATTGGAAACTTCGCTGACAACAGTGTGGCTTGTCTGAGGGGCATCTCTTTGGGGATTTTTTTTTTTTCATCGTGGAAGTTAAAAACAATACAATAAGACTTTTGTTGAGTTTGTGGATGGGGCGGAAACACTTTAAGCTCTGGAGTGGAAAAGGGGGTGTGTTTTTTGTTCTTTTTTTAATCTTGTTTTTTTTTGCTAACAACTCCTTCCTTTTTCTGGTTATCATCATTGTTGTCATTTTGGGACTTCAAATGTGGCGATAACTTTTTTTTTTTTTTTTTAGATTTTAATAAGATACTCTTGTGTGTTGACCAAGTGGGCCCCTTCTGTTTTGTACTGTTATGTTTCTGTTGCTATTTAAAAGAGAGTGAAGCCACTGTGTAAATAGACATCCCGACACAGGCACACACGTGTACATATATAACAGGTATTCATATACCAGGTTGTTTTTAATCCTTTCAAATAACCTTTTATTTCCTTCTTGCCTTGCCAAGGTGCTTAACCGTCGATTAGGAAACAGCTGCCTTGTTTTCCTGAAAACAGGAGGGCTACTCTTCCAATCTTGGCCAACTACTTTAAAAAAAAAAAAAAAACAGGTATTGCTTTGGGCACTTTCTCCTGGTCAGTTTGTGCCTAAATACAAATTACCTAAGTATCAACCTGGGCTGCCACTGGCTCTGTGGGTTTGTTTGATTGAGATGTGTCCAGAGAGGGCTCTGTTGAAGTGGGAAGCCTCTTTGAATAAGATCGGCGTTAAAAAAGGACGGTTTCTGGCTGTAGCTGGAGTGTGATATTAATTAAGTTGGGCTGCGACATCTTTGGGCAAAGACCACAAAGACTTGGAATGCTTTGGTGACTTCCTGTTGAGGACTCTGTGGAATGGCACATCTTATCAGAACAGGAGGATTTCACCGTAGAAGAATTGGTGGCCTTTTCCCACCCCCCTTGGCCTTGATGGGACCACTACGTGGTTGAGCTCCCAAATCTGAGCCATTTGTAATGAAGATTTGTAACACAACAGAGTCGGGACAAGGCACAGTCTGATTCCGCCTGAGGTGGTTGGGAAGCGAAAAGGCGGCCTTCTTTTCACCTTGTCAAAGGGAGCCCTGAAACCAAGAAGAGGGTGGAAGCCTGTTTTTCAATTCTGTCCACTGTGGAAAACAAGAAGGACATTGTAATTCAAAGTCGCTGAGTCACAGAAACAACTGGGAAACAGGCAGGTTTTATACTCTGCCTCCTCTGTGTAATGGATTGAAGTTTTCATCAGGTGTCAGAAGTCTGTGCTGGAGTCGTTTCTACCGTCTTTGTCACTTCGGAAGAGCTTCAGGCTGACAAAAGTTTCTTCTCACTCTCCCTTCCTGGGAGAGAAAGCGGATGGCCATGCATGTGTGCAGCCTTCTCCAGATTTTTTGTTTTGTTTTTACTTTTCTTCCTCTCCCCGTATGTTTCATTTCTCAAATATACCACATATGTACATACCAACCACCTACTGAATAACACTGAAGACTGATACGATTGTAACTCTTGGGCAGTTGTGCTGCTTTTAGGGAGAATAATCTTCCACTCTGTGTTAACAAGACACTTCCCCCACCCCACCCCACCCTTTTAAGACAGTTAAGTAGAACAGTGGATGCAAATCTGGTTTTTTAAAAGTTACTTTGGCATAACAGGAATGAATGAGGTGGGAATAGGGTATAATTTTATTTGCCTTTGTTAAACATCTGGAGCTAAGAGGATCCTGTCACTGGTATGCATGTGATTGTGTGAAAGGGCTGGGTAGGTGTGTGTGTATGACATTTTGAAGGAGGCACCCAAAGTCGTCCAGGGTAAGAGGCTGTCTGGTTTCTCTAGAAGCGTTAATATTCAATGGAATGTTTAAACTGTTACCCACGAGTTCATTTTTTAAAAAAAAGAAACAACCAAATCTGGCAGCTATTTATGGACACAGTGGTTTGGATTCAAGTGCTTTGCTACGGCAAAGAAGGAGATTCTACGTTTCGTTCTAGGCCAGCCACAGGCTGTATTCCTTGCACAGTGACTGTCTGGAAATGCATTTTGGGCTCTTTCCTGAGGTGGAGAGTTGGCTGGGCCAGACACAGACTTTATAAATTTGTTTTCTTCTTCAAGCCGTTAGCCAATTAGTGATAAGTAAAAGAAAAACAAAAACCAACAACACCCAGACAACACCCATGTGTTTTGGAAGATTTCTGTACAATTGTCATATCAGATGTATTTGGAAATTACATTAAAAAAACTTGTAACAAAAGTCCTGCTTTGTGTAATTCTGTGATACAAGGAGAACAGCAGAGGAGCATAGTTTCATTTCTTCTGGAAAAAAAAGTGTGATTGTGTGGAAAGGCTCTTAACTGAGGAACTCTCTGCCATCTTAAGGCCATTAATGAAAGTGCCTCCAAAAAGAGCACAAAATTCAGAAATTAGGTGATGGGTCCGGTTGTCGGTTTGATTTGTGAAAAAAGGAATACCAAATTGTTACAGAAATGATATTCAAGTCTGGAAAGTTGAAAATATGAAAAAAAAAAATCAGAACAACTCCACCTTGTATTAGATAGAAGTTGAAGCTTTGACAGGATTTCAAGACTGATGTCGGCCCTTTGAGATAGGCAAGGTCAGAGAAACCTGTTAACCAGAAATCTTGAAATGTGCTTTCATGCAGTGTTTCTCACACTTGGCAACTTTGAGATGGATGGACTTCAACTCCCAGAATTCTATGCTGGTTGGGGAATTCTAGGAGTTGAAGTTCATCCATCTTCAAGTCACCAAGATTGAGAAACACTGCATTAATATATTTTGAAACAGAATCTTGAAAACCTGTCAAAGACCTTCAGTGCAACCGATTGGTTATTGGTTCTTTTCTCACACTTTCTAATTTACTAGATTCAAATATCTGTAATGGCTTGGCAGTCATTTCCCTTTCTGTGAATCAAACTGACATTCCATCACAAAGGATTCGTGAAGAGTTATGCTCAGTGGCTTTCTTAGAAGTATCTCTTCAGCCATTTCGGGCACCACGTTCTGTTTTTGTCTCGGTCTGAAACTGGATTGCTATTAATAGAACAACAGCAATTAAGTTTATATTAAAACATTAAAGGGTCCTTTAAGAACAAAGTTAAAGGGGCTATGTAGAATCCAATTTCCTGCCAGTTATTTCTTTGTGTCCATTTCTCCTTGGAACATTTGGCCATTCCATTACAGGAAGATGGATTTAGAAATATACTGGGATTAGATCTGGTTATATTGTTTCAGACACAAAATGAGACTTAGTTACTGAGGTATTGTTAGATTTTTAAGGATATTTTCTAACGTTTGAGAAGTGCATTCTGTTTAACATTAATGGCTTTTTTAAAAAGTTAATTAAAAATCACTAGGTGGTATTAAAGCATTCAATTCTTCCTGGGATAGACATCAGGTGGAGTACTGTGAAATAAAATAATTGAACTAGTTGAGACTTGGAGCTCCTCTAATGGGGAAATGTCCATAAGAGGGAGATATTCCAGAACTGATTTCATTTCAAATTTGTTGGCTTCATGCTAAATTAAGCGAAATGTGTTTTGCCAGTGAATTATAATTAACCAAACTTTGGTTTAATATATACGAAAACTACTGGACTACTTGAGTATTTTTTTTTGTTAAAACAAACATACAATTTACCTTTCAGGCTGACCAAATTGTGCCACCACTGTAAAGGATACAAGTTGACACTTTCAGTCTAACTTAATTTAACTCTTTCCAGTTTGGGAAGACATAGGAGAAATACCTGCACCATTACTGTTGTACAGTTCGATGAATCTTCTTCCTGATTATGTTAGCATGTGGTAGTACCTGGCCGCTCTTGGCTGGATAGAAAGCTGAACAGGGTTGGTTCTGTACTAGATAGGAGGTTTTCAGGGAAGGCCAGAGTTTTGGTTAGATTGGAAAATTGAATTTTTTTTTAAAAAAAAAAAAGTAGCGGCAAACTACTTTCAAATTGTTGCAAAAAAAGCCCTCTATATTCATTAAACTATCAAGAATTGACATGAGGATGCTGCCTTTTCCATTATAATTACTAATTAAACAATTAAAGAACATTCTCTGTTGTTGTAAAATGTTAAAAATTTAAAGTGCACTTGGATGCACATACAAAGTCTTGCTTTGTTGCCTCATGAGGTGGGGGACAGGGATGGTTCTGGGATGGTAGCATATGCAATGGTGAGAAAGGCCAGAAGGTGTCTTAGAAATGTTTAAAAGACCAGGGCTTTCATTTGTCCTCAAAGTTTGGGATGGATAACTTAGTCTCTGAATCTGTGGCATTCTAATTCCCAACCATACGAAGTACTTCTTAAACTGATGGTATTACCAATTCTCCATCCTTACTATGTACCCCTTTTTAACGCCCTACTGGATATTAACAAGCATCAAATTGGAGTTGGTGAATCTTTTATTCAGGAGAAAATCCAGAAAAGAGTTATAAAAGCCTTTTATTATTCTGGTCTACACCTAACAAGGATATAGAATCCTGCACTGATAGACAAAGTCATAGCACTCAGTTGGAAAAGGTTAAATGTTTTGTGTAGAGACTGATAAATCCACAGGGACTAGGAATTCGTGTCTCTCCAGATAGGTGACAAACTACAGCTCCCAGAAGATCCCAGCCATTATGGCCAATAGGGATCTTGGAAACTGAATGTCTTTATTTGTCCAGCTTTAGTTGGAAGTTACACTTTAGTGATTTCCAAAAAGGCCAAACTTCCCTTAAGTAGAAAACTCAGAAAGAAAAAGGATGGAAGTCAGGAAATCCAGATGCCCTTCTGCTATAGTTAGATTTCTTATTGCAGCATTCTAATTATGGGCAATTTAGAGGAACGTCTTTTTTAAAAATCATGTGTCTGCATGTACAAGATGGATTCTCATTAGCCAAAGTCCTAAACCTACTTTGCACTACAACATCCCAGGAATGTCGTACTAAATATGTGGGGCTAAGTTGCCTACACTTCAGACGGGAATGCCAACTCTCAACCCCGCTACAGCTTCCATGCAGCTTTCATCATGTCAACAAAATAGTCATCACGGTCAATGGAAGCGCTGACTCCACTGTAGTAATTCAGGAATTCCTCATTCGTGATCTGTAGAGAAATATGGAGTAGATTTTAATGTGTGTCCCTAATGACAGAACCTGATGTTTTATTGGGGTGACGATGGTTTGGTATACTTGGACAAAGCAGTACTTTTACTTTACTTTTACTCAGTTAAAAATAACCCTAAAAATTTAAATATTTGGGATTGCCAAAAATAGTAGTAGTATTAGGCCATTCACATTAATAGAAAAGAATGACATGGATGTGATGAGAAGACAAGCAGCATTCACAAGTGTTCTGTTCTCAGCTACCATAAAGCGGCATTTCCCAACCTTGGCCACCTGAAGATGTGTGGACTTCAATTCCCAGAATTCCCCAGCAAGCAGGGGAAATCTTTAAGCGCCCAAGATTGGGAAGCACCGCCTTAAGAATCCTAAAAGGGTCCTGCACAGTCATGATTTATGATCTGCAAATATAGTAAAATCTTGGTTTAAAAGATTTCTATTAATGGATTTTGGATCCAATGAACAACATTTGCTGTAGCTCCCTCCTCCCAAAATGGACCCAGTCCATTGTCTCCAAATTGTTCAAATGATTCACGTAAATGTATTTATTCATTCAATTTTTATAACTGCCCATCTCAAACAAGTGCCTGGAGGGTGAAAAATCATAGAACAATTGAAAACAGCTACACTATAATACAAAATCATATATAAGGCAGCCAAAGTATTTAAAACACCGCTATCAATTTATGTCATGTGCATGCTGACATGTGTTCTGAAGTGGTCCAATTTATATCATTTTCATCAATTCATGCCATTTGCAAGCAGAATGAATTGGCCCAACATTTAAATTCAAGTCTAATGGACATTTGGAAGCAACACACATAACATCTATCCCAATGATCTATTAATTCAAGGTTTTATTGTATATCTTACATCAGCCTTCCCCAAATGAGTGTCTTCAGATGCCCACCAAACGTGTGTCTTTCTAAGTTTGAAAAAAATAATAGTCTGGAACCACAACTATTAGTATGGCACACCAAGAGATCATTCTGGCTGTTTACCTTCCCATCCTTATCATCAGGAGAGTCAAAGCTCTCCAGAAAGGCACCAAAAACCTGATCTTCTGTCCACTCTCCACTCTTGAACTTAGGGTGGGATTGGCTGTTATAGACCCCACGAAGATCCTCTACCGTCACCAATCCATCACCAGTCCTGTCCAATTTCTGGAATGCTTTTGCAATGATCTCTTTCCTGGTGTTGGACATAGGAGGCTAAAGAAAAATAGCGAGAAGTAAAGCACGTTGGAGTTCCCGTATTTATTTATTTTTGCCAGATTAATGGTGGACCTATTTCTCAAAGATCATCAACAACAATAACTCAGTCAAATCTCTGAACCTTTAGTGCTGGAAGAAAGCCTTGGTGGCTTTTCTGTGGTAATGTGGGAGACATACTGAAAAATTAGATGAAGCATCATCTAAACTGCCATGGGTCTTCTAGACAAAGAGATATGTTGATTCACACCAAAGAAGCATCTCACAATTTACATTTGTAAAGATTAAATAGAAAGAGTAGGAGAGGAATATGGACTTAAGTCATGGGTCTGGTCTGGTGAGCAACATTAGGCCATTGATTCCCCATCTCTCTTAAAAGGTTGAGACTGACTAGTACATTAGCAGCTATTAGTTGAAAAGAGAGTTTTCATATATGGGAAGAATATATCACAGATTAAAAACACTGAATCAGTTCTTATCTTCAGGATTCTGAATCTCCCATTGATGCAGTTCTGTCAGTTAAAAATTAGATGCTACATTAGTTGGGTCCCTGGTCACATTTAACAAGTGTTTCCTATGGTGTTTTTTTTCAGGGCAATCTAACTCTTAATACCAGTTTCTGAGAAGGAGAGAAAGAGAACAGACAACAGGAGAAACTGGCTTCCAATGACCATTTATCTTCCTCACGTGCCCTCAGGCCTTCTGTGCCAGTTCAGCTGCTAATTCAAATGTAGAAATGGATAACTATTTTAGTTACCCTCAGGGCTTGCAGGAATTCAGTGAAGTCCAGGGTGCCATTCTTATTTTTGTCACAGAAGTTGAAAATCTCTTCCGCTTCACCCCTTTCCAAAGGGACCCCAGCATCCTGGAGACCCTTCACAAATTCCTCCAGATCCAAAGTTTTGCTGCCGTTATCATCCATGATGCGGAAAAATCTGCAAAGAATATAGTGTAATATAGGCATGTGAGTGAGTGCATTGTGTTTGTGTGTGTGTGTGTGTGTGAGAGAGAGAGAGAGAGAGATGGAGACATTTATGGAAAAGTTCAGCCTGTACTTTTCCTTGCAGCATTAACTTCCCTAAAGGCTAAGAACAATATTTAGTTAGTTTAATGATTGGTAAAGTAATCCTGAATTTAGAAACCATAATACTATTTCCCATCGGGGAACTGAATGTATTGAAGTTCTCTGCAGCTTCCTGCCGCTGCCAAGCAGAGTAAATGAAGCAAAACAATTAAAAATAAAACCTCAAAGAAGGAAGAAAGGAGGTAGGTGAGATTGGGGAGGGAGAAGGGAAACCACCTGAATAATCTGAATGAAATTATTTCCAAAAAAAATATGAATAATCTCATACTTTGTACCTGGCAAGTCCCTTAATCCCAGAAGCTCCTCTTTCCAAGCACTTTGCTCTGAGCTTGGCAATGCTTCCAGTACCTTTTCCTTCCATACTGCAGGTATTTGTTATGATGGAAAAAAGGATCTAAAGGATGAAGCAAAAAGGTAGGTCAGGTACGCTGCTTTTTTCCCCTCTGCTTCAGCCCTCAAAAGACTTCCATTTGACATAATTAATACTATTACAATCATAAATTAAGCCCCAATGTTGGTTCAAAAGTGATCAAAGCAGGTACTTCAGCAAAATGTCCTCTTCCAATGCCTCTTTGTCACCATTGGGGGTTGGTCCGGGAATGGGTTCACAATGCCAATTACATTCAGTGTATTATTGTAACACTCTCCGCCTTAGCTCAGATCGTGCATCTGAAATATATCGCACAAAGCAATCTATAATTAAAGGGCAGACTGGTCTTGGTGCCTTCTAATTCCGGAGTATAAATGGCATGTGACAAAGAGGTATGTTTATAACAAAGAGAGAAGGAAAGTTAATTTCTAGCTCTGTACTCTAGTTTTGCGTGTTGTGCTGGGAAGACACTTCTGATCGTATTCAAGATATTACCTGTATTTATCATGGATACTGTCAGAAGTGTCTTCCAAACTCATTTTGGTTTCCAAGTGAGTAGGTCCTTTTAGTTAATTAAGATGAAAAATAATAATCTTGAGACAGCTTGACGACTAAATATAAGAGGCCACAAAACTTTTGTTCATTTCAATTCTGTCCATTCCAAGGAAACAGACGTTGGAGGGGGAAAAAACCTTACCGTTCCTTCCCTCTTCTGTATAATCCACCCTCTGCCCCTCAAACCAGACTGATGGATTTTTTTCCCCCATCCTACCTGCAATTGTTGCTTCTTTGCTTGCTTTTTCTCGCCAGCCAGGGAACTTAGTTTGACTGTTGTGTTGGCTTGCGTTGAGCTGTTCCCTGTCTCTATAGCAATCGCCTGCTCTGTTGCCAGGAGGGCCTCGCCAAGGGAAAGCTCTGGTGTGCTGGAAAGCTCTCAGAGGAAGTGACACAGGCCAAATAGGAAGGTGGCAGGAGGGGCCAGAAGCCTGCATGGCTCATGTTACTCTGGAGCTGCTTAAAGAGAGAGAGAGAGAGAGAGAGGTAATACAGCTCTGTATCAGAGGAAAAGATTTGGTTGGAACCATCTCAAGATCTTTCTTTGTTGTCCGATTGTGAGGACTGTTGCCTGCTGTCAATTAGCAATTGTCAGTAACTTTTGTGCCCAGAATTTTACCACGTACTGAGAGAAGACTGTTTTTTTGTTGCTGTGCTTTGACAATCCAACATATCCTGTTTTGTAGGGCAACTTTTCCCACCCTGGTGTTTTGCAACAAGAACTCCTGAAAATTCTTTAAAATGGGAATTCTGTGAGTTCTGATGCCAACACATTTAGGAATTAGCAAGTTCGAGAAAGCGGCCTTTGTTATTTCTAATTGCCTGTACCTATTTTGACTTATATAGCATATCATCAGACTCAAGCAATATCTACCTACATGGATGTCCCAGCAGCTCCAGTGATGATCTGCTTAACTATCAGCATGACTTTTCGACCATAATTCCAGGCTCAATCACAGTTGTAAGTTGAGAACTATCTGAAAGCATAGAGGCCTAAGAGATGGCAAGCGGTGTCAAAAGTAGAGGATAAAATACAACCATTAGAGAAAAGCAGATAATGCCATTTTGTGAGTCCAAATGAAGAAGTATTTAGAAGAACTCCTTACAACAGCATAAGGTATAAATGAACAATTCAGGTTAATGGTTATAAGTTAAGGCAAAGATAATGTGACCTGTATATTTAATACATTTACAATTTATAGCAGAGAAGGGAAAGGGAAAGAGTCACACACGTTTGGTGGGTTTTTTCCCCCAAATGTTTTGCTCCAAGATGAGCAAAATACTGGATAAATAAAAGAGATTAATCCCAAAGAGGAAGGCAAGAACAAACTTATTGGATAAGGTAATGTGTAAGTCAGTTAGAATATAATGTGTCATAAGTAATATCGTGAACCTGATTTGGTAGGGAATTGGCAACCAAACTAGTTGCTCCAGCAGGGATTTATCATGTACGGTACATAGCCAAGCAATTTGATCATTGCATTCTGTACTAGCGGAGGCTCCAGACCCCAAGCCCCGGGCGAAACCCAATGAAGGGCATTCCTTGAATGTGTATGTGTAAGGTTGAAACCCAGCCAATTAGTCAAGCAAGTCAATGCAGCTTCCAATAACAGCCATGACCTATGAGCCCCTCCCCCATCACAGTTCATAAAGAGCCACTCTGTTTTACCTGTTAAGATTTTCCCTACATCTAATATTAGAAGCACCATAGAATAGTGCCTCCAGTCCACGACTCAAAAACATGCTCTAGGAGCATCCTGTGTTGAATACTTTAATACTAGCAGATGCTCTATATGTGTATCTGAAATGAATCTCCTGCTCTTAGTTCAATTCCTTCTGTTGTTCCCCATGGCTCTTTAGTTTTTGTTTTCAATTTGTATGGCCCATCTCAAATTCATGATTCTGGGCAGCTAACAACTGTTAAAAACTATACAGATAGTCCTCAACTTACAACAGTTCATTTAGTGACTGTTCAAAGTTACAATGGCACTGAAAAAAAGGGACTTATGACCATTTTCAAAGTTACAACCTTTGTAGCATCCCCATGGTCGTGATCAAAATTCAGATGCTTGGCAATTGGTTCATACTTATGACCGTTGCTGTGTCCCAAGTTCATATAATCACCTTTTGTGACCTTTTCACAAGCAAAGTCAATGGGGAATCCAGATTCACTTAACAACCGGGTTGCTAACTTATCAACAGCAGTGATTCACAACAACTGTGGCAAGAAAGGTCATAAAATGGGGCAAAACTCACTTAACAAGTGTCTCACTTAACAACAAAATTTTGGGGCTCAGTTGTGATTGTAAGTCGAGGACTATCTGTACATATATTTATGTTTAGCTACATCTAGCTCTTCATTAAATCAGTTGGAGTTTGTGACTCTTGAGCTCTCAGCATTTTGAGAAATTTCTTGGGAGAGATTTACACCACAACTGATCAGAGAACAATATAAGAATGGTCACAAAAGCAGGCAGTTTTGAAAAAGTTCTAGTATTCCCGCTAGGAATCATCTTAGTTATAGCTCAAGTAAAACAATTAGAAACAATGAGAAAAACACCAGAATACAATACAGATCAAGTATACCAAAATATTTTTAATATTATTTTGCTTCCAACAAGAAAAATTAGACTGAGGACCTAGTGTAACAAAATCCCCATAGGCACTTAGCTGGTGCTTCAGTTGTCAGTACATTTATGACTCAAAATAAACGTAACAGGCATTAAATAAAACAAACCAATCCTCTAAATATGTATTCAGAATTTAGTCCTGATCGTAAGAAAGGTTAAGACGGTAATCACTCATTCAAGAAATCAATTATTCTGTGGAAATATATAAATATAAATTATAGAACAAAAAGGAGAAAATCTGCAACTCCCCCAAAAGGATTAGAAGAGTTAGCTCAACCCATATGAGCAGAGACTGGATACAAGAAAAAGCAGAATCTTGAGAAATTACGTTGTTGCTATCACCATTTCAGCCATTTTGAAATCTACATGGCTAAAACGGGATTAAGAGGGCACCAAGGCAGTTTCATGGCTGTTTAGGTTGATGGAATTTTGTGAACTCTACCAAAACGGATCCCTCAAGACATTTCTACTTTCCTCTGAAGTACACACACAACATTGCCTGAACCACTGGATTTTGCTTCCCTTTTATTTCCTCTGTAGCTCAAGAACGGTTACAGGAACTGGGCCTGGCTAGTCTAGTAAAGAAAAGGACCAGGGGAGACATGATAGCAGTCTTCCAATATTTGAGGGGCTGCCACAGGGAGGAAGGGGTCAAGCTATTTTCCAAAGCTACCCAATGGCCAGACAAGGAATAATGGATGGAAACTGAACAAGGAGAGATTCAACCTGACAGTGAGAACAATCAACCAATAGAACATCTTGCCCTCAGGAGTTGTGGGAGCGCCATCACTTGAGACTTTCAAGAAGAGATGGGACTGCCATTTGTCAGAAATGGTGTAGGGTCTCCCGCTTAGGCGGAGGGTTGGACTAGATCAGTGATCCCCAACCTTTTGACGCCGCGCCCGGTACCGGCATCAGCTGGGCGCCGCGCCCGGTACCAGCATCAGCTGGGCGCCACCATCTTTTTGATGAAAAAGTGCTTCCGGTGACTCACGGAAGCACGTTTCATCAAAAAGATGGCGGCGCCAGCTCGTGAGCTTTTCCGGCAGAAATGGCTTTCTACCCGGAAAAGCTCACTGGAAGCGCGAGCGCCGCCTATCTTTTTGATGAAAACGTGCTTCCAGTGAGCTTTCTACCCGGAAAAGCTCACCAGAAGCACTTTTCATGAAAAAGATGGCGGCGCTCAGCAAGCCGCGGCCCGGTAGGAGTTGTTCCGCTGACCGGTACCGGTCCGCGGACCGTGGTTGGGGACCCCTGGACTAGATGACCTACAAGGTCCCCTTCAACTCTGATTGTCTGTTATCTATTAAGAGCCCTTAATACAGTGTTTTTCAATCTTGGCAATTTGCAGATGTGTGGACTTCAACTCCCAGAATTCCCCAACCTGTTGGGAGTTGAAATACACATATCTTCAAGTTGCCAAGGTAGAGAAGCATTGCCTTTAAAATGCTGCAATTGTTGTTTTAAATGATCTCCAACCGAAAAGGAGCTAGTGTATTAAAAGGTTCACTGATTGCTACTGCCTCTATAGGACAGACAACATCTCCTGGACCATGAGGGAAGGATCAGCACATTTGGAAGGTTTAGAAATGTGTAAATGGACTACTGTACTGTACAGGTGGTCATTGTTGACTGGGATTCAGTAATGTAACATGTTGCATGGCAATTGCACAGCACTTTACTGAACATGAGTTAAAAGAGGAATAAGTAGCCCAGGTTTGGCTGGATTCACATAGGACATTGAATTATAAAACACAGCCAGCTTTTTACCCCTGCCTTCTGTAGCTGACTAATGCAGGCTTCAGACTTACTATGGTATTCAAACCTAATACAGCCATGTTCTTCAATGACTCGAGTTGGCATGAGTTTCTATGCCTGAACATCCAAGTAATCCTAAAACCCCCAATTCAAGAGCCACATATGACAAGGGCAGACTATTTCCAAAGTGTACTCTTTAACAAAAGTGGATCGGCCTATCATATAAAAACAGCTTCTATGCATCACTGTCCACTTCCTGTTAGGATAGAATCAAAACAAAATACAATCTCCTTAATTTCCCACCTCAGGCCAGTAATAATTATTCCTATTTAGCTTTTACAGCAGCCCTGCAAGCTTGTTCAATTCTGAGGGGAACAAACTATTAAAAACCCATTGGCTGCCAAGTTCCCTACAGTCTGAACAGTAATAATGTGCTTGGCCTAGAAGGCAGACAAGGAAAAAATCCAAAAGATGAAGCAACTTCCAGGTTTTCACCAGAAAATCATCTGAGTTAACTCAACAGAAGTTCTCAGCATTTTTAGCAAGCTTAGGGTAACATTTCTGACACAAAATTACTAGTGTTAAAAATTAAAAGCAGTCTTTTTCTCCGCCCCCGCATGAGAAGATAAAATCATAGGCTCCGAACTTTCCTGGCTGATTCATAGACTTGGGAAGAAACTGGCAAGCTAGCTGGGGAATTCTGGGAATTGAAGTGCAGACATTTTAAGGTTGCTGAGGTTAGGAAACACTGGCTTAATAGCTCTCACAGTCATTGCTTATGCTTTTTAAAGAGACAAGTGACCTACTCCGAGAACAGGTACCAGTAATGCCTAGTGGTGCAGTGGTTAGAATGCAATATTGCAGGCTAACTCTGCCCACAGTCTGGAGTCCGATCCTGACTGGCTCAAGGTTGACTCAGCCTTCCATCCTTCCGAGGTCGGGAAAATGAGGACCCAAATTGTTGGGGGCAATATGCTGACATGGTAAACCGTTCAGAAAGTGCTGTAAAGCAGAGGTCCCCAACCCCCAGTCTGCAGCTCGGTTCTGGTCCGCAGCCTGTTTGGAACCGGGCCGTGGAAGAGGTGTGCGAGTGCATGTGCAAAGCGGCGCACATGCGCAACCATCTCCTTTCCTACACCGCCGCTTCCGTCAGTCCGCTGAGGTGAAAAGGTTGGAGACTGCTGCTGTAAAGCACTTTGCGGTATATGAATCTAAGGGCTATTGCTCATACCTGCCACGGAGAAGGCCTAACCACCAATAAGGCCACAAATAAAAGATGGTTGAACTCCTTTTCCTGCTCAAGCAAGCAGATGTAGTACTTCAAGTTGAAATTCTGTGCTCATTCCTGTAGGATAGCCAAGCAGGCTGAAAAAAGAAGTTTCCTATTCTCTGTGATTTTGCTCCTCCTAAGAAATTGCCTATCCAGATTAAAGATGGATTAAGTCACATGCAAGCAGAAGATGCACTAGACTTAGAATTACTCCGCTAGAAAAACTTACTTCAGCAAGATTGTTAAGGGGTAAATCCTGAAGGGACAGGAAGCTGCCCAATGAAAGGAAGTAGTATTTTACCCCAATCAGTTTAAATGAATGTAGGAAGTCCTCAATCTACGACCACAATTGGGAGTGCAACCTCTCTTACAAAGTGATGCAATTTTTTAAGTGAGTGGCATCCCATTTTACTTTTTTTTTTTTTTGCCATAGTCATTAAGCAAATCCAGCTTTCCCCATTGAGTTTGGTTGTTGGAAGTCCCCATAGAAGAGTGTAAATGGTGATCACATGACCCTGGGATGCTGCAACCATGATAAATACATGCTGATTGCTTAATGCCCAAATGTTGATCACATTACTGCAAAGATACTGCAACTGTCTTAAGTGTAAGAGCCAGACGACAGTCCCTTTCTTTCCACAGCTGTCTTAACTTCAACTGCTTGTTAAATGAATGGTTGTAAATTGAGGACTACCTGTACTAGCAGGACTGGACTCCAGCCTTAACTATGGCTCTTAAAAAGATACTGGTATCTAGGTACATTCTTCTTTTTATCATTCTAACTGTGGGATTTCCAAGCCTATCAACAAAGGCATGATTTGCTACCCTTGTGCATTTTATATTTTAAACCATTTAGCCCACGTGGCACATGCAAATCTGAAATTATATAATCACACAATTAGAAGGAACCATAGAGGTCATCTGCAGGATTCATTAGGACATCTCCTTTAGCAAAGGAGAACTTACCAAGTACTTTACAATTTGTTCCACTAGCTGACAACTTGTAACAATTAGAAAATCCCTCCTGATGTCTAACCCTAATTTGAATTCCTTCCTTGTAGTTTGAACCCCTTCTGGTCCTGTCCTACTCCCCAAAAGACTGCTGCTGGTTTTGGCTGGAGATAGCCCAAAAAATATTGTGAGATACAGAAAGAGAGAGCAGTGGTAGCAACCCTGTTTAGAGTAATGTTAATTTAAATTAGCAGCTTCCCTTTAGATACCTGCTTCTCTTAAGAGTGGGATTAGGCAATCTGGAGTGCTGCCCTACAACTCCCACAACTGTAAATATAACCAATATTGGAAGATGCTGGGACTGTCATAATTTTTCCAAGAGATTCAGGTACCCTACATCCAATTAAGGGATGCAGGGGAAAAAAAGGCATGATTTTTAAGCCACAAACCAAAAAAGTCTGCTGATACACAAAACTATTACTAGAGTGTCTGGTTTCAAATAGTCACTTTGTCATCTCCAGCACGAGCAGCTCAGAGTAAAAAAAAAGAAGTGGTATTACCCTACTCAAGAGATTTTTTTTAAAAAAGAGGCTTCCGATATGGGAACCAACAATCATTGTCCATTTACACTGTTGTCCCAAACAAAGTCTTGTCTGAATCCTGTTCGTCATCCCCAAGTGAAAAGTCTTTGGTGTCCAAATCAAGGTCTGGGATACAATTTGTCTCCAATGACAGGTTGTGATCTGGTGAGTTGGTGTCACTCTGTGCACCAAGGACAGGACTCAGCTGTTCCCCTTCCGCCATGTATGCCAAGAGATTATCCAGGACTGGACGGCTACGACAGATCTTGGTCAGCAGGCGGCTCCTGTGCCTCAGCTGCGTTATCAAGCTGTCTTTTTCCTGGATCACATTTAACAGTTTTTGCGCATGCTGTTCAGAAGACTGCAGCTTTTCCTCCAATATGGCAATTTCCCTTTGGAGGAAAAGAACAACAACAGGTTACCTGAGGAACTATCTTATCCACCTCACACTGCCCCATTCCACCTGATCAGGCAGAGAAGGTATACTACGGAATACTAGATTTAAAGAATTTAAACTGGCAGGGTCTAGGAAAAGAGCCTTCTCTGCTGTTTCCCCCACTGTCTGGAATGTCCTTCCCCTAGAGGTGAGGTGGGCCTCACCTTCCTCACTTTTCGAAAGAGCCTGAAGACCCGGGCTAGCTTGCAAAGGGCTCACAACCATGGGGGTGGCATTGAAGCCCCTCAACCCTGCCTTTCACCTTTTTTATCCTTGTTTTACTTGGCTCCCTTCTATTGATATATATATTGCATCTTCACAGGTAGTCCTCAGGTTACGAACACAATCGGGACCAGAACCTCTGTTGTTAAGCAAGGCAGCCATTAAGTGAATTGCACTCAAATTTTGGGGCGCTTTTTTGCTGTAGTCATTAGGCAAATCACAGCGATCGTTAAGGGAATCACGTGATCGTTAAGGGAATCCAGCTTCCCTTTGAGTTTGCTTGTTGGAAACCAACTGGGAAGGTCAAAAATGGATGATCATGTGACCCCAGGACTCTACAATCATCGTAAATACATACTGGTTGCCAAATTCGGTTTATGTGATCACAGGGAGGCTGGCTGCAACAGTTCTAAGTGTGAAGAGTCTACTTGCAAGTCACTTTTTTCACCGCTGTTGTAACTTTGAATGATTGCTAAACTGTCATTAAGTCAAAGGCTATATATGATTTTTATGTTTTTATATTTAACTGTTACACCTGCCAGAGTCACTCTGTAGAGTAAGATGAGCAGAATCTAAATTTAAAAAATAAAATATGATGGTAGAAATAGAATATGATGGTAGAAAGGCCTGGTAAAATTATGTTTAAGTCCTTTTTCCTAAGACAGAGCCACAAGTTAGTACCAATGAAAGTATCCATTGGAATATGATGATTGTATACAAGATGTTATTAGATGGGCTTGCTAGTAGGGAAGTGCTCCATGTTGTAAACCTGGAAATAATGTACAGTATTTGAAAGGGTTTCTACCTGCTTGCTGAATTTTTCAGCCCGCCTGAAGCACCCACTGGAACAATTACACAATTGCTATTCAACAGGAAAAGATGCTGACAGTGCCTTCATATCCACAGACTGCACAACTTCAAACTGGCCTCTCTTTTCCTGTTAATTTGTTCCTGAAGTTCCAGGTGGGATAGCTATTTCCATGGGTGCATTTAGTCCAACTATTTCCCAATCCTGAGAAATAATGAGAGTTTGGCAATACCGAGAAGAGACCCCCCCAAAAGCTCAGTAATATTCAGAGGACCAACTTCATATAAAGTCCCACGCCCCAAAAAGGCAAATGGCAGTCAAAGAAAGTGCAACGGACCAACGAATGCCAACGAGTTTTCAACAAAACCGTTGATTCGCTCACTAATGCCAAAGTCACTCTAACCAAGATTCTAGCCCTCCTCGAGGTCAGTACCTGTCCTTGCCCTCCCGAAGCCCGAGCACCGCCTGCCGCATCTCGGCATCCTTCCGGATGAGACTCTCAGCCTGGCCGTGCACCGTGCGCTCCGCAGCCGCCAACCGCCGCTCCAATTCTGCAACCCGCCCGTGCAGGGCGGCCAAATGAGCGTTAGCTTCGCGAATCTGGACCGGCGTCGGCGGCGAAGATGAAGACATCATGGACGACAACGACGACGCCCGGGGACGCCTCACCCACCACCCGCGCATCGTAGCCAATGGGAAGGCAGGTCACACCCCCACACAAAGAAACCTCGCCACGCCCTTCATTCGGTTTGACGAATCAGAAGCGAGGCCGCATTTAACGAGTCCGGAGAGAACGACAAATTGGATCCACGTCTCCTAATTACAGTCGCTCGACTGAAGCTCTGTCAGATTTGAGATTCCAGTCTGGCCGGTCAAGAGCGTCCTTTACGACGCTCCGCCCCCAAGTAGGCGGGCAAGAGGAGGGAAACAAAGCACGCGCGGCGTTATTCCCCTTTACCGCCCAAGCACCCACCAATAGAAATCATGAGAAGCCACACTCACAAACCAATCAATTATTCTCTGACGGGACGAGCCACGCCCCCCAAGGCCGAGCCTACTTTCCCCGAATCCCGTCCAATCCTTACGAACCTCGAATTGCTATTGGTCTGCGTATAAACCTTGGCTCTCCATGCTCTCGCGAGACCAAGATCTAGGTAGCGTCCTTGCTGAAATCTCGTGATACTTGGGGCCGTCGCCGCGGTTGGTGTCAACATGAAAGTGTACGGGGAGATTCTGGAGGACACGGACTGTCTCCGTAAGACCTGGCTTGCGGGGCGCCTCGGGGCCTTTACCGGTGAGAACCAAACAGAGGCGGGCCGTTACTGTGGGGGCTCCTCCTTCGCTGGTTTACTCGGAAGTTACCCCGAGTTAGCTGCGAGTCCGAATCGGGACAATAAAGATCCCCGTCCTTGAACCTCTATCGCCGTCGAGCTTTTAACATGGGCTCGTCCACACAGCCTCCTTGCCCCGCCCTGGAGGACGTCCTACGTAATGTCCATTAAGGACCTGTCAATCAGAATAGAGCTGGAAGGGACCTTGGAGGTCATCTAGTCCAGCCCCCTGCTCAGGAGATGGCCCCTCCTGGCAGGAGATCCTATACCGTTTCAGACAAGTGACTGTCCAGTTTCTTCTTGAAAACCTCCAGTGATGAAGCACCCACAACGTCTGAAGGCAAGCTCTTTCACTGGTTAATTGCCCTCACTGTTAGGAAGTTTCTCCAGGTTGCTTCTGTCCTTGATTAGTTTCCATCCATTGCTTCTTGTCCTGCCTTCAAGTGCTTTGGAGAATAAGTTGACCCCCCCCCCCTTTTCTTTGTGGCAGCCCCTTAGATATTGGAATACGGCTATCATGTCCCCCTCTAGACCTTTTCTCTAGACTAGCCAAACCCAAATCCTGCAACCGTTCTTCATATGTTTTTGTCTGCAGGCCTTTAATCATCTTAGTTGCTCCTCTTTGCACTTTTTTCAAAGTCTCAACATCTGGGGTGGCCAAAAATGGATGCAGTATTCCAGGTGTGGCCTTACTAAGGATTTGTAAAGGGGTACTGATACTTCACCTGATTTTGATTCTGTGCCTTTGTTTATGCAACCAAGGATTGTATTAGCCGCACACTGCCAGCTCATGTTTAAGTGATGGTCCAAGGTGCCTCTCACAGTTACTGTTTTTGAGGCAGATTTCACCTAATCTGTACTTGTAGCTTTGGTTTTTCCAGCCAAGGTGCAAAACCTTACTTTTCCTTGCATTTCATTTTGTTGGATAAGGCCCATTCTTCATATCTGTCAAAATCTTTCTGGATCCTGAGCTTGTCTTCTGCGATGTTGGCTATTCCTGCCAGCTTAGTGTTTTCTGAAAATTTGATGAGTTCCCCTTCTGTTCCCTCATCTAAGTCATTTATGAAGATATTGAAGAGTACTGGTCATACGATGGAACCTTGTGGTAACAAGTTTCTGTCTGTCTTTGTCCTCACAGCATAACCTCCATCTCATTCTCAACCCATCCCAGAGGGCAGCTGAAACTGGTCCTAGGCATCCCAACAGAAAAAGCATTTTTTCTGAAAAGATCTCCATGCTGAAGCTCTTTATGGCATGGAGGAAGTTGTTGTTCCAGGCCTACTGGACTCTAATTGGCTTGTTGGTGGGACTGCCTCTCCCATCTATTTACTTGGGGTCAGTAGTCTTTTGCAGAAAAGTGTAGTTCCTTTGTTCATCTGCGTCCCTTTTGTATATCTGTGGTTTGTTGAAGGGAAAATCCATGCAAGAGCAAATGCGGGTACAGGTAGTCCTCGATTTACAACTGTTCATTTAGTGACCGCGCAAAGTTACAACATCACTGGAAAAAAAGTGACATGACCGTTGCAGAATCCCCATGGTCATGTGATTGAAATTCAGACACTTGGTAACTGACATATTTATGACAGTTGCAGCATCCCAGGGTCATGCGATCACTTTTGGTGACCTTCTGACAAGCAAAGAGAATGGGGAAGCGAGAATCATTTAGCAATTGTGTTATTAACTTAATTGCAGCTATTCACTTAACTCTGGCAAGAAAGGTCATAAAATGGGGCAAAATTCAAAATTAACAACTGTCTTCCTTAGCAACAGAAATTTTGGGCTTAATCATTGTCGTAATTTGAAGACTTGCCTGTACATTGCAAGATCATTGTTTTCATTGGTAAACTCCTTCATACCACATACTGATTGCATTGCAGGAGATGTGGCCCCCAGTCATACATTGTAGGGTAGCCTGCTGTTGCTGCTTCTTCTCATCATCCATGGTAGCACTTGGGGGTCTTGGAAGAGCCATATTACATTATGGATAAACATGATTTTGGAAGTGTGTGTGCATTAAAACATTCATACTCACTTTGGTCTAATGCAGGGGTCTCCAACCTTGGCAACTTTAAGATTTGTGAACTTCAACTCCCAGAATTCTGGGAGTTGAATACCACAAATCTTAAAAGTTGCCAAGGTTGAGTGAAAAAAAAAAAAGAACTTTCCCTTTTAACTTTCATTCGCCGCTTGCAAGTCTTTGGGAGTGATGTATCTTTTGCAAATTTTAAATTCCAGGGTATCTTAGTTGTTACTTTTTGTCCCGGTCAGCCAAAAACTTTCACTTCTTAACTTCCTCCTGCACTTTCTTTTCCGGCTGAGTGCTTCTTTGAGGCGGCCATTTCTGATCGCCACTCTACCGCCTTTGGAAAAGGGAGTTTAGCCGGCTGAGTGCGATTCCTCTCGATCCTGCCAGATCTCCCCTGTCTTCACCACCTTCTACGGGGTGGCTTAGCCCCGAAGCCGGGTGGCTCGGGGCACGCCAGTAGCGACCACAGGCAGAAACCGCGCACGATCACAGATTTCTGCCTGCCCCGAAGCACTGCAAACCGGAACTCCAAGTGTTGGAAGTGTGCGTGCATTAAAACATTCATACTCACTTTGGTCTAATGCAGGGGTCTCCAACCTTGACAACTTTAAGATTTGTGAACTTCAACTCCCAGAATTCTGGGAGTTGAATACCACAAATCTTAAAAGTTGCCAAGGTTGGAGACCCCTGGTCTAGTGGATAAGACACCAGGCTAGAAACCATGAGTTCAAGCCCCGCCTTAGCTATGAAAGCTGGGTGACTTTGGGTCAGTCGTTCTCTTTCAACCAACTCATTTCACAGGGTTGTTGTAAGGAAAATAGGAGGAGGAAGGTTTGTTAGATATGTTCACTGCTTTGGGTTGTTTGTAAATATAATAAAAGCAGGGTACAAATAAATAAAAAAACCATCTTGATTTCAGCCAGGTGGGAGTGACTCCACTTAACCTCTATTTTGCTTCCTCCATGAATGAAGAAAGATCACCGGTGAACCTCTTCTCAGATATCATATTGAAACATTTGAAAAAAGCCAATGAAAATTTATTGAAAATACAGTGTTAGCTTTTAAATGAAAATGCATTGATGGTTTTTTTTTCAAAACCTCTATTAAAGTAGCTGATTAGCATTCACTAGAAACAATACCTATTTTCCAAAATAGGTAAGTATTATGATTTCTCTGAAATCCTTTAACAAATCGAATTCCGTATGTTGATTAAATTTGCTATTATATGCAAGATTTATAATCTCTCTCTCTGCGTGTGTGTGTGTGTGTTAAATAAATTTTTCTTTTGGTTTCAGGTATGTTTGGTCTCAATGTTACTTTTATATTTTGACCATTTTAAAGGTAGTCTTAGATTCTCTTCACAGGATAGATAGACAGATTTTCCGTGGTTCCGAAATTCAAGAACCACAGCTCAAAAGAGCATCAGATTGAGAAGGCTGGCTGTAAAAAGCCTAGCCCCAGCTGAACAGAAATTGTCAATTGCAGGCTCTGTGGTGTTGCCTTGTTTTTTAATCCATGGTCAATATAGTAAAACAACACGGTTTTATCCTTTAATAATTAGATTTTGGTATAGTGATGTGGATAGGCACAGTACAGGTCTCAGCTACTCTGTAGCCAGCACATCTGACAAGGCAATAAACAACAGTCCAAATAAGCTGGCAAGAGGTTTTATTCCTTCGCAGTTAGAGACAAGGAGAGGTAAGGAGAACATTTGATCAACGTCAGCTCTGAGAGGCTGCTGGCTCAGAACCCCATTTATCCAGTTAGCTAATTGCCTCGCTGTCAATATCCGGCCCCTCCCTGTAAGCCAGCATCCCGTTTGCTCTGCATCCCACACAATTACATAACCACCACCACACAAACACCCCCAAACCCTCATTTAATCCCCTCCACCTTCCACCAGTGTTGCGGTTGTCCATCTAAGCATGTGTGGAAAGGGAACTTCATGAGGACAGTGGTGATACCCAAGCAGGAAAAGCCCGAGGGGAACATCAGGCCAGCCATAAAACAAAATTGCATAGGAAAAGGAATCAAATAAAAGGTATTAAAGAAGCCCCTTAGACAAAAGCCCAAATAATTAAGAAAACTAAGGAAACAAGAAAAGAAAACCCTTACAAGCACAAGACATGCCAAATCAGCTAAACAAACAGACAAAAGACACAAAATATATTGCAAAGGAGACAGACAGGAGATTGCCACAAGAAAACATTAGGAAACTGATAATCCAATCAAACCACCCTGCAAAGTTTGCCTTCTGCACCCCCCCCCCGGAGTTTACCCTCCGGCGGAAATGAAGACAACCCCTGACAGGATTTAAAACATTAAGAAATACAAATACAAGCACACACACACAAAATGAGAAAAAGGTATAAAAAATCAGGGGCTTTCCATACAAAGCGAGCTAGCTCCAGGAACGCAGACTTCTTGCTATCTCTCGCCTTCCTGAAAAATAAAAAGAACCGGCTTCCAAGTAGTTGTCTGAATCCTTGCACTGGAGTGCTCCCAGCAGGAAAACTGAACCCTCAGAAGAAAGGCATTTTCCAGCCTTTCAACACATGTATGGCCTTCGTTCGCAGCCCGAAGCCCAGTTTCTCTCCATTCAGCTGGTTGTTGTAGCGCAGTTGCTCAGGCATCGCCCTGCTGACGTAATACAACTATGCCACGTTACCAGCCCATAGAGAGCCCGATTTGGTTGGCGAGTGGCACGGTGAATTCCGGAGGTGTCGTGCATGGCCCTAGCCGAATGCGACACAGGTAGTCCTTAAGTTACAACAGTTCATGCAGTGACCATTCAAAGTTATGACGACACCGAAAGTGAGCTACGATCATTTTTCACACTTATGACCATTGCAGCATCCCCATGGTCACGTGATCAAATCCGGATGCTTGGCAACTCACACATATTTATGACGGTTGCAGTCTCTTGAGGTCATGTGAACACCTTTTGCGATCTTCTGACAAGCAAAAGCAATGGGGAAGCCAGATTCACTTAACAACTGCAGTAATTCACTTAAGAAATGGGGCAAGAAAGGTCGTAAAATGGGACAAAACTCACTTAACAAGGGTCTCATTTAGCAACAGAAATGTTGGGCTCAGTTGTGGTCATAAGTTGAGAATGGCCTGTATTCCTTTGAATATGTGTTATGTTTATGGGATTGCCAATGAAGGAAAAAACAGTTAATTACCTGTTTACTTTCCTTATTTTAAAATAATAAAAGGTTTTGTTGTTGCTGGACTACTAACCTTTTTTTGTCATTCACTGTTTTTTTTTAATCTTCCTGTAGGTCTCGTTGCTTCAACTTACCATATAGCTCTATACACACCAGAAACATACCTAGAAGGACTTACGAGATTAGCCAAATCCACTGTCACTATGGGTAAGGCCTGCTTATTTAATAGCACCCAAATGCAAATCAGTACAGCTTATCGGGTTGTGGCTTAGCTAGCATATGTTATATGGATGAAAGCACTGTGGTTGTAAATCATGATTGATCCTAATTCTCTTACGTGAACCAAGCCAATTAGAAGGCATGGCTTAAAACAATGTGCGGAGTAATCAAAGTTTCATTTTTATTTGTATTTCATTTCTTTTAGATGATGTTTAATTTGTACTTATATCTCAGTTTTTAAACTCAGTGTTTCAAGTGTAGATTTTTCGACATTATGTAAAGAAGTGCTAGTCAGACTGTGTTTGTGGCTTCTAAAATAATAAACTAACCAATGTGATTTCCCCCCCGCCCCCAAACAAAGGTTAATGTTTTCATTAGGGTTTGGCAGAAAATAAATATATCACTTAATTTTAATCATTACAATTTAATCTGGGTTTACCAGGGTTTCTCTAACTTCGCAGTGCTACAGTCTTATGTTGCCTGGCCATTGCTAAGTGGCACAGTCACATGACATCATACGTAACAACTATGCCACTTAGCTGTAGTGTTTCCAGGTCCAATTGTGAACATTAAGTGAAGACTACTTGTAATTCTATTATATGAATCCAACTAATTGTGACTTAGTAACAAGGAATTTTTAAAATGGGGGTTTAGAATTAAGTGGGTACTTAGCTTCACTCATTTAGGGAATAGGCTGAAAAAAAATATTGGTAAATTATCAACTAAATTAATAAAGCTCCTTGTTCATAAATTCACAGTAAAGGAAACTGTTTCGCATTAAATTTAAATAGCTGAGTTTGACAGCATAGCATATTTTGATAATCACAGATGTCTTTGGAAAGATTACTGTAGAGAAATTCAGGATGATCAGATAGAACAATTAATTCTCACATTAATTGTCCCAAAGGTGCTTTTTCAAAAGGCAACTGGACTTTCTGTTGTTTTCTTCTTTTACTTTTGAAGACGTCTTGCTTCTCATCCAAGAAGCTTCTTCTGCTCAGAGTCCAGTTGCCTCTTGAAGAAGCACCTTTGGGACAACCATGATTAATTCATGGTTAATTTGGGTTAACCAAATTAACTCAAGGATTAAAAAATAAGACCAAATCTGATTACTATAAAATTTGGCAGAAGTTTTACCACTGGTTGAAAAAAAGAAGGAATAAGTGTATCAAAGGTGACTAAAAGTTTTTGTTTTTTTTAAACAAGTTTTATTAATTTCAAAAACAAACAAATCATCATCAACCATTACATATTTGAACCTTTTTCCATTATAAATTTTACAAGTCAGATAAAACCTTATCTTATACAATACAATTCTATTTTAAACCATTTCTAAATGAACATAAAAACATCTCTTGTCCTCTATTTCTTTCTGACTTGATTATCGTCATTTTCTTTCTATACTTCTAAAAGGTTTCACCAATACTTCTCAAACACATAAACAGACACAAACAAACATATAAAAAATCTTTTAGTAAAGTAACTTGGCCCCCGGTACCTCTCTTTATATGGGCTTTAATTATATTCATGCTCATCTTACAGATCATTACCTATTTTATTTACCATTCTGTATCTTCTATATATACTTCTCCACACATTTCACTCTTCATAATTCTATCTTATTCAATCCATCTTAATTTAAATCATTAAATTTGTATCTTTTGCCCATCCTTTATTATCATTCTATCTCATTCTTTATACTGAAAAAAAAAGAATTTCTCCTGAAATCTCTAATCAGAGTATGATGCCTTTCTATCCTCTCCCTAAATATTAGATTAACATTTAAAATGACACCTAATATCCAATCTGATTCTGCTTGGTACATTCTATCAATTAATTTTTACTTTTAATAACAATAAAAACAGAGTAATAAATCAGAAATGTTTAAATACATAGTATCCTCCTAAATACGTAGTTAAATAATAAATCTAAATAATAAATCTTATAACATTCTAATTGCCTTTCCCTTCAATATTTTATTACATTTTAAAAATCAATCATTATTAAACATTTCAACATTTTAACTTCTTATTAAACCATTCTTAAACCATTCTAATTTTCTATTTCTAATACAAATATTACAATACCGTCTTATGTACCTTGCAAAATCTTTTTTTAAAAAAATTATACTTTACCCTTTATCCCTGAAAAAGATTCCTCTTTTCCCATCCAATTTTAAAACTTTGTGGCTTTTCTCCGCCTTTCCCCTTTCTTTCTTCCCCCACCCGATCTTCCTACCCCCCCTTCTTCTAACCTCTGTCTTGCTGGCATCCCTTCTCTGTTGTATTCCCTTTTTCTCTTGTTTGCTATCATTATATTTATTTTGCATCATATTTTTCTCTTTCTTAAATGTTTTTTTAGATCTTAAGTCCTTCATTTTCCTCACTTTCTTCCTTCCTTCTTCCTTAGGTAAATTTTGGGATTCATTAAAGATGGTGTCTTCGTCTTCTTCTTGTTGTAATTCCATCTGTCGCATTGTCTGTTCATAGTTAACCAGCGCCATTTCTAAAAATAGAAAAGCTTTTTCCATACCATCTTTACAGGCTGCTTTTGTTTGCTCATATTCATCCCTCAGTTCCTCAAGGGAGAAAGCCATTATAAATCTTTTCTTTTCTTTTTTCCCTCTTTCTTCTTACTCCAACCAAAATATTCCAAAAGGAAAATAAGACAATCCCAAAGTCCACAATCCTCAATCAATCCAAGCCAAGCCAAAATTCCCACTTTCTCTTCCAGGGGTAGTATCAGACAAAGGAAAAAAGAAAATCCAAATCTGTGTTTTGAAGCCTTATTAAAAAAAAAATTTTTTCTGTCTCCAAATCCTTAAGGCATCTCCTCCAACAAAATGCAGCCAGATAGATATATTTTTTGTCCTCTCCCTTCCGACTTATCCCATAAAGCTAGTTTTACCTGAAAAAAAAACAGGTTTCTCAATATCCGTTTGTTAATTCCGTCGGGAGGGAGAGTAAACTTTCCTTTCAGCACCTCAGAATTGCCGCTTACTTTCTCTTGTGGAAAGAATCATCCAAAAAGCCATCACTTCCAGGAATTAAATTAAATATATCTCAGAGTCCTGGATCGACCAAGAAGACTTTCACTTTTAAAAACTTTCTCCTCTTCCTCCTGCGCATACTTGCCCAGCTGCCGGCTTCTCTGTGGCGGCCATTACAGACCACCGCTACGCCGTCTTGGTAAAGGAGGTTCTGCCGGCCAGGAGGGGTCTGCAATACCCCCAAACCCTTTTCCGGATCCCCCCTACCTTCAGCTGCCCCTGCAGGGCAGCCTTGCTCCGCACCCTTTCGGATCGGAGCCCCAAAAACGGCTAGCGCGGCAGGGATCGCGCAGCTTCGCGAATCCCTACCGCTCGCAAAGCCGACAAACCGGAAACTCCAAAGGTGACTAAAAGTTTTGTATACATGTACATTTGTATTATTCTTTATATTTGTTACTTGATGATGTAAGATAAGCAGGTGTGTCGGGATGTATGCATCACATTAATTATTTTTAATGATGTTCAGTAACATTCTATATTGAAATATAAGGTTGCCAGATGGGAACAAACTGGGATAATTTCCCTTATTCCAAATTGTGAATTTTCTGTAGATATCTGACCTGCTATTATTTATTTATGAAATGTACATGCAGCCCATCTTGCTATTGAAGTGACTCTAGGTGGCTCACAACAGAGAGAAAGCAAAAATATAAAAACCTTAAACATTAAAAAATTAACATTAACAGGGATTGGATAAAATTAGGAACTAGTACATGAGCAGAATCGAGGTGGGATCTTCTTTCTTGCTCCACTGGCTACTTCCAGCATGGAATGCTCCCATCCAGACCCCAAATTCTGGAAAATAGGATGTTTGACCCTCTTTGTTTTGATCTGGGATAGCAGAAGTTCCATAATTATTTCCAATTGATTGCCCCAGTCAGTTGAGTTATCACACTTGTTATAGTGTATAGGCCAAAAATACCCCTGGGTTTTCTGCTTTTCTTGTTTCACTGGACATGGCTTTTCTCCTTTAGCTTCTGCTTTTTTCCCTCCATAGCCACCCTAGGGGCAGTTTTTGCGGCCTCATCTTCAATCAGTGCTGAGCTTCGAGACGCTCCAGAAGATCCAATGAACTACTTTATTGGAGGATGTGCATCGGGGATAATAATAGGAGCCAGAAGTTAGTATTGATCGTGCCATTGGTTTTGTTTTTTTTACATACTCAATGGAGATTTGGGGTTTTGAACTGAATAATTATAAGACATAATCTATAGCAGGGGTCGCTAACCTTGGCAACTACTTCGAGTTGAAGTCCGCCAGGTTTAAAGTTGCCAAGGTTGGAGACCTCTGATCTATAGTCTGTGATCTAACCAATGCTTGTTTTCTCCCTCTTCAGCTAATAGTGTTCTTATCGGCACTTCATCTTGTATTGGTCTTGGTGCGTTGGGAGCTTTTAGCAAGTTTGCCAAACAACAAAACTGGAGATTCTTGGTACATCCTCAAAAATAACGTGGACTTCCTAATTCTAAAAGCAGATGTCCTTCTCTGTCTTCTTTTATCATATCTAAAAGTATTATTGTATGTACAGTTGCTAGTCACTGATTGAAGCTCATGGGGCTTCCAGACGATATATATATATTTAGTAATAATTGAAGGATGTCGACATAACTTGTACATATGATGAAGTGGTGATTTCACTGAATTGTCTGTTCTGAGAGGAACTTAACATCCAAATAAACAATTGTGTTTGGATAGCTTATTGTTCATTTTCTATGCTTAGCTTTCCCCCCTAAAAATGGCTTCCTCGGGATTGAGCTGGATGACAATACTGGAAACACTAAACATGAAAGGGACTCTACTGGATTGGACTAAGGGTCAATTGATTCTGTGTTACAGGTACTACTCAGATATGTTTCCAGGAAGCTCACAATAAGACTGGAAGCTTTTTCCTTTATTGCTTTTCCTAGTATTCAGAACTGGGTTGCTTCTCCACATAGGCATTTCATATAGTCATAATTTCCTAGCTTGGTTCTTCCCAGAACTAAGACTTTAGAATGCAGCCCTGATGGGGAAATATGGGATTTATACTCCTAACATAAATAGAAAGTTCCAGGTTGAGGACCAAAGACACTTAGCCATAAAGGCTCTGTAGCCAAGAGGTAGTACATGTATAGTCTGCAATAAATTGTAGAAGCAAAAATGCAGAATGATTCATATAAAAAAAAATATTGTAATTATTCTGCAAGCTGGATATTTCAGGCAAATTGTTGCTAGTACAGTTACAACTCAACATGTGACTGGTTACTTAGTGACCATTCAAAGTTACGACGGTTCTCTCTGGGGTACTTACAACGCAGTTCCAAAGTTGCAACAATTGTCCTACGTCCACAGTCACGACTGCATATTAGATGCTCAATAACTGGCTCTCAGGGCAACATGACTTCGTTTTGTGACACTTTTTCTGAAAACCAGCATTTGCTTCCAGTTTTCAGGGGGAAAATGGCCCACAGAAAATCATTGGTTTGCTTAACCATAGTAATGTTCGCTTAATGACCACCACCAATAAGGTTGTAAAATTAGGTCAGTCACGTGGGTGACCTGAGTTACAACCATCGTGACTTACAACTGTGATGGGCAAGCTCTGTTAACGGTTGTAAATCAAGCACTAGCTGTATCCTTATAAGTACAATGCTCTCACCAACAGTTTCAAGCATTTAATCAATCTTATCAAATTTATATAGCTGCCCGTTTCATGCATACGACTCTGGGTGATGTAATAGAAACAAAATAATAAAAACACATTTTAAATCATCATTACAATCAGGTAAACATGTATTTACCTCCCACTTTGAGGAAGGTGGGCAGTTCAGAATGTGAAAAATAAATGAAATTTAATAAAGCTAGAGGGGAATGTTTAAAAACTTAAATACTGTACAATAAAGCCATCTAAAGGGCTGTTCCGAAGAAACCCCTGGACTGTTGCAAAACTACAGTCTTGAGAGATTTCCAGAAAGTCAAGAGGATTAAGGCTAGGCTCATCTTGTGGGTTAGGAGGGGTGATATTACAAAGAGTGGGTGCTATGGTGGAAAACTCTCTTCCCTGGCTCTTGTCAAATGGAACTCCTTAGGACAGGGGTCCCCAACCACCGGTCCGTGGACCGGTACCGGTCCGTGGAACAAGTCCTACCGGGCCGCTGGTTTGCTGGGCGCCGCCATCTTGTTTTGATGAAAAAGTGCTTCTGGTGAGCTTTTCCGGGTAGAAAGCTCACCGGAAGCACTTTTTCATCAAAACAAGATGGCGGCGCGCTTTCGTGAGCTTTTCCGGGTAGAAAGCCATTTCTACCCAGAAAAGCTCACCGAAGCACTAACCGCCGCCATCTTGTTTTGATGAAAAAGTGCTTCCGGTGAGCTCACCGGAAGCACTTTTTCATCAAACAAGATGGCGGCGCCAGCTGATGCCGGTACCGGGCCACGCCATAAAAAAGGTTGGGGATACCGGGCCGCGGCATAAAAAAGGTTGGGGATCACTGCCTTAGGAGACTCGTAATACGCCCTTCCTGTCTGACCTGATGTAATTGGGAACAGGTGGTCTCTCAAATACCCTGGCATGACAAAATTATTTTTGAAAGATAATGTACATATAGATTTTGTTAAATATCCACTCACATTTCTGTTTATATTATCCATATCTGGCATAAGTATAATTGAGGTCCTTGATATAATTATTTCTGAATGTCCTGCTATTAAAACAGGGGTGTCCAACCTTGGCAACTTTAAGACTTGTGGACTTCAACTCCCAGAATTCCTCAGCCAGCAAAGCTGGCTGAGGAATTCTGGGAGTTGAAGTCCACAAGTCTTAAAGTTGCCAAGGTTGGACACCCCTGTATTAAAAGAAGCCTCAAAGTACACCTCCTATCAGATTTGTGGATACGAAAGAATTCTGGACTGTGTAACAGCAGGTCTGATGGGTGGAGCAAAAGCAGAGGAAGATGGGGTAAAGCTAACTAGGAAGGCCTATGCTGTGGCAAAGGCAGACTTTGTTTCCGTCACGATCCACAGGAAGTTGTCCAAAAGACCTGATCTAAGTTGTAAAAGAGCTCATAAGGAAGACACCTTAGTTCCAATGTTTCAGGGGGCTGCCACAAAGAAGAGTGGTCAACTTATTTCCCAAAGCACCTGAGGGCAGGACAAGAAGCAATGGATGGAAACCAAGCAAGGAGAGAAGCAACCTAGAACTAATTAGAAATTTCCTGCCAGTGAGAACAACTAATCAGTGGAACCACTTGCCTCCAGAAGTTGTAAATGCTCCAACACTGGAGGTTTTTAAGAAGAGAATGGACAACCACTTGTCTGAAATGGTATAGGGTTGAGTATAAGTATAGAGTCCCTGCCTGAGCAGGGGTTGGACTAGAAGACCTCCAAGGTCCCTTTGAACTGTTATCCTGTTCTGTTATTTGGGTGACATACAGATAAGTTACATTTGCTCTGCTTTGGATTCCTTTGTTGGACCCCCTCAGTGGTCTCCTTGTCCATGCATTATCAGTAAGCAGCAATTTATACAACCCAGAAATATGGACAGGATTCTTGAGAGCCTGATACAGATCACATGGTCATCCTTGATTGACTCAAGTGGCCAAGGGAGGCATTATTTGGCCCAGAGTGACCAAAGCATCAGTGGACAAAGGAGTAACCCTCTAACCTTAAAGCAATTGTAGTGAGTCCTTTAATTAAGTCCTGCCTGGGTCCAGCTAGTCTCCAGTTTGCTCTTCTTAAGCCAGAGGTCCGATATCTTCAGTGTCAAGGTTTCCTTCATTAAATGTGTTATCTAAACCCATTACAATCTGACCTCAGTTCTGGTTTTGGAACTAGAGTCATTCAATTAGAAAATATGCAGTGGACATTCGACAAGGAAGGTGTTTTGGTTCTGTTGTATTTCTCAATAATGTTTGATGCGTTCATAGTATCCTTCTGGATTGCTTGGCAGACATGGGTTTAAAAGGTAGCATTTTCCAGTGGCTCCAGACCTTGCTTGGAAATTGGTTTTAGTAGAGAGTGCTGGGATTTTCTCAGTTTCATTTTTGTCTCCCCTATGTGGGAAGGCCAAGTGGGACCTCTTAAACCCAGCTAGTTAAGATCTTCCTGTTTACCATAGCATTTGCCCCATAAGTAGTGTAATTTTTACTTGAATAATATATCTGCCACCACTTTCTTTTATTAGATAATTCTTATATAACTTTTTTTCTTTTAAAATATTTAAATTTTGTATTACATGCCAGTCACATGACCTTGGAAGCATTTTGAGACAACGCTGGTTCCCTCTGTTAGGAAACAGAAATGGGCACTGTCCCCTAGAATTATTATATTAGTAGTAGTAGTATTAGTAAATGGACAATATTTTTACAGTGTTAGCTATGTCCTTTTTTGTAAATAATATATTCGAACAAAATGCTGTATTCAAAAAATGTTTATGAATAAAATAAAATAAAAAGAATTGGACAGGGGAAACTGTTACCTTTTTACCTTCAACTGGATTTAACTGTTAGCTCTCTTGAGTATATTGCTTTACACAAATTAGGTACCTCTCAAAACGTGACTGACTTGTTTGTGATTTAGCCAGTGGTATAGTCCAAGCCATTCTAGTTTATAAGACATGGGTTTGTAGCTTATCACTGTAGGTAAATCTAATATGCTTTACTTATACTAACATGCTGCTTCAACCCAATTGAAGTGGTGTATTCAACAAAGCTGGATTAAACCACAGCTTATCATGACAGGTGATCCTTCCTTGGGGCTTACTTTAATAGCAAGCCCACTCAGAGTGACTTCCAAGTTTGCTTCTAAGGAAATAACGGCGATGTGCAGCAGCCTTTGTGTTGTGCAAGGTATTAAGTCTCTTATAATTCTGAACCAGACACTTTAGCTTTTCTGCTCCAGCTGAATCTTTCAAATGAGCTGCTCTACGTCTCCATTTCCTGTTTGAAAAACTACTGCAACGTTGAAACTTTGTGATTACTTTGGAAAAGGGTCACCGTGACATACTTTTGATACAGCAGTTATGAAAATAGCGCTGCCTTCTCCTTGAGCTGGAGAACCCAAGGCTAGAAAAGTATAGTGGCAGCCCCTTTCCTCTCACTTGGAAGCGTGCCACCCACATGCCATCTCTCCTTTGGCAGATTGGCATCTATTTTAGGACTTCATTTATTCAAGATGTATGACCTGCAGAGGTTGGTATCTCTAAGGGAACGTAACCTAGAAGTCATTCTGACTTTGAATAAGAAGGTAAAAGATGAGTCCAGTGGATTGCTGACACCAACATTATAATCCTTTGCTATGTGCCTTCTTTTTCTTAATTGGTACATTGATCACCTAAAATCTTAATGAGTCTGGTAATGCCTTTCCTGTCTAGCAAATGTTATTAAAAGTCAGGAACTTTCACCAACTGTAGGTTATACCAACATGGTCAGTTTGCATCATCTGCACTTTAATTATGGGTTGAGGGGCAAGCCTTTAGCTATAGCCCAATACAAAATTTTCTAAAACTAGCTCGCTGTATTATGTGGGCCAAATTATATTCAGCATGATTCAGCTTCTAGATAGACAGGAGTGGTTTGTAATTATTGCAAAACTTGGTCATTTCCAAGTATAACATTTCTTCTATTTTCTTCTTCTTCACATAAACAGAAGTTGGCATGTAAATATGTGAAAAATAGGAAAGAATGGGCTTAATCTTCTACTATGTTGACTGTGGCTCTGATGCCACCTAGACTATTACTGATACTTGACTTTTTTTTAACCCAGATTGCAAAAACATACATATTCCTTCTCTCACATGCATGCAAAATTCAGGAAGTGTCAAGGCAGCCAGCCATTCCACACATGACTGGGATGCCGACTAAAAGCCATAAATAAAAAAGCAAGGTTAGCTTCTATTGGCTGTGCCATCTGGTCTGGCTTTACGGCTGATCTACCCATGGTTAACACCAGACATAGCTGAGTGTGCTTTATGAGCATAATGATTTATTTTGAAACTCTAGCCACTTACTAAAAGGGTTTTCCCCTCTCTTGGGTCACACACTACACCAATTATTTAATGCACTCGGTTTGGCCTCAGCATAATGGAAAAACAAAGTCACGAAAGTTGAGTTTGTTTAAGGGTAGCAAATTATCGTTTAAAACCAAATTTGTTCCTGGTTTGTGGACTGAAAGTCTGAGTTAGCATAGTGTGTCCCACTGAAACTTTCAGTCATAAAGAGCAGCTTAACAAAAAAATAGGAGGATTTCTGAAATTGAGCAAAGAGCAATTACTTATCTGTTGGACTGATTGATTTGATCAACAATGCTTAAATTATGCCTTTATTTAGCAACTTCTAACAATGGGAATTTCCCTTTCTTGACACAGAGAATGCCTCACCTAAGATAGTACAGGTAGCCCTCAACTTACGAACCACAACTAAGCCCACATTTTCTGTTGTTGTTCTGCTGAGACATCTGTTAAGTGAGTTTTGCCCCATTTTACAACTTTTCTAGCCACACTTGTTAAGTGAATCACTGCAGTTTGATAAGTTAGGAACTTGGGTTGTTAAGTGAATCCAGCTTCCCCATGGACTTTGCTTGTCAGGTCACAAAAGGTGATCACCTGACCCCAGGACACAGCAACCATCATAAAGTATGAACCGGTTGCCAAGCATCTGAATTTTGATCATATGATCATAGGGATGCTACAAAGGTAACTTGGAAAAATGGTCATAAGTCACATTTTTCAGTGCTGTAACTTTGAACGGTCACTAAATGAACCTGTAAGTTGAGGACTACCTTTTACCTTTTATTAGAGCAGTGGTCGCCACTGATGGGCTGGGGACCACTGGTGGTCCATGAGAAAATTTTGGTGGTCCAGCGAGAAATGTCCCCCACAAAACAATCCAGGTTATGTGGGAACACAAGGCTGCGCCGCCCCCATGGCCCACCCACCCACCGGCCCCCACCCTTCAGCCAAGTGCAAACCTTACCTTGAGTAGAGCCATGCGAGCTGGAACTGGAAGGTAAGACCAACAGCGGGGGAGGGAAATCTGCCCTGAGGTGACTTGCTGACGTTGGTGGGAAAGTCGGTCCCATATTCCAGAGCTGCAGTAGTCACAGGACTGGCCCTTTGGTCATCCCGGAGCAGCTCCTCCAGTCCATGGCAGGCCAGTGCACCCGGGTGGAGGAGCAATTGCTCCGGGATGACCAAAGGGCCCGTCCTGTGACTACTGCAGCTCTGGAATATGGGACCGACTTTCCCACCAACATCAACAGGTCACCGTCAGTCAAAATTCATATTAGCGGTCTGCAGGATTTAAAATTATGGGTTTGGTGGTCCCTGAGGTCTAAAAAGTTGGTGACCCCTGTATTAGAGCATACATGAAAAAGTGTGCTCTACTCGTATGCCAACACAAAAAAAGGTGCTTAAAGTAACTTGTTCCATACACATCATAATCTGCCTCTATTTGGAAGTAGATAAGAGTCTTACTGATATTGCCTGGTTGGGTTATGAAATATTAGCAAGCAAACAGTCAAGCTCAGAGAACGCCAAGAACTTCTCAGACCTACAGATGACTAACTCTAGATAAAGTCTATTTAGCACATTCCAATTTATCCTCAGTATTGGTGTGTGTATGCTCAGTCCTATCCCTGGCTGGATTGTCTGGGCAGAGCTGTTAAAAAAGAGGAAATTGCATCAGCTCTATTTGTTTTGAAAAGAGGGAGGTCTGCTGCAAGATTTGAATTGGGCAAGAACCTTTGGCGTATGGTGATAAGCAACCATAATGTAGGTGATAAACCAATTATATTTGGTGCAACTGTTCCTGTTTTCAGCAGATACCCCCCCCTCCCCCTGGTGAATGCTGGGTGGCAATATAGAGGATCAGAAAACTTTCTCTGATGGAGAAAGTTCTGGAGTCTTTCCAGGATGAACTGTGGAAGCACTCAAGCCCTTTTTGCTTGAACATGCCTGCAAATCTCAATCCTTTCTCCTCTGTGACTTTTCGGATTCTAGCATGAAACTTTGCAAAACGCTCACGTTCTCAAGCATTTCAAAGGAATCTCTTGTTGACTTGGCTCATATGTCAGATCATGGCTGGTTTAATTGTGGTTTGTTGAGTAAACCACCATGGCTGAGTTCACACAGCACGGCAAGCAAAATGACACCTTGCAATTTGTGCTTTAGTGCACAAACCCAGCCAGTATGGTTTGTGAACATACTTTAATGCCTTATTGTGTTGTGATGCACCCAGCAAAGTGTGATTCAGAAAACCGTGTCCCATTATATCATTCAGCTTAAGCCTTGGACAGAAGCAAAACCGCAAGTTCCAACCCAAAACGCACCCACTTGCAAGAATTCTTCAAACTTTCCTCCAGCTCCACTAGCCACAATCCCTTTTTTTAAAAGTGAAGGATGAACTTGTTAATCTTCATTGACAAAGCAGAGGATGCTCCAGGACTGACAGCGGGGATTTCATAAGGCCGAGGAACAGCCTAGCAGCAGCCGCCATATTTCCCCCCAAATCCGGACACTGGCCTGTGGCGTCGCTGTGGGTTTTCCCCCACAGGAGAGGGTTGTTCTTAATGGCGGGGAGGAGGGGGGTCTCAACATTTAGAAAAGAGACCCGGATGCATGGGAACCGAGGCAGCGCTTGTTTCCCCTGAACATCTGGCCTCTGACCGGACCGATCCCGTTTTCTTAAAAGGATGTGATCAGAGGGTCCCTCCTGAGGCTTTGGAGCAGGGGCGCTCTGCTCATTCTCAGAGGCTCCTCGCCATCGCCTCCCGCGCGTCCTTGCGCTGCGGCTCCATTCGAGCCCTGCAATCCTCCCGCTTGCGCCAGGCGGAGGCTGAGGCGCGCTGGAGGCCCTACCCGCTCGCGCTGAGAGATCGCCCGCGATCGCCGCCCTCGTGTTCCCGCCCGTCTTGCGTGGCCAATGACGGCCCGGAATATCGAATCATTTCTCCCCGCGCTGGCCAAGCCACGATCCCGGTCGCCAAGCAAGTGGAAGAGCAACAGAAGGAAGACGTGGGCAAAGCATCCGTCAGGCAGGCTGCTGCGGCGGCGGTTCAAGCGAGCAGATCGACCTGGAGAGCCGGAGAGGCGTCGGCCGGTCCACGTGGAAACCGCGGAGCGCAATTGAAAAAGCTCGGCAGGAAGGCAACGCCGCCGGGACCAGCGAAACGCGTAGCAACCGAGGAGCCAGCAGCGGAGCGTGATCAAGCGCACCAGCACCACCACCCGCATCCCGCCTAGATCTGGGTGAAGCGCCCCGCTTCCCCCTGTAGGAAAAAGCGAGGGGGACCCATCCCGCGCCCCTCCCCTCCACCTTTTTCCCCCCAGCCCCGTTGCTGCCGTGCGGAATCCCCAGGCCCTTCACACGTTTGCTGAGGCAAGTGGAGAAATGCGTAGCGGAGGGAGAGGGATTTGGGGATGGGGGGGGGGGGAGGCGATAAACCCGTGTTTTCGTCCGGGGTTTTGGGAACGGGCGTTGCGCGCATGGCGGGAAACAATGGCCCGAGAGCGATTGTTCGTGGGGTGGGAAAGCCCGCGTAGAGGAGACTCCATATGGAATCGCCGAGGGAGACTATGGGTTCGGGGGGGGGGGAGGCCGGGGGGCAGGTAGGGCTGTGTGTGTGGGGGGGCGCCTGCTTGCCTTTCTCCCTCCAGCGATGCGAGTGGCCTTTCGGTTGAAGTGAGCCCCGGAATGGCGAAGGCAGGCGCCGCCAAAGCTGCTCCCACCCACCCATAATAAAATTCCTCTCCCGAGCGAAAATGGAACTGGATTTTGCACACGCTTCCTTTGAGGCACGCGGAGGAATTTCGCCCTTCCTCTCTCCTTGGATTTAGGTCAGCCCGGCCTCGGCTCGCAACGGGTTTTTTAAAATTATTATTATGTGTGTAATATCCCCCCCTGGAGCTTCCTCTCACATTGGACGCCTGGCAGCCCGTGTAGTAAGGCTGGTAAGGTTTTCTAGCTAACGTGGACTCTTCAAGCATGTGTGTGTGTGTTTCCGTTTCTGTAGCTTATGAGGGTGGGTGACTGCAGTTCCATCCCTTGTTAAAAGACTACATGAAGAAGGTGTGGGAGATTGGATCTGTGGTCCATCTGTTCTCACAGTGGCCAATTCTCAGTCAAGTGGCCAAGGAAGCCCCACTAGTCTCCTAGCAGATGGCCTTTGCAAGCTGTCACCCTGCCATCAAGGCCAATAGCCATTAATGTCTCTCCTTTACCTTCTATTAATGTGGAGCTTTAGTCCAGCCAACCCTGTACTTCTACTCTTGACTTTCCCAACCTGGTCTTCTCCAGATGTGTAAAAGCTTCCAAATCCCATGATTCTTAGTCAGGTTGTAGAAATGGAAAGGATTTATATTTCCATACTCAAGGAAGCTATCTGCAAGCAGTATAAATCCTTCCATTCTCCACTATCCTGTCAGAGCTGAAGAAGCTTCTTGGATGAGAAGCGAAATGTCTTCAAAGAAAAAAACAAACCAGAAAGTCCAGTTGCCTCCTGAAAAAGCACCTTTGGGACAATCTGGATGACTGAGAATCTCCATAGGCACATTGTTAATGGCTCTCCAAGCCCAACAAGGGAGCATCCACTGATGTTTCTCCACCTGGCACCTGCCTGAAGGAGACACCTCCATGCAGGTAGTTTTCGATTTACAACCAGCTTTGAAAAAGGTGGCTCATGACTGGTCCTCCTCACACTTCCACATGTCTCAGCATCCCCAGTCACATGGTCAAAATTAAGGTGCTTGGCAGCCAGCATATATTTATGACTAGTTTCAGCATCCTTGGGTCATGTGATCACCATTTGTGATCTTCCCAGCTGGCAAAGCCAATCAGGGAAGCCGGATTTAATTAATGACCACATGATTCACTTAACAATTGCAGTTCCTCATTTAACAACTATGGCCAAAAGGGTTGTAAAATCAAGTCCAGCTCACTTTACAACCACTTTGCTTAGCAACAGAAATTCTAGTCCCAATTGTAGTCATAAGTCAAGGGCTACCTATACAGGTAATCCTCGATTTACAACTACAACTGAGCCCAAAATTTATGTTGTTAACTGAGAAATTTGTTAAGTGAGTCTTATCCTGTTTTACGACTTTTCTTGCCGCCTTTGTTAAGGGAATCACTGCAGTTGTTAAATTAGTAACACAGTGGTTCAGTGAATCTGGTTTTCTCATTGACTTTGCTTGCCAGATGGTCACAAAAGGCGAACACATGACTCCGGGACACTGCAGCAGTCATAAATGTGAGTCAGTTGTCAAGCACCTGAATGTAAATCACATGGCCTTCAACAGTCGTGTGAAAAACGGTCATAAGTCACTTTTTTCGGTGATGTTGTAACTTTGAACAGTCACTAAATGAACTGTTGCAAGTCGAAGACTACCTATATACCTCTCAGCAGGACAGCGCCATATTGGAGAAGTTTTGTCTGTTTTCCAAGGGATTTCCAGCAGTAGGAGCTGATGTTCCTCAAGGGGTTGACTCCTAAGGCTGAATACAGAACCATGCAACCAAACAAACAGGATTAACAGACAGATTAACAGAGTTGGAAGGGACCTTGTAGGTCATCTAGTCCAACCCCACTGCCCAAGTGGGAGACCCTACACCATTTCTGACAAATGGCAGTCCAATCTCTTCTTGAAAGTCTCAAGTGATGGCACTGGTTGATTGTCCTCACTGTCAGAGAGTTTCTCCTTATTTCTAAGTTGAATCTCTCCTTGTTCAGTTTCCATCCATTATTCCTTGTCTGGCCTTCGGGTGCCTTGGAAAAATATCTTGACCCCTTCCTCCTCTCCGTTGCAGCCCCTCCAATATTGGAAGTTTGGAAGACTGCTATCATGTCTTCCCTGGTCCTTCTCTTCACTAGACTAGCCATGCCCAGTTCCTGTAACCGTTAACGTGGGATGGATTGTGACACTTTTGTCAAACAAAACAGGCTTTCCGTCACGGAACTGTAAGGGCACCGAAACAGGGACAAGCAGCCATTTGGAATGCAGAATATTTTTCCCTATTTTTTAAAATGTTGCCAAGGTTTGCAGGAAACTGAGCAGTGATATAGTGATATCACTGCAGAGAAGCCAGGCTTCTCCACCCCCTCACTTTTTGGGGAAGTTTTTTTCCCCCTCCTTCCTTAACAAGTACATTATTATTATTTTTTCCATACAACCATGCCCAATTCTTGAACTCTGTCAAGGCAAGTCCCTGCAGTTTTCTTGGCAAGGTTCTTCAGAAAACGGTTTGTCATTGCCTCCTTCCTGGGGTCAAGTGGAAGTGACTGGCCACAGGTCACCCAGCAGTCAGTTTTGTGCCCAAAGCAAGACTAAAATTCAATGTCTTATCAATTTCTACTCTGATGCCTCAATCATTACACCAAACTGGGTTTCAGAACACATAACATTAAACTTATCAAAACCACTTAGAATCCGCAATAGCATTTTTGGGAGCTTTGTTACCAAAGACAGTATTGTGGAAAATTCCACCAGTATTGTGGAAAACTACAAGGGGTGACATAATCCAACCTTGTTCTAGCTAAAACGCAGGTTCTAACTGCAAACATATAGGGACAAGAATGGGCTTTAAAAGCAGCCCCTCAAACCAGGTTTCCCAAACTTGGCCCCTTTAAAACCAGTGAACTTCAACTCCCAGAATTCCCTAGACAGCCATGCTAGCTGGGGAATCCTGAGAGTTGAAATCCATGCATTTTAAAGTTGGCAAGTTTGGGAAACCCTAAAATTATCTGTGTTTCAATGTTGCCTGCCCTGACCATCAAGTTCCCCCCATCTTCCAGTGAAGAATGCTTTCTGGCCCCGTGGACTGAAATTTGACGCTACAGTTGCACAGAGGCCAAAAACAGGAAAAAACAACAACCATGTGCACAGCCATTGGGTTATATTTGCTGTAATAATAGATTTGGCTGTGTTCTGCAAACTGATACAAGGCTCTGAATCATTCCAGTAACCAAAGATAGTCTTTCACTCTCTGAGTAGAGTTCTTGTTCGGGCTGTTTCGGTCCTGACCGAGTGGGACAGAAATTGACGCAGGAGGTTGTATCCAGACAGACAGAGTGAGTTGGCCTGGTATGGCAAAGCAGGAGTAAAATCCCCGCTTCTGTGTTTATTTATTTATTTTTAGAGTGGAAATATCTGTCTGAGTGGGCCTTGAGCCAAGTAGGTGTGGGTGTTACATTTCAAGTCTGTTAAAGGCTGCCTTTGGCAAGTGGTTGCTAGTGATTAATTTTTGCAAAAAAGAACTGGCAAGCTCTGGCGGCTCTGCATGTCTTATGCTGTAATTTAAGATCCCAGAGTCTCGGTCTCTCTCTCTCTCTCTCTCTAGTATTCACATGCTCAGAAGTGCCCTTTGTACATCATTCTTTGCTGCTGGAGAACTTCCCTTTCCCTCCCTTCTTTCCTTTCCTCTCCTCTCCTTTCCTTTCCTTCTTCCCTTCCCTTCCTTCCTCTCCTCCCCTCCCTTTCCTTTCCCTTTCCTTCTCTCATTTCTTCCTCTCCTCTCCTCTCCCCTCCCCTCCCCTCTCCTCTCCTCTCCTCTCTGTAGCAACCTGTAATGGGAATATTCAGATTCTGCTTCTCAGGGTTATTGTAGAGATGTGGAAAAATCAGAACTAGGCACTGCATCTAACTTAAAATGCCAAAAAATAAATAGCACTGAATAGTATTCAGGATGGGACATGTTCTGGTGCTCCAAACTGGTTTATTATTTCAGGTTGTTGTTTTTTTTTTAAACAATCTGGGATTTAGTTTTCAGCAAAAAGGATGACAGTCAGATTCTACTGTATAGCTTAAACCACAGACCACACAAAATAAAGTTGCTTGTATCCTGTGTGCAAAAAGCTGTGGCTCTTTGGAGATTTAAGGAACATTTTCTAGAATTACAGTAACACAATTAGTACAAAGTACCGAGTATCTCTTGCAATTTTGGGCAGCACTAACTATTTTTGGGGTCAAAGGGTGAAGTGAATGGGATCATAGCAAAATCCTTGGATACACACACAGAGCAAGGGTGGGATTTGAGTGGATTTAGAGCCTTACTGAGAAAGTAAAATACGGTTTCTCCCCCCCGCCCCCCCCTTCAAAACAATTCAGCACAGTTGGAGAAAACTCCATAGGTCACAATGAAAAGGTTTGGGAGGGTAGAAAATTATAGAGATGACCGTAACTGCATTTTCCCTCCCTCCTCACAAGAGAGTTAAGGTGGAGTCAGATTTCTTTTTAATGTTCTTTTTCTAGGATTAAATCATGTTTTGCAAACTGCCAGTTCCTTCCCTAAAGCCATCTCTGGAGTTCAGTTTTCAGTCCTGGAAGTATAAGCTGTTTCCTTCTGAAAGACCTTTCTTACTGTACAATATTAGGGACACATCTTTTTTACTTTCTGTCAATCCAAAAAAACCAAAGGAGTGGGGGAGAAATATATAGGTGAGCGGTAGGTGATTCAAAAAAGATGTTGAGACTTTGGAAAAATTGCAAACAAGATCAACTAAGATGATTAAAGGCCTGGAGACTAAAACATATGAAGACAGTTGCAGGGTTTGGGTTTGGCTAGTCTAGACAAAAAAAGGACTTGGGGGAGGGGCATGATAGCAGTATTCCAATATTTTAGAGGTTGCCAAAAAGAAGAGGGGGGGGGGGGGTCGATTTATTTTCCAAAGTACCTGAGGGCAGGACAAGAAACAATGGATGGAAACTAATCAAAGAGAGAAGCAACCTGGAATTGAGGAGAAACTTCCTAAGAGTGAGGACAAGTAACCAGTGGAACAGCTTGCCACCAGAAGTTGTAGGTGCTCCATCACTGGAGGTTTTTAAGACGAGACTGGGCAATCACTTATCTGAAATGGATTGGACTAGAAGACCTCCAAGGTCCCTTCCAGCTCTATTCTTCTAATTCTGATTCAATTTCAGTTCTAAAAGAGCGCCCTTGAGACAAGGTGCATGAATGCAGCCCTTTCTCCATCTCATTAAAGCAGTTGTGTGTTTCCCAAGTTCTTGCAGTCCGAAGAATTGTCTAGACCAGGGGTGTCCAACCTTGGCAACTTTAAGACTTGTGGACTTCAACTCCCAGAATTCCTCAGCCAGCTTTGCTGGCTGAGGAATTCTGGGAGTTGAAGTCCACAAGTCTTAAAGTTGCCAAGGTTGGACACCCCTGGTCTAGGTGAAGGCACTGACAACAGTATAGAAAGTTATGTGGGTTCACTAGTGACAGGATCACCCTTCAGTCTGGCCCTCACTCTAAAGACTTCTGTAGGGCACTTTCATGGGTATTGCAATAAAAATAAAATCAACAGCTAATTCTGTTTGATTTGGCTCAAGTCCCATATTAGGTAACATACTGGGCAGTGGAATTGACGCATGTTCCAACTTTATTATAGTTCAGGAAGCAATTCAGAACATTCTTATCCAATCAAGGCCTTTAATTTTTTATTTTTTTTTAAGTATTTAAAAAGAATCATTCTTCTATTATATCTCTAAGCCTCCCAAAGCCTTTTCTAATTACACATTTTATGAATAAAATAAATCATTTCCTGGGGCATCCAATTAAGACAGGGTCAGCAAAACATTTAGATTTATACATGGTTGGTTGGGTAGTTCATACTTCAGTGTTGTGTGCAAACTCAGTCATTGTCTTTTGAAAACTATATCCTTATGTTAAATCCAGTGGTTACAATGCAGTATTGCAAGCTATCTTTCCCCACTGCTGGGAGTTCGATCCTGACTGGCTCAAGGTTGTCTCAGGCTTCTTCCATCCTTCCAAGGTTGATAAAATGAGGACTCAGATTGTTGGGGGCAATATGCTGACATTGTAAACAGCTCAGAGAGGGCTGTAAAGCACCGTGGACCAGTATATAAGTCTAAGTGCTATTAAACTACAATATGGTTTGTTTGATGATTTGATGTGAACAGGACAGTTGGGCTTATTCCAGGCTTAATATATTGTGTAATCCCAGCTAGCTTCAGATTTTGAGGACTAACATGAGCAAAGGGGTTAACCCTTTGCATGGAGTGAAAATTTATGTGAAGCAGAACACTTTTTCTTCTATGTAATGCTTGGTTGATTGCCTTGCATGCTGTTTTTGAGTAGGCTGAAAACATCTCCCCGCTTTTCCCATGTGCACATGTGAACATGTGTTACGTTCTTGAGATCTTGGCTGCTTTGTTAGCAGAAGCTCTAGAGGCTGGAAATGCAGCATTGGCGGATTCGTTCTTCACTTCTTCACTTGTCTCCAGGAAAATTGAGTTGACAGGCTGAACTAAAAATGTGTGAGTATGAATGGCAAAGCCTTTGTAGGGTAGACAGAGTATCAGGGATGTATCCTGTGGATCTCCGTGAGGCTTCTGTTGGGGAAGGGCTCACGAACGTACATGGATTAATTCTCGGCTGTGGGTGGATGAAGTTTGGAGATACATAGCACAGTGCAGTGTTGCTAAGCAATTGGCTGTGAGGAGGAATAAAAATCTTTATCTCAGTGGGGTACCTTTTTTTCCAGCTTGGTCGTTCCCTTCTACTTCCTTCCCACCAGCAATGCTCCTTGCAACCTTTTCTGGCACAAGGACGAGTACAATGTCTGGTATAATAAGATTTCTTTGCCAGCTAGTGAGGGTTAGTTTCATATTAGGCATTTAAAAAAAAAAGAAATTGGGGATCTTCTGATTCCTTAAATGAAGTAGGACAAAATAGAGGATTGAAACAAAGCACGTGGAGGGCCAGTTTCAGATTTCTAGAATAGCTCTTGGTACAAGAACTGTAAAGTGGCCACACTATATCAAGCTAAAATGTAGTTGGCTACTGTCAGTCTTATCAAGTAGACCAGGTAGGAAACATGACCTGTTTCTAACTAATTCTATTTTATGATAAAACTTCGTTAATAGAATTTTGCAAGTTATTAGATGAGGCAAACTTTTAGATTCTGGTGTAACACAGCATGTTGTGTTTATATTATCTCCAGAATCCTGGTCAGGATACAAGATTAGGAGAAAATCAAAATTAGGAGAACTCTAAATCCATTAGTAGCTACTAAGAAATCCTCTAGTGGAGCTTCCACAGACAGTCTACTCCAGATATAAAATCCTAGGACTGCCCCCTCAATGTAGCCTGCATCTGACAATGGAAGTTGTGCATTCCTTCCTAAATGACAGAAAATCTTCCACTCCTGGGACCTCTGGTTGGCCTAAGTCACAGAGGTTACTCGCTTAATGGAGGTTTTAATCAAGAGTTCTTGTGATTGCTTTATCCAATTATCCTTAGGGTCTTTAGGCCTTTAGAGATGTGAACTGTCTAGTTTTTATAGTTTTTGTTCCTTCCTGTTCTTTGAGTGCCATGCTGTCTGCAACACATAGGAACGGTGGTGGCGTCGTCGTAGAAGATACATGGTGGGACTGGTGGGTGGTAGCATCTGGTCTCCTTCAGCTCCAGCAACCGGATGCTGTATCACATTGGAAGGTTTCCCATTTCCATGGGGACAGTAATTGGTGGGTGGACGTATACTTGATACATGGAGTGAATCTTGAATCTGCCTTGGAGTGAACGGGAGGGAATTGTTAAAATTCTTTGGCATTTGGGGCCAAAGAAGAAAAGAAAACAGGGGAATGGAACTCTCTAGATGCCCTGAGAATTAAATAGAACTTCCATATGCAGCTAATCTTCAACTTACAACTGTAATTGAGTCCAGAATTATGGTCATATCAGAGTATATTCATGAACTGGAAGAGAGCTTGGTAACAAGGTCAGCCAATGAATAGGCTATGCGCAACTGAGTCAGCCAATGAGGACTAGAAGTAGAAGTAGCCTAGGCGTGGCTCCTGTATTAAGCTCTGCAACTTTGCAGCTAAATTGAGCTCTGAGTCTGTCTATTGAAAATGAAACTGCTTCTCTCCTCTGCTTGCTTGCTGAACTAAAGTGAAACTGATGTCTGTTTCTATGCCCCTGTAAGTTGCTTGCAACTTGTTTCTGTTTGAGTTTGCTCCATGTTGGAGAAATCTACAACTGGTTTGTAAAATTTACTTATTATGTTTATAAAGACGTTAAATGAAGCATCAGTCATCTGTGTTTATTTTTCTGGTGCTGAATTAATGCTGCAAAACTCTGGACAGATCATAAGTCATGCCAGTTGTTAAGTGGGTCATCATGTGACCATGGCTGATTGTATGACCTTTTGGAGGACTGTTGTTAAGTGTATAAAGTAAAAGGTAAAGGAGTCCCTGCGGATTTTACTCCATTAGTCGTTGCTGACTATATGGCTAAGTGAACAAATGAATTGAACACATTGTCTGAAATGGGCATGAAATGATAATAAATTGTGGTCACAATTTATTGTGGTCAGCAAATGTGGTTGGTTACCAAGTACCCCAAATGCAAAAAGATGACTCTGGTGGAGAGGAGAATCCAGCCATTTGAACTTTGAATCTGGGTTGTAAATGTCTATGGAAGAGTCTCAGTCTCATCCAGGTAATGGTTGTCCCAAAGGTGCTTTTTTCAGGAGGCAACTGGACTTTCTTGTTTTTCTTTGAAGATGTTTTGCTTCTCATCCAAGAAGCTTCTTGAAAAAGCGGTCAAAGAGGCCGTCTACATCAAAATTGAAAATCCTCCCTCAAAAGAGGGGGAGAGATATGACCATCTATTTCCAGCCTACAACAAAGTCAACATTTGCAAGAAGGCTCCACACCCATTTGCATTACTCAAGTAACCCTGAGATCACAGATAAGCCTCCAAGTGGCCTCAATGACTCTCTAAAAGAATGCAGATGACCAGTTGTCTGCAAGGAATACATTGCTCAAGAAAAATAAAGGGAACACTTAAACAACACAATGTAACTCCAAGTCAATCACACTTCTGCGAAATCAAACTGTCCACTTAGGTAGCAACACTGATTGACAATCAATTTCACATGCTGTTGTGCAAATGGAATAGACAACAGGTGGAAAGCATAGGCAGTTAGCAAGACATCCCCAATAAAGGAGTGGTTCTGCAGGTGGTGACCACAGACCACTTCTCAGTTCCTATGCTTTCTGGCTGATGGTTTGGTCACTTTTGAATGCTGGTGGTGCTTTCACTGCTTCCCATCAGTGGTAGCATGAGACGGAGTCTACAACCCACACAAGTGGCTCAGGTAGTGCCAGCTCATCCAGGATGGCACATCAATGCGAGCTGTGTCAAGAAGGTTTACTGTGTCTGTCAGTGTAGTGTGCAGAGCATGGAGGCGCTACCAGGAGACAGACCAGTACATCAGGAGACGTGGAGGAGGCCATAGGAGGGCAACAACCCAGCATTAGGACCGCTACCTCTGCCTTTGTGCAAGGAGGGACAGGAGGAGCACTGCCAGAGCCCTGCAAAATGACCTCCAACGGGCCACAAATGTGCATGTGGCTGCTCAAACAGTCAGAAACAGACTCCATGAGGGTGGTATGAGGGCCCGACGTCCCCAGGTGGGGGTTGTGCTTACAGCCCAACACCGTGCAGGACGTTTGGCATTTTCCAGAGAACACCAAGATTGGCAAATTCGCCACTGGCACCCTGTGCTCTTCACAGATGAAAGCAGGTTCACACTGAGCACATGTGACAGACGTGATGGTCTGGAGACGCCGTGGAGAACATTCTGCTGCCTGCAACATCCTCCAGCATGACCGGTTTGGCAGTGGGTCAGTAATGGTGTGGAGTGGCATTTCTTTAGGGGGCCGCACAGCCCTCCATGTGCTCGCCAGAGGTAGCCTGACTGCCATTAGGTACCGAGATGAGATCCTCAGACCCCTTGTGAGACCATATGCTGGTGCGGTTGACCCTGGGTTCCTCCTAATGCACGACAATGCTAGACCTCATGTGGCTGGAGTATGTCAGCAGTTCCTGCAAGACGAAGGCATTGATGCTATGGACTGGCCCGCCCGTTCCCCAGACCTGAATCTAATTGAGCACATCTGGGACATCATGTCTCACTCCATCCACCAACGCCACATTGCACCACAGACTGTCCAGGAGTTGGGGGATGCTTTAGTCCGGGTGTGGGAGGAGATCCCTCAGGAGACCATCCGCCACCTCATCAGGAGCATGCCCAGGCATTGTAGGGAGGTCATACAGGCACGTGGAGGCCACACACACGACTGAGCCTCATTTTGACTTGTTTTAAGGACATTACAACAAAGTTGGATCAGCCTGTAGTGTTTTTTCCACTTTAATTTTGAGTGTAACTCCAAATCCAGACCTCCATGGGTTGTTAAATTTGATTTCCATTGATAATTTTTGTGTGATTTTTTTTTTGTCAGCTCATTCAACTATGTAATGAACAACGTATTTAATAAGAATATTTCATTCATTCAGATCTAGGATGTCTTATTTTTGTGTTCCCTTTATTTTTTTGAGCAGTGTATAAATCTTTCCATTCTCCACTATCCAGTTGGAGCTGAAAAAAGTTTCTTGGGAGAGAACTGAAACATCTTCAAAAAAAAAAAAAAAAGCAAGAAAGTCCATTTGCTTCTTGGAAAAAGCACAACTTTGGGACATCTGGGTTGTAAGTACCTTTCTTGATTCTATTGTAACTTTAAAAGGTTGCTAACCATCCTGCCATAAGTTGAGGACTACCTCTGTATGGGTGAGCATCAGGCTAACTCTGCCCACTGCTAGGAGTTTGATCCTGACTGGCTCAAGGTTCACTCAGCCTTCCATCCTTCCCAGGTTGGTAAAATGATGACCCAGATTGTTGGAGGCAATATGCTGACTCTGTAAACCGCTTAGAGCAGGGGTTCCCAACCTGGGGTGCGAGACGATATTCCAGGGGGTGCAAGAAAAGTCCAGGTAAATAATAGGATATTGGCTATATGTTGGCATTTTTATTTTCTTTTGCAATGGATTAACTTTGTTTTCATTTTAGAGTTAAGTATCGTTATTTAGTGGCCGTCACATACATAGCTGAAAAGATTCAATCTTACCATATATTTAACGCGTTCAGTAGTTCCTAAAGTCTAAATTTCAGGGGGTGCGAGGTTCTAGTGAAATTTCTTTAGGGGTGCAGGGAGAAAAAAAGGTTGGGAACCTCTGGCTTAGAGTGTGCTGGAAAGCAGTATTGAGCACTATAAGTGCTATTGCTATATGATCATTCTATCTGCATTCACTCGACATGTGGACAGCCAACCAGGAAAACCTTGAGTTTCCCTGAGCTATTGCAATGAAGACATCAAGATGGGATGCTTGTTTTTAGAGGTTGCTGCCTTGGAAATACAGATAATCCTCTATTTATGACCACATTGAGGCCAAAAATTCCAGTTGCTACGTGAGATGGTTATTAAGCAAATCTTGCCACATTTTATGACTTTTCTTGTCATAAAGAAAAGTGGCGCAGTGGTTAGAGTGCTGTACTGCAGGCCACTTCTGCTGACTGTCGTCTGCCTGCAATTTGACAGTTCAAATCCCACCAGGCTCAAGGTTGACTCAGCCTTCTATCCTTCCAAGGTGGGTAAAAGGAGGACCCAGATTGTTGGGGGCAATAGGCTGACTCTGTAAAACTGCTTAGAGAGGGCTGTGAAGCACTGTGAAGCGGTATATATGTCTAAGTGCTATTGCTAGTTGTTAAGTGAATCACTGCAGTGATTAAGTTAGTATCATGGTTGTTAAGGGAATCTTAACAACCCCATTATTGTTTGCTTGTCAGAAGACCACAAAAAGTGATCATGTTGCAACCATCCATCATAAATACATGCCAGTGTGTGTGTGCGGTGTGTGTGTGTGTGTCTGAATTTTAATCACGTGACTGTGGGGATGCTGCAGTGGTCGTGAAAAATGGGGACAAGTCACTTTTTCAGTGCTGTTGTAACTGATGGATCACTGAATGGTTGTAAGTCAAGGACTACCTGTAGAGAGTAGGGTCAAAGTATCTCTACCAAGGGCCTTCTTCTCAATTTGCATTCTTAAGAAAAAAGCATCATCAGCTAATAATTTCTAATGAATCTTGTCTGGACAAGGTTTGTCTACTATTGATTGCTACCGTGTTTCTCATATAATAAGGCTGGGTCTTAATTTTTTTTGAGCCCTGAAAAAATGGCTAGGCCATCTTTTCGAGGGTGACTTAATTCCCCCCCCCCTTGCATCTTCGGGCGGGCGGGCAGCGACGGCTTGGATGTTGACCTCGGCGTTGGTGGGGCACTTCGTATCGGGGTTAACGCAGGCAGCACCATATCCGGGTGTGCAACAAAAGTACTTCCTAATGGCAAGCCCCCCCACCATTCCCCCCCATTTCGCATGTTTTAATATAGGCCTTAATATGGGGGGAGGGGCTTAATTTCATTTCATGCCTATAAAACATGCTGGGACTTCCTATTGGGGGAGGCCGTATTGTTGGAGAAACAGGGTAGCTCCAGCATAGACCATGGTTTGGCCCCCAGGATGCCGTATTGACTATGTCTTTGGTTTGATCCCAAAGCCTTTCCAACTTATTGACGGCTTTCTCCGCCTGAATGAATGAGCATTGTGCTGTAACGCATCTTACCCTCTCCTGCTGCATTTATGTGGTTGGAGAGCTGCCTTCGGAAAGAGACTAGATGCTCCAACTCCCAAACCACTAAAGTCCCCTCCTCCTCCTCCTCCTCCACCTCCACCTCCTCCTCCTCTGTACCTTCCAACAGAATACTCTTGACTTCACTTTTTTCCTCTCTTTTGCCAGAAGATTTCCAAGACAGGGAAGAAAGAACACGGAGGACGACTGACTGCCAGCCCAGGAAGACGCCCTCACAGGGGAAGCCACCAGCTTCTCCTGCTGCTCCAGGTGGGAAGGGAATCTGCAGTTGGGAAGCTGGGGGGCGGGGTGTGGGGGTGTTGGCTGATGGTGAAGAATGAGTTCACCCATTTCCGGAAGTGTTATTTTTTAGAGGTGGGACAGGATGAACCTGGAGAGTGGAACTGTTTACCCGTTGGCAAACATAAAAGTTTCCAGGCTGTTTTTTTTGTGTTTTTTTTTAATATCCGGACTCTTGACATCTCTCCTTGCTGGCTGAATGGGTCCTTGAATGCCCTCGGTTTCTCTGCTCTTTTCCTTTACCTGTTCCCCCTTTTCCCCTTCTGTAAATTGGGCCTTTGACTCCTTTACAAAAGGTAAGTAAGAAATGAGCGATTAGCTTGGGAGACCAACTTTCTGAACTCGGATGAAACAACGATGCTAGGAATCAGAGAAAATATAAAGAAGTAACAAAGGGGAGGGGAGACTTAAACTACCTGCATTTATTTACAGATCTGGTATTTGAATAAAGGTCGCTGCTTTATTTACTTCCAGAGTAAATGAGTAGAAGGGGACAGGTCTGTAGTAATCTATAATTTGACAAAGAAATGTCAAGAGGTGAATGGGAAAGATTGTAGAGGCAAGACCATATAGAATAATGCGCTCCCCCCCCCCCCCTTACATGTTTCTTGTGCCTACCTGCAATAGGATGTCCTTCCCCATCCAGGCACTATCCAGGTATGTTGGCACTATCCAGGTACACTGCCACTCACAAAAGTCCCAAGTTAAGATGGCTAAGAAACATTTGGAAGCTGCAGCCTCAATGGTGCAGAAAGGATGACTGCGGTCTGTCCTATATCCTTAGGTCATTAACTGAGCCATTAATGTGCTTTTAATACAAGAAATTCTGCTTTTTCCTGGTTGTGGTCTATTTTAAAGAACAAATTGTTCATAGAATTGAGTCAGTCCATAAGAGAGGACTCGAAACACCCTGTCTGGCTCAAGCAGATTAGATTTGAATGTCTTTCATGAATTCGACTACTGGTTTTTTAATTATAGTTTTTGTGATCCATTAGGCTCACGCAGGACATGTATTTGCTAAGGATATAAGCAAGAATGTAAATAGAGACCTCAGGCAAAAGTATATGCTGATTTTCTACATAAGGCGTTTAATTTATTATGTGGATCAATTGCTGAGTATATTGTGCGATTTCTTTGTGGTGCTTTCTAAAAATGGTGATCGTATGTCCTTGGGAAAAAAACAAAGGACAAATCTGAAAAAGGAGCAGATCTGAAAGACATTCATAAACATGAATTGTAATTGTTTTGTTTCATAAAAGAAAATTCAGTAGCAAAACCGAGAAAAACTTTTTAAAAAATAAATGTTGAGTTTTTGAAAAATAAACAAATCTAAAGGACAGCTTTCGCAGTTATTGTATTTATAAGCCATGTTTGAAAGTTTAATCTGTTGTATGAATCCAAATAATTGGATTTATTCATTAAATCAAGATTGAATAAACTATAGCTTTGTGTGATCTGGGAATCTAATCGACATGCAATAAATTGAAAAGAAAGCAGGAAATTGATCAGTCAGAGACCTTTTTGTTGGTGAGTTGGTTGGTTTATAGCTAGCTCGCTAGGTTGGTAGGTAGGTAGTCAATTCATTGTTGATGCCTTGAGATGAGGCCATCAACCCAGACAGCCAGAAAGGTTGGCAATAGCTGGAAGATGGAGGAATCTGGGTGTCACCTAGGATTTCTGGCAGGAAAGGATTATTTCAAGATCCTAACGTTCTCTTTTTTCTGGTATTGTAACCTCCAAAACTTGGTGTGCCCCCCCCCCACCCACTGGCATCCCCCAAATGTCCTGATTGTCATTCTTTGGTGTTTCAGGGAGGTGGGGAGCTCTTGGATAATTAGCTAAATGCTCAAGGACCTGGCAGGCAACCAGGAGTGGGAAAAAGCCAGATGGCTGACATTCCAGTCCTAACCTGCCTTTTGATGCTCAGTTGTGGCCAAGAGGTATTTGGTACCACCTGGGGGATAAGATAGACAACTAATGTGATTCGAGAATATTCCATATTCCTGCTAAGTTGGAAAAGCCCTATTGCTCTGCTGTTTTGCAGAAGGTTCCAATGAATCCTAGCAGCTCCAGTGAAACAGTATTGGGAAGGATTTTTGGGGCATTTATCGAAGTCAGAGTAAATAGCATTGAGCGTAGGTAGATCAAGAGAGAGGCAGATTCATTGAAGTGAAATGATTTGATATGAAGCTGATTTACTCAAGAGGGGTTCTTACAATCCTTTGGCATGAAATAATATGTGCAAGGCAAGGGTCTTCAAACTTGGCAACTTTAAGACTTGTGGACCTCAACTCCCAGAATTCCTGAGCTAACATGACTGGAAGAGGAATTCTTAAAGTCTTAAAGTTGTCAAATTTGAAGACCCCTGGTGTAAGGAGTGGGAAGTCATATAGGCTAACCCTTTTCTGGTCAGCAATGCCCTTGATCAGGATCATGTTCAGATGTCCTGTACTCAAGGAGAGCCTTTGGGCCATTCTGGATCTGTATGCATGGTGAGGAGTCCCATCTGTATCCTTCTATCTATCCAAACATACATCTCCTTGGTTCCAGACCTCTGGGGGTCAGTGGGAAATGTGTGTTGACTGCTGAGGCAATAATAGTATTTTCTGGCCAAAATATTATTAGTTTGTTTATATTCCACCTTCATTATTTTTACAAATAACTCAAGGTGGCAACTATATCACACACTCGTCCTTCTCCTATTTTACCCACAACAACAACCCTGTGAGGTGAGTTGGGCTGAGAGAGGGTGACTGGCTCAATATCACTCACCTGGCTTGCTTTCATGGCTAAGGCAGGGTTAGAACTCATGGTCTCTTGTTTTTAGCCTGGTGACTTAACCACTACAAACTTGCTCTCTGAGATGATATGATATATGATATCTGAGAAGAGGAGATGTTTTCTCTGAGTAGAGAAAATAGCAGTGAATATTCTCAAATTCATGAGGTAGGAAAAGAGATCTGTTGCCAGTTGGAATCAATTCCAGTGGGTTGTGTGACCTAACAGAATAACAGAGTTGGAAGGGACCCCGAAAGTTTTCTAGTCTACCCCACCCTGCTCAAGTGGGAGACCCTATACCATGCCAGACAAGTGGCTGTCCAGTATCTTCTTAAAAGTCTCCAGTTGATGGAGTGCTCACAACTTCTGAAAATAAGCCGTTCCACTGGTTAATTGTCTCACTGCTAGGAATTTTTTCCTTAATTCTAGTGTCAGCTTTGGAAGCCATATTAGCACCAGAAGCTTCCACGCTGCCATATTCTTGAGCCTGGGAAAATGGGAGGGGGGAATTTCGTGGAGCGTATGTGGTTAGACATAATAGCATTCTTCTTTAAAGTCAAGGTCATGTTATTCCTACACCTAGCTGAGGAATGGTTGAGGGGATGTCTCAAGCTGGGACGGATGGTGATTGGGGCATGTGATGGAATGAGGGGGTGAAGGGGGTGGATTTGTAATTTTTTACTTATTGGAGGGAAACCAGGAACTGTCATTCGGGATTTCCCAGATGTGCCAGTTTACTGCTCTAATAAAAGGAAACTTTGAGAACATGTCTGTCTTGGAGTTATTTATTGGAGTTGAGGTTTTCTGGAACGCTGACATCTAGGTTGCTTCGTTCCTTGATTAGTTTCCATCCATCATTTCTTGTCTTGTCTTCTGGTGCTTTGGAAAACAGATTGACCCCTCTTCTTTGTGGCAGCACCTCAAAGATTGAAACCCTGCTACGGTATCACATCACCCATAGTCTTTCTCTTTACTAGACTAGACATACCCAATTCCTGCAACTGTTCTTCATAAGAGCTGCAGTGGCGCAGTGGTTAGACTGCAGTACTGCAGGCTACTTTTGTTGACTGCCGACTGCCTGCAGTTTGGCATTCGAATCTCACCAGGCTCAAAGTTGACTCAGCCTTCCCTCCTTCCGAGGTGGGTAAAATGAGGACCCAGATTGTTGGGGGCAATAGGCTGACTCTGTAAACCGATTAGAGAGGGAGGTAAAGCATTGTAAAGTGATATATAAGTCTTATGATATGTTTTAATCTCTAGCCCCCTAATCATCTCTGTTGCTGCTTCTGGGCACCAAATCTGAAAAATTCAGCTCAACTGGAATCAGTTCCAAGAAGGGCAAAATTGGGCAACAATCCTTTAGGATGAAAGTCTGATGAAGCGAGAGTGAGGAAACAGGGTTTGGTTCGCTTTGGGATAAGACCTGCTGAATAGGAAAAAGACAACTTTTTTTTTCCAATACCTGAAGGGGTGCCATCCAGAAGAAGGCCTGTATTGTTTTGTAGGGCACAAGATTAATGCTCTGAAACTGCAGGAGAGCAGATTCTGGTTGAAATTTAGGAAACTTAGTTAGGAACCTTTGGTGGGAGCACCACTTCCATGCATGTCTTTGAGCAGGGGTTGAATGACATTTCCTGGGGATGCTTTAATTTGGGATTCTGCATTGGGTAGGGGCTACTACTTAATGGCCTGGCCATCCCCTTACTACTTTATGATTCCTTATTGTATTCATCTCTCTCCCTCTCTCTCCCCCCTCTCTCTCCCTCCCTCTCCCTCTCTTTCTCTCTCTCTCCCCCCTCTCTCTCTCTCTCTCCCTCTCTCTCTCCCTCTTTCTCTCTCTCTCCCTCCCTCTCTCTCCCCCCTCTTCTCTCCCTCCCTCCCTCTTTCTCCCTCTCTCCCTCCCTCTTTCTCCCTCTCTCTCTCTCTCCCTCCTCTCTCTCCTCTCTTTCTCCCTCTCTCCCTCCCTCTTTCTCCCTCTCTCTCTCTCTTTCTCCCTCTCCTCTCTCTCCCTCTCCCTCTTTCTCCCTCTCTCTCTCTCCCTCCCTCTCTCTCCCTCTCTCTCCCTCCCTCTCTCTCTCCCTCCTCTCCCTCTCTCTCCCTCCCTCTCTCCCCCCTCTCTCTGTGCATATGCAGGGACATAGGTATACGGGTGGATTTTTTAAAATGTGTTGACAGTTTCTTGCCATGACTGAATGGGACTTCCAAGAGAGTGGCTAGTTAAATCAGTACACAAGGACTGAAGCAGCTATGTGGGGAAAGAGCCAAATTTCCCAGCCTCTTAAATCCTCTTTCTGCTTTTCCCTGTACAGCTTCTTGGGGCTCCTGACCCTCTGGATGTTGAGTCCCATTATGGGCGAGCATCAGACCCACATCAACAGCCTCTTCCTGAATGAGGAGACATCTAAGCAGCTTGAATCGGGGAGCCGGGTGCATCGTTTCCGCCATGCCCTGGAGAAGCGGGCAGCACATGCCAGGAAGCAAATGTACAGCATCACTCGAGAGAGTGTCAAGGGCTTCTTCCAGAGAAATGCTTTTGTGCTACTCACCATCTTGGCTGTCCTGCTGGGTATGGAGAGAAAGGGCCTTTAAGAGATCAAGGCATGGGAAGGCCAGGGAGGGCGTGGAGGGGTCTTGAGCCATTGAACTGTGCACCTCTGTGCCTGGGCAGAGGGTCCAGGTGAAATTGTAACTCATCCCACCTTGAATTGAGAAATATCCACTTCCTGCTTTCAATGTGTTTTCATTGATTTTTTAAAAATTCAAACTATGTTTTAGAACAAGGGTCTTCAAACTTGGCAAGTTTAAGACTTGTGGACTTCAACTCCCAGAATTCCTGAGCTGGAGGAAGAATTCTAGGACTTGAACTCCACAAGTCTTAAAGCTGTCAAGTTTGAAGACCTCCATTTTAGAAAAACAACTTAAAAAAAAACAGTACAGTAAATGAAGTAAGCGAGGCTGGACATTGCAAAGTGAACCATCTTTTTTGAACTGGTGCATTTCCTAAGTTTAACAAGATGGGAGAGAATAGTAGCTGCTTAAAAGATAGAGTTTTTGTATCAGTCAAGAGGAACAGAAAGGTGTTGTTGTTTTTTTTAAATTGCCAGCTGGATCCTCTCCTGTGAGATACTGTTTTTCTAACTTTCATTTCTTCTCCCTCTCAGTTTTGCTTTCAGGTCCCTTCACAACCCTCTTATTTACTCAGTCTAATTCAGTGTTTCTCAACTTTAGTAACTTTAAGCTGCATGGATTTCATCTTCCAGAATTCTTCAGCCGGCATACTGGCTGAGAAATTCAGGGAGTTGAAGTCCACAGGATTTAAAGTTGCCAAGATTGTGAAGACCTGATCTTATTTTTCTGATGGTTGCAAAACATTTGGAGGGAATTGGAAGGCATTTGTCCCTCATTGAAAAACCTCTTGTCATTTTCCATAATCACTCTTTAGAGTTCTTTTTCAGAAGAGAAAATGTTTCTTGTGGTACAGAAACCTGAACAGGAATTTTTGGGCAGGGTTTCTTTATAAGGGGACATGCAAATCAATTTTGTTGTGAATAATGGCAAAGCATAGCAGGAATTCCTTGAGATGCTGATGGGGTTCTATAGAGAATAGCTTAGAGGCGTAAGTGTCCCATGTCAATACATCCTTATGACCTGGAGGGTAGGTTATGCTCAATGCTAAGTATATTTTGTGCATGATCTGAGACAGCTTTATTTTTTTCTTGTTATTTGATATGTTATGGGCTGAATTTTTGCCATTCTTTGGCTGGTTTGGGAACTGAAATTAAAAGATCTACAAACTCTTGCTGTTGAAAAGCATCCTTGTTGTGTTAATGAATGGTCATTCAAAGTCAACCCCTTCTCTTGAGGTGTTTCCACTATTTTCATAACCTCTGGTCCCTGCCTTTGCTGGGTTGGTATCTTTGCTAGGTTGGCATCTGACATCTTACGTGAGTGATTGTCTCCTGTAATTGGGAATGTTAATGAGAATTTGTTAAAAGGTAAGTGCTCCAGGAAAATAGTTGTCACTGTTTTCATACCAGCTAGACAGATCCTTCCCTTGTGGACTTGGTGGTTGGAGCTGGGCTGACATCTGACAGTTTAGATAAGTGATTATCTCCTACAACAGGATCTGGCTCCAAGATTGGTTGGTAGTTTGCTTTTGTTTCCAACTTGTATTGAGTTATAGCCAGTTGTATTGAAGCTGAGGAACTACAGTAGGAGGTGCAAAACTGGGAATTAACCCTTAGGCTGTTCAGCTTCCTTTTTTTTTCCTGTGCAAATTAGGGTCTGTCATACCCTTAACGTGTACTAACACAATCCTGTGGAGGTTTGGAAGTTGATTTAACAGCGCACATTTGGGGAAAAGCCACCTGTTTTCCAAAAACATAAAAGAAAGAACCCCAGGAAACTAAGTAAATTAAATAGTCATGAGTCAGTTCAGTTTGACGTGGATGGAATGTTGATTGAAACCAGGCCAACAATTCTGTTCTTTCAGATTTCTAATTTAAAACAAAATAAAGGAAAGCTCTTAAAGTAAAAGCAGCTGGAAGTGAACAGTTTCTTTTTCTCCTTCTTTCCTTCTTTCTTTCCTTCTTCCTTCCTTCCTTCCTTCCTTCCTTCCTTCCTTCCTCCTTCCTTCCTTCCCTTCCTTCCTTCCCTTCCTTCCTTCCTTCCTTCCTTCCTTCCTTCCTTCCTTCCTTCCTTCCTTCCTTCCTTCCTTCCTTATTCTTTCTCTCATATGTGATATAAAGTGTTATTTTATACATACTAGTCTTCACTCTTATTAAATGCAGTTCATTGTACACAGTAGTGTTGTCGACCGAGAATTAATTGTAATAGTGAAGTGTGTCCAAGAATGTAGTTCAGGCATCCCAAATCTTATGCATTCCAGATACACTGGGAATGTGCAGTTCCACTTTAATTGGAAATGAGAGTTATTTCCCCAAAGGGGGAGGGTAAACCCAGTTTACATGCATGTTTTGGATTGCTTGCAGACAAGATTGCTGGAATTGCAAAGTCCCTGGCGGCCTGGGTCATATATTAATGTAGTCTGTTTGGCTTGTGCAGTAAATCGTGCAAATCCAACCACTCTGATTTATTTGGCATTCATGGTTAAACAAATCACTGAATTCAGGGCCATGTGATTGTGTGCTGCTTTTTTAAATCTGCTTTGGCACAACTTTTAAGAAGGATTGGTGGGGGACTGGGATTTTTCATAATAGAGACGCTTTTCCTATAAATTTGGGGGACGGGGTTTCCATAAAAGAACTCATAATAAGACTGAGTAATATTTGATATTTGTTGAGGCCATTCCTACAACCAAAAGTGATAAACAGGGAAATATCCATCTTCAGTTCCATTTATTTACTGATGGGCAGAGGTGGTATTCAGCAGGTTCTGACCAGTTCTGGAGAACCAGTAGTGGAAATTTTGAGTAGTTCAGAGAACCGGCAAATACCACCTCTGACTGGCCCCGCCCCCATCTATTCTCTGCCTCCTGAGTCCCAGCTGATCGGCTGGGTCTTCTTTTGTTGCCCTGCACAGGAGAACAGAACTGGAAAGCAGGTTAGCGGGGTGGGGAGGGAATGGGGATTTTGCAGTATCCTTCCCCTAGAACTGGAGAGGGATTGGGGATTTTGCAGTATCCTTCCCTTTCCCTGTCACTCCCACCAAGCCATGCCACGCGCACAGAACCAGTAGTAAAAAGTGTTGAATCCCACCACTGCTGATGGGATGATAAGAAGCATTTTCTGTTCTGAGCTCCATGTGGTCAATAAGCATGTTAGACAGGTTGGGGAATTCTAGGAGTTGAAGTCCACACAACTTCAAGTAGCCAAGATCAAGAAACATTGGCCTAGAACAGGGGTGTCCAACCTTGGCAACTTTAAGACTTGTGGACTTCAACTCTCAGAATTCCTCAGCCAGCAAAGCTGGCTGAGGAATTCTGGGAGTTGAAGTCCACAAGTCTTAAAGTTGCCAAGGTTGGACACCCCTGGCCTAGAAATGTCAGTAAACACAAACTGAGACAGGCGGTAGCAGTGGGAAAGCAACCTTGCTTTGGGAAGGCATCCCTAACGAAGCCGCCATATGCTGGGTCTCTAGGTCTGGTGGACCAGACTGAGTCCACAGACTTGAACACCTGGACAAAAGGTGGGGTATCAGTACAGATAAATACATTGAAAACAACTGAACAAAAGCCCTGTTCTTTTGTCGGGAGTGGAATTGTAACCTTTTTCCTTCTCGGCTTCATGTCTCCCAGGGATAACTCTGGCCCTCGCCCTACGGCCATATCGGATGACCTATCGCCAGATCAAATACTTCTCCTTTCCTGGGGAGCTGTTGATGCGAATGCTGCAGATGTTGGTTCTTCCACTAATCGTCTCTAGCCTTATCACAGGTGAAATGAGTAGCTTTTGTCTTAAAGTCCAATCAGATCAGCAAAGTGCTGTGCAGCTTCTGGCAATCTGGTGCTACAACGGGGGTAGGAACCATTTTTTTCAGAGGTGCTTCATACAGGTGCTTGGTTTTGGGAGAAGCCACAGGGATGAATGGCTCCCAGAGCACCTAGAAGGGGAAGACTCATTGACCATTGAACTACTGTTCTGATCTGCCTCTTTTAGATAAGCCCTCTCTTTTCTGGTTGCAATTTTATCCCCGTGGGATTACAAACTGTCCGTTTCTTTTCTTTGGGTGTGTTCAGGGTGCAAAGCTAGCTAAGGTACATGTCTACAGAGATTCTCAGCCATCCAGGTCATGGTTGTCCCAAAGGTGCTTTTTCAAGAGGCAGTTGAAGAAGCTTCTTAGGCGAGAAGCGAAATGTCTTCAAAGAAAAAAGCAAAGTCCAGTTGCCTCTTTAAAAAAACCACCTTTGGGATTAGCTAAGGTGCCTTCTCTAGTTTCCATCTTTCTACCAAACAGATCGTGTTAGGACTAGAGATGGGAAGGCCTGGAAAAATCCCAGAAAAATTGGGGGAAAAACAGGTCCTCCTGTTTTTTTCTAAATGGCTTTGGGGGAAAAAAAACAGAAAAAAAACTGTTCTCTCCCCCCCCCCCCTCTCCATTTTTCCGGGTTTCTTCCAGGCGTTCCCATCTCTAGTCAGGACTAGAGTATAAGTATAAAAATTCAGCCTTGAGTTAGATCATGAAGTCCACCTGATGAAGCATCCGATTTCAAAGGCGCAATCCTGGAGATGGCTGGGGATTAAGGTCTCTTGTGACCTTCCATTGCTGAATTATGACCTTCCCTCCCTTCTCAGGCATGGCAGCCTTGGACAGCAGTGCCTCTGGCAAGATGGGAGTGCGTGCTGTCATTTACTATATGATGACAACCATCATTGCCGTCTTCATTGGAATCTTTATGGTCCTCATCATCCATCCAGGAAAAGGGAGCAAGAAAGGCCTCCAAGGGGGGGGCAAGATTGATCAGATCCATGCAACTGATGCTTTCATGGACCTCATCCGGTGAGCAATTTTTAAGCCAGGGCAGAATTTTCTGATGTTGGGCTGGTTATGGAAAGCATAAAATGGTTGGAAGGAGGGGAAGCTGTCATTCACCTGTTAACGTTGCAGTGAAATGGAAGTGGCAAGGTGACCCTGGAAGTAACTTTCTAGTGCTTCCTCAACTAATATGAACTCTGTGATCCCTGTTAGTGAATTTCCTAACTCAAATCAGGAGACTTTCAGTTCAGGGGTCTTTGTATGGCGATTAACCACAACCCAGCATCTTAAAATCTTCAAACTGATGCTGAAGGGTCATTGATAACCTTGTGCTTTTGTCTCTTGTAGGAATATGTTTCCACCCAACCTTGTAGAAGCCTGCTTTAGACAGGTAAGAAGAGTTGAAGATCCTAATTGGGAACTTGCTTGTTGCGACCAACTCTGAGTAGCCCTCAACTTTTGTAACTAAAGTTGAAACCAAACCCTACAAACGATATTATTAACCAACATTTCAGCATATGACCAAAACTGTCTTTCATATAAACAATGTACACTACAGCTCCCAGGTAAATTAGTCAATGTGGAAATTGTGGCTCAAGCATTCCTTGTTCATTTCGGATGATTTGCTGACTGACCTGTACACCACTCAAGACATTTTCTCATCTGCAGAGTTTGTGAGAGTTGCTCATTTGGATGTTGTTTCTCTCATAAGGGCCCGAGCTGATCCTTCCTTCTGCTTCCCTTCCAGTATAAGACTCAATACAGTGTCCGGGTTATCAACAGAACGGTTGTGAGCAACACTTCTCCTGCGGCCATGTTGCCACAGCACCCAAAGCGGGATACCAACAGCAGCGGTTTCAACTACAATGCCACCATGGCCAGTTTGCCTCTTCTGCCACTTGAAAATGCTTTGGGAGTCTGGAATAATGTCACTAACGCTCTAGGGAGCTTCCCGGAAGTGCTGAATTTTGAGGAGGTCATGCCCGGCCCGGGTTCTGTCAACGGGGTGAACGCCCTTGGCATCGTTGTCTTCTCCATCTGCTTCGGCCTGGTGATTGGCAACATGAAGCAAAAGGGACACCCCCTGCGGGAGTTTTTTGACTGCCTCAATGAAGCCATCTTGCGGATGGTGGCAGTCATCATATGGTGAGGACAGGGTCCCTCCTAGACCGAAGCAGGGGGCAGGCTGTGGTATCTTTGAAAAGCAGTCTTACTCGGTGCTACTAATGTGGTTAAACCTACGCAAGGATAGCATCCGCTGAAGGGTCAGAAAACCTCCAAGTATCCCACGTGTAATGTACAGGGAGTCCTCGACTTAATGACCACAATTGAGCCCAAAATGCATGTTGTCAAATGAGGCGTTTGTTAAGTGAGCTTTACCCCGTTTTGCAACCTTTCTTGCCACGGTTGTTAAGTGAATCGCTGCAGTTCTTAAGTTAGTAACCCGGTTGTTAAGTGAATCTGGCTTCCCCCATGGACTCCGCTTGTCAGACAGTCGCAAAAGGCAATCACGTGACCACGGGACGTCATAAATACGAGTCGGTTGCCAAGCATCTGAATTTTGATCACGGGACCGGGGGAATGGTGCAGGGGTCGTAAAGGTGAAAAACAGTTTTAAGTCACTTTTTTTCCAGTGCCGTTGTAACTTGGGTCACTAAACAAACTAAGTCGAGGACCACCTGTACTTATTCCAATTTTAATCCCACCACTAACGAGAGTTATCTAGGCAGATTCTAAAACTGCAGTAAATGCAATTATATATGGAGGAGGTGTCTTCATAGATTTGTCTCTGGCAGTTGGTAAACAAAGGTAGAAGGGAGCTTTTCACAGAATACAGTTTGCGGAAAGACAAATGAAAGAGCGCTATTACCTTCATGGCTTACTTAGGAGCTTCCCCTTAAAGTGGAGGTCTTCAAACTTGACAGTTTTAAGACTTGTGGACTTCAACTCCCAGAATTCCTCCTCCTGTCATGTTAGCTCAGGAATTCTGGGAGTTGAAATCCACAAGTCTTAAAACTTGCCAGATTTGAAGACCCTTGCCTTAAAGTATCAAAGGCAGTTTGATAACCTCAGTTTGATGCATAGGAACAACTGAATTCTCCATAAATAATGAAGGACACCTTCCCCAGCCTGGTGTCTTCCAGTTGTCTTGGGATTACAACTCGGGATTTTTAGCCATTAGACTAATCGAGGGGTCCCCAAACTTGGCAACTTTAAGACTTGTGGACTCCCAGAATTCTGGGAGTTGAAGTCCACAAGTCTTAAAGTTGCCAAGTTTGGAGGCCTCTGGACTAGTCTGTTAGTTTGTTTCATTTATTAAATGTAAATGCTTCCCATCTCACTGTTGAAACAGTGGGTGGCTCACCAAAGGATTTTAAATATGAAAACCATTAAAATTAATGAGGATTAAAAAGAGGATGGGTGGCACTGGGTTGGGATCTCTACCTCATAGCTTAGTTGACCAAGCCCTGTTGGAATTGTATAATCATTACATCTGAAGGGCACCAGTCTGGGAAACCTGGGTGACAATGACTAATCTTTTTTCTTCTTCTTAAAGTGTGCTAATTACTGTAAAATTATCTGTTTTAGCAGAATTGCTTGATGACCAATAAGGTTGCATGACAACTTTGGAATTCAGCAAATCTGAAACTGTTTTTACTGGCAGGAATTTCAATTTAAGCATTTAAATTGCCTTAACTCAGGGGTCTACAACCTGCGGCTCTGGAGCCACATGCAGCTCTTTCGGCCCTCTGCTGCCGGTCCCTGTTGGTTGATCCCACCACTGGCTGGCCTCTCCCCTCCCTGTCACTCCTCGCCTGGCCTGAGAAGGTAAGGGTGATGGCAGGGGATGGAGACTCGCTCCATATTCCAGAGCAGGAGGTGACTGGGTGGGAGGGAGTGACGTCCACGCCCACCCACTGGTTGATAGATTATTGGCACCCAGTGTTTTCTGTGGGAAATGGCTCCAAATGGCTCTTTGAGTGTTTAAGATTGCAGGCCCCTGTCTTAACTAAATCAGCATTTACTGATCACCCAGGAGATTACAATTGGTTCCGACTGGTAGCGGACCTTAGAAGCTTGATTTAGATTTGTCCGTAAACATTTTCAAAGAAAAAAACAAAAGTCCAGTTGCCTTTTGTAAAAAGCGCCTTTGGGAGAGCTTGGAGATCCTTCAGCATGAAAAGCTAGTAAACTATCAACGGTCTTTCCTGAAAGCACAAAGCATTGTCTGTTCTCCATGTTGGCTTAGAGCTGAGTTGGGAGTTGAGCACTATTCTGACATGTTTCGTAACAGGTACGCCCCTATTGGGATCCTCTTTCTCATCGCTGGTAAGATTTTGGAGATGGAGGACGTGGCAGTGATGGGAGGCCAATTAGGCCTGTATACACTTACAGTTATTGTGGGACTCCTGATCCACGGCCTCTGTGTCCTTCCACTCATCTACTTCATTGTCACACGGAAAAACCCCTGGATCTTCATGGCTGGCCTCCTACAAGCCCTCGTTACAGCCTTGGGAACATCTTCCAGGTGATGGTCTCTCGCAAAGGAATGGGACAGGCAGGAAAGCCATCTGGGTACCACTCCCAGGAGACTCTCTCTCTGTGTGTGTGTGTGTGTTGTTTCCAACTTGCTTTTTGGAACTTGCTGTTGGAAAATGTAGCTCCCAGCCAAGCCAACAGATTGGGGATCTTAAGTCACAAGTGTAGTGTATGTGTGTTGTGTGTCGGATTAGTTGCCAGGCCCTTTTGTTGTTCACAGTTGGACGAAGCAGCTCTTAACAAGATGGGGAGAAGCAGGAGTTAAGGATTTTGGCTTGGAAGTATGGAGAGAAAAAAAGCTTTTCTTTCCTTTGGAAGCAACTGGTAAGCCTTAATTTGCTCCAGCAATCTCAATTAATTAAAGGAATTAATTGTTAATGTTGGTTTTTTATCAGTTGGGTTTATGTTTATGATCTTATTGTTGCTATTATTTAAATTTGTATACTGCCCAATCTCCAATGACTCCGATGAGCAATTCACAAGTAAAAACATTTAACACCTGGAAAAAAATACAGTAATAAATAAAAATAGAAGAACAGCAGAATAAAAGAATGACAAAAAGCAGGAATGAAATAAAGACATCCACACAACTCAAAATTATTGTTGGTTTGTTAAATTGCTTTTAATCTTGTATGCTCCACAGAGTCATTTGAGAGACAGACAGCCATATAAATGGAAATAATGAATAAATTAGGTAATATAATATTATTGAAAATGCTTAGCAACTCTGCTCAAATTTCATCCCAGACAAATTGCATTCCTGCTTGTATAAGAGGATATAGGATTATGAACTAGCTCCTAAGAGGACATAAAAGATTTTTCATTCAGGCTAAGAACTTTTCTGATTATTATTTTTTTGTAATTTTAAAATGGCTTCTGCATCACAGAAAAATTTCCATACTAGTTATCATTGATTAAAATACACACAGGCACACTAGCAAAATCTGGTAATTAACGTTCAGTCATAAATATGAAAAGATTAAAAATGTAACATAAAATAGGGAAACATGGCATTAAAAGTAGAAAAATAGCAAGGTTAAAATCTACTATCCATCAAAAACATTTAGAGATTTATATGGTTCTGATCTGGACTCAAATGGTCAATCTAGGACGGTGTTTCTCAAATTTGGCAACTTTAGGTTGTGTGGACTTCAACTTCTAGGATTCCCCAGCCAGCAGGAAGTCCACACAGTTTAAAGTTGCCAGGATTGAGAAAAACTGGCCTAAGGGCCTGTCTTTGTTGCAAAAATGAAATATTATCCATTCTTCTATGCATCGGCAAAATATATATGTGCGGATGTGAAATTTGCTTGCTATTTTGGCTCTCCTTGCAATCCTTGAGAGTTTTCTGAAGTCCCTCCAAGGAAATGGATGATCATATAAAACATTTTAAATATCTTAAAGCCATTCTTGGACAGTGTTGGAAGAAGGGGAAAAGACTAGTTGAAACCCAGTTCGGCTCATGCCTGTTTCACTCATGGGCTAGGAATAAATTTGAAGGCAGTGTTCATAGGGATGAGGCTGACACAATATGTTTGTGCTATAGTTAGCTGCAAGCGGGGAAGGCCCTAGTGAGCGCCAGGTTAGTGTTGGGTGCCAACTTCAAAAAGGCCAGATGGTGGGGTCCTTGGTATTCTTGGAATTTGGTTGTTTTCTTGCAGACATTTCAGTACCCATCTAGGTAACATCATCAGTGCTAGAAGGAAGCCGAGTTTGCAAGAAAACAAACAAGTTCAGAGAGCACAAAGGGCCGCCACACTTCAACTCTGAGCGACAAATGTTCTCTTATATCAGGCCCAGCTTGCATTCATTTGAGCAGAGTCTCTCAGAGAGATCACAAAAAGCAGGCAAATCCAATGTTGGAGCAGGTGTTCACATACCAAACCAAAGGCTTTGCGTCATTTTTTTAAGCTTTGTGTTTGAATTAGGCTGAGAGGAGCCATCTTGGGTCCCTTTTGGCCTTGTTCGCAAATTATGAGACGTTTTGCTTCCAGCTCAGCTACGCTCCCTGTCACATTCCGTTGCCTGGAAGAAAACAACAGGGTGGATAAACGAGTTACCAGGTTTGTTCTGCCGGTGGGAGCAACTATCAACATGGATGGCACTGCACTTTATGAAGCTCTGGCAGCCATCTTCATTGCACAGGTCAACAACTACGAGCTTGACTTCGGTCAGATCATTACTATTAGGTGGGTACAGGCACACGTAGGTGATAAACTACCTGTAAGGACTCGCCTTCTCCCCTCCCCTCAAGAAAGCAGAACACTTGAAACCGGCATCATTTCAAAAGGAACTTTTACTGGGAGATAGTGATAACAAGGAAAGCAAGGCAGGATCTGAAATTCCCGCTCAAAACCGTTAGGTTAAAAGTTGCAGAAACCCCTTTATCCAGTCCAAAAGCAAGCCCAATCCACAGGTGCGAAGTTGTTATGAGAACCTCGAGCTGAGAAGGTGATAAGCAGCTGTTCGAAATCTCGCTGAGACGAAACAGACTGCCCCAGGCTACTCCTTTCCCCCTCCCTTTCCCAGGAAGGTACATCAAAGGAAAGATCAGAGACAAGGAAAAGTTGTAAATTGGCAGCCAGGCCCTCCCTGCAAGAACGGCAGTGTCCTGATAGGGATCTATGGGGATTTGATACTACTTGTGCTGGTTTGCATTGCCAGGAGTACTGTGCTGTTTAGCACAGAGGTCCCCAAGTTTTCCAGCTCCGTGGAGTGGTGGCGGCGGGGAGGTGGTTTTGTACGTGCCGCAAGTGCAGCTTTGTGCACTTGCCCATCACTTGCGCAGCCTGGTTCCCAACGGGCCACAGTCCGACCATTGAGGACCCTTGGTTTAGTACATATTTGCCATATGAGATTTTGGATATGTGGATAGTGTCCTTTCTGCATTTGTTTTGCTTCCTTACATCTATTATTTTAAAATTCAGTTTTTAAAGCTTGCTGCATTTTACATCAGCAAAGAATTTTTTGATTTGTTGCCCCACCTAAATAATTCTGCAGAATTATTTCTCAGCTTTCAGACTGCAGGTTTTAATGCAGACTTCTCCAAACTGATGCCCTATCAGTGGTGTTCTAGATTATAATTTCCACGGTGCTTTGGCCTGTGAGAGTCATAATCCAGAACCACCTGGGGAACACCAATTTGGAGATGAACATAATCTATGAGGCCAGATTTTTGAGGAGTCCTATAGCGAGGCACCAACTTACTAATGCTCCTCCAATCTAACCAGTGCACCTTTTCACCACAGCATTACTGCCACAGCAGCCAGTATCGGAGCTGCTGGCATTCCACAGGCGGGCCTAGTGACTATGGTAATCGTGTTGACGTCTGTCGGATTGCCAACGGAGGACCTCACTTTGATTATGGCTGTGGACTGGTTCCTGTAAGTCCCTGCGAGGGAGAAATGGGTGGGGCTAAGGGTTATACTTGTATTTAAGTCTACTTTAAATAGATATAGCCCACAAATAGACCTCTTTTTTTCCTCTCCATCTCCATGTCATTGTAATGGAGAGGGCAGAATTTCTCCTGCCCAACTGCCATTGAAAAATGAGATTACCCACATTCAGTGATGGAACACCTTTGTAGAAAGGACTGTATAAGGTAGTCCCCATTTAGCAATTGCAGTTGAAACCGGCACCTAGGTTGTTAACCCAAGCAGTCAATATGTGAAACTGCAACCCTACTTATAGTATTACTTCAGTTGTCGTTAGACAGTCACTGCAAGAGGATCCCCTGTAACATTTTTGAGTACCTGTGGTAAAAAAGTAAGATAGATTTAAAGAAGATGGGATGTGGCTGTTAATTCAAAGGGCAATCGAGTACATAGAAATAAAGATGGAGTCACGACCATTGGAGGAAACCAGAGGGCAGACTTAGTTCCATCTCCTGCTCTAAACTTAGCAGAACTGTTTTTATATTTGCCGGTCATATCTACCCGACCCGCTAGAGCAGGGAAGCAAGGAATGTTGTAGGTCCCATTCCTAAAAAGATACATGTGGCGGGACCCAGAAGAAGGGCCTTCTCTGTGGTGGCTCCCTCTCTCTAGAACATCACCACCCCCACCCCCGGAGATTAAACTGGCCCCCATTCTAATACTCTTTTGGAAGGCTCTGAAGACGTGGTTCTGTCAGTGGCCTTGGGGAACCCTGAGCGGGATGGAGCCCATTAAATGGCTAGTATGAATGTGTGTTGTCACCGGAGTGGGTTATTATTTTTGTTTTTATTTCTTTTATATGCTCTTTTTGTAGCCTTGTAAGCAGTCTTGAGTCACCATGTGCAAGTAGGCGGTAATATAAATTTTCTAAATAATGAAATAATAATAATTTGCCAGCAATATCCATGTGAAACTTCAATGTTGGCATTGAAAACTGCAGCCCTCTCCCAAGCAATTTTCGACTTGACAATTCCTTTTTCTTCTGCTTTCAGAGACCGTCTCAGAACTACCGTCAATGTGCTGGGGGATTCACTGGGTGCTGGTGTTGTAGAGCATCTGTCTCGCCATGAGCTGGAGATGCAGGATGCTGAGCTCAGCAACTCAGTCCTTGAAGAGAATGAAAAACCATACCATCTAATATATCAAGAGAATGACACCCACAAGCACCTCAACAGTGAGACACCAATGTGACTTGGAGGAGCGGAGTGCTGTCGGGATAGGATCTGTAAAATGTCACAGCTAGAGAAGCAACAGTCCTCCCACAAACTCTCAGTTCCTTCGTTTTCCCTGTTCATGTCACCAGAAAAAAACGAATTTTTTTCTATAACAGTGATTGTGCTCCTACAATGATGATTTGACAGTAAGAGTTTGACCTCGCCTATCCTGCCTCTTAACCACAGCTGGTTAGTATCCTGCACCAAGCCAACTCCACATTTCCTTGCCAAGAAGATGAACTTTGAACATATTGTGCTGTGCCATAAAGACCAACTAATTTAAATCTTGTGCTACAATTTTACTGATTGTGCTCATTTTTGATTTATTTTTTTTTAGCACTTGAAAAAAATGCAGCCAAATTTTATATATATATATAATATATATATATGTTTTCTTAAGTTTTCGCGGGTACTTACATGTATGGTATTCAGCTTTGTTCGGGTATTTTCCCACATCATTATAGTTGTGCTACAACTTTAAAAGCACAACTATAATGACATGGGAAAATGATGCTTTATTGGTATGGAAAATGTTTATTTATGAGGATCATTAAAGTGGATAATCATGTACAGCCTGTGTTTTTAAAAAAAATGATATGTACAACTTGCTGCTGCTTCATTACAATTGAACATGTAGTCCTTGTTTAGCGACTCTTTGCAGTTACAGTGGTGATGAAAGACTAACTTTGTGACCCTCACATTTATGACCTTTGTAGGGGTTCTTGACCTTTGTAAAGCTGAAGTAAAGATTGTAAGCACAAAAGAAAACTGAAGTAAAGGTCATAAGTACAGTTAGTTTCATTTAGCAACCATTTTGCTTAACAACTGAGTTGCTAGTCCCAGTTGTGGTCACTGAATGAGGACTGCTTGAACTATAATATCATAATGGCAATGCTTATTTCCTTTTGTTTCCTTATTGGTTAATTGTTCAGAACACAGTAGCTTTATCAAGCCAAGATGCATATAGTATCTTGGTTTTTTTTATATACATTGGTAACTATTATCAGAGACAAATAAGCAAGGCAGCCTGTTGCTCATAGCATCAGGGCACATAGTCTTGAATTGTGACTCTTGGCTTTTGATACATCTCTGCTCTCCCAGTTGTCTCACATCCTTTGAAAGCCATTGAAGATACAGTCCCGTTGTCTCTTATGTAAATCTTGGGACCTGGATGACTGACTGATCTCCATAAGGACCAGTACTCCAGAGCCACCACACTCATGCCTTTTCATGTATCGATTCAAAAATAATGTGTGAAAAAAAGACTGTGGAATGTATCATGGTACACCATCAATATTCGATTTACTGCAAACAGGTATTTGCAAAGCTTACCTAAGAAACAGCTATTTCATTTTGGCAACTTATCTGGGAAAATGTTTTTATTAATCAGAACATTATTTGGGTTTATTACAGGTGTTGATAGGAAAAGTCTTTTTAAGATCAAATCCAAGACATTAGCAAATCCAACACTCTCAAGAGTTTTTTCTTTGCTAGGCAGAGAGAACTTTCCTTTACTCTTCCTGGTTATTTTCCTTTTTCATTGCATGACAACACCCTTCTTTCCCTCTTTTTTTAGGGGTTTGCTTGTTGCATGCTTAATTGTTGCTCAGTCCTTGCCTTTGAAGTGGAGTAGCCAGACCCATCTCTTCCCTTGCCCTTCTTCCCTCTCCTAGACAGCTTCTACCCTAGTCTCCCACCCCCATCATCTCTGGCTGAGTGTTGCTGGTAGCTTGGGGCTTTAGAAACACTGTCTGCCACGAAGCACAATAGTGGGAGAGGATTTCCTGAGACTAGTGCTATTTGACACATGATGCTGAAAGGAAGCTAACTGTTGCCATCTATTTTGTTGCTAGGCTGGCTCTCTGGAATGCTTCTCCTGGCTGGCCAGTTCCTCCATCCTATTCTTACCAAGTATTGTGGGCTGCAGAATGACTTGGAAAACAAGTAGTTGAATTGTGAATTATAAACCTTTGTCCTGGGATACAGTATTATTAAAAAATGTGTCCTGTGATTCTTGCATGAGTGGGCACACTCCTAGTCCCTTCCCCCAAAGTCTTGCCATCTGATGGGAGTTACAAATCATGCTTTTCAATGGCAGTCTGCCCTGTGAAACACTGTGTCCCTTGAAGTTTGGCAAGGCTTCTATCTTAAACTCCTGTAAAGTTTTAAAGACCTGGTTTTCCTCCCAAATGTTGGGATCAGATTGAAAAACTATACATTTGAAGATCAGAGTTTCTTTTGTTTTTAATATTTCAATGTGTTTAAAATTTTAATATGGTTTTATATGCTGTTTAAACACTTTAAGAGCTGCCCAGAGTTGGTTAGAAGATGGGCAGCTATATAAATGTTTTAAATAAAATAAATAAAAATGTATTATTTAGGAGATACTCTGTGGTCCTCTGGTACAGGTGGGACAGTATTCCAAGCAACTATTTGCTTATTCATTGTGAGGGCTAGATCACATTTAGCTAGCTCCCAGGCTTTAAGGCAAAATCCAAATTGACCATATGATGCTTGGCACAATGGCTCCTAGGCTTATTGATAGATGATAGCATTCCACTTCTGGGACAATGGGCATGAGAAATGTTAACAATACTGATGTGCTACCTCTTATAACCTGTTGCTCCAGCTGTTAAAAGCAAGTGGAGGCAATTGTTCCTCACTCAAGACAAATGAGGCAACACGGCAAGGACAGCAAAACAAGATTGTAGTTGTAGTCTTGTAGTTCATGACTGCTATCCTTTCCCAGAGTAGTGGCAGCTATAGGGAACCAGAAGTTTGCTAACCACCACCAGTAGCAGAAGCTGAGCAATTAATTGGTGATTCTGAGTAAAAATGTTCTTCAATCAGTTCCTTTCCTTCACCCCAAATTGACTTGGACATCTGATAACACTTATTTCCCCCCCTCACGCCTATGAATTCTCTTGCAGCATGGAAGTTTGCTATTTTCTTACTAGTCTTTTTGCCTGTTTGTTAGTCCTTTCCCAACAAAATGATATGTGTTTCCTCTGCTTTTGCTTCTTGTTCACTTGGAGTAGATTAACAAAAAAAGTTGCCACCTTCCAGTTAAACACAACTCCTGGTTTAAAAAAAAAACATTGCAGTTTCTTGGCATGATGGTGTGGAAATGGTTTGCCACTATAATCCAGACATGTAAACCCCTGCTTAAGCAGGAAACCCTACCATTTCAGACAAACGGTTGTCCAATCTCTTAAAAGCTTCCAGTGTTGGAGCATACACAACTGGAGGCATGCTGTTCCACTGATTAATTGATGTGCCAGGAAATTTCTCCTTAGTTCTAGGTTGCTTCTCTCCTTGATTAATTTCCATCCATCGTGTCTTGTTCTGCCTTCAGGTGCTTTCAAGAATAGGTTCATTCCCCTCTTCTTTGGGGCAGCCCCTTAGATATTGGAACACTTATCATGTCACCCCTAGTCCTTCCTTCTTTTCATTAAACTAGACATACCCAAATAATAAATCTTATCATTGTCTAGAATCGGCAAATAAATATAAATAATAATAGTAGTAATAGTAGTAATAATAATAGTTGCAAAAGGCGGCTTTACTCGGAACAATTTATATCCTGCGACAATATCTGTTAACGCTCATCAAACATCTTGGGAGTCCTTGTGAACTTTGTTCCATAGGCGAACAAAACGCCAAATCTAGTCTGAACATCTGGACGAACCATCATCATCATAATTACTATAATAGCGATTTAAGTACATATCTGAATATTTTGAAAATATTTTTTGAATATTTTGAAATATAAATTGGCAAAAATTACACATCGATCACCGACTCGTTATTAATATACGCTAAATATGTTACTTATTAGGTAAATCCGCTTTGAGTCATGAATACAAATGTGTAATTTTAGTAGCGAGTTATTAAGGAAAATAAACATGAAAGCCATACACGGGTAAACATTAACCACGTATAAACACAAGACGACGCAGAATCCAAGATTAAAAATGAATGAAGGAAAATTCCTTACCGGAAGAGGAGGGTCACAAAGACTACTGTCTCCGCCCGTCCTGCCATGTGCAAAAGAAACCTCGCTGGTGCAGGAGACAGGACGGTCCCATGATGATGGCGTCATCGGTGCGCAGCAGCAGGATGGCGGCTGGAGCGGCACGCTCGCTGCTCTTTTTGCGACTCTCCGGTCGGACCTGGCGATGTCGGGGTCGCGTTTACTCCTCGCCGGGGCTGAGGCGGCCTTTCCCTTCTGCGCCTTCCGTGGCGGGACGTTGGGTGGCCCGGGCGCCTTCGGGAGCGCCGCAACCAGAGGAGCAGCAGCGGCTCTTTCTCTTGGGCGGACGTTCTTCCAGCAGCAGCAGCAGCAGCAGCAACGGCGAAGACAGCCTGGAGGGCTCTGAGGGCGACGGAGGCCTTCCTGGCTCCGGCGACAGCTCGGGCTCAGACTCTGGCGGGCCAACTGTAGTGACAGCTCTGGCCCCGCTCATGGTCCCTGAGCACGTCCCCCACGTGCCCCTTATCCCCATCTCCAGGAACCCTGTCTTCCCGCGCTTCATCAAGATAATCGAGGTGATCCACGTCAATGATATTTTCAGATAATGAAGAGAAATGGGGAGGAGAAGAGGAAGAAGCCGTTTTCTCCCCTGGGGAGGGGCTCATTGCTTGTGGGGGTGGGGGGAGAACAGGGGTGAGTCTCTGCTTTGCTTTGTACAAAAACCCCATTTCTCTGGCTGATACAGGTAGCCCTCAACTTGCAACACTTTATTTAGTGACCGAAGTTACAACGGCAGTGAAAAAAGTGATTTATGACCATTTTTCACACTTACGATGTGCAGCATCCCCATGGTCCGGTGATCAGAATTCAGATGCTTGACAACTGTTCGCATTCATGATGGTTGCAGTGTTATCAACTTTTGCAACCTTCTGACAGGCAGAGTCAGTGGGGAAGCCAAATTCACTTAATAACCATATTACTAACTTTAAGAACTGCAGTGATTCACTTAACAACAGTGGCAAGAAAAGTCATAAAACTCAGTTAACAAAATAGGTTAGCAACAGGTTTTGGACTCAATTATGGTAGTAAGTCAAGGACTATCTGTATATACAGATAAGTCTAGGAAGGACCCTCTAACACAGGGCTGCCATACTCTCTGGCCAGATGCATCACATACTGACTATGCCCACACCCGGTTTAGCAAAGGGAGAAAAAGTCGAGCTATGTCACATGGCACTGCAAGTTTGACACCACTGCTTTAATGAGTTCCTATGTTCCAACTAAATGCACATGTGAGCAGACTCACGATAAGGCGAGTTATAATATACAGAGACATATTAGCAATTAGTTTTCTTGCCTTGAGTGACTTATAATTAGATAGTTGAAATAATAGTATTAATAATGAGGGTGAAATAATGGCTCTCAGCAAATAGAGTTTTCAGATTTAGCTCTTATGTATCTGAAATTGTAGAAGGATCTACTAGTGGGAAGAGAACCAGTTTGATGTAGTGATTTAAAGCAGGCTAGAAACTGGAAACTGAGTTCTAGTCCAGCTTTAGGTGCAAAACCAGCTGGATGACCCTGGGCTAGTTATTCTCTCTTAACTCTAAGAAGGAGACAATGGCAAACCACTTCTGAAAAGCCTTGCCAAGAAAACTGCAGGGACTGGTCTTGGCAGTTACCAGGAGTCAACACTGACTCAAAGGCATAACAACAACAATAATAAAGTAGTAGGTAAGGGGCCTCTCTTGTAAGGATTTGTTGCTTTCTAGTAAACCACTATGTTTGAATGGGAACATTCCTACTTCACTCTGCTGCCATGACCAGTCTGTTTTAGCATGTGTTAATCAGTGGGCTTAGTTTAGTATGAAACAATACTTTTAAGCACATAGTAATATATAACTCAGTAATCTAGCACAGGTTTTACATTTGAAGCGGACAAGCTTTCAGTAACTGAGGGTTGCAAAATGGGTAGAGTAAGTTTGGGAGGTTTCTTAAAAACTATTAATCGTCTCATCACTCCTTATCACCCATCCCCTCCCACTTGTTACAGGTATGATTTTAACTTTGTCGCTTGTATCCTTACAATTTATATTGACTGTTTCCTAGTATGATTTTGATTGCTTGTTGTACCCTATGACTATCATTAAGTGTTGTACCTTATGATTCTTGACTCTTGACGAATGTATCTTTTCTTTTATGTACACTGAGAGCATTTGCACCAAGACAAATTCCTTGCTGGTTTTTTTTTAAGTTTTCCACCCCAAGGTGGCAGAAGACTATTGTCCATTTATTCTGATCAATAACCATGGTCAAAGGGTGTTCTAAGGGTCACAAAAAGATTACTTTGAGGCCATGAGTAGCCAACCCCTGTATTATATTCTGAAAGCCTCAGATGCCATTCTCTGTGTACTGTTATTGGAATAGGCAAACTTTGTTTCTCCTGCAGAGATAAAGGATTTCCGACAGATATAAAACGAAAAACAAGGATAGCCATGTTAAATCATCTGAAGGAAAAGAAACAAAAAATTCTTGGTTTCTGAGCTAGATTGACCTGAAATTTGATTTAGTTGGAAAAAAGCACATTCGTATAAAAGTAACTAAAGCAGGAGAGCTAATTTTTGAATTATGGTATATAATTAGCAAGTTAGAACTTTCCCCACTGCAATGTCCATTCAAATCCTTGTAAATTTGGTACTGCTGCATATTCATTTTTCATTAAGCGAGTTACTAATTCCTTTTTTAAAAGATTGCATTTAGAAAGTTTAAACACGATTCTTGCACTATTCTGTCAAATGTCTGACTCAATTTCTTGCTGTTAAAAGATTTTGAAAACCATTCCATAATTTTGATATATTTTGACAGGTTTTGTTTTAATAGATTTCTTAGAATGATTAGTTTAATGTTTGTGTTGCAATTTAAATTTGTTTTAGGGCTTTAAAAATTCTAAGGATCTAATCTAATTTCCTCTGTCAATTTAGCCATTGCTCTAGCTTGAGATAGTTCATAAATTGCAGTTATGTAGCGGTACTAAATTTCTTTTGACAGTTCAGTCCTTGAATCAGATTGTAAACCTTGATTTTGTTTTCTTTCTGTGCAAATCTAGCAACAGCTGTGGCCTTGCCAATATTTTAGAAGTTTTCAAGTATGTTCAGGGTTATACCACAATTGGCAACTGTTCTTAGCTTTTTCTCATCAGCAATACTTTGACTAGCAGTAACATGTGAAAATGATATGTTAGAAAGGACAAAGAATTCCAAATTCAAAGAATTATGTCCGGGATATATTTATTTCTATCATGTTTCTCAATTGTAACAATAGGCTTACTTAGATTTGAAAATAGATTCTTATAGTATATATAAGATTTTAATGTTAGAATCAAAACACAATTTTATGGTTTTCAGTTATTTCTGGGCTGAAGGATATGACTAACAGGTTAGCCAGTTGCTTCAGATTTCAGCACATTTCATCATCTTATTTGAGTGAAGCCATTCATTTTAAAACTAGAATTTATCACCAGCATTGATATTTGGTTTTTCCTTGATCTTATCAACAACTTGGAAAATGTCTGTTTTTAGTTTTCCAATTTCTTTGAAGGCCCTGAGTTTTCCTAAATGTAGAAAGATTGTAGTCACCTCAAATTTACTTTTATGGAAAAAGAATTTTGGCCTAATAGCCATCATTAAGTTCCATAAGATAATTCTGTGCTATAAAGGTATATAATTAAAGAAGCTATATTAAAAGCATTGATGCTTGCTTTTGCTTGCCATAATTATGGCAAAAGGTCTTAAGGCACCTGATCTATTTTGTCTACTGTCTCCATGCGTTTACATTTTGCAGGATTTGTTTAGGGAGGTTCTCATTCATCCAGGTCATGGTTGTCCCAAAGCTGCTTTTCTTTTAAAGGCAGCTGAACTTTCTGACTTTCTGGTTAGAAATATTGCCTTTAAAATAAAAGCTCCTTTGGTACATACCAGGATATCACATACTAAGCAGGAACCAATTTTAGCTGACTACTGTGTCAGGAATACTTGTGAATGTGGAGGAATACTTGTGAATGTCTCGGAGAAGGATGGAGAAGATAGTCACTGCATATATGGAGATATATGGTTAAAAACTAATGACAGGGATGGGCTGAGGTGTGAAAATAATTGGGGACATTTTTAAAAAAAGTTTTAAAAAGAAGAGTTGCGTTCAAAACAAGGAAAAAGAAAATACTTGGTGTCCCAAGAGGCACCATGTCAGACCTGATAGCTGGGTGACCTTGAGGCAAGGTCTTGAGGAACTGCAGCTAGTTTCCCAAGCAGTTTCCCCACAGTTCATGGTAGTCTGTCACCGCAATAAAGCACAAAGCAAGCATAAAGTAGCAGTTGATACACCCTATGTTTTGTACTCATTTTATCTGGCATTCTCTCTCTTCTGACCCTGTCGCCGAGAGCTCTGTGAAACAGTAAGTGATACTGTATACAGCTAACTTAAAGAACCCAAAGGGGTATAATTTCAACACTTGCAGGATGGCTCTGCCTGAGAATGAATAGAATATACGATTGAGATATGTTTATATTTATATTCTGGGGCCACATATGTGAAGTGTATGCAAAACAAACTCTTGGAGGAGTTTGTGTAATATTTTTGGGTCAAAATTGATAGAGATCTTGTGGTGCCTTGGGGTGATTTCAATAGAGGCATCCGAGTAAAGAGCTTAGACTGCTAAATATTTGAACCCAGATTGGTATTCTTGATTAATGGACAGACCCATGGAAAGGAGGGAAAGAGCGTGTTGTACACCCTGCATCCCAGGTTGGGCATAACCATATGGATAAATACAGTTTATAATTTATTTCTGAAGGCTATTGTAGAAGGCTGGTGCATTGGGGTTCAGCATCAAGACATCTGTTAATGAATGTCTCATTCATTAAGACTATCTTAATTTGTAGGTAAAAAACAAAAAACTGGTTGACCTATTGAGGAGAAAAGTAAGTCTTGCCCAGCCATATGCAGGTGTATTTCTCAAGAAGGATGACAGGTAAGTTGTAATTTTTTAACAAGCTTACATGTTTTCTCTAAAGATCAGCTACATTGTCCCTTGTTCTATGAATGTGTGGTGATTATGGATAGTATATTTAGATATCACAATAAGATGACAAATTTCAAAGAATTTCCCATTTCCTGTAATTACTTATTTTTCAAAGATTCATTAGTGAATCGGAGAATGCTATCTAAAACCGGAAATTCTTTCCTATCGCATTAAAATGTTATGTGTCAAAGTACAATGTAAAAAAAAAATTCCTTTGCTCCAAAGTTAATATTAAAACAGACTGTGTTTTCTGAAATTGAGTTATCTTCACACAAATGTCTTTCAGTAATTCCTTTGACTTTTTTTTTGTCAGCAATGAATCAGATGTGGTGGAAAATCTAAATGAAATCTATCAGATGGGGACTTTTGTCCAGATCCATGAAATGCAGGACCTGGGTGACAGATTACGGATGATTGTCATGGGACACCGGAGGTAAATACACTCTACAATTCTTGGATCTTCTTTCTTGTTCATTTATGTGTAGTTGCTATATCTTGGTGGGTGGATGTGGAAACAATGCCATTCAGCAGTAGAGAGTTGATGTCATTTTGATAAAGAAAATCTCTGCAACTTTGCATCTGTTCTGGAATGGGGGCAGGCCTTCTTTTTAAATGGTCACTTGAATCTGTCTTTGGATCTGTAGAAGGTTTAAAGCACTTTTGAGCCTGGAGGACTTCAACTCCCAGAATTCCCCAGCCAGCAAAGCTGGCTGGGGAATTCTGGGAGTTGAAGTCCTCCAGGCTTAAAGTGGCCAAGGTTGGACACCCCTGCTTTAAAGTAAAGGTAAAGGTTCCCCTCGCACATACGTGCTTGTCGTTTCCGGCTCTAGGGGGCGGTGCTCATCTCTGTTTCAAAGCCGAAGAGCCAAGCGCTGTCTGAAGACGTCTCCATGGTCATGTGGCCGGCATGACTAAATGCCGAAGGCGCACGGAACGCTGTTATCTTACCCCCCAAAGTGGTTCCTATTTTTCTACTTGCATTTTTACATGCTTTTGAACTGCTAGGTTGGCAGAAGCCGGGACAAGTAACAGCTCACTCCATTACACAGTGCTGATTTGAACCGCCAAACTGCCGATCTTTCTGATCGACAAGCTCAGCATCTTAGCCACTGAGCCACCGCATTTAGCACATCCCTAATCCTTAAACCATGTTAGTATTGCAAACAGAAATGCCACACTATGTATCGAGCCTAGATAATGAGTGGGGGGGAAATTCAATGGGTTCCCTGTTCTTACCAAATCCATTCAGTATTTTCCTTCTTTGGGGCTTCAGAATTCGCATCAACAAGCGGATGGAAGTGGAGTTGGAGGAGCCTGAGACTGAGGCCAAGAAGAAACCCCGCCAGAGGCAAAGGCGTTCCAAGCAAGAAGTGGATGAGCAACCAGAGACAAAGCACCAGGATGCTGAAGTGGTGCTGGAACCTCTCCAGGTGTCTTCAGGCGAGGTGCTCATGGTGGAAGTGGAGAATGTGGTCCATGAAGATTTCCAGGTCTCTGAAGAGGTCAAAGTGAGTGAGGGGACCTAGCAGGACTTCTTTCTGGAAGGAAACCACCTGAACCTGTTAGCTGAGAGTGCAAAGGATACCCTCTTCTGCATGTATAAATCCTGCCTTAGCCAAACAGGACACACACAATTGTCTCTTGCAGACGCCTGGAGCTCTGCGAGATGGGCAAATACAGATTTATACTTGGAGATTCCCTTCCAGTATTCATCTGTTTGTACCATTTGTTTGCAGGCTCTGACGGCAGAAATTGTTAAGACCATCCGGGACATTATTGCCTTGAATCCACTTTACAGGTATGCTTTCTCTCCTCCCTAGAGCCAAGCAGAGGCAGGACACCTGTTGGCCGTCCCTCAGTTTATAAAGCAATCATTTCTCCAGGTAGCTTGTAGATCAGGGGTGTCAGACTCAAGGCCCAGAGGCCTGGAGACAGCAAAGGATGGGCCCATGGTGCCTCTGCTAGCGAAAATGGAGCTGGAGGGGGGCTATGCGTGGCTCTCCCCTGGGCTCTGTTTTTTTTCTGGCAGAGGGCTTCAGGAGGCTGGAAAGGAAGGGGAGGAGAGGAAAGGGAAAGGGAAAGGAAAGGAAAGGAAAGGAAAGGAAAGGAAAGGAAAGGGATGGGATTATAATGAGAGGGAGGGAGGGTCTCAGGGAAGTCCTGCCTTAGCACTTGGCCACCACAGGTGCCCCCAACACGAGTCCCGTGTGACGCCTACCATGAACACACCCCTGGCTCTCCAAGGTGAAATACAACCCTGATGCGGCCCCTCAATGAAATCGAGTTTGACACCCCTGTTGTAGATGATGGTTGGTGGGCATGTTTGCTCTTAGTAATTTGGGGTTTGTAAATAACAGCAAAATATAAATAGCCTAGCAAAGAAATCCACTCAAATCAGGGAACCGTGCCCTGCATGCCCAACGTGGGACTTAGCAGCACTTTGAGTTAAAGTAGAATCCTTCCTGATCTAACAGGTAAACCTTCTTCTGTTCCTTAAACCGGAGACATTTCCTCTTCCTTGTAGGTAGCTATTACCTGCAGGCTGATCATAATACAAGTACTCCCTGACTTAGGGCCACAATTGAGCCTCAAAATATCTGTTGCTAAGCGAGACATTTGTTAAGTAAAACTTTGCCATGTTTTATTACCTTTATTGCCCCCAGTGTTAAGTGAATCACTGCAGTTGTTAAGTTAGTAACGGGTGGTTATGTGAATCTGGCTTCGCCATTGACTTTGCCTGCCAGAAAGTTGCAAAATGGGGATCAACTGGCCCCGGGACGCTGCAGCTGTCATAAATACAGGTGACCACGGAGGATGCTGCCATGGTGGTAAGTGTGAAAAACGGTCATAAGTCACATTTTTCAGTGCCGTTGTAACTTTGAACAGTCACTAAATGAACTTTCATAAGTCGAGGACCACCTGTAATACATATAGGGCGCTTTAAATGATGGTATAGGTAATTCTTGACTTGCAAGCATTCGTTTAACGACCATTCAAAATTACAACAGCGTTGAAAAAAGTGACTTACGACTGGGTCCTTGTACTTACGACCATTGCGGCATCCTTGTGGTCACATAATCAAAATTTGAGCACTTGGCAACTAACATGTATTTTACAATGGTTGCAACGTCCCGGTGTCACGTGAACACTGTTTGCCAATTTTCCAGCCGGTATCTGATAAGCAAAGTCAATGGGAGAAGCTGGATTTGCTTAATGACTGCAAGAATCACTTAACAACTGCAGTTATTTGCTTAACAACCAGGGCATGAAAAGTCATAAAATTAGGCGTGGACTACTTATCAGGCATGAAACACCTTGCTTAGCGAGGGAAATTGTGGCCCCAGTGGTGGGTTTAAGTTGAGCGCTACCTGTGGAGCGGTTTTCACCCCCCAAACATTCATACTATTACTTGCACAACAATGAGAGGGGAAATATGTACGTTTTGTTCAACCACCAAATGAAACTATGGAACATACGAAGCGTGGTTTCAGAGGAATGCAGAGATAAGCAAGGAAGGTGGATTGTGGGAAAGGCTCTGATCATCTGCGTGGCGTCCTTTTGGTGCATGCACTGCAAAGCATTTTGTAATGTCCTGCTAGATGACTCCTTCCTTTGACATACGCCTCAATCTGCTTCTTGCAGAGAATCTGTGCTCCAGATGATGCAGGCAGGGCAAAGGGTGGTTGACAACCCCATCTACTTGAGTGACATGGGCGCAGCGTTGACCGGAGCGGAATCCTACGAGCTTCAGGACGTCCTAGAAGAAATAAACGTAAGGGAGAAGAGACCGCCACACCACCCTATGCTGAGTTTGATGAGACTCAGCAACTGGGAATAATTTGCCGTCCTTTAAACGGTGACAGCTCAGGTGGCACAGCTGCCCAGAGCACGCTGCTTGGCCCAGAGGTGAACCTGTTTTGTTGCTTTTGTTTTTTTTTCTTCTAGATACCAAAACGCCTCTACAAAGCACTATCACTCCTCAAGAAAGAGTACGAGCTGAGCAAACTTCAGCAGCGACTCGGGCGGGAGGTGAGACCTAACAAGAGGCGGGAGGAAAAAAGGAGATTTCTCTTGTCTTCTTCGAGAACTTGTCCTTCCCTGTAGTGAGATGGAAATTAGTGAGCATTGGACGAGGAAAGTTTGGGACAAGGGTGAATTTGTTTTGATCGAAACTATGTGCAGCTTGCTTCTTTTCCTTCCAGATTGTGGCTAAAATAGGCGATCTCTCTGATTTGGCTAGAAACAGTGTTATTGATATTTAATTTTCAAATTAAACAAATTAAGAATAACTGCCCCAAAAGTACCCAAATAATTTTCTGATCAAATGTGGATTTGAAGCTGGACTGCCATAGTCTATGCTGCAGTGGTTCTTAAACATTTGGGATTAATAGTTCTTCTGAACCGCTGTTGGAATTGGCCTCTGGAATATCAGAATACCAGCAATATAGATGTTGACCCTTTACTCATATGGTCAGTTTGCACTAGCCTCCCTCTCCCTCTCTCTCAGTTCAGCCCAGTTCACATGATTGTGATTGTGGGGAAAATAGGAGGAGGAAGGAGGATTAGGTACATTTGTTGCTTTGAGTTGCTTGCTTGCTTATTTATTTATACTTCGTATTTCTTAACTGTCCATCTTTCTCGGAGAGGGGGTCTGGGCGATATACAATATCATCAATAAATCACAATAATTCAGGATTAAAAATGTTAAAATGATCAAAAGTATAAAAAATCCAGAAGCTGAAGAATTTCAAGTATGGGAATTATGACAGTACGTACTAACAATTGTTAGGCCAGCCAGCCAGCCAGCCCCATGGTTGTGTGGGCCTCTTGTCCCCCAACACATTCCCCCTACAAATAGACAGACAGACACAGATACATAGATAGATACATAGATATTTTTTTAAAAAAAATATCAAATAAATAGGCAGACATATTTATTGGCTGAGTCAAAGTGGGCCATCCTTTATTCTGTTGCTGAGCATATCTAAAATGACTTCTACATTCATACCTAAAAATGACTTATTTGTGACAAGCGGTATGTAGATTCCAGAGAAGAGGATCTGCACTCTTCTGAGACTGAAGATGGAGGAACTTTTCCCCTGGGCGTTCTTCTAATTGTAGATGTTAAGCACGGGGTCCGTAATTCTTGCAGAAGAAACAAAGGCTAAGAATCTCTTTTGTCCTACATCACAGCCTCAGTGCTTTATCCATAATGCCAATTATTTCCTTCAGTTAACCAGCTGCAAGCATTACGCCTGGTTTCAAGTTAAGCCAGCAGTACCTACATCAGAGGTCTCCAAACTTGGCAACTTTGAGACTTGTGGACTTCAACATAGCCGGCTGGAGAATTCTGGGAGTTGAAGTCCACAAGTCTTAAAGTTGCCAAGTTGACCTATCGCATTTCCTTACAAATTTGTCACAAACTCTCTGATTTTCTTTTTGTCAATTAAGACTACTTTATAATATTGCAAGATAATGAGGAAAAAAAATGTCTCCCAAGCCCTACAAGTTGAGAACCGCAGGAGAACCTTGAGATTATGGTGACGACTCAGACATTCGCCCTGAAGATGTCCTAAAGCTGTCAATTTTGTTCCATCTTCAGGTGGAAGAAAAGATCAAGCAAACTCATCGCAAGTACCTCCTGCAAGAGCAGCTCAAGATCATCAAGAAAGAGCTGGGCCTGGAAAAGGAAGACAAAGACGCCATTGAGGAGAAGTTCCGAGAACGCCTGAAAGGGCTGGTGGTCCCAAAACACGTCATGGACGTGATAGATGAGGAGCTGAACAAATTGGGCCTTTTAGATAATCACTCCTCAGAATTCAAGTAAGTTGAGACTTTGGCTCATGCAGCTGCAGCTTCTTTGTCTCTTCCTAAGGATTGGGAAATAAGTGTGATGGACAACGGTGTGGACTTTCTAGTACTCCTTTTGTATCACGCTAACAGTGCTATAGAGTTGGAAATTTAACCATAGCACGATGGTCTGTTAGGAGTTTTATTTACATGTGTATGTAAAAAACCATGATGGGCAGGCTTCGTTACGGTTATAACTCAAACACTGCTTGTGTATACGTGTGTGTGCATGCACACGCACACACACACACACACACACAAATCTAACAGCCCATCATACAGTGGTTACATCCCCAAATATAGCATTGTTACTGTGATACAAAAGGAGTACTAGAAAGTCCACACTGTTATTCATCACACTTATTTCATAATATTTAAGCAGTGCTTGAGTTATGACCATAATGGAGCCTGCCCATCATGGTTGTTAAGCAAAACACTGTGGTCATGAAGTGAATCCCTGGTGGCTAAGCAAACCAGTGGTTTGCTATGAGTGTGGTTTTGCCGAAAACGGGAAGTGAATGCTGGGTTTTGATCAAAACTGTCCTTAAAAAACATGGTCACAGATGGCCATAAATATAGTCTAGTTGCTGAGCACCTGAAGTGCAGTCCCTTGATCATGGAGGATCGTGCAGGTGTCAGAAGTTTGAATCCAGGTTGTTAGGTATTCCCCAGATAGGTCTGTTGGAACTTCGGAGGTTTGCTAAGGAACTGGTTGAGGACTACCTGTAGCTACAGTTATACACGGCCTACCTCTTAAGCCCAGAAGATCACCTTCAAATGCCGCCTTCAGCACCCCTCCTCACCCAGATAAATACGCTTAGCATAACAACAGCCGTAAAAAAAAAACGTTGCTTTATAACCGTCACAAGTTACGACCATGATGGGCAGGCTCTTCTACTGTCATAACTCAAGAACAACCTATATTCGATTTATTTCCATGTAAGTAAGTCTAAGAGGGAGTTGAGGGACATCATGAAGAACGCATGGTTTGGGCAAGCTTTTCTCCTGTGGTCTTTTGATGGTGATGCTCTTTTCGTTTCTGCCAGTGTCACCCGCAACTACTTGGACTGGCTAACGTCCATCCCCTGGGGCAAGTGCAGTGAAGAGAATCTGGAATTGGCCAGAGCCCAAGAGGTTTTGGAAGAGGATCATTATGGCATGGAGGATGTGAAGAAAAGAGTGCTGGTAAGGGCTTGGGACCTGTTCTGTTGGTTTAATATATTGCTCCCATCAATTTAGGTCAACGATGCTAGACTTTTTAGAGAGCTACTTGAGCAAGTAGAACTCTTGAGCCTCTTCTATCCCCATTCCTTGGAAAGGCAGATTAAAGTATATCAGGGGTATCATACTCAAGGTCCGCAGGCTGCACCGGCCCGCGAAATGCTTAGATCTGTCCCACAGTGCCTCTGCCAGGGAAACAGCAAAGGACCGACCCACAGTGCCTCTGCCAGTGAAAATGGAGCTCGTGAGGGCCGCGTGCAGCCCTCCTGGCCCCCATTTTCAGCCACGACGGCCTCCAGCCCTCCACAAGCTCTGTTTCCGCTGGCAGAGGGTTGCAGGAGGCCATCCCGGCCAAAAACAGGGGTCCCCGGGGGTGGGTGGGGTAGCGCTGGCTGGCAGAGGGCTAGAAAAACAAATGTTTCCCCTTTTGCATTTGAGCATGCAAGAAGGGACAGGAAAGGAGAAAGGAAAAGGGGAAAGAGAAAGAAAAAGATGGGAAGAGAGCAAGGAAGGAAAAAGAAGGAAAGAGGGGAGGGAAGAATAAAGAATGAAAAGGGAAGGAAGGGAGGGAGGGAGGGAAGGAAGGAAGGAAGGAAGGAAGATTATAATGAGAGTGAGGGAGGGTCTGAGGGAAGTGCTGCCTTAGCACTTGGCCACCATAGGTACCCCTGATACGAGTGACGTTGAGCTGGCCGCGCCTACCCCAGCCACATCTACCCTGACCCCCACCACCCCGAGGTCAAACACAACCCGTGACAGCCCTGAAGTATATCATAAGGGTGTAAAACTGGAGAAGAATGCAGCGTCTGGTGGAGAGAATCAGCATAAGGCTCGTAACAAACACAGGTTGCTTGCCCTGCTTTTACTCCTCCTCCAGGCCTTTCCGTGACTCCAGCAGATTAAAAAAGAAAGGCCCTGGGTTGTTGTCTTTCCAGCCTCTCCTAGGCAAAGCCGGGCAAGCAGCCCTTGTATCAATCACAGGTCTGTTCCTTTTGCTTGTGTGACCCAGGAATTCATTGCTGTCAGCCAGCTGAGAGGATCCACGCAAGGCAAGATCCTCTGCTTCTATGGCCCTCCAGGGGTTGGGAAGACCAGCATTGCCCGCTCTATTGCTCGTGCCTTGAACAGGGAGTACTTCCGCTTCAGCGTGGGCGGCATGACGGATGTGGCAGAAATCAAGGGCCACAGGTGTGTGCATCTCGGGCTTCCTTGGCTGGGCTTGTCCAAAGTACTTGTCAGGGTTTCAAGTAATAAATTCCATCGCAAGCAAAAATTCCGAGGCAGGTGAAGTCCTCAAAGAAAAGCTTTATTGGAAACTACTCTATATCTGTGCTTTGCTATGAAACTATGTGATCGGGCTCAGTTTTTGGGGAGGAAAATAAGGGGGGAAAATTGTGCCTCTGCCTACCAGCATCCATCAGTATTCATCTGGCTAGCGTCCTGTCAGTGTGTTGGGGATAGTTGGGGGCTGTTTGGAAACTGAAGCAGTATTTGCTGTGTGAGCAAGAAGGAGACAGCAAGGAGCCTGGGCATGGCTTAGCTCAATTGTTCTATACTAAAGCTGCTTGCTGCTCTGAAACTAAACCGGAAACGGAAACTCCTGTGCTTCTGTTTTGCATTTGGAACAGATTTCTTTTCAGGTGGGGAGGGGGAGTAGAACTCCTTAGCATCAGAGCGTGTGAATAATAATATAGGAAATACTAATGCTCTGATGGTCATTTCGACAAATCCTTTCTTAGTGAGCACCTAGAAGCCAAGAGGAACATACGTGCCAAATTTCAAGTTTGTAGGCTTTACGATTCTGGAGATTTTGTGATGATGTCTGAGTGGTACTTTGGTTTTATATATATATAGATATCAAACTGGCACATATCTGGTGAAAACCAACTCTGAAGGGCCCCTTGATTTTCACCTAATTAAAAGTAAAAGTGTTTCCCTCAACCCCAAACAGTCAGTCACATGACCCAAACACTGCAGTGTCCACTGGTCTGGTGACATCACCCCTCCTCTCGGCCAGGTGTGAGAATGTCCTTAGTTCCCAAGAGAAAGTCTTGAGAAAGTGTTTTATTTTGACTACACAAGACCAGATATCTCTACTCCCTCTCCCTCGCTCCAGGGTAGCAGCACTGAAGCTCCAAGATGGGTTTGCCCAGGACAGCTTCAGGGTGGACAGTACTAGAGCTGTAATGCTGTGGGGGGAGTGGGAATGACTAACAAATCCATCTCTTTCTGGTCATAGTAGCTCGGCTTCCTGGTGTGCAGAGCTATCTGCAGGCCATGGTCAAAAAAAGTCAAGAGCACATTTGTGCAACAATTGAAGCTTTGCCATGCACATTTAAAAAAATAGCTTTGATCACACTGTCATAGATGCCCCATTGGATTTTTTTGCACCACGCCTCGGGCACTCACCTACTTTCTCCGGCTGAAAAGGTGTTTCTAGCCTGTGCATGAATATTTATATAATATAAATACTCCTGGTGACCTGAATGGCAAGCAAGGAGGAGTTGACTCTAGTTAAGATGGAGAAAACTTTGCATAATTTAGACAGTTAGCAACATCATGTCCATAATCACATCTATTTTTTCTGGAATTACAAATCATTGGAATTATCTGTATTATTCTAATACAATACAGGTAGTCCTCAACTCAAAGGTGCTTTTTCAGGAGGCAACTGGACTTTCTTGTTGTTTTTTTTCTTTTGAAGACATTTCGCTTCTCATCCAAGAAGCTACTTCAGCTTCAACAGGGTGGTGGGGAATAGAAGGATTTATATTGCTTGCGGACAGCTGGTCATTTGCATCCTTTTAGAGCAGGGGTCTTCAAACTTGACAGCTTTAAGACTTGTGGACTTCAACCAGTCATGTTAGCTCAGGAATTCTGGGAGTTGAAGTCCACAAGTCTTAAACTTGCTAAGTTTGGAGACCCTTGTTTTAGAGGGTCCTTGAAGCACTTGGAGGTTTATCTGTGTCCTCAGACTCATCTTGGATGAGAAGCGAAATGTTTTCAAAGAAAAAACAAGAAAGTCCAGTTGCCTCCTGTAAAAAAAAAAAAAACCTTTGGGACAACCATGGCCTGGATGTCTTGACAATCTCTACATAAATGAAGCCCGCCCATCGCTGTTGTAACTCATGGCTGTACCTTGGCTGACCCACCATCTTTTTTTGCAGCAGGGTTAAGCAAACCAGTGGCTCCCTTTGAGACATTTTTGCTGAAAATATATGCCTGTTTTTGACAGAGCATCGTAGAAGGCCCCGTGATGCAAGACCCTGCAAATGGCTGTAAATGCAGCCCAGTTGCTGGCCGTCCAAAGTGTGGTTATATGTCCGTGTTCAACCCAGATTCCGTGATGAATCTGGGTTGTAAGTACCCCCAGGGAGGCCCTTTGTTAACTTCAAACGGTCATAAGTCGAGGACTACCTGTATATATACAAGTAGTTCTTGACTTACAGCAGTTCATTTAGTGACTGTTCAAAGTTACAACAGCCACTGAAAAAAGTGACTTACGGTCATTTTTTACACATTACCACCGTGGCAGCATCCCCCGTGGTCATGTGATCGAAATTAAGATGCTTAGCGACTGATTCATACTTACGACCGTTGATGTATCCCAAGATCATGTGGTCTCCTTTTGTGACCTTCTGACAAGCAAAGACAGAAATGGGGAAGCCGGATTCACTTAACAACCAGGCTCCTAACTTATCAACTGCAGTGATTAAATTAACAAACTCTGGCAAGGAAGGTTGTAAAATGGGGTAAAACTCACTTAACAAATGTCTTGCATAACAACAGAAATTTTGGGCTCAGTTGTGGTTGTAAGTCGAGGACTACCTGCACCTACGTGGTCTTGCATGTATCTGATTGTGTAAATTGAGACTTTTGACTGTCCATATAGCTCTTTAATCTTTTTCCGGGCAAACAAAAATCAGAACTTTTGGTCTTTTCAAAATCAAAATGGTGGCAAGTTCCTCAGCCAGCTTTGCAGGGGAGTAAAGTCTAGCTGTTGCCAAACGCTCTGTCCTACCAGTATATTTCACACTTGAAGAGCTGATACTGTAATAGGAGCCCTGGTAGCGCAGTGGTTAGAATGCTGTATTGCAGGCTGACTCTGCCCACAGTCTGGAGTTCAATCCTAATGGGGCTCAAGGTTGGCTCGGCCTTCCATCCTTCCGAGGTTGGTAAAATGTGGACCCAGATTGTTGTGGGGGGGGGAAATAGGCTGACTCTGTAAACTCTGAGAGGGCTGTAAAGCTCTATGGAGTGGTATATAAGTCTAAGGCAGGGGTCCCCAAACTTGGCAACTTTAATGTGATGACCCAGGGCATGGCACAAAAATAATAGTCACCAAAGTAGATAAATTCCCTTTAATGCCTCCAACTTGGCCCCCAATGTCCACTTATCCTCGGCTGGAGATCAAACTCTTCCAAAAACAGTCTACGAAGGGAAGAAATGCAGTCTGAACCCAAAGTAAAGATAATTAGAAATAAAAAAGCCAATACAAACCACGCTGAAGTAATTAACATGACAGGCCAGGATGATAAATTGCAGACTACCAAAAGATAACGCAGTACCCACAGTTGGGAGGACGCTAAAACCCAGATAAGCCTCGACAAAGATAATGCACGCTTTGCTTCCAACAACTTTGCCATGCGCGGTTTGCCCTTTAAAACAGTCTTCCCAGCTGCAGCCCATGAAGGGGATCAGGGCCCTTTCCTCTCTCGTAAGCCTCGTTGCTCCCTTCTCCGTTTCTCCCTGCGTGCCCTAGGATGAAGAGGGGATGGCCCTGGGTCTTCCTCTGAATGCCCAGCTGGACTGTGCCCTTCCCCCATTTCTTCCACAGCCACCAGATCCACACTCCCACTACCTGTCAGCTGCTCAATCTCCCCCTCAGAGTCGGACTCCAACAAGGGCATGACATTAAGACTTGTGGACTACAACTCCCAGAATTCTCCAGCCAGCTATGCTATGCTGGCTGGAGAATTCTGGGAGTTGAAGTCCACAAGTCTTAAAGTTGCCAAGTTTGGAGACCTCTGATCTAAGGGCTATTGCCATTGCTAATACTCACCCAAGGACTCTCAAGAGGGCACTTAAAAAAACAAGCAAGTATTTTACTGGGTCTGCAATGCCTGTATTGGTCATTTGACTGCAGCTCTTTCCACACAGGCGGACATACGTGGGAGCCATGCCCGGGAAAATCATTCAGTGCCTGAAGAAGACTAAGACGGAAAACCCTTTGATCCTGATTGATGAGGTGAGGGCAGGGGAGCCTCCTTCCTGGCAGTTTTCAAAGTGCAGCTTTGCAAGTTATTTGGCTCCTTTTGTTTTTTGGTTTGTTTGTTTGTTCTGGTGGGTGACAGCAACGGACTTAATCTTTCTGCGATGCAGGTGGATAAAATAGGGCGAGGCTATCAAGGAGACCCTTCTTCCGCTCTCCTCGAGCTGCTGGACCCAGAACAGAATGCCAACTTCCTGGATCACTACCTGGATGTGCCCGTGGATCTCTCCAAGGTATGGGTTCCCTCCCCTCCTCCATTGGATTTCCCAGCCTGTGGGAAAGAAGAGTTAAATGCCAGTGCTGGGATTCAAACAGTTTTTACTACCGGTTCTGTGGGCGTGGTTTGGTGGGCATGGCAGGGGAAGGATACTGTAAAATCCCCATTCCCTCCATTCTCCACCCCACTAACCTGCTTTCCAGCTCTGTTCTCCTGTGCAGAGCAACAAAAGAAGATCCAGCCAATCAGCTGGGACTCGGGAGGCAGAGAATAGATGTGGGCGGGGCCAGTCAGAAGTGGGATTTGCTGGTTCTCCAAACTACTCAAAATTTCCGCTACCGGTTCTCCAGAACTGGTCAGAACCTGCTGAATCCCACCTCTGGTTAGTACCAATAAAGGAGAATATTTGTAGCTCAGGGCTGAAAGGTGGGGTCCTCAGTGCTCTCTGAGCTGGCTTGTTCCCTTGCAGACGTCTCATTGTGGATTTCAAAGTTTCAGGAAGGACCTGTCTATGTTCACTTTACTATCTCCTTACTTTAGTTTTTATACTTTTTATGTATGTTACTTGAAGAATTGTGATTGAAATTGAACAACTGAGCAAATTGGCCAGTAAGACCCAATTCCAGTCTTCCAATTCCAGCTCTGCTTATTTGCAGAGCCTTTTTATTAGCTATGTAATGCCTAAAACCCAGGACCAGAAAGTCTGTGACGATTCTCAGTCATCCAGGTCACGGTTGTCCCAAAGGTGCTTTTTCAAGCGGCATCCGGACTTTCTGGTTTTTCTTTGAAGACGTTTCGCTTCTCCTTCAAGAAGCTTCTTCAGCTCTGGCTGGATGGTGGGGAATGGAAGGATTTATATTCCTTGAAGAAATCCTTTCATTCTCCACTATTCCATCAGAGCTGAAGAAGCTTCTTGGATGAGAAGCGAAACGTCCTCAAAGAAAAACCAGAAAGTCCAGTTGCCTCTTTGGGACTTGACCAGAAAGACTTTTGCCCTGAACCAGAAGACTTTTCCCCCAGACACTGATCTTATTGGCTTGCTCTTCTTTCCTTTCCACCCAGGTGCTTTTCATTTGCACAGCCAATGTGACAGAAACGATCCCAGAGCCCCTGCGAGACAGAATGGAGATGATCAATATTTCAGGATACGTCGCCCAAGAGAAACTGGCAATAGCAGAGGTAATGACCAGCTTGGTTTTCGTTTTTATCTGCTGCATCTCTTTCTGTTCAGTTCAAATTTGGCATGGGTGAGTCCTGATTTATACCAGGGCAGTGGAAACTTAGTTACAGTCTTGTCAATTGCAATCATGGAGAATATCCGTGGACATTTTGCTCTATTCTGTATTATCGGTAGTAAGAATATCCAAACATCATCAGGGAGATATTTCTACATAAAAATGGACCGCTACAAGGACGATCCATCAATTAGTTTGGAGTGGGCTTGCTGAAACTTGCACTTTGAGTAAGAGGAGGCCTGGTGGCTCAGTGGTTAAAGTGCAGTATTGCAGGCTAACTCTCCCCACTGCTGGGAGTTTGATCCTCACTGGCTCAAGGTGGACTCAGCCTTCCATCCTTCTGAGGTCGGTAAATTGAGAGGACCCAGATAGTTTGGGGGGGGCGGGGGGCAATGTGCTGACTGACATTGTAAACCTCCCAGAGAGTGCTGTAAAGCACTAGGGGGCAGTATATGAGTCTTAAGTGCTATTGCTATTACTATTATGAACTCCTAAATCCCCCCTCCCAAAGTTTGGATTAGATACCTTAGGCCTTTCTTCTTCTTCTGTCCTGCCAGAGATATTTGGTTCCTCAAGCTCGTGTACTCTGTGGACTGGATGAAAGCAAGGCCAGCATCACGCAGGATGTGCTGACGGTCCTCATTAAGCAGTACTGCAGGGAAAGTGGCGTGAGGAACCTCCAGAAACAAATAGAGAAGGTGAGGCAATCGTATCTTTTGAGAGAGAGAGGCATTTGAGGTTACCTGCGCGTCTTTTTCTCATGGAGTTCATCCTCCCTCTTTCCCCCCCACACACTCTCAGGTCCTTCGGAAATCCGCATACAAAATTGTCAGTGGAGAAAAGGAGAAAGTTGACGTAACACCCGAAAACCTCCAGGACTTTGTTGGGAAGCCCATTTTCACGGTTGAACGGATGTACGACGTGACTCCTCCCGGGGTGGTGATGGGCCTCGCTTGGACAGCAATGGGTGAGGCGGCCATCGGACGGTTCCGATCTCAGCATGGGCCACCAGTCTTGATCGAAGGCTGATTTCTTCTGCGTCTCATTTGAAGAGGGACAATTGGGGTGGAGGGCTAGGAAGGGCAACTTAGGCCAGGATAAGGGATGATGGACATATATAAAGCAAGCATATACAGAAAGTGGGGAAAGCAGGAAACGTTTTCTTTTCATGGTGTTAGCCCTCGGGAATCCTCCGATGAGTCAAGAACAGACAAGGCGCGAAAGAAAGAAAGAAACAAGTATTATGGGATTGGTTGACACAAAATGTGCACAGCCATAAGTTTGGATACCTTTTGAGGAAACTCAGGTTTTATGGAGAACAGGGTGGATATTTAGCCTCTCATGACCCTTTGATAGGAGATGGGATTCTGAAGGGTAGAACGGTAGTTGTCAGCTTACAATGGCAGTTGAGCCCGCAATTATGGTCATAAATCATGACAATTGTTAAGTGGGCCATCATGTAACCAACCCAATTTTATGACTTGATTTGCATCAGTCATTAAGTGAAGCCGTTTGCAATGGGGCATTTATTGCCAGAAACCAGAAGCAAAGGCTAGTTTCCAGGAAAAACCATAAATCACAGTTATGTGACCACACAGGCTGACACAAACAACTGTAAATGCGTGCCAGTTACCCAGCATCCAAAATGTGTCCATGTGACCATAGGAGGTGGGTCCCAATGGAACTTCGAATCTGGTTCGTAAGTACAGGTAGTCCTTGAGTTATGACCACAATTGAGCCCAGGATTTGTGTTGCTAAGTGAAGCATTTGAGTGAGTTTGCCCTGCTTTACAACCTTTCTTACTACCGTTTTTTAACTGAATCATTACATTTGTTAAGTTAGTAACCTGGTTACTAAATAAATCTGGTTTCCCCATTGACTTTGCTTGTCAGAAGGTCGCAAAAGTGGATCACATAACCCTGGAATACCGCAACCATCATAAATATGAACCACTTGCCAAGCATCTGAATTTTGATCATGTGACCATGAGGATGCTGCAATGGTCATTAGTGTGAAAAACGGTCATAAGTCACATTTTTCAAAGCCATTGTAACTTTAAATGGTCACTAAATGAACTGTTAAGTCGAGGATTACCTTATATATTTTTTTCGGCTCTGTTGTCATTTTGAATAGTTGCTAAGCAACCCGTCATAAGTCAATACCTGTATAGATTCATGGTACTTTAATACGGTGAATGTATTTCATAGCCTCCTAAGTCATGAAGCTAGAAGAAGGCTGTATTGAGGCCTGTTTTTGAAGAACTTTCTGGTAGACGGCCAGAAATATTTCTTTCCCAAATATTTCCCAAATATTTCCCTTTCCCAAATATTACCCATTAGTTGCTTCTTTCCAATGTCTTACTTTTGATTTGTGACATCATGCTCTAATGGGGAGCAGATTATAAATCAAGTTTTCATTTGCTTTGGTTGCAAGACAAAAGATGAAGCTAGTGAATTGAAATTATACCCAAGGACAATTTGCTTACTAGGCGGTAGAGTTGAGTCCAGAAGGGATTTCATGCTTGGTTTGGCTTTTCTCCTCAGGTGGCTCAACCTTGTTCATAGAGACCTCTCTCCGGCGTCCCAAAGACAAGGAAAGCAAGGATGGGACTCTTGAAATGACAGGTCAACTGGGAGATGTAATGAAGGAGAGTGCCAAAATTGCCTACACGTTTTCTCGGGCTTTTCTGATGGAAAAGATGCCCACCAATGACTTCTTGATGACTTCCCACATCCATGTACATGTGCCAGAGGTACTCAACATGTCACAGTCTTCCTATTCTGTTCTCTATTTGGAATGACGTGCATTTCATAGTGAAATGGAATTTATGGTTGGCCCCGATAGTGCTCAACTCCATTCCCAACTGCCCGACAATCAGGGTTTGTTGATACTGAGCAAGTTGTTTGTTGCCCTCTTTCCTAGAACAGAGCAGGTGGACTAGGACTAGCGGGTTGTTGTTGTTGTTTTTTGCCTAAAGCTAGTTTCAGTCACACCAAACTTGTTCTCTTTTAATCATGCTTATGCCTATTTTGTTTCTAGATTTTCTCTTATGAGCTTGGGATGCACCTGTTTCCTGAATAGATTCTGAAGTTTCATAGCAATAAGTTTGTATTAAAATGGGCAAGGAACTTGCCTTGTCTTCAGGTCCTAACGCATTTCCTTATGCTTTTCTCAGTAATGAAGTCCGTACGTTTTGTTCATTTACACTTACGGAACTCCAATCTTAAAAATCCCCTTTGGACATTTCCCCCTTAGGCTCCTTGGAAGCTGAGAAATTGTTATTGCAACTTTTCTTACTATCCTGTTGGAACACAGGGAACTAGACTTGCTTCAAACCATCAGTTTCCCTCTATATCTTACTAAAGGATACACTTTTCATGGATTCCGGCAAGGATGTTACTTTTGTGTGACAGAATTCCTCTTATGTAAAGTACTGGGCTTAGTGCTTTACTAGAGAGATCTGCCTTGAGAATATTTGTAAGAGGGGCCAAAAAGATTTGCAAGATATTAATATACCCATATTTTTTGCACTATAAGATGCACATTAGCTTTAGAGGAGTCAAAACAAGAAAAAAAACCTCCCCCTGCCTCCCAGCATCCATCCTGTATTCATCTGGTTAACAGCTAACAGCCTAATCAGCTTCAGCACATTAATCGCAGCCTGATTTAACACAAGCAGCTGATTGGCAGTTGGATCGGCCTCCTGGAATATTGCTGATCAGGTGTTCCAGGCTGCGGGGATCGCCAGCGCCTATCGCTGCCTTTGCGCATCCAGTGTTCTGCCTCCACACGTCCCATGTTCAGCCTCCATGTGCCCCATTTTTGGCCTCCGTGCATCCCGTTTTTGGCCCTTCCAGGCGACAGGGATTGCTACATGCCATTTGGTGGCGGGGATCAGCAGAGATAGGCAGTGGCAATTGGTGGCATCCTCTCGCCACCTGGAACAGACCAAAAACAGGACGCGTGGAGGCTGAAAAGGGGGCATGTGGGGGCCGAAAATGGGCCCCGCAGAGGCTGAAAATGGCCAAAGGGTGGGCTGGCAGGTGAGTGGGGCTTTAGCAACATGCACTCTATAAGATGCAGACATTTCCACCCACTTTTTTGGATGGGGGAGAGTGTATCTTATAGTGTGAAAAATGTAGTATATTTGAGGTGATTCCAGATGCCTTTACACCTCACAAACCGTTTGCATAACCCAGGGAAGTCTTGCTTGCTGTTCTTCCTATCCCAGAGATGTATTTAGAAGATGGAGCTTTGGGGGTGGGGAGGCTTTTGGGAAATAAGATTCCCTGAAATCTCTATAGGATTCCTGGAATCTTCTCAAAATAAGAATGGTGGGGACTTCAGAGAGTTAATAATATTTTATAAAACCTGTTTTTCATAGAATTCCACAAAAGGAAACAAGAAACTACCAGTATGAATAGGGATGGGAGGATTACACAGGGTAGCTTAATACATGCCTGAGTGAATTGAGTGCAATGGGTTGACAGCATGTGAAAGGCAAACTTCAGAATCTTGCACTGCTTATAGTCAGCTGTGTTGATGCTGGAAGGACTGCTTACATTCTTGCTCTATCAGCAGGGTACATCCACATCCAGACCCATAAACACATCCTTCTACCATTGGATGGCTCCAGTTTCAACAACTACACAATTAGGATTTATTTTTCAAACAGTGAAATTCCTCCCCCTCAAGGGGAGGTGCACCATTCCTGGAAGTACTGCAATACCAGGTTGATGCTTGGAGTGGATAGAGCAAGCTCTTAGCCCATCTCCCAAATCCAAAAATCCATTTAATATTTAGTTCTCAAATAGAGAACATATCAGATATTAAACTGATAAGAACAGATACTACACTTGATCTTAGCCAAAAGGCCGAGAAGCGATAAAGGGATGGGGGCCAAGGCAAAAGCCCATCTTTTCAAAGCAACATTGTAGTAACTGTGAGCAAATTCAAGCTGCTGAGCATTTAGTAGATATTGTTTGTAATTTTATCAGACTTATTATATGAATATTCTTATGTTCACTGTCCAAGAAAGTAGCCATCTGTTATAAAATATGTCATAAAAATTTCATCCATATGCATTTTTTTGAAGGCCTATATGACTATGCTGATTCTGATTGGTTTGAAATTTGCATAAGCCTTCCCATTTCCTCCCATTTTACATAACTGTTATTCATCTGCCTACCAGTAGAGGTCGCTTTCCTTTAAGAGTTCGTGTGCTTTAGGAGCACGATGACACTTTGGATTTCACAAGTCTGTTCCAAAATAATTAGGTATAATAAGAAAGTTTGCTTACTCTCTCTTCAAGTTTTGATTTGATCACAGAATGCATAACTATTCTGAACAAAGGTAACAGCTTTATTTACTTTCTATAATCATCCATTCCTGCCAAACTGCCCTCTCCTCCATTGGTCTCCCAATTAATAATAAATATTTTGGGGAGAAATAGTCTTGAGAACCAGGCAGAAAACATAAGAGAAAACAGGATAACAAATAAAGTAATAGGTGTTGTTGTTCTGTTGCTTTATAGCAGTTTTTAGGGTGTAACCAATTTAATTTGGTCCGTGGATCAATGCTTTATAAATATGAGTAAAAAGAATGTGTATTTCTGTCAAATGAACTTTATAAACACATTGCTAATAATTATTAACCTGGAACATGAAAAACCTTTGTGGTGCAGATTAATAGTTCACTTTTCAACAAACTATAATCTGATAATCACGTTAAAAACACTTTGAGGAAAAGTACAAAGAAACAATAGGATAGAAAAAGCAGACAGGACAAGTTAACCATGTTGGGGGTGAGGGGGACAAACTCAGAAATTACAACTGAGAAAAAAACAAGTTAGAATCCAGGGAAGTTGGAGCAGGATTTATGGGATGGAGTCAGGGAGGATAGATTGAAGGATCTAAGGGAAGATCAGAAATTGGCTAAACTGCAGTTGAAGTTTGCAGATAAGACCTTTTTTGTTGTTTTATTTAATTGGGCTTCTTTAATGTACATTGTCCGTAGATCTTTTATCTGAATTGGTTATTCTGTTAAGATAACTTAGAAAGTTTATAAAGATTATTTTATCTTTTGAGAGAGGAAGTAATTGGTGTTTGTGCTGCTTTCGCTTATCTATGAAACCACACCAAAAACATTTGAAATGCAATGAAATGAAAGGTAAATCAATTTTAGTTTTCAAAGTGCACCTCTTGGCAAATCGTTACTTCCTTGCTACTCCCCAGTTAGACTTTTAATTTCTACAATCCTAGTTAATACTGTGCTGATTTGGAATGAGTTGTCTTTGCCCTAATAAAAAATAAAAATTCACACTCAGCTCCTTTGGCGGTTTGGCCCCCATGCAAGCTTTTTGGGCTAGCAATCGGCTCTTCATTTATGTGGGGCAATTGTGTGCCTGTGTGGCTTACCTTTGGAGTTCGTATGTCTGTTAAAAAGCTGATTATTGTCCTCAGTCAACCAAGGACTTGGTCTGTTTCTTTCTATTCACAGGGTGCCACCCCGAAAGATGGGCCCAGTGCTGGCTGCACAATTGTAACTGCCTTATTGTCGTTGGCATTAAATCGGCCTGTGAGGCAAAACGTAGCCATGACTGGGGAAGTATCGTTGACTGGGAAGATTCTCCCTGTCGGAGGCATCAAGGAGAAGACCATTGCCGTAAGTGGAAACCGCGCAGTCCTTCCGCTGCCCTAAAGTTTACATACATACAGTATCCATTCCTGCACTTTATCATTATATGGCATTCAGGTTTCCAAACCATAGTAAATCTATAAAATGGGACAAGAACAAATCTCTTCCATCTGTTACATCCCTCTTCCCGTTATGGGTGGTCTTCTATTGCCAGAGATTTGGATCAGAGCAAGATTAGGATCCTTGTTTAGGGAGGCATCAGATTTCTAGTGAGCCACTGTGTATCATCTGCTGGCGGATGAGATTATTGCCATAGCCCTTATCTGATCCAGCAAGGACTTTTACTGTGTACTTTAGAACAGGGTCCCTAACCGCCGGTCTGCAGACCGAACCGGTCCGCGGAACAAGTCTTACCGGGCCGCTGGTTGCTGGCGCCGCCATCTTTTGGTAAAAAAGTGCTTCCGGTGAGCTTTTCCGGTAGAATGCTCACCGGAAGCACTTTTTCATCAAAAAGATGGCGGCGCCAGCGCTCGGTGAGCTTTTCCCGGTAGAAAGCCATTTCTACCGAAAAAGCTCACCGGAAGAGCTGGCGCCATCTTTTCGTCAAAAAGATGGCGGCGCCCAGTTGATGCCGGGTCGGGTCGCGGCGCCCAGCTGATACCGGTACCGGGCTGCGGCGTCAAAAAGGTTGGGGATCCCTGCTTTAGAACATTAACTCATTTAATACCAATTGGTAAATTGCTTTAAGAGTTCTTGAATACACTTTTGAGAGGTGATTTATAAGGGCCGAGTTGGCTCACTTGGATTTTACTTGTTAAAAAAAAACTTTTTATGAGCGTCATGATCTACAATCAAAGGCTCAAGGAAGGATAGACCACTGGGGAACTGGGTTATTCAGAAGCTACTCTTGATCATCTGTGATCCATCTGATAGTGGCCGGTAGCTAGGAGCTATTCAGTACTCCTTGTAGATTACAATAAAGAAGCGTTTACTGTTTCCAGGTGACTTTCATAGTCCGGAGTATCTTCTCCTTAATAAGGCCTTTTATTATCTGGTCTCAGGGTTGAGTACAAGCACAGGGCCTGACCCTGGGAGGGCGGAAACCTGGTCAGGGGGAAGAAGCTTCTTCCTCAACATTTCTTCTCCCTTTTTTTTAACCTAGGCCAAGAGAGCTGGCGTCTCCTGCATCATTTTCCCATTAGAAAACAAAAAAGATTACTGTGATCTTGCTGAATTCATCACAGAAGGACTTGAAGTACATTTTGTTGAACATTATAAGGAAATCTTTGACATCGTTTTCTCCAAGTCTGATTCTCCAGGAAAGTGAACCACTTGCTGGGTGTCCCTCTCGCCTTCCCACCTGGCTCCACTCTGGAAGCAAGATATGCAGGCTCAAGCAGAGGGCGGATTTGACTCCTGCGATGGCCTGCTGCATATAATGATGGCTTGGTTCCCTATTCCTTTAGTCACTCTGAAATATATTCTACTCCAACCAATTTGAATTATGAACCAAAAATGTTCCCTGTGACACAGGGCTACAAGACTAGACTGAAGATTTGTGAGGAAGTCGTTCCCTAGTCTTTCTCAAATGTATTTTCTTATTGGAACTTATAAAATACAGATCCTGTTGTCTCTTGCTACTTTCTACTAGGACTTAATAAAAGTGGAGGTATATTTAGATCACTCTAGACAGTACTACCAGTGATCAGAGCAAAAGCTTGGCTTGGGGAAATTTGTATCTTGCATATAGATGTCAATATAAAAAAAATGATTATTTCCCCACGGCACAAAAACAAGATCGACCAATCTTTAGTAAGATACTTCTCCTACTAAAGTTGGTAAGGCTGCCCATCTGGAAGATAATGTCACCTGAATTATCTGTTGCCCGCTATTCTGTATTTAGCACAATATGCTAAATTATACATTGTAAAAAGCTATAGCAATTGCACTCTTGACATATTAAAGCTCAAACAAATAAAACTTCACTATGCCCAAACGTATCCATTAGACACACGATATAGCTTAGTTTGCTGATCTGCATTGTTTAATGTTACATAAACAGCCCTTCCATCACTCTATAAATTTCAGGGTGATGATTATCACCTGAACCACCCCAAGGTGAGCTTTTCAACTCTGAATTTATAACCGCTTAATCCAAAGAATATTCCACACACTGCTGGGCTTCTGAAATAAGCTTTATTGGGGGAAAGGATGCAGAATTCAGTCCTTCTTGGCAGCTGCTTTCCTCATGGCTGCCAGGACATTGCTGAGTTCTTCACGCTTCCTCTTGGCACGAATGTGAGTCCCTACCTGTGAGGATAAGGAGCAAAATGTGTTGGCATCCAGAGCTAGAAACTTGGCAGAAAGAACAGACTTGTGTGATGGAAACTGTCTGGAGAATATGCTGATTAGAAAAGAAAAAGAAAAAAAATCACTCTGAACTCACTGGCCATTAGGTCAGGGATCCAGCCTGATCCTCTCCCCCCGTTTCTTTCAGGATAAGTGAAGCATTCAGGAGCAAGAAAAGGCCAGGCCTTAAAGAGGTGCTAGGCCTGACTGGAACAGGACTGGTGGTCACCAGTGCCAGACGACTTAATTATCCTGGCTGTTTTGGACTGGCCTCCCAGCCGCTTTTACAACAGCTGTCAGTTCTTAAGTTATTTCTGGATCAAGGAAAAGCAGCTCTTGAATCGAGCTCAACTCCCCATGACTGAAATGGACACATCTATGCAGTTTTCTAGACAGCAATACAAACAAGTTAACAACGTCCAAGTCTGGGATTCTTTGCCCAACAGCCCTCCTGGCAGTTTTTAGAGGTCTGTCATCCAAGGGACAATCGGGCTTGATGCTGCTTTGTTTTATAGCACTGAGACCGGCCAGGGTAACCTCTAACTACAAAGGGGGCAAATGGGCTCCTTTCTTAACTGGAACTGGGTCGAGCTTTGTTCGCTGTGGCCGTGAATTGAAGAGGGCAGGAACACAATGTCCCACACAGGACAAAGGAAGTGCCTTCCTCTGCTGGCTCTTGGTTCTGCCTTTAAGGGACAACCTGACAGACTCCCAAAGACCCACCATCTGCTCCGCGCAACACTCACCCTTTTCTTTATGAACTTCAGAGCTCTCTTATCTTTGGAGACTTTGAGCAACTCCATTGCTCGTCTCTCATATGGCGCAAAACCGCACACTTCTCGGATCATGTCCCGTACAAATTTGGTGTGTTTGGTCAGTCGCTGTTGGGAGGAGAAAAAAAAACAATAGTGCAACGGATAAGGAACCACTGGTTATTAGAAAGAAAAGTTCCCGCCTTCTACTTTTAGCATAGACATAGAAGCATGCCTTTAAAGTCTTCCCTGAGGCGGTGCCATCCAGATGTACAACTTTCCGAATTCCAAGGTAACATCAGGATAGGAAGACTACAACAATGAGAAAATAAGAACCAAGGAGGTAGGTCAAAGGCCTGCTGTCCCAGGCAGACTCTTCAGCCAGATGTGTTGTGACAGACTGCTCATTGTCTTACATGCTGTGATAGTGTATGACGTTGCAATGCATCAGAGGTGGTACTCAGCAGGCTCTGACCAGTTCTGGAGAACCGGTAGCGGAAATTTTGAGTAGTTCGGAGAACCGGCAAATACCACCTCTGACTGGCCCCGTCCCCATCTATTCTCTGCCTCCCATCGAGTCCCAGCTGATTGGCTGGGTCTTCTTTTGTTGCCCTGCACAGGAAAACAGAGCTGGAAAGCAGGTTAGTGGGGGGGGGAGGGAATGGGGATTTTGCAATAACCTGTTGTGGTTAGCCGGCAGCAGGTGCGGACAGCTGAGGAGAGCGAGCTCTCAGATGAGGGGCAAGGACCATCAGGGAGTGGACTGCTGCCTTCAGAGATTGTGGGGGTTGGCAGCAGTGATGAGGTTCCCGAGGAGCCTGTGCTAAGTGCGGGTGCGCACAGGATTGCTCAGAGAAAAGAGCAGTTACAACATCTTGGGAATAAGGCTGCAAGGTAATGGCCCCTCCTTCAAGAAGATAAAAGCCACCTGTGAAACGAACGTACTTTGCAGAAGGCAAAGACGTTTTGAAACCCCAGCCTCGTGGACGTTCCAGTATCCTGAGTTTGTGTTTGAAGATCCTCATATTGCAAATTATTTCTTGTCTTATTTTTTGGCAAGTCTTGCACAGCTTGACAAGACTTGTGCTTTTCACAGCTAATTATTTTGTAAAAGCCTTACAAGGTTTCTGTTCCTTTTGGATTGTGTTTGATTTGTTGGAAAAGGGCGTGAGTCAGAACATAACCTTCTCCCAGGAGTGGGGAACGAATGGGGATTTAACAGTATCCTTCTCCTGCCACGCCCACCAAGCCACGCCCACAGAACTGGTAGTAAAAAAAAACTGAATCCCACCACTGCAATGCATTCTCCAAGATAGCACTGGAAGAACAATTATTGAGTGATTTATAAGCATTCCTCTAAACCAGAGGTCCCCAACCTCCAGACCGTGGCCTGTTCAGAACCAGGCATGACCAAGTGCCCAAATTGTCCCAAAGCTGCTTTTCCAAAAGGCAACAGGACATTCTTGAGGACTTGCCTTTTGGAAAAGCACTTTTGGGACAACCATGGCCTGGATAATTGAGACAATAATAGACAAGTGCCCAAATCATGATTAACATGATCACGGGAATGCTGCGACTTCAAGGACCAGTCATAAATCCCCCTTGTTCAGTCCTGCTAACTTTGTACAGCTGCTGAATGAGTGATTGTTAAATGAGAACTATCTACATTGATTTTGAAGAGGGCACTTCTTATAAGAGCTCTGGTGGCGCAGTGGTTAGACTGTAGTACTGCCTGCAGTTTGGCAATTCGATTGTCACCAGCTCATGGTTGGACTCAGCCTTCCATCCTTCTGAGGTAGGTAAAATGAGGACCCAGGTTGTTGGGGGCAAGATGCTGACTCTGTTAACTGCTTAGAGAGGGCTGTAAAGCACTATGAAGCGGTATATAAGTGCTATTGCTATGTGGTATTTGAATGTGTGACCCTGAAATCCATTACCTTCTTTTAGAAAAACTAATCCCATCTTCATTTGGAAGTTGTTTTGAAACAGATCAGAGCGCCCATTTTGTCTGGGGCTGTCTACTCATCAAGCTACTCATCAAGAAAACCTCATCAAGCTCTTGAAGAACTGAAACCACCCTTCCTATGTTTGTTACTACCCGAGGCCCTTTCTTGCTGGAGGTGCTGGAGGCTGAATGTGACACCTAGGCACAGGCCACAGCCTTTTTTTATTAGAATCTTGTTAGCCATTTCTTTTTTCATGGATTCAAAGCTTCAAATGAAGTCAAAGCCAAAGAACTGTTCCAATTACCCTAAGCTGATTCGGAATCAGAAATAAGGAGGGCTTGCAGAGTCTGTTACTTCAAAGGTTCCCAAAACCCAGGCTGCAGGCTGATACCAGTCTGTGGCCCATTGGGATCCGGGCCACACAAGTTTTATTTGCACATGTGCAGGAACTGGGTTGCATGTGCGAAACCATCCCCTCCCTCTCCCGCTGCTGCCAGAAAGACTGGGGACTACTGTGGTACTTCTCCCACCTGTTTCAAAATCCAAACTTACCCCACGGCGTCGACAGTGTCGTGGTTTTGACACATTCTTGGTCACTTTGTGGCCTTTGTTCAGGCCAACGGCCATTGGATATCGGATCGCCATGGCTAGGAGAGAGCAGGAAGGAGTTATGATTAGTTGTGCACTCTTTTGTTCCATCAGTTGTCCAAAGAGATGAGAGGCAGCATGCTCTGCCACTCATGCCAAACAACTGATCCAATATCATTTCCTGGACTACCTCAGAGGGTTGTTTTTATGGGAAAAGTAGGAGGAAGGAGTGTAAACACTGCTTTGAGTTACTCATAAAGTAATAAAAGTTGGGATAAAAATCTAATAAATATAAATCCCTCTCTGCTCCCAATTCAATTTTCTACAAGGAATGTGCAGCATTTCAGATTTGAAGGCTTAAGAGCCTTTGGAATGGAAACTTGTCTGCAGCTCCATATCTCAATAGATCTTTTCCTGGGATGACCTTATAGCAGCAGAGGACAGCGGTACAGGTAGTCCTCAACTTACGACCACAATTGAGCCCAAAATTTATGTTGCCAAGTGAGAAAGGTGTTAAGTGCAGTTTTGCTCCATTTTATGACTTTCCTTGCCACATTTGTTAAGGGACTCATTACAGTTCTTGAATTAGTAACATGGTTGTTGTCAGCTTTGGAAGCCATATTTTACTTAGAAGCTTCCACACATTCCACATTTTAGTGACTCTGGCTTCCCCATTGACTTTGCTTGTCAGAAGGTCGCAAGAGGAGATGACATGACCCCAGGACATGGCAGCCGTCATAAATATGAGCCAGTTGCCAAGCATTTGAATCTTGTTGATATGACCATGGGGATGCTGCAATGGGCATAAGTGTGAAAAAATGGTCGTACGTCACTTTTTTCAGTGCCGTTGTAACTTTGAACGGTCACTTAATGAACTGTTTGTAAATCGAGGACTACATGTACAATCTCAGAAGAAGATATGACTGCAACTTCTTAGTTGATGCTCCGAAGGACTTTTTTGTTTTCAAAGCCCAGCACAGTCCTTCCAAACCACAGTATTTATTTACACCAGGGGTTCCCAACCTGGGGTGCGAGATGATATTCCAGGGGGTGCGAGAAAAGTCCAGGTAAATAATAGGATATTGGCTATATGTTGGTATTTTTATTTATTATTTATTTCAGGGGGTGTGAGGCTCGAGTGAAATTTCTTTAGGGGTGCAGGGTGAAAAAAAGATTGGGAACCACTGATTTACACTAATGGATTTACTTTTTCCCATTTATTAGTCTTTCAATAACATTGCAGAAAGATCCAGAGTTCCATTTCAACAGCACAAGACCCCAATAAAAGAGTATGGTCAAACCTGACTTCTAACCTCATAATTAAATACCCCGAGTTATAAAATAATGATTGGTTGGAGATTAATTTCGTTAGATGTTTGTTTCCTGACATCAATATAAAAGAAGACATTAGATAATTAACAGGTACTGGTGAAAAACTGTCCTGGGCAATTAGCTACTTTTCCAGAAACTAAAGGGAGTATAAGAAACGCCAGTCATTAAAAAGCACTGAAACATCCTTCTCAATATCAGTTAAGAAAGAAAAATTAGAGGATGTTTTCCATTCGTACCCTACTTTACAAAATTCCTAGAGACAACTAGCAGGTCAACGTGGGAACAAAATACTGGAGCAAACAGCCTTGGGGAATCCTGGGAGTTGAAGTTTATACAACTTTGCCAGGATTGTGAAAAACACAGATCTGATCCAATAACACTGTGCGTGTATGCACTAAGCTGCTTCCCCCCACACACACCCACTTACTTGCTTTGCAAGTAATGGCAGTATACATTGGGGAAAGTGGGGAGGATCAATAGCAATGAATGGTCACTGGTCGTATTTTTTGAATTGATGTAGCATGCTGCAAAGGACTAGATATTTTAGCCGGAAATAAACAAGAATGATTGTTGACTCTGAAAACTATGAAAGAATCTGGTTCTCATTTTCCCCCCCTTTTAAAACACACCACCCCAACTGTTTTGAGTCAGAGTTTTGTGCTTTTATCATTCTTGCTTAGGCTATTTACAAATCGCGTCAACCTTAGAAGACTCTGACATATAAGCAGAGGCAATCAGGACCTCATGTAAATCTGAATTATACAGCAGGGGTCTCCAACCTTGGCTCCTTTAAGACCTATGGACTTCAACTCCCAGAATTCCTCAGCCAGAGGTCTTAAAGGGGCCAAGGTTGGAAACCCGTTATATAGTCATAGGGGGAAGGAATCCCCACTTACTTTAAGCAGCTTCCCAGTATATTGCTCTGCATTGACCACTATGCCTGCTGCCCATCCAAAATCCTGCTAGTCCCCCTACAAATCCTGCGATTGGGCACGTCTTGTTTAGATCCACCAACGGAAACGGATCGAGAGCCATTTATTCTGTTGGGAAAGTACCCCGTGTCTTAAACGCCTTGACAGCCATTTCATGACACGTCTTTTGCCCCCCCAGCCTGATCCGGGCCTAGACAGCCCTCCTTCCTTTTGCCCGCCTGGCACTTCCAGGCTTCCCCGACCGCTTCACGGGGACGGATGGACGCCGATCCTGCGAGAGCCCCTCCGTCCCCAAAGGAAAGAACTCACCTTCGCTGGTTCTGCCGCAAAGACCGCGCCGGAAGAGAGGGAAGAATCGAAGCTGCGCGCGCAACAGAACCCACTTCCGCTGCCGCAATTATCCAGGACTATAGAGAGGGAAGGCCAGAGGGGCTACTGGGCTCAACGGTAAATGGCGGAGTGCTGATTGGTCTTTCAATCCCGGCTCAGGCGAAAGCGATGAAGGCGGTGACGGCGGAGGCTGGGCTGGGTCCGATGCCGGTACCCCGTGCAGAACTGAAGCTGGTCCGGCTGTTGAGCCGTTGTGAAGCGATGGCGGCCGATAAACGAAACCCGGACGAGTGGCGGTTGGAGAAGGTCCGGAGGGGTGGGAACTGATAGGCACAAGCGTTTTTGCAGTGATATTTCAGGCAGACGTTTGGTCCAGGATGCTTTTTTTTTTTTTAATCTCTGCATGGTAGCATTGAGTGACCTGCTTGCACTATTTAACTGAATGGCGACTTGTGCTATTAAATAAATGAATGGTTTTCTTTCAAGTAAAGAGACCGTCCCGTACCATTACATTCTTTTATGGCAGAACGTTTGCATTTGCAACGTTCAGTAGTCGCTTTTGGAATAAAGTCAGATGTGTTTCCTAGCGATTATGTGGACACCCCATATTTGGGTTCAGTTGAATCTTTGGAGCAGTTTGCCACCGGTTCTTCCTGATTTTTCTTCTTTTCTTTTTTAACTTCCTAATCTAGTTGCAGCTGGGGAATGTCGTGCTTTCCCATCCAAATACCTGCTCCATATTGCTTGGCTGTTGAAAATCAGGCTTGCTTAACTAAGTGCTGCTGCCTGCTATTCATGTTGGAAGCTACTCTTAGTTTTAGCCCAACCTGCAGTTGACTACACTCACGTATTGTGTTAATGCAGGGGTCTTCAAGTTTGGCAAGTTTAAGACTTGTGGAGTTCAACTCCCAGAATTCCTGAGCTAACATGACTGGAGGAGGAATTCTGGGAATTGAAGTCCACAAGTCTTAAAGTTGTCAAGTTTGATCTGTGTTAATGCATGATTTGCATTGTATAAACTACAATTTGATCTGATTCACATAATATACCATAAATCTTGGTTAACAAATCTCAGTGCTTGTTTGCATAACACTAAGATCAAACAAGTACTATTTTGGTTTAATGCAGTACAAACTAGGTCAGTTGAAACCTTGTTGTACAGTTTTTCAGTCCAGTTTTGGCCACTATGATACAAAAACATGTTGAGACTCAAGAAGGAATATAGACAAGAGCAACAAAGATGGTTAGGGGGATGGAGACTAAAAGATTTGAACTGTTTCAGGAACTATGTCTAGTCTAAAGAAGAGAAGGACCAGGGGTGACATGATACTGGCAGCAGCCTTCCAATATCTGAGGGGCTGTTGCAAAGAAGAGGGGCTCAGCTATTCCCCCAAAGTACCTAAGGGTTACAAGAAATAACAGATGATAACTTATCAAGGAAAGATCCAACCTAAGAATTAAGGATAAATTTCTTGACAGTGAAAACAATCAGTGGAATGTCTTGCTTCCAAGAAGTTGTGGGTACTCCATCACTGGAGGTTTTTAAGAAGAGATTGGATAGCCATTTGTCCGGAATGGTATTGGGTCTCCTGTTTAAGCAGGGGGTTGGACTAGAAGACCTCCAAGGTTCCTTTCAACATTGTTATTCTGTCTATTTATTCATCCAATAAATTATAGTTAAACCTGAGTTCACATAAACCACTGAGCCAAGGAAGCACAGTATGTTATATGAGTAGATCAGTATTTACGACATAACCTCTTGTAGATGCACGTGATTAAATTAGAAGTAAGTGCATTGAGCAAATAATTTAAAATAATGGATATCAAATAATGAATATTCATGTACTTAACACAATAGGATTGCATTATGTTATTAAATGTTCTGAAAGGCTGTTGCCCCCTTAATATTAGCCTACTGTACTAGTCCTATTACTGCTGTTCTGTTTGGTGTTCATGTTTTATTTGAATCCTCAGAGGTGTTTAGTGCAAAAGGATTATTTCCCAGAGAAAAAAGGATAGCAAATTACAAAGGAATTCTCTATCTTTTAGAGAAATATAATTTTTAATATAACATGTTAATGCTTATAAAGTGCATTAATTTTCCCAGTCCATTCAATAGAATATCTCAGCAGTACATTTTCATTGTAAGAATTTGCTTCTTTGGTATGTGTTTCTTTCCTTTGCTTTCTGATCTGAGAATATCCATGAGATAGACGAACATCTATAAACTGATATTGTGTGCAATGTTGGATGGTTAGACTGCCAGTCTCCACTGGGTGTCTCCCTCAGCCCAACAAACAACCGATAACCGGTCTGTTATTTTGTGATGGAAGAGATGGGAGGAAGTCAGCCTTTTACAATATCAGGTTGCCACATCATGGAGTCCACTGAGAGCCAGGGTGGTGCAGATCTTGGCTTGAAATAGCAACCCCCATTCAGATACCTGCTGTGAAATTTTAAGATAATCAGTGCCAAGAGACTTACTCTTAATTAAATCCGCTTTTGGAAAATGTAAATGTAAACGTGTCAATGTATTGCTATCCTTTAGGAAAGCCTTTTCAACTTTTTTTTTTTCTACTGAAAAAGCTGAAAAGGCTTTGAGCATGGCTTATGTAAAATCGATTAAAAGCCAGACGATTTCTGCCCCACACTCTAAAGACAGCCTGAAAATAGAAAGAGGAAAACAACCAGATACAGGCATCAAATTGCCAAAGCATAATTTTAATACTGACTGCTTGGTTTGGAATGATCAGCTGACCATCATTTGTTTCCCTACAAGTAAAGGAAGAAATTCCCTTAATTTATTTTTATTTGTTTGTTTATCAAATTTTGAAACCAGCCATCCTCCCTCAAAGAGGAAATCTGAGCAGTGTACAAGTAATATATTAAAACATAACAGGAGTACGGTATATAAATGTAAAATTTAACAGAGGCAAGGATGATTAAAATTCAGCATTAAAATTTAATTAAAAGGCAGAAGGAGGGTTTTCAGGGTGCCAACCAGCCACATGACTGCATGTTCCTCTGCATCCCAATCAAGATTGCAGAGTGATGTTTTCACACCTTTCTTAAAAGGCTAGAAGAGTGGAGGCCCACTTCACATTTGGGTGGGAGAATGTCCCACATGGTGGTGGCAACAGTAGAGAAGAGACTCTTCCTAAATCAGAGTTCCCCAAACTTTCCGGCTTTGCACAGGGGGGGGGTATGCACACACCCTCGCCCACCACTTCTGCAACAGCCTGGTTCCGAAAGGCTCAAGGCCTGGTAGTGGGTTGCAGCCTGGGGATTGGAGACCCCTGTCCTAGATCTCACATATTGGAATTCTTTGGCTGACGGGGTATGCAACATACTTTCCTTGCCTGACTGGGTGGGACAAGCTAATGTAATGGGACAAAGACAGTTCTCTAAGTTAACCTGGCCCCATGTCATGGAGGACTTTAAAGTCATACAAGTGAAGTAAATTAATGAGTAAATGAAACCTTTTAAGTTCAGTTTTTGCTTTGGTTCTTGAGCATTCTGGGCCACATTGTTTTCTATTATTAATATTTAATCCCAGAACTTTTCAAATATTGATTTCTATTTCAGGGCATAGCATTGAAGAAGAAAAAAATGTCCTAAAGCACGTAACATACTTATGTACAGTATTCCACAGCCTGTAAATTTAGTTCACTTGTCATTGACACAGACTCAGTTTCATGATTTGGAGTTTTTGCAGCCTGCTCAAAAACTAAACATGATTATGAAGTCATTGGTTAACTGAGAGCCAGATCAGATGCTAGCAGTCAAAACATAGTGTCATAATTGTGAGGCTAAAAGAGAATCCAGTTACTGAATCACTTCACATTCTGATGCAGAGAAGGGATTTGATGTGAAATGTAGGATTGGTTGTAGCAAACTATGCTTAATTCATGGGAATAATTTTGATCATACTTCCTTGGGATGTAATTTCTAGATAATCACATTTTTAAAAACCTATCTTTTTTATAGATTGATGTTCTTAAACTGGGATAATCTTACAATACTTTAAAAATAAACACATTTATTAATAGTGTAAGCTTTTATGAATCATAGTACAGTAAACTTCACCTTACATCTGATGGAATAGATCGTGTACTTGTTAATACAACTTTAAGATGGCACAAGACCTAGTTATTTTTACTGTGGCATGCTATCAGAACTACATCTCTAGAAATCCCATGAATGTTTACTCAGAAACAACTGCTGAATGCATTAGGAGTTAGTATGTATGTTGGCATTGCAGCCTTAGTTTTTCTGACTTGTAGAATATAGTCAGAAGCTCAGATGGCTTTTAAAACAAAGGTGATATACATTGTAGGTCCTTAGCAGGTAAAAATTATTGATTGCTGTTAACATTGACAGAATGTTCTGTTCAGAAGCAATTTCCCTGTTTCAAAAACTGGAATTAAAGGGAAGTAGCTATCAATCTTATAGCTAGTTCCTGGTCCAAGTTTGATCTGATTCATTAGGAGTAGCCACTATGAATGCCACTTCTTGATTATCTGTGGGCTTCTCTTGTCATCGCAGTCTGGAGCTCAGTTAGACTTTGATTCACATGGTCTAAAGCACATTGAGATCCCACCACTAGAATTTGTTGGCAAGGCTTCTGTGAAGAAAGAAATACCAATTTCTGGCCATAGAACACTCAAAACATCACAGTGTTATCAATATTGCCTGCAGCCCCTTGCATTGTTTGGAGATCGAAATATATTTCCCCAGGCTAAAAACATTGCAGAAATATTTTGCTCCATTAGCCTTCTCTTATGAAGCCTTAAAACAGGCCTATTTCCAATTAGAAAGGATTCTCTTTGCTGGAGATTCAGCATCATGTTTTATCAGAGAACTAGGGAAGGGTTGCTTCTTTGTTTTGATGTACTCCTTGGAAGGAAACAGATTTTCAGTTTTACAAAGAAGCTTCCAAATAGGGATCCACCTCTGTTTTACAGGCATTACCTTTTTCTCCCCACTCTTCAGAGAAACCTCATTGACTCCAGTGTGGCATTTGGCTTGATGCCCCATAGTTTACTCTTTTTTTGGTTGTTTTTCCTTTTTGTGGGTGGGGGGAGACATGTGGATTCCTGTTCACTTCTAAGGGTGTAGGGCTCGAGGAAAAGGTGGGGTTGCTATTACAATTGGAGGTATATGCTTTCATTTATCATTTCCCCCCTTATCTGTCTGCCAAATTCAGGCATATCAAGTTCTGGAAAACTAATTAGGGTTGAAATTTCCTCATTTAGGAGTAAGAGACTCTGCCTCCTCCCCCAAGTTTCTCACGTAAAAAGCATCCTTTCAAACCACTGGTAGTTTGCCCACTTAAGGCTGCATTTTGTTCTGTCCTCACTATAGTCCTAGGAGGTAATGCTACAACTGACCGCAGCACAATCAAGACTATTTTCGAGTGTCATGCTTTAATGCAGTATTTTTCAACTTGGATGGCTGAAATTCAACTCCCAGAATTAATTCTGAAGCTGAGGAATTCTGGGAGTTGAAGTCTACCCATCTTAAAGTTGCCAGGATTAAGAAGTGACAGCTTTAATGTATTACTGGAGCCAATAAAGGAAAGTATTTGTAGCTCAGGGCCCTCCTTGCTCTCTAGCTTGTTGTTTTCTTGCAGACATTTCGTTACCCAAACTAGGTAACACCATCCATGTTGGTGGTCTTGGAGATTCTTAGGTTAGGCAGTTTACTGTTGGCTTGTTTGGAAGTTCCTTGATTGGGGTATTGTTTACTTGATTGTTGGTTTTGATGTTAACCTTGGAGTTAATCTATGCTTATTTGGATGCTGATTGCTGGTGGGGAGGTATTTTGGTCTTTCTCTTTTTGGGGTGTTGATTGTCTCTTTTGCATAGTAGGTAGATATAAGTCTATATGTCTGTTGTTTGACTGATATCTATTAATTTATCAGAGTGCCAGGCTTCTAGAAATTATCTAGCATGTTTGGACTTGTCTTGCCTTATTGGAGGCTAGAAGGCAACAGCTGGCAGATTTGTGCTATTTATTCAAAATGTGCCATTTTATTTTCTTCTTAGTACGTTGCTGCTCTGGAGGAGATGTTACTCACATTGAAGAAACACTCCAGGTGAGTTGCTTTTTCTAGGATGTATGTGGGTCTGCTTTGATACTGATCCAATTTATAGTTCTAGGAAGGTGAGATAGGATGGCTAGATAGACGTCACATCAACTGGAATCTTTGGTTTTATGTTCAGAGTTTTAATGCCAGGCCTCTTACAAGTCTGTCTTTGCAGGGAATATTAACCTTTGCTGGTAATCAATTCCATTTTAATTAGGTTACTTTGGCAAGCACAAAGTAATAATCAGATTTCACTCCTAGCTTCTATGTGCCATATATTGCAAAAGATTCTTGGAAATGAAACTGGTATAGGAAATGAGCCAGAAAATGACAATATAGAACAGGAATTGGTGGCAATTCTTCATTGCCCCTAAGGAAAATCCTGAATCACTGTATCATAGATGGGAGATATATAGCTTAAATTCCCATCATCTCTGACCATTGGCAATACTGGCTAAGGAGATGGAGTTGGAAGCCACAAATATATAGAATGTCAGTTTTTTGCACTATCTTTTTTATTTTTTTTATTTTTTTGTAATTTTATTTTATTTTATTACAAAAAAACAAAATTACGAATCTGTATTTACATTAACAGCATTTGTGTCGTTATTAATACATCTCCTTTTATACCTAAACATCCATTCTTATTTCTATATTCTACCCATTTGAACCACCTCTCTCAAATCGCATAATAGTCCGAATCATCTTTGCCTTTTAGTTCCACTGTGAATTTATCCATTTCCGCACAGTCCCATTATTTTTTGTATCAGGTCTTCTTCAGATGGTATATCTTTTTTATTTTCTAATGTTGCTGCTGAATTGAACCATGTCTTATTTTTGCTCCTCATTAGACCTTCCTAGCTACTCCTGGTGGTCTTCTCCATGAGGACGAGAAAAGAGAGGAAGATGTATGAGGTGTCCCAAAGGTGCTTTTTCAAGAGGCAGCTGGATGTTTTGCTTTTTTCCTTGAAGACATTTCACTTCTCGTACAAGAAGCTTCTTTAGTTCTGTTCTGAACTCTTCTGAAGAAGCTTCTGGGATGAGAAGCGAAACACCTTGAAGGAAAAACCAAAGGAAGTCCAGTTGCCTCTTGAAAAAAGCCCTTTTGAGACAACCATGACCTGGATGACTTGAGAATCCCCATAGACATGTATGCAGAGCGTTTTTCTCTACACAGTAGTTCTTGTCTCAGGTTTGTGATTCCCTTTCAGCAAACCAGCTCCGGAAGTGCTGAATGAATATTCTCGTAAGGTGGATTTCTTAAAGGGCCTGCTAGAAGCAGAGAAATTGGTGAGCTCCTCCCTTGTGGGTTTTCTTTTTTAACCTTTTTTCAAGAACCTCCGTTGAAGTGACCCTCAGTTGGGAGAGGGTCAATCATTAGGTACCCTTTGCTTTCTTTTCCCCCCCAGTCATCATCTTCTGAGAAGGCACTGGCAAATCAGTTTTTGGCTCCTGGGAGAACTCCTACCACTGCCAAGGAACGGACCCCAGCAACGAAAACTGTGCATCTACAGACCAAGGCCCGCTTTATGGGCGAGATGAGGAATGAGCTGCTTGGTACAGTATGTCTTCTTACCCAACAGTACAACTCCTAAAACAGAGTTCTTCTTCATTTTTGCTTCTGGGCATCCGTTTGTCCAAGTCTCTGTAGTACTGCTTCCTTCATCCCAACTCTCGCTCTGCCTTTCTGTCCCCCTCCCCAATTTTTTTTTATTTTTTTTTTGCTGGTATCTTTTATATCAAGGGCAAATAATTAACTGAAGGACCTTGGTCTCTATCTAGGTGGAGCTAGTTGGTTCTATCTATGGGATGAAGTGGTATCTTACTTTCATTTTATGTGTCTAGAGGACTTCAACTCCCAGAATTCCCCAGCCAGCAAAGCCTCCAGGCTCAAAGTCCTCCAGGCTCAAAGTTGCCAAGGTTGGACACCCCTGCTCTAGAGCATCCTGAAATTATTTGGCAGAGGTCAAAAGATTCAAAATCGCAAAGACCCTTTCTCATGCCATTTATTACTGAACCCTCTATTTCTCCTCTCTTTCTGCCTTCCCAGGACCCTTCCTATATCAGTGGTGAGTGTTTACTGATCATGTGAGATATGCAAAAGGACTCTGGAGGCTGCAGGACAAAATATTTAAACTCCCCAGCATTATGCAATATAATACATGATTATTTATATTCTACTCTTCTAGATTTCCCATTTTTTCCCCTCATCTGGGACTGTAGCACTGTAAACTCCCAACTGATCCTTATGCCCATTTGTCATCTGATTGTCTTGAAAATTCCTGTCTGTAACCAGAAGCTGGATATGTCTGTTGCTGTCATCTTTCTGGCCCACCAGCAAATACTGGGAAAATGTCATTTTAAGTTCTTATATGCCCCTCCTCACCCCTGATTCTTTGCCAGCTTGCCTTTTCCTTCCTTCCTTACTGCTGGCTTCCTTTTGCGCATAAAAATGTGGTGTAATTTCTGTTTGCATCTTTGCATCAATTCATATTTTTAAGATTTACTAGATAAACTGATTTCCAGGACAAGAGCATTTGTTTATTGCTTATAGCTATATTTAAGCTATGGGTATAAATATATATATATATATTTCCCTTCACAGATTTGGAAGAGAAAAATTTAAGGAAACGCATGTGAGTATTTGGTGATTTCAGGAAAAGGGGATCGGGGAAGTAAGAGTTGCAATCATTTTGTTCAGACTATATAAATACTTAGAAGTTTCAGGGAAATGGAAATTGGTAAGGGAAAAGGGGTAATACTTAAGAATAATTTTGGCCTGTTTAGAGTTCAAAGTAAACTAGTTTTACTTTCAAATTAAAACTTACCTTAGTTCCATGATTTCATGAGAAACACAGGCCTGGTTTTTTCTTATTTCTGTTGGGGGATGGAAAAGTTCAGAGAGTTCTGTTCCTCAAAAATCCTCAACTATTTTGCCATTTCCAGCTTTGGATGGAATCTGGGGGGGTGTGATTACCTGCTTCCAATCACATTATACCTTGCGTTGTGGAATATAGAGATAAATGCTTCTCCTCTGTGGACCCGCTCACCACTCTGTATACATAGATATGACTTGTAGACAACCAATTAGGTGAAACTAGACAACCCATGCCTATTTTCTTAACCTTAAAGAAAAACAGAATGACCAAGTGTGGGCAAAAAAGCAGTGGAGTAGGAGTGACTTCCAACTTCCTGCTGGCTTTCCCATTGAATTTCCTTGTAGGAATCTGGTAGAGTACCCAAAATCTTCCCCCACCTTCCCTTCAGATAGTTAAGTGGCTACTGTTGAGTGGGTGAGGGGAGCAAAGGATTGCTAAACTGGCTGGGAAACTATTCATAGCAGCCAGTAGCATTGAATGAGCCACAACTTTGGGAAAGTTGCCATGGGAGTCATGGGATCTGGATTTGGGGCACATTGTGTAAATTGTCATTCTATGATCCATCTTTTCACCCAATTAAAGATCATAACAAGAGTTTTAGTATATATTTTTATTTTTTGTTTTAAATATGGTTTTACATTGTATAAGCTGCCTCAAGTCGCCATGGGCAAATAGGCAGCAATATAAATTAAATAAATAAATATAAAATATATTTTTGAATATCCTACTTCAAGATGAAGATAGGAATGCAGTTGCATTAAATGGCCTCATACAGATACTGCACTCGTGATGTAGCTTTTCTTTTGACCTGACATGGGCATGTAGTATCTTTTTTTTTTTTTAATCCTTTCGTACATAAGCTGTCTTTTTAACTTGTGCCAATAAGATCTCTCTTCCCCCATAGGACCCCAGTTCCTGATGAAAAGCAGTCAGCTGCCGAACTGGATGCTGTCCTGCAGCATCATCACACCATCCAGGAGAAGTTAGCTGAAGAGATGTTGCACCTGGCACGCAATCTCAAGAACAACACTCTTGTGGCACAGAATGTGATTAAGCAAGATAATCAGGTATGACCTGACACCTCCACCCCACCCTGAAGTGTGAATTCTGTAAAGCTATTTTATAATTGTGTCCAATTTTGAGAAAGAGCTTTGTCCTTGTCAGAGCATTACGGACAGAGCAAAATAGCACTTGTGGCATGGCACTTGAGTACTATAAGTTGCCCCTTTCCTGAAAAAGCATTTTTTTTAAATGGAGTTTCTCCAAGAATGTGATGTGGAATAAAGCAACATTTGTGCCTTCTCCTGCACCTTGCCCGCATTTTGCTGGTTTTCAAAACATTGACACTTTATTGTTTATTTCAGACCTTGACGCAGTCACTGAAGCTGGCTGACCATAACTTTGAGAAACTGAAGAATGAATCGGATCGCCTGGAGCAGCATGCCAAGAAATCTGTCAACTGGCTACTCTGGCTAATGTTGATCGTTGTCTGTTTCATTTTCATCAGCATGATACTGTTCATTAGAATCTTCCCAAAACTAAGATGATTTCTTGGCTGGTGTCAGCAGCAGCAGCCTGGCATCTTATCTTCTTCCTTAAACCCATCAAAGCTTGCTGGGATTTTGTAACTTGGAAAAAATGCTCAGTTGGGAGAATAAATGCTCAATGGGAGAATAATTTGGTTGCAACAAGTTAATAGAATCTAAGCTGAAATGCTGCTTGAAAGACTGAATAGGAAAGCTCCTTCTGCATTGTTATAGCAGGATTAAGCAATTTATGGGACATATGCAATAGCCCAGAAGTTCCTGTTTTTATGGCCTGCAGCCCCCAAGAGGTGGCAGCTTATTTTAAACAACAAAAGCTAATGGGTGGGTGTGGGGGGGAGCCATAGAAGTGGAGCTTCTGAATTTAACATACCTATTTAGAAGCAAGTAATCCCCCAAGGAATGTGGTGACCCTACTGTAGGGGCAAAATAGTAACAGATCTTGATTAGCAAAAGTTCTCCTTTCCTGAATTACAATTCAACAAAGGCTCTCCTTGCTGCTGGTAAAGAAGCAGAGTTAGGTGAATTGAAATCTCATGAAAATAGAAGGCCACTTCACCTACTGAGGTTGGGGAGTGGGCGTGAGAGAAAGAGATAATACTTAGATGTTCTTAATGATTTCTTTTTTCACAGGCCAGCCTCAACAATATCGCTTTGATCATCCGGTTCATTGACAAAGTACTCCTTAGCATACAACAACCCTGGGCTATAGAAGCTTTCCCAATTTTCTTTGCTTTGGAATGCTGAAATTCCCCTTCATGAAATATTTGCTAGTCTCCCCGCTGCTTCTGGGGACTTTGTGGGTTATGATTACATTTCTAGGGAGACATTCATAACAGATTGGCATTTAAGTGACTTTGACGAATAAAAAAGGTGGCACTATTAATTCTTTGGAGTCAGTGCTGCTTCATGGAAGTTAGACCTCTCTGAGGGACTCCACAAATTTGGACGTTGCAGCAATATAAGGCTGAGTGTGTCCCCTTTTTTTCATTTGATATATTGCCTCAGAAGAGGCCGTAAGGGAAGAATTCAGATCCGCCAATTGAAGGCAGATTGGGCCTCATCTAAACGTAGATGTACATTTGAGTATGAATTCATGGCCGGCTGGACTGTGGATGTTATTCCTCTGTGCACATTCCAAAGAAATGGTAGAGAGAGCAAAGAAATGGGTGGGTGGAGGTATTTTATGGGCACTTTTCATTAACAACCATCTTGAAAAGTACTGCACCAGCAGTGTGGTTAATAATCTGTAGGAAACAGCAACACCCCCAATTGGGCCTCAGCATTTTAACTTGGCATTTACACAGCAGAAGGGAGGGGCACAAAAAAGTGCAATCCCTTCAGGGAGAGGAGTGTCGCCGCCTTTGCTGCTCTCGCACAGAAGCTGCTACTGCTGTTGTGCTGTAATTTCTGAGCCTGTTCCCCCATTTCCTACCCCCTACCTCCCCCAGTTAAGAAATGCTGACTTCGAGTCGGCTCATGAAGCTGTAGATGAGGCTGGCAGTTAACCTGAATTGCCTGTATGTTTGTTGCATTGTCAACTTCCATGTCACGACTTGCACGTTATAAATTGCTGTAAGTCTGGTGTGTATTCTCTTGCAAGTTGCATGCAAGAGGCTCTTTGAGGTAAAGGCTGAGCCTTATAAACCTTGAGAAAAGAGCTTTGGTGCTTTCCTAGTATCGTAAGCATATGGTAAGATCATGGAAATGTCAAGCTACTGGATCTGAATGTAACTTTTGACCTTCGCTAAAATAAAAGAACCTGTCTGATGCCAAATCAAATCTTGGTCCACCGCAGTTGGGTAGCCAATAAATTAAAATTAATAAAAGTCTTTATGTCTATCTGGACTGCCAGTTCTCTAGGCCAGTGTTTTCCAAAGGTAGCCTTTTTAAGAGGTGTGGACTTCAACTCCCAGAATACGCCAGACAGCAATGTACCCATCCCTTCTGTGTAAAAGCTGGCTGAGTTATTCTGGGAGTTGGTCCACACCTCTCAAAATGGCTACGTTTTGAAATGGTGCTCTAGGCCCGCAGAAGAGAGATCAATCACCATCACCTCCCGTGGACCGATCATGAAGCCTACATGCCACTGTGTGCTCTACTGCTATGTGATTATTCTCCACAACTTTGTTTGCTTTGGCAACTTAGCTTTTGCCATTTCCAATTTTGCTATTACTGTCACAATAGAGGATCTGATACATCCTGTCTAAGCCAAAGAAGCTTTTGGAAAGATTTTCCTTCTTATATAATAGGACAGGATCTCCATCCTTCCTGCTGCTTCCTATCAGTAGCTTGGAAGGGTAAAGTTGGAAGATGATGCAGATGTGTACACGTTTTCAGGTTCAGTACTTGCCGGGAGGTTTGGGGAGCAGAGGAACATTTTGTTCCAAGCTTTCAATTATAGAACTGGTGACAAACAAGGATATCCTCTGGCTTAGGGAGTTAGATTTAGAAAGTGGATGTCAGATATAATACAAACTCAGTATTGCTATATCTTCCTGGAATTATCCTTGCTCCAATTCTGAAAGAAATGTAAGGCTTTGCAGAGTCCACCCATCATGTATCATGTTGAATTGAGATGATGTGTGGAAGTCCAACTGATCTCCTCAGTTTTAATCTGGTGATTTTGCATCATGGTTGTCAAGGTGACATTTGTCGATTCTTAACCCTGAAACAAGCAAAAGAACGGCAATGAAAGTTTTGCATATATAAGATTCCTGATTAAATGGGTGAAGTCAGGCATTCAATAAGAAACAAAAATCTCTTATGTTGATGAAGGAAACAGCAATAAATCAAAAGAAAAAGAAAAGAGGGAAATCTCAAAAGCACATTATTGCTTGCATGATTTAATAGTTGTACTAAAAAAATGAAATCACCCTAACCAAGGGGAAATTTTAATTTATTATTAGATGAGGGTGGGCCTGGCTTGGCAATTGCCTTCTTCCCTCCCTACTGCCAAGACAACCCATTACACCTGGCCTCTTGGGACTAGTAGCAATGAAATGAATCAGTTTCATGCATAAATTCAATTGCTACTGGCTCCAAACCATTGTCTAGTGTGTTATCTTGAAAACTAGTTGTGCAATAATTGTTTTGTATGAGCTTAGTCACAGTGGGAACGGCTGGCAAGGTCAAATCTCAAGGATGGTGGTCAGCTTGATGGATAATTTTTTTTTTTTTTTGGATGGATAAGTTTTAGAAAAGAGGGCGAGAAATCTTGTGGAAATTCAGCTATCCTGTAACTTGGGCTGATTCCTGGACCCTAAGCACATTGACAAAAATACGTTCTTTCTCGTGTGCTAAGTGTTCTAGGGGATTTGGATGGCTTGCAGCTCACTACTAAAGTTGGCTTCAATTCATGCTATAACAAGAAAAATGTAACCCATCTAAATGATATTTCTTGTAGAATCAGAGCTGAAAGTAGAAGTTGCTCAACAGTGTAACAAAATGCCAGGGCCCCTTTCATTGTATATGTTCAGACAGAGATTAGATAGCTATTTGTTGGGAATACTTTATTTCAGACTCCTGTACAGGGGGTAGTGATTTAATTGTCTAAATAACTGCTAGTTCTGATTTTATGAATCATTTGGCCATTGAATCAAACTACCTTGATCCATTCAAGAATGCAAATTGAAGCAACCTGGCTTTCTAGCCTTTGCTTGAATACTTCAGTAAACCACTTTTGGCAATTGTCTAGTGTATACTATTGAAGTGCTCTTTTTCTAAGATTCAAAATATTAACAAATAATATATGTTCTGGCATTGGGCTGATGGCCCAGATCTCCTATCTTGGAGTCCTACAATTGTTGCTCTGAGTATTTAAAAACCTTTTTAAGTCTGAGGTGCACACTCCACTCTATTCAGCTTTAATTTTCCTTAAAATTCATTATGATTTTGTCTACGTTTTCCATATGGATTTTTTTTAAAAATTATTTATCTTTTTGCTGTTTTCCTTCACCCTCTGAAAGAAAATTACAGTATTAAGACAAATTAGGAATTTCCTGTATGGAATAAGTTTGGCAGCATTTGTCTCCCAACAGAAATCAGCATAAAGGAAAAAATGATTACACTTTAAAAGATCTGCCATTTTCTTAGAGCAAAAATCACATGTTCTTCATTGGACAGGCAACACCTTTTTCTAATTCTTCTGTTTATTATTAACAACTTGTACATTTCAACTGCTGGTTTCTGCTACAGTTATTATTTTGCCTTTGTACACTAATAACTGAAATTCATGTTATTTCTCATACTCTGAGCATTATTGGATAGTCAAATAAAAATTATAAACTCTGCCAATGTTCATTCTGATTTTTCAATATGTCGTTAGATGAAAATACAGCGCTATTCTTGTTTTCCTCTAAAATGTACAAACTACGACCAGATCAGAATGAGTTTGAAATCTTATTAAAGCTTGTTATATTTCAGCTAAACACAATTTACTGTTCTGTGAAGTGCAACTGATTTCATGTCAGCAGTTCAACATCCACATAATTCAGACCATGATTCCAGAAACAAATATAGGATCACATTGTTGGAAGGACTTTGAAGGTCTTAGTCTAACCTCCTGCCCAAGGCAGAACTCATTCCCTCTCAGATATTTTTTTGAAAGCCTCCAGCGATGGATCACTCAAACTCCAGGAGGCAAGCTGTTCCATTTAATAGTCCTCACTGTCAGGAAATTTCTCCCTTATTTCCAGGTCAAGTCTCCCTCTTCCATTCATAGCGTCTTGTTCTACCTTCAGGTGCTACAGAGAATAAGTCAACACCCTCTTTCTGTGGCAGCCCTTCCAAGTATTGGAAGACTGCTATCAGGTCTCCCCTCATTCTTCATTAAGGTAAACATATTCCCTTTACCCATTCTTCATAGGAATTAGCCCCCAGCTGCCCTCTTACCATTTTCTAGGGCCTCAGCATCTTTTTCGTACTGGTAATCCTCAACTTATAATTGATCCCAAAATTTCTGTTTTGAAGTGAGAAATTTGTTAAGTAAGTTTGCTCCATTTTATGACTTTCCTTGCCACATTTGTTAAGTGAATCACTGCAGTTCTCAAATTAGTAACATGATTGTTAAGTGAATCTGGTTTCCCCATTGATTCTGCTTGTCAGAAGGTCACAAAAGGGGAACACATGACTACAACCATTATACTGTACTTGTGAGTCAGTTATCAAAAGCATCTGAGTGTAAATCATGTGTCCATGGGGATGCTGCAATGGTCATAAGTGTGGAAAACGATCATAAGTCACTTTTTCAGTGCCATTGTAACTTTGGTCATTAAATGAACTGTTCTAAGTCAAGGACTATCTGTATTGTGACCAGAACTGGATGCAGTATTCTCTGTGGTCCCACTAGTGCCATATAGAGCAATATCCTTTCCCTTGACCCTGATACTATCCCTTTGTTGTTGCAGCACAAGATAAAGCAGCCTTTAGCTGCAGCAATAGTCCCCCAGGATCCCTAAATCTGTTTTCATCGGCATTACTGTTGACCCAATTGCTGCCTAATATGTTTTTATGCACCTGGTTTTTCATGCCTAAGTGGATAACCATTTCTCATCAGTGACTGCATCTTGTTGACTAGGCCCAATGATCAACTCTGTCAGGATTCTTCTGAAATTTAAACTTATCTTCCAAAGTGCTAGCAATTCTTCCCTAGCTCTATGTCATCTGCAAATTTGATGAGGTCCCCTTCAATCTTCTCTTCTGGGTCATTTATGAAGAGGTTGAAGAGCACTACGCTGATGACAGAACCTTGAGGAACTTCACTGCATGCTTCTCTACACATAGATGTAGTTTCGTTAAGAATCACACACTGAGTCTATTTGGTTGGTTGGTCTGTTAACCACCCATCTCTCTCAAGTGTTGGTTAGCCAACTGCAAATTTAGTAACCCCCCCCCCAACAAAACGCCCCCCAAAAGGGGGCCCAGCAAACCCATAAGCAAAAAAAAAAACCACCCCCCCCCCCCCCCAAAAAAAAAAAAAAAAAAAAAAAAAAAAAAAAAAAAAGAGGAAAAGGGGAGGAAAGGGAAAAAAAAGGTGGCCCCCCCCCCCAGCCGCCCCCCCCCCCCCCCCCCCCCCCCCCCCCCCCCCCCCCACCCCCCCCCCCCCCCCCCCCCCCCCCCCCCCCCCCCAAACCCCACAAAAAAACACCCCCCAAAACCCCCCCCCCCCCCCCCCCCCCAGATCTTGTAGTGGTACTTGTCTATTCCACATTGTTCTATCTTGCCAAGAAGTAGGCTGTAGTTTGCTTTTATCAAATGCCTTACTGATATCCAAGTATGTTATATCCACATCATTTTCTTGACCCACTAATTTAGTCACTTTATCAAAGAAGGCAGTAAGATTTGTTTTGCATCACCTATTCTTAAGAAACCCATGCTGGCTTCTAGTAATCACCTTGTTCATATCTAGGTACTCACAAATCTGCTGCTTGATTGCCTTTTCCAGGATTTTCCCACATGCTGATTAGTCTGTAGTCTCTCAATGATCTCTCCCATTGATACAATAAAGTTAGCTATCAATTTGCAGCATTGTTTCTTGTTCCAGCAACTGGAAAGATGGATGAGAATGCCACCAGATCCTCCATGGGCTTCCTGCTTAGGTCAGTAAAGGTCATGGTGATAGTTTTAGATGTTCTTTCTTATGTGTTTCAGTGCCATTTGGATCAGCTAAACTTTGAGAGTTGTTCTCTCACACCCCTGTTCTTGGCTGACAGCATACTATTCAAACCGATACTGTTAAGAATTTGAACAAAACATGTTACTTAACAAATCATGTTCTGGCTTACAAATGTGAATACAGAAGTAGGAGAATAAAGATATGACAACTGTTTCCATTGGTTATCAGAAAATACATTACAACGTTCTGAAGAGTATAAATATCTAAGGATCCTGTTAAATACAACAATAGGGAGCTCTTTTTTTTTTTTTGACTTAGTAGTGTGTCAAATGAATACTGCAACTGTTGCCACTGTTGTTTGTAAATCTTGATTTATAAATCTGTAGAAAAATGTTCAAATTTTTCTAGCTGGAATATAGATATCCTCTCCCTTTAAAAAAACGGCCTTCAAAGATTGCAAGAGATACATTGATCAAAGGGTATGATACAGTGGTAGGATTCAAATATTGTTGCCACCGGTTCGGTGGGCGTGGCTTGATGGGCGTGCTTTGTGTGCGTGCACACACTTTGTGTGCACACGCGCACCAAATGTACACTGCGCAGGTACAGAGGCGTTTGCACAAGTGCAGAGGCGTTCTAACATGCCTCCTGCAAGCCTGCACGATCCCAGTCACTTCAGCAGCTGCCACGCAGCACTCTTCTGTGCCGCGCAAAGCAACTGCACTTCAAATTCAGCAGATAAAAGCAGGGGTGGGATTCTACCAGTTCGCACCTATTCACTAGAACCGGTTGTTAACATTCTAAGCAGTTTGGAAAACTGGTTGTTAGAAGAAATTACTGGCCTAATCCTGTAAGGAAGGAAACATTCTGGTGTTGCTTACAGAAACTGCATCTCCATTAACCCTTATTACATTCTTGGCAGGACTAGACTTCCTGTCTCTGGAACGTCTCTGGAGTTTTTCCCCCCTCCTTTGCTGGTACTTTGCTTGGGTGGAGTGACCATTCAAAATTACAATGGCACTGAAAAAAGTGACTGATGACCGTTTTTCACATTTACGACTGTTGCAGCATCCCCACAGTCATGAGAGGCCAGGCGGGGAGATGCATGCCTCGATGTGAGTGATGTTGAGTTGACCACGCCCAACCAGTCACATGACCACCAAGCCATACCCACCACCTTTGCCATCCCCACAGAACCAGTTGTTAAAAAATTTGAATCCCACCTCTGGATAAAAGTGAGTATGGGAGCCCAGGCGGGCGGGTGGGCCCAACAGCAGAGCGGTGGAGAGAACCGGTTCGGTCTCCGCTGCTCATTGCTCCTACCGGCTCGCCAGAATTAGGCCGAACCGGTCGAATACCACCACTGGGATGATACTTGGAATTTCCAGACCTTTTTAAAACACACGGAGAGTCTTAAAAATCTTAAAATAGATGCACTAAGTCTACTGGAGTTCAACACCACTATTATTAAAGTTTAAAGTTAAACTTTTGCCTTTAACGCTAATTCTGAGAGTATTGTGCTACCAGGCTCATTCTAGATGTCATTATTACTCTGTAAAGCAGGGGTGTCCAACCTTGGCAACTTTAAGACTTGTGGACTTCAACTCCCAGAATTCCTCAGCCAGCTTTGCTGGCTGAGGAATTCTGGGAGTTGAAGTCCACAAGTCTTAAAGTTGCCAAGGTTGGACACCCCTGCTGTAAAGCCTAAACTAAAGGATCTAGACCACAGTGTCAAACTCGATCACATCACATGATGTCATGTGACATAAATATTGCTACATTTTTTGCATTTGTGGAGCCAGAGTGGGCATGGCTTGAGCATGATGCATCTGGCCTGCGGGCCACCAGTCTGACACCCCTGATCTAGACCAACTACAGAGAGTCCTCAACTTACAACTATTTGTTTAATGACTGACATTACAACGGCACTGAAAACGTGACTTATGACTGGTTTTCACGTGACCGTTGCAGCATCCCCATGGCCATGTGATCAAAATTTGGATGCCTGGCAACTGACATGTATTTATGACAGCTGCACTGACTCTGGGTTATGTGATCACCATTTGCGACCTTCCCAGCCAGCTTCCGACAAGCAAAGTCAGTGAAGGAAGCCAGATTAACCTAACAACTTCACAAATCACTTAACAACTGCTGTGAACAACTTAGCAACTGTAGCAAAAAAAAAAGATCATAAAATGGGGCATAACTCACTTAACAACAGCCTTGCTTAAGATTGGAAATTTGGGGCTCAGTTGTCCATGACAACTTAATTATGCAGGTCTCTGCAAAGAGAAGTTCAGCTGTCCACTTTTGGAAAACAAACGAGAACGTTCTTGTCACCAGGTTCTGTAAGTGGACAACAAATACAGGGACTTACGACAGTTCACTTAGTGACCGTTCAAAGTTACAATGACACTGAAAAAGTGACTTTTGACAATTTTTCAGTTACAACCATTGCAGCATCCCTGTGATCATGTGATCAAAATTCAGATGCTTGGTAACTGATTCATACTTATGACTATTACTGTCTCTCAAGGTCATGTGATCATCTTTTGAAACCTTTTGACAAGCAATGGGAAAGCTAGATTCACTTAACAACCGAGTTACTAACTTATCAACTGCAGTGATTCACTTAACAACTGTTGCAAGAAAGGTCATAAAATGGGACAAAGCTCACTTAACAAATATCTCACTTAAAAATAAATTTTGGGCTCAATTGTGGTCGTAAGTCGAGGACTCTCTGTACTCCAGGACCAGACTACTTACAAGTCTGTCTTTTCTTTTTTCCCCCCATAATTAAAAAAATAAACTTTGCTTTTACTTTTTTCATTTTATGTTAAGCTATTGCTATTGTTTTTATAGTCATCACTAATCACTTGACAGCTCAAACCAGTGCTGACTCAGTAGTATAAACTGCACAAAATTCTGCTTGAAATGGACCAGTGAGATTCTTTGCTGAAAGGTAAATAAGAACTGAGAAAGGACAACTCACCTAATAATCTAGGACAAAATAAAACAGAAGATACTAGATAAGAACTAGAAAAAATCAAAGCATCACATGAAGGGATTTTAAAAGATGGTGAAGATTTAGGTACGTTTCAGAGGTACATTTCAGAGAATTTAGAAAAATGTCCATTGTAAGAGAACAAGTAGTTAAGAATTACTGAAAAAGAAGAAGAGTTATTAAAGGGAAAGAAGGAAAAAGATTCAAATAACTTCTGAAACTGAAGAAAACAACAAAACAAAACAAAACTAGAAAAATCTGAGCTAACAGAAACAGCAAGTAAGTTTTGCAAAAGAACAGAAGCCTAGAGTGCATTATTTCTTTTGAAATCATTGCATTAAACATAGAGGAACTTTAAATAGCAGTATGTAGTAAAAACAAGAAGCCAAGACATCGCAAAAATGTCCAGGGGACTTGGCTTGAACACATGAAATTTTTGCTTATTCCCATATGGCAAAAAATGAGTAGCAGTTTTATGAAAGAAATCACTTGTCAGCAGATAACTACTTTCTATTTTTCTGTTCTATTTTTATCAAGATGAATTTGAAAATTTTATAAGTTTAGTGTCAGCCATGGATGAGAATTATTTTTTCAGATTGATTTTTCAAAGGGTGGAATCAAAAGATCAAACATGGCTCAAATGGCAAAATTAAAAGCCATTGTCATCCCCTCAGGAGATTCAACTTCAGATGAAGTCAATTGAGAGGAAAGAAGAGCCAATAGTCTGTCATAAAATGAACATAGAGAGAAGTTAATCGATATTGTCAAAACGGCTGATGAGTTGGAAAGGCATATTAGAGCACAAAAGTTTACAATAAAATGATCAGATTGGGTTTCCTTGAATACAGAAATCATGAAATTCCAGCAGTAAATCCTTAGTCAAGTTCAAAATGTTATCCTGGAAACGTGTGAGAGTTTATAACATCTTTAGATCGAAGTTTAGTGAATATCCTTACTAAAATTAGATGAAATATTGGGGTACTAACCTCCCCAAACATCACTACCTGGGCATCTAGCCTGAACACTCAAGAATCATGAGGACAGTGGCTCAACAAACTATTAGGGCAAAGGGTATATTTAGCACTTCAGCAATGGGAATAATTTCATTTATTAATCTCAGTTAATGTGAATTTAATCTCGACGACTATGGTAGGAATGAGAAAGGTAAGTGTCAAGGGAGTTTTTTAAAGAGATAAGTTGGCAACATTTTTAGGGGGGAACTTCCTATTATTTCGATTCCATTTGAGTTTATAAAATGCAGCATTAAATCGAGAGATTGGAGGGTAGTGACAAATACGTAAAAAAGATAAAACTAAACAAACAAAACTCCCTGTTCTATTGCTTTTCTTTCTAAGGGGAAGTACAGTTAGCATCGTGAACATTCCTAAAGAAATTGATAGCATCTTTCATTATAATCTGTGGATTCAGAAATGTAACTTTCCCATACGAATTATTTATGCTATTCTTATTCAAAATAATGTTTCCCTTCCCCTTTTAATTAATAATCTCTTATACTTGTTTTAATTTGTTCTGGTTTAACCACCCTTTTTGCCACCCTCTCAATCCCATTTAATATATGTTTTCATGCCCTTTGCTATTCCCCCTCTGTAATTACCAATTTAACCCCTGCTCATTAATTACTGCCCTATCAATGCGTTGGTTGGTCTCTAAATACATCTCTAATTAACCTGTCTCTCTACGATTAAATGCGTTATTCTCCTTACGCTGGCAACGCATTACTTATTCAACCTTAGCCCCTGCTATTTATCAGGGTAGCAATTCCTAGGAATACCTATTTAATTAGTCCTTCGTTTCCCATCAGCAATAAGGTACGTATTAACCGCTCCACTCCGGAGGGGAGAGAGTGCTGCCCCCTCTCGCCTCAGCCTCACCCTCACCCTCAGCAATCAATGTCTCGCCTCACAACGGAAGAGCCCGGCATTTATTCATCGATGAGGCGATCAACCGGTTAATAAACAACCCCTCGGGTGCCTCTAAAGCACCCGCTCCTCATCTTAAAACCTAGAGGCGGCGCAGCGCTGCTTGTATCAAGCAGCCCTTACGTCAATTAATGATCCCTCACTGCCCCCCCGCCCCGTCCGCCCCCGTCCGCCCAAAAGACACAATACATCCATCCATCCATCCTCAGGGCCAGTCAGAGGCTGAAGCCCTTTGAAGAGCGCGCGGATGTTTTCCCTGCCCGCGGCTGTCACCGTCGGCTGCCTTCCCGTCCGGGCTCCAGGAGCCACTTTTTCCTTCCCGTCTTGGGGGGTTGCCCGGCTCATAGTTGAGAAGGGGGAGGAGGAGAGGAGGAGGGCCAAGACCCATCAGGCCCGGCCCCTTCGCCGCGCCTCGTTGCTCTTCACTTCTCCGCCCTACGCTCCGCCGTGGCTGCTGCTTGTTTAGCGGGGGTCGCCTTGACTCCAGCGGGCGGCTTCATTGTTTTTTTGTTTTGCCCACCGCGATCCGTAAGGGAAAGAAAGGCGGAGGAAAGGCCACGCACGGCTGGGCGCGCTTGGCGGCAGGAGGAGGCGCGACGGGGCTGTTTTGTTCACCACCGACGGACTCACCGACCGACTGACCGACCCAACCAACGCCGTTCGGCGCTCCTGTCAGTCGGTGACGGGCGCGGGTAGGAGGCGGGTTCCTTCTTCTTGCCCTCGTTGGCGGGTATGAGAAGGCCCTGCCGAACGGCAGCAGCACAAACTGCGGTCCTGCAGAGCCTGACGCAGAACCGGGCCCGGAGCCTCGACTGCTCCTGACAACGCAACCCACAGCCTCCGCCGCCGCCGCCGCCTCCTCGCCATGCGTCCCGCGCGGTGGTGGTCGGGGCCGGCCCTGGCTTTGGCCTTGGCCGTGGCTCTGGCTGGGATGGGCACCTGGAGCCTGGCCAAGGGTGAGTATCGAGGAAGAGGAAAGGGGGTCGTGGTGGTTCGGGGTGACGGGTTTCTCTCCCCCCCACCCCGAAGCCCTAGTTTGAATAGTAACAGCGGCAGAAACAGCGCTAGGGAGAAGACAGTAATATGCATGCATGGTTGCGTTGCTGTGGTGCAGCCTTCATATCACTTACTTGGGGTGAGGTTATTTGGAAGCGCTTACCTAGGGCTGCCAAAGGTATGTCTCTTGCTAAATAACTTGTTCGTGCAAGGACAAGTGATCTCAGCGGTGTCTGAGGATCTATCTATCTATCTATCTATCTATCTATCTATCTATCTATCTATCTATCATCTATCTAATCTACCTTGTCTGCCTGTCTGTCTATATATCTACACCTGTATTTATCTAATCTTCGTTTAGCCCATCCTATCACATTTTTACATCTCCCATCTTACCTAAGTGACTTTGGGAGGTATAGAGGGATGCTTTAGAGTTTTTCTTTACAGTCAGATTTAAGTTAAAAACTAGGCATGTGTGTGCATATAGTAGACAATTCCCTTCATGGGAATGTGGTTCGAAGTTTTCCAGTGAAATGTTTTGTCAGTGCAATGCCACAAATAGTTACAAAAGTGGGAGGACCTATTGAATGAGACTAAGGCTGGGTTTTCTAGTCCATTTTTTTCTCCAGGACTATTTGCTCCGAGGCTTCTTTTATATTGTTATTATTTGATCATTATTACTGTAATAATTGTATTGGCAATTTAATATTACTTGCCAAAGTGACTGGATAAGTCTTATGTGTGCCTCTTTTTGCTTCCTAAGTAGAATGTGATAGAAATATGGATATCATATCCTCAGTTTGTGAGTTTTATGGTGGTAAAAAAATCTTATGACAGTTTGACAACTAATTTATTGTATTTTATAGTACTTCTACCCCAGGGGTGTCAAATTAAATTTCATTGAGGGCCACATCAGGATTGGTTTTGACCTTGGAGGGCCAGGTGGGGGTGTGGCCATGGTGGGTGTGACATGGGACCGCACCTCCACAGACATGGTTTTATAAACTTATAAAAATAGAGACATTATTGTGATTTTGTTTTTTTAATAATTACTTGATCTACTTGATCACCTTATGAGAGAGAGAGAGAGAGAGAGAGACCAGATCAAGAAATTGGCTCCATAGGAAGACTAGAACTCCATAGGAAGACTAGACATAAAATTATTGACAGGCTGCAGTAGCAGAATCCTGCAAGCCTGAAAGATAAAATATTTTATTTTTCCTCCCTTCTATAACCTGAGTCAAGGACAGCCTCCTGCAGCGCTCTGGGTTTTGGGCCCGGAAGACCTCCTGGGCAACTCCAGAGGCCCCATTTTGGGCCTGGATGACTCCAGAGACCTGTTTTAGACCTGGAAGGCTTCCTGGGCGACTCCGGAGGTCAAAAGCAGGGACAGGGGGGTGCGTGCCCCACCCACGCCCCATTTTTGCTAGCAGAGGCACTGCGGGCCGGTCCTTTGTTATTTCTAGACTGGCCCTGTGGACCAGATCTAAGCATCCCATGGGCTGGATCCAGCCCGCAGGCCTTGAGTTTGACACCCCTACTCTTTCCTATGCAGTTTGTAAAAATTTTAAAACAACTCAAAAAGTATCTTAACCTGACACTGGCTTAATAATAATATTTAATATTTATTTACCCTAACATTTTACATTTTAGTATCTTTTACTAAGAATTATTTAGTGTGAATCCCCTTCAAACTTTTTCAAGATAGGGTATATTGTCACTATCAAAGAAAAACTTTACTGTGTAAATTGTGATTGAATTCTGTAGAAGAATTACTTTTGCATTTTTGCTACTCTAAAATAAGCAGAGCTCTTAAAAGTGTTTATTGGATAACATCCTGGATGTGTAAGTATACTTATTTATTTTAATATGTTTGTATTCTACTTACCCTCCATATACGCTAGCTGCAAATTATTGAGTGTTAACTATTGTAAACATTGGTCTTAAACGCATAAAGGATCATTAAAACCAGACTAAATCCCATGTTGGACAAAATGAATAAAATTGCATGTACCATTTTATTCTGAATATTTTTGCTAGTTGATATGCTGTATGATATATACTATTGTATATTTGATGTAACATTATTAATATTACTTATTTAATCACATTTGTACTCTTAGGTGTTTTCTTAGGATTCATATTTGGATCTCTCAGTGGTATCTAGTTCAAGCATCCACTATTTTTTCAAGTAATATCCTGGGTTACTTGGAATGATAATTTTAAGAATGTTACGTTATAGTCCAGAGTAGCTCATTTGGGATAGGCAATAGGTTTCTCATTCAAGGATGTTAACAACTGTACTGTTTATACTATTGTTGATAGTGACTTGGTGACATTAATATTTATGACATTTTATGGTAAAGGAGCATTTTATTTTAAATTGTACGAATGCAGATATATATTAAAGAAAAGCTCAGGTCCCCATTTTTCAGATTGGATATAAAGGTGGCTCAAAAATAGAAAATTACATTTGTATGAAGTTGCAGTGCTGGTTAGGACTTCAGTAGGGTTTTTTGTGAAGTATTGAAATTATTAAATTTAATAGCTGTGTTTATTATGATGTGTGTACATGTACTATGCTTGTGAACAGCATTAAAGTCTTTTGCAGTTTTATTGACTCTTCATTTTCCAGCCATTTTTCCAATAAATATTTCAAGGATTAGTAAAAGTAAATAATATTGAACTGGATTACTTCCATAAAGCCGATGGAATTATTCCATTGAAAACTTGTTCTTTTATGGGTCTGCATCCCTCTTCCTGTCTCAATTAGCTTCCTTGTCTGTTATAATGATGATAAATGTTCTATTGTGAGGAAGGGAAGGCAGATTTATTTGTCACAATGGAGCAGCAAATTGTGTCCTCCAAATAAAGTAAGAGGGTGCAATGATTCAGAGGTTAAAGACACTGAGCTTGTCAGTTGGAAACCTAACAGCCCAGGTTAGAGACCTAAGCGCTGCTTGACAGGGTGAGCTCCCACTACATGCTCCACCTCCTGTCCTTCTAGCAGTTCAAAAGCATGTAAATGTGAGTAGATAAATAGGTACCACTTCAGTGGGAAGGTAGCAGCATTCCATGCACCTCAATGTATTATCATGCTCACTGAAGTGTCTTTGGACAATGCTGGCTCCCTCAGCTAAGAAACAGATGAGCATTGCACCCTCAAGTCCAACATGTCTGGACAGAAGAAACCTTTACCTTTATAATATCAACCTCTCTAAGCCTAAACCACTGATGTAAGAAATACATGTTATGATACTTTTATTTTTCTATGGGTGAAAATTGTGTCCTTTTTCTAGTTTCCTTGGTTTGTATTATGTTTAGAAAAGTGAGCCAATTAATACGAGAAATATATTTGGCAATGATAGATGGGACTAAAGCTATTTCTTCTATGAATTTAACTTAGAGAATTTTTGCATGCTGTGAATTGCATTGGGTAAAAAATAAATCATGGCCTTTTGTATGGAGAGGCCTACTATTTCAAGATGAAAAGGTTTTTTTTTTCCTACAGAAAAAAACTTTGAGAGTTATGAAGGGAAAGTTCAAGGTGTAACAGGATACTATATGGCTGTAATTCTTTTGACACTTTGGAGTATTTCAGTAAGGGAACCACTTTGTCCCCAATGTAAGGAAAATATTAAATCCAAATTTGGGTGGGTATGTATGTATGCACACACACACACACACACATTAAATTTTATGTTGGTTGTTGAAACATTTCACTTAAGGTTAACTACAATAATTCCTGTGCTTAACCAGGCCTTTTGGATCTACCACTTTTAATGTTTTGCCACAAATATTTTGAAATGGGTCCTAGTTTCTCCTTCCCAGTGTTTTGTGTTTTTAATTTGCCTTCTGCATCAGGTTCTAAAATGGTTTCTCTCAAATGTGGCATTGGGAACATGCAGAGGTATAATTGTACAATCACTGTCTATATATTCAGAACTGGCTATATATAAAATAGGGAGTCAAAATGACACTTTGCCAGAGAGGTTATGTTAGCATTCTTTTATGCAAAGTGCTGGTTGGCATTCTGGGTTTTTGAGTTGTGCCAAGAAAACACACAGTTCCATCTTGAGGGTTGTCTATCTCTCTATGAACACATATACAAAAACAAATATTTTACAGCATTTGCTAACTGGTACAAAGTAACTTCTTTTTAATGTAGTAAGTATTACCTTTAAATAAACAAAATATGTTTGTGAGTTGGTATTGGCATTTAAGCAAAATGAGGTAAATGAAGGAAACCTAAACAAGTTCCTGCAGAAAATAATAGTAGTACTACTGTAGCATGTGATGGCAGTTTATTAACTGAATTAGATTTATCTGTTCTATGTTGGTGTTTGGTATTTTTCCCCAACCAAATATTAATTTTCTTTCTAGAACTCAAAGCCTAGACTAGTCAACAGCCGTGCATTTCTACAGTAATATCATAAATGTGATTCTTTAAATAGAAATTTAGATAATAAGATATTTTCCAACTTCAAAAAAATACCTTTGAAACCTTGTGAATGGAGAAATGTCTTGATAGATCTATGTTTAAATTTGAATTTAGCTGATTCACACTTCTTTCAATATTAGGGTTTTAATTATTATGAGTTTGAAACATGTTAATGGAAAAAAATGAAAACAGTCAGTAAGGCCATATGCTTCTCCAGAGGTTTTAATGGCTAGTGTATTTTTGTAGATTTAGTGGAATTTAGTAAGAAAATATTATTTTCATATTACAGAAAGAAAGTATAAACGATCAAACAGACAACTTACTTTCTTAAAATAATTCCTTATTGATTTGAGCATTTTGGATTGCCAGTGAACTTGCCCTGATTTTATTTGAATTAACTGAAGGATATGCATCTTAACATGATGGTATTTGCTGGCAAGTGAAATTATAAATATCTTTCTCCCAGAATATTTTAAATATAAATAAAAAGTATGATTTGAGATGTAACTTGATTGCAACTTTATGTTCTCCGTATTAGCATCTTTCTTCTGTTCATTGCCTGAGGTCTTATGTTCTGTTCTCCAGGGCTCCCCATACAAAAAACCAAAGTTTCATATGAGTCATTAAGTCTTTAATCTTACTCAGATTATTTACTGTAAACATACACTTGCATTCCAGAATTGCCCCAGCAAAGTGCTATTTTGACTTTACTCTTTGATAGCTGAAGGGTATACTATCAAATTAGCTTATATAATAAATTGTGTCCCTCCCCCTTTCCTGGTTTCATTCCCTGACTTTCTGGGGCTATTACTTCTATAGTTGAGCAGACTTATTGGCAGACGTATTGGCAGACTTTGAACTGAATTCATTTTATACCTCAGACTGGAATATTGGTAATTGGTGGTATCTTTGTTGCAGAGATGGTATGCTGCTGATTCTGCTTCATTTGGTTCTTATAGTTCAACATTTCTATACAGCACAGAGACAAATTTGTAAAGAAATTAAATAGGTTTTGCTCAAGGATTAGAAAGTGAACTTCGCATTAGACCTGTTAACCAGACCTGTTTTGAAAGCATATTGTTATTCCTGCTATTTGAATTGGATTAGCCTTTTAGAATAGTTGGGGTTTTGTTGTGTGGCTATCTTGTTCCTTGCACTAGGACAGGAAGTCAGGCTTGATGTCCTTTGGTTCCTTCAATATGTGTATTAGATTATTGCTTATTTAAACTTTTGTAAAGCTGGAAGACATGAAACTAGTCTGTATACCTAATTCAAAGAATTTACACAAATAGATTGGGTATACATTCAATAATAAATTATTTTAATAAGTAATTTAATAAGTAATTTAATAATTAATACATAACAGATACAGGGATTTTCACTCATCTTTTTTTCCAGGTGGGAAATGTAAGTTAAACCTCATTTTGAACTCTTACTCTGCAATAGCTTGGTTTTGATATAAAACACCCAAGCCAAATAACTTTGTTTGCTGCTTGGTTTATTTTTTTAAAGAAGCAAGTATTAGGATTGATCAGGGAGTGTGAACACACTAAGAGAAATCTGTGTTGCCAAGTAATTCTAGAAATATCCTCATTTCCTTTTTAAAATATAGGTTAGTATTCATATTAGTATTAGCCAAAGACAATGAAGACAATGTGAGGAAGGATTTTTTTCAAATTAGAGGATCTCTTATGGGACTAATTTGATTTTGTAGCTATATATGCAGTGTAAAAACATTATGTACCATTGTTCCAGAGTACTTCTATTATTTATTGATCATGTATGCATTTCTAATATGTATACATAACAAAGTCCAAGTATGTAAAAAAAAAAGAATTACCACATTAAAATAATTACAATAGAATCTAAAAAGGTATTACAGTGATAGGTAAAAAGTTATGCTAAAACATTATAAAGAGGAAAAACCACCTCATAGAACCAAGTTTCAGGATTCTAGTACAAATATATAACTATTACAGACTCAGCAGCACTTAACTTAAAGATTAACTTAACTTAAATGTAATTTTGTCAAATAGCATTTACTCAAGCACCTCTTCTATATAATTTAGCTTTCAGTTGCACTGTAAACACATAAAACGAATTGTGCTGAGTTCAACATGAAACCTGAAAGAGAAGCAAGCAGATCATGATTTTTTTGGGGTACCTGTATGGAGAGACCTAAAGAAAGAAGGGTGAAAGGGATGATAATCCACTGCCCTTTATGTCAAGGCAGAGCTTATCAGAATTGCATGTTCTCATAAGGATTTCTTGATTAGCTATCATCACTTTCTTACAAATCATGTTTTTTTCCTTTCATGCTTCGTAATCCAGTATCAAACTTGTTTATGATCTTCTAGTTGCCTTAACAAATTTTAAAAAGAAAGCAAGACATTAAACTTATTCATTACCCTTGAAAGCTGAGCAGAACTATCTTGATGAACAAATCCTTGAAGAAAGCACACTCCTTTTATCTAATGAGATATTTGGTTCGCTGTAGTAGAATAGATGCCAACAACATCACTTCCTGATTATTTTAAATTCTGTTAGTTGAAAGGTTAGCTTTTCTGATGTCCTAATTCCATCTTCTTGGTTGGAAGAAAAGCATTCTAAAGGATGAGGCCAGGAAAAATTACAATGTATTACATTTTTCAATGCCTTCTTTTCTTGTCAGGCGAAGTGGACTGCTGAATGGCATATTTTCTTTCTCCAAGTCATATTATGCAAGCTTTAATACATCTGAGGTTTTTTTTTTTTGGGGGTGTGCATTTATGTAAGTTGTATCACATACAGTAGTTCATCAGGGATTTTTTTCCTTTTATCTCCAGTGTAATTTTTAGTATTCACTCTTTGGAAATATTCTGAAGTGGTAAAAGTGATTAGCTACAATCTTAGTTATCCTAACCTCTCTTTAGAGAGGACCATAAATCATAGATGCTGCTGCCAAAGGATGTTACACAAGAAACACATCTTCTCCATTGCTTGCTGATTTTCCTGTTTTACATAGCAATTATTTGGGGGGAAATACCTAGTCTTGGTTTTAGGTACTTTAGCAAATACTATGGATGAAGTTGACAAGTATATATTTGTTTGTTATAGGTTTGTTAAAATATTTTCCTTAAGGTTTTCCATTTAGAAAATATAGATGACTTTAAAACAGGATTTGGAAAAAAAGATAATGTCCAGTGGGCATAATGCCTGTGAGGGCCAGCTGCAATGGCTACAGACTTCAGAAGCATCCAGCTGGTCAAAAAAGCAATACAATGCTGACCTCCAAAAGGACTTTGAAGGCTCTTTAATGAGAACAGGGCTGTTTCTCACAGGCTTAGATAAGCTTGGATAGAGGATGGAAGATGCTCTTATTAACTGTGTTATAACTGTGTGCTAGGGTGGTTATTTCTTCTCCAGTGCAATTGCTTGATTTTTAAAATTATTTTAATGCTGTGTAAGCCACACAAAGTTGTTTGATAGCCTTGGAATTTGAGCACATTAAGACTTAAAATGTTTTATTATTTAAATCCAAGGATCTTACTCAGTTTTTATCTTAATACATTTGCAGTATAAGAAATCCATTAAAAATACTATTTTGTCATCTCTATGTTGATCTTCACAAACGTTAAAGCAGAGATAGTTATTTGTCCCGGGACCCTTCCTGTATTACCTTTTAAGGCATCAGAAGTATTGCTTTAAAACAGAGTAAAAAATTCCATTGATGATTTATGAGACAACTTAGCTATAATGCCGAAAGAATCCTGTTGAGTAACCATATTGTTCCAGATTTCACAGTAATGTTGCCAAGTTAATATTTTTTAAATTAATGGGTCTTAAATGATTACACACAAAGTGGCATTTGTAATTTAATTACTCTAGAATGCATCTATGAAGCTAGCTTTGCAGTCTTCAGAAACACGTACTTAAGACTATGGATAAGAAGGTTGTACATTCTGTATTGTGCTACTAGGGCTCCTGTGGTGGAATGAAGTCTAAATCTGGCCCAAGTTGCAGACTCAGCACTGAAGAAACCAGGTTGCTCAATGTTTTGCAGTGATTGAGTTTATGAGACAATTTTTGCTAGGAAAGTATTGTTTTCTTACATGGCTTTGGTTTCCCCCCTCCACTTGTGAAAAGCGTTCCTAGGACAATAGTCCAGCTTGCTAGATCATGTTGGCATTGGCCACAGTGATGGCATTTGTCAGGACTAAGTATAAATGGCTTTTGTGGATATTAGGGTGTTTGGGTGCCTTTATTTCCCTTTCTAATTCAACTTGTATAGCACAACAAGTTTGTTTCGGAATCAAAGGAGTTTGTGCTCATTTGGGTTACGTGTATTTAATTAATAGTGTGTTCTGTTTAGTAGAACTTACTCTTAACTAAGAGAGTTTAATACTCTATGTTTTGCTAGTCCCTGTTATGAGATTTGTATTGGGCCAAGATATACATTAAAAAGAGACCCAGAATGTTACAGATGTAATTTAACATTCTCTATTAGTACATGTAATTCTAGCTTTGAAACTAAGAAAGTTCTCTTTTTTAGTCATTGGAATGGCTGTTCTGATGCTCCAGACTGCTCTTAGGAAAGCAACTGCAGTGCTTTCTGTTCCCTAAGATGACAGCAGGCTAATATGACAAATGGATGTGTTGCTCATAATAATGTAGATATTCAGATCCTCCTTTTGCTGCTTAAGAAATGCCCTATAGGCCTTCTCCCATTTCAGTCAAATGGCTGCAGGGCACTTTGTTCAGTCAGTGATAGATTCAATGTAGAGAAAAGTAAAGTCCTACACTTAGGCAAGAAAAACCAAAAGTACACATACAGATTGGGTGAAACCAGGCTCGATAGCAGTAAATGTGAGAGGGATCTTGGAGTCTTAGTGGACAACCAGCTAAATATGAGCCAACAGTGTGCAGCAGCAGCCAAAAAAGCTAATGCAATCCTAAATTGCATTAACAGAGGGATACAATTGAGATCAAGAGAGGTACTAATACTACCCTATAAAGCCTTAGTAAGGCCACACCTAGAGTACTGCATCTAGTTTTGGTCACCACACTATAAAAAAGATGTTGAGACTCTGGAAAAAGTACAGAGAAGAGCAACCAGGATGATTAGGGGACTGGAGACTAAAACATATGAAGAACGGTTACAGTAACTGGGCATGGCTAGTCTAGTGAAGAGAAGTCTAGTGAAGAGAAGGACCAGGGGAGACATGATAGCAGTTTGAGGGGCTGCCACAGAGAGGAGGCAGTCAAGCTATTTTCCAAGGCACCTGAAGGCCAGACAAGGAATAATGGATAGAAAATGATCAAGGAGAGATTCAACCTAGAAATAAGGAGAAACTTTCTGACAGTGAGAACAATCAACCAATGGAACAGCTTGCCCTCAGAAGTTGTGGGAGCTTCATCACTTGAGACTTTCAAGAAGAGATTGGACTGCCATTTGTCAGAAATGGTGTAGGGTCTCCCGCTTGGGCGGGGGGGGGGTTAGACTAAATGACCTATAAGATTCCTTCCAACTCTGATTATCTGTTATCTGTTATCTTAGAATGGATAGCACCAGAGACTGAACAATTGTTGCATAGCCGCCTTTGATTGGCTGCCATGTTACAGATACACACAAATGAAAAAGTGAGTTCAAAGTGCATTCTTAATGCCTTGAGGCTTTTTGAGTTCATTTAGATGGGCCATAGTGCTAGATACATCTTAGTTGCATACAGGGTTGTTAACTGAGAAATTAATTTACAGAACAATTATGGACATTGCTTTGTTAGGTGTTAAAATGGATGTTATGGAAATACTAATCCCTCCCATCTGTTTTTCTCTGAGGGGTTGATTGCATGTGATGAAATAAAATTCATATCAAATCTGAACTGTTTACTTAGTGTGTAGGATCTTGCTGCTTCATGAATCGAATGCTACAAATGCTGTGGTTTTCTTACTGAAAGATTATAACCTCAAGCAACACCGCAGAATTATGGTTGACCTATATACTTTACCTCAACTACAATGAATACATGCACATTCCAAGCAATTGTAATAGTGGTGATTATTTTGACAGTGAACATAATAGTCTTGAGTAATCCCAGAGTTGTAAAATCATAGTTTATGAATGCTTCATTCTTGTGATGAGGCAAGTTGTGTGTTTATTTGTGAAATTGTCACTAATTGAGCTGGCTTTTGTAGCACAAATAATCACATTCTTCTATCCCCTCCGGACACAAATATTATGGAAGCAGGCATTAAGAGCTTTTTCTTAGATCTTAGAAAAAATGCCATGTGTGTGATTAAAAAAATGCTACTTGCCATACTTGCCATAGGCCTGGAAGACTCAATCTTAGTCTCCATTTAAAAATGCTTCTATCTCCTACAGATGAATGTGCCTAAGTTGAATTACAATGTGCCACATAGAAAAGCAAACACAGGGCATTGGATCAGAAGTATCCATGGGTCTCCGTATGTGAGTGAAGTAAGCCCCACACTATGAAATATAGTAATATGTTTGTTAGGGTTATTAGATATTTTAAGAAAGAGGATTAGTTGATTGTAGAGTTGTAATTGCAGGAATGTTCCAATCTCGGATGGCAAACCTCAGATAAAGAATATTTCCAAGCAAATACAACTCAGATAAACAAAGTCACTAATCTAAAGGAGGATTAGAGAGAGGAAGTAAACATATGTTAGACTTTAACTGGAGATAATTAATTGTATGGATTACTGTGCTAAACAGTAACCAAAGTTAAGCAGTAACCAAAGTTAACCAATGATGGAGGATAACTAAAAATGTGTATAAATGCAAGACTAGACTCCAATAAAGATCATCATGATTCAGTTGTTCATGATCAAACAACTCGACTGCCTCGTCATTACAACAGTTGATCATCCTGATTATTACCAAAAACACATGCATTTCTAAGAAAGATAAGAGCTTCCCAAAAACTTTTGTACCTTGGGCTGATGTTTCACATCTTGATGATCACAATAACAATGGAACACATAACTGGTGATTTCCACTCCCCGCCCCCTGTAAGTGAAGAGGAAAGGAGAAGCTCAAAGCAGTCAAATTGTTTTTTTGCATTCCATGATTTGTCCTTTGGACTCAGCTACTGGGACAACATGTAAGACTTGGGCCCTTTTCTTTTTTATTTATTTTATTACCACAGCGAAAAAAAAGTTATAAAAATACATATTAAATCAACAAATTCATTACTTCATTAAAATAATGCCACAGAAAGTAAGCCCTATTAAAATCTCTTATACACATGGATTTTCCTAATTATTTTTAAAGCCAATGAGTTATTAATTATGTTATTTTTCTGTAAATAATTGAATAACCTTTACCCTAATCATAAACAGCATTTTAATTATTTACATTCTGTTTTTCAAACTGCATTTCCCAAATCTGATACGTTTGCGTAGAATATTAATTGAAATCAAAGTGGTAATCTGCCTTCTTTATTCAGACAGACAAATTGTCTACAAGGTAGCAAATGAAGTATGCTGGACATCTAAATATTTTCCTGCTTGTACCAATATGTTCTGTTAGTACAAATGATTGTTTAGTGGCTTTTGCCAGTAGAATCCTGCAAACCCAGTTATTCCCAGTTATCCTTGTTAAGGCTAGAGATTATTATCATTGCTATACAAGTAGTCCTCGATTTACAACAATTCATTTAGAGACCATTTTAAATTACAACACCACTTTAAAAAGTGACTCATACTTACAAAGTATGAGGAGTCATATTTACAACCATTGCACCATCCATCCCCAAGTCATGTGATCAAAATTTGGGTGCTTGGTAACCAGCGTATATTTATGACAGTTGCAGCATCCCAGGTTCACAAAGCTATCTATAGCTTTTGTATAGATACTAGTGTTGGACAAAAAAATCCAATCAGGTTCTAAGCCAGGAGAAAGATACTGGAAATAAAATGGAGGCTGGCTACAAGGAAAGAAGGTCTCTGTTTATTTGGTTTCCAGAAACTTCAGTGACAGCAGCACGTATCTGGGGTGGCTGACAACATGGCTGGGTGAATGGATGGATTTTATAGGGTTCTGGGGTTTGGTGATTGTGATGCTCCAGGGGTTGTGCAATGTAGTGAGCCTTGTGCCTTTTGCTATTCTAATGGTGGTGGGTAAAATTTATTACATCTTAAAGGTCATGTCCTGTCCTTAAAATTTGGGTGGGGGAATGTAAATTCTTAATCCCATCTGCTCCAGTCTTCTGTGGGAGCTGTGGCCTAGCCTTTCTTAACAGGTACAGAATAACCATCTCTAAAGACTTGAGGCTTCTGCTTGAGGCTATGGCAGAAGACTGAGGCTGCTTTCTGCCTTTGTTAAGATTTTCTCCATTTCTCCTTTGGGGAAATATAATATTCTGCTCTTTTAATATCCCCCAAAATATTTCATTCTCCAGGAGTGTGTGCGTGTGTGTGTGGGGCTTCCCACACCAGGTGTCCTGGAGTTGCTTATTATGGCATTGTAGTGTGTGTATCTACGGAAATATGTGTGATGCTTGTTTTTCTTAGAAATGGAATTTGTAAACTGTTCATTTGGAAGCACTAAAATATGTAAACTTAAAAAAATGGATCCCTACAAATCTGATTTTAAAAACTTGTATAAAGTTCTGGAGCTTTAGAGATCTGAAAGTTTTATAAATTGAAAAATGGATAAGGCTATAGAGATAAATCTCAAATGCACCCTGTATTTGTTAGCAATTAAAACATGGAGGTAGTAAAGTGTTCTGTCTAGATGTAGTTTGGTGTAGTGGTTAAAGGCCTCAAGCTACAAACCTAGACTGTGAGTTCTAGTCCTGTCTTGGGCCCAAAGCCAACTGAGTGACCTTGGGCCAATCACTTTATCTTAGCCCTAGCAAGAAGTGATGGCAAATTACTTTTGAAAAAATTTGCCAAGAAAACTACAGGAACTTGTTCAAATAGTCTCTCAGAATTGGACACGGTTGTACAGAAGGATAAATAAAACTTAGAATGCTACTATAAACAGATAATAATTCTTTCTTACATTTTATGAGACAACAAAAACAGCCTTCTGAAGCATGAATAGATTCCCAATAGTATCTAAAGGCCATGATTCCCAACAACTAGAGACCACATTTACTTAGTGATATGTTAATACTCAGGTTGGGAGGTATTTTTTAGGCTGTGTCTGATAATCTATGTTTTCTGCATGCAAATTATTTTTAAAATATACTTCTGGACTAATACATTAGCTGTATATGTACAGCTGTACATGTATGTATATGCAGGGGTGGGCTGCTGGGGGCTCACAGGGGCTTGGGAGATCCCCTAGATAAAACTGCAGGGCTTGGAGAGCCCCCAATAACCTCAGAAAGACAAGCAGCAAGGGAAACCTCTTAATAGGCTTAATTGAACTTCTGGGCATTCAGCCAAGAGCATTTCACACCTTGCAAGTGTTGCAAGCTAGATAAACAATCCACTCAGTGCTTGCAATGGAGAGCCATTGAGAAAGACTCCAAGATCCCTCTCATAGTCATTGTTATTAAGCCTGGTTTCACCCAGTCTTTTATTTAAATATTAAATGCACGAAATAATAAACAACTTTTTGGTATATATCCTTTTTCAGGTAATTAGGGCAAAGAAGTGATGTCGAGTTGGCCACACCCATCCAGGCATATGACCACTCAGCCACGCCCACCCAGCCAGTCATTAGGGCAGAGAGCCCCTTGCTAAAAAATTGGCCAGTTGCCTACAACAAACTAACCCATAAGCAATGGTTTCTAACCCACAGTGTTAGAGCTGCACTAATGCTAAGACCAAACCAAATAAATCAAATTAAATCTTAGTACAATGTTTGTATCCATTTATTCAAACCAGGGAAAATAAATTTTCTTAGGTTTCTGATTACCACATATACATTCAGTAATCAATATTAATAACATTTCCTTTTAAAATATGTAAAGTAATCAATGTTTCATGTTAGTGCAAATGACCTAGATATAGCAGGCTATTTCAGTTAGGGCAGTACGTTAGAACAAACAGATGCACATGCTCCTTCATTCCACGTTATCTGAGGCATTTGTGGGGAAGCCAAAATGTGTTGATTTATTGAATTAAGTTGCTTATAAGATTAAATGCCTTTGTAAATTTGAATATAATTTTTATATTTGGAAATTGATGAAGACTCAGAATTGCATCCAAATACAGTACACTGGTTAGAGTTATTTTTTGTCAGGAAAAGAGTTCTAGTGCGACCCCACTCTTGAAAGGTTAGCGCTCTGGCCATGTTCACCCACGTTCTAAGGAAGAAAACCAAGTTAGTAAGCACACATGGAAGTTTCATGTTGTTTATTTATTTATTATAGTTGTATAGCTGCTCACCTGTATTCACATGAAAACAACTCTGGACTTAATTTAAAAAATTCAATCAATATAGTCACAATTTAGAAATAAATATAAAAAAGGCACACAGCATAGGAGAGGATGATACTAAGCACAGTAATCATAGCTATTGCAAAATCTCTCTGGTCCTCTGGGACCCTCTGGCCTGATGGCATAGCCACGTCTTGAGGGATTTGTGGAAGGTTGCGAGGGATTGGGCTCATCTCACTTCTTGTGAAGTGGGGGGAAGATTCCTCAAGGTGAGTACCATGGTAGAGAAGGCCCACTTCCTGGAACAGCCAGATGTATGGTAATTCCCTGACAGACAGGACTCGTAGCATGCCTTTTCTGGCAGACTAGATGGAGCAAGAAGATTTAATTGGGGAGAGGTAGTCCCTCAGATAATGCCGTTCAGTGCTCCAGTCAGTTGGCGACGGGCGCGGTAGAAGGTGGGTTCCTTCCTGCCCTTGTTGGCAGGTAAGAGAAAGCCTTGCCGAACAGCAGCAGCACAAACAGCGGTCCTGCAGAGCCTGATGCAGAACCGGGCCCGGAGCCTTGATTGCTCCTGACAGCGCAGCTCACAATCGCCACTGGTGCCTCGCCATGCATCCCGCGCGGTGGTGGTTGGGGTCGGTCCTGGCTTTGGCTTTGGCTTTGTTCTTGGCTGTGGCTCTGGCTGGGATGGGCATCTGGAGCCTGGCCAAGCATGAGTGCCGAGGAAAAGGAAAGGGGGTCGTGATGGTTCAGGGTGGCGGGTTTTCCCCCCAAAGCCCTAGTTTGAATAGTAATAGCGGCAGAAACAGTAATAATAATAATAGCGGCAGAAACAGTGCTAGAGAGGAGACAGTAATATGCATGCATGTTTTGCTGGTTGCGTTGCTGTGGTGCAGCCTTCATACTTGGGGTGAGGTTATATGGAAGCGCTTACCTAGGGCTGCCAAAGGTAATGCCTCTTGGTAAATAACTTGTTTGGTCAAGGACAAGTGATCTCAGCGATTTCTGTCTGAGGGATGTCTGTCTGTCTGTCTGTCTGTCTGTCTATCTATCTATCTATCTATCTATCTATCTATCTATCTATCTATCTATCTATCTATCATATTTAAGAACTGCCCATCTCACCCCACAGAGAGTCTCTGGACAGTGTACAATAAAATATTAAAAGCGTAAAAACAGTATTTAAATTTTTTAAAAGGCAAGAGTTGTTAAGAATTAATTAAAAGGTGTGGTGGATCTGAATGTATGTTGGATTTGTTAGGTTAGATCATCCAAATGATTTGAAACTGAAGGTTGCGATAAACTGAGAAATGGTGCCTAAGGCGTCTTTCTCACAGAGTTTGTAGGGAGGCCCACTCTCTTAGGAGAACTTTCTATTGCATGCAGTCACCACCTGAAATTTGAAAGTATAAGCTGCCACAGACTAACTTCTGCAATGAGAATGAGGCCAAAAAGTTCATTCCTTTTTAAACAGTGAATGATACATAGCACATCTTCTGAAAATAAAGAAAAAAACAAGAATTACGTATTTCTGCATGATTATACTGGTAGTTAGCTGGTTTTATTTACAATATTGGGCAGTGGCTTGTGACTGTATTGAAACAGTAAATCCCTGAGATGTTGGCTATTGTATTAGTTGCTTGCTATGTTGTCTATCACAGTGTTAGCAGAGTATAGTGAATTTAGTCACATTTTAGTTTTACTATCTGTTTTTACAAGAAAATTTGTATTTGGAGTACAGGTAGTCCTTGACTTATGACTGCTTATTTAATGATCACCTGTAGTTACAACAACCTCAGAGAGGATGATTTATGGCTCGTAAAGCACTTCCAGGTGTCATAAGGTTCTGTTCACCTCCTCCACTCCTGTGGTCACATAATTGCATTTCAGGCACTCGGAACCCATCTCACATTTTTACTCAGTTGCAGCATCCTGTTAACCTGTGACTGTGATTTGCAATGTTTTTTTATGGTGGTTTCTGTCTTTTTGCCAATTTCCAGTACGAAATGCTCATTCAGGAGAATGGATTCGGACTTACGATAACATGCTTAACAACTACCATAAAAGTGGTTGTAAGATCAAATTCAATCATGTAAATGCCTCAACTTACGACTGTAATGCCTTACGACTGAATTTCGGGTCTCAATAGTAGTCATAAGACGAGGACTACCTGTATCTTGTGTTACAAAGAAGACCTTAAATGAGTAAAGTTTGGATGGGTGGTTAGTTATAAAGATGACTGTAAACATTGAAAATAGACAAATCAGTGGAATGTGTATCAGTTTGAAAATAATACTTTTCTTTTCTTTCTTCCAGTTTGTCCAAGTATAGACATCCGGAATAACATGACCAATTTCAGCCTGCTTGAGAATTGTACTGTGGTTGAGGGACATTTGCAGATCTTGCTTTTGTTCAGAACTAAGGCAGAGGATTTTCGAGATCTCAGCTTTCCTATGCTGACGATGGTAACCGAATACATCTTGCTATTCCGGGTCTACGGTGTGGAGAGTTTCAGGAGGCTTTTCCCCAACCTGACTGTGATCCGTGGGACTCATCTCTTTTTCAACTATGCTTTGGTCATCTTTGAGATGGTTCACTTGAAGGAGATTGGCCTCTACAGCCTGATGAACATTACCCGAGGGTCTGTACGGATTGAGAAGAATGCCGAGCTCTGCTTTTTGTCAACCATTGACTGGTCTCGGATTTTGGACTCTGTAGAAGATAATTATATTGTTGCTAACAAAGATAATAATGAGTGTGGACATGTATGCCCAGGAACAATGCAAGGGAAAAGCACCTGTCCTCAAACTGTGGTCAATGGTGATTTCACTGAGCGTTGTTGGAGTCATGCCCATTGCCAGAGAGGTAAGTTGATGAATTCAGGCTATTGCTATATGTCATTTCTTTTGCTTGTCCTGAAAACAACTTATTTTGTAAAATGCTCTCTTATTGGTCTCCCATTCCAGCTGCTTTGGCACAATTCTAGTTTAATCAAGTGTCTTACTACCAGATATTGCTGATCTACAGTTCCCCTTATCCTTCATCATGATAGCTGGAGGCTGCTGCAAGTTGTAATTCCAACAATGTCTGGAATGCTATATGTTGCATACCAATGGTCTGTAAATCTCTGAACCCTTTCTATCCTACAGCAAATGGCTATTCTTCATCTGACTTTGAAGAAGAAATAATTGTATCCCATGTAGGTAATACAGGATGAATACTCAAATTCTGTAGTTTTCTATCTTTAGCTGGAAGGATCATCTAACAAACCCTTGGAAACACTTTCATCTGAGATGTTGAAGAGTTGTAATAAATTATACCTTAAACGCTTGGGTTGATGAACAAATATTATGATTGGGTGTAAGGCTTTCTTAATATTCCTAAATGCAACATAAAAGTAACTTTGGACAGTTCCTCCCATGTGCATAGGTGGACTGTATTGTTTTGTTTTGCTTGACGATTTACTCTTTACCTATGTATGTGCATGCCTGTGTATGTGTGTGAACCTTGAGCCAGTGTTGAGTCCAAAGGCAGCTTCATTTGCCAGCTGGATGACTTTTTAAAATGTTGGTTTTAGTGCAGAAAACTGCTTATTGTACTAATTGATTGCATCTATGTATCTGCTGGCTGTCTTGTAAACTTTATCACGCCTATTTGAAATAGCTTGTCAATGTTTAGGGCTTACTAGAAGGGAAGAAACAATGAAAACTATTTTTGATTAATTACTAAACTCATTATTTACAATCTCAAGCTCTCTTCCAGGTTCTGTTTTCCATTTATTCATTTGTTTTACAAGGCCAAAACATTTTGGGTAGTAGTACTTGTGGATAAACAACTTATAAAAATGTTAACTTGACAAACTATCATGATTTGCTGAACTTTTTCTGGGTATATTTCCCAACTTTTAAAGGCATTTGTTGCAAATAGCCTATTGTCCTAATACGCGGGTCAGCAACTTGCGGCTCTAGAGCCGCATGTGGTTCTTTGGGCCCTCTCCTGCGGTTCTTTGTCAGACGAACCCACCGCTGGCTGGCCCTTCCCCTCACCCTCCCCTCACAGTCACTCCTCGCCTGCCCTGAGAAGGGAAGGGCGATGGCGACGGATGGAGACTCGCTCCGTATTCCAGAGTGGGAGTGAAGCACCTCTCTACTCGTCTCTTCTTCCATATTCCTCTTACCGCCTCTATGGCTTGCTCACTGCTCTTGCAGCACTGTGCAGTATCCCCTCCTCCTCCTGGAGCCCATTATGATGTGGAGCATCGGCTGCAGCCGTCCTGGCCAGTGTCTCAGGGCAGAGAGAAAGTCGCACGTCTCCCCGGTACGTGCAGCACCAAGAAGGGCCAGAAGAAGAGGCAAGTAGAGGGGCTCTTTGCTCCCACTCTGAAATACGTAGTGAGTCTCCATCTGCCGCCGTCGCCATTTCCTTCTCAGGGCAGGTGAAGAATGACTGCAAAGGGAGAGTGAGGAGCAGGACCAGCCAGTGGTGGGTTCAGCTGACAGGGAGCCACAGCAAGGCGTCATTTATCTGGGAACTTGAAATGAGTCTTGATTAAAATCACATGATAAAAAAGCACCCAAAGAAGAAGAAAGAACAACATCAGCAAAAAACAAAAACAAAACCCAACCCTCGCCTGATTTTGGAAATGGTTCAAGAGGGAACACACACACATGAGAGAGAGAGGGAGGGAGGGAGGGAGAAAGAAATGAGAGAGAGAGAGAGGAAGAAAAAGAGAGAGGGAGAAAGAGAGAGATGTGTGTGAGAGACAAAGAGAGAGATGAGAGGGAGAGGGAGAAGAAGAAAGAGAGAGAGAGAAAGATGAGAGAGAGGGAGAAAGAGAGAAAGAGGAGAGAGGGAAAGAGAGGGGGGAAGAGAGAGAGAGGGATGGACAGAGGGAGAAAGAGATGAGAGGGAGGGAGAGGGAGAAAGAGAGAGGTGAGAGAGAGAAAGAGAGATATGAGAGAGAGAGGAAAAGAGGGAGAGAGAGAGAGACACAGAGCAAGATAGAGATACCTGTTTTCCAGAGAAAAGAAAATAGCGGGAGCCACAAAACCTGGGTAAGTGTGGCTGGGGGAGTTATGTGACTGGGTGGGAATGAGTGACCATGTGTTGGCCGTGGCCACCCAGGTTTTATGGTTCCCAGTGTTTTGTTTTCTGTGGGAAACGGGTCCAAATGTCTCTTTGAGTGTTTAGGGTTGCAGACCCCTGGCCTAATAGAACGTTTTTGTTCAAAATGATTACTCAGAAGTTGTGGTTGTAGTTCCCTTCTACCGCGATTTCTAGACATGTGGTAGAAGCCTATTGGAAAAGCTGTTGCTTCCTTGTCTATCTCAGTATGTACCTGTTTGCTGAGTAAATGTTTTTTCAGGCCACAGTTGCATCTGATGATATATAGACTGGACCATATGTTTCCCTACAATGTCCAAGCGTTCTGTTTCTACCATAAAGACCCTGTGTATTGTTCACCAAATTCTATTCAAGTCCCCTTTGTTTAATTCATGGACAAAATATATCAAAGTCCTGTCATTTGTTTTGATATTGATTTTTGCCAAGGAAATGTTTTTCCCCAAATTTGTATTTTTCATTTTTGTTACCATGCCACAGTGTCCTTTCCCCCAGTTTTAGCCTTGCATATATCCACTGGGGGAAAAAAAAAACCTGTCAATTCTGAAAGAATGGACATTCAGCCTTATTTGTTTACCCTATGTTTTTGAGATACTATCCTATGTATTTTGTTTCAGTTTCTCTAGTGCAGGGGTCTCCAAACTTGGCAACTTTAAGACTTGAGGACTTCAACTCCCAGAATTCCTCAGCCAGCCAATTCTGGGAGTTGAAGTCCACAAGTCTTAAAACTGTCAAGTTTGGAGACCCCTGCACTAGTATAAAGACAGGCATATGCTGAATTCATGGAACAGGAAGAGGAAATGTTCTACAAAAAACCCTGGGTGAATAGAGTGAATGAGAATATTCATTCTATTCAAGGAGCTGGTCTTTGAAGTCTAGGTCTGTTGGGAAAGCTTTTGCCTTCTAGCACAAAAAGAGCTTCTAGCCCACATGATCTTAAATAAGCTTTCTTTGGTGAGTTTATAACTTTGGAAAGTCCTTCTTTGGTGGGTTCATAACTTTGGAAACATTCTGCTTTTTCTACTGACTTGTCTTTAGAAAGTGACAAAGTTCAGAGGTGTGTGTATGTGAGAAACAGTGCTTTGTATTGTTTACTTAGGTAGAAATATTACTTAGCAACTGTTTCCAATGACTTCTTGTTTTTTTTTTAAATGTCCTGGGAATTTCTGTAATCAAAGGCCAAGTTTTATTGCACATACTACTTCCTTCTCCCACCCACCCCCTCCACTCACAGTATGAGAAACCAAAGCTAATGATAGCACTAGATTATTTGACCCATTCTCATGGATGCGATATTTATTCATCTTTTTGAAGCATACACAAATGTTTCCTGTTACTGGTATCAGAGGAGGAAAAAGCATGTTTACTTTCACCATGAAAGTCAGATGAAGTACTTTATAAGAGTTCTCAAGAGCACACTGATTTGATGATAAAGAAGTCTCAATTGCTTTTTCCAGACCGGTACTTCTATATTCACCTCCGTGTATAAAGAAATGGGAAGTAGCTCATTTCTCTGTGCTTATGCTTCTGAATTTGGATATATAAAAGGGATGCCTTTCCCACAGATATCATATACCACTAAAATATATATTTCATGAGATAATCAAGCCTTTGGTTGGAACTTCCCATTCCTGCCGAAAAGCTACTACCATCTCCAACAGCTTACTAATTGATGGAGGAAAATATTTGTAGCTCAGGGTTGAAATGAGGGGTCCTTTTGTGCTCTCTAAGTTATGTAGTTTTCTTGCAGATGTTTCATTATGCAGATTAGGTTATATCATCATGTTACCTAGTTTGGGTAATGTCTGCAAAAAAACAATCAAACTCAGAGTATCAATGACCCATCACCTTACTAATCAATTCTATCCTATCTTACATGAGAACTCTGAAGATGTGTAGTCTTTATTTGAAGAATGCCATCTTTGGGGAGACTCAAGGTAGCATTTCTGATTTGTCCTGTTACAGTTTATCATAACAGTCCAACAAATTGCAGTTTGAAAATTACTTTAAAAGTGAATTTCAAATTTTGACTTTGCATAATAGAAAACATAGCCTTGTAAGAGTACAGCCTTGGGTGAATTTTATTCTTGCTTGTGGGCCAAATGTTCTATGAGCAATTTATAGTTTTGCTAATTCAGGGTGCTAGAATATGGGAAATGTGGAAATGTGAGCTTGAATCATTTTGCTGGTGCATGTATTTAATCCCACATCTTGCCTTGACATTAATATTTGAATTCATTCACAGTAATTTTTATGATAAACAGGACTAAAAGCAATGAAAGAATTAGCATTATGTGACACATCCAGCCTGTGGGCCACCAGTTTGACATCCCTTCTTTAGGCAATTTAGTAAAATACTATAAGCGGTATCATAGGCCAAGTGATTGAGGAACACAAGCCCATACATTCTCAACATGTTGACCATCAGAGTGACCAAAAGTATCTCGATGTCATTATCTGGTTTAAAAGCAGATTGAGAGAGCCCTAGATAATCAGGACCATCAAGAGTTGCTTAGTAACATCTTCCTTTATAGTTCAAAATAGGGAGGGATCTAAACACATTTTTTTTCTATGCTGCTGTCTTTAATGAAGTTGGTATAACACCTGACAGAAGGAAGTGTTAATAAGAGAATATATCACTTCCCTCAATGGATACCTTCCAATCTGAACTATCCATAACTGAGTTTAGTTGAGTAATAGCTCAACCTTATCCAAGCATCTTTTTCAAATACTCAAGGGAAGCAAACAAATTGACAAATAGGACAAGCAAGTATATTGACTATCTCCATGTCGTCATAATTAATGGTATCTTCCATCTGACTGTTGATATGGCTGGCTTTATCTGCAAAACATTTCACAAAACCTTCACAGATCACCCTTCAAGGACTCAAGAAGGACTCTACAACTTTTACAGTCCCTGTCAGCATCCAAACTACCCAGAATAGCTTCATCTGGTGATTTTCTGCAGATGCATTGACAGAGGAAAACAAGCTCTTTTTTTCACCCTCTATGCCAGATTGTAAGCTTACCCAACTATGTGATCATAGTTACTTTGGATTTCTATCACTTTTGCTGTAGCCATCTGTCTGTCTGCTTCATACAGTAGTACTCCTTAAAGAAGATTTACAGCTTGGTGGGAAGGCAGAAATTGCTTAGGAGCCAAATAGTCTGCAGTCTAGACTGAGACTGGAGATTTAAGTCTGCCACCAAGGCCTCCACCCAAACTTTTGGTGCTGCAGGGGACAGATTCACCAGCACATTTCTAGTTGATAGAACCTCAAAATCATCCCCTGTGCAAAAGTGGGATAGAGCCATTAAGTGTACTTTAATTAGAATGGTGAGCAGTCCATGACAAAGGATTCAATTCTAGCTTCTCCACCTATGGAGGGTTAATCATGATGCAGGAAGTCAGATGTGCCCCACTTGATTAGTACAGCAGATATCAATTGTGACGGGACATGATAGCTATGGTAGTCATGAATTATTGAGCAGATCTTAAGAGGCTGGCCTTTTAATAAATGGCCATCTAGACAGGATCTCAGGATGTACAGATGTACCTTTCTGCATGAGCACCTTCTTCCCCTAAACAGTATCAAAAGTCATTAATCATCTTTGTGTCTATGTGTCTAATTTTCAAAGTTCAAATTGGTCTGATCTTTTTGGGATCAACATATTGATCATCATGATTTTGTAGAAGAGGGATACTTGTATATTTGTTGTATCTTTATTTGGATTGTTCGATTTGTGGTGTATTTTCTCTACTTAAATGCTGTCTGCTGATTTTAACATGAACTTTTTTTAGAAATATTGGAGAGGAGTATAAAATATGGTAAGCAATATCTGTATGATGAATATATATTCACAATAGAGAAAAGGATGCTACAATGATATTAATAAGTAGCAACTTTTATGCAGCCCTCCAGTACGTATATGTTTATTTATAATAGAGCGGGGGTGTCAAACTCATGTTGTCATGTCATCGTCACGTGACATATAGGGACTTTTTTCCCCCCTTCGCTAAACCGGGCAATGGTGGGGCCGGTACGTGACACATTGGCCTGTGGGCCGTGAGTTTGACACCCCTGTGAATGCTAAATGAGATGGTTATTAAGCAAATCTTGCCACATTTTATGACTTGTCATAAAGAAAAGTGGTGCAGTGGTTAGAGTGCATTACTGCAAGCTAGTTCTGCTGCCTGCTGGCTGCCTGCAATTTGGCAGAACGAATCCCACCAGGCTCCAGGTTGACTCAGCCTTCCATCCTTCCAAGGTGGGTAAAATGAGGACCCATGGTTGGGGGCAATATGCTGACTCTGTAAACCGCTTAAAGTGGGTTGTAAAGCACTATAAAACAGTATATAAGTCTTAAGTGCTATTGCTATTTATTTAATTAATCATTTACCTCAATCACATAGGCTCTAGCATCAGTTCCTGAAAAACTGGGCTCTGAAGCCAAGTAATCTCTCAGAGAAGTAGCTTGGGTAAGGCCTTTCAGCTGCTTTCCCCCCTCATTCTGTATTCTGTATTGTATCTGGTCAACAGTGCAAATTAACAATAGAGAGATTAATAATATGACTGATGTGCAATTCTCTGCTTCAGGGATGGTTTGGAGCATTCTTTATTCTGATTTTCTTTGCAGCCTCTGCAGAAAGTGCCCATCACATATTTTTCTACTTACCAGAACATATATTTTATCACTCTAAATTGCTCTTGCTTGTATTACAGCCTGTTATTCTGTAATTCTTGTGGAATTTTGGTTATGTGGTCATGCTGGAATCACTCATCCATAATGTGAGGCTATGTAATTGTCAGCTGTGACAAAAACTATGGCTTTTCCTTCTTAAACACGTGAAGGGGAAGTTCTGAAATTATTTGGCATCCACTTCCTTAACATATAGCCAGAACAAATGACACAAATTTGATTTAGGAGTCTGATTTGAGCTCTAAAATTTGTCTCCAATGCTAAGTCTTGGGATGTAAATTATAATTGTAGCCATTTCCATTATTTGGTTGGGGGAGCAGGAAGGATCTCAGAGTAGGAGAAGTGTTATTTTAAACGATTGGAACTGTTCTTGTCTTATATACAGCAATAATAGTAAGAGAGGGATCCTAGATTGTACCATGTTTTGCAGCAAGCTAGCTCCCCTTATCCACATAATAAGCATTTTTTAAACCAAGGTAGTCTCAGTCTGAGATCACATTTCTACCTATAAAGTCCACCCACAAATCACTTTGCTTTCTATCTCACATTAACTGCCAGGCATCCTTTAATTTCAAGGTAAGCTTACTGTGTATCCAACAAATCATTGGTGGTAGTCATTCTTCAAGATTTCAGATAGGTCTTTTCATCATCTGCAATCCAAGTTTGCCATAACTGGAAATATTGAATATTGAACTGAAGACTCTGTGCAGGCAAAGAATGGATTCTGCCACTGAGGCCTCCTTAAATGAAAGAGCTGTCCTTGGTTTACACACCTGAGCACTAGTATGTAACTAAGTGATAATGCTTCCGATATCACGGAAAAGAAGTGTGGTTGGCATTTAGTATATCCAGAGGGATTTTCAATTAGTTGTAAGATGTGCACTAGATTATTGGTGGAGATTAATAAAAATAATTGTTCATGCTTATCATTTCTTGCGACGTGGATCTTCTCAGCTAAAGCATTAAGATTGCCAGGAAGTTTATTCTAAAATGCCTCCAATTTTAGAAAAAATGTTCCCTGACTGCTTAGCCTTAGGTCAGTTGTTCAGTTGCATTAATAAAATCCTTGTGGGGGATGCTGAAGTATCTTTGGCTTCTGATTCTTGTGGCTTTCTGCTGCTTCCTTCTATGTGCAGTTGCTTCTTTGGCAGCAGGATTCCAACATGTACTATACAGGTCCAGTTCAAGCAGAACAGACCAGATGTTTTTCTGGAACTGTGTCTAAACTCAGTCAAATCCAAAGCGTAAATGCAGCTCTTTAAGGATAAACTTTGTTTAATGGATTTTGCAGCATGAGTTGAGGAAAACATTTGTGCAGACTAGAAGAATACAATTAGGAAATTTCTCCATTTCTTTTTATTTTTATTTATTTATTTTTATTGCATTTTTTCATCCATTTCTTTTTCAAAAGGATAGAAATTTCACTTGTTACAGAACCATATGAGGAACATATGGAATTGTCATTCTCAAAAAAGCAAAATTAAACAGTGAAATGACTGCTGATATTTTAACTATTCTAACACCCGTGATTGCAAAGCCTTTGCTTGATTTTGCAATTGCACTACATTGCATAAGAAAAGTCATTTCTTTGTAAACTATTATTATTTTCCATAAATACAGGTAGTACTCAACTTACAACCACAATCAGGATCAGAGTTTCAGTGGCTAAGCAAGGCAGTTTTTAAGCATATCATGTCTGATTTTACTACCTTTTTTGCCATGGTTATTAAGTGAGTCACAAGATTGTTAAGTAATTTACAAGTTTATTAAATGAATCTGGCTCCCCCCCCCTTGATTTTGCTTCCCCAGCTGGAATGGTGTTCACATGATTCTGAGATGCTGCAACCGTCATAAATAGATGTGTGCTGCCAAGCACCTGAATGTTGCTCATGTGACTGGGGTTGCTGCGACAATCATAAGTGTGAGAGTATCAGCAACATATATCACTTTTTTCAGTGGTATTGTAACTTTGAACAGTCATGAATGGTTGTAAATCAAGGGTTACAGTGGTGGGATTTTACTACCGGTTCTGTGGGCGTGGCTTGATGAGCATGGCAGAGGAAGGATACTGTAAAATCTCCAGATGGTATTTGCCGGTTCTCTGAACTACTCAAAATTTCCACTACTGGTTCTCCAGAACTGGTCAGAACCTGCTGAATGCCACCTCTGAAGGGTTACCTGTACTGTCTAAACACTTCATTGCAGAAAGCAGGACTCGCATTTTCTGTTAGAGACATATAGGAGTCAACAATAGGCATAAGAGAACTGTTGATCATAGTATGCAAGTCTTCCCCAATCTGCCACTTTTTAGTTATTCATACCAGGGTCTGCTATCTAAGACAGTTGCAATTCCAAAGCACCTGGAAGGTCTCAAATTGAGGAAGGCTACAATAAGTTGCCCATATGCAATTCACCTCAGTCTTTAGTATCAATCCATAAATAAAAGAAAGCCTCATTTTGTGTTTCGAAACAATATTTTAAGCATTCAGACAAAAATTTTTTTTAGTAATGGGTTCTTTGCCTGGTTGCTGGGTGGCCATGGTGGGCGTGGCCTAGTCAGCCTCCTGCATCACAGCGAGGGGGGGGGTTGTCCTTTCCGGGCTTCAGAGGCTTTTCTCGAGCCTGTGGGAGGGTGAAAATGGCCGCTCTGGGCTCCAGAGACTCTGGCAGCCAAAACGGGCCCATTTCTGGTCTTCCTAAACTTCTGAGAGGCTTGTTTTTGCCCTTCCCCAAGCCTCCACGTGCGGCCTGCACTTACCTTCATCTACAATGGGCTACGTAGGGACTCCTGGGAGGGGAGGGGTTCGGGGTGGGCAAGGCCACCCAGGAGTGGGATTTGGGGCTTCTCCAAACTGTGCAGAATCTTAGCTAGGGGCTTTCCCGAACCCCTGCAAACCCCCAGCAGCCCACCCCTGGATCCAGCATGGCCATTAAGCAGACCCAGTCCTGAAGTAAAGGCACCTGTGTGTAATAAATATATTAGTTTGGGGAACTACTATGTCTAAAGAATTGGCATCTCTTTTTGAGATATAATGAAAGGTTTGGGAAAGTTGCTGGCAGGGAGTTGCAGATTATTTTGCCCTTTAATAATCAAACCACTTAAAGCAGTCCAGTGTTGCATGGAAACTGAGTCTTTGGCAAATTCTTGATTTACTTCTTTAGCTTTTGGAGCCAAGACCAGTTCATCTATTCTACGTTTGCTTTTTCCCTTCTCTTGAAATGAGAAGATATTTTTTAAAATCCAAGGAATGTATTTCTTTTGATTGTGCTTGGTTTGCTGTCCCCAGTTTGTTGAGCAATCAAGAAGATGACATTGCTAAATTATTTCATTCCACTGGGCTTGGTGTTGTCCTGTTTTCAGCTTTGTCTTGTGACAGAATTCAGTCTTAAAATGCAATGGTTGTGTCCGTGCCCTGTGCAGACGGGGAAAATTCTGTGAATCTCTTTAAGGACTGTGTATATTTTAAACAAACATTTGTTGAATAGGAAGCCATTTTACTGCTTCCTATTCATCACAATTAGGGGTTTAATTCTGAATTAAGTGGCTTGTAATAGAAGTTTGAATTGTCAGTTATGTATCTTACTCTTGAAGAGTGAGAAAACTTTGCTGAGACTGTGAAATAACAATATACTTATAAAGCTTCAGGATAATGCTAGCACAGAATGTTCATGTTGTTATTATATTATTATAACTAGCTCTATATCAGTGCTTCACGACAAAACTATGTGATCGGGCTTAGTTTTTGGGGAGGAAAATAAGGGGGGAAATTGTGCCTCTGCCTATCAGCATCCATCAGTATTCATCTGGCTAGCATCCTGTCAGTGTGTGAGAGAGTTGAGGGCTGTTTGGAAACTGAAACATGGAAACTGAAACAGTATTTGCTGTGTGAGCAAGAAGGAGACAGCAAGGAGCCTGGGCATGGCTTAGCTGAACTCTTCTGTACTAATGCTGCTTAGTGTTGTGAAACTGAAACTGAAACTCCTCTCTGCTTGTGTTTTGCATTTGGAACAGATTTCTTTTGAGGTGGGGAGGGGGAGTAGAACTCCTTAACATCAGAGCGTGTTAATAATAATATATGAAATACTAATGCTCTGATGGTCATTTCGACAAATCCTTTCTTAGTGAGCACCTAGAAGCCAAGAGGAACATATGTGCCAAATTTCAAGTTTGTAGGCTTTACGGTTCAGGAAATTTTGTGATGATGCACGAGTGGAATTTCGCTTTTATATATATATATAGATAGATAGATAGATAGATCTAGGATTATATTCTACCATTCCATTAAGAACTTAAATTTGTACATATAATATCCATGTCTTCCCCATAGCATTAGGCTAATGGAAAAGCTTAAATCAGTCAGTGAGCTTCCAAATCTAAGACTGGATTTCAACCTGAGGCTTCATAATCTAACAGTTTAATTTACTATATGTGATTATAATTTAAGAGGTTTCAAAGCAGTATGGAAGAGTGATTTAAAATGCCATTTTTTTTAAATTGGAAAAGGTTCAGAGCAAAGTCCCATTTTGCCCCAATTTCTTGCCACATTTGTTAAGTGAATCACTGCAGTTGTTCAAGTAGTAATACTGTTGTTAAGTGAATCTGGTTTCCCCATTGACTTTGCTTGTCAGAAGGTAATAAATGTGAGTCAGTTTCTTAGCATTCAAATGTAAATCATATGACCATGGGGATGCTGCAATCGTCATAAGTGTGAAAAATGGTCATAAGACACTTTTTTCAGTGCCGTTGTAACTTTGAATGGTCATTAAGTGAAATGTAGTAAGTCGAGGACTACCTGTAGTTACTTTTTACTGTCTGAAGTGGTAAGAATTTTCCTGTTTCTTTCTGAAAACAAGAAGCTTTCTTGAGATCTCCTGAATTGATTTAGACATTAGCCACTTAATAGCAAATATAAAACTTGGTTTTAAGAAAAATTCACCTACAGTTGTGTACTCAGATCTGATCATCACAGTTTAAGAAGGCTATCGGTCATCTGGAGTGTGCATGGAAGGAGTTTTACAGTATTTCAAAGTGTAAGAACTCAGGGTCTGTAAATAAAAGTTCAGCGAGGAAAGGCTAAGGTGGCAGCAGTTTCCTGGAAAAGAATCTATTAAGAAGTGATGTGATAGCTTGCTTCAGTTATTTAAGCTAACTTTAAATTAAGCGAACAAATTTATCTCTGTTACTTCATATGGTAAGTTCTGACTCCATGGCCTTCAAACTAAAACAAAGGGACTGCTTAAATTAACTTTATCAAGCTCCTCTTGATAGAATGAATATTGGACAATGTACAGCTTACTTTGTAATCCTCTACTTCATTGGTATCCTCTACAACTTCATCGAATGCTTTTAAGCAATTTGTCTGAAGGCAGCTTGTCAGGATGCCATATCTGCAGTGTTTATGCACTACAATGAAGTAACTTATAAAGAAGTCAATAAGTGGTCACCTATTCAAAGAGGTTTGTGGATAGCAATAGCAAAGCTCAGTTCACCAGCTTAACTTCTTTAAATTGTAAGGATACCCTCTAACTTCTTGGTAGTGCTAGTTGCTAGGTACAGTTTAAACTTCAGCCCATCCTATGATGCTTCCTAGGGAATGAGTATCAAACAAATCTGATTATAAGAGAGATACTACTGAATAGACATATGGTTCTTTTTATTCTCAATTTCATGTTTTGGCATGGTCAGATTGGATATCATGTCTGTACATCCTGTCATCTTATTCTCCACCAGCTGATTCTTATATTCTTGTCTTGAGAAATAAATGTTACACCCTAACTAACTATGGATTTTCTTTGGCTGTCAGATATGTCGAGAACAGCGATGCCAAGTAGGTTCAAAGGCCACCTTGGCTACTGTGGGTCAGTTTGTTTTGAAGTTCCAGAGTGCTGGCTTTTCCTTGCCTTTATTTTTAGCAGGGGAACTCTAAAGAAGCCAGGCTTCAAACATTGCTTAATTAGGTCGTGACAGAAGATTAGGCAGATGTTTTTTTTTCTCCTTTTGCCTGATTGAAGATTATATTCTTGTGAAGAGCTCCATTAACACCAAACCTCTTCTTTTGATGACTGGGTGATGAACATATGTGAGAAGAAAACTATTGGGCTTTCCTTCAGGGTCTTTTTTTTCCCTTTACAAACCATCTTGTCAATTTAACATTTTTATATAGCTCTTCAGATAATAACATGTTTTTCAAATTCCCTCTTATTGTTTGCTGTAGGGTATGTGTGTTCCCTCTGTGCAATTGCTTTGAGGGAATAATATTGTCTACATTTAGCAAGACAATAGAAAAAGAAAAGAGAAAACAGACAAATACATTCTCCCCACTTATTATGCTTGTATAAATCTATAGAGTTTACAGTGGGTTTGCAATTATTTATTGGATTGATGAGAACAAAAGTGTAATTAAAAAAAACAAAAAGGCTGCCACACACCAAAGGGGATCTGAATTTATTAGAAATAAAACTGAAATTACACTCATTTAAAAAGAAAAATAGTTGACATTTACCATTTCTAATATTTTGTTTTCTCAACATCAGTTTGATGTAGACAACTGTTAGCTCTCTCCCCTAATTTAGTAGCCATGAAGGAGTGTAAAGAAGCCTCACTTAAACATTATTTTAAGAATAAAGGCAATTTAATACATTGTTGTATGTAGACTGTAGTATGGCTTGGTTTAAAAGCTATGGTTTCTAAGATTCTGCTGTAATCCACTGCATGATTGATGCTTACTTTTGCATTTTCATTTTTTCAAAAAAACAAACTTTATTGAATATACAACTAAAACAACGAACAAACACATTGTAGTCACGATATTTTCAAATTTAGTGCCTAAATTTATATTGTAGATTTGTTGAATTAGAAATTGCCAATTTGTTGTCAAAGGCCTTCTGTGCATCCAAGAATACAAGGGTTATTTGTTTTTCTGGATGGGCTTCATAGTATTCCAAAACATTTAACACTATTCTTAAATTATTCCTGATTTGTCTATTGGAAAGAAATCCGTTTTGATCTTTATGTATATATTCATTCAGGATTTTTTAAAATCTATTTGCTATAATTGAAGTAAATATTTTGTAATCAGTATTTAACAAGGAAATTGGTCTATAATTTTGTATGAGTCGTGGATCTGAGTCTTCTTTCGGAATCAACGAAATTAATGTCTCCTTCCATGAATCCGACATTTTAGCTGCAAGTAAAACCTCGTTATATACTTCCACCATGAGGGGTCCTATTTGTTCTCCTATTACCTTGTATAATTCCCCTGGAATCCCATCAGGTCCCGGAGTTTTGTTGTTCTTTTGATTTTCTATTGCTGCTTTCAGTTCAGACCACGTAATATCTCTAATTAGCATTTCTTTCATCTCATCCCCAATTACTTTATCTTTTGTTACACCCAAATAATTTCTTATCATATCCTTGTTTACCTCCTCCTTTTTATAAAGGTCTTCAAAGTATTTACATGCAATTTCTTTTTTCTGTTCTATTCCCCGGCATCCCGTTTTCGTCAATTAATTGGTAAATTAATCTTTTCTGTTTTTCTTTTTTGAGTTTATAGGACAACCATCTTCCTGGTTTATTAGCATGTTCAAAGAATATCTGTCTAGCTATATTCAACTTTGTAACCATTCCTTCCTGTTCAATTAGATTTAATTTCTGTTTAGTTATTATCATCTGATTTTGCAGTCTAGAATCCTTTGGAGTATTTTGTAACTGTGTTTCTAATTCTTTAATTCTTTGTTTTAATTTATTTTGTTGGGCACATTATTCTTTATTTCTCCTGGCAGTATATGATACCATTGTGCCCCTTATTACTGCCTTCATTGTATTCTAAATATTCTGCTTCGTAGTTTCCTCATTATTATTTTCTTTTAAAAAGTAGTCTAATTTCTCCTTAAGTCTATTCATAAACTCTTTCTCTTTAATTAGCTGTGTATTTAGCATCCACCTTTTCCTTGGCTTTTTCCTACCTTTCCACACTATCTGAATCAGATTATGATCTGCCCATTCATTAGGTAAAATTTCAATCTTTTTAAACTCATTTGCTAACTCACCATTCATCCACACCATATCAATTTGTGTCCATGATTGGTGTGGGTTAGAATAAAATGTAAATTGCTTTTTCTCCGGGTTTAATTTTCTCTACATATCTATCAAATCATTTCCTCACATGTTTTCGGTAATTCTCTGTTTCTTCTTTTCCCCCCCCACTACTGTGATTTTTTTGATGGTCCACAATGGCATTGAAGTCCCCCAAGATACAAATATTCCTTTTTTCTAATCCCACTATTTTTTCATGTAATTGTTTAAAAAAATTCTTTTTGATTATCGTTAGGGGCATAAATTACTACTAATAGGATTGGGGTTGACTTAATCCAAATTTGTAACACCAGAATTCTTCTGTTGGGTTCTGTTCAAATTAGCTCTGTTTCCATATCCTCTATCTATCCCTTTCTTTTTCCTGAGATCTCCTGGAGACGTATACAGATTCCCTAACTTGGGACATTCTAAATATTTTTCATCTACCTTCCGTATGTGGGTTTCTTGTAAACATATTATATCTGCATTTTGTTTAATTAGTTTAGTTAATATTCTTTTCCTTTTTATCCTAGAATTCAGGCCATTTATATTAATTGATAATATTTTCCTTTCCTCATCCATTATCTAACTGATTCTTGCTCTTTGTCTTGTAGTTACTCCTGTCTCCTTTTGTAGCTGATAATGTGTCCTTGGTTCTTCTCTCTGTTGTTGTTGTTGTATATTTTTCGAATTCCTGGGGTTCCTATCTCTATTCTTTTGGTAATCCTGGTCGTCTTGCGAATTTGATTCTAGTTCATCTTTACTACTCAATTATTCCGGACCTACCAATCATTCATAGAATTCTTGGGCTTTTTCCACGGAATCTACTCTAATTTTCCTTTCCTCCCATGAGATTAACATCCTTTCTGGGATTAGCCATCTAAATACAATGCCTTTTTGATTTAATTGGTTTGCCAAAAATTTATAGTCTCGCCTTTGCTCTCTCACTCTTCTTGGGATTTGTTTGAGCACTAAGACTTCTTTTCCTTTATATGTAATTGTTTCTTCTCTAGATATTTTGTATATAACATCCCTGACCTTTCTTCTGGGAAATCTTACATGAACCTCTTTTGGGTACTTATGACATCTTGCATAGTTTGTACTCACTCTATAGACTTCGTCCAACTCTTTCAGAACATCATCCTTTTTCCAACAATTCTGCTAATATTCCTGCTATCACTTGTTCCAAATCCTCTTCTTTTGATTCCACTATATTCTGGAATCTCAAATATGCTGCGGCCTTGTCCATTTCCAAATAGACCAGGGAATCATCCATTTCTTTGCTCATGTTTCTTAGTTGTTCACCAACCATTTCCAGCTTCTTTTCAGTTTGTTCCATCCTTTTCTTAACTTCCTTTATTGTTGATTCATTTCTCTCTAGTGCTTGCTGTATTGTTCCAATTTTTGATCTAACTTTGAAATGTCTAATTTCATTTCCGCCTTTAAATTCCCCATCTCTTCTTTTAATTCATTTGTATCAGCTCTTGTTTCAGTATGGTTTTTCGTCATTATTTCTTGAAGCTTCAACATAGATTCTTGTAAGGTAAGAAGAGTCAACTGGATATTGGCATTCATGATAGAGGGTTGTTTATCTCCAGATAGCGTTTCCTCAATTGTCTTTTGTGCCATCATTGAGGGCGATGCCATGGCAGTTGTTAGTGCTGGAGTAATCTTCTTCCCAGATATAAGTGTTGCATTAGTTGTAGAGGTCATTTCATGTAGGATTTGTTTCTGTTTTTGTATTATACTAAATACGTTATCCCAAATTTGCATTCGCTGTTCAAAAATATAAAATGGGAGTGTCCACTACCCTAGCTGATTAGTATATTATTAAACTAGTCACTCTTATCAATATAAATATTCTCCAAAAATTTTAAAGTTAAATTAGAAATCAAATACCTGAATTTATAAATCTTAGTATTTATACCGAGTTTCCACTATTTAAATTCTAAGTATTACTAGTGTGTATATTTATAAACGCTATGAAATTCCTAATCTAAATATCAATATTTTAAAATAGTATTTAAATTTTTACAGGTCTAAGTGAAGAAATATTAACCTTATTATACAACAATTAATTATTTAATATATAGTAATCACAGTTAACCACAATTAATTATTTAATCTAGTATAATCAACACATGTAATCAAATATCAATACTTAGGTAGTTAATTAATTATCATCCCCTTGTTTCCCTTATATATTAAAGCCAGATATGAACTTAAATATTTGCTAATATATCAACTAAATCAAATATAAATCACATTTACCACGTTCAAATACCAGGTGAGATGAATAAAGAGTTGGTATCAAAAGATAATTAGTACAAGCAGCTGAGGCTATAGGCACAGAGTATCTTAATATAACTATTCAATTCTTCTCTAAAGTCAGAAAGTTCAGTCACGAAACACACTGGAAGCACAGTCTTGCTGAGTAATGTCTCTGATTTCACAGTCTCACCGCACCCTCCGCTGTAACCGTTCCTCCTTTCGTTTAAAACTCCTGTAGATCAATCTCCAAATGTCCTATAGTCTCTTCAATTAATAGGTCTCCTCCACTTATTCCAGCTCCAAGCCAATAGTCCAAAAAGACTCCAATAAGTTATTAGATTTCATCCATAGAGTGTTTAGAAATACGGTAAGGCTGTTTGCTTCCTCACTTCCGATCTTCCCCCGGTCTCAGGTTCATTAGTCCAATCTTCCCAGAGTCCACAAACCAAATCTCTCACACTTCGTGAAAGCTAAATTCGTTGCTCTTCCCCCCCCCCCCAGTTATTGTCCGTTACACAAGCCTCTCCAATTTTCTTATCTTCTCTATCCGATCGCTGGCATCCTTACTCTCTTCTGTCTCACAAGCCCTTTCGCTTTCACCGCCACTTGTATCCGCTTTGGCCACTGCTTTCGGGCTTCGCTCCGACTGATTTTCTCCACGTCGCGATGAGAGTCGTCTTCTCCACACCGCAACTCGAGCCTCCCCACACCAGCACGTTTCTCTACGGGATACGTGTACCCCTAAGAGTCACTCCAACAGCAAGAAAAGGTACCATAAAACCCAGAGCGGGCTTCAGCACCTCCACTCATTCATGCCTCGTCACCGGAAGTCCCCACTTTTGCATTTTTAAAAGCTTCAGACTATCTTCTTTTTCTGTCTTTCTCAGTCCATGGAAAAATAATAACATTCTATCTTGCCCGCCAGTACTTAGTAGAGACCTGGACTAATATTTTGCTGCTACACTGCTATATCGTTGTATATACTGTTATATTCTATAACATTTAGAACTTTCTCCTTACTATTCCATTTCATAACAAATAACCAGATAAATGATTATGTTTTTGTGTCTATATGTGCATACTTTGATGTTTAACAGCTTTGCCAATATATGTAGAATACATGTTTTCAAATAATGTTAATAGATCATAGATCAGATACACCACCACCCCTTCAAGTCTTGCTATGCTGCCTCATCATGGTGGTGGAAGTATTCCTGGGAAGGGATCAGAAAAAAATGCTGGGAATATATACCAAGAGTATGTATGGTACTCCCTCCAGGGTCATTTAAGCATGAAGGCCATTCCGGCTGTCCAGTTAAGCAAGCAGGCACCTATATCAGACAGCAATAACTTTTCTAAAATTTAATAAACTTGTATTTGAAAAATGCTGAAGGCGGATAATCTCTTGATTAACAACAACAAAGGCATTTAATATTATGTGGGAGAGGCAATGGTAAACTATTTTTATATTTTATCAAGCAAACCACATGGACTGACTGATGATACAGAGCTGGATGGAGGGCCACTCAAGTCAGATGGCACTCAATGTGTTATTGAGGAAGAGCTGAGGTTTTTTTCAGAGATCCAATGGTATTTATTATGTGGCTAGCTTAAAGCCTTTGGGGCATCTCTTTGCTGATGTTATCATGCAGGGAAAGAAATTCTGAACCAGAGGCAGAATTACAATGGACACATGGAATGTTAAGATGCATGGAACATCTTAACACAGTGAAAGATGAAATGAAATCAATTACACATTGACATCTGAGGCATCAGCAAATTAAAGTGGACTGGAATTGGACACTTTCAGTAAAAAGAAACATACTCTGGACATGAAAAACAAAGAAGGAATGAAATTGCTTTCATTGTCAGAAAGAATGTAAGAAAGATAGTACAATAAAGTCAATGCATATATGATTCTGCATACAGTCATTTAATATGATAATTATTCAAGTTTTTGCTACAACCAGTGATACAGAATAAATGATATATGAGTTTTATGGTTAAGTTCTATCAGAAATTGACAACATGCAAGGAAGACTGCTGCTAATGATTGCAGTCTGGAATGCTAAAGTTGGAAATAGTGAAGAAGAAAATATACTATAAAATATATGGATTATGAAACCAGAACAAGGCAGAAGAATGATTTAATTTCTGCAGATGCATTGATTTCTTCATTGCTAATACATTCTTCAAGCAATTAAAATGATACTTAGATACATGGATATCATCAGATGAAGCACACAAAAATCGACTATATTATTAGTGGAAAGGCTGACTCTGGAACAGATTGCAAACTCAGGCAAGTTTCAAGTCATTCTGATGCAGAAGAACAAAGGCGGCTAGTTTTCATGATATTATCTTGAGCCCATTTCAAAAAGAATACCAGGAATTGCTTTGAATTCCTGACCATCATTGTTAGGGGAACCAGAAGAACTCTGGAATCAAATTAAATAATGGTTAAAGATGGAAGTGAAAATAGACTGATAAACCCACCCCACCCCTAGAAAGGAGCACACTGGTTATCAGAACAGGTGGTGGAAATTGCCAAGAAAGGAAGAGAAGCCAAAACCAAGAGAGACTTAAGATCTGAGGAAGGAACTCAAAAGAGAATTTCAGAGAATTGTTAGAGACAAGAGGCAATACTACAGTGACATTTGTTAAAGGTACTGAAAAGGAAGTACATATAGAAAAACAAGGCAAATCTTTCAAAAGAACTCTGAACTCAGAAGGAGGTTCCAACCTTGAATTTGTATGTTAAAGGATCGGTGGACCAATAGTAACCAATACAAAGAAAATCAAATAATGGTGGAAGGAGTATACTAAAATTCTATACAGTAGAAATGTCAACATCTGAATCATTTGTAAACATATTGAATAGCAATGGGCCCAGGACCAAATTATGAGGCACTGCATATTTCTCTTCAGGTATAATAGATCTATTACTGACCACACATTAGTTTTAATCAACTACAAATTCATCTCATAGTAGGACCACAAGGTTCACATGATCAAAGAGACTATGGTCAACTTTATCAAATGCTGTATCACAGGAATGTCAAACACAAGGTCCACGGGCCGTCCTGGACAATGTAAGGGGCTGGCCCATTTCACTTTGGCCCTGTCCACACAATGCAAAGAGGAAACATCAGGCCAGTGTGGCTTCCACCAGGTCTACCCTGTGTGAAGAGGAAACACGCCAGCAGTTTGGGGAGTGGCGTCATGCTGCCATGCCCACTCAGTTGGTCACACCCAGTGAGTGGCATCACACTGGCCACATCCACCCAGTCGGCCACACTCACTTGGCTCCCAGAGGTCAACCACAGCCCTGATGTGGCCCTCAGTTGCATTGAGTGACACCCCTGCTGTATCAAAATTTGGTTGTATAGCTTGCAAGGAAGACACAGAGGCCCACATAACATGGAAACCTCCCCGCTGCCTGTATTTACAAGTTAATCTCCCATCTTGGAATTCTTCACCTTCTAAAATTGTTTTTATAAATTAAAATGTTTTTATAATTAAATTCTGATTTAAATGTTTAATTTTATTGCTCTTATTACATACCACTCAGAGCCCTTTCTGAGGGAAATAGATGGTTAAGAATTATGCAGTATAACAAATAAATAAATATTGCATGAAGACCTAGCTTTCTTGAGAGGCCTGTAAGGGAAACATGAAAGAAAAGAGAAGAACATGATCAGCAGCAAGGTGGATGGACTCAACAACAGCACAATGAGTGTCCCATTGGAAGCCCCGAAGAATGGTTCTGGAAATGATCTGTCTTTGTCCTCACCAAAGTTAACCCTGACTTGATGGCCTATGATCAATCATTCAGATCAGATAACAATTTAATACAGCAATTATACTAATCAAAATTGTTAAGTAATCATGGATGGGGATTTATGTAGGATATGTCTCATAAAAATGAAAGTGCCTTTCATGTATTTTGTCAATTAGTTTGTTTAGCTTAATGTAAAATGTGAATCTACCCCTTGTACAATTTTTAAAGTAGCTCATAGAATATATATCAATTCCATACAGGCTCGTTCCTAGAGACTGAATAATAGTAGATTAGACATTGGACAGCAACAGAGGACATTGGTCCAACTAAATACATCCAAATAATTGCTAGCTGTTTCTTTGTTTAGAAATTATTTTAAGCTCTGAGAAATCCATTTGTGGAAAATGACTACCTCGCTGGATTGTCTTTCTTCCTCATTGCCATAGAGAAGAAGTGCGGTAGAGGAAATTTTCTGATGACAGTTGAAATGTAACATTAATCCTGATGTACCTTCTCATTAAAACTTCAACTGAAGGTAAAGGATGAGAAAAATAAATCTGGGCACTTTAAATAACACCACAGTATTTGTCTTACAAGTTTTCAGTAAATCAAGAAAGACTGTCTGGTTTTCTCTCCCCCCCCAAAACAAACAAACAAACAAACAACACACATACATAGACCTTCACGGACACACACATACATAAACCCACAAGGCAGTTTTGTAGGATTATAAGGCCCTTAGAAACTGCTAAAGGGTAAATAAATACAGTACAGTATGGTTTGCAATTGACACTGCTGTGCTGAAGCTGCTGGGAGCTGCAGTTGAGCAACATCCGGAGAGCCATGAGTTTTCCACACCTGCTTACATCTTCCGGAGCCAAAATCTTTCCAACTGTCAATTAATTCAAGAATTGCAGATACTTGTGCTGGTCTGTGGATTTTAAAACATCACTGGCTGAATCATGAGGGAGAAGCAAAAATAATATTTTGTTATGATTTTTTGCAGGGCTTACACATCATTAAAAACTGCTGATTCTGAGCAGCGTATAAGCTCTCAGTAAATAATTGTGATTTAAAACCATATATTCAGATTTAAAAATAATGACTAGACTTCTATATACAGTAGTTGCTCTTTTATTGTGTCCCGCTACTTAGCAATAAGTATGTGGCTCTGAACCTTTCCCCTCTGCTCTTAAACCAGGAGACCAATATGGTCCATCTGTCTACTCTTTTGCCTCCACTGTTGTGGCATGTTTCCTGAAAGATATATGCCTTCTTGTTAGATGATGCCCACGTATCTTATGAATTCTACCACTTTTTGGCAATTTTCTATCTGTTGCTTGCTTTTAGGCAGATAACAACTTAATGCATAATGATGCACAAATATGCACGCCACTTTTGTGTGATTTCCAGAATGACTAATGGAGAAAGAACGATGGGAAAGCACCACAACTGAATCTTAACAGTTTTTTTCCCATGAAAGTAGAGTTGCTTTCTTTTTACCAAGATGCTGAGGATACAACAATGGCAAGTGGAATAAAAAGGTTGAGATCAGAATAAAACCTCAGCAGCAACCAGGCAGTAGATGGCTGAATGCTGAATACAATTGGCTGCTTCAATAATGCAAAGGGAAGAAAAAAGCCATCATGTGCTACTGTATTTAGTACCTATCAGAAAATACCTGCTTTTACCTGGGGACAATAGGTAGTATGTATTAGCCGTTGCTGTTTCGTAGTCTTTTGTTACTTTAATTTCTCCTTTCCAAAATCACCTTGCAATAGCTGGATTAATTGATAGCTGTCTTTTAAATTTAGCAATTTTAGTTCTCCTGCAGATTAAGAGTCAGCAGAGCAAGTACGGTGGAAAATCAGCTGCATAATGGGAACGCATACAGTAGTATATTGCATAAGATAGAATGACACAGAGGAACTTTTTTCTATTTGCCCCTCACCATGGTACAAATGTGCCCTTGCAGTTTATTTTTTCTACATGTCCCCATGATACAGTCTTTGGCTTGTCCCCAGGCATTGAATGAATCAGGTTTAAGTTGCCCTTAAATTGTAGTGGCGTCCTTTTGGAGGGAAATAAAGTGAGTGCAGTGAATGGGAAGGCAATGTAGTCAGAATAGGGTTTGGCTTTGGAGATAATGTTATGCTGGTTTAGCATAGTGTTTTTGTTTTGTGTGTGGGTTTGTTGTTTTTTGTTTGCTGACTCAAGGATGGGTTGAAAGTACTGCAACTCAGCAGTGGGGAAAGGCCAAGAATTTGCAAGAGGTGCAGATACAACACTGGGCTAATTAAGGCAGCAGGCTGTCCCATCCTATTTTAATTATTTTTGTGTTCTATATTCTTGAGTCTGTTCCTTGTGGTTGGTGATTGCCTGCTTGTTTCCTCAAGGAAAATTCTAAGTGAGGATCAGAGTACTTGGAAATCAAGTCTGGAGTGCCATTATTACGATTATTTTCTTTCAGTGTTGGCATTTTCATTAGTTACCAGGGAAATTTTGATCTAGCATTGAAGTTCCACACAGTTATATGAAACTGAAGGAAAGAATAGCAGCAGGAAGTAGGGTAAAATGACCTGAACTTTAAACATTTAGTAAATTGTATTCCTCTACTCTGAATGTTACAAAGCAGGACTCTGGCAGAAATATTTTTCCATTGCATGTATGATACGACACCCTGGAAACAGGATCTTGATGTTGTTTTTTAAAAAAATCTCAATCCAGTCCAGTAGGGATGCTGGATTGAGAACAATTGAAAATAACTAGGGAGTATCTGCAAAATATGGTTATAGGGTACTACTGCATAAGGTACTTCTTTTTACAGCTGTGGCTTTCTTCATAACATACAATTTAATTTTCTTTCCCACTTTTGGGGTTTTCTGTCAATAGCCAGTTGACCAAAAGTATACCCAGTTTTCTGAAACTTGTTTTGGGGGCCTGTTTTTAGATTCTTTTTCCTCAGTATTTTTTTGGGGGGCGGGGAATAGAGGGAGGAAGCTATCAATTTCCCAGATTGCTTGCTAGTATTGTAGGTGGTGCAATTTTGTCTATGTAGGCAATAGCACTTGGGGAACTGAAAGCTGCATAGCTCTTTCAATCAAAGATCGTAGCTCTTCTCTTAGAGAGGAGGGTGGTGGTGTTTATTTTACTTATAAGTGATCAACTCTAGGAAAGAGACACCTGCTGGGTTAATCTTGTTGTTTCCTGAATAAACATGAAATGTTTTTTGCACACAATTCAAAAGGATCATGGTGTTATGTCCTTAACATTTATAAATAAAAATTACCTGCTGAGAATTTTAAAAAAAGGTTACTGAGGGGTATTTTTGTTTGTAGAGAGTCTGTAGAGAGCATTTTGACATTTTGGAAAATGTGCAGAATTGAGCAGAGGTTTGATGCAGCTTCATTAAGGAATACCTAACAAACCAGATATCTGCTTGTTTGGTCTTTTTTTGCATTACACTGGTTTCAAAGTCCTTTTAATCAGTTGTAATCTTTATGTGAACTCTCAAACATGACAGAAAGCTGTGGTTAATGAATCTGGATCCCATTTGTTTTTGTTTTTGCTCAAGAATCCTTGTTTTACTGGATGGTTCTCCAGTTTTACAGCTGGGTCTCTGAATAGCCCTCTTTTCTTTCTCACCATTTGTCAGGCTTGTTTCTTTTGTAATGTTAGTATCGGTCCAATTTTGGCTTAGCTCAAACATGTTGTGGTCTCAACAGCACAACTGCTATCCTTCATAGCAACCCTCTAGATTTCTTGCAAACTCGTTTTCCCCCAACTGGAGTTCTTCAGTTGTATACACTGGTTTTCTTGTAATATTTGAAATTTCTTGGAAGTATATCAACCTTCCCTGACATTCTAGGTTGCTTCTTAATCCTTAAAAACTCCCAGTAATTCCAGGCTTAACCCACATATATGAAGGCAGTATTCTCTCTTGATTTTGTTTTGAAAGCCTATTCAATATTTTAAAAACAGCAGTGTGTACTGTTTCCCTCCCTCCCTCCCTCTTTCTTTCTTTTCTTTTCTTTTCATCTATCATCTGTCATCAAAATTTTGGTTTTCTTATTTCCTCTCTCTTAATTCTCCTAATACTTTTCAGACTAGCAGCAGTTGGAATGGCATTTAGCATGACTATTTTTTTTCTGGATTACAAGCAAAAGTTTCCCATTGGGGAAACCCATCCTCTAAAAATGGCTTTTGGTATGATGGGACTAGAGCTTTCATGTGGACAGATGAGGTCAGCATCCATTAACGTATTTTTTAATACTCAAAACCAAATTTCACATGTCCTTTCTTTTTAACAAATGAGAGATTAATAAAAGAAATTGTTAGTATTTTGTAAATTGCATTTTTCTTCTTTACGTCAACATTGTGTTTGAAGATACCACTTGTGCAGTGAAATCTATGGGATTTATGGAGGGTTACTTTTAAAGAGTTACTTCTTACACTTCTGTATAAAAATCTGACATCAGAAAACTTTTGAATGTTTTGTTTATGTGTTTTTGTCATTCTCCAACAAACTATTATGAGGAGAGACTTTGTGTTAATCTTAGAACTGACTAAAGTAAACTTTGTGGCTACAGCATTGTAATTCACACTTTCAGTCTGACAAAACAGTTCTGGGGAATTGAAAGGTTAGCTCATTTTTATTATTTGGTCATGGATAATAAAAGTACTTGCTTGAAAAACTTGGAATATTTCTTGTAATCTCACCTCACTGTCTTGTGGGGTCTTTTGTGTGTGTCTTATCAGGTCTATGTATCTGTTAGTACGTATCTTGCATTCTTGAAACAAGGCAGCAACAGAAATTCTAGTAATTTATTAGAGCAAATAGTTTATGGCGTGCCTGGAAAGAGTTGTGTTTGTTGAGTTGGTGCTATTTTTTCAAAACATCTAGAGATGTAAATGCTGCTTTTCTGACCCAGGGCCAAATATTTTTTTTATATTCCACAGCAGCAATTAACCTTTAAAAACATTGTGATGGTGTCATTTGCTAGCCAGGATAGGAATGAGGGCTGCTTGTCTCCAGGCTGTGTCTGTTAGAGGCAAACATGGCAAAGCATGCATTTCTTCTCGCCACCTGCTGTTGCTGCAAGCATTTCAGAACAGGAAAATTAATGTTATAACCAAAGTACGGTAATATTTTTATTGGAGCCAACAAAAAGGATCAAAGAAGTGGGTAAGTGAAGCTTATGCTTGGATGTTGAAACCCCAGAATCCACCACTTTTTAACAGCCTGAAGCTGGAGCAGGGAAATGTTAGGTAGTTTAATTGGATTAAACAATATAGCTACATGTAGAAAATTATTACACAGAGCAAACTCAAACAGACGTTTTATAAACTGGTATGTAAGAGGAATTGCCTCTTCCTTGCTCTACATGCAGCCTAATCCAGATTTTGATCTATTTCATGTTTTCGGAGCACTGTGTACAGTAAACATGTGGCAATTCATTCGGTTGTTCCCACTTAAGAAACATTGAGGACAAATAACCTGTTTCTTTTCTTTTTTTTGAAAGGCTTTTTTAAAATCGAAAATTAGAGTCTCTTTATCTTGAAGTATAAGATGATAGCAGTTCAATAGTTTTGTACTATAGAGCAGTGGGTTCACTTTCTTCCAATAATAGAGCAACATGTAAGCCAAAAAACCAGTGTTTAATAAACAAGAAAAACCTTATGGCATATTTTAAAGAGGGGCAGATTTATTGTAATGGAAAATGTTGTGAATTAGAGGCAACTTCATGTACTACATTCTTTGTGTGTGACTTTCTGAGTACATTGTGTCTCTTAAGAAATGGGGATGGCAGTTGTATAACTTTCTGTTGCAAAAATATTTATTTATTTAGATTGGATGATTAGTTCAGTTTAGATTAGATTAATATCCCAACCTTTGTTCAGTAGGTCAAGCAGGTATATAATACTCCTTCCTTTCATTTTTCTCTACCATGACAATCTTATGAGATAGGTTGGGTTGGAGGAGAATGTTATCAAAGTTATCCATCGAACTTCCATTGTGGAGGGTGGACTTGAATCTGATATCTCTAGTGCCAGTCCAACACATTAACTAAAATAACATTTTGGTCAGTCTTTTAAGATCTATGGGCAGCTCTTTTGTGTATATAATAACAGAGAAATTCTCCTTGCTCTGAAAGGCTATTTAATATTGAAAGACATTTCTTTTATTCACATTTACTCTAGTTTTATCGCCTGTGGGACTGGTACTTAGATTTCTCTTGTAGAAATATGCTCAGCTTCCCTGCCAGTTTATTGAATTGCAAAGCTGGTGTGTGCGCGCATGCACACATACACACACACACACACAAACATAAGTAGTACACAATTGAGCCCAAAATTCATGTTGTTAAGTGAGAAATTTGTTAAATGGAATTTTGCCACATTTGTTAAATTAATCACTTCAGTTGTTAATTTAGTAACATGGTTGTTAAGTGAATCTGGTTTCCCCATTGATGTGGCTTGTCAGAAGGTTGCAAAAGATAATCACATGACCCCGGGAAACTGCAGGAGTCATAAATGTAAGTCAGTTTTCAAACATCTGAATTTATGTCATGTGACCCTGGGAATCTTACAATGATCATAAGTGTGAAAAATAGTCATAATTAATTTTTTTCAATGCTGTTGTAACTTTAAACAGTCATTATATGTAAATATATATATTAGAGAGTAACAGGGATCCCTAGTTCATCTTCTGCGGCAATTTTTTTCAGAAAAATTCACGACTTTAGAAAATGTGCTTAAAAGCTAAGTCATAAGAAAATGAAGTAAAAGTCAAGTTTAGTGAAAATATGAAACTTCTAGTTGAGGCCAAAGAATCAAATATTGGCTACAATAAACAGAATTTGGGAGTTGTTGCTCAAAAAGAGGTCTAAGAGTCATCAATGACTTCTATGGAAGATATATAAGTATAGTTCTTGAACATACTTTCCAATACCAGGAGTCAGTATGGCATCATAGGGAACTGCTCCACCCTTATATCAATCAGTATTACACAACCAGCTGCATTCGATCTCTCCTTAGGCTGAACACTTTAATGGAGCTATTGCACCAACCCTGTTTCTTCCTCTCCGCAGATGTTTTTGTCTTGTGTTACTTGCTTTCCTGGAACCCCAGGCAAACCTCTCTTGGTCTGCTAATCTGCTTCACCTCTTATACAAAACCAAACAAACAAACAAACGATCTGTATTTTTATCTTTGTAAATATATAATTGAACGGAGACTCAGAAGAGCTTGTTTGTCAGCGTGACAAGTGCTTGACCGAGAACCATTTTAAATGTCCAACACTGCAGTTCAAAGCTAGGAATTCATTACTGCACAGAGCATAAAACACTGTCCCACTTGCAGGAGAGTCACTTGTCTTCCAGGCTCTATGGTACTAGTTGCATTTGCAGAGCGTTTTTAAATGAGGAACCCGGGATGGTAGAAAGGAAAGCATTCTTGGTGAGCGAGAATGGAGCTAAAAAACATTTAGGGTGATGTTAGTGAAGACCTGTCACATGCATTCAAGGGCAAGAAATTGTATCCACAACTTGGATAATTTAGGAAAAGGTTTCCATAGCAACTGTTAACTTTGAAGGGTGGAGGCAGAGGAAGGATGGCCTAGACATTGTTTCCATATACAATAAAGCAAGAGAAAAAAACAAGGGGAATTTCTCCCTTATAGATATAACAGTCTTCAGAGTGTTCCTACTCCAGCAGTGTTTGGTTAGAACAGTACGTACAGATTCATCATTCTGCCTATGGATTCTGTCCAGAATAAGCTGTTTCAAGCAAATTAAAAACTTTCAAACTTCAGTTATTATTTTTTGCTATTAAGCTTTACCTCCCCTGTCAGACCTTATTATTATCACAATTGCAACGTGGCTTTAACACACACACACACACACACACACACACACACACACACACACACAGATTTAAAGTAGGAATCTCTTTTTCCCCTAGATTGTATTCGTGTAAAGCCTGTAGAGAGGGCTGCTTTTCCCTTCTCTTGGGTTCCGAAGGGGTTAAGTATCTGTTTGCTTTGTGCAAAGATAGAAAAATGTGTTGAATGGCTTCCTACCCCAAGCAGCCAATGTATTGGCTAAGGGTGAGGGCGGTTCTGTTGTTAGAAGCATTTCCTGACCTGGATTTCTAAGGATCTGGAGCTTTAAAATGTTCTGTTTTCTTATTTGCAGTCCAAAGGCTCTAGTTACTCTCTTGTCCAGGCTGGTCGTGGTTTTATCTGCTTCTCTGACTTTGTCACTCTCTCTTTCCTTATCCAAAATAATGGTATTTAAACACAAATTGCCTTAAATTGAGTAATTGTATTGTTAAGAAAATTTCCCCAAGTTTTTTTTTTCCTGAGCAGGGCCCCTGAATCTTTGACCAAATGCCCTAATGCTTGAAACATTAAATAAATAAAATCCCATCAGCATGAGCCAAAATTATCTCAGTTTAGGGATTACCAGAAAGTAATGCTGCTGAGAGTAAAGGGGCTGAATGATCTTGGCTAAGTGTTCCCATGTGCACGCAGGTGTTTTCTAAATTATTGTTCTTACTGAACCACTTAGCAGCATGTCAGATATTACTTCTGAGCTCTCTTATTTTATCTTCATTGTAGTCAGATGTTCTACAGCGGTATGGGGTGGAGCTAGGGAAAACCTGCTGTATCTCAAATGTAGGAATGCTTTGCAATTTAGGAATCCTTCATATGCCTATTTAAACGTCCCTTTGTTCTATGTTTCTCTCTCATTTGAGGAAGATGTGGCCACGTAAGCAACCATAGATTTATCGTTAAAGCTTCACTTCTCCTTCATTCAGTCTAGGCATCATCTTTTCAAGCATATGTGAAAGACTTGACATATAGATATAAATCCAGATTCTGAAGTAGGCATTGCTCAGGACATTGGTTCTAAGTATCTGGAATTTTAAACGTGAAGTAAGTTTCCCCAAACTACACTTTATCCACTGATATGAGTACAATGCAAGATATCACACAGTCTTCCAAGAAAATGAGACCATGTGTCCTCACATTTGAATATGGGAGTGTTGGCAAATACTTGGAGTTGTTTTCATGTACTGAATATTTGTGAACTCATTTTGGCAGTTCTTTATTCTCCAAGAGATTGACTATGTGCCATCAAGTTCTTACTGACTCTTCATGACCATGTAGATAGATTTTCTTTTCTGTCTTTCACGTCTTCCAGGGATGCCCCCGTTGCCACTATAACTGAGTCCAACTATCTTGTTGCTGGTCATCCTCTTCTTTTTCTTTGACCCTTTCGCAGCATTAGAACCTTCTCCCAGAGAGCAAGGTCTTGGTATAATGTATCCAAAATAGAATAATTTAAGCCTGGTGCCTCAAAAGAAAACCTCTGCATTGATTTGTTCTAGGATCCACTTGTTTTCCTGGCTCTCCATGAAATTCTCAGAAGTCTTCTCTCATACCGAAGTCCAAAGCTTCAGTATTCTTCCTATCCTGCTGCTTTAAACTCCAACTTTTGCTCCCATAGAGTATTCTCTTAGTAGCACTTAAATAGTTTAGTAGTAGTTGGAAGAATTCTTCACATTAACTGAAAGGCATTAAAAAATCCTGTTCAGCTGGCTATTCCAGTCTCTTTTCTGATTTCAGGCAGACTGCAGAAAAATTGTCCTTACTTGCGGGTGGGTGGGATCTCTATAAAATGGATACCAAAGCTAACAGTGCATATTTACAGTTCTAACCATTGGGACTACCCTGTTTCTCCAACAATATGGCCTCCCCCAATAGGAAGTCCCAGCATGTTTTATAGGCATGAAATGAAATTAAGCCCCTCCCCCCATATTAAGGCCTATAATAAAACATGAGAAATGGGGGGGAATGGTGGGGGGGCTTGCCGTTAGGAAGTACTCTTGTTGCACACCCGGATATGGTGCTGCCTGCGTTGACCCTGATACAAAGTGCCCCACCAATGCCGAGGTCAACATCCAAGCCGTCGCTGCCTGCCCACCCAAAGATGCAAGGGGGGGGGAATTAAGTCACCCCCGAAAAGACGGCCTAGCCATTTTTTCGGGGCTCAAAAAAAAAAAAAAATAAGACCCGGCCTTATTATATGAGAAACACAGTATATTGTTTCCACTAACAGCCTTCAGGTGCACTGTACCTGTTTATCATTCCATGAATCTGTCTGCAGTGTTCCTGTTCTGGAATACTAAGAAATTGATGCTCTCCTAGCACTGCCATTCTTCACACAAGGCAGTGTAGATAGCAAACCAGACTTCATTAAATGTTCCATGTTGCACAAGTAAAACACAAGGCCTTTTTAGTGTTTAACTCTTCTTGGTTTTGTATATATCTTGGCAAACTTGATTTCCAAGACTGTGCTGTAAATGTCTTTCCACACTTTGGGGATGGTGAGTGGCTACTGTCTTGCCTTCTTAAATCTTTCCCAGAGTTGTTTGACTATTTTTTACTGCACCATGCAATCTCTACATCCTGCATTTTAAAGCCTTCTCTACTTAAGTTAAAGTAAAAACTGAATTTTGTTTGGTGGAGTAGACAAGGATGACTAAAAATAATCTCTTTCTCCAGCTATTGACACAAACTCTTACTATCTGTCTATTTATTTATTTATGTTAAATGTTAGGTGTTGCCCAGTTTCCAAGACTCAGGATTACTTGGAATAATTTTTCCCTGTCCAGCCATTATTTGGATATGCTGGAATTACAGCTTCCCAAATTCTCAGCTAAGATGGCCAGAGAGCTGACTGGAAATTCTGGGAAGGGCACAATACACTTTGAGGATACAGAGCTGGGAAAAAGCTGTTTAATTGTTGTTTTGAATCTTTGCTGCTGAATAAAGAACATGAAGGCGTTTGTGCTGGATCAATAAGTTCAGTTAACTTGCATTTGTTCCTAATAGCAGTCATCCCATATTCTTTGAAAGAATTCAGAGAAGGAAGACATGCAGGAACCATCCATTTCCTATTTGTCTCCACGAATAATCAAGGATAGACTTCTTCTAGATAGAGAAGCTCTGTCTTTCTAAGTAGGTAGCATCTGCCTAGACTTTGGAAGTATATCGGGTGCCTTTGCTTAATATGGGTATCTGCTGTCCCCTTCTAGCCATAAACAGCCAACTGAGCTTTCCTTATAGCTCTGTTTGAATATCCAGAGAAGAATGCTGTTGGTGTGCTTCTTGAAACTTCAGAGATGGTATTTTGCATTGCTCTGGAAATATTCCTATATGTGGTTTCTCTCTTGTACTCCCAGACCAGCAGTTGCAACAAACATAATAAGAAAGTACAAGGAAATTGCCTATTACTCTCACAGGGTTGGAAAATAAATCAATTAAGCTCTTGTTGTTTATAGACTACTGTCACTTTCCAGGCTGAGTCATTTTGCAGTCATATCGGCTCTGACTTTTCACGAGCCTTTCTTGGGACTGTTAAGAACAGAATATTGGAATGAAACCCCGTACTCCACTTTTCATTAGTTAACTCTGTTTAGTGGTTTGAAGTACCACAAATACATTTCAGACTATATGATCCTATCAAGATTAAAGTAAAAAACAACAACAGAAGGTGCTAGAAAACAAACATTTTGATCAATATACATACGTTTAATTTGCTTCTGCATTATAATTGACAGTATCATGGAAGAAGTGAAAAACTCAGTGCCCTTCCTGTTCTCAAAAGCTTTTCTGTTTCTTGAAAAGCCCCATCGTGGTTTCAAAAGTTCTATTTTAATCCATATGAGGCTGTGGATCCAGAAGCTTGTGGCTTTGAGATACATATTTTGATCAAAACTTGCCTATTGGCTTTAGATACCCAGTAGTTTTTGCTCTAAAGCAGGTCTCTTTTGTTGCTCTGAGCTTTACTGTATTTTGGTATTTTACTGCTTTACTCTTCACTTCTGGAGAGCAGCAACTATAAGGTAAAAGGAATAGTTTAGTTATTTTCTAAAGGTTATCCCCTCAACCAACTTTGGGGGTGGGGGAAGCTTTCTTCCTGATTATCATTTTGCTCAATTAAGGACAAGGATATTACTTATCTATTTCAGTTCCTTATTTTGTCTGTATACCTTACTCCAGCCTTGCCTGTAGGACTTGCTATTAGTTAGGAATTATTAGTAATATTCTGTGCGGTAGGGCCTTTGGACTGGCATAGAGAGCTGAAGTGGTGAATGGTGTTAGAATAGCATGTGAGTCCTTTTGAGCATGGTGGGGAGGCGTCTCCATAGCCAAATGCTAGGCAGATGCTAGTTTTTCTATGAAGGGATTCTGTCCTTCCTCCGAAGTCTACATTTCTGCTTGTTTTGTTCTGATTTTAACCATGTCATTCTTGGTAGTATGTTGATTATTTAAAAAAGGATAAAAAGAAGAGAGACATGCTATTTTTTTTAAAGAAATGGCTCCAAGTACATTAAACTATGTACATCGCCATCCACCTCCTCCATCCCTGTATCACCAGTTTTTCTGTGTTGAAAAAATTAAAGTTGAGTAAACAGTTGCCAGTCTAATTGCCTATGGAGATTCCCAGTCATCCAGGTCATGGTTGTCCCAAAGGTGCTTTGGGACCTTTGGGAAAGACCAGTTGCCCCTTGAAAAAAGTACCTTTGGGTCTTGCCAGTCTAGATATTAAAAGGCATGTTCCAAAACTGATATTAGTATGTTTGAGTGGACTCATAATAAAAGTATCACAAGTATCACAAAGAAGGGGGGTTTATGGGAAGGGGTCAGTAGAATGAAGGTAATTTTTTTGGGAGAAACAAAACAGAAACTGTTATAAACAAAGAATGGATGGTGAACAGTGTGTGGTCAAAAATTAAAACTTAATGTTTGTATTTGGACTGAATTGAAACATGGAATTCGGTCTTGTGATGATAAGATGCTGCATTGCAAAACTTTAAATAAAACTAGATCTTTAGATTTGGGATCTTGAAATCTACCACATGGCCCTATGGGAGGCGTGTCAAACTCAAGGCCTGGGGGCCGGATCCAGCCCACAGGGTGCTTAGATGTGGCCCATGGGGCTGCCCTGCAAACAGCGAAAGACTGGCCCGTGGTGCCTCTGCCAGTGAAAATGGAGCTCCATTTTCACTCGAGGGTTTTAGGAGGCTGTCACAGCTGAAACGGAGCTCGGGAGCCCATTTTCTCTGGCAGAACGCTCAGGCCACCACAGGTGCCCTCAACACAAGTGATGTCAAGCTGCCCATGCCTGCCCTGGCCACACCCACCCCAGCCCCCTGAGGCCAACACAACACTGTTGCGGCCCTCAACGATATTGAGTTTGACCACCACCACCACCACCACCCCGTCCTATGGCATCATTATACCTCTTTTGCTATTTGCTCAATGTCATGGCCACTTGACTGTTTGTATTTTTAAAAATATTATGTTATACTTAAAAAACAGGAATCCACCTTGCTATGAAGGACCAGCCTTTTGTATCATCATTATTTTTTAAAAAATGCCTAGGATTCCTAAGCTAGGATTCCTAAGCTTTCATAGAAAACAAAAATGTCAAGTAATGCAGCTCACCGTGTTCACTGGAAATGCACTTTACTATTTAGAAAAAGGGCAAAGGTAAGCAGAAGTAATAAAATCAATCTGCTGGGTTGTGGGAGTGGCAATTGACATTCTGGTAAATAGCCATAAAGTGCTCATTTATGGGGGACTCTAATGTGTCTAGTATGCTTTGATGAAGCAGTAAAGGCAGTTTTCCTTGAGGTGAGGAGCATCTCCTTCTAAAAATGCCTAGTAACCATCTCTCCTTATTTCTCTTCTCCAGTGTGTCCTCCCGCATGTAAGTCTCAGGGCTGTACCTCAACTGGCAAGTGCTGCCATACAGAGTGCCTTGGCAACTGCATTGAGCCCAACAATCCAGAGAAGTGTGTGGCATGCCGGAATTTCTTTTTGGATGGCAGGTGTATAGAAAAATGTCCACCTAATTACTATCGCTACAAAGGCTGGCGGTGTGTGACTTTCAACTTCTGTCAGGAGCTACACAATAAATGCAAGATGGCCCGCAAGTCTGAATGCCATGTTATCCACAATGGCGAATGCATCTCTGAGTGCCCTTCCGGTTACATCTTGAACTCTACCAAGTGAGTTCTTCCTTTTTATCGTCTCTTCTTATTGGTGGGTGTAGAGATACCATAGCTGTGTTTTGAGAGGTACATCAGGATTAGTAGCAAATAAATTACAAATGAGAAATAAAAAAGGGGGGAAATAGCATTTTGTGCCAAGCAATAATAAAGAAACTTGCAATCTAAAATATTGAGAAGCTTTCAGATTTGTAGTGCTGTCATAGTTCTCAGATAACAGATAATCAGAGTTGGAAGGGACTTTATAGGTCATCTAGTCCAACCCCCACCCAACTTGTGGAATTCTGGGGTTGGAAACCTTACACCATTTCTGACAAATGGCAGTCCAGACTTTTCTTGAAAGCCTCCAGTGATGAAGCTCTCACAACTTCTGAAGGCAACTTCTGTTCCATTGGTTGATTGTTCTCGCTGTCAGAAAGTTTCTCCTTATTTCCAGGTTAAATCTCTCCTTGTTCAGTTTCCATCCATTATTCCTTGTCTGGCCTACAGGCACTTTAGAAAATAGCTTCTTGACATCTTCCTCTCAGTAAGGGTAGAAATGTTCTTTTTCTCCCCGTAACATTAAAGTCAAGAGTAAAGCTAAATCATGAATACTTACTCTTTAAGTAATAGTCTAAGATATATTCTGCAGACTATGCTAATCATTTTAAATTAGATAGTATTGAGTGAAAATATATTTAATGTATGCATATATTATTTAAAAGCAACTTAGTATTTCTGCAGTTTATGGAATTGGATGGAATGATAATTATATATACACACATATTTGTTCTGCCTTCCAAATACTTGGAAAACATTCCTTGGTTTTCCGTACTTGGAATTTGTCTCCTTCCAGCTGATCATAATTTTTGCAAGGAGATGACTGGATTTTCTGATTCCTTATGTTGTAAAGAGGGAAAAATGAAGAGCAACATGTTCATAGGAGAGAGGAAATGGACAATTCGGAGCATTCTCAGTAAAAAAAAAAAAAGATAATTGGCAATTAAATTGTTTTTCACAGGAGAGCTTGTTTCTATTTCTATTTTATTTCTATTTTGGTTCTTAGTTTTAAACTGCTCAGAGTCATATGAAGAGTGTGTAGCCTATAAAATAAATTAATAGTAAATCAGATATTTTTCTGAACATTAGTATTAATTGTAATATTTTTCAGTTCAGTTCATTCCAAGAACTTTGAACGAATGTGGGGTTTTGAGCCTGGTGGCAGTTTTCTTTGCTTTTCTGAAAGTAAATCCATTCTAGTATGATAGCATTTTGCTGGCAACATACCAACTACTTTATTTGCCTACCTGCCGATTTCACTATGATATATTTCTTTTTAAAAAAATTCTACAAGATGATTGACTCCTGTGCAAAAAATCTTGTTTGAAATTTGAATTATTAAGGAACCAGGAAGATAACAAACCAACGTAACCATGGGGACAAGATGATAGCTGTATTGTCAAATTCTTCATCCTGGTTGAGGTTGGGAAAAAAATTACCTGACGAGATTAGCTAATTATTAAGTCATCACCTGTTTGCAGATTGTAGGTTCTTGTAACAGGGGCTATGAACTCTAGAATCTTTTCCTAGATTGGAAAAAGTTAGTGTTTTATTGCACCATTATCCATTATATTAAGCATTGGACAGCCTGAATGATCCCCTCTGGTATTTTCTTTTTCAGCTTGCTCTGCACACCCTGTGCGGGTCTCTGTCCCAAAACCTGTGATATGGGTGAGGGAAAGATAATAGATTCGGTTACTGCTGCACAGGCTCTCCGAGGCTGCACCGTTGTGAATGGAAGCTTGACTATCAACATTCGTGGAGGAAGTGAGTGTCTTATGTCCGGTTTTACTTTGTGCCAATCAAGAGAAAGTGTAAAACAGGTTTTTTTTTCCCTGTCCAGTGACCTTGTTCACATTTTTAAAAAAGTTTTGGGTGAGGGATGATGGTGTATTTCAAGTTAGACTTGGAGGATATTCCCAAATTTTAGTCTACCAGAAAGTCACAGTTTTGCCAGTCTATTTTCAATAATGCAAATTTACAAAGCTCAGGGATGCAAAAGTGTGGCCTAAGGGCCAAATGTGGCCTACTGACATCTCTTTTTGAGGGTAAGTTAAGGAGGAAACTGGCAGATTTAAATCTTGCAAAAACATAAGGAATCTCTTTCATCTCTTAACATTTCCAATATACTTCCTCCTCCCCCAAAAAACTGTTGCAGATCCTATTCACTTCCCAAATGCCATTCTCAAAACACTTGATTGGCACTTAAACCAAGGGAACTTCTATTGTACTGTCCTGGGTAGTTCAACCTGGGCCTAATAAGATAAGCAAGCACACTAGTAAAGGACAAAGGAGCAATGTCTGGGAAAGACCATGACATATGCCTCTGTTTTGGGGCATGGAAGCTACTTGCTGATTATTATTTTTGGTGGTTGTAATAGTGACTTTGGGTGCTTCTTCACATAGGTTAGCACCCAGTATGAATAAGAAGCTACTCTTTGTTCATAATTTTGTGGCTTGAATGGCTGATGTTTCATCCTCCTTTAGCTAACATTGCTGCTGAGTTGGAAGCCAACCTTGGTTTGATTGAAGAAATATCAGGTTATCTGAAAATTCGTCGCTCCTATGCCCTGGTCTCTCTTTCTTTTTTCCGCAAGCTGCATCTGATCAGAGGACAGACTTTGGAAGCAGGGTGAGTTCAGTTCTTCAGAGATATCTTGAACCCTTGAAAATATTATTGAGAGCAATTATATCTTTTGCCACTGTTGCATTATTATAAAGCATCACAAGCAAGTCAGTCTGCTATTAAAGACTCAGGGTAGGAAAAGTGATAGTTGATTTTGATCTCCGGTTCTTTGGTCTCTACTCTCAAGAGAGGTTTTGAGTGGGATTTAGAAATGAGAGCTGATTATAAAAGAGGCAGATTGGCAATCTCTTTCTTTTCTTTTCTTTTTCTTTTTGCATTTATTTTCTTTATGTCCTTTTATTCCTTATCCAGAAATTATTCATTTTATGCCCTGGACAACCAGAATCTCCGCCAGCTTTGGGACTGGAGCAAACACAATCTCACTATTGCCCGAGGGAAGCTGTTCTTCTACTACAACCCCAAATTGTGCCTGTCAGAAATCCATAAGATGGAAGAGATCTCAGGAACAAAAGGGCGCCAGGAGAAGAATGATATTGCTCTCAAGACCAATGGTGACCAGGCTTCTTGTAAGGATGAGTTGCTGCTATCCAAGGAAATAAATAATTCTAAAATGATATGATATGTCTTTCCTTAGTTATGGATGAGTGGAGGATGAACATGATCATCCTCCACTTGGTTAGGATGCACATAGCTACTCTTTTGGGGTATCTGTATGCATCTATGTTCATCTTAAGTAACGTTTATTGATTATTACTTCACAGTCTCTTGTTTTTGCTGTTAATTAGAAAATTGTTTTGCATTAAGACTTTTGGATTAGGCAAAGACCAAAGGCATATTTATCTCAATGGCTTTAGGAATCATGCTACCATTCTCACTTTGACTTTGGGGTCAGTAATTGCGTACTAATGTGGTTGAAGCTTTATTTTAATCTCAAAGCAACAAGGAGAGGAAGTGGGCATTGGTCCAGAACCATACATTTGTTGTGTTTTTGGCTTTGTTTCCTTCTGGGAATGTTTCTGCATTCAAAGATGTAGCTTCCAAATTGATAACATCCTGTTTATGTATGCTATATATTTTCTGACTGAATTGTAAAGCAAATCCAGCCCTCGTTTATGAATTTCTGCCAGGCTGGCAGAGCACAGGACAATTTGTCCCCACAGCCTCCCTTAGCGATAGCACATATGTGTGTGAGAGGCTCTCTACCGTCTCTCTAAAGATCAGAGGGGCTTGATCTCTATGGCCACAGCTGCCTGCATTGTATTAATTCATGAGGGTGGGGTAATAAAGATCATACTTCCCCCCTCTTTCTTTCTTTCTCTCTCTACCTCCATTTTCAGATTTAAAAAAATCAGTCTCTTATTTCTGCTAGTCCAATGTGTTGTTCATGTTCCTCTGATTCAAGCCAGTTTGGTCTAGTGGTTAAAGCACCAGGCTAGAAACCAGGAGACTGTAAGTTCTATTCCCGCCTTAGGCATAAAAGCTGGCGGGTGTCTTTGGGTCAGTTACTCACCTCACCTCGCAGGGTTGTTCTTGTGGGGAAAATAGAAAGGAATAATAGGTATGTTTGCCATTATTTATAAAAATAATAAAGGCATGATATAAACAAACAATGCCCCATGGTGGCTTTTTCATTAACACCTACTTTGGTCTCTGAGTTCAAGCCCTGCGTTCAAGCCCATGATATTTCATTTGACAGTAACCCCCCAAATAGGCGGGTACAAATCACTGGGTACAAATGCTCTTGACTTTCTCTTCTAATTCACCATTACTTTCCTGTTGAACTAACATCACTTCTGTGAGTCGCACAGAGTATGGGATTTGCTTTTCTAGATACAACACCAAATACTCAATTTGGTATGGTCTTACCATTGTTTCTTGTACGCGCAAATGCTTGATAATACAAATGTGATGTCATTTTCTGCAGGTGAGAATGAATTGCTGAAGTTTACTAAGATAAAAACATCCAGTGACAAAATTGTACTGAAATGGGAGCCATATTGGCCACTGGACTTCCGTGACCTTTTGGGCTTCATGGTGTTCTATAAGGAAGCGTAAGTAAACAATCCTTGTGAAAGTTAGGTTCCCAGATATCGAGCCTATATTGTGTAGTGCAGAAGAGCAAGGCTGAGAAAGGTTAATGGTCAGTGATCCACAAAGTACCAGAGTTGTCTCCAGCTTTATTTCTTTCATTGAATATTTTTGCAGACTGAATGTAGATAGAAGTACTAGTCTTCATAGTTGGACAGAACAAAGCAACCTGTAGCTAAGAGGCTTTGTAAATATTACAATTACAAAAATATAGTGATACTCAATAGATTTGATCATATGTTAAATGTAAAATAAATTGATTAACCGTGAGGAAAAACAAAATTAGCTTTGTAGTTACTCTAAATACATCCAAACTCTTGACATTAGCCATTTTTTAATTACTAATCTTACACTTAGCTTTAAAAATGCTTCACATTAAAAGAAATAAATAACAGCAGCTCTGTCAAAACGTCAGTTATGTTCAGTAGGCAAAAAACATTGTGGCCTCTGCTTTTATTCGTAACCCAGTGGAGGCTATCAAGTTGCTAGTGGGAATAGCTTCATGTATGGATGCACTTGCTCTTGAGTGCTTGGCTTTACCATTGTACTACACCAAAATTGGCATTCTTTGTTCACTTGGGTTATTTGGCCATTTTAGGCTGATACGATTCTCTACACACCTAGCACTATCATTGGCCAGTCTGGTTAGAGAGAAGAGTTCTTTTTCCTCTCCATAATTCTGAACTTGTATCCCTTGCCCCCCATTTAAAATGAATAGCACATTTCTTCCTACACGTATGTATTGCTTTTCTGAAATAGCAGCTAGTGTCTTTTCCCTTCTTTTTTGGGCTAGTCCCTTTCGGAACGTGACGGAATTTGATGGCCAGGATGTTTGTGGCTCCAACAGCTGGACGGTGGTGGATATTGAACCTCCTTCCCGGGCATCCGATGCCAAACTCAAAGACCCTGGATATCTGATGCGGGGCCTGAAAGCCTGGACTCAGTATGCCATTTTTGTGAAGACACTGGTCACTCATACAGATGAGCAGAAAATCTATGGGGCAAAGAGCGAGATCATATACATTCGAACTAATGCTTCTGGTGAGCAGTACTACTGTCTTGCAATGTTTAAGAACTGCCAGTCAAAACAGTTCTTGGGGGAAGGATTGTTGTAATTGATTCCCTGACTTAATAATTATGTACTAGATAATTATGTTAATGTATTGCTGCAGAGTTTGTTAGAAAAGACTTGTAGGTTATCTAATGTGACTTCTTTCATAGCAGAAATCCAGCAAACCATCTACCCCTAGCTGGCCCCAGCTCCCATTTGAAAATCTTTTTCAATTCTCAACACCAGGAAATTCCCCAAATTATGCATCTGAACCTCCTTTCCTTTTTAATTCAATTTCATTGGTCCTTGCCCCACTCTTAGTTTTAGCAAAATAGGTCCACTACTGTATGTTGCATCCTTTTAGATATTTATAGATATCTATTTATAATTGTAATAATTTATAATTGACCATTGTAAAATCTTCCCTAAATTTTCTCTTGCAAGCCAAACATACCCAGATCCTTTAATTGCTCCTTATAGACTTTTGTTTCCAGACCCCTTATCTTCTTGATTAGTTGTCCTCTGAATCTGTCTGGCTGCTCTATTTACCATTTAAAGTTCATTATTCAGAAGTGGCCATAGCATTCCAAGAACAATCAAACCAGCTCAGAATAAAATAGAGACAATTAAACAGCCGAAAAGGAAGCAAATCGCCAAAACACTCATCATCAATCAGCATTCAGATGTTAAATTAACATCAAGATTAACATTAAACCAACAATCAAGTAGTAAGCAATACCTGAATACCCCCAACTACCTACTCAGATAAACAAGCTAACAATAAACAACAGTCCAATCAAGGGACCATGAAGACTACTCCCACCAACACTGACAGGGCAAGTCACTAGTATATAAAACTAGAGCAAACCCCATTCTGTACTAGCATTGATGATGTTACCTAACTTGTAATGAAACATCTGCAAGAAAATAACCAAGCTCAGAGTGCACCAAGGTCCTCACAGCTAAATTCCCAGCTACAAACATTCTCTTCTATTGAGAGACTCATTGTGTGACTTGATAAGGTTTTGTTCACCTTGTTCCTATTTTTTGATGGCTATATGTTTTTTTCTCTTGTCTCCAGTGCCAAGTGTCCCCCAGGATCCATTTTCTGTTTCCAACTCTTCATCACAGATCATTCTGAAGTGGAAGCCACCTTCTCATCCCAATGGGAATATTACACATTATATGATATCCTGGGAACAACAAAGTGAAGACAGTGAACTCTATGAACTAGATTATTGCCTGAAGGGTAAGGCAGGCTAGCTGTGTCTCCCTGTTTCCAGATTTAAACTTCTGATATTTTCAGAGCAAGTAGGTTGGTGCGCTTATTTAGTCCACTATTTAGCCTATCTCTACTCCATATGGGGCTGTCATTAAAAAGCATCTAGTAATTTTAATTCATAGAGAATGTAGCAGCCCAGATATTCGCCTGCAGTTATCACTTGGACCTGTGATACCTGTATTGTATCCCTGCATTAGTTCCTGGTAAAACTTCAGATGCAGTTTGAAGTTCTGGTGTTAAGCTATAAAAGTCTTTTATGGTGTGGCACTTCATACAAGACTGTATCTTCTTACACAACTCTGTCCAACCTTATGATTATGCCATGAGTAGCAGCAGATTGTTCCCCACTTTTAATAAGTTAGAAAGGTGACGTTCAGAAAAAATAGTTACTTTTGGGTGGCACCAGCCCTTTGGGTTGGCTTCTTGCTTGAGATTAGATTTCACTCAGCCACCTTTCAGAAGATGTTGACAACTGAGCGGTACCAAAAGGTATTTGGATTACAACACCTCTTTGTTGATATTGTGATTTGTGGGTTTAGTCATGTTTGTATTTTTGGTTAATTGTATCTATAAGCAGCAAGAGTTTGATGAATTTCAGTGGGTAAAAATCTAATAAACTAACTCCGGCTACATTAATATTCAGACATATCATACCAGCACTGTGGATTTAACCTTAATTAAGCTTCTTTGATTAACCTGGAAAGAGGTGATTTGAGCAAACCTACACTAACCAACAGCAATTAACTAAAATGTCTGAACATAACTGGCATCTTCTACACATGCTGGGCCAATGTTCCCATAATCTAACCAACATGGTTAGTAGGCTATGTAACAGGCTGCCTAACCCTCTGTTTTGAATTAAGAAAAGTGTCATGGAGCAGGTAGAAACAAATAACATCTATCTGCAAATCCTTAAACCAATTATATATTTTTATGGGATTATACAACAAGTTTTGAGGTCACCTTCATGATCCGGGGAGAAGGAGTGATTGCTTTAGCAAGCTGTAGTCAGGTACTATATTCAACCCCCAGACATATTCAATTAAAGAGGACCTTGCTTGAATTTCAGTTCTTTCCAGTAGGAATTGGCATTACATATTTAAAAACATGAGGCTATAATTCCCTTACTGACCATTCATCTTTTAGGATCATTAGACATAAAAGCTTTATTATCTATCCATCCTGCAGGCTTGAAGCTACCCTCTTGGACATGGTCTCCCCCTCTAATAGAAGACAACTTCAAGCACAATGGGACTGAGGGTGACAAAAGAAATGAAAACTGTTGTACCTGCCCTAAAACAGACTCTCAGATCAAGAGGGACTTGGAGGAATCTGCCTTCAGGAAGACTTTTGAGAATTACCTGCACAATGAAGTCTTTGTTCAGAGGTAAGTCCCTGAGTCTGGCTTTCTTCTGGCTCTACTGAGGACAGACTTCCTTTCTTTGCTTTCAAAACTAGAGATGGAAGTATCCTGTATTAGAGCAGGGATCCACAGCTTCCAGTCCCCGGTCTGGTACTGATTCGTGGTCTGTTGGGAACTGGGCCATGCAAGCAGCAGGTAAGCACATGAGCATGTGAAGCTCCATTTGTGCAAGTGGCAGGCATACATGAGACCCCTCTCCCCCCCTGCTGCTGCCGGTCCACAGCGCTGAAAAGGTTGGGACCGCTATGTTGGAGTACTTAGTTTATAGTACTGAACAATACTAACACTATTTCTGTTGGAAAACAGCTATTTCTTTGAGAGCTTTTACAGTGTGCCAAGAAACCCCTGAGTCACGGGGTTCAGTTAACAATGACAACAGGAATGCTAGAATTGTTGTTGCTAAATGAATGTTTATGTTGAATAGAATAGAAATAGGAATAGAATAGAATAGAATAGAATAGAATAGAATAGAATAGAATAGAATAGAATAGAATAGAATAGAATAGAATAGAATAGAATAGAATAGAATAGAATAGAATAGAATAGAATAGAATTATTCATTGGCCAAGTGTGATTGGACACATAAGGAATTTGTCTTGGTGCAAATGCTCTCAGTATACATAAAAGAAAAGATATATTTGTCAAGAGTCAAGAATCATCAGGTACCACACTTAATGATAGTCATAGGGTGCAATAAGCAATCAAATCATACTACTAGGAAACAGTCAATATAAATCGTAAGGATACAAGCAACAAAGTTACAGGCATGCAGTCACAAATGGGAGGGGATGGGTGATACGGAGTGATGAGAAGATTAATAGTAATAGTAGTACAGACTTTTTAAATAGTTGGACAGTGTTGAGGGAATTATTTGTTTAGCAGAGTGATGGCTTTCAGGGAAATACTGTCCTTGTGTCTAGTTGTTGTGGTGTGCAGTGCTCTATAGCATTGTTTTGAGGGAAGGAGTTGAAACAGTTTATGTCCGGGATGTGAGGGGTCTGTAAATATTTTCACAGCCCTCTTTTTGACTCGTGCAGTATACAGGTCCTCGATGGAAGGCAGGTTGGTAGTAATTGTTTTTTCTGCAGTCCTAATTACTCTCTAAAGTGTGTGTCTGTCCTGTTGGGTTGCAGAACCAAACCAGACAGTTATAGAGGTACAGATGATAGACTCAATAATTCCTCTGTAGAACTGTATCAGCAGCTCCTTGGGCAGTTTGAGCTTTCTGAGTTGGCGTTGCTTCGTGAGGGAAGTTCCAGTCCCATTTATAGTTGTAAGTAGAGGACTATGAGTAGTCTTTGAGTCTACAATTATTTAATGATCATTTGAAGTTGCAATAGCCTTGGAAAGTGTGCCTTATGGCTTGAAAGCATTTCTGGCTGTTGCAAAGACATTGCACCACCATTCTTGTTTAGTACCCATGAGGTCACTTAACAACCTCAATTAGGAATGACAGGATTATGGTAATTGAGCATAGCAGTCACATGACATCTTGCTTACTGACTACGTTGCACGAGTGAGACTGTGGTCCCAATAATTTGAGGACTATACCTGTAAACAGCTTGTTGTACCATATCTTCTGTTCTTGGTGGGTTCTGGCTAGAATGCCCTGGAAACATAGTGAGCTGCTGGTATTAGCATAATAGTGTCATTGATTCCTTATAGAAAGAGACTTTCCTTCCGTTCTAAGGTGTCTCAGATAATTGAGGCAACTTTGGCCATGCTGTTCCAATTGTTTGTGAGTCTTACTTTATCTAACCTAGCTGCTGGTCTTTTATAAGATAAGGGAACTTTGGTCCAAGCTTCCTAACAATCAAGCTGAATCAAGAATCTCCAAAGGTAATGATTCAACTAAGTCAGAGCCTTAGTGATGCTTGCAAAAGATAATGAAGTTTATGGAAGTTCTGGCATTACTTGCTTGTTGAGATTTCTCGGGCAGTAGCTGTATTTAAGGGAAAACTGATTTTTGCATACAGGTGGTCCTCAACTTACCACCACAATTGAGCCCAAAATGTATGTTACTAAACAAGACAGTTGTTAAGTTGAGTTTTGCCCCATTTTATGACCTTTCTTGCCACAGTGATTAAGTGAATCATTGCAGATGTTCAATTAGTAACATGGTTGTTAAATTGACTTTGCTCGTCAGAAGGTTGCAAAACGTGGTCACATGATCTCAGGACGCTGCAACTGTCATAAATATGAACCAATTGCCAAGCATCTGAATTTTGCTCATGTGACGATGGGGATGCTGCCACGGTTGTAAGTGAAAAACGGTCATAAGTCAATTTTTCAGTGTCATTGTAACTTTGGTCACTAAACAAACTGTTATAAGTCTTGGACCACCCAACCATCTTGAAAGAAGACAGTCTTTGTTTGATAGATATATAGTGGTAAAAACCTCAATTAAGAAGGAATTACATGCCAAAACAGTGACTAGTATTAGGTGCAATAGTAAAGATTTTCATCAATCTAATTTTCTTTGAAAACTCTACGAGGAAAATAATTTTTTTTCCTGAGATTTCTTTCTTGAAACATTCTTTGATAGCTGTGCCAACAAAGTAGATCTCATTTTTAATATCTTTTAGCTGTTATATTACAGATGTTTATATGTGTTTGCTCTCTGATATAGTATATCTATGAACTCTGGCCTACCGTGTAGGAGAATACAGCTTAGGACAGTACATGTGCTCAGGATAGCTGCTTTTACATGGCTAATAAAAATTGGATGGAAATGGACCCAGAATGTAGAATCTCCAACTTCCAGAAAAAACAAGAACTGTTTTTATGCTTGGATCTATATGTGAAGTCTTGTGGACATTTTACAAATACCTGCTCCCAGCTGAATTACATTTTAAAATGTTTTTGAGCAAATTAAAATCTGAACTAATCACCTCAGATAGTAAGCAGTACTTCAGACTGCTTCTTGTGGCAGATGTAGAAATTATTTTCACTCAAAGAAGACTAGAATTTCCCACCCCATTTTACTATATTACTAATTCTCAAAGTGGTCAATCCCATTTTTATAGAACTGACAGGCAGGTGGAAATGATATGTATGTGTATTGAGGTGAGGGAAAGAACACATGGTATGTATAGTTTTAAGGAAGTTGAGTTTTATGGCACCTTAAGGATTAAGAAATTATTCTTGGTTCACTTCATCAGATATAGAGAGTATCACCCACAACATCAAGAAAATTAGTACCATTTGTTAGCGATATCCAACTTATTTTTACTGAACAAACTAGCCAATATGTATGGAAAATAATAAATGGATACAAATCTGAAATGACTCATTGGAAAATGGAACAGGAGAACAATAATTCTACTTTTCAGTCCATAAAGGTTTTTTTTTAAGTTTATTATAGAACTTTACATCTGTGGGAAGTGTCATTTTAAATAAAACACCACAGTCAATATATTAGAATGTGTCAATACATTCATTGTCACCACAGTCAATATAGTAGAAATGAAATGCATAAAAACATTTAAACAACAGCAAAAGATTGCATCATTGCAAAACGTTATAGTCATGTCACAATAGGTTTAACAGTTCTGGGCAAATTAGACCTAAATTGAAATAAACAAGCCTTTCCTGGAACTTCAAAGTGCAGTAATCAATCAGGAAGCAAAAAATATCTCTAGTCATAAAACACAAGGGATATGCAGATTCATATGAAAAAGGAAATAGTCCTTTAGATAAGCCCTAATGTAGTCTTCTCCCAAGTTGTGCTCCCTCCAGTTAGTGTCAGGCTTTGTTGGGATAGATTTAAAAAGAGGGCACATTTACACCTGGGTTGCTTTTATGGAAAAGGTTCAGATGTTATTGTTGCTGTTATTTCATATATGTATTACTATTACACATTTACCAAGAAATAGTATCAAAAACTTTCACAATAATTACAATTCAATGCAATGAAGTTTGCTCAGAGCCTAATAAAAATACTATCAACAGAAAAATATATTTAAAACAGTGTTCTGAGATAGGACTGGATGTATATACAGCTGCAATGTTTTCAAGCAGATGCTTACCTGGAAGTGTCAGCTAAATAAGAGTCGAACAGTCAGACCCTTCACTAACCTACTAATCAAGTAAAGAGCTTATAATCTGTTGAATTTCCACAAAAGCAAAGGGAGGAAGGGAGCAGATTATTGAGTTGTTGAGCCAAGTCCTTCAAGGTCTAAAACCTGGAGACTACAACTATGGAACAAGAACTCGAAAACAAGATCCTGCTGAAGCGATTATAAAAAAAATGAACACAATTGTAGGAAGACATAAGGGTAGACAGGTATCAGGGAATTTGTAATTTGAAAGCTCTAGTCTCTGGCTCAGTTAGATAGCTTGTGACAACACCCCTCTGCTGTTTTGAGATGTGTGAAAAATGTAGACCAACCTGAATGGCCATGGTATTATAATTTAGGAGAATTTTTTTTAATAAAGTGATATATCATGGATACACGACACCTAAGAAATTATCAAAAATGTACAAAGATAGTTTAAATCACTGTTGGAAATGTGAAAAACGCAGGGGGATATTTTACCATTTACACTTGTAAAAAAGCCAAGAAATTGTGGATACAAATACATACAACGATAGAAAGAATATTAAAGATTAATATGACCAAAGAAAAACCACCATAACCTTTTTATTGGGAGTTAAGAATAGTGAACTGGAAAAGACTCGTGGAAGATTAGTTTTGTATACGATAATGGCAGCAAGATTATTATATGCACAAAGATGGAATTCCCACAATGGAGGAATGGATCATAAAAATGTCAGAAGTAGCTGAAATGGAAAATCTGATCAGGGAGAAAACAACAAGTGCTTTTTTTAAAGACTGGAAAGTTTTTATGGACGTCTTCCTAAAAGAAGAAAAAAGAATGAAATGATGATTTATGGGTTTAAAAGATTGAAACAGATGAGAATTAAATAAGGGGTTGAAGGAATTTCTGGAACAAGGAAGGGAGATTATAGGTTTGTTAATATCTGTTGAAGAGAAAGTTGGAAGTTATTATATTTCATAACTTTAGTTTTTTCCTTTCTCTTTTTTCTTTTCTTGCATTTCTTTTTCTTTAGATTTGCTTTTTGTACTTTATGTAAAATCCTTAATATATATGAATAAATAATAATAAAAAAGGAATAACCTAAATGTCATTGTTCTGGACTGATATGGCAATAGAGACAGAAATTGTGATCAACTACCAAGGAATCTTATTACAATACTCTGGAAGTGGGACAACTGAGGACATAGCAATAACACTGCTCTAAAAGAACTCACTGTATCCTACAAATATTCAACATGTGAACATTAGTAATCTGTCGGTAGAATAAATACATTAGTGCAGTCAGAAGACAGTGAGCAGAGGAGACAAATGAGAGGGAAGACTTAATAGAGAAAGGGAAGGATGATCAGATTGAAACATGACAATCTCCATATTCTAGTTGAGGTACTAGATGGACATCCAAGAGAGAAATGCCTATAAGATGGTCTGTTGCAATTGAACGTGCATTGTCATCAAGTTCTACAAAAGACCAATAAATTGAATATTAGCATAATAATGATACTGGAAACCCTAATTGTAAATCAGGACACCCAAAGGAAGAGTGGAGATGATAAAATAGTATTCAAGATTGATTCCTGAAAAGCATTCCCTGTATTCCCAAGATTTAAATCTGTAGTGCAACATGGCAAAACAGACCAAAAAAGATTCAGCACAATCAGGTGCACCACCAGTAATGCCAAATACTGTAACCCTGTGTAATTTAAACAACAGTGTCAGATGGCCAAGGGTGTCAGATGCTGCCATCAGATTCAAAAAATTGGCATTGATGCAAACTGGGACCTTGCCAGTAAAGTGTTGTTAAAAATTCAAGAAAATGCCATCTCAGTTGAACGGAAAACTACTAGTAGTTAATGAACAGTTCACCTGGAATGTGACACAAGACAGGAAAATGGGTTAGAAGATTATGGTAAAGGAAGCCCTCTATGATTTAGCCTCCAAGAAGGGATAAAGTCAAAAGCGAGACAAGAAATAAAGGGGTTGCGGGAGAAGGACTAGGAAGAGGAAAAGAAAGAGCAACATCCAGTGCATTTGACAAAGTAGACCACAACCTACTTTTTAGTAAGCTAGAAAAAAGTGGAATAGATAGCACCACCACTAGATGGACTTGCAACGGGCTGACAAACCATACTCAATGAGTAGTCCTAAATGGGTCTAAGTCTACATGGAGGGAAGTAAGCAGTGGGGTGCCACAAGGTTCCGTCTTAGGCCCAGTACTCTTCAATATCTTCATTAACGACTTAGATGAGGGAATAGAAGGGGAACTTATCAAATTTGCAGATGATACTAAGCTGGCAGGAATAGCTAACACCCAAGAAGATAGGCTCAAGATCCAGATGGATCTTGACAGACTAGAACACTGGGCTGTATCTTAACAAAATGAAATTCAGTGTAGAGAAAAGTAAAGTCCTACACTTAGGCAAGAAAAACCAAAAGTACACATACAGACTGGCTGAAACCAGGCTCAATAGCAGTAACCGTGAGAGGGATCTTGGAGTCTTAGTGGACAACCAGCTAAATATGAGCCAGCAGTGTGCAGCAGCAGCCAAAAAAGCTAATGCAATCCTAACTTGTATTAACAGAGGGATACAATCAAGATAAGGGAGGTACTAATACCACTCTATAAAGCCTTAGTAAGACATGCCTAGAGTACAGCATCCAGTTTTGTTCACCACATTATAAAAAAGATGTTGAGACTCTAGAAAAAGTGCAGAGAAGAGCAACTAGGATGATTAGGGGACTGGAGACTAAAACTTATGAAGAAGGGTTACAGGAACTGTGCATGGCTAGTCTAGTGAAGAGAAGGACCAGGGGAGACATGATAGCGGTCTTCCAATATTTGAGGGGCTGCCACAGAGAGGAAGGGGTCAAGCTATTTTCTGAAGCACCTGAAGGCCAGACAAGGAATAATGGATGGAAACTGAACAAGGAGAGATTTAACCTGGAAACAAGGGAGAAACTTTCTGACAGTGAGAACAATCAACCAATGGAACAGCTTGCCTTCAGAGGTTGTGTGAACGCTATCACTTGAGACTTTCAAGAAGAGATTGGACTGCCATTTGTCAGAAATGGTGTAGGGTCTCCCGCTTGGGTGGGAAGTTGGACTAGATGACCTACAAGGTCCCTTCCAACTCTGATTATCTGTTATCAGGGGAAAATTCTCCTGTATCCTCAGGGAACAGTTGTACTTCCCAGCACAAAAAGCTGTCATATCATGAGTCAAATCTTTGATCTGTGTAGTCCAGTATTGCTGATGCTGACTGGTAACCATATTAAGTGAGTCAAATGTTCTCAACACAGAGCAGCCATTTGATATGGAAGATTTGCAGCAATCTCTTTGCACCATTTGCATGTCAGGAAAGAACATAACAGGATTCATAAATACACCATCATACATATAACATATCCATGGTCTATATTAATAGAACTCTATACAGTAGACTAAAAGGAAATATACTCAAGTATATTCAACAAGTATATCTTGGCAGTTGTTTGATCTAAGAAGATTCTCTATTTTAATAAATTGAAATCCTCTATAATTTATCTCCAAGAGCCAGAACAGAGAATTTGGGCTGTTTTTTGTCATTAGGAAAAGGGTTGAAAATAAATTATCATCATAGTACCCTGAATATAAATTACAGGGAGTTTATATATTTATCTAAGGCAGGGGTCTTCAAAGTTGACAGCTTTAAGACTTGTGGACTTCAACTCCCAGAATTCCTCCTCCAGTCATGTTAGCCCAAGAATTCTGGGAGTTGAAGTCCACAAGTCTTAAACTTGCCAAGTTTGAAGACCCTTGATCTAAGGCATCTGAACCTAATAGGGCATAGGTTTAGATAACCTATGCATACCTTGCATGCATCTCTGAATTAGAGAGATTGACAACAGTGTGTTGATTTGCAAGGTAGATGTTGGGGAATTGCCAGCTAGACTGGAGGAAGAGGTCAAGAAAGGGCTTAGCTTGAAATTGTTGCACAGTCACAAACCACATAAGTATGATCTCCCCCAAAATGTATGAAGCCTTATCTGGTTATTCCCAGGGGAAGGCAAGCAGTCTGGTAAGATTCTTGTAACATAGAAAGGAAAACAAAATTACAGCCTGAGGCTATTCACAAATGATTCTGGTTGCTTGTGCCTGACAGTGGTTTCTGGATTAGACACCAACCTTTAATATAATCTTATCTATATATAAAATAGGAAGATGAATAATTGGAGATCATCAGCAGGCCTTGGGATGTGTGGTAACAGATTAACGGAGTTGGAAGGGACCTTGTAGGTCATCTAGTCCAAACCCCTTCCCCCGCCCAAGCAAGAAGCCCTATACCATTTCTGACAAATAACAGTCCAATTTCTTCTTGAAAGCCTCCAGTGATGAATCTAGAATTGTGTGATCATGCTTGGGGCAAAATTAGGATTTAAGTTGTGCTTACAGTATGTTGACCATAAACTAACCACAGTGGCATGAGTACATTAAGGCTGATTAGCTTGGTCTGCATCTTCTCTGCCTTATTAAAATCCATTATATAAAAATCTTGGTTGACCTAAGTCATGAATAAACTGTCCGATTAAAAACTGGTACAATCTTGTCAAGTATGGTTAATTAATATTTACTTGCTTGTTTATTGAATATATCATATTTATATCCCACCACAATTGTACACAGAATTTTATTAGCTTGCAATTTGAAAGAAAAATAGCCATTAAAATTTTATAAAATAAAACTGATAGAATAAAATAGACAAATCTATCAAAAGGCATCAAACTCCATTTCAAGAAGCTTCCAGAAGGTGACCAGATTGCATGCCATGAAATGAAGGGATAGATTTAATTATAAATGAAAAGGCTAATTGTCTGTTAGAATATGTAGCTTGGTATCATATAGGTTGCTATAGGTGTACATGAAAATAGGAGCCCAGAGGTCAATGATGTCGCATGTTATGTTTCAATATAATGATAATGAAAAAACTAGACATGAGAAGTTATACATTGTTCTAAATTATTACAATGACTGAAAAATTGTCATAAAGAAGATATGGAAGTTGCTTGGAACAGTTAAATATAATTTTATTACACCATACTGCAGCACTGTTAGTGTTTCACTAAGAATGATTAGTGAAATGAAGAAGTGAAAAAGGTTGTGAATGGGAAAAAACTGTGCATATAAAAGATTGCTGCAAAAATAGGGAAGGAAGAAATAATATCACATCATGTGCATAGAGAAACAGTTGCAAAGAACACAGCCAAAGCAAGAATTGTTAAGGATGAAACAAGAAGAGAAACCATAGAGCAATTTTCATGGAAATAAGCTGTTTTGCAAATAGACAAAGAAGTTAAGCAAGTTTCCTCCAGCAGAATCAATGAATTTTTTTAAAAAAATAATAGCGATAAATTTATTTTGGATGAAATGGAAATGCAACACATTTTCCCCATAAGGATAACGTAATGAGTCACAAGGCAGTAGCCGACATCAGCAAGTTCTAGCTTGTGCATTGAGTACCAAACAAATGAATACAGGAACAAATATTTTTGTGTAAAAATGCATTGAGTACCAAATTTCTGAGTTTCAAAGTAGTTGAATACCAAGGTACCATTAAATATACTTGCAGATGAACCCATATGCGGATAAACTGAACCCAATTTTGGGGTGCCTTTTAGTACCCAAAATTCTTAGCAAATCTGCAAGTATATAAAATAGTGGTAATAGGAGAAATGTTAAAATATGAATTTGATTTGCTTCTAGATTGACTATTCATTTGTCCAATGTGTGGGTGAAGCCTGCATTTGTTCTTAACTGTTGGAAGAAAGTTGATACTGTTTCCCTATGTAAAGGAAAAGGTAGCAAGAATGAATACAGTAACTACAAGAAAAGTTAATTTGTTGTGTGAAAAAGTATTTTGACAGATTTCTGACTGAAAGGGAATGAGAGGTGTTGACGAACAACATTTGGAAAATGTGGTTGTAGCTTTATGCCAGGCAGGAGGAGTACAACATAGATCTTTGCTTGTTTGTAGATCATTCAGGAATGTTTTAATGTTTAACACACAGTAAAATGTATGTTTGTTGCTTTAGAGAAGTGTACAACAGAATAAATTCAGTTGAATTAAGAAATGCTTTGTGCAAAATGAAGGTTGGTTGCTGAATGATAAGAATGGTATATATTGGAAATCCAGCATGCAAGGAAGGAAATAGAATGCTTCATGCACAGTTCAATACTGAGCAGGGAACAGGTTGTTCAATATAATAATGAAGATATAAGGAATACATGTGGTGGTGGTAGGGTACTTTGTATGCAGGTGATGTGCTCTGCAGTGACTTAGCTCAAATGCTTTACGGTGAATATTAGACAGATTGTACAATCCAATAAGGAGCATGGACCTGAAAAGTTAAGTATTAAAGATCAAGATAGTTAAGTTTGATGGGAAGTATGCATTGAATAATTGCACATTATGTATAAATGGCCCAAAATTGGAGCACAAATATCCCTTTGTACACCTTGATTCTATTTGCTAAAGATGAGGAATTGGATAAAAAAGCTATGAAGATGGGGAAATACTGGTAGAAAAATTATGCATAATGTGTGGTCCATTGTGAAACGTGAATGTTGAAAGAAGCAAAAATGGCTGTGTCTAAAGATGGTTTTCTGCTTATTTTCTGTTATATGGGAGTGAGAGTTGTGTGTCAGAAAAACATCAAAACATCTTCAGTGTATAGGTAATCCTCCACTTGTAACAGGTTTTTTTAGCAACCATTCAAGAACAGCATTGGAAAAGCAACAGCATTGGAAAAGTGACATGACCGCTTTTCACACTTGCGACCATTGCTGCATCCCCATGATCACGTGATTAAAATTCAACCGCTTAGCAACGGACTCATATTTATGATGGTTGCAGTGTCTTGGGGTCACATGATGACCTTTTGCGACCTTCTGACAAGCAAAATCAATGGGGAAGTCAGGTTCACTTAATAATGTGGTAGAAACAAGGATAACTTGCAAGATAGAACAGTATGGAAAGATACACTGAATAATGTTAACAGAAACTAGATTTAGTGTATGTTTTCCTATCTTATGCCTTTAGGTTATATGACTACTATTTCTGACTCTCTTTCTGCCTTTGCATAACATCCTTTACCCCAAAAGGGAATAGCATAAAGATTCATAATATATGTAGCACTAGCAATAGCATTTAGACATACATACTGCTTCATAGTGCTTTTACAGCCCCTCTAAGCAGTTTACAGAGCCAGTTTACATATTGCCTCCAACAATCTGGGTCCCAGTTTTACTGACCTCGGAAGGATGGAAGGCTAAGTTAACCTGGAGTCCATCAGAATCAAACTCTGGCAGTGAGCAGAGTTAGCCTACAATACTGCATTCTAAGGGCAGTAACTATTGAATTCTACTGTAAGTGCAATATTAATACAATATCAGGGGTTTTCAATTCAATCTATACAATGTAAAGGATGTGTGTTTGTGTTTATTTTCTTAGTCATAATGTACACTGAAGATGGTATTTAATTTCATTGTACAAGGTGCAATGACAATAAGTTAAACTAAACTAAACCACTTGCATCACCATGGCTCTTTAGAGAATTGAATGTACAATTTTTTTTTTGCAATTTTTGCAAATAATAATAGCTGGAGAAGTTGCCCACAGTCATTTTTTCCTTATATCTGTCTCCATCATTGCTCCAAGAATACACAGAACTAATGTGAAACTTATTTCTGGGAAGACAAGACTCGACAGCCCTGATAAAAAAGAAGCTTTTCAATCGTGATTCCAAGGTGCAAGTGTATTATTTTTGTAGAACATGCATTTAGGCACTGAGCCTGCTTTTATCTGTCTTCTACCACCCATTGTCTGGATCATCTGCTGTCTATTCCTATTAGTAGTGGCTCTCCAAAGAAACAGAAACTTCTCAACTAAGTTATCTTTTTATCTGGAGATACTAAGATTTAACCCTGGGATCTTCTGAACAAAGATTCTGCCCTGTATCTTCTGTTAACTTTTCAAATGTGATACATTCTGTAGGCCAGCAGAAGGATCAAGGAGGCGACGAGATCTTGGGAGAGTTGCTAATAGCACCATGGTGGCTCCAACCATGCTGGGCTTGCTAAACATGTCCACGACAACACCGGAGGTCCCAGAGGAACCGAAGCCTTTTCAGATGATGGTTTTCAAGGAGTCCGTAGTCATATCCAACTTGCAACACTTCACAGGGTACCGGATTGAGATCCAAGCCTGTAACCGTGAAGCTTCAACAGTATGCAGTGTTGCAGCCTATGTCAGTGCCAGGACCATGCCAGAAGGTGAGAAAGCCTTTCCCAGTTGGGTCCTATCTAATCAGCATGTTTACAAGACAAAGCACGAAGCAGGCTTGCTAATTTGCACTGATTGGTTTTTCCCCCCTTCTGGTTCTTTATCTATTAGTGAAAGCAGATGACATCGTTGGACCTGTGACTCACGTGTTAATAGACAAGAATGCAGTCCACTTAAAGTGGCAGGAGCCAAAGGAGCCAAATGGCCTGATCATCCTCTATGAAATAAACTATGGACGCCTTGGAGACTCAGAGGTGAACCTTCATCCCTTTACTCTTCTTTCCTTGGGTGCTGTCTGCTTTCCCCCCATGCTTTTGTATAACATTTTAGGAAGAAGGGTGATTGGAGTTTAATAGACTTTTCCTTGTGAAACAGCACTCTTTCTCTATGTGTATAAGAGAGAAAGAGCATGCCTAGTCATTTCTTAGTTCTAAGTGTACCTGACCCCATCCCTGAGAAATTAGAACTCTGTTGTGGGATGAGTAGTGCTGCACATCAATACTCATTCATCCTGCATTACACGACTGACCACAGTTTCTTTGTTGGGACTCACTGAACACATTTCACACATGTAACTCTTCTTTAGTTCATATGGCACCTCTCTTGGGCAACAGAACACCCAGTTATCTCCCCTCTATCCTTTAGGAACAACGCCATTGTGTGTCTCGTCGACAGTTCTCCAGTGAGCAGGGCTACAAGCTGAAAGGGCTGCAGCCTGGAAACTTCAGTGTGCGCATCCGAGCTACTTCCTTGGCTGGAAATGGGTCATGGACAGAACCCATCTACTTTTACATTTCTGATTATTGTAAGAATTATCAATATTTCTTGGCGCTCTGAGTTTCTAATTATTTGTTGGGTGGGGGAGGTATCAGAAGCATGAAGAAATGGCTGGGGTCTCATCCCTGCCTCCAGGGCATAGTGCCTTCTCATGCCCTATCCTGTGAGAGAAGATGGCCACAAGGAACTATTATCTCTGACATCAGGCTAATCTTCAGAAATAGTTGTACTGGATGTTGTAAAACACGGATTGGGAGGAAAGTCAAAGATCCTGTCTTACGTTGTACTATATACTTTTTTTTTTTAACTCTAGTGAATGCTCCCACCAATCTTGTAGCCATCATTGTTCCAATCATTTGCGCTGTCGTTTTAATCATGTTTATTGGAGGAACTTATGTCTTTCTCAAAAAAAGGTAAGTCTTTTCAAAATATTGCCCGTTAACAATGCATTGAGATACAATCAACTATCCATAACAGACTTGGTTAAATTTAATTCGTGCTTAGTTGCTGCTGACAGGAAAACATGCATGCATGAATAGCTTCTTCCCCCTCATCAGTAATAATTTTATTGGTATGTTTGATTTCTTGTATACATTCTTCTTTACTATGTAGAAAACTCTACCTCCCTTCCTGTGTTAGGCCTATCATTCCAAACTATTAAATTTCATTTGGATTGTAAAAATTATTAATCTATGGGTTTTGGAATTTTTCCTATGACTGGTGTGGTAGCCTTCTGTTTTAAATATAATTATTGGGTTTTTTTTTTCTAATCCCTATACTACTGTGAACAGCTACTTTGCCAATAGCAAAAGTTTCATGATAAATGGTGCTTGGTCTTACTTCACTCCTCTTTTCAGGCAAACAGAAGGACCAACAGGACCACTCTATGCATCTTCTAATCCAGAGTATCTCAGTGCCAGTGATGGTGAGAGGCAGTTTGATTTTGTCTGTTGATTTTAATTTTTTTTCCCCAGAGGTTGTGACCAAATGTTTCAACATTTTAAAAAAGTTGTTGTTCTCCATAAGTGGGAGCGTAAGATAATTTGAGACAACACTTCTTGTTCTTCACTATTTACTTTAAAAAAATAGGAAGTGAGGTGTCCCGTGGAGTCCCACAGATTTGGTCCTATGGCTGGTAGTTTCCAAAATGTGGATGAAGAGCTGAAAATTTCTCATCCAAATTTGCATATGGAATAAAACTTTTGGGATATATTTTTTAGTAAAAGACAGCAACAAAATTCAAAATGGCTGGATTGGTTGAAGAAATGTGCTGAAAATAACAGTGAAAATTAAGAGGGACAAATGCAAAACTCTTTATTGTACCTAAAAAAAAAAAAGAAAGAAAGAAATCCAATAGTCAGTTGTAAGATGGGGGATACTTGGCTTGGTAAAAGCTTACATGAAGGGAAGGACTTGGTTGGTTGGAAAGGTCTCAATAGCGTACAAGTCCTTTCCAACTCTGATTCTGCCTTGTGAAAAAAATGATTAATGGGTCAGAGAAGGAAGCCATGAACCAAAGATATAAAAGAGGGGAAGGGAAGGTAACGAAAGTAGGATGAGAAAGTTTTCATAGTGAAAGGACTCAGGGATGGATTTCCTGAGATACACCCCAGTTTTAAGGGCTTATAAAGTCACCACAGAAGGAAATTTGGCTAGGAAGTACATACTGCCTTCTGAGTAAATGGAAGTTGCTGTGTAAAAGGGAACACAGAACTTTACCTTTTTTGTACTGAAAAAGTGACAAGAAACCAGGAGATTTTTGAGTTGTAATCCCACCTTAGGTGTGAAAAACCAGCTGGGTGACTTTGAGCCATTCTCTCAGCCCAGCTCACTTCACACAAGGTTGTTGTTTTGAGGGGAAAATAGGAGGAGGAAGGAATATTAGATATTACAATATGAGATATATTAGCAGCTTTGAGTTATCAAAAATAATAATAAAGGAATTAAAAACTAAATATATATGTAAATAAAAATAATTAAATTATAGGAGAAAGGAAGGAAAAATTAATAGCCTTCAGTTCCTGTAAAATTTACCTGTCTGGAAGTCTTAGTTGTAATGACACTTTTACCGGACAATTACAGTTCTGTTTTGGGTTGTTCAACCTTCTGTAGGAATGTGAGAAAAATAATTGTAACTTAACATGGGAAAATCCTGCCTTAATAGAAAACTGTTTTAGTTTGGAAGAGGTTTGGGCCTAGCTTCAAATGTGGGATTTCGATCTACCTTCTTATCTGGATTTGAGATCAGCCAGTTTTGGGTTGATTGATCCTTTCTCCTCTTCCCTCTCTACCCATAAACTACAGTTTACATCCCTGATGAATGGGAGGTCCCACGGGAGAAAATTGCCCTCCTGCAAGAGTTGGGACAAGGCTCCTTTGGCATGGTGTATGAGGGAATTGCCAAAGATATTGTGAAAGGCGAGGCAGAGACACGAGTAGCAGTCAAAACGGTTAACGAATCTGCCAGCCTGCGTGAGCGTATTGAGTTCCTCAACGAGGCTTCTGTGATGAAAGGTTTCAGCTGCCACCACGTGGTAAGAGGGGAACACTGCTGCTACTTTCTGGCACATGTTTATGGTTTGGGGGAGGGAGGCCTATCCTATTCAGCTTGCATTGAGAAGAAGTCGTTGCATCTTTATCATAACTTCTTGGTTTTTATTTTTATTTTTAGCCTTTTCTCAGTAAGAACTATGAGGACATAGATGATGCAATGAGGTTTTCATTAGAATAAGAAATTTCTTTGGAACTGCAATAGTTATAGGATAAAACCAGGGGTGGGATTCTACTAGTTCGCACCTATTCGCTAGAACCGGTTGTTAACATTCTAAGCAGTTCAGAGAACCGGTTGTTAGAAGAAACTACTGGCCTAATCCTGTAAGGAAGGCAGGAAGGAAACATTCTGGTGTTGCTTACAGAAACTGCATCTCCGTTAACCCTTATTACATTCTTGGCAGGACTAGACTTCCTGTCTCAGGAACTTTTCTGGAGTTTTTTTCCCCTTCCTTTGCTGGTACTTTGCTTGTGTGGAGTGACCATTCAAAAAGTTACAATGGCACTGAAAAAAATGACTTATGACCATTTCTCACACTTATGACTGTTGCAGCATCCCCACAGTCATGAGAGGCCAGGCGAGGAGATGCATGCCTCGATGTGAGTGATATTGAGTTGGCCACATTCAGCCATGAAGCCAACATGACCATGAAGCCATGCCCACCAACTAAGCCACACCCACAGAACCGGTTGTTAAAAAAATTGAATCCCACCCCTGGATAAAACATATATTTTGTGTTGGGGGGGGGGGGTGTTGGATCAGCAGTTAAAGATACTGAGCCTGACAGCTCGCCATGCAACAGGGTGAGCTCCTGTTCCTGCCGGCCTAAAAGTTTGAAAATATGTAAATACAAGTGGATAAACATGTTCCACTTTGGTGGGAAGGTAACAGCATTCCATGCACCTTGCCGTATAGTCACGCTGGTCACATGACCACAGAAATATCTTCAGACAATGCTGGCTTCTTCAGCTAAGACACAAAGATGAGCACCACAGATGGAAATAACTGGGCTGGGGAAACCTTTACCTTTTGTGTTGAGAAGGTTCTTGGTGAAATTATTTGAAACCACAGCAAGGAAGGAAACACTCCAGAATGCTTTGAACTTTGGATTGCAACAATGCCAACTTAGAAAGGACCAATGGGTTTGTTTTCTTCAACAATAAAAAAAGTTCTCTTTGGTTTTGAAAAACATTACAATATTCTCTTTTACTCTTGGAACATTATATCTTCTCCTCCTCCTCTTCTCTATTCTTCTGTTGTTATGGCCCACTCATAACATGACCTTGGCCAGCTAAACAATTATCATGCCTTGGTGACTAAGAAAAACAGAAGCAACCACAGCACTAAGACAGGCTTATTCAGCAGCCTGGCCCAGCATCCAGATGAAGAACTAGATCTTTATCATGTTGCAAGAGGCCATCAGTGGCCAGTGAGGCACATCTAAATTTCTGGAAATAGGCTGTTTCATAGGGCAGACACAATGACAGAGAAGCCATTTCTGGTTCCCTTTAGATCAGTGATCCCCAACCTTTTCTACGCCGCGGCCCGGTACCGGCATCAGCTGGGCGCCGCGGCCCGGTACCGGCATCAGTGGGCGCCGCCATCTTTTTTTGATGAAAAAGTGCTTCCGGTGACCTCACCGGAAGCACTTTTCATCAAAAAGATGGCGACGCTTAGCGCTCGGTGAGCTTTTCCGGTAGAAATGGCTTTCACCCAGAAAAGCTCACCGGAAGGCTGGCGCGCCATTTTTGATGAAACGTGCTTCCGGTGAGCTTTCTACCAGGAAAAGCTCACCGGAAGCACTTTTCATCAAAAAAAGATGGCGGCGCCCAGCAAGCCAGCGGCCCGGTAGGAGTTGTTCCGCGGACCGGTACCGGTCCAGGGACCGGTGGTTGGGGACCCCTGCTTTAGATGACATGGTTTAACATAAGAAATCTAGAGTATGCCTACCCTGACAGACAGTGTGCCACAAGCAGAAATAATAATGGAAATAGGTAGTCCCACAAATGACCTGTGCTATGAAATTATTTATAGGTAATAACCAGCACCTTGAATTGTCCTAGAATCCCATTGGAATCTAATGCAACTCACTAAGTGTGTCTTAAAACTGGCCTTTCTTCTTACTTCTCTCATTAGGTTCGTCTCTTAGGAGTAGTATCAAAAGGGCAACCAACACTAGTAGTTATGGAGCTGATGGCACATGGAGACCTGAAAAGCTATTTGAGGTCTTTACGGCTGGATGCAGAGGTAAGAGTTTGGCATGACTGTATTTGTGTACAGAAATGAGGAAATGGGAAAGATGAAAAGGAGATTGGGTTTGTATCCCAACGACTAATAATAGTTTTGGCTCGGCTTTCAGAATAATCCTGGCCGCCCGCCTCCAACTCTCCAAGAGATGATTCAGATGGCTGCTGAGATTGCTGATGGCATGGCTTATCTGAATGCCAAGAAATTCGTCCATAGAGATTTGGCAGCGCGAAACTGTATGGTGGCTGAAGATTTCACAGTCAAAATCGGAGGTATGGTCACCTTCCAGAATGCTCAGGTTCTTATGGAAACAATTGATCGATTTTTGGCGGCTAATTAGGTGAGGTAGGATTAATGAATCAGTGAATTAATAAACAGTTCCAGGGCAACTGGCAGCTAATGGCTCTGATAAAATTCTTTTTTTTTTTGTATTTTTTGTATTTTTTAACAACAAATATTAACGAACATAAACAAAAAACAACAAATAAAACCTTCTTTCAATTGTACAGTGTGTCGGTTGGTATATATTTCTTGTGCATAATGTCTATAGTCTTTTCCTCTTATATTTAAATTTACATTCGAACTGTATTAATCAACTTTCCATATCATGTTATATTATTATACTGTACATCATCATTAGACTTTAATTTCAATTCCACATTATCCTTTTGCAGCAAATCCTAGTTCTTACTGATTCTAATTCATATTTATAATCCATTCCTAGAATTGTATTTGCTCAAAATTGGAAAAATGAAAAAATTCCGACAGAGGAGGAGGTGATTAAGAAAATAATGGAATGTGCAGAGATTAACATTAGCAATTAGACAGCAAGAAGAAAAAGAATATTATAAAATACGGGATTTATTTTATCAATGGCTAGATAAAAAAATAGGAAAATGAAATATATTATAATATAAATATAATATAATAGTAAATATAATACAATAGTAATGATATGTTATAATTGGTTATTATGGAATGACTCTGATAAAATTCTTGATGGGAATTCAACATCTTTCCAATGTTACTGCTTGAGGCTGTAGTTTTTTTCCAAATTAATATCTTAGTGCAACATTCTTTTTTCTTCAGACTTTGGCATGACCAGAGATATCTATGAGACAGACTATTACCGCAAAGGAGGAAAAGGTCTGCTGCCTGTGCGCTGGATGGCTCCAGAGTCATTGAAGGATGGTGTCTTTACAGCCTGTTCCGATGTGTGGTAAGTAGATACCTGTTGCTTCAAGTCAGTCAGCCAATCCTAATCCTATTGTTATCCTCTCTGTCTCTGAACTAGATGCTTGACTTTAACTAGAATAGAAAAAAGAAGAGAGGCATTGATACCTGCCTGTGGTCAAGATAGCACAAGAGGACTTCAGCTGCTTTACTTTCAGCTGTTCGGTGGGTGGCATGAAGAATCTCTTCAGTATCTTGCATTCCTTCCTTCCTATTTCCTGCAGGTCTTTTGGCGTTGTCCTTTGGGAGATCAGCAGTTTAGCAGAGCAGCCTTACCAAGGACTCTCCAATGAGCAGGTCCTCAAGTTTGTCATGGATGGGGGTTGCCTTGAATGCCCAGAAAACTGTGCAGAGAGACTGTAAGTATCAAGAGTCAAAGTCTGTTTTTGCAAAAAAAAAATAAAAAAAATACACAGGCTGAGGGACTGCGTATTAAACTTGTATTTCCTTAAGATAGAGGAACGCAGTGGACTGTATTCCACCTGTCTTAAAGAAATACAAGTCTAATGCATAGCTGCAGATAGTTTCAGGGGCTGCGTAATGGTATGTAGGAATAATCTTGGGAGACAGGACTCAACCAAACAGATAAAAGGTAACCTAGCCCACAGCAGGAATGTGAGCAGGGCAAGCAGCTCAGAAGAAACCCTCCCTAGTTTCTTCAGCTGTAAAGGGGACGGAAGAAGAAATGTACTTTTAAGTTATTTTTCCATTCCAATGTGGGAAAGAGCTTACATTGGGTTTCTTGGTAGTCTAAAGAGACCAAATGAGTTTGGATTCCTCCTCTGTAACACGACTGTCCAATAGAGAGAAAAAGAAAGCTCCACTCCAGTGAGGAAACCTTTTATCTTTTAATTGGGGCTGGAAGCAAGAGTCTGAAATAATTTGCGGGACAAAACCTAACCTAGTTTGTTTGCAATTCCAGCCACAACCTCATGCAGATGTGTTGGCAGTACAATCCCAAGATGCGCCCTACCTTCATCGAGATCATTGAAATGCTGAAGGATGATCTTCACCTGATTTTCCGAGAAGTCTCCTTTTTCTATAGTGAGGAGAATAAGCCACCAGAAACAGAAGAGTATGAGCTGGACTTTGAAAACATGGAGAGCATCCCTCTTGACCCAGCCTCTTACACTCAGCGGGATGAGATCCTAGGGCGGGATAATGGGCCCTCTCTAGGGTTCAAAGGGAACTATGAGGAGCACATCCCTTACACTCACATGAATGGTGGCAAGAAGAATGGCCGTATCCTCTCCATACCTCACTCAAGCCCATCCTAATAGCTCCCCTGGCTTTTCCTCATGATACAAATCTCAGGACTTGCAGTATTGCTGGTACAGCATTTGAGACACACCGACTCACTTTCTATTCAGATTTTTAATCATCAAAACAGGAATGACCATTTGGGATAGGGGAGGGTGTCTTGTGTGTTTCTGTTCTCTTCTTCTTTTTGGGTGCAACAATTCACTTGCTGTCAGCGGACTTTTATCTGTGAAACAAATGGACAGTTCTATGGCTGCTGATCTCCTTGTGCAACTCTTGATTTCGAGATGGGAAGTGATTTCACACAGTGACGTCAGAAAAGAGAACTTCTGTCTAGCCTTGTTCTGCGCAGAGGAACGACGGGTTCTCTCTACTACTGCAGGGAAGGGAGCCTTGGACTGGATCATTCCCAAGCAGAACCTGAAGCTCTTCTCTTCTGCCAGCCTCTCTGGGGAGCCTCTTTTGTGATTTTTAGCATTTTTTTTTTAAAAAAAGACTGAAGGATCTTCAGGATGTGTGTGGAATATGGTCTTGTCTTTTTTCTTTGATTTGACCAACAGCTGCTGCTTTTCTCCTTAATGGATTAACTAACTAGTATGTGTGCCCTGAATGTGTATGTGTGTGCGTATGGAGGTAGAGGTGAAAATGGATAAGTCCTTTTGTACATAATAGTTTTATCTAACCACAGAGGTGAGAGGGTGTCCCTGTCCTTCCTGCCTGGCCCAAATTCCTCTTGACACGAATGAATTTTGAATACATTATTTTTATACTAAAGAACTCTTTGGGGGATTGCATCTCCTCTGCCATTCAGCAAAACGAGGTAGCCAAAGTGGTAGCCAATATTCTGTTTAGGATTTTGTGAGACATTACAAGACTAAACAAGGCAAAACAAGCCAAATTCTCTCCCCTTCTTCTTACCGACCTGCCTCATGACTCTAGAGCTCTGGTTAGCATTAAGTGTATATGTTTGTTGTGACATATTTAAATCATAGATAGTGATCCACCGTATAAATTATTGACACCTTCCTCGATCTTGTTTGTTTGTTTATTTGTTTAGCTTTTGCCCTGTCAAGGGGAAAAGAGGAGGAGCTTGCTTGTTTGGTCTTTAAGGGGCCTTAAGTGTGTAAGCTGATTCTGGCAAGTTAAGTGCTAGGAGATATAGTGCACAAACCTGTACTTTAATATTCATATGATAGAGTGGCATGTGCATATTAATTTTTCAAAATACCCCCACCCCCACCCCCGTTATGCAAATTCTGAAACAGTTGGACACCAACAGTGAAATCAGGCCTTAGCAGCTCTTACCGGAGGTCTCTTAGCTCTGAAAGTTACATGGAGCCTGGCTCCCTTTTACTGATTTCTGTTACTCTTCCCCTTCCCAATTTGTGGGGGTTGTTTCAGTATGTGTCTGGACCAGAGAAGAGCTACGTAATCTCTCAACTAGAAAACATTCTAGCTAAGGGAGAGAAAAAAAAATCAAAACCAGCTCCTTCTGCTTACATGGAGCAAAGTGATCATGTAAATTGAACTCTGGAATGTCCACACGCAGCCTGTGAGTCAGTGGTTGTGGGTTTCCCCTTGGGTTTCTCCTGCCATTTCTGTTTAATAAGCACAGTGTATGATGGGGCCAGAGAGTAAATATCCAGTGGCACACTATCCGCCCCCAATTTACTTGCACACCTTTGCGTAAAATGAACAGAAGCAACGCAGGCACCTTCCTCAGACCTGCACTCAAACTTCTGTGGAAGAACTGTGTGGAAGAAAATAGGATTTTCCGAAGTGTTATCTGTTCCAGCATTTTGTTCCATCAGTGGTCAACCAGTGCCCCAGTTGGTAACCTCCAAGGAAAGGCAGCCTTGTTGGTGCCAAAACAATTGATGCTCAACTATTACTTCTGGATATGGAGCTTGGAGGGTCTGTACTATAGTCTGTTGAAAATTTATCTTTTAAAATCCTGTAGGCCCAAAGACTGCTAGAAGATGAATTTAAAAAGGGAAGCAGAGAAAGATGGCATATTTTTTAAAGTTTACCAATTAGAAAGGATATAATCTTTTTACACGCGTGCCAATGCTATCTTCGTTTGTTTCTCCATCAGTGAATATTATGTATTTCAGTCCCCATCAGTATAGATTATGTGTTTGGAAGTACTTCTCTCGAGGTTATGAAGTTCAGAAGAAGCTTCTGAATTTAGTTTTCAAATGGTGTCTCCCCAATCTCCAGTGCACTTTAACCTTTTTGTTGCCTGCCCATACCTTGCCCCAGCCTGCCCCATAAGTATGTGGGTTCTGTCTTAATCATGTATATCTCTGAAGTTCCAACTTCACATTTCAAGTGCTCTTCAGTGCAAGATGAATCTGTTCATCTGCTGAAAAAGGACCTCACCAGAAGCTTTCTTTATCTTAGTTTTCCTGTGTTTTACATAAGCTTTTAATTTTTTTTCCTTATAATGTGAATTTTTATGAAAAATTAAACAACAAAAGGATTGTGTTATCATTATTTTTTAAAAAAGCAAATTTTAGGAGTTTGGGTTTCAAATCTGTGTTTAAACCAGGGGTGTCCAACCTTGGCAACTTTAAGACTTGTGGACTTCAACTCCCAGAATTCCTCAGCCAGCTTTGCTGTCTTAAGTCTTAAAGTCTTAAAGTTGCCAAGGTTGGACACCCCTGGTTTAAACCTTAAACTCTTGAACTTGTCAGTGTTTTGCAATTAAGCCTTGCAGGCTAGCAGAGCTGGTGTGTAGCTCTTCTTATTTTAGCCCATCTGTTTTCCCCAATTAGTTGGCATGAAAGAAGAAGGGTGGTCTCCAGGGATTTTCTCTTTTTCACTTCCCTCTTTCGTCCTTGAAGTGCTTCTAGATTTATTTATTTTTTGGAAGCAAAACAAAGTTCACCCAACATTTGAGAGTGATCATCTCACCTACATAATTGCTTTATTGATTCTGGGGGCTAGGGGGAGATGAGAAATTAAAACCAATGAGTTGTCTTAAAATCCTAAAACAAGCATTTCTAGATCATTTTATATCGTCCAACTGGATATCCTTACCTGGAGAAGTCTGAACTAGCATCCCCGTGATTGAGAACATGGACGTGCCAGTGCTTTGAGTCTTTGAGGGAGGAGAGCTTGAGCAGATCTGACCATCCCAGAGAGGATCTCTGCTCTTCTTGTAGGCATAGCAGAAAGGTTGCCTTAGAAGCCCATCAACTTCTTCCCAGTTCATGTGCGTATATGATCACAGAACACAGTTTTTGATTGTTGGGTTTTTATATATATAAAAAAAGCCTCTTGTTTTCAAATAAAGGATCAACATGTGCCATGGTTTTGAAAAAAATAAATAGAGAATATACTCACTTGATTTATTTTTTCAGTGCTTTCATATAAGAGTCGAGCAGTGATATGTACAGAGAGTATCTTTGAATATAAAAGTAAAAATTTGCTGTGTGTAAAATATTAAACAATTAACTGTTTATATTAAAAATAAATTCTGAATAAATTATCCAAGGATATATCTAACAGAGAGCTCCTTTTGTCCTTTTTGTTCACTGGCATCCATTCTTTACGAGTAGAAAAAGCTTGTGTGGAATTTACAGCCATTTCTATCTGGAGATGCAAAGTGTTTGACCCCTAAAGACATTTTCACAGAAGTTCCTTTACATTTGATTATGTTGTCAGGATTTGAAAGCTGGCCAGCATTCTCCACATCCACCACCAACCACCCTTTCACCCATTTCCTTGTCTTTGCGTTTCTTTAAAGATGGCTTTAGACAAAGGTGAGGCTAGTTATATTTGATTTTTTTTAAAAAAAAATCTTTTTGGGGGTCTTATTACCACATGATTTTGGGTTCTTTGTGGTTTTCTTGGCTAGAGATGGGAATGTTGCTACTTTGGTTTGTTTAGTTAAAAAGGATCCCTTGGCAATTGTTTTGCTCCTGAAATCTGATCCAGGGAGTATGGATTTTTAGACCAATAAAACACCCTGTTTTTCATTTCAATGTCATGCCAGTTTTTTTTGTTGTTAATTTATTTCCTTGCCCTTAAGATGAGTATCGCATAAGATAAAGGTGACTAAAAATGTCATGCTTACACTAATGTTCAGTGGTGGGATTCAAAAAAATTTACTACCGGTTTGGTGGGTGTGGTTTGGTGGGCGTGGCAGGGGAAGGATACTTCAAAATCTCCATTCCCACCCCACCCCAGGGGAAGGGTACTGAAAGATCCCCATTCCCTCCCCACCCAACTAACCTGCTTTCCAGCTCCGCTCTCCTGCGCAGGACAACAAAAGGAGACCCAGCCGATCCGCAGAGAATAGATGTGGGCGGGGCCAGTCAGAGGTGGTATTTGCAGGTTCTCTGAACTACTCAAAATTTCCACTACCGGATCTCCAGAACTGGTCAGAACCTGCTGAATACCACCTCTGCTCATGTTGGTGTCCAAACTCACAATAGCATCCAACCACAAAATTAGTGCGAAAAGTGACTTGTGAGAAGTGAATGAATCAATCTTGGGAGGAGAGTTAAGACGGCAGATGTTGCCCAAGAAAAAGGAAGTGTTGTGTTTAAAGCTGTTCTGCAGTGAGTGTGTGGACTGGCTTTTGCCACCAAGTTTATTTTGAATGCCCGAGGAGAAATAAGTAGCACAGGGAGATTTTCAAAGAGGAGAAGCCATGGGGCAGATATTCTGGGTAAGTGCCACATAAATGTGGTTTTGAATTTGATTTCATAACTAACTTGTTAGAAAACAATCATTGAAATCCAGAACTGTTCTTAAAGGAAGATTAAGCAAAAAAAAAGGAAGTGAGAGACAAAAACATGTTTTGGGCCATAGATGAGATGGTGGTATTTTATGGCTAGTGCAAAACAACAACAGTGTGGTGCTTTTGAACAGAACTTGAATCTAGGGCTTTTCTGCAATTGCATCCTTCAAATATTTGGTTTTTCTTTTTTTCTTAAATAATTCTGGAAATTTGGAAGCTTCTTCACTTCACTGTGCCTTCTAACAAAGGCGTTATATTACTGGCAGTTCTGGTTACATTTCTAATGAACTGGTACTACTATCTGCATGCTTAAAATGTAAATTACATTAGTTGTATAGCCTGGCTAATGAGCTGCTTCAAAGGTATGCTTCCAGGAAGAGGAGATCCTGAGGCCTTTTCATCTTGCTTGTTCTTTGCTTTATTTGTGTGTAAATAGTTTTAATGTGAGCTGCTAACCAAACATGTTGCATTTGAAGTTGCAAAGGTTGCATAACAGGCGGAAGATAAAAAAAAAAGTCTGCTCAAAATTACTTAATTGCTCTCCCTATGGAAGTTAATTAACTTGGTCTGTTGCAGCAAAGACCTGTTAAATAGGCCAATGTGATATAACAAAGTATTGGCCCAGGACCAAAGAGGCCCAAATTCAAATCCACCCCATCAACTTTGCCATTTTCTACCTTAGCCCAACCTATTTTACAAGGTGGTTGTTGTAGAGAAAAACTGGAGGATGTACACCTCTTTGATCTCCTGGAGAAAAGGCACAATATAAATCTAATACCAGTAGTCCTCAAGTTACAACCGGCCATTTAGTGACCATACAAAATTACAATGGATTATTATCCAAAAGCTACTTATGACCGAGTTTCAAAGTTCTGATGTCTCACACACACCCCTCGTAGTTACATGACCAGAATTTGGACACTTTGCATTTATGGCCATTTGTACTGCCCAGCAGTCATGTGAACGTGAATTGTGACGGCTTTGCTGTAAACTGGCATTTACCTCCAGTTTCTGCCAAAATCAACCCCTAGCGAACAAGGGGTTGACTTAATGATTATGGTGTTCACTTAATAAAGTATAAAAGTACCACCTTATAAAGCCTTAGTGAGGCCATACCTGGAATACTGCATCCAGTTTTCGTCACCGCATTACAAAAAAGATGTTGAGACTTTAGAAAAAGTGCAAAGAAGAGCAACTAAGATGATTAAAGGCCTGGAGACTGAAACATCATGAAGAACGATTGCAGGATTTGTGTTTGGCTAGTCCAGAAAAAAGAAGCACTGGGGGAGAAAGGATAGCAGTATTCCAGTATTTGATAGGCTGCCACAAAGGGAGTTGATTGATTTTCCAAAATACCAGAAGGCAGGACAAGAAACGATGGAAATTAATCACGGAGAATTAAGGAGAAACTTCCTAACAGTGAGAGCAATGAAGCAGTGGAACAGCTTGCCTTCAGATGTTGTAGGGGCTTCATCCCTAGAGGCTTTTAAGAAAAGACTGGACAACCTCTTGTCTGGAATGGTATAGGGCAGTGGTGGCTAACCTTTTTGGGCCCCTGTGCCAAAAATTGTGCGCACGCTTGCACGCTCATGCTCGTGTGCCAGCACCCAGAAGGCAATGCGCGCTTCCCCATACCCCTTACACATGCGCACGCAATCCCAATCCCCACCGCCCCCTTACCTGCACTGCGCCTCACAGCTGATTTTCGGCTGGTTTGAGGTCTTTTTCGGCCTCCCAAAATCTTGAGGAAGGCTTCTGCAGGCTTTGCAGGCCGAAAACTAGCCCTTTTTTCATCACTTCCGGTATTTTCGGAAAAACAGGAAGTGATGAAACGGGGCTAGTTTTCGGCCTGCAGAAGCGTTCCTTTCAGGCCGAAAAAGGCCTCAAAGCAGCTGAAAATCAGCTGTGAGGCACGTGCATGCTGCAGATAATTTTGCCTGCAGCTCGCGTGCCGGCACAAATGGCTCTGCGTGCCACCTGTGGCATGCGTGCCATAGGTTCACCATCACGGGTATAGGGTCTCCTGCTTAAGCAGGGGGTTGGACTAGAAGACCTCAAAGGTCCCTTCCAGTTCTATTCTAATTAATGACCATGACATTTGCTTTACAATTGCCATATCTGCTTAATATCTGCAGTGAAAAAAGTTGTAAAATCGCGTCTGATCACATGGTGACTCACTTGACAAGCATCACAACTTACAGCTGCCAGGCTCAATTACATTCGTAACCTTTAAATGCATATTACCAACCTGCTAATACCGTATGTAAGATCCAGAGGTGGTATTCAGCAGGTTCTGGCCAGTTCTGGAGAACCAGTAGCGGAAATGTTGAGTAGTTTGGAGAACCAGCAAATACCACCTCTGACTGGCCCTGCCTCCATCTGCCTCCCGAGCATCTCTGCCTGCATCTCTGCCTCCCGAGTCCCAGCTGACTGGCTGGGTCTTCTTTTGTTGCCCTGTACAAGAGAACGGAGCTGGAAAGCAGGTTAGTGGGGTAGGGAGGGAATGGGATTTTGCAATATCCTTCCCCCAGGAGTGGGGAGGGAATGGGTATTTTGCAGTATCCTTCCCCTGCCATGCCCACCAAGCCATACCATGCCCACCAAGCCACGCCCACAGAACCAGTAGTAAAAAATGTTGAATCCCACCACTGGTAAGATCCCACAACTTGCTTTGCTATTGTTTTAATTTGAACACAATCCTGTCTGTGACTTTTTTATGTGAAAAAAAGACATTTGTAGCACCTTTTCAACTAATGCATGTTATTAAAAGGCATCAGCTTTTATGAGTTGCAACTGCAATTCATGAAACCTGGTGAATTTTAATAAAACATATTAGTCAAAAAAGTGCTGCCAGGTTCCTGATTTTTCCCCCCACAGTAGACTAAGACAGCCCTCCTCATTTAAAAAAATGATTGCAGAACTTCAGTGGCAGCTGAAAACTGAAGGCAGAGATTGGAGATCTGCTTCCTTCAAGGAAAGGGAACCCTTCTGATAAGCATTGTAAATTTATTTTTAAAATACGGCATTTGTGTATATGTGTGGGCTAAGGATAGTTGAGAGAAACAGAAACTATCCATTGGGTGGCAGTATAACATCCAAAATCAAACAGAATTAAACGGTATAGTGCATCTTGGGCCCTTATTTATTAGCCATTTTTCAGGAACAAGTAAACCAAAAATGCTAGTTTGGAAACTGGAGAATCTGTACCATATCCTACATTGTGAGCTTCCTAGAGTTGTTCAGAATCGAGCAGTGCCAAAATCAAAATTAAAGTACAGTACCATGATATGGTTGCAGATTTAAATAATGCCACCTCTGTGCCTCAGAATTATTGATGGGATGATAATGGATGGTTGTGAGGAGGCACTGGTCATTTTCTTGATTCTGCCTTCCAGGCCAAATGATAAGTCCAAATCAAAACTGCCTTTATTATAGTCCTAGATCAGCCTTCAATGGTAAGCTTTTTTTAAAATGGAAAAATGATTTTCTATGATTTGCTATTATATTCCTGTTACTGCATCCTAAGATGGCATCTAAGATAGCAACAAGTCTGAGGAATTCTGGGAGTTGAAGTCCACACACCTTAAGTGGCCAAGGTTGAGAAACACTGCTCTAGCATGATAACTTTCTGGTAAATCTAACTTCTATTAATGATAGCCTGCTTATTCATAAACATGCTCATAAGCATGTTTGATCTGTCTAGATCTCAAACTGACTGACCCGTAGTTTCCCCAAGTTCTCCTTCTTCCCTCTCTGAAAATGGGGAAGACATTTGGCTGCCCCGTCTCCAGTTATCTGAGATCTCACCAGTTCACCAGTTCTCAGAGGTGATCAAGGATGGTTTTGAAATCACCCCTGCTACTTCCTTTACTACCCTGTGATGTAATCCATCTGGCTCCAGAAGCTGAATTTGTTTATCTTAGCTAAATTATCTCTAACCCTCTCCTAATTTATTCTGAGTAGTCCCACCTCCCACCACTAATATAATCATAACCAGCTCCAGCTCCCTTTCACCTCAGAGAGGAAATAGGTGCAAAATAAGTAGTTCAGCCTTCCCACCATCCTTCTTTACATGTTCACTTCACCCCTTTCTGAACCTAACCCTTTTTTGTTTTCCTTTTATTTCTAGCATACCCAGAAAACCCCTTCTGATAGTTTTTGGTATCTCTTGCAAGCTTCACTTCTTTCTGAACTTCTGCTTTTTCTGAAGTTTCAGTGAAAATAATGGAGTTTAGAGAGTCAGTTTGTCAATATTAAAGTAAAAACAAAAACAAAAATTAAACTGGAGGAAAACCCACAGTTTAAATTAAAGTATAAAAGAAGATAGGGATGAAAACAAGAGTCTGTAGTTGGTTTAAGAGATTTAAACATTAAAAAGGAATTTTGAAATGAGCTGCACCATATAATGGTGTTGGACAATGAAGGCTAAAGTTCTCAGCCTTGGTAGCTGACTGAGATCATTATCATGATCTCCAGGAGTCGTGAATGCTCCAACACTGGAAGTTTTAAAGAAGAGATCAGACAACTATTTGTCTGAAATGGTATAGGTTTCCTGCTTGAGCAGGGGGCTGGACTAGAAGACCTCCAAGGCCCCTTCTAACTCTGCTATTCTGTTCTGTTTATTTGCGAAAATATTCCCATGCAGCTTTAATTCTAAAAAAACAATTCCAAAGTTGGGCTGAGCATGTGCTTAGAGAGGCGCATTGCACCATCATTTCTGAGGTACTGTTTTAATGTGGCTACATTTACACGTAAGTAATGACCACAATTAGGACCGTCACTTCTGTCACTAATTGAAGCAGTCATTAAGTGAGTGGCATCCAATTTTATGACTTGTTAAGCAAATCTGGCTTCCCCCATTGACTGCTTGCCAGAAGCTCCCTGGAAAGGCCATAAACGGCAGTTGTATGATTTCAGGACACAGCAACTGTTGTAAACACAGGCCAGTTGCCAAGTGCCTATATTTTGATCATGTGACTGTGGGGACACTGTGAAGTATGAGAACCGGTTGTCACTTTCTTCAGCAGCATCATAACCTTGAATGGTCATCAATGAGGGGTTGTAAATCGAGGATTACCTGCTGTGCCTTGAAAGTTCGGTGAGAAATGTAGTAAATCCAGAAAACTTGTCATCTCTCTTCTCTGGTCTTCATTAATACAACTTTTTTCTTGATTTTAGAAGAGGCAGAGTCCGTTCTGTGGCATGTTATTTGTGGCAATGAAGAGACTTTATCTTTTTTCCCCCTTATTCAGGAAATAACCATCGCCAGCTACTTATCTCTGAAATGTTGCACTTCCATTCCCCATAACTGTTAAGGATTGTAATGTATTTGATTTACACTCATTAGTCACCCGATTCCAATTTCAGAAATATTGAATATATTTTCCATTTTTGTGTCTGGAAATGGCAGAGATTGACCCTGAGGTTTTGGACTTGAAAATCAGATATTCTGTGGCTGATTTACATCTCTTCCTCCTGAAGTTCACATTGTCATCATTTGGGTTTTGTTTTAGGAATTCTACTTTGAAAGACAAGGTCAACACAGAATGACACTCATGTAGGCAGACACAGAAACATCTCCTGAGTCATTTGATTAACCACGAAACTCTCATCTTTTGGTCCACATGACACCCTAAACCATATGTTAACCACAGAGATTGGATTTGAATGACACACTAAGTTAAAATGTGGTTGTTGAGCTTATGATATCAAGTGTGCTGTGAACAGAACAGAACTATACATTAGAGCAGTGTTCCAATATCTCAGCGGTTGCCACAAAGAAGAGGGAGTCAAGCTATGTGCCACAGTGGCGCAGTGGTTAGAGTACACTACAGCTACTTCTGCTGCCTGCCAGCTGCTTGCAATCTGGCAGTTCAAATCTCACCAGGCTCAAAGTTGACTCAGCTTTCCATCCTTCCAAGATGGGTAAAATGAGGACCCAGATTGTTGGGGGTAATATGCTGACTCTGTAAACCGCTTAGTTTAGCTTAGAGAGGGCTGTAAAGCACTGTAAATTGGTATATAAGTCTAAGTGCTATTGCCATTCTCCAAAGCACCTGAGGGCAGGGCAAGAAGCAATGCATGGAAACTAATCAAGGAGAGAAGCAACCTAAAACTAAGGAGAAATTTCCTGACAGTTCGAACAATTAATCAGTGGAACGACTTGCCTCCAGAAGTTGTGAATGCTCCAACACTGGAAGTTTAAAAAAAGATGTTGGATAACCATTTGTCTGAAGTGGTATAGGGTTTCCTGGCTAAGCAGGGGGTTGGACTAGAAGACCTCCAAGGTCTCTTCCAACTGTGTTATTCTATTCTGTATGAGCCACTGTCTCACAAAAGATAACCACTTCTTATGTCTGATACATTCTAAAATACCTGATTAAATAAAATGGTTATCTTTTAAATACAGCAACAACAATCATCTGCAAGGAAAGTAGATCTCCTTTATGTCAGTCCCCCTCGTCAAAGGCACTGCTTGGCTTGGACAGAAAGCAGGCAGCTGTTGCTGCTGTCAATTGGCCTTGTGCTGGAGCAGATCTGGCTAATTCTCTCCCTGGCTCCCCGCTGCCTTCTCTCAGCTGATGACTTTGACAAAGCCCTTGCTCGCTGCTTCCTCCACTCGCTCTGGGTCGGAGCTCCAGACGAGTTGCCTTTGTCTGTCCTCCACTTTTCCCGGGCAATCCAGACGGAGACGGGTTTCTCCATGGCCGACTCTCTCCTCAATCATTCTTGGCCGTCCTTCTCCAGGAGGTGGATGAAGAGATGGTCCTTCAAGAGAGGTAATGTGGCAAGGGCCCATGTTTGGGGACGGCTGTCACCTAAGGGACAGTGAGGCAGAACGGGCTGACTTGCCTATGGATTCCACAACCCCTGAGAAGCGGTTACCCTGAGGGGAAAGTGGGCCCAATGTAAATATTTGGCTGCGCTCTTCTTCCCAAGTGATTTACACCTGGAGTATATTTGGTTCAGCCATGGCTCTTTGGACATTTGCCTTTTTATGTGTGTGTGTCTACTGTATATGTATAAAGGGGAAGCTCTGCTCTTCGGGGTTGATTTATCCATAGAGGGAGATTGTGGCCTTCCAACAGAGCCTGGCTTAATAAACAGAACAAAAGTCTATTACTTACAGAACCAAACTTTTATAGAGCCTGTGAAATTTTCCGAAAAGTAACAGCTGCTGTTGAGGGTGACTGGGAGGCAGATATTCTCCTTCAGGTATTTACCTATGATTCCATCTACTTGTTTTTACTTTATTTTTCTCTAGGACAGGCATGCCTGTGTATCTCTGACATTTAAACCTCAGATTGGCCACATATATGGGTTTCAAACATAGGATATATTTTTTCCCAGAGCTGTGGTGCTGTTTTATAATTGCTTCCGCCCGCATACACATACATTGGAGCTTCTCCAGACTGTCATTTTGTTTAGTACAAGAGTCACAACCTTTTATGGTTCCTACCAGGGTGTGTGATAGGCAATTGCAGAATATGTTTAACGTCTCTTAGAGCAAACGGTATTCTTTGGGGACAGTCTGCTTTTTGCAATCTTTAGGACTGTGTTCTTCCTGTGTCAAACTGTACATAGATCAATGAGCAAGAGGTGCACCGAGTCTTATATTATTTGGCATGATATATGGTGGGTGTCAAGGAATAATATTCCTGCCTGAGTTCCCATGATAGATGTTCTCTGTGAAGGAAGGTTACCCTTTGAGGTTTTAGCTGACTGGCCGATTCTGATTGGTGTCATTCAAACCCAGATGAAAATTAGAGATTAAGTATCTCTTTCATTCTCTAAACAGAGATGGAAGGCTAGGATGTCCTCATAATAGGTCAGTCACATCTCTCATGTTCTTCTTACTTCTACACCTCCCCAGACATGGATGTGGGGATAAACTGGGTTTAAAGTGTTGTCAAATCACAATTAATGAAATTTTTAAAGTGTTGTCATTGAAAAGATGCCTTTGATATTGGTCAAAATGGCTGTCAACTAGAGTTAGTTGGCTGAGTCATTCGATGTTGGAGTGAAGGCTAAGGTATCTATGATTAGTCGAAGATGGGGTGTAGCATGGTATGAGATTGAGAACTCATTTGACTTTTAAGATATTGTGAATTTTCTTCTAATTCCCCTCTGCCTGCAACCTTGTTCAGTTGAAAAAAAAAAAGACTGTCCTATTTTTTTCCAGTGAGATTGATGACTGAGGGAGGCTTTGAATGTGGACAGTTTAATCCTAGTTTGTTCTGGCAGACTGAAATGAATCTGCACGGCAGACCTCTTGGAAGCTCCACTGTATTGAATAAATGCAGCTATTTGCTTAGGTTCAGTGAATTCTGGTTAAACAGAAAATTGGTCAGTTTAACAAGCAAGTGAAGCGTGTTGTGTTAATGTAGCGTGTATAGATAGCCCTCAAGTTACGACTGGTTGCTTAGCTTGCTTACTGCCAAAAATGGTATTTATGAGGTTTTGAGGTTCCTATGCCCCCCACCCCCGCAGTCATGTGACATTTCAGGTGTTTGGCAACTGGTCCATGATTACAACTGTCTGAAGCTCACGTGTCTGCAATTTAGGACTTTTTGCTGAAATCTGGTGTTTACTTCCAGTTTTCAGCAAAAACCACCCATAGTGAATAATGGGATTTGCTTAATGAGTGCGGTGTTCATTAAATAGCTGCCACAAAAAGACTCCAAAATTGGGTTGTTCACATAGGTGACCTGCTTAACAACCATCATGACTTATGACCATAATAGACAGGCTCTGCTATGGTTGTAAGTTGAGGACTGCCTGTATTTAGAGAAAACCAAAAACAACTATTCAACATCACCGACAATGCTACCGTCCTTCAAAATGATCTTGATTATGTGTCTGAATGGTCAAACAGTTGGCAACTCCAAATCTCGACCAACAAATGCTCTGTCCTACACATTGGTTAAAAAAAAATATCAATACACCAAATACAAGCTAGGCGGATATGACCTAATTGACGACCCTCACTCTTTCAAAGACCTTGTACTTCTCATATCGAACGACCTAAGCGTCAGAGCTCACTGCAACAGCATTGCCAAAAAGGCATTAAGAATTGTAAATCTAATCTTATGAAGCTTCTCCTCTGGTAATAATGATTTGCAAACTAGGACATACATAATCTTTGCTAGACCAATACTTGAATATAGCTCCGCTGTCAGGAATCCGCACTGTGTTTCAGACATTAATACAGTTGAGCAAGTCCAGAAGTACTTTACAAGAAGAGTACTACACTCCTCTGTTCGCAACAGAATACCCTACACCACCAGACTTGAGATTCTAGGCTTAGATAACCTTGAACTATGCCGGCTAAGATTGGACTTAAGCATAGTACCTAAAATCATATGTTACAATGTCTTACCAGTTAATGAATATTTCAGCTTTAACCACAACAACACAAGAGCACACAACAGATATAAACTTAATGTAAGCTACTCCAAACTTGATTGCAGGAACTACGATTTCAGCAACAGAGTAGTCAATGTCTGGAACTCACTACCTGATTCTGTTGTCACATGCTCAAACCCCCACTCCTTTACCCTTAAACTAACCTCTATTGACCTCACCCCATTCCTAAGAGGTCTGTAAGGGGTGTGCATAAGCGTACAATTGTGCCTACTGTCCCTGTTCTATTGTCCCCAATTATTAGTTCCTATTTCATGTATTTTAAACTTACGTTTATTCTTATTTCTATTATATTCTAAGTGTTTGACAAAATAAATATAAATAAATATATATATATTGTCCTACTTTCATCAATGAACCTGCAAGCTTGTGCAGGTATTTAAACAAATGTTTAAGACTGGCACATGAAGATCCCGGGATAGACTAAACATGTATGAGATAAAAGTCTATGGAGATTCTCAGTCATCCAGGTCATGGTTGTCCCAAAGGTGCTTTTTTTTCAAGAGGCAACTGGACTTTCTGGTTGTTTTTTTTGAAGACCTTTCGCTTCTCATCCAAGAAGCTTCTTTAGCTCTAACCCCACCATCCAGTCAGAGCTGAAGAAGCTTCTTGGACGAGAAACAAAACATCTTCAAATAAAAAAATCAGAAAATCCAGTTGCTTCTTGAAAAAAAGCACCTTTGGGACATGTATGAGATAATCTGATTAATCAGGGATTAAACAGCCATCAACGTGTCAGTTGCCTTGGGAAAGAATCTGACTAGGCTGTGTGTTTTTTTAAATCGTCTTCACTTCTTTTAAAAGAAATCTTTAATTAGACAACTGTCTTTTTTTCCTGCATGTACAATGGCTCTGTGTAGCACACAGATGCCAGTATTTTCAAAGCACGGTGAAATGCTCCATTCTACCCTCTTGCCTTTGAGTGTGCTCTCCTATCTTCTCATCACCATAAATAAAGGAGGAGGATGTCTGGCCTCTCCTTCCCCCTCCCCACCCATTCAGTGTTTTGGCAGAGTTTGTCTCTCTCCATGGTACCACCTGGAAATCACTCAGCCACTCTGAAGTAGGGCCAGACAGCCAAAGGGGAACATGCTGGGAGAAAGCGCTTGGCATCCCCATTGCTAGAGGCCTGCATATTGCCTAAAATGGTCTCCCTACGGCCCTCAGTGCTCTCCCCTCACAGAGCCACCTCTTCTGTGCACAACATGTTCCAGAGTTTACAGGGACTGATTTATTGTATTGAGGCTGGATTGTTTGAGGGAAGGTTAGATTTGAGGATAACCGTTAAGAACTCTGGGTGGGCCTAGGACACTCTGGGCAACAATGCTACTGGATCTGTTCCCAGATTGGAGTGTCACTTCAAACATGACCAGTGATGACAAGAAACTGTTATCTGGGTTTGTCTTTTGCAAGCAAGGGAGGAAACCTGGAGCAGCAGCAGCAGCCCTGATCTGAATCTAATTTAAGCTGTTCCCGTCTGACTTCTAGAATGTGTGTGTGGGCAGGCTTCACTCATTTGTCCAGATTTAAGAGCAAGTGCAAAGTTGGAACAAAGCATGAAAACTGTGCACTGCATTTTAGACAACAGCTGTTTGAAGTAAATGCACTGGCAGAGCAGTGAAGCTTTCCAAGACTAAAGCAAGGGTTTTCAAACTTGGCAAGTTTAAGACTTGTGGACTTATATAACTGGAAGATGATTTTATGTTTTTATGTTTTGTCTGTATATGTTAGTCTTAAAAAATAAAAATCTTTTATAAAAAAAAAAAGACTTTTGGACTTCAACTCCCAGAATTCCTGAACTAACAGGGCTGGAGGGGGAATTCTGGGAGTTGAAGTCCACAAGCCTTAAAGCTGTCAAGTTTGAAGACCCCTGACCTAAAGCGTCAAAGTGACTCTTTTAAGTTACCGGTACTTGGAAGGTTAATTTTAAAAAAGTAGAATGTGCCTAGGGTTGAACCTTCTAAAATTGCAAAGATTTGAATATATAAAATAAAGAATACTATAAATCTTTTAGCATACATTCTAGATTTTCACCAGGATGAATGCTTGATTTTAAAAATGTGTTTGGAAGTGCGTGCCCTGGTTTTTAGTAGGAGTTTATCAATAAGTATCAAATTAGTTGTTCAAGGTTCCCAATGTACATGGTAGCAAAACAATGCAACAGACTTGGAATAAGATTTGCTATGGGAAGAAAGTTAATTCCAAAAGAAAATGTAGAAACTACATTTCTACTACATGTCTAGATGAGGAATTGGCACTTCAGAAACAGTATGTAGTTTTTAGTACAGTATGCTAAACAAAAGATCTCATACTGATAAAATCAACATTATCTCAATATTAGAACATTAACTAAGAGCTAATACTAATAATAGCAGATTCTACATTTCATTTCAACAATGAAATGTGGTATCAGAAGGATACTATAGGAAGAGTGAAGGCAAATGCTGTGTTTTTCCTACACCATTGCAGCTATTTCTGTATCCTTCAGCTGGTGGAGAGATAAGTGGCTGCTGCTTCCTCTGGCCCACAGCCTTTTTGTCTTGTAACTGGGTCCTTCTGCTCCTTTCACTCAGGGTCAGACTGCAAGCAAAGCGCAAGAGATTTCCCCAGCAATCACACTGTTCCCACCTCAGGGTATAACAGCCCAAACACTTTGTCTCCATCCTTGATTGCCGAGGATGAGGTCTTCTTTGGCAGCATGGCAGAGGAGAGGGTGAGTACATTATTAACTACTTACTTACTACTAACTAACAGGACAAAATTGAGAGGAAGAAAATAACCCAGGTCTGTGCCATTCTCTGATCAGACTATAAACTACCATAGGTACTTAGGAAGGCGACCTAAGGATCCTTCCACTTATATGTATTTATGGAACCATTTTCTTTTGCAACTACATGGCATTAGAGGAACAACCCTTTCAAGATGGTAATTCCAAAAAGTCCTTAAATTCTCACTTCAGTCAGAACTAGGTTTCTTCCATGAGCTGTACGGATATATATTTTTCTCCTTCTTGATTGGTGAGTGATTTCTCACGCGGTGGAACAATTTTATGGTGCACCTGTTCTTACCGTTTACTGTATGTATCTAAAGCTGCAAAGTATTATTTTCAGCAGTGGAAATTTTGTTTGTGAACTTCTTGATTTGAAACTGTCTCCAGACATTGGGCATATCATTCTAAGAAAAGCTCCAGAATTCAGTGACACATTTCATAGCTAGTGTGCAGAAGGTCACTAATTCATTCAACTGCAGGTTAGAATAAAAATCACTTGAAGAGTTAGTACCACTTTATAATGCCTTGCTGAGACCATACCTGGAATATTGCATCCAGTTTTGGTCACTACAATATAAAAAAAAGATGTTGAGACTCTAAAAAGAGTGCAGAGAAGAGCAGCAAAGATGAATAGGGGACTGGAATGTGAAGAACAGGTGAAGAACAGTTTCGGGAATTGGGTATGTCTAGTTTATTGAAAAAAAGGACTTGGGTTGACATGACATAGCAATGTTCCAACATCTAAGGGGCTGTCACAAAGAAGAAGGGCTCAACCAATTCTCCAAGGCACCTGAAGGCAGGACAAGAAGCAATGGGTGGAAACTAACCAAGGAGAGATCCAATCTAGAACTAAGGAGGAATTTCCTGACAGTTAGAACAATTAATGAGTAGAATGAAGTTGGGAATGCTCCAACAGTGAAGATTTTAAAGAAGAGATTGGACAACCATTTGTCTGAAATGATATGGTTTCCTGCCTGAACAGGGGGCTGGGCTAGAAGATCTCCAAAGTCCCTTCCAAATATTTTATTCTGTTGCCAGCATCTCTAGTAAGAAAGGGAGTTGGATGAAACAATGTGAAAAGACCTGTTCTACATATGCTGATCTGGAGAATCAGAGAAGATAATGCCCAGACAACAAATGGACTGTAGATAAGTCACAACAAAAGTCAGTTTAAAAAGAAGTCTCTAATGAACACCAAGACATTTTTAATATGCAGAAGATTCAAGCATTAAGCCTAAATAACAGGGCTGTGATTTTAGATCAAAAACTTGCCAGAGGTTATATATGTGTGCTTTCTTTAAAGAAATTGACACAACCATCCTCGTATCTTTTTGTATCTTAGGTAATTTTATCTCAATTACTCAGTTTTCAGTCTGTTCAAATACCTTCCTAAATAAGTTTGGAAAAGCTCCATTTAGAAACATTTTCTAAAGCGAGACAAGAATATTATATAAAATCCTCCAGGTTCAAAGAAGAAAAAGCCACATTTGCAGGGGGTGGGATTTGTTTTAAAACTTACCTACTGCTTTCTGGTTGCATGCAATATATTGGTCTGAGCCATGGTTTGCTAATCATGATTTATCAATTAAAGCACAAATAGGTGGATTCACCCATGCTGAATATTAACCACAGCTTGTGAATCAAAACTATAGAGTCTGGTTTTACTAAGCCAAATGTGTACAAATACTTTAGGGTTAGCATGATGAATGAATTCAATCTATGATAACACTAAACTATATTCAAATAGGATCCAGAAAGGCAGAAGCACAACCTATATTGTGCTAGGTATTACACAACTGAAAAATAAATACTATCAGAAGAAAGAATTACCTTTTCTTTTATACAGCTATTGCTTATTATTAAATCTTCTTTGTACAACTCAAGGTAATGTTTCTGTCCCTTATTTCCCCCACCACAGCCAAGGAAGTGGGTTGAGCTGAGAGAGAATGAGCGCCCCAAAGTCACCCACCCAGCTCTCGTGGCTAAGGTGGGACTAGAACTCACAGCCTGCTGGTGATTGGCCCAAAATCACCCAGCCAGCTTTTATGCCTAAGGGAGAACTAGAACTCACCTTCTCCCAGTTTCTAACCCAACAACTTAACTACTAAACTCTCTCTCTGTCTTTCTATGTATCCATCCATGCCTGACCTCCCTTGACATATTTAATTATTTGTTTCTCTCCCTCCCATTGGCAGGAAGATGCTTCTTCTCCAGAACAGGACACACTTCCATGTATTGTTGACAGCAGCACAGAAGATCTGCTCTCTATAGATTCTGCTCTCCAGGGATCAGAGTATTATAAGGACCTGGAATTTGCTGCGCCTACAGAGTCAAATAGTAACATGGGCTTTCAGCTTGATTGGACATCACAGGAAACTCCTGGTTTTTGCTCATCAGCAAAAAAGTCCACAGGTTGTGAGGAGATGCTTGCCAATACTCAGAGTTTGGATACACCGGCCAGTTTTGAAATGGCACATCACTACTTGGAGGAGGTCCATGCTTGTCCATGCAGTTCTGGGGATCAGGGGAGCTTTGTCAAAAGTGAGCAGGAACAGACACTGCATGGTGAGGAAGGCTTTCCAGTTTTGACCAGGTCTATGTCTACCTCACGGCGGCACAGCTGGGAAAGTCTTCAGTCTCCAACAGATGCCCAGCGTAGGTGAGTCTATCCTAGGAATGGGAAAGTTGAAAAAATTAATATTGGAATTGCTTGAGTAAAACTAAACGTTCCACTTCCACCATTCTTTCTTTGGACTTCTCTTTGCTTTTCCACATGCAATAATGAGACGATATGCCTAATTTAAGCAAAAGAATGTGAACGAACTACTTTAAAAAGGTAACAGCCACAAATGTATTCATTTATATTCCTCCTTCAATTTTATAAACAGTTCAAGATCGCAACTACCTATTACTCCTTCCTCCTCCTATTTTTCCCACAACAACCACCCTGTGGAGGTGACTTGTACTGAGAGAGAATGAGTGGCCCAAAGTCATCCAGCTGGCTTTCATGCTTAAGGCGAGACGAGAACTCACAGACTCCTAGTTTACAGTTTGGTGTCTTTAACCATTCAACCAGACTGCCTACTACTGCAAATTTTTAGGCAATTATTCAGGTATGAGGACTATGCTTTATACAGGTTCATAAAATTTTCATACTGTTGCCTCAGCTCTGCTCTGAGTGAGCAAGATTTTCTGGAGTTGCTTTGATCAAGGGAAGCTTATTTTAATTCTGAGCTGCTCTTAAGATGCTATTGCTTTTCAGGTAAAATAGAGTTTCAAATAGCCAATTTAGGATCTATGGATTATAGGAAAATACTTTCAATAAAGTATGTATGCATGTATGCATGCATATATGTATCAGTGGTGGGATTCAAAATTTTTTACTACCAGTTCTGTGGGCGTGGCTTGGTGGGCATGGCAGGGGAAGGATGCTGTAAAATCTCCAGTCAGAGGTGGGGATTTGCCGGTTCTCCGAACTACTCAAAATTTCCGCTACCGGTTCTCCAGAATTGGTCAGAACCTGCTGAATCCCACCTCTGGTATGTATGTATTGTATGAATCCCAGCCAGCTGTATTTCCAAACTCTTTTCAGACTGGAATAAAGGCTTTCATATTCAAAATATTATTTTGAGGGCATAATGATAAAGCAAGATATTTTCTGAAATTATTCTGTGAAATCCTTGATGCTCTCTGAGCTTGGCTGTCTGAAGACTTTTCATTACCCAACTAGGTAACATCATCTGTGCTAGTAAGTGTGGCTTTTGCTCCCCATTTATACACTGTGTGGGTGTCTTTGTGTGAGTGTCATTTTCTCCGTTGTAGTTCTTTGATTACGATATTGTTTTCTGCTTGATTTTTTTTGTCTGGTGTTAATCCCTGCATATCTGGGTGTTGGCTGATGGAGAAGCTGTTTTCTGTCTGTTTCCTTCTTAGCTTTTATACTGCCCCTTTTGAATGGTGTTTAAATGTGGTGTATCTCTATTGATGGTTAATTTGCCTGAATGCCAAGCTTCCAGGAATTCCCTAGCATTTTTGGATTTGGCTTGATGTAGCATGCTAATACTTTCCTAATGGTTGAGTTTTTCCATATGTTATGACATTAAGGGGTTTTAATTGTGTCTTTTGACTTTTAATTGGTGTTCATGGATGTGCTCTGTCACTCTTCTACCTATCTAGCCAACATAATGGCTGTTACATTCTTACACTGGATGTTGTACATGACGTCTGGTTTTTTTTGTGTGTGTGCTATGGTTGTAATACTGTTGGTTCTGATATATTGTTGATATATGGCAGTATTATTCTTTTCATAGCCTAAGTTGGATGTGCTTTACTGGGTTGAATGCTTAGTACTAGACTCAGTTTACATCTATTGGAATAAATCCCCAAGAAGATCTTGTGGAACCCATAATCTGCTTGTTCTTAAATCACCACAAGATCTTGTTCATTTTAATGAGTGGCAAGTGTCTGCAACCTGGTGCTTTCCAAATGTACTTTCATGATCATGTTCCTGCTGGGAGCTGCTGGATTATGTTAAGGGTGATATATATTATATTGCTTGAATGATATGGTCTAACATCACTTATACTTCATTGCTGAACAGAGATCTGAATTTAGTTGCCTGTCTGGAGCGAATAACTTGCAAATATTGGTTTTGAATACAAGAAACATGGAGTTTCAAACTCCCTTAGTCATGTAGCTCAGTGATCCCCAACCTTTTTTATGCCGCGGCCCGGTACCGGCATCAGCTGGGTGCCGCGGCCCGGTACCGGCATCAGCTGGGCGCCGCCATCTTTTTGATGAAAAAGTGCTTCCGGTGAGCTTTCTACCCGGAAAAGCTCACCGGAAGCACTTTTCATCAAAAAGATGGCGGCGCCAGCAACCAGCGGCCCGGTAGGACTTGTTCCGCGGACGGTGCAGTCCCCGGACCGGTGGTTGGGGACCCCTGATGTAGCTCATTGGGTGATAATTATATCAGTCACTCTACCCCTTCTGTTAATTAGACCTAGAATATGAAAAGAATAAAATGTAATAAAAGATACATTTTTTTCTTCCTAGTGTTTTCTCCCAAGTGTGCAGAGTTCACTTTTTTTTCCTGGATTGACCAAGTATTGATGCAAGAAACAGTGTTGTATGCAAACAAAGGACACAAATGTGTTCTGTGGTCATAAACTAACTTAATTTCTGCATAAGGGATTTAGAATATCTCCTAAAGTTATCCAACTATTTTTGTGCCGAAATAACAGTACGGCGGACAAGCTTTATATCACTTCAGTAACAGCTACATGAGGCTATGAAGTTGTTAGTAAGTTGTTAGTGAGGAAATGAACACTGTGGTTTTGCAGAGCTTACTTTACTAAACACACAGATTTTCCAGAAGATTTTCCTTTTAATCTAAGAACTCGTATCTCAAAAGACTTATATTTTGATTTACCTAGCCTACAAAGTTCGTTTGTAAAGCATTTCATTTTATTTGGACCACTTCAGCTTTTGCAAAACTTAATTCTGATTTTCTGAATACCCAAATTCTGGCTAGTATCAGCTACTAAAGTGCCTCTAACAGATATTTGCAGCATGCCTTTCAAAAGGAAAAGGGGCTGTCTAAAAAAATCAAAATTGCTACCACAGCTATAAGAGAAAAAGCTCTCAGGTGATGAATTAGAATATTTTGTTTAATTTGGGGGTGTGCAATTAACACTGGGCATTCCTTTTCAATGACTCAGCTGTAGTGATGTTGTGAGTAGATGTCTCCCTATTTCACTGCCAACTCTGAACAAGCAATATTGATTTTATAGCACAGCCAGAAGAGGGGTTATTTCAAACTCTCTCCTCCTTATAAGGTGCCTGAGGAATTATCTGATCTTGGGCTCTTGGCAAAGCTTTCTGTCATGGGCACTGGACTTCTCCTGTGGCTAGGCAGACTTTATGCCAGGTCTAAAAGTTGGGGGTGGGAGATGGGGGGGAGGCCAATCAAGTTTCGGAGTTGTGCCTCTTGAGCTCCTCCATCAACTCTTAAAAGATGTTCTTTAAGAAAAAAAATAGAAATAACAACATGATCTTATATTACTTGTTAGAAGAACATGCCAAAAACATCAATTCTCAATTGGTGTCCCAACAGCCTGTGTTATTTTTGTGAATATGCTATAAAAGCACTGTAAATAAGTTTGACAGGGAACTTGGCATCTTTACTCAGTTTAAGCAGTCCAAAAGAAGTTTATATACTTATTCTGCATGCAATAATTTTGCTTGAAACTTTAAAGAGTTTTATTTGCAAGCAAGAAGGGTCAGCTAAGGAAGAATATCCCAAAAGTGCATATCAAAAGGCAGCTGGACTTTCTTGGTTTCTTCTTCAAAATATTTTGCTTCTCTTCCATGAAGCTCCTTCAATTCTTCAGTTGCCTTTTAAAATGCACCTTTGGGACAACCATGACCTGGATGATTGAGAATTTCCATAGACATTAAGTATGAATACTTTAATAGGTATGTTAAGCCTTATTGGGTGAGGCAAATGCATTAAATATCAAGGTAATAAACAAAAATATAATCAATTAAAATTAGTTTTCTGTAACCTAATTCACAGCATGCTTGCTTAACTTAACTTACTCCACCAGAACTCTCAGACAGGAGTAAAAGTTTTTTTTTCTTTTCTTTTTATAGCTAATGAATTTTCAAAGTTGTTCAGGATATTACTATAAGGATAATATTACTATAATAATTGAAGAAATACAGCAGGAACCCCCCCCCCAAATAAATTACACTTAATCAAAACATAGCAACATAGAATCTATTTTCCACACTTATTGTAAAAGGGGTTCCTGGAATGCTCAATTGTGCATTTTAAGGCATCAGTACAAAAAAAAAAGAGAAAACCCCTTAAAAATGTCTTAGGTCTGGTAGAGAGTTAAGACTGTTGTGTCCTTGAAATGTTTCTTCTGTTGTGATCCAATTTTATTCCCCATCAGGCTCAGTCTGGATGCATCAGAGCTAGGGAGTGACACAGAAAGGGAGGAAGAAAAGGAGAAGAGTCTCCCTGATTTCTCCCCACCTCTGTCTTGGTCAGGACTAGAAACTTGGAGTGCTAGCAGTGTGATCAAAGTGGAAGATGAGGATTTGTGCCAAAACCTGGGCCTTGTGGAAAAGCCTGGGAATGTGGTAAGTCTTGGTGGTTTCGTTAGCTGCTCTGCATTATGGAGTGGCTATAGCACCCACCTAAGTTGGTGATAAAAGCACGGCCAGATTAGCTGTTTGCTTCAATCAGCTGCTTCAAATGCCTCCCGCCAAAAGCTAATTAACATCATGGCTTGAGGCTTTACCAAAATATATTTATGTGTGTGAGGTAACTCAGACCTGGTAACATAACTATTCAAAGAAGATACTAAAACTTAATGCAGAAAAGGCCCAGGTGTAACCTTCTGCATCTCCAGGTAAGGATTAGTTAGCAAGTAACAAAGGTCCTTGTCTAATATGTCTAATATGCCTGTCTAATATGTAAAAGTGCTGTCGGTGGAAAAGACAATCCAGGCTAAGTAGACTGATGAGCTGATCTGTGAAACAGACAGCAATTTATTTTTGAATTGAGACCTCATTTTCTCCCAGCGTTGGAAAGTTGCAAGGTGGTACAAAATAAAACAGAACAACTAAACCAAACAGAACTAAACCGCCCCAACAACACAATCCAATTAGACCTCAGTATTTTTAACATGAAAGCAAACAATCAACACTGATCCATTTAAAACAATACCCTGAAACAGAACCAAGTGTATATAATTTAAAACTGTGGTTAATCTGGAAGTGTCTGCTGAATATAAATAGGGTGGGACAATCAAACTCCTCTATTAAGTAAAAAGACACGTAAACGTCTTCAAATTTTCACAATTATGAAAAGAGATGATTTCAGAGTTGTGGGTTCGGGTCTCTCAAGGTGTAGAACTTGCAAATGAAAACCGAAGGCAGGATGCCCTGGAGGCTGTGTAGGTCTGGATGGGAAAAACAGGCTTCAATTGAATTTAGCAAGACTGAATGGGCTTTGGGTGTTGAGGATCTTCTGGGTCTGGGTTTCACCCTATTTAGTACTGGAGGGGCCCCAAACAGATCCTGTATGTAATCTGGACGTCCTTCTGGATTTACAATTCAAGGAACAGGTAGCAATCAGGGCCAGGAGGATTTTTGCACAATTTTGCATTGTGCATCACAGTTGTGCCTGTTCCTGGATTGTGAGGCTCTGCTCACAGTTATCATGCCAGCTCCTCCTTCAGAGTCCCTAATAAATATACATCAAGCAAATATTTACATCCCTGAGCATAGAATCAATAAATGGGTGCAAGGTCAGCTGGTCTTCAAAGGCGGCAGGTGAAGTTAACTGGAGAAATCTGGAAGCCCAGAAGACAATTTGGGAGAAAGAATGGGGGGATTTAAAGTGTAAAATAGGTATGTTAAACTTTACAAAGGTTTAACACATCTATTTTTCACTTTTTTAGGCGACAAACTGTGCTGCCAAAAATGATGGTTTGCTGTTAAATCTGAGGTGTGTTCTAATAGGTGCCAAATGGGGGGCTGCCTACTCTTGTACTAAAAGGACAAAGTGAACAGGGTGTCCCAGGGTTCAACGAACACATTAGCATTACATCATCTTAAACAAAGAAGGGGCCAAGGGCTGACTGTTGTGGAGATCATGAGTTAGTCATGTTCACATTCCAAGTTAAGCTCGAGTGAAAGAAGAAAGCCAGTCACTTTTCACAATATGAGCCTGACCATATCTTGACCCACCATTTTCAAGGAGAACATCACAAATCACTTTGAAATTCAGAAACTCATTAATAAAGAAACAGCGGGATTAGATTAAGAAAGTTATTATGAGAAGAGACTGCCAAAGACCAAAAAGAAGAAGAAAACAAACTGGGTATTAGAACAGAGGGTAAAAATTACTAAGTGAACAGCAAAGAAAGACAGTTTTCAAGAAGGTATTTGACCAAAAACATTGAGAAAGCTGTTGGAAGAGGCAAAAAAGTGGTACAGGTAGTCCTCAAGTTACAACCACAATTGAGGCCAAAATTTATGTTGTTAAGTGAAAAATTTGTTAAGTAAGTTTTGCCCCATTTTACAACTTAAATAGGTTTAGCCACACTGTTACTATGTTCTTAATGAAAATATGTTCAGGGTTAAAGAGAGAAGTGCTAATGGGTTGCTCTCTCTCTTTTAGGATAGTGGCAACAGTGGGAAGCGGCTGAGGTCTACTTCTGTCTCATGTTCCTGTGGCAATGTCGCCTCTCAACATGTATCCCAAGGCCTGGAAGTTTCACTTCCAATCTCAGTTGGTTAGTAGCCTTCTTCGATTGCTTAGTTAACAGGTTTTCTGGAAAAGAGAGATGCTATCAGATGCAAAGATATGATGGGAATATTGCTCTTGATGTAACACTTTCCTACAGAGGGACATCTCTTAACCCACAGCTGTCAATTTTAGGAACAGGATCTATGGACTTCTAGAAATGGTTAAGCTAGAGAAATAATTGGAGGGAAGAAGCAAATTTAAAATTGAACACTTTCCATGCATTGTGCAAGATGTAAATTCTTCAGCTAGAAAGTTAGACATGTTTTAAAGTCTTTTATTCTCTCTCTAAAAAAAAGAACAATCAATATGTTCCTAAGATATTACGTATAGTTTTATGTTTGTCTACTGGTAATGCACAAAAATATTAGAAAAATATATTTTAAAGAATGAACTTAGAATATAAATGTTCCTACAAATAGGTCAGGTAGCAGTCACTTGCATTTCATTTCTAATTTATTCAAAAATATTTTACACTACATTTGAGGGCTGCAACCAAGAGAGGAAATGTTTTTATCTGCTTTTGTCTTTGACAATGGGACTATTTTGCTTCCAGCTTTTTTTGGGGAGAGTAGTTAATATGCAGCTATAGTGTGGTTTGACTTTACTTAGTGTGATATTTGAACCTACACATAATAGTTTAATGTTATGTATGAACCAGACAGAGCCCTGTGGTTTATTCAGAGAATAATATTTTAAAAATCCTGGTGCAAACTATGTGGGAAGCTAGAGAACTGAAGAATGATTATAAGGTTCTTTTATATCCCAATCTTTTCAAAATTTCATTTTAGGGATTGTGCCACCTATGTTGGATATGATTCAAAAGGACCATGTAGCCCCAGAACAAGTGTAAGTGGCTGAATGGAAAAAGGATCCTTCTTCCCCTTGAAAATCTACCTCTTCTATCTGTAATCTAAAGAAACCATGTTCATTGTCCTAGCATTTTATCCTCTCCGGGGATATTGAGTTTAAATGATAATTTTCTACTTGAGTTGAATCCTGGGCATTTTTACATGTTTGTTGGACTGACACCTTTTTGTGGGGGGTTAAAGCATTTTGGTAGAAATTAAAAATAGATGAAACATATTCATAGTTGTTTGTTGTAGTTTTGGAGCTCTAGGGGGAAGATAGCATTTGGGAAATGGCAACATTTTAGCAGCATTCCTGCTTGAAGTAGCTCTTTAGCAGAGAGGTAGGGAATTGCTCCTAAAAGTGTATCTGATTTAATTACATTTTCTAACAGGTTAATGGTTCAGGAGGTGCTGAAGGAGCTAGCACAGTATCATAGGTAAGTGTTCAAAATCATCATCCCCAAATGGCACCTAATATTCCCTTACATAATTATTGCCTGGTAGGTCCAGAGTGACTCCTGCAAGTGATAGAATCCCCCTGGAAAAATATAGAAAACATTCAAATTATCTTAATAGAGAGGTAAAGAAAAATAGATTATTCTGGATTTTTTAAAATAACACCATATTTGACTGGGTATCTTTATTTCCAGGCAGTATACTGGAAGACTGGTATTTAAAAGTTTTAGACTCAAGGCAGTTATAGTACAGCATTTTACCAATTCTTCCTTTTAAAAATGCTGTTTGATTAATTAATTATATTTAGGAACTACCATCGCCCTCACAGAGGGACTGGGGTGGTGGTATACAAATAAAACATTAAAAGCATAAAAACAGTATATAAAAAGAGGCAAGGAATAATAAAAATTAATTAAAAAGTGGGGGGAGAGCTTAAAGGGAGTCAAAATTAATGTCACTGTATCATGACAGGAAGTGACATAAGAATAGAAAAATGATGGCAGTTCCTATTATTGGATATCCTCACTGTAATTTAGATCAGCAGTTTGCTGCATCAGTATATTAACTTTTTAGGTTGCTTTTATTGTAATGCCTTTGTTTTTACTGTGTTTCCTTGCCAGTGCTAAACAGGTGTACTCACCTGAAGGTAAAAATGAAACCCAGCAAAACTTGACCTGGTTTGAATTCCTGTCTAATGAGTAAGTTACCTCATCTATGTGCATAATATTACATTTTTGTCTCTAATTCTGCTGTGATACAACAGAAATAAGGTGTAGTGTTGACTATACGGGTAGTCCTTGACTTACAACTGTAATTGAGCCTGGAATTATGATCATAAGGCATTGTGGTCATAAATCAAGGCATATCACGTGATCAGACCCATTTTTTGACAGTTTTTGTGGCGATTATTATGCCAACAATGCAGTCATCAAGTGAATCCATTTTCTTTAATGGGTGTTTTCTGAAAATCGGAAGTAAATGTCAGAAACCAACAAAATGTTGTAAATCAGGGTCACATGACCACAGGGCATTGCAAATAGTCATAAAGGTGAGCTGGCTGCCAAGTTCCCCAAATGCAATTACATGACCATATGGGAGAGGTTGCAGCCATCATAACTTCAAAAACAGGTTGTACGTAGCTCTAGGGAGGTCTGTTGCAATTTCAAATTTAAACAACCAATCATAAATTGAGGATTATTTGTACAATGATAGTGCTTATGGAAATATGGCATCAGTTCTGTATCTTTGCATTTCTTTGGTGTAGGATTAAGAAGATTGTATTGTGGTTAAAGTGCTGAAATAGAAATCAGGAGACTATGAATTCTAGTCCCACCTTAGCCATGAAAGCCAGTTGGATAACTTTGGGCCAGCTACTCTCTCTCGACCCAATCCACTTCATAGGTTTGTTGTGAGGCAGGAGGAAGCAGTATCTCATATGCTCACCACCTTGGGTTATTTATAAACACAATAAAGGTGGGATATGTCAAGCTCAGGATAGAGTTCTGCAGCTCTGCTGGTTGCCTACTTTATACAGGTAGCCCTCAACTTACAACATTTTATTTAGTGACCGTTCAAAGTTACAACAGCACTGAAAAATGTGTCTTATGACCCTTTTTCACAGTTACGACATTTGAAGCATCCCCATGATCACATGATCAAAATTCAGCTGCTTGGCAAACTGGTTCATATTTATGACTGTTGCTATTGTATGTCCCAAGGTCAGTGATCACCTTTTGTGACTTTCTGACAAGCAAAGTCAGTGGGGAAGGCAGAGTCACTTAACAACTGGGTTGCTAACTTATCAACTGCAGTGATTCACTTAACAATTGTGGCAAGAAAGATTGTAAAGTACAGCAAAATTCATTTAACAAATGTCTCACTTAACAACAGAAAGTTTGGGCTCAATTGTGGCCGTCAGTCGAGGACTACCTGTAGTTTTTGGCACCAAGTAAAGACTTATTTTATAAGGCCTTTTTTAAACATGTGTTAGTTTTATACTGGATGAGATATTTAGCACTCCTTATTTATTAATTTGGTTTTCCCTGCTTGTCATTTCTATTGGTTAAAATATAGCATATTTATATTCTGTTAACTATTTTGGAAGCTTTTTGAATGGAAGGCATAGAAATTAAATCATCTAAAACAGATTCCCCGTAGTTAAATTTCTTTATTTCCTTCTTTTCATCCTTCCCTACTTACCTTCAACAGGTGTCAAGAGAGTCCAAGGAATGACAAAAGTGAAAAGGGCACCAAGGTGAAGCGCCGGCTGAGCAATTTGCGCAACCGTGTTACTGGCTCATGGCAGAAGGAGAAGGTGAGAGGGCTGTATATAAACCACTCGACACAATGAAACATACAGTTTTATATCAGAAGTTTATAATGAAGATGTAATGAGAAAGAAGAATTAAACAGGAATTATGTCTCAAAGATAAGAGCACATATTTTCTTTACAGAATGTCTCGGATTCAATCCCCTAACTTGCGTTAGAACGATCAAATAAAAAGCATAGAAAAATCTCCCTGCTGTGGCCCTAGAGAGATCAAAGGAAAAAATACAAATATTCTAAAGGAACCAAAATGGTATTCCAAGAACTGAATTTGAAAGGAATATGTTGTGAATGGACTTTTGATGGTATTTAGTTGTACAAAATCTTGACATTATGGTACTTTCTGTTCTCTTAGGGTAAGAATAAAGATCGGGAGAAGGAGGCTGTGGAGGCAAAGGAACGAACCCAGGCACTGCAGGGGCATGAACTAGCGCTAGGTGCCTTCTCTAGTGGTACCTGTTGCTCTCTCTGTGGCAAAATCCTGCTGAACAAAACAGGGCTACAATGCCTGAGTGAGTAATTCCCTCCTGGTTCACAGTGTGAGACTCTTATCTCCTGGGTAGCTTGGCTTTACATTCTCTACTAAAAGAGTTTATGAGTTCTGCTTTCTTCCTCCCCCACTGACTATCTCAGGTGTCATCCAATCTCTGTACAGGTAGTCCTTGACATATGACAACCATTTATGTTGTTAAGTGAGGCATTTGTTAAGTGAGTTTTGCCCCATTTTATGACCTGGCTTGCCACCACTGTTAAATGAATCACTGCAGTTGATAAGTTAGTTACCTGGATGTGAAGTGAATCTGGTTTCCCGGTTGACTTTGCTTATCAGGTTGCAAAAGGGGATCACATGACCCTGGGACTCTGCAACAGTCATGAGTATGAACCAGTTGCCAAGCATCTAAATTTTGATCACATGATCATGGGGATGCTTCAAAGGTTGTAACTGTGAAAAACAGTCATAAATCATTTTTTTCAGTGCCATTGTAACTTTGAACGGTCACTAAATGAATTGTTGTAAGTCAAGGACTATTTGTACTTAAAGTGGCCTCTTCCTAGTCTGACATTGCTCTGTACTGAAAGCATTTTTAATATTTAGTACACTTTTTTGGTTATGTGCATGCATATGTTTTATTCACTTGCAGGAAAAATTGTACTATATTCACTAACTTTTTAGCCTGTTGACTAAATTTTGATATACTATGCTAAATGCCTTTTCTATTTATAAACTATGCTTCAATTTTAACTGTGGGGTACCATTGAACATTTCCTGAATGATTGGTTATCATTGACAAATAATCACTGGCCCTTTAAATACAATTCTACTGCAGACAAAACATAATAGAATAGAATAGAATAGCTTTATTGACCAAGTGTCATTGGACACACAAGGAATTTGTCTTGGTGTAAATACTCTCAGTATACATAAAGAAAAGGTACATTCGTTAAGAATCAAGAATCATAACGTACAACACTTAATGATAGTCATAGGGTACAATCAACAATCAAATCATACTAGGAAACAGTCAATATAAATTGTAAGGATACAAGCAACAAAGTTACAGTCCTACAATCACAAGTGGGAGGGATGGGTGATAAGGAGTGATGAGAAGATTAATAGTAATAGTAGTGTACACTTTGTAAATAGCTGGACAGTGTTGAGGGAATTATTTGTTTAGCAGAGTGATGGCTTTCGGGGAAAAACTGTCCTTGTGTCTAGTTGTTCTGGTGTGCAGTGCTCTATAGCGTCGTTTTGAGGGAAGGAGTTGAAACAGTTTATGTCCGGGATGTGAGGGGTCTGTAAATATTTTCACAGCCCTCTTTTTGACTCGTGCAGTATACAGGTCCTCGATGGAAGGCAGGTGGGTTGTAATTGTTTTTTCTGCAGTCCTAATTATCCTCTGAAGCAGGGTTGGGTTTCTACCGGTTCTGTCCTCCTCTGTAGAACCAGTAGCTCTGAAGAGCAGCAGACATAGAACCGGTTCTATGTCTGCTGATGTTTTTGCCCACCTGCCCACTCGGGCTCTTACCTGATCTTTATTTCCTGATTTTTCAACTTCAGCTGCCGAACGAGGCACAGCTGCAGTTAAAAAAACAAGAAAAGAGGGCTGTTTCAAAGGCTGCTTCTCGGGGGCTGAAGCGTGCTAATGACGTGCTAATGATGATTTACAGGCACACAGTGGCCAGGGAAGCTCCTAAATCAGTAGTTAGCCTGTAGTATCCCACCCCTGCTCTGAAGTCTGTGTCTGTCCTGTTGGGTTGCAGAACCAAACCAGACAGTTATAGAGGTGCAGATGATAGACTCAATAATTCCTCTGTAGAACTGGATCAGCAGCTCCTTGGGCAATTTGAGCTTTCTGAGTTGGCGCAGAAAGAACATTCTTTGTTGTGCTTTTTTGATGATGTTTTTGATGTTAGGTGCCCATTTTAGGTCATGTGATATAGTAGAACCTAGAAATTTGAAGGTCTCTACTGTTGATACTGTGTTGTCTAGCATTGTAAGAAGTGGTAGTATGGGAGGGTTTCTTCTAAAGTCTACCACCATTTCTACGGTTTTGAGTGTGTTCAGTTCCATATTGTTCCGGTTACACCACGAGGCAAGTTGTATAACCTCCTGTCTGTATGCAGATTCATCGTTGTCTTGAATGAGACCAATCACTGTTGTATCATCAGCAAACTTCAGTATTTTAACAGATGGATCGTTTGAGATGCAGTCATTGGTATATAGGGAGAAGAGAAGTGGAGATAGCACACAGCCTTGGGGGCCCCCTGTGCTGATTGTACAGGTATTGGATGTGATTCTGCCTAGCTTCACCTGCTGCTTCCTGTCTATTAGGAAGCTTATGATCCACTTACAAGTGTGTTCAGGTACTGCTAGTTGGTTCAATTTAATTAGAAGAGTGTATACATACACTATATATATATACATAACAATTATATAATTATAATTATAAAATTATATTATATAAAATGTATATGTATGTATGTATATATATATATATATTTGTTTTCTGAGGTTCTCGCGGGTATTTGTATGCGGATCTTTGGTTATTCGGGTTTTCTCTCGCGTAAGATTGGAAGTATCTAGCAGCGTTTCGATGAAGTCTCATTCATCATCTTCAGGCTTCTGTCTTCAACTCTGTGCTTCAGCACAGAGTTGAAGACAAGCCTGAGGTGATGAATGAGACTTCATCGTCTAACCTACTCTAGATATCTATTCAATCTTAATGGAGAAAACCCAATACACCAAAGATCGATCGATCTATCTATCTATCTATCTATCTATCTATCTATCTATCTATATATATATCTATATATATATATATACACACACACACACACACACACACACACACACACATACACACACACACACACACACACACACACACACACACATATATATATATATATATATATATATATATATATATATATATATATATATATATATATATATATATATATATATATGGATCTTTGGTTATTCGGGTTCTCTCCCGCGTAAGATTCAAAGTATCTAGGCAGCGTTTCGGCGAGGTCCCACTCGCCATCTTCAGGCTGGTGCTTTCGGCTTAGTGCCAGTGCAAGCAGTGTGTGACCGGAGCTGCCATCTCTCTATATATACAAGTGGTGGGGGATGGTGTGCTGGGCTGGTTGGCTGTGCTGCAGCCTCTTGATTGGTTGATGGAGTTGATGTTGGTATAATGGGCTGTGTAATGGCCTTTTGTTGTAGAGATATCCTGGATCTTGTGCTGTCATCTCCTGGGTCGTTAGCCTCTTGTGTTTTAACGGCTTGGGTAATGGGTTGTGTGATGGGCTTGTGAGTTCTTTTGTTGTGGTATCCTGGGTCTTGCGTTGTAATCTCCTGGGTCGTTTGTGTTTTGATCTCTTTTCGATTAGCCTCCTGTGTAGTAACAGCTTGGGTAATGGGTTGTGTGATGACCTTGTGAGATTTATTGCTGTGGTATCCTTGGTCTTGTGCTGTGATATCCTGGGTCATTTGCTGTGTTGTGACTTCTTGAGTTCTTGAGGTGTAATTTCTTGAGTTTTCTGATGTGATGTCCTGAGCGGGTGGCTGTGATGTAGCATTTTGGGTTTTTAATATGGCTTTGAGTTTGGGGTCTGGGTCTGTGTTCGTTTGGCTTGAGTTCGTGGTGGTGCCACATCTTCATGGTGGGGGTCAGTTCGCTTCATGTATGGTTCAGAGGAGTTTGAAGTGGGTAGTGATGCAGCTGCAGTGCGGCTTCTGGTCTGTGGTCGTGTCTCATCTTCTGTGTGGGTGTGAGTCACAAGCCCATCACACAACCCATTACCCAAGCCGTTAAAACACAAGAGGCTAACGACCCAGGAGATGACAGCACAAGATCCAGGATATCTCTACAACAAAAGGCCATTACACAGCCCATTATACCAACATCAACTCCATCAACCAATCAAGAGGCTGCAGCACAGCCAACCAGCCCAGCACACCATCCCCCACCACTTGTATATATAGAGAGATGGCAGCTCCGGTCACACACTGCTTGCACTGGCACTAAGCCGAAAGCACCAGCCTGAAGATGGCGAGTGGGACCTCGCCGAAACGTTGCCTAGATACTTTGAATCTTACGCGGGAGAGAACCCGAATAACCAAAGATCCACATACAAATACCGCGAGAACCTCAGAAAACATATATATATATATATATATATATATATATATATATATATATATATATATATATATATTTGTTTTCTTAAGTTTTCGCGGTACTTCATGTATGGCCTTCGGCTTTGTTCGGGTATTTTCCCACGTCATTGTAGTTGTTCTTTTTAAAGTTGTAGCAACGTTTCAGCAGAATCTCATCTGCCATCATCAGGCTTCTGTATTGTGTCCGTCTGTGAGTTAGACTTTTACAGTGGTTTCAGATTTAAATTAGGGGCAGCCTATTGCTGTGCCAGAATGGTTTTTTCTTCATCCTGATTGGTTGAGAGTCTTGGTCTGTGTTTATTGGTCTTGGAGTTTGCTGTGTTCTGCTTCTAATATCTTCTGTCTGTTTTTTTGGCTCTTTTTGTATCTTGATTGGCTGGCAACATTGTGTTACTTTATTGGAGGCCTTTAGTGCAGCTTGGCTTCGGGTAAATGGACGGCTATCATTAGTTAGGAAGCTGGGTTTCATCTGGGTGCCTGGTTGGGGTGTGTTTGAGCTGGAGGTATCAGGGGGGATCTGTTTGTGCCCAGGTGTTTGCCTGGCTTGGGGTGTGGAGATTTTTTTGTTTGTGAGTGCAGGCTTCCAAATGATTGACAGCCTGGTGGAATCATCTCTTCTGTTCATGCTTTCTGGTCTTTTTTCAATCTCTATGGCTTCTCTGATGATTCTGTGGCTGGGATTTTGGTGCCATCGAAGTTGATTCTATGACCTGTGGCTTCCATGTGTTGGACTAGTGAGGAAGTGTGTTCCAGCTTTTTGACTGCATTTTTGTGTTCATCCAGGCGGGTGCTTATTCTTCTATTGGTCTGTCCAATGTATGTGGCCGGGCATGATGCACAGGGGACTTCGTATATGCCTTGGTTTTCCAGGTCAATTTTGTCTTTGGGCTTTCTGAGGATGGCTGCTATTTTTCTGTCTGTTTTGAAGGCAGTCTTGATGTGGTGTCTGTATAGTATCTTACTAATTTTGTCTGTAGTGCCTCTTATGTAGGGCAGGACAGCTGTTCTATGGGTCTGTTCATCTTCTGGGTCTCTATTATGTCTCAGTGTGTTTTTGTGGATCAAGTTGGTGATTTTGCTTTTGTGGAAGCCGTTGGCTGTCAATATTTTAGTCAGGGTGCATAGTTCAGTCTTAATGTGTGTCTTGTCTGCCAGGCGTTTGGTTCTAGTAATTAGTGTTTTAGCCACGGAGTTTATCTGTGCTGGGTGGTGGTGGGATTGGGCGTTGAGGTAGCGGTTGGTGTGTGTTTTCTTCTGGTATATGGTGTGTCCTAGTGTGCCATCTGTTTTTTTTGTAGATTAGTACATCTAGGAATGGTAGTTGTTTGTTTGTTTCTGTTTCCATGGTGAACTTGATTTTGGGGTGTGCGCTGTTTAGGTGTGTTAGGAAATTGTTTAGGTTTTCTTGTCCATGGGGCCAAATCACGAATGTGTCATCGATGTATCTTAACCATAGTTTGGGTTTGAGGATGGCATTGGCCAGGGCTCTGGATTCGAATTCTTCCATGAACAGGTTTGCAATGACAGGTGACAGTGGTGATCCCATGGGGGCTCCTTCTATTTGTTTGTATCTTTGTCCTTTGTATATGAAATATGTGTTGGTTAAGCAGTGTTCTGTTAGTTCCATGAGGTGTTTAGCTGGTTGGTATTTATTTTTGATGATTTCAAGGGTCTCTTTTATCGGGACTTGAGTGAATAGTGAAACCACGTCAAAACTTACAAGCAGATCTTCTTGCTCCACGTGTAGATCTTTGATCATTTCCAAGAAGTGGTATGAGTTTTGTACACGAGAAGCTGCTGTTTCAGCATGGGGCTGTAGCTCTTTTGCTAGGTGTTTAGCTAGGTTTTGTAGTGGTGCTCCTCTGGAGCTGACTATGGGTCTGAGAGGTATGCCTTCTTTGTGTATTTTTGGGAGGCCGTATAGTTTGGGGCATCTGGAAGATTTCTCTCTGGGTATGATCGTGTGTTGGATCTCTTTGCTTATGTGGCTGGTTATAATTTTCTTCTTGGTTAATTTTTCCAGATATGTGGTTGGGTCTGTGTTTATGGGTTTGTATGTGGAGTCTTGGAGTAGGTCTGTCAATTTTGTTTCATAGTCTTTTCTGTCCATTACTACAGTGGCATTCCCTTTATCTGCTGGGAGGATGATTATGCTGCTGTCTCTTTTCAGGGTTTGTAGCGCTTTAATTTCATTTTGCTGCAAGTTGCTTTTGGGTGGTTTGCTTGTGCATAGGATGTTGGTAACTTGGTGTCTTATTTTATCAGCTTCATCTGTATTTAATTTAGTTAGGCTGGATTCTACTGCACATATGATGGATTCTGTGGGGATTTTTGGGGGTGCTATAGCATAGTTGAATCCTTTGGTTAGGACTTCTGTTTCTGTTTTGGTGAATTCTCTGTTGGAAACATTGTACACTAATTGTTTCAGGTGTTGTTGTGAGTTGTTGGGGGTTTTCTTGTCATGTTCTAATTTATTTAATTTTTTCAAGAGCTTTTCCTGTTTGTAAGTGCTTGCAGATTCAGCTCTCCAAGTTGTGAGTTGTTTTATCTTGTCCCAAAGTAGAGGGTGGATTTTGCTGCTCAATTCCAGGTGTAGTGCTAGCAAATCTTTGTTTAACTGATCTAATTGGAATCTCTTACTGTGGAGCTAGTTCCTTAGTAGAGCCATTTCAGTTCTTTTCAGGATACGTTTAGTGGCTGCTGTGCTTTGATGAAATGTTAATTTGAAGCAGGTTGGTGTAGTATTGTTGTCTCTGCAGCTGCGTAGGAATTGGAGGTCACATAGTATTCCTGCTCTTTTAATTTCCAGTTTCTCGTAGGTTTTGATCTGGCCGCGAGAACCTCAGAAAACAAAAGCAAAATCACCAACTTGATCCACAAAAACACACTGAGACATAATAGAGACCCAGAAGATGAACAGACCCATAGAACAGCTGTCCTGCCCTACATAAGAGGCACTACAGACAAAATTAGTAAGATACTATACAGACACCACATCAAGACTGCCTTCAAAACAGACAGAAAAATAGCAGCCATCCTCAGAAAGCCCAAAGACAAAATTGACCTGGAAAACCAAGGCATATACGAAGTCCCCTGTGCATCATGCCCGGCCACATACATTGGACAGACCAATAGAAGAATAAGCACCCGCCTGGATGAACACAAAAATGCAGTCAAAAAGCTGGAACACACTTCCTCACTAGTCCAACACATGGAAGCCACAGGTCATAGAATCAACTTCAATGGCACCAAAACCCTAGCCACTATAGAAAATCCCAGCCACAGAATCATCAGAGAAGCCATAGAGATTGAAAAAAGACCAGAAAGCATGAACAGAAGAGATGATTCCACCAGGCTGTCAATCATTTGGAAGCCTGCACTCACAAACAAAAAAATCTCCACACCCCAAGCCAGGCAAACACCTGGGCACAAACAGATCCCCCCTGATACCTCCAGCTCAAACACACCCCAACCAGGCACCCAGATGAAACCCAGCTTCCTAACTAATGATAGCCGTCCATTTACCAGAAACCAAGTTGCACTAAAGGCCTCCAATAAAGTAACACAATGTTGCCAGCCAATCAAAATACAAAAAGAGCCAAAAAAACAGACAGAAGATATTAGAAGCAGAACACAGCAAACTCCAAGACCAATAAACACAGACCAAGACTCTCAACCAATCAGGATGAAGAAAAAACCATTCTGGCACAGCAATAGGCTGCCCCTAATTTAAATCTGAAACCACTGTAAAAGTCTAACTCACAGACTAACACTATACAAAAGCCTGATGATGGCAGATGAGATTCTGCCGAAACGTCGCTACAACTTTAAAAGCACAACTACTATGACGTGGGAAAATACCCGAACAAAGCTGAATGCTACATATATATATATACACACACACACACACACACACACACAACAACAACAACTAGTAAAACTTTTTGAATTTATTTTAAATAATGTTCTAGTCAGCTACAATAATGTACCATAGTATTTCCTTTTAATTTTGCTTTGTTTTCTGTTTAGGCTACAAATAATGTAGGCAAGAAAGTTAAACGATAATAATTACATGTAAAATTGCATTCAAATCCGATCTTGAGAAATACTTTTTTCATGAAAATCAGGCAGCAATATCATTAACTATGATTAATAAAAATAATAGATGATTAATATGGTAACAAGGCAGTAGTCTCTTAGTGAATTAGACTAGCATACTGCAATTGCAATAGTATAATTGCCTCAATTACATGAAGCAACAGAATCAACTAAGTCATTTTAAAGATGATCAAGTTTTGATAGAAATTGTGTTCTATTATAGACATGTATATTATCATCTTCAGTTAGGCAAAGTAAATAAATAATGGTTAGTTATGCAGCCCAAAACCAGCAATTTTACATCTATACTTTTACGCATAACTTGTTTTATATTTTATAGTACTACTCCTTGTATTACTTTAAATTTCCTTAAAGGTTCTCATCAGATCCCCACAAAGCCTTTAAGCTCTTTCCCTGTCCCTCTTGGAGAAGTTGCATATCATGCTTTGCTCCCCGAAAATCTCATGTGATGGAAACTGGAGGGCTAAAAAAAAAGATCTGAAAGGAGAAATTAAACCATATGTATATTTTATTTCGTTGTCTCCGCTACCAAAAAAAAAAGCCATGGAAAAATAACTTTCTTCTTCCAAAGGTGCCCGACATAAAAAAAAAACCTAATGACTGGTGGATACTTAAAATCCTTAAAATAAATGTTTAGCCTTTAATGATAAATTACACCGATAAAAAATGTATTATCTTAACCACAAGAAAGACAACCCCCTCCAAGATTAGAGAGACGCGGTTACCAAGGCAACCAGTTTTTGGGCGAGAAGCGTAGGGAATCGCTATCTCGCGAGACCTTGCAGTTGACCTCTTTGGTTTTAGAGTTCGCCTGAAGGGGCGGGGCTGGGAGTTCAGCCAGAAGGCGGGGAGTTTAAAAAGCCTAGTTTTAGAAAGCCTCGCTCGAGATCTCGCGAGATCTTTTAGGCGGAGGCGGAGCCAGCAGGTAACTTTCTACCTTTTTTTATATCGCGGGATTTGGTTTTCTCACGCCGCCCGAGATGTCCTGTAAGGCTCCTCTTCTTGTTTCATCCCAGCAACAACCTCACCGCCTTCACTCTCCCCTTCAAGGCCTGGGACGAAGGGTATGACTGGAGTTGTGTGGAGAATTGGAATCTCGCGGGCTTTAAACAGGTCTCGCGATATGTCTAGCTGATTCTCTGGGGGGGCGGGGCCAAAGAGGAAGCGCCTCAGTGAGGAGGCGAAGCCGAGCCGGGCCTCTTGGGGGAAATAGGAGAAGGACTTTCAACATCTGCTGCCGAGGACAACAATCCTACAGGGTAGGCTGGCCCCAGAGAGGAGGCGAGGTGTCGTTTGATGATGTCAGAGGTCAGTATGAGCCACCCTTAACCCCACTCAACTCTTTGTACTGGGTGAAGGGAGGCTTCTCGCGGAGACCTTGGGAACCTGACACTGCTTCATGTATGTGTATATATATATATGATTTTTGGGTTCCTTCCCACGCTCAGGGACTTCGCCTTCGTGTTTCTCCGTTTTGACTTGAGAGAAAAGGTTGCGTGCACGTATGATGTGGTAGAGGAATATAAAGCAGGTTGTCATTCGGAAGACTTTGTGCAATTGGTTGCTGGACCTCTTTAAAAACAATTGCCTTGAGCCACAACAAATAGACTATAAACCAAGAGCCCATGGTTTTTGCAAGTAAATTAACATTTCCGTTTTAAAAGAGAATATCTGGTGTGAAAATTATTAAAGGAATCGGGAGAATCCCTTCCTGTTGCAGCATCAGAGACAAATTGGCCCAATGGATGGGCAATCTTGATTTGATATAAAATGCCTTTACCAAACTTAACTTTTAAGACTTGTGGACTTTAAATCCCAGAATTATCCAGCAAGCATAGCATAGCTGGCTGGAGAATTCTGGGAGTTGAAGTTTACTAGTTTTAAAGTGGCCAAGTTTGGGGACCTCTGCTTTATATATGTTAAGTGATGGAGTACTTTTTCCAATATAGGACAGCAGCATACTTGAAAAGGTCTTGGGGTTTAAAAAAATGAAATGTTCTTCTCTGAGTGTCACTGTGAGAAGATACTGATCCAATCCTAACAATTTAAGGCTATTCAATTCATTATCTGACTTGTGTAACTAGGTAGGATGGCTCTAACTTCCCAGAGAGTCAGTATAGTTGGAATGACAGTGGGATTCAATAGTCTGATTCAGCTTAGGGAAGTTTTATGTACTATATTTTAAGAGAATTGTCACATTCAGTCATCTTGCATCTCCAGTTAAACAACAAATGGGATTGTGCAGTAGTGTTTTAAAATAGATGTAAATTACCGGTTGTTGTATGAGCCTTGTACAAGAAAATCCCAAAGCACCAGCAGAGTATTTCCCCCCTTATCAATGAAAAGGTCATAGCATGAGCTATTTTTAAAGTCTATTGAAAAATTCCTTCATTCTATGACTGAATAGAATGGAAAAGAAATCACTATAGATTTGGGATCTTAGAAAAAGGGAACTGTACCAATAGAATGGAATATATATTGAATATATATATACACACACACACACACATACAGTGTTGAAGTGTGGTGCTCTTCAGTGCAAGAAAGGAATGGGGCTTGCGCTATAGGAGCTTGCCTTCTCGGTGTTGATGGCAGTGTTGTTTCTGGTAGCTATTTCTGGCCAACACTAAATAATCCCCCTTTCAAGATTTTATTGACTACCATTTTTAATGGCTTCTTATATTTAGTGGCTTTCTAAATGTTTTATTACAATTATTTAAATATTCAGTTTGGATTGCTCATATATTGCCATGAAGGTTTTGGCAGAAGGGAAGTATTAAAATTGTCACAGTAATAATAAACTGAAAAGGAAAGGTGGTGCTGCTATTGGTAGATTGGCCCAAACAACCCACTGAGAAAATATTCAAAAGGTACACAAATACCCATAGCCAGAACATCCATGGTTGTGTTGCCAAAGACCTTTAGTCTGCAGCTGTACTATTACTGTATGTGTATACAAAGCCAACGGCAATTGGTTTCATACTTTTTTGCAGTAAGCATATTCACTAACACCTGAATACCTAAAGATATTTCCCCGTCATCATATCTTTGAAAACAGGCTTTCTGATTTCCTTATGGTAATCATATCTGAAAACTATGTAGAAAGGAAAAGCAGGAATAAGCACTACAAACTCTTATCCTTTGAGCAGATAGCTTGCTTGTAGTTCTCTTGGGTTCTATTAAGGGAGGGAAATATGTCTACGGAGATTCTCAATCATCCAAGTCATGGTTGCCCAAAAGTTGTTTTTCCAAGAGACAACTGGACTTGCTTGATTTTTCCCCCTTGAAAACGTTTTGTTTCTCAGCCAAAAAGCTTCTTGGATGAGAAGCAAAATGTTTCCAAGGGAAAATACCAAGAAAATCCAGTTGCCTTTTTGGAAAAGCACCTTTGGTACAAGAGAGGGAAAGGCTTTCCTGTTGCGAGTTCCACTGGTAGATGTGCAAAAATGTGTTTGCCTAGCCTCTCCCTTTTCCCTACTCATTCAGTAGAAGCTCTTGGAACTTAAACATATACAGCAAGTTTAACAGCTGCTTCCTGTTAGACTCTGCCATAAGAACAAGATGGCACGTGTATATCTTTTGGAAGTCTTGATATCAGTTGATGTACATCAAGGTCTTAAAGATACAAATCCCTTAGTTGAAGTGAGGGTAGAAAAATGGCAGGAAGGGGAAGAGCGTATAGCAGTACAGTAGTCCTTCATTAGCGGCAACAGCACTGAAAAAACTGACTTATGACAATTTTTCACGCAACCATTGCAGCATCCCCATGATCATGTGATCAAAATTCAGGTGCTTGGCAGCTGGCATGTATTTATGACAGTTGCACTGTCCCCGGCCCATGCGATCATTTTGAGACCTTCTGACAAGCAAAGTCAGTGGTAGATTCAGATTCACTTAACAACCATGTTACTAACTTAACAACTGCAATGGTTCACTTAACAACTGTGGCAAGAAAGGTAAAATGGAACAAAGCTTGCTTAACAAATGTCAGCAACAGAAATTTTGGGCTCAATTGTCATAGCTTAGGACCACCTGTATATGAAGACCCAGTTGCAACTGCAGCTGCTAAAATTACTGTGGAAAAACGTGTTATTTTAATTCTGGGATAAAAGTTAAGTGTATTACAAGTAAATAAATCTTGCTGCCATGTTTTTCCTTTTATTCTTCAATCTATTTCTCTCACAATGGGGAAGTCATCTAATCTGCCCTCTGATATTCTGCAGCAATGGTGGAAAGATTCAAACTCCATTCAGGTTTTCTGAGAAAAGACTAAGCCAGATCTTCAGTGATTCCTTTTTGTAACTTGAGAAGCCAGAGAAATGAATCCCTATTTCTGTTTCCCCTCCAAAAAAGGCAACCCCTCTCATATGGCAAAATCAAGGCCAATATTAAACAGAAATATTTAAGATTGCTAAAATGAAAGACCTATGGGATTCCTTTGATACAGCAGATAGCCAGGTACAATGTCTCATAGCAGCAGTTCTCTAGTAACACCTTTCCCTTTTGGGTGATTGACTTGTCTGGTTGCCAATTTCATGAAGTAATAAGTAAGATTGATTGATCTTTTGGTTATAGGGATAGATCTTTGGAACTTGAATTATATGCAGATATGGAATAGCAATAGTCCGAAAGCTGCAGGAAGTCAGCCTGTAAGGAACAGAAGAGAGAGAAATGTGAGGTCATAAGTAATGATAGTTTATGATTCCTTGACTTAGTTTATGAGAGTAAGAAAGGAAATAGAATGGAATTTTTTTAAAAAAATCCTGCAACCAGAATGCTACATTCCTGAAGGTTTTCTTCAGGCTTTGGCACCTTAAAGAAATTTAATCATGACATTTCTTCCACTGGAATTCCATTGTGCAGTAGTTGCACTGAGTAACTGCTCAGTATATCTGAATTATTATTCTGCTAAATATTATCTGGATACAGGGGCAGTGTATATGACCTACCTTTTACTAATACTAGAGAGCATGTCTGTGTATGAATGAATGCTCCTTCTGACCTGTTGGGGAAAGGAATAGTGCATCATTCAGACAGGCATGATATTTTCACAAGATTTAGGAAAACATGGAATCTATCTCAGCAACATTTTACAACAAACATTTCTCTCTTCCCTTGCTTAGGATCCCGCTTCCTGTTTTCTTCAATTCTCTGGGTGAAATTAACAACTTGGGTGAAGAAGCAAGCTGTCTGTTTTCAGTTTTCAGTTCAGGGCAGCAGCACATTAGTACAGTGTAGGTTGTGGAAAATATTTGGTTTTTCATAAAATGGTCCTATTTTGTGAATGGTGTACCCTTTTCTATATATAAGTTCTAAATGTGGATGAAATGGGCTTCAGGAGTCAACAAAAGGAGAATTTATGCATCTTAAGTAGTTTTGATGTCAAACTGCATTCTTGTGGACAGTGTTCTTCCAGAGATGGAGAGAAACTCATGCTAAGTACTTTAAACTATGATCTTCTTGCACAAGGCTTAAGTTATAGTGGTGATTGCATGCTATGTTTGGATCCTGAGCTGTGTTACAGAGTACTGCATGCTATCTCTTGATTATAACTGTCTCTAATTTGTCCTTCCTTCAGTTGAGTTTAATGGAAGGCATTATTTGAATCAGGATTACTGTTGATGGCTGTGAGCTTCCATTGCCTGTCAGCTGCTGGAACTAAACTGTGGTATTGTATCTAATTAAATAAGGTCCTAACCTAGTTAAGGTGTTTAGTACAAGTCAAATTGCTGAAAGGTTCCCCCAAAGAGAAATAGTGAAACGATTACCTGCATTACCATGTAATTGCCTTGAGCAAGAATCAATTAGAGAAGGGGGGAGAGAGACAGACAGAGGACTAATTTAGCATTGGGCATAAGATTTATCGTTTTGTGACACTGTAATTTGTTGTGGGTTTATTTGCAAGGTGAGTCTTATGGGGCAGCTTAAGGATAACTTTTCTAAGATAGCTGGGAAGCTTTTCATATGTAGGCAATGATAAGGTGTTAAAACAGGAATATTGAGTTGGTATGGAGGGAGATATTTTGAAAATTGTCCCTGGGCCTTATTTGTTAAGATAGGTTTAGAGTTTGTTATGGAGGGGTGCCCAGCAGCAGGCTGATTTTCCAAGCCAATGTGATATGGTGATCAAAAATGCTGGGTTAGGATTTGGAGAAGTGTGGGTTCACATCCAACTTCAGCTGTTGTCACTTTTGGTGACTTGGGTCATTCTTTCAGAATGTTATAATAGGTTTGCTGAGGTATGAAAAGAGATCCTAATGTAAGCTGTCTGGAGCTCTCAGATATAAATATATTGAAAAATAATAATAAAGTTTTCCCCTTCTGCTCTCAGGCATCCTGTAAGATTAGATGAGCTGTTATGCACTGGGGTCAGAACATTGAAATCCAGTTACCTGTGACTCATTCAGCCACAAACTTTGCATAGGAAGCTGTGCCACAACTAGACCAGTATTTGAGCTTTAACTTTTGGTTCACCTGGAAATGGAGACATTAGCCCTGGCACACCCTGTTTTTCCCCCAGCATGCCTTTCAGGCAGCGAAGCTTTCATGCCTGTTAATCTCACTTTATAAACATGCCCTCCCAGTGTTTATACAACAGGAATGAGATAGATACCAGGGAAAGCCTGTGTAGAAAATCTCTCTCTCAAAAACAAACAAACACCAAAACATGCTTGTGTAAAGAGCCCGAGGCTGCTCTTTAAGGAGGTTGAGAAAGAAAGGCTATGCAAACACGCAAACAGTCAAATTAGGAGGATCCATGTCTCACTTCACCATCCCACTCAAATAACCAGGATTACTGCATGTCAGGTGAAATAGGAAAGAGATATCTAAAAGTCTTTCTGTTTGATGAGTCTGGTGCTTGATATTTCTCAGATTGAAAGCTTTTTAAGGATTTTTTCTCCTGCATTGTCTTCTCTCTACAAAATAATTTGGCTGAAAAAAAGAGACTGCACCTAATAGCCAGGTTGAACTTTGAGATCTGGTTCTATTTATCATTTATTTACCATCTAAATTTCTAGAGCTGCCCATTTGTCAATAATGCTGGGCAGGTTACAAGGATTAAAAAGAAAAAGAAAAAAATACACTACAGGGAGTCCTTAACTTATGGCCACAATTTAGACCAGAATTTCCATTGCTAAGCAAGGCTGTGATTAAGTGAATGGGAAACTCCCCCCCCCCCCCACAATTTTATGATCTCTTTTGCCATGGTTGTTAAGTGGAATCACAAAGTTATTAAGTGAATCTGGCTTCCACCCTTGACTTTGCTTGTCAGAAGCTAACTGGAAAGATTGCAAGTGGTGATTACACGGCCCTGGACACTGCAACCATAGTAAGAACATGGTGGTTTGCCAGCATCCAAATTTTGATTGTGTGACTGTTGGGATGCTGCAATAATTGGTTATAAGTCCCCCTCCTCCTTTTTTTTAACACCACCAGAAGTTGAATATATTGTTTTTAACCTTCATTTAAAAGAGATTGTGATATGTTGCAATGCTGTTACGTTTCTAACAGAGTGATTTTGTGTTAGTGTATGGGTCCAGCTCATACATAAAGGTAAGATAAGATAAGCAGTTGTTAAAGTTTGAGGAAGTAGGCTAGGGTTTGCTGCAGGTTCAGTTCTGTGGCTTGTTGCTTTGGAGATTGCTTCTGGATTTTGTGCTTGGGATGAAAAAAATATGAAACTTTGATTTTGGTTTTGCTGATGAGATGTTTGTTGTTGTAGAAATGGCTAGTATATATCACTGTGTAAAAGTAAAAAGTTGAAGGTAATGTTATTATCTTCTACTGTTCTAAAGAGTCAGAAGTCAATGCTTTTTTCTTGTTTTTTCCCCCCTCTACTCGACATTTTTTCTTCTTTCCTTTTTCTCTCCCTCAGTTTTCCACTATTTTTTATTTTCCTTTGTATTTTATTTTCTGATAAATCATAAAAATTTTCAAAGACAGCTTTGACTTGCTGTTAGCAGGAGCGGCTAAAGAAACCAAGAATTTTCTGTCCTTTAAAAAATTTAACAGATAATCAGAGTTGGAAGGGACCTTGTAGTCCAAACCCCCCCCCCCCGCCGCCGCCCAAGCGGGAGACCCTACACCATTTCTGACAAATGGCAGTCCAATCTCCTCTTGAAAGTCTCAAGTGATGGCGCTCCCACAACTTCCGAGGGCAAGCTGTTCCATTGGTTGATTGTTCTCACTTTCAGAAAGTTTCTCCTTATTTCCTCCTTGTTCAGTTTCCATCTATTGTTCCTTGTCTGGCCTACAGGTGCTTTAGAAAATAGATTGACCCCTTCCTCTCTGTGGCAGCCCCTCAAAAAAAAAAGTGTTACATCTGAATTTGTTTCTTCATGAGCCCAAAACAAATCCTCAGTTATAATTCTGTTATATTACAAGAACAATTATCCTTTGAACATAAGGCTAAACAAACATAATGCTAAACAAAGTGAATGTGTACATGCTTATTTCCTTAATCCTTGATTAAGGAAGGTTGGGTGGATGTAGTATGACAAGTATTTTTTAAATGCTGCAGAGTTATGGGGGTACTCTTTATGAGATATAAATATGTGTCCCTTTAGAGATCTTAATTTGGTTTTTTTCTAGCTTCTGCTGACAAAAAGAGAGATCCTTAAATATATTTTGGTCCCAATAACCTGTTTTTTAAAAACAGTTGTTAAGTGAATCACTGGAGCTGTTAAGTTAGTAACACAATTGTTAGGTGATTCTGACTTCCCCATTAATTTTGCTTGTCAGAAGATTGCAAAATGATCACCTGACACCCCCCCCACACACACACACACTGCAGTTGTCGTAAATATGAAACAGTTGCCAAGTGATCGAATTTTGAACACGTGACCATGCAGATGCTGCAATGGTTGTAAATGTGAAAAACGGTCACAAGTCACTTTTTTCAGTGCCGTTGTAGCTTTGAACAGTCGCTAAATGAATGGTTATAAGTCAAGGATTACCTGCATTCATTTCAATACACCACGTCTGAAATTATAAACCCTAGCAATAGGCTTTCAGAGGCTTTTCTTGTGGACTGGAATAAACCCAAGGGACAAATTTCAGGTGTGAGTTTGTTTGGGGTTTGGTTTTTTTTTGGTCAAGCTGTTTTGACATGTATGATAAAGTCTCTGCCTTCAAGCGCTGCAGGAGCTGGAAAATTATCAAAAATGTTGGGACTTTGGTTTCAGAATCCCCGTGGCTGCCGTGCAAATTTGCCTTTGAAACAATTCAGAAGGCAGGCAGAACAGAGCTTTGAGACAAGACCGGTTGGTTTCTGCTTTTCAGCATTTCCACTTCCTAGATACTTCAAATACCTTTCAGGGGAGGTCACTCTAGTTATTTTTGTTCCTGGTGTCTCGTTCTGTACTTCTTTCAAGTCATTTTCCTGGCTGGGTCAGAAGTAGAAGCTGAAGGAGAAGTTGTTGGGAAGAGAAGTTGAAGGACCTCTACTCTGGGAGACATTTGAAGACTTAGGTTGCCTGGCAGGCCTTGAGAGGTTGGGCTTCAGCTGCCATTTGGTCTTTCTGTTGCCGCTTCAGCTCTTTACAGGATCTCACCTGTGTGCTCAGCGCTGTAGCACAGTAGAAGTGAACGGTCAGATACGGATCTCAAAGGGTTTCGATGAGGGGCAGAGGACAAGGAAGAATACAGGCAGTCCCCAATGTGTGGCCACAATTGAGCCCAACTTTTCTGTTGTCAAGTGAGAGATTTGTTAAGTCAATTTTGTCCCATTTTACGATCTATCTTATCGTAACTGTGACAAATGGTCATAAGTCACTTTTTTCAGGGCTGTTGCAATTCTGAACAGTCACTAAACAAACTGTGGTAAGTCGAGGACTACCTGTTTAAGTGATATGTGATAAAGTTGGATTTCAGCCCAAAGAGAAGGCAACATAAAATGACTATTTTTGTGAAAAGATTTAAAGGAAGTGTAAGAAAGGTGGTGTCCACAGAGTCCATTCCGGGCAAACCCTGGTATTTCCTTCGGCAGGTGGTGCAGTGTCACCTAATAAGTGCTGTCATTATTGAACTAAAGGGTGGAACAGCAGCGTTACATATTGATAGTTCATGGTGGGGAGGAATGAAGACTTTTTCCATGTCTGTAACCAGGTGCTTTTGCTTACATTGATTCCAGGTGTGTAAATGTCTCGTTGCTTAACGTCTTCGGGGCAAGGAAAATTTTCCTCCAAGCAGAAATCACTAAGAAGCAGCTTTTGATTTTCTCTTATGCTTACACAAAAATGATGATCTCAGCCAGATAAGTTTTTTTTTTTTTAATCAGGTGCTGTACATTTTCCCTCTATTCAAATAGCTCCGGAGTAGAGGAGGCTCTTGAGTTTAGCAGAAATCTTTGCTTCCTGGTGCTGCGGCCCAAACAATTCTTCTAACAAAGCTGAGTCTTAAGTTGTTCACTTCTTAGCCAGTTCAGCCTGTTCGTTGCAAGGACGCGGTGTGCGGTTTCTGGAGTGTGAAAGGGCTGCCGTTTACGGGGCTATATCGTGTGTGAATTATGTAATCTGGTTCGATTTGTCTTGGAAACTGTAGCCTCCGAACTTGACGTCTATTGCAGGAGAGGGCGGGATTCAGCCAGCGTTTGGCAACTGAGCCAAATCCAGAGAAGCAAAAACCAACTTTAACTGTGTTAAAGGCAGTGGTTCCTAACAGGATATGTGTGTATCTGGATCATTCTAGTTCTATATGGATTGGTCTTGAACATCGAGGTTAGGAACTTTGCTTCAAAATTTGTCAATCTGTGGTCCGGAAAAGTCCTTTTATCTGCCCTGCAGACTGGGTATTCAATTGCCGGTTACAGCAGAGTTAGTATTGGGGTGTAATATTGTTCAGACAATGCATAAACTATTTCAGGTGGCCTTTTTCAGTCTTGCCAACCCCACTCCCGCAGCTTCTGCTGCTGCTCCTTGCTGCTCCTTGATCAGCATGTGAAAACTAGGGGAGAGAGCTCACTTGACATCATGCTACAACAGCCAATAGAATTTTGTGATAATTCCAGCCCCTTATAGAGGTTTGAAAAGACACGGTTTGAGTACTGGTGAAGCACCAATTTTACACGGAGGAGATCCTAGTTTTAAACTCTGGTATTTCCAAATAAATTGCTTGACTTAGATTAGGGGCGAACTACAATTAGTGAGAATAAGTTGGAAGGACCCATGGTCTGAATCCAGTCTAGAACAGTTTCATGTGTTTAGAAGAATACTTCAATAGGTAAAATGTGTATTAAAAGAATTCTGCTGACCGCCTTACAGTGTAGTATAGCAATAGAATTTAAGACTTATATACTGCTTTATATAAGTCTTTTATAGCCCTCTCTAAGCGGTGTATATATATTGAAGGAGGGTTTGGGCTAATTGGTTGGAGGGAGATGAGCTTTCCTGACTAGTTACTCTTTAATGATGGGGATGATGTTATCCATTTAGTCGTGCCTGACTCTTGGCAATTCTATGGGCCTGGTCTCTCCACCTCTTCCGATCTTGCACTACTACTTTGAGTTTTTCTACACTCTGGCTGGTGTCAACTTTGATGGTGTACTCTTTAATAGGGCTGTGCAAAGGAACAAAGGTCATTTGGGCACACAGAGTGTTCCTGTGACAGGTGTAACTCTTTAAAGCAAGCTATATCTTCACTTGGGATTGCATGGTTACTTGATCCTAAAAAATGACTATGGGAAAAGATGTCTGAGGATTTGCAACACATTTTAACATGCATATCTGTAAGTGCAGCCCATGGAATCCTCAGCATCCTATTGGTTTGCATGTGCCATATTGGTGTTTTTTTCTGTAGGACCATCATTCTATAATCTTTTAAAGATACTGTTGACCTTAGGGTAATCACATATGAGTGTCAGTGAACATATATGAAAAATGATCTCAATTTTCTTTTTCTTTCCTCTTCAGATTGTGCAGTAAATGTTCACAAAAACTGCAAGAATCTCCTGCCTGAATGTGGCAACAGCAGATTCAAGGTAAATTGTGCCATCTGACTCATACACACACATTTATTTACTTCTGTAGCATTTTTATTTCTTATAGCTCAAAGTGGTTCACAATACAGATAAAAATTAGACAAGCAGCCTAGGTCTATAATTTATATCGAAGTGTTTCATAATGTATAGGCTGCTTTTTTGGATTCTGATACAAACAAGTTCTGATACAGCTGTTATTAACAGAATAACAGAATTCTAGTCCAACCCCTGCTCAGCAGGAGACTCTATACCATTTTAGACAAGTGGTTGTCCAGTCTCTTCTTAAAAACCTCCAGTGATGGAGGACCCACAACTTCTGAAGGCAAGCTGCTGGTTATTCCAATTTGTGTTAAAAGACATAATTGTTTATTTTTAAAGTTAGAGTACAGCATTATCTATCCGAATGTTGTTGTTGTTGAATGTTTGCGAACAGGAGTAAATGACTTGAAATGAGCCAATCAATTAATTTTAGGTAAAGATAAATAATAATTATATTCCATTAATAGCCGAGGGTGGAAGCAGAATTTTTAAAAATGAGTTAATTGTATGACTCCTTCCTGAATCATTCTAAAAAAGAAGTTCTGATTAACAGGATCAAAACAGGCTAATAGTTTATCTTGCTCAGTATTGGTAGATGACCACGAGCATCTTTTAAATTGCTGAGGCAGAGAGGTTCCTTTTCTATCACTTGCTACCAGATTGTTAGTTTTATTTCTCAAAGATATACTGCTAGTGTCCCTGAAGGAAAAAAAAATGGAGAATATTATTGTTCGACCAATTGATGCACAAAACAAAAGAAGAATATTTGATTAAATCTTTTAAAACTTGACTGTACCAGTAGTCCTTGACTTACAACCATTCACTTAGTGACTGTTCAAAATTACAACGGTACTAAAAAAAAGTGACTTATGACCACTTTTCACAATTATGACCATTGTAGCATCCCCTTGGTCACATGATTAAGGTTCTGTCACTTAGCAACTGGTATGTATTTATGACAGTGGCACTGTCCTGGAGTCATGTGATGACCTTCCTCACTGGCTTCTGACAAGCAAAATCATTGGAGAAAACCAAATTTAATGTCTATATGATTCACTTAATTGCAGTGATTTGCTTACGGCAAAAAGTCATAAAATGGGGTGAAACTCAACACCTGCCTTTCTTAGCAGCAAAAATTTTGTGCTCAATTGTGGTCATAAGTCGAAGACCACCTGTACTGGGGAATATTTATTTTCCATTTAGTTAAAACTGGGGAGGGTGAGAGGGTTAGTTGTTTTGTTAAAGAGCGTTTTAAACCTTGAAGCAGGATAGAGAAACTTATGTCCTTCCAGATAATTCTTTTCCTGAACATTGATTCTGCTAGATAAAGTTTATGGCATTAGATTAATATGGCAATTTCATAATTGTACATAATTGTTGAATTATTGGAACTTAGTAGAAGATCTCACAATGTGCAGGTATTTAGAGGGATTTAACAGAGTTTAAATGGATCTGTGAAGAACACAATTTCCAGAAAAGTAGTGCTTTATTTGCAAATTAAAAAATATATATCAAAGACACACCAAACACTTACTTAAAGACCAGTATTCCTTTTATAATTGTCAACCCTTCTAGGTAGACCAGATTAGGAAATCAACCGCCCCCAGTCCCTTCCCCAAAAAACCCAATTTATTGAGATTGGCTGTAATAACAGAATTTTGCAAGATTGATCATCCCCAGATTAAGACGGTCTGATTTACAGACAGTGGGTACTTATGAATGGGCTGCCTATTACTAAACATGGCAGAAGGCCTTCTCCTTCCTTGAGCCGGTGAACTGCTGAAGTCACGCCAGGATTTCACACTGGAGCCCTACGATTGGAATATATGGCCTATTTTCGTGTTTCACAAAAACATTATGCGGCTTCAACATTTCGTTGGCTCGAGGAAGGTGGATGTCACCTGCCTTTTGTAGTATAGGTAGCCCTTGGCTTACAACCATTAATTATTGTTTGAAGTTACAATGGCACTGAAAAAAGTGACTTATGACCATTTTTCACACTTACGACTGTTGCAGCCTTTCCCACAGTCACACAGTCATTCAGACACTTGGCAACAGGCACATATTTATGATGGTTACAATGTTCCAGGTTCATATGATAACTTTTTGCGACCTTCTGACAAGCAAAGTCAATGGGGAAGCCAGATTCGCTTAATAACCTTGTTACTAACTCAATAACCGCAGTGACAAGAAAGGTTGCAAAATGGAGCAAAACTCACTTAACAGATGTCTCGCTTAGCAACAGAAATATTGGGCTCAATTACAGCCATAAGTCAAGGACTATTTGTAATAGTCAATCTGTTTGTAAGTACATGTTCTTACTTACCTACAAATTCAAAGATAAAGGCATATTTAGGAATGGAACTTGTTCTTAATCTGGGGACTGCCTCCTCTATTTTTATACAGGTAGTCCTCCTTTAACCACCATAATTGGGACTGGCAACTCCATAGCTAAGCAATTCGGTCATTAAGCAGAACATCATTTGACCGCAGTGGGCTGGGCTTACAACCTCACTTCCACCATGGTTATTAAGCCAATCACCTGTGGTCAAGAAGTGAGATACCATGTAACCATGATTTACAATTTTACTGCTAGCTTCTCCATTAACTCTGCTTGTTGGAAGCTAGCTGTGGAGTGTTCATATTTCCCTTGCATGACTATGGAGCATGTTGCAATAGGCATAAGTGCAAGGATTGGTTGTAAAGTTACATTTTCAGTGCTGTTGTAACATTGAATAGTGCTGAGCAAAGTAATCATTAAAAGTCCACTCGCATCAGTAAATCACACAAGCCTTTTCCAAATGTTGCTCTGGACTTTAAAACGTTTCTGTCCCTTTCCCCCAGGTAACGATTCTTGCATATTTCCAATCAGGTCACCTTCCTTATTCTTTACAATAATAAGTTTCCATTGGGTAATTGAGAATCTAAGATATAAACATCAAAGTTCCTGTGGATATTTGAAACTCTCATTCAGTCTTCACTGTTCTTTGTTTAAGAGTATTAAGAGTACAGTTAGGTTTTTATTTATATGGCTGTCCTGCTAAATCAGAGTGTTTTAAGTTCAGATGAGGGAGCTGAAAGCTTTGAATTCAGGGAATTGGGGCTTGCTTCAGAGTTGTTGCTCTGTGGAAACTAAACAGTTTTGGCCTGGAGCTGAAGTATATGTGATTCTTCGTGTCTCGTCTCTTTTTCTTATAGCAAAGGGATTCGCAACTCCGGCCCTCAGGCTCCCCCCCTAGTTTACTCCAGAGTGCCAACCCAGGTTTGTATAAAAATTTTTTTTTCTTGTTCTGGTTTTGAATATGGAAGGCTTAGTACTGTGTCTTTGAAAAATACATTATTAAAACCCATAGAGTTTAAGCATTGCGGGGTACAGTTTGTAGAATGCTGCCCAAAAGAGTGGAGCAGCTACTCTGTCCTGCTTGGCAAAAAGTCTAGAATGTTCTTTAGCCAATCTACTGTCCTTGTGCATCTTGATGTTTTTTATTGTGCTGTGAAACTTTTTTAAAACAAAAAGCGGGGTAGGAAGGGAGCAACAACCGCAGAGCAGTGAGAAAATCAATAAGCTGCTGGTTTTTCATTGATTGGTTATTCTGTAACTGTGAAATTGAAGAATATACCTGGATCGTCTGCTTTTATTAAATTGTGCCTGTGGACAGAGCTTATTATATACAGTATTTAGGCCACTATCTTAAATATTCTCCAAAATTAAACTGGCAAAAGAAGCTACGAGAAAAGCAAAGAAGCATCTCCTGAAGATGTGGTGCAAATTGGAAATATGATTTACTTAGGGTCTTAGATTTTATTTCTGTATTACTTTTTAATAAATGCATCCTGCTGAAACCAGTCTTTGCTGTCAGTGCCATCTCTGAGGAGCTTTTGAGAATGTGTGAGAGTCAGGTGGCTTATATACATTTAATAAACTATTATATACAACAACATGAAATCACAGCTGCCATTTCTTTAATTGGTAGTGGCCTTCATTTACACCAGGGGTTTCCAACCTTAGCAACTCTAAGAGTTGTGGACTTCAACTTCCAGAATTCCTCATCTTGGCTAGGGAATTATATGAGTTGAAGCCCACAAGTCTTAAAGTTCCTAAGTCGGTTTGACATCCTGGATTTACATCTGGTTCTTCCCAAGAACCTAGCAAAAAGGAGCCTCGGTGGCGCAGTGGTTAGAGTGCAGTACTGTAAACTACTCTTACTGCAATTTGGCAGATCAAATCCCACCAGGCTCAAGGTTGACTCAGCCTTCTATCCTTCCGAGGTGGGTAAAATAAGGACCCAAATTGTTGGGAGCAATAGGCTGACTCTAAACTGCTTTTTTTGTAAAAAAAAAAAAAACTATCACTATAAAGTGATATATAAGTCTAAGTGCTATTGCTATGTTGTAATTTGTCAACATAATATATATGCTGATTACAGCAGTGTGGCCTCTTGTTATAAACCAGTGGTGGCTAACCTTTTTTGGGCTCCTGTGCCAAAAATTGTGCACGTGCCAGCATGCACAAACTCGCATGCCAGCACTCAGAATGCAATGTGCCCCCCCTCCCCATGCCCCCTGCACATGCAGGGGTATTACAGGAAGTGATGAAACAGGCCTATAATTTGGCCTGAAAAGCCTTGTAGAGGCTTTTTCCAAGCCTCTGGGAGGCTGAAAAAAAGCCTCAAACCAACTGAAAAAAAATAGCTGTGAGGTGCACGCATGCCCAGGGAGGTAAGTGTGGCACACGTGCCATAGGTTCGCCATCACAGTTATAGACAGATGGAAATTTTGTCAATGTGCAGATTTTCTAAGTGCCATCCAAGATTTTGATGTGGAGCCCAGTGTGTTGATAATCACTGGGATCACCACTACCAGTTTATGCCATAATCTTTCAACTTCAATTTGCAGATCTTAATATTTTGTGATCCTCCAGTTCTTTATCTTCTATTTTGCTGTCCTCTGGTATTACCACATCAATTATCCACACTTTCTTATTTTCAACCACAGTTAAATTTGATGCATTGTACACCAAGATTATCAGTTTGTATTGGAAATACAGGTAGACCTCAATGTACAATCATAATTGAGCCCAAAATTTCATTTGTTAAGTGAGTTTTACCACACTATTTGACTTTTCTTGTCACAGTTGTTAAGTGAATCACTGCAGTTGATAAGTTAGTAACCCGTCACAGTTGTTAAGTGCATCTGGCTTCCCCATTGACTTTGCTTGCAACTGTCATAAATATGAACCAGTTGCCAATTGTCTGAATTTTGATCGCATGATCATGGGGATGCTGGAAATATCGTAACTGAAAAATGATCATAAGTTGCATTTTTCAGTGTTGTAACTTTGAACAGTCACTAAATGAACTGTTGTAAGTTGAGGACCAACTGAACCACAATATTTTACCCTGCTCATTTTCGACTACTTTTTCAACTATATGTTCCCATCAATTTTTCGTTACTGGCAAATGGTAATTTTTATAGAAGTTCCAGTGAATCATTTTCGTGACTGGGTTATGTCATTATTTATAGCTGTGCAGTTTTTTTGCAGAAGCTTGTATGGTCTACTCTTTAACCATTTTTCCCTTAATTTTTTTGTAGTAACTGACCATGTCAGCATTCTGTTTGTGTTTTTATTACATTATTTCCACATTTATTTTTTGTTTCCTGTACATTCAATTAGTTCCAATTTTTAACTTGCATCAGTTAAAATACTACAGTTCTTGACTTGACTGTGCATGCTTTTCTTCCTTGACTGTTTGATAATATAATTAATTAAATTTGATATTATTCATTTATATTATGCTTGTTTATAATATATATTTACATATTTATTGAGGATATGTATTCTCACCCGAGAAGTGGGGTGATTAGTATATCAGCAGCAATCCCTTCCTCTCCTTAAGGCCCAATATAATGCACATGGATTTTGACCCAGCTATCCACAAGGCAGTACTTTGTCTCATAGACAATGATTGCTACATTTCCTCCATGTATTGAGTAGGAGACCATACTGGGAGTAGATATATTTGTGCATCTTTCCTGTATGAAGTTACGAAGGGTTGTAGTTTATTGCAGTTAGATATTCTACAAACTCTGGGAGCATTGCTAATATTTTTCTGTTAATATCATATTTTAAATATTTTAGATAAAGCACTTTGGATACCTTCTAATTATGCTATAGTACATACTATTAATATTTCCATATATAAACTGGTATATATGTATGTATGTATGTATTTTCTAACTATTAAATAATAATGTAATAATAATAATGTCTTCCTTTCCAACTCTCTGATGATTTTGATATTTCTTTTTCCTGATTTTCTACCTAGAATCTCCTGTGGTCTTCCTTCCTGAAGGAAGACCACAGGAGATTCTAGGTAGAAAATCAGGAAAAAGAAATATTAGCATGGAGGTGCCTTTCATTTTGCATTAATAATACTTTATATTTTAAGTTTAGGGTACACACTAATTCGTCTGAGCTGCTGTCCTATGTCAACCCATTAGGGCATGACCTAATAATATATAACCTTGAGCAGGGGTGTCAAACTCAATTTCATTGAAGGCCGCATCAGGGTTGTGTTTCACCTCGGGGCTGGGGTGGGCGTGGCCAGCTTGACATCACTTGTGTTGGGAGTGTCTGTGGTGGCCCGAGCGCTCTGCCAGCGAAAACGGGCTCCCAACCTCTATTTCCAGCTGCAATGGCTTCCTACAACCTCTGGCAGCAAAAACAGAACTTGGGAGGGGCGCCTGCGCCCTTTGGGGGGGCTGGGGTAGGCGTGGCCAGCTCAACATCACTTGTGTTGGGGGAGCCTGTGGTGGCCCGAGCGCTCTGCCAGTGAAAATGGGCTCCCAAGCTCCGTTTCCAGCTACGATTGCCTCCTGCAACCCTCTGCCAGTGAAAATGGAGCTTTCGCTGCTTTCACTGGCAGGGCCGGTCCTGTGGGCCAGATCTAAGCACTCAGCGGGCCTTGAGTTTGACACCCCTGATCTTGAGGATGTATAATCTGACCCAAGAAAGTTGGTGTCCAACTTGAGAGCTTTTGGCAAGTATATTTGTTATAATGGGATGGGTGGGTGTTGCCATACTTGTACAGATTAAAAATGGGCTTTTTTTTTTTTAAAGAAATAGTGTTCTTGTGAGAACTTAGGAGGGATGATTGAGGGTTATGTCAGAAGAAGCTTCTTTATCTTACAGATCAGATACAATTTTGGGGTTGGATATTTTTGATGCTTCAGACATTTCTCCCACTGAGGCAAAAACAAAGTGGCTGCCCTTTTACAGCCCCCAGTCTGGGTCTGGTTGAGTTTTGGAAGTTTAAAAAGAGGAGCAAGGGGTGTGTGTGTATGTGGCGTGAATATTTGCTTCAGCCTTTTGGTTGAATATCACAGTGATCTATTATGTGGGAAGAGGGGAGCAGTGATCAATAGTAGTTCTCAGCAGTGTGCAGGTTGTGCTAATTGAATGCAGAGCACAGTTTCTCATATTCCTCAGTCCATTTCGAGGACATTCAAAGGGGGAGAGGAGAGGAGAGGGGAGGAGAGGAGAGGGGGGCTGGAAGCTGGAGAAAGGGAAAAATGTCTCTGCTCCTTGGAAGATCTGAAATAAAGCAGCGTGCCTTTGGGGAATTATTCAGAATTGAAGTATGTCTCCGAGACATAAATCTGGTTCGCGAAGGAGCTCCCAATTCAATCCAGTGATCCAGAAAGGGGGTACTGTACTTTAAGCTGAGGAAGGATGGGAATGAAGGATAGGTTGCAAGAGCGAGTGCTTATGGGCAGCTGATTTCAGCCACTCCTAATGCCCTTTTTGGACCAATGTAGAAGTTTCATTAGGCAATGACTGAATTTGGCTTCTCGCAAAAGCATCTGAACTGCGTGTGAACCCTTAGCTAGCCCCATATATCAAGCTGTATTACCTGGATGTGGCTTCTTAGTGCAAGAGGCAAAGAGGCAATCGGATGTCTTTTGAGACTTGAGCTGCAATCATTCCAATAAACTACATAGTTCCATATTTTTATACGTTCTGAGATACTTTCTGGGAGAATTTTAGCTGTATTTCATCTTCTCTGGCAATTCTTCCTGATATATCCTTCAAATTTTTCACCGTCTATAATCTTTTTCTCTAGTAGTTTGGAAACTACCAGTTTAGTCTAGTTTAGTTCACTTAAGAGGAAAATGACCAAGGGACTGAAAAAGAGAAGAATTTGGAAGAGAGGAGGCAGATGAGGGAGGAATAAAACTTCCTACAGTATGTGCAGGTGTGCGTGCATCTTGTTTGTTTGATTATTTGCTGTGAAACAAGATGGGCAGCTTACAGCATAAAGAAACATTAAAACCATCAAATATGAATATACACACAATCCCCCTGTCTAGTTTTTATTATACTGATGGATGCGTGTTAGGCGTCATAATTTTAGTGAGCTTTGTTAGTGCTAGTTGTGCTGTCTATGGAGATTCTCAGTCATGCAGGACATGGTTATTCTAAAGCAGGGGTGGGCAAACTTTTTGGCTCGGGGGCCTCATTGACTTTTAAAATTTGACAGACGGGCCACCACCTGGTGTCAAAATGCCTGTCATTACAAGTCAAAATCAAATGAATGCAATCATTCACATCAAACCTTAATTCTGTACCAATCTTGGCGGGCGGATTAAAAGACCAACGGGCCGGATGTGGCCCGCGGGCCGTAGTTTGCCCACCCCTGTTCTAAAGCCACTTTCTTTCAAAAGGCAATTGGACTTTCTTCTTTTGCTAGAAGACGTTTTGCTTCTCATCCAAGAAGCTTCTTCAGTTCCGATTGGATGATGGAGAACGGAAGGATTTATATTCTTCACTGCATGACTTGAACTTCATGACTGCAAGGAATATAAACCCTTCCATTCTCCACCATTCGGTCACAACTGAAGAAGCTTCTTGGATGAGAAGCGAAACATGTTCTAGCAAAACAAGAACGTCCAGTTGCCTTTTGAAAGAAAGCACCTTTGAGACTGCTAGTTGTGTTCTGTTTTCGTTCCCTTGTCTATTTTTTGGGGATACAAAAGTAGGGTATAAAATGAACAACTGGTTTTGCAGAGCAGGCAGGGGAAAGTCATCAGCTTGATTATTCCAGCCAAAACTTGCCACGGAATATTTCTGTTGATATTTTGGTGAGCGCCTTGTCAGTCTTCAAGGCACGTTGGTATCAGTGAGGGTATCAGATGGGAGGATAGTAAGATGAGCATATTTTCCTGCCACTAATTCCTGGAAGCCAATAGACCTCCTCCCCATCTTTTAGCCCTTCTGCTTCTGTCTTGGTTTTGCAACCACAACAACAGAAACATCTTGACACAAAGCATGTATTTCTGTGGAAGGCCAAATGGCTACTTTGGTTCTACAGCTTTGCTGGCTGAGGAATTCTGGGACTTGAAGTCCACAAGTCTTAAAGTTGCCAAGGTTGGACACCCCTGTTCTACAGGGTTTGGTGTCTGAGTGTCTTATATATAGATTAAAAATAGTTTGGTGTCTTGTGTCGTTATGTATAGATAAAACAAGGGTTACAGCACACTTTCTGAATGTACAGTAGTGGGAATAATAATGACAAATACTGAGAATTGGCTCATACAAGTTATAATACTAATAAATAATCTTTACATTTCTTTTTTAAAAAAAAATTGGTTCTACAGCAGGGGTGTCCAACCTTGGCAACTTTAAGACTTGTGGACTTCAACTTCAATTCTGGGAGTTGAAGTCCACAAGTCTTAAAGTTGCTAAGGTTGGACACCCCTGTTCTACAGGGTTTGGTGTCTGAGTGTCTTATATATAGATTAAAAATAGTTTGGTGTCTTGTGTCGTATGTATAGATAAAACAAGGGTTACAGCACACTTTCTGAATGTACAGTAGTGGGAATAATAATGACAAATACTGAGAATTGGCTCATACAAGTTATAATACTAATAAATAATCTTTACATTTCTTTTTTTTTTTAAAAGAAATTCTCCAAAATGAATCTGCTTAGAGAATGCATGCCTTGGTCATTAGATCTGATTAATTTATTAGTTTAGGACCCCATGTGCATAGTGTTATATATTGTGGTACTTGAACCAACAAGCAGGTAGGAGAGAAGCAACAACAACTGTGAGCGTGTTTCTGCCGCTTTTTCTGACTCAGATAAATCTTGCTTCTATGCCAATCATTTTCTCTCTTCCGTTGAAAAGTGAGAACAGTTATGTTTCTGTAAATTTTTGATTGGTACGCTTTCTCTCTGTTTGCTAAAAAAGATACTTTGCAATTTCCATGTTCGATTGAGGACACAGTAGGGACTGATTTTCTCCCTTTCTGATCTGCTTGCTGATTGACCAATAACAGTGTTGTGGAGTGACAGCTTTTACATCTCTAGACACGGTGATAATATATATAAAGTGAAGCAGGCACAGGCAATTTTGCAGCCACTTTGTAAACATGGGAAATGTTAACTCCAAGGGCAATGACAGCAGCAAGTCAGTCATGCCAGCTCCCTCAGAGCTGCTGTTCTGTGGCTCATTTTCCAACAAGTGGAATGAAACAGTCTTTCTGGAAAATGTGCGACTGACCTCCAAGATCTTGTCGGCTCTCCAAACTCGCTCAGAGAGCCGAGGGTTGCAAGAAAGCAACCCACAGTTTACTCCCCGATTCCTGAGTACCAACTCTGTCTTTCCTTCCATAGCTACCTCTCTCAAAGAGCACTCCTGCAGGGCCCTCTTGGGCCCGGATGGCAGAACCCCTGGCTTGCCCCAGAACCTCGGCATGACAATTGGGCAGAGGGGAAGTTTGCCGTCTCAGCTAAGCACCACTTCTGCTGGGGCTGTTGGTAAGCTCGGGTGAGTAGGCACTTTGCTGGATACAAATGGCTGCTTTTGGGCATTTTTATCTGGAACCTGGGCTTATCCTGCCTGGGAAGAAATAACTGCTCATCTTTAACGTCTTTCACAGTGCTCCACTTTCTATTTTTCTTCTGGGAAAAAAAGAGAGCTTGGGTCTTACTGCTGGACTCTTTTCTATCAAAACACAAACTCAGGCTTGATGTGTTTACCATGATTTTAATGGAAACTCTGGGTTTATGGAGTGTGGGGGGGAGTATTAGCTTAACGGTAGTGCAATTTCATATTGTAACTTTGCAGCACATGTGCAAATCCATGCCTGAGTGGGCATCCACAGGGGCAGATATACAGGGTTTTTTGTTTTGTTTTTTACATTTTGGCCAAGTGTACAAAATATGAATTTTGTCTGTTCAGTTTGCTGAAGGGAATATGCTATTTTGGATTGAGTATACAGAGTTTTGTTCTAACCAAGTCAGGAAATAACAATGGTTCCCAGTCTTTGGGGGATTCAGTGGAAGAAGTTGGATTATCAAATAATCAGCTTTATAGGCATAGCTACTAGGTCAGAACAGCAACCTGATGAATAGAGAATCAAGAAGGAATTCTAAATTTACCACCAAACAGTAGCCATAAAATTAATTCTTAGTATATTTACATCTCGTCTTTGTTAGATGAGTTTTGAATGGATTTATTTTCCCATAGACATTCTGCATGATAGTTTTATAAATCCTTAATATGCTTTGGGTTTTTAACACCATCAATGTGGAGAGCTTCAATTGCATAAAGTTTTCTGCATGAGGAAGGAAACTGTTTTTAGCCATCAGCACTAGAAAATGATCCATGGCTTTGCTGCTCCTTTTCTAGTTCTTCTGTAATTATCAGACATTTATTGGCAGCTTCCTAAGTGTAGCCCTTCCATGGATTTTTGACTTTTTGAGTTCATTCTTTAATACCTGTGAGTGCTGTCACTATTTTCTCATGCGACTGCAGCAGCACTCTACATTGGCAGTATCCCTATTCTTCCTCGACAATCTCAAGATGCCTTTCCAAACTAAGCACAAGGGTACTTCAGGACTGCTTCTCTTCTTCAGTTGTTCACTGGAAGCATTCATCAGAATAAGAAACATCCTAATAAGAAAATAGCTTGTGCAGTGACTCAGTCATGGGGCAAGAGCTGATCTGGTTCAATGTTTTCCTTTGACTATTCAGACTCACTGGGGGAGAGATGGATGAAGGGGATGGTGGCTTCATGAAACTTAAACCAGCCTCTGAAGATGTTGTCTCACTGGCACCATCAGCCACGGAATCAGTTTTTGTGGAAGGTAAGCAGCTTCTCATGTTAAATCGTATAAAATCAGTCACATCACCTGAAGCTAAAATCACAAGACTGCATCTGATTTACTTTGGCCGTATCATGCGTGTAAATTCATTCACATCAATAAAGAAGATGGGAGTCACACCTGGCAGTCTTGCCCTTAATAACAAAGCCTTTGTATGGCCATACTTGAAATACTGCATCCGGTTTTGGTCACTATAATATAAAAAACAGAGTTGAGACTCTGAAAAGAATGCAGAAAAGTGCAACAAAGATTGGGGAACTGGAGGCTAAAACATAAAAACAGTTGCTGGAATTGGGTGTGTTTGTTTAATGAAAAGAAGGACTAGGGGTCACATGATAGCAGTATTCCAGTATTTGAGGGGCTGTCACAAAGATTTGGGGGTGGGGGGAGAACAGAGCACCAAAAGGCAAGACAAGAAGCAATAGATGGAAACTAATTAAGGAGAGAAGCAACCTAGAATTTCCTGGCAGTTAGAACAATCAATCAATGGAACATCTTGCCTTCAAAAGTCATGAGTGTTCCATCACTGCAGGCTTTCAAGAAGAGACTGGGCAGCCACCTGTCTGAAATGGTGTAGATTCTGCTGCTCCTGCAGGGAATTGGACTAAATGACCTCCAAGGTCCCTTCCAACTCTGTTATTCTGTGTTTGTTGGAGAATGCAGTGATGCTAGGAATGGTTAGTGGAACATTAACAAGGGGCAAGCAAAGAACATGCTGGCTTGATAACATCAAATCTGATGAAAAGTTGAACATACAACAAATGAAAGAAGCTATGCTTGACAGCGTAGCATGGGGAGCACTTGCCTATAAGGTCACCAAGAATCCGATACATCTGAGAGATGAGTCTGGCTCATCTCTCAGACCAGTTTACTACTGGAATGAACAAAGAACTGGTTTGTACAACAGATTGGGTTGCTCTGGTTCTTCCAGAAGTCACCTGATCTCAGAAAAAGCCTGTTGCAAAGTTAGAATAGCAATAGCACTTATACTTACATACCACTTCACAGTGCTTTATAGCCCTCTCTAAGCAGTTCACAGAGTCAGCCTATTGTCCCCAACAATCTCGGTCCTCGTTTTACTGACCTCAGAAGGATGGAAAGCTGAGTGAACTTTAATTTAATGAGCCGTGGTGGTGCAGTGATTAGAATGCAGTACTGCAAGCTACTTCTGCTGACTGCCAGGAGTTCAGCAGTTCAATCGTCACCACCTCAAGGTTGACTCGGCCTTCCATCCTTCCAAGGTGGATAAAAATGAGGACCCACATTGTTGGGGGCAATAGGCTGACTCTGTAAGCTGCTTAGAGAGGGTGGTAAAGCACTGTGAAGCTGTATATAAGTAACTGCTATTGCTAATAACTGGTGAGACCTGAACTCCTGGAATGAGCAGTGAGTTAGTCTGCAATACTGCCTCCTAACCACCATGGCTCTTATCCAGAATACTTCTGGAGTATTTGAAATGCCCGGTTTCTAGGTTAGAACCCTTCATTTTCCACATCTGTAGCAGGGAGTTGAAACTGCAAGATCTGCAAGACAAGTCAAACTAGAAATCCCGTTTTCCAGGGTCATACCCTTGGGTCCATTGCCTATGCCATTCCTTCATTTTCCTTCTTGTCCCAGAGTTCTTAGTGTGAAGAGCATGGCTAATGAACCATACCAATAGTTAGATGTCTATCCAACCCAACGTTTTTGTTTCATGTGGTGGCCACACAGATGCCTTGGCAAAGCACCCCAAAAGCAACTTGAAGACAGCAGAACCACCTTGTTGTTTTTTTTTCCTGCTGGAATCTTGCAGGTGGACCACTGCTGAAGTCAGGCGCTCCAAGTTAACCATGCCAAATCCTTAGCCTTTGAGTTTGAGTTCTTTTTCTCTTCCCTTCTATACAGCTCCTGTGTGCACTTGTGGCTGCCCTCCCTCCAGTGTGTAATGATAAATTCAAAGGTGCATTTTGCAATGTGTGAATATTTTCTAATAGTTAGGGGACTACTACAATTGTAAGTTTTTATAGCAACAAGGTGGTTGTTTTCTCTGAGCTCAAAAGGTTCCTTTTGGTTCTTTTGCTGCATCTTCTCTTCACTTCTCACTATCTACATCTATGAGGGCTATAATGATCATTTATCCATAATACGTCCTGGGCATTGCATTGCGCAGTATACATTTTATAAAATCTTTTTGAGCGTTTGACCCTTCACAAATTAAAAATGATTATGCAGTCCTTTAGATTTCCACTCTGGTTTTATTTTATTTTATAATATGGGAACTTTTCTACAAATGATTAGTAGATAGATACAGAGGTTAGATGAGTGGATTTATGTGAAAATATGGACTACATGGGAAAGAAAAACTTGACTAGTAAATATTTTGATGATTATATAACTGATGTCAATATGGAAGATAGTATTCTTTCTAATAATGATTGATATTATCTTATATATGTTTGTATGAATATGATTATAATGATTGTGATGTTTATAACACTTTGGACACCTAGAAAACACACTATTCAATATAGAAACAGAATTTGTGATACAAAACCATAAAAAAAATCCATTCTGGTGATAATAACTCTGATCTCTTTTTGTTTTTCCTAATAACGGTATTTTGAACGCTTCTCTGAATATATATACCTGCATTCTCATCTGAGCTGTGACTCTTCCCATTCCAGATGTTCAGTTTGCCTCCCTGAGGAATGAACTGGAGACAGACGCTCGGGAGTTTGCTGCCCAGTCTTGGAGTCTGGCAGTAGAGCAGTCATATGTGAAGCAGCAGGAGCGGGATGTTATTAAAAGGCAGGATGTCATATATGGTGAGCTTTTCTGCCTCTTCTCCACCAGACTTAATTGAAAGTATTTACTCTGCTGCTTTCGTTCACATGTATGCAAAATTTTGACCTGAAGGTAGTGCTTGTCTTGAAATTGGGCATAGACTACTGATTGTGGGCCTGGTGTGCTCTCCTTTTTTTGGAAGTCAGCGAGATGGTAAAGAAATGTGTGTTGAGTGGCTGGCTTTCTAGGTGGGTTTGTCTCTGGCCAGTCAGAGAGGCTTGATGTTGATGTCTTCTCCCTTTAGAGTTGATGAGGACAGAGATGCGCCATGTCCGGACTCTGAAGATCATGTTGAAAGTCTACTCCCAAGCCATGCGAGAGGAGCTGCAGTTCAGCAATTCTGATATCCACCGTCTTTTCCCATGCGTGGACGATTTACTGGAGCTTCATAGAGCTTTCCTCTTCCAGCTGAAGGAACGTCGGAAAGAGTCTTTGGAAGAAGGTAGCGAATGCAACTATATCATCCAGAACATTGGGGACATCCTGGTGCAACAGGTGAGTGTTTAGGTGTAGTTTTTGCTTATGGAATTGGAATTGGATAGGCAGGGGTGTGTGTGTCATCCTAAGATGTATAACACTTAGCTAGTTCAGAGGGGGAATTTTGTCTTTTTCAGCAGGCTTCCATCTGGAAAATAGGCAGTGGGCTGTCATGATATTTATGAGGGAAAAAAGCTACAAATCTTAAGTGCATATTAGAGCCACTAGCTTTGCATGTGAACTGTAGTTAGATGTATTCCAAGTGGCATGTCTAGGAAAAAGGCTATTTTTTATCTTTGATTCTTGTCAGCAGAGATAATACTGAGTTAGATGTACTCTCTCTATGCCTCCTAAAATATGATCTCCCTGTTGTGAGAAATTGGCTGTTTTATTACTTGGTTCATCTGCATTTTCTCTCTCAGGACTGTGTCATGCGCTAGCTTAGAAATTACTCAATTCTCAATACCCCATTCTCACCTTTTTTTTTTTTGCCTTTTTAGTTGAGATACATGATATACTGTATGCTGAGCTGTGATGTCTGTTTTTCAGATACCCCAGAGTGTGCTGGGTGCAGCTTGCTTTTCTCCCAAATGTTAGTTGTTCCTGACTGTGCTTTCCTTATTTAGTTTTCAGGAAAAACAGGAAATAAATTGAAGGAGAAATATGGCATTTACTGCAGCAGCCACAGTGATGCTGTGAGCTACTATAAAGAGCTGATGCAGCAAAGCAAGAAGTTCCAAAACTTGATTAAGGTAAAAGACGAGGGATGGTTACAGATGGGAACTGATCTCATTCTGTCATTCTTTTGGTTCTGTTGAAATTTGATATAGCAGTAGCACAATACCTAACTCTGTTCTTAGTGATTTTGGTAGTTTTCAGAAATGTTGCACGCAATGCACAGAGATAGAGGGAAAGAGGCCTTTAGACAGTTCATTGTTTCTTCCTATACAGAGAAAGACCTGATACCATGTGCTTCTGATGTTTTTTGAGGCAAAGTGTTCAAAGGGAACATTTTTAAAAAAGCCGGTCTAGAATAAGGTCATGATAAAACCCCTCCTTTACAGGAAATCCTTTACTTACAGCCATTTCTTTAGCAACCATTCCAAGTTACAATGGTGCTGGAGAAAAAAAAGGTGACTTACAAATGGTACCTTGCACTTAATGACCACGGTCACATCACTAAAATCCGGCTGCTTGGCAACTGGCATGTAGTTACAATGGTTGCAAGTGCTGGGATCACATGAATCCCGATTTGTGACCTTCCCAGCCTGTTTTCAACAAGCAAAATCAATGGGGAAACCAGATTTGCTTAATGACCATATGATTTACTTAACATCCACAGTGATTTGCTTAACAACTGTAGCCAAAAAAAAAGGTTGTAAAATTGGGACGACTCACTTAACAGCCACCTTGCTTCGCCATGGAAACTCTGGTCCCAACTGTGGTTGTACATCAAGGACTACCAATATTATGACCAAGAGAAGTATGTAGGTGCCACATTAGGGATCAAGCTTGACTAAAGGTACTCTACTGTTAATAATAGATGTTTCAACAAAAGTGTAGTTCATGAAAGAGTTGAATGCTGTGCTTATTTCCTCAGTGATTTACTAAGCTTATTGCCATATACACTAGTAAGGGTGCTGGGTTAGAAAGATTTTTGAAATGTGATGCAGCCAGACTTTCTCTCGGAACCAAGAAGACAGGATGTGGAACAAAGAGAAAGAATTATAATGTATCTTTAGAATTCCTTGCACAGAAAACTCTGCAGATTCATTTACTGAAGTGATAGAATGATTTTTCCAGGTTGTGCTAACTGAAAAATGATTGGTTACAGAAAAGGGAGAAAGTTAAGACAAATCGTGAATGCATGATTTCACATACCAAAGAAGAATAAGGAGAGGACAGGTCATTTTGCTTCATTTCTTCTACTTTTTGACGAAAGAAATGAAAGGCGTGGTATTAAATTCACCTGTTAGTAAGTATATTTGGTGGATGTGATATATTTCAGAAAATCAGCAATTCTTCCATTGTGAGACGGCTTGGTGTCCAAGAGTGCAATCTTTTAGTCACCCAGCGCATCATGAAGTATCCTGTCTTGGTGGAGCGCATCATTCAGAACACTGAAGGTAAAAAAACTTGACATATTAAAGGCACTTATTTAGCCACTTTTGACTCCTACCTTTTATCACAGGGGTCAAACTCGATTTCATTGAGGGACACATCAGGGTTGTATTTGACCTCCGGGGTGGGTGTGGCCAGCTTGACATCACTCCTGTCAGGGTCGCCCAAGTGCTCTATCAGCGAAAACAGGTTCCCAAGCTCCGTTTTCAGCTGTGATAGCCTCCTGCAACCCTCTCCCAAGCTCCATTTTCACTAGCAGAGGGTTGCAGGAGGCCATGGCAGCCAAAAATGGAGCTTGGGAACCCGTTTTTGCTGGCAGAAGCACTGGGATCCGGCCCCTGGGCCTTGAGTTTGACACCCCTGCTTTATCAGAAGGGCTCACTAGGCAGCACAATTCACCCCAAGCAACATAGGGAACATGGCAAAACTGTTGTTTAGATGCAGAATTTGACTTTTCAGTATATTTTTTTTTTATTCCTGGGCCCTGGATAGTATTCCTTCCCAAATGCTTTCAGACAGACCCTTCTCATTGGTCAGGTTGCATATCCAGTTATTAAGTGAAACATTTCCCCCCCCCGCTCCTCTTTCGGTAGCATCAAACATCTTCTAGGTGGCTAATATATATAAAAAAACCAAATCCTTAAGCAGGGCCAAACCTAGTAATAAACAAATTCACTAACTTGTATGTAGGCTGATTCTCAACAACTCCAATTGAATCAGGAAAAAGATAATGGGAAAGGTCTTTAGTATTGCTACCAAGAAAACTACAAGGTTCTGGCCATATTTGCTGGACCCCTCCCCAGAACTACTTGTGACCTGTCCTGACAGTTACCCCACCCTTTGTCGCAGGATTGGATTTTGACTCACCAGCCTGCATTTATGGCCATTTATAACATCTTGTGGTCACATGACCACAATTTATGACTTTTTTTCCCCTGGAAACCATTGTTTATTTCTGGATTCCAGCAAAAAAATTCCCACTGGGTACAATGGGTTCACTTAACAACTGTGCTGTTCACTTAATGACCACCACGAAATGGTAATAAAATTGATGGTCTCCCAATTAACAGCTGCCATGACTTTCAACTGTAATTCTAATCTCAGTTATAGTCATGAGGATTAATTCTGTGTTGTTTATTAATACTGTCTGAATGTATGTATGTATGTATACAAATATGTGCAAAACGTAAGTATAATCTAAAACCTATGCTGTTAGTCACTGAAAAGGATCAGCGAAAGGTCATAATTAACAGATTTAGAATGATTTAGGTTGATGGTATTTTATCTCTGGTCTCTAAATGTTTTCTCCTGCAATCAGTTTGGTAATTCTGAGAATGCTACAAAATGCTGGCGCCATTTTTTGTTCTATGGACTAATCCAGATGGCAAAGAGTTAATACGCACTGTAGCTGTCTCACTTCATCTTTGCAGTCACCACAAAGGAGTATGAAGACCTGACCAAAGCATTGTCGCTTATCAAGGATGCCATCACAGCTGTTGACACCAAGGTGAATGAGTCTGAGAAACAGCAGCGCCTTCGGGAAATTGTAACCAAGATGGAACTCAAGTCTTCTGGAAAGTTTAAGAATGGCCTTATCTTCCGGAAGGAGGATATGCTTCAACGGCGCCTCCTACTGGCTGGGATGCTGTACTGGAAAGCTGCTTCAGGGCGTCTAAAAGGTGAATTCTGTGGGGTGTCTGTTCTCCTTTTCAGGTGCTTGCTGCATTACTCAGTAATCAGACACACAGGAGTGTCTATTCCAGGGCTCTCCAAACTTGGCAACTTTAAGACTTGTGGACTTCAACTCCCAGAATTCTGGGAGTTGAAGTCCACAAGTCTTAAAGTTGCCAAGTTTGGAGACCTCTGGTCTATTCTGTATATTGGAAGAAAGAGACTTGTCTCATGCTTGGCTTGCCCAATTAAACTTTTGCAAAATAGCATTTAGTAATTGGCTTCTGTCCCCAAAGATCCTGCCCAGTTGAGAGGGAGGCATTGACTGAAATGATGACTTATTTATTGAATCAGTGTCTTTCTCAGGCACCCAAGGGAAGGACAAAACATTTTCTTCATTTGTGACAAAAATTGACTTCCAACCGTTTCACACTTCAAAGCTGTGTCATGTTAACCCCGTGATATAGGTGCACTTTCTTCTCTTTGGAGTATTAAATTTGGCCTGCTGATCTTAAGCAAGGAACTTCTTGCTCATGTTGTTCTTATCTGCCTTCTGCTCTGATGTGAGTCATCCTGTGAAGCTCAGTCGCTTTTTAAAGTTCTCATTGAGCTTCTTCTCCTTCCCTCCTCCAGAAATGTTTCTCTCTCTCTCTCTTTTTCCTTTCCTTTTTCCTTTTGATTTTCTGCATATCTTTGAGCCCATCTCCACCTGACTGGTTAATCCTGTATCTGAGTAATGTTTCTTTGGCATCATGAAAATCGACAACTCTGAAAATGGGTTTTCTGTTGATATAAGAGATTCAGTTTCCTTGTTAAAAATTCCCCCCCCCCCTTTTATATTTAGGGATGCGTTTAAATTATCTTAGGTATCGTTTTCAACATGACGTTTGAGCGGCAAATAGTGAAATGAATATTTGCTCAGAAAAGCTGATGCAAAGTCAGGTGGACAGATATTCTAATCTAGGAAAACTAGTGTTACGGCTGTAGATGATAGTGGAAATTTGGATTGGTATTTTGGGATGGCCAAACATTGGAGCATCCATAGTCAGTCAATGAAATGATCAGAGTATAAAACTGTACCCCAGAAAGTTTCTTATAGTGTTGTAGGTAAATGTACTAGCGCTGGACTAAAATGACACTATTCTGACTAATCCCCCAAAAGGAAAAATTCAACAGCAAATGACCTTGAATTAGTGCCTAGCTAGCTGTTAGAATGTTTAAAAAATTACTTGTTCTGCTTGAAAGGATTATTTTGTTTTCAACTTCCCTTTTTCCAATAATTTTGGCAGATATTTTGGCTGTTCTGCTGACAGATGTGCTTTTGCTGTTGCAAGAGAAAGACCAGAAATACATGTTTGCATCTTTGGTATGTATTTATCTCTGCTAAGGATAGGCAGCGTGGTATGGAAAACCTGGAACTTTCTGTAGTTTCTGTAATAACAGATAAATCTGAGCTACAGTGAAAAACTCTGGTTTGATTGGGTCTCGGCCAAGAAAATTCTAGGAACCCAGCATGTCTTTGCCTCAGTCCACTAACTACTGGCTTCAGCTTTTGTAACTTCCTGCAGGTTTTTTTAGATATGTTCATTACTACACAAAAGCGCAACTGTTTGAGAGCCGATCAGCAAAATGGCATGCTCTTTATTATCATACAGTTGGAATGAATATTTTAATGTTTTTAAACATGACAGTTGAATTTATTTACTAATACTGAGTTTTATTGGAAAATTTATATTGTCTCTGGTTTCCATTGCATTGCAGTCCTATTTATTTAGTATTTTTTTCATTTATTTAGTATACTTATTTAGTGTATTTTCATTTAATTACTAGTATACATATTTGTTTAGTATATTTTCATTTATTTACTAGCTATTACAATTATAATTAACAAATGTGCAATAAATACCCTTTCATCTGTTAAATCAAAATACTGATTTTAATGCATTTATATGCATTTATAATTTAAGCAAATTAGCAAGTTGGATTCTTCGGTGTGTGTCTGTATGTGTGTGTGTATGCTTGTGTGCCCCTGTGCGCATCTTTCAAACTGATTATACCAAACAAAGGCTTTCCGTGCGGAGGAACTATCAAGAATAACAAAATAATAGAGTTGGGAGGGACCTTGGAGGTCTTCTAGTCCAGCGGTCTCTAACCGCAGAAATTTTGGTGGTCCGCAGAGAAATTATTTGCATTTTTTATATTGCACTAAATACTATTTATCTTTTTAAAAAAATCATATTAGTGGTCCATGGAATTTAAAATTATGAATTTAGTAGTCCCTGAGGTTCGAAAGTTGGCAACCCCTTCAGTCCAATTCCCTGCTCAAGCAGGAGACTTTATACCATTTCAGACACATGGTTGACCAATTTCTTCTTAAAAACCTCCCGTGGTGGAGCACCCACGACTTCTGAAGGCAAGCCATTCCATTGAAGAGACACCCAGCTCTGTCTTCAATGCAATAGTCCTTCAGGATTTCAACAGTAAACACAACCAGCTATTTGACCTGACTTAGTCTCCCTTGCCCAGTATAACCTAGCCAGCAGCAATTATCTGGGCTTTCAGACAGAAAAGGATCTTTCCCAGCTAGGCAGAGATAATCAGAGACAAGCAGGGATCTTTGGGATACTTTTCCTACTTCCTTTCACTCTTTCCAGATTAATCAGATTTACAAGTATAAAGTACTGTGTAAAGAAGAAATACTACAGCTTTTTAGGATTGTCATAGATGGACATGATGATGATGATGATGTATCTTGCATCACAGGACTCAAAGCCACCGGTGATTTCCTTGCAAAAACTGATAGTCCGAGAAGTAGCCAATGAGGAACGAGCCATGTTCTTAATCATTGCTTCCAAGAAAGGACCAGAGATGTATGAGATTCACACCAACTCCAAGGAGGAAAGGAATATCTGGATGACGCAAATTCGCAGGGCAGTGGAAAAGTGAGCATATAAAATATTTTGTTCTGTTTTTCTCTCCTGTATTGAGTTGAGATCAGACTAAGTGGCTTTTCCATACCTGTTATTTTGTCATCATAAGGAAATACAAGTAGTCCTTGGTTGATGATAGTAATTGGGACCAAGAATTTCTGTTGATAAGCAAGGTGGTCGTAAGGCACAACATCCGGTGACAGCATTGCTCAGCAACAACAATCCCAATGCTCCCCATTCCCATCATTAAGTGAGGATCTCTGGTTGTTAATTAAGACCCAGGTGGAAAGCTCTGCAACAGGCATGAAAGCAATAGCAATAGCATTTAGACTTATATATCGCTTTACAGTGCTTTACAGCTCTCTCTAAGCGGTTTACAGAGTCAGCATATTGCCCCCAACAATCTGGGTCCTCATTTTACCTAACCTTGGAAGGATGGAAGGCTGAGTCAACCTTGAGGTGGTGATGATCCAACTGCTGAAATGCTGGCAGTCAGCAGTCAGCAGAAGTAGCCTGCAGTACTACATTCTAACCACTGCACCACCACAGCTCGAAAAGTGCACGGCATAAGCACGGTGGTTGATAGCATGAGTGGCTGTTGCCAGGTGGAGAGGTTGTGCAAATGGCCCACAAGGCATAGTGTGAGGTCAGAGAGGGCTGCTGCTAACCAAGGAAGGGGCAAGGGATTTACTGGAGTGTCTTGTGACCTTCCCTGCCAGCCTTCACATTGACTTTTCTTGTGGGAAGCTGGCAGGGAAGGTTGAGAATAGGATCACATCACCATAGGATGCTGCAGCCATTGTACGTGTGAGTTGATTGCCCAACGCCTAAGTTGCGATCATGGTAATGTAATAAACAGCCAGAACTTTGAGGATTGGTTTTAAGTCTCCTTTTTCAGCACCATCATAACTTCAAATGGTTGCTGAACGAATGGTTTATGAAAAGAGCCTTCTTTCCAGCTAAATATGACATTAGGACTCCTTTCTGACCAGGACTTCAATGGCTTATATTTCTTTGCAGTTCTGATGAAGAGGACAGTGTCCTTGCTGATCCAGAAGAGGAAAAAAAGCAGGCTGAAAGGAGAACTGCAAAACTGAAAGAATTTCAAGGTAAAGGCTCTTGTCTTGCAAAATTGTATATTATAAGAGGGTTGGGTTTGCCTGATTCTGGCGACTTATTCTTTCCTTCCTTGCAAAATGTGCAATCTCACATTTTGCAAGGAAGGAAGAGGAAGACAAGGGAAGTTACTATCAGACCCTTTGGTTGTGAATTGATCTGTAAAAGCATTACAGGTAGTCCTTGACTTACAACTATTCATTTAATGACCGAAGTTCCAACAGGACTGAAGTGATATGACTGGTCCTCACACTTATGATCATCACAGTCCTCCCCCGCCCCCCAGTCACTGGTAAAAATGTGGGCACTTAGCAACCAGCGTATATTTACAATGGATGCCGTGTCAAAGTCACACGATCGGCATTTCTAATCTTCCCAGTTGGCATCCGAGAAGCAATGGGGGAAGCTGCATTCACGTAACTGTGATTTATTTTGATTATTTATTAAATTATGTACCAGCCACCTCACTGTCTGAGGTGACTCTGGGCAGCTTATAATATAATAAATACAGTGATTCTCTTAACGATGGCAAAAAAAAGTCATAAAATCGGACACAACATCTGTTGGTCACAGTTGTGGTTGTAAATCAAGAACTCTCTTTCTCTTTGTCATCTTGCAAACAATGCCTGAAGAATGGGTTGCTGGGCTTGCTGTTGTTGCAGCAGCAGCCATCCAAGCACCATGACGTTGAGTTGTCTCTTCCCTTCTCCCTTCCCCTTCTCCACTCTCTAGAGCGTTTGAACATGAAAGATGATCTGATCGTGCAAAGTCTAAACGAGAAGCAACAGATCTACCAGGAGATGGCAGATATGATTGGTTTTGAGGACCTGGCAGCTGGCTCCCGCTTCCGGTTTATCAACAGAGTGGATTCTCCAGAGACCTTACAGGGGGAGTCCATCCTCAAGCAGGCAGTGATAGAAGGTGGGTGCCCTGGAGGTGAAAGAACAGGGAAGATACTATATGATAGGACCATGTAATATGGGGTAGCCCTTAATGGATGACCATAACGGAGTCCAAAATTTCCGTTGCTAAGCAAAGCAGTTGCAAAATTAATTTCGCCCCACTTTACAATCTTTCTTGCCACAATTGTTAAGTGAATCACTGCAGTTAAGTTAATAACATGGTTGTTAAGTGAATCTGGCTTCCCCATTGATATGCTTGTGATAAGATTGTGAAAGGGGATCACATGCCCGGTATTCAGCATGTACATTGGAGAGCATAATTGTTCACAGCAATAAACGTCTCCTCCTCTTTTCCTACTCAACTGCCTTCTTGGCTGCTGTCTCCTAGTGGAGAGCCTTCAGAACCTGATCTTCACCCAGCTGGCCAGTGCAAGCTCTCATCCTGAAGATTCCAGTGGGTCTGGGTTGCTGAGGCGAGCTGAGACTTTTGGAGGATACGACAGTGCCATGACAGGTCTGTCAAAAGAGGAATGGAGGAAGGAGCCTGAGGAATGAGTGACTTGTGATTACTGCTCCTCCTGCAGACGGAATGTCGTTGTATAGAGATGTTTTAAATCCTGCCTACTTGGCTGAGCCCAGTTTGTACTATTTTAGTCTCTGCAAGAACTCCATCAGTGTTGAATGATCTTGCGGTGGTCTTCCCCCCCCCCCCCCACCCCACCCCAAAAAAATTAACGTTATATGCTGCCCATCTCATTATCCAAAGCAGCACTGCATGGCTTACAATACAATAAAAGCACAAACATAAAACATATACAAAGTGTAGAAACAAATAGAGGGTTTAATTCCTATGGGTCTTGGATTTATTTATGTAATTCAGGGCAAATAAATTAAAAATAGAGGAAAAAAAGAAGAGAGTTTTGGGAATTCTGAATTGTCCTTTATTTTTCAGCTGGCAGCTTCAAGAAGAAAGTCTGTGGTGGAGAGCAGCGGGCGCCAGATCAGCGAGGCACCCCAGGCAATTCACAGCAAGTGCAGCAAGAGCTCGCATCTGCTGGAGAGGAAGGGCTGTGTTTGGTAGGTGGAATTTGCTCTCCAAAATCTCTGTATTTATTTCCTAATCATGTTGGAAATAGTGATGGCTATGGGCTTCTTTTTCCCAGGAGGTTTTTAGCTCAGTTTGAAAAACATCGGGCTATTCCTTCCTCCCCTTTAGCAATTGAAAATCTGGACGGCATATAAGTTGGAATGAAATGAACATATTTATATAACTCTTGTGCACATTGCAGATTTTTATCTTGTGAAAAAGCATCCTTGGTGCTCTCTGAGTTTAGTTGTTTGCTTGCAGATGTTGTATTATCTGACTAGGTAACATCATCAGTGCTAGGGAGTGTGGGATTTGCTTCCTGTTTATATACAGTAAGTTGTACCTACCTACCACGGTTGGTGGGGCTATGTTTTTTTTCTTCTCCTTGGTAGTTCCTTGATCATGGTATTATTTTCTGCTTGATTGTTTGTATGGTGTTAATCTCCTTATTTCATTGTTGGAAAGGATACATTTCACTCTTTGTTTTGTTCTTAGCGTTTTTATTCTCTTTTGAATGGTATGTAAATGTGGTTTATCTCTATGTGCCTGTTGATGGCAGATTTATCTAAATGCCAAGTTTCCAGAAATTCCCTAGCATTTTGGGATTTAGCTTGATCTAAAATGCTTAGTTTTTCAGTTGAAACCACGATTGAGTCTGTCCATGTGTTGTGAGATTAAGGACTTTTCATTGTGTCTTCTGACTGCTATCAATATTCATGAATGCACTCTGCTCGTCTTTTGCTTCTCTGTCTTACATTGTGACTGTTACAGACCTTACATTTGTTGTAGACTCGTTTTTTCTTCTTTGGCTACTGAGTCTTTTGATTTACTTAAAAGATGTTTTTGAGGGCTTTGTCATAAGAAAAAAGGAACAAATGACATTTTGGCCCTGCCCTTTCTGGTGTTACCACCTTATGTCCACCTGTGATCCTCAGAAGAAGGTATTATGTTGCTCCACCTTTCAGAGAATATATATCCCTGATTTAAGGTCTGGAAAGTCTTCCTTCACATCCCCAGTAAGTGTTGTAGTAAGTGAAATTTACTACAATGATTTGGGACAGTCAATACCTTAAAGTATTTCCTGTTTTACAGAATTGTGAAAGAGTAAATATGGTGGGAAGACTTAAGAGCCTTTGGGAGTCTGCTAGTAGGGAATGATATAAGCCCTCCCTTGTAAACCTTTTTTGTCTTAAGTGTTTGGTTGAACGGTGCATTGAATACAAACCCAGTTCCTGTGTTCACATAATGTGCCTGAATAATTAAGTACTGTATATTATGACTTAATGCCCTGATTCTTCTCCTATAGCATACTAAGATAATGGTTGGGTTTCGGTAGGCTGAACCACAGACATGTCAACCCCATTTTAGCTTAGCTTGGTATGTCATGTCAACCCAGCTTCTCAATTTTTTTATCCCGTCAGGTCAATAACACAAGACTGGAACATCATAGCAGCTTGCAACCACTGCTGTGGACTGAATCAGAGGTATTGGTCAATTATTTTCTCCATGATGGTGGAGAGCAGGAGAGCAATGCCCCCCCCTCCCCCACTTCTCCCCAGTTTGAGGGCCGCTTTATTCCAGAGATTGGGCAAAGCCAGGTCAAAAACTAAATTTGATGTCATTTAGTTGCATTATTATTGGGCTGCCCAAAATAATCTAAAAGCATTAAATACCATTAAATTAAATTAAACACAGGTCAATTTCAATTTATTTCATAATTATTCCTTTCAGTACATTAGAAATTACATTAGAAATTATGATTCATGTTCAAGTTCTGGAAGAGTTGTGGGATTCGGAGTATATTTCTGATGTAGATTTTAAAATCATATGCTCAACAAAAGGAGGTATACATTTTTTTTTCTCAGCCATTGATTTGACAGCACATTGGCAGAGCAGTTATGTTTTGCCCAAAGTAGATTTTGAGAAGATGGACAGGGTGGGTGGGAAGAGAGGCTGGGGTTCTGACGGAAAAACCCCTAACCTGATTGGGCCCATTTATGGCCCGCTGGTATATAGAAATAAGTTCTTGGTTCCTGATATTTGGGTGTGCAAACAATTAATCAGTGTCTCTCATGAAGACAGATATTAGGTAACACCTTCCTCTTTGTGTTTTCCCTCAGCTTGTTCAAAGGATACAGACACTCTTGCAGTTGCTGCTTAGTCTCCAGGTAAAGTGCCACTGTCTTTTCCTATCGTCACCCCTCACTTTTTTTTTTTTTTTTTTTTTTTTTTTTTTATGATTTGTGTTGGTGGAGCAAGAAGGACTAGCAAAATAACAAGATGGACAGTGACCTGAATGGAGAAGTCTTGGAGGAGGAAGGGGAAAAAAAGTACCTTTTCCAGTCTAGCATTCATTAGAAAGTCTTAAGATCTACTTAGTGTCCTGTTATGACATGACCATTTAATAAAAAATTCTTTCCATCAGTCTGAAAGGCAAGGGAGAGGCTTAAGATTTTGGTTTATTCCTGGGCTCTTTATTCCTTTACCTTCTTTCTAGGGTTGTCTCCATTAGCTGCCGTTTTGTTTGAAAAAAAGAGTAATGATTACGTTTTTACTTACAAATGTCTGTTACTTGTAAGTCATTTTGAGAGGATTGTTCTGGAGGGAGAATTATAAATAAGTGGGGATAGGAAAAACTTTCTGCTAGAGCAGGGGTGTCAAACTTGATTTCATTGAGGGCCGCATCAGGCTTGTGTTTGACCTCACGGGGCTGGGCGTGGCTGGGGGGGGCGTGGCCAGCTCGACATCACTCATTGAGACTCAGTTCTTGGCCACGACAGCCTCCTGCAGCCCTCTGCCAGCGAAAAGGGAGCTTGGGGAGGCCGCATGCAGCCCTCCTGGACTCCGTTTTCGCTTGCAGAGGCACTGCGGCCCAGTCCTTCGCTGTTCCAGGGTGGGCCCTTAGGCCAGATCTAAGCCTCCCATGGTCCAGATCTGGCCTGTGGGCCTTGGGCTTGATACCCCTGTGCTAGAGCATTAGGGGGACACAATTATGAACATCTTTCTGGGAGCGTTTCCACAGAACCAACCTGCGGGGTTTCCCTTCTCCCAGTTTTTTGATGGGGAAAACTCAGCAGTGCATCTTCCCCTCCACCCCTTCTCAGGCGGTGACAGCCCAGCAGGACAGCTACATTGAGTTTCAGAAGCAGTTCCGGCTGCAATCCACGCGAGGGAATTTGCTGCTGGATCAGGAGAGACAACGCAATTTTGAGAAGCAGCGGGAAGAACTGGCCAATGTGCAGAAATTGCAGAGCCAGTTGAAGACTGAGCAGCAGCGCTGGGAACGAGACTGTGACCGCCAGCGGCGCCAGATGGAGGTGGAGAAGAACCAGTTACAGGAGCGAGAGGAGGAGGCACGGCAGCTGATGGAGCGTCTGAACCAAGAACGGGAGGAGCTGGAACAGCAGCGAGAGGCCTATCAGCATGACTTGGAGAGGCTGCGGGAATCCCAGCGAGCCGTGGAGAAGGAGCGTGAACGTCTGGAACAGCTGCGCAAGCAGAAGAAGCAGCATCTAGTCTCGGGTGCCTTCTCGCCTGAGCCAGGCCAAGTAAGTGCTGGAAGGCCTATTGGAAAGATACAAGTAGTCCTTGACTTACAACCATTCATTTAGAGACCCTTTGAAGTTAAAATAGCAGTGCAAAAAGCGACTTTCACTTACAACCGTTGCAGCATCACTATAGTCACATGATCAAAATTTGGGCAAACGTGGCATATATTTATGAAGGTTACATCCTTGGTTCATATTCAAGAGCCGTGGTGGCGTAGTAATTAGAGTGCAATACCGCAGGCTACTTCTGCTACTGCAGCTGCCAGCAGTTCGGCAATTCAATCCTCACCAGCTCAAGGTTGACTCAGCTTTCCCTCCTTCCAAGGTGGGTAAAATGAGGACCTAGATTGTTGGGGGCGATAGGCTGATTCTGTAAACTGCTTAGAGACGTCTGTAAAGCCCGGCGGTATATAAGACTAAGTGAGCCATATGAGCACCATTTGCAACCTTCAATTGCCATTTGAGCTGACTTAGAAACTGGACTTAGGATAAGAACGGTTGCAGGAATTGGGTATGTCTAATCTAGTGAAAAGAAGGAGTAGGGGTGACATGATGGCAGTGTTCTAACAGCAAAGCCACAAAGAAGAGAGAGGGTCAACCTATTCTCTAAAGCAGGGGTCGCCAACCTTTTCAACCTCAGGGACCACCAAACTCATAATTTTAAATCCCAGGGACCACTAACCGGCTCTGTGGGCATGGCCTAATTTGTGGGTGTGGCTTGGTGGTCATGTGACTGGCTGGGCATGGCCTGTATGTATATAAATATTATAAATATTTATATAAATATTGAATTTTTTATAAAAAGCAACTTTTACCCAAAATCAGGCAAAGCAGGCAGGCAGATTGAGTTGCTCACAGAATCATTCAGTGATCTATCTATCTGCCATCGGCTAGCTCAGTCTGTCACATAAAATTTGCTTGCCGTGAGTCTGCACTGAATAATAGAACCTTCAGTCCTAAGGGAGGTTCAGCTGTGCTTAAAAGCAGAGCCGGAGATCTAAAGACTAGCTAGAAAGTAAGAAACCCAACCATTTCCTGCTTTCTAGCTAATCTAAATCTCCCAGCAGAGTAGAACAGCTGATGGTCAGAAAAAGGAAGCAGGCAAGTTTGCTGGGTAAGGAGTGAGTGGGCGGGGAGGGTTCCGTGGGCCATGTGGAGTGAGTGGGCGAGGAGGGTTCCGTGGGCCATGTGGAGTGGAGTGGGTGGGGAGGGTTTCCATGGGCCATGTGGAGTGAGTGGGCGGGGAGGGTTTCCATGGGCCATGTGGAGTGAGTGGGCGGGGAGGGTTCCCGTGGGCCATGTGGAGTGAGTGGGCGGGAGGGTTCCGTGGGCCATGTGGAGGAGTGGGCGGGAGGGTTCCGTGGGATGGGGGAGTGGGCGGGGAGGGCCATGGGCCATGTGGGTGAGTGGGCGGGAGGGTTTCCATGGGCCATGTGGGTGAGTGGGCGGGAGGGTTCCGTGGGCCATGTGGAGTGAGTGGGCGAGAGGGTTCCGTGGGCCATGTGGAGTGAGGGGCGAGAGGTTCCGTGGGCCATGTGGAGGAGTGGGCGGGGGTTTCCATGGGCCATTGTGTTTCTGCACAGGCTGGATTAATTGCTTTGGGTGGGGGGTGCACTGAGGGTGAGATTCCTCTACGGCCCACCAAAATTTTCTTGGGGCCCACCAGTGGGCCGCAGCCCACCAGTTGGCGACCACTGCTCTAAAGCACCTGAAGGCAAGACAGGAAGCAATGGTTGGAAACAAATCGGAAAGATACTACCTGGTATTAAGGAGAAACTTCCTGACAGTGAGAACAATTAATCAGTGGAACGACTTGCCTCCAGAAATTGTGAGTGCTCTAGATTTAGAATAGAATAACAGAGTTGGAAGGGATCTTGGAGGTCTTCTAGTCCAACCCCCTACTTAGGCAGGAAACCCTGAAATGGGATACAGCCATGGTGGCGAACCTATGTCAGGTGTGCCAGAAGTGGCACGCAGAGCCATTACTGCCGGCACACGAGCACTCACACAGAAAAGGCATATTGCGCATGCGCGTGCACTGCCTGCCCGACAGCTGATTGTTGGGTATCTGGCGCGCATGTGCGGGGGCGTGGCAGGCGCAGGAGACACGCATGCGCAGAAGCATGTGGTGCATGGGGGGGTTCATGCATGCATGTGCAGAAGCACGCAGCGCAAGTCGTGTGAGTTGCGCGTGCATGCGCAGGAGGCATAGGGCCCCCCCCGCACACATTGCCTTCTGGGTGATGGCACACGAGCAGGAGCAGGCAAGCACACATGCAATTATTGGCACGGGAGCCCCAAAAGGTTAGCCACCACGGGTATAGAGTTTCCTGCTTGACCAAGGGGTTAGACTAGAAGCCCCCAGGGTCTGATATTCCGTTCCGTAAAACCTTCCCAGCCGGCTTCTGACAAGAAAAGCTAATGGGGGAAGCTGGATTTGCTTAATGACTGAATGAACACCTGCAGTGATTTGTTTAACAACCATGGCAAAAAAGATTGTAAAATCAGGCCCAATTCACTTAACAGCCAGTTTGTTTAGCAGTAGAAATTCTGGTCCCAATTGTGGTCGGAAGTCGAGGACTACCTGTATAAGGAAGCTGCCTTTATGAAAAGTAAGCCTGAGAATTGGCAAGCTGCTCCCACTCCCACTTCTTTCCTCTTTTGCTTTCAAGAACCTGTCCTTAGAAGTTTGATTCCTCTAGAGGTGAATGACCAATATCTTCCACTTTCCCCAGGCGCACGCCCTGAGCCACTCCGTCAGCTTCAATGGCGAAAGTATGGAAGGAACCATGCTGCCTACCAAGCCAGGTGGGCGAGGCAGCATCTCTGGGACAGAATACCTGGAGCGAGGAGAATTGGTGCGAAAGGACAGTGCAGCATTGGAGGGAGGCCGCCCCATTCTGGTCCTGAAGAATGAGGTGCCCATCCACTTGCTGAGTACCACCAACCAGAGCCAGAAACAGGCAGCTGTGCAGCAGCAGATCCCCACCAAGCTGGCCATTTTGACTAAGGGCAGCAAGGAAAAAGCTGGAAAGGCTGTCAAGGTGACCTCCCACAGGACTGAAAGTTCAAGTAAGTTGCTGAGAACCCTCAGACCAGGGATAGGCTAGGAGCCAGGACAGAAACTGATGGTACTGAAACTGATGGTACTGAACAGTGGGTGGGATTAAAAAAAAATACTACCAGATCTGTGGGCGTGGCTTGGTGGGCATGGCAGGGGAAGGTTACTGCAAAATCTCCATTCCCTCCCCACCCCACTTTACCTGCTTTCCAGCTCCATTCTCCTGTGCAGGGCAACAAATATTACACTAATAACTAGAGCATACAAAACATTTGCTAGACCAATACTCGAATACAGCTCATCAGTCTGGAACCCACATTACGTATCTGATATTAGCACAGTTGAGAAAGTCCAGAAATATTTCACAAGAAGAGTTCTCCACTCCTCTACTCGTTGCAGAATACCTTATGCCACCAGACTCGAAATTCTAGACCTAGAAAACCTTGAATTACGCCGCCTTCGGTCCGATCTAAGTATAGTATATAAAATCATACATTGCAATGTCCTACCTGTCAATTAATACTTCAGCTTCAACCATAACAACACAAGAGCAAACAATAGATACAAACTCAAAGTAAACCGCACCAAACTTGATTACAGAAAATACAACTTCAGCAACAGAGTGGTCAATGTCTGGAACACTCTACCTGACTCTGTGGTTTCTTCCCCAAACCCCAAAAACTTTAACCTTAGACTGTCTACTATTGACCTCACCCCTTTCCTAAGAGGTCTGTAGGGGGCGTGCATAAGCGCACCAATCGTGCCTACCGTCCCTGTCCTATTGTTTCTTTTATTTTTCTTATATGTATCCATGTATTCATAACTATGTTTTTACTTGTACCTATTATCTTGTAAGCAATTGAGGAAAAAAAAAAGACCCAGCCAATCAGCTGGGACTCAATGGGAGGCAGAGAATAGATATGGGTGGAGCCAGTCAGAGGTGGTATTTGCCGGTTCTCCGAACTACTCAAAATTTCCGCTACCGGTTCTCCAGAACTGGTCAGAACCTGCTGAATACCACCTCTGGTACTGAAATCTAGATGGGAGTTCTGAATGGTAGTGTTTCATTTGTGGAATTTCCTCAACATCTTCTATAGCCTTCCTCAGCCATTTACCCTCCTCTTGTGCTAGAACTTCAATCCCCAACTTTATATGCATGGAGGGGAATTCTAGGAATTGTCAAATGAGGAAAATGTACTTTACTAGCTCATTTAAAATGTTTCTGCCTTTGTTATACTGAGAACTGTAGCAGAATGTATGTTATGGGTGGATAGACAGTTTCTTGTGGCAAAAATGTGTTCCTCTTTTGAATCTTGTGTTTTGTGCCAATTTTGTGGGCGAGTCTGAGGTGACTGGGAACGGCCCAGATTTCTTCCACACAAACTAGAGATTATGCCACCATGTTCCTTGAGACTGCTGAAAGTTTAAAATATTATGGTCCGTAGTTGCAAAACTGATGTCTGCAATAAACCATGGTTTCATCCTGACCAGTTTGTTGAATGTTACAGTTACAGAGCTCTTAATATCATCATCAAAAGTAGGACATACAAATAATAATGGCCAAGTTCAGATCATGATCCACTAACCCAAACCAAAGTAATCAGACTCTGCCTTAATACCTTTTATGGATCTCTCTCAACGTATTTATTAAAATTAGTTGTTGCTGACAAAGAAGCCTTATTTAGTTAACCGGGCTATGATTTAATGCCTGGTGATTCCTTTACTATCATAGATCAGCTGAGTTTTTCCTCTTTTCATTTCTATTTCAAACATTAGGTGATATGAGGCCATTCCCAATTTCCAAGATAGTTACCAAGGAAGAATCTCAGTCTCGAAACAGACGTTCTGCAAGCCCCGTCTTTCTGCATAGCCAGAATGTTGCCTTCCTTCCAGGTAAAATACACTTGACAGGCATAGCTGGGGTAGCTGATCTAGTACTATGCTGCGTAGTGACCTTTTCCTCTTCCCTTTTTTCCCCCTGACAGAACTGGCTGGTGCTGCTGAGAGCAGCCACCTGGAAGCGCCATCTACCTCTGTTGGTCCCATGAAGCCCAACAGCATTCACGTCCTTCCACCTGCTCTGGATGACGCTAGCAAAGATGATGTTATTTTTTTCTGATCAACACCAAGGTCTGCTTTCTTTGCCCAAATGGGTGTTGGATGGTCTGCCTTGCCCCAGCTGCATAATCTGAAGGCAGAGCTGCAAGATTTTCCCTGGAAAAGGATTCAAAATGAAGATTTCATTTGGGGGCTTCATGTTACAATCTTGGCTTTGCTTACATCGTTCCTTGGGCTAGAACATTGTTCTGGCTTTCTTTGAGTTCCAAGGCAAGCTTTTACAATAAAAGCTTCACATTCAACCATAAGGTGGCCCTTGGACTCTGTGTAGGACCAAACAAAGATGTTGATGGTCTTAGGGACTCTATGGAGGGAATCTGAGGGAACTAGATTAGGCCCTGCCTGGTTGCAAAGCACCTCATCTCCCCTGAAGACTCATTTTTCTTCCTCCTCTCCTCCCAATTGTGGGGAAATCCTCCAGTGCAAATTGAGTCCTGGATTTTTGTTCCTGCTGAAGACCCTTGCTGCAGTACCTAGCCCCACACAACAGCAGGCTCAATTTTCCAGACCCTTTCCAGATAGTTTGGATGGAGTGTGAGGGGGAAAGTGGGTGGGAAATGCAGGTCAGAATTACATCGAATGCCAAGTTGTTTCTGGTTGATTGTTCAAATGAAGGAAATGAAGAAATTCTTAACTTAATAACTGATCAAGATGTTTTGAGTGGAGCTTCATTCTCGCCAAAAGATGTCATTCCCTGTGGGAACGTCCATTGTCTCTCTTCTGTGTCTGTTCCTCAGGTCACAAAACTACTGGAGTTGCAAGCTGCTGAAGTTTTAACTTTCCCCAAATTTACACTCTGCACGTTGTATTTGTGTCCTGGCATCACAAGTGCTTGTTTGAAAGTGAGTTATGGAAAAGTCTGATTTCTTCCACCTTGTTGCACGTGAATAGTGTCTCGAGGTGAAACTCTTGTACTCTGGGTCTTGTTTTATTGTGAGGCCTGTACGTGTTCTTTTGACTGTATGGAGACCTTGGTTTCCTTTTAGAGCCATTAGGAAGTTTGGAGGTCAGAAGAGAGACTGGCTTTGAAAGCAGAGCCTATGAACAGTCCATGCATGGCAGAAACCATGGTGCCGTTCACTTTAATATGAACCCCGCTTCCTATCTTAGGAAACCATCATCCAGACTCTGATGATGAGGTCATGAAGATTACAGTAGGCAGCCATGAAAGAAAATGGGTTTTTTAAAATTAGCTTTTAAGCTCTTTGTGTAAGATCTACCAGCTGCATCACAAAAAAATCGTTTAAGTAATTTTATTGTACTTAACAATGTTTGTGAATTGCATTCTGACTGACCATTTGTGCCATGCTTATCAGTGTTTTCTGATATATATGGATGGTGTGAGACGAATCCAAGCACTTTAGAACATGGATGGCATTTTTATTTCCTTTTCTGTCTTACTGATGAACAAAAAAGTTTCTCTGTAGTAAGAAGTGGCTATATAACTTTATTGAGAAGTCCTCTGCCTCTAGTGGCTTAAGTCTGAAAAGCTCATTTTGCGCTTTACTTCTCTGTGTGAATACATCAGCCTGAAGCTTCTTCAACAGATTTTTAACTTTCTCTTTAGACAAAATCCTAGTAACTTTGTACATAGATCCTCTCTTAGTGGTTATTACATAGCAATCATTCTATGTAACTCTCCTTTTTAATTATTTGTAAAGTTGATGGTTTTCAGTGTTTAATATTTTTTTTGTCAAATTTGTGCACTACTGTAATGATCAAATGGGATCCTGTCACAACAAATTATGGCTATTTTTTAAGCAATGATTGCAACTGTTGCTCTACTATAGGATAATTGTGGAATCTCAGATACAACTGAAACCTGAACCTGTTTGAGTCAATCCATGAAACCATAAATCGAACCTTAAAATATTTCTTTTGAAGTATTATCTTTGTTTGAAATTGCATTTGATGTGATTACTTGTGTTGGTGGTTGCCAAAACAAAGCAAACTATGGTCTCCCTCAAATCAGATACTTAGTGAATTATAATTCTGATAGATAACACAGATCTTTGTTGAATCCTTTCTGTAGGGCTCTTGTCTGAGAGAGGGTTTCAAGACTTAGCAAGCAAGCTAAGCTCCCATGTTGGAGATCAGATGTGGATGAAAGCCAAATAAACTGGTGCAAAAGGAGCGAATCATGAAAGATGTTCTATGGTGTGAAAACATAATTATGTCCAAAAGTGGCAATGTCTCCACTGCATTGTGAATTGGGCAGCTACTCTTTAATGCCCTGAGATTTCTCTGCAGTGGAATTTGAGTTTATTTGCTTGCTTTTTTGGTGTCTTCTAGCCAGTGTTGATTCCTGCCAACTGCCTGTCTTAGTCCCTGCAGTTTTCTTGGCAAGGTTTTTCAGCAGTGGTTTGCCACTGCCTCCAACCTAGATCTGACAGTGTGACTGGCCCAGCTGGCTTTGGGCCTAGTGTAGGACTAGAACTCATGGTTTAGTTTCTAGCCTGATGCCTGAACCACTACGCCAAACTGGCTCTCTGAAATTGAATGTAGCTATGAGTGAACAGGATTTCATACTCCAAGTAAACATTTGATGAAAAGACAAGTGTTCAGAGCTATATCAAAAGAGCCAATCAGCTAAGGAAAAATGTGAGATTGTATCTTTTATTATCAGTCCTAATTGTTTTACATTAAAATACTGTACATAGAGCAAGACTGTATTCTTCACATAAAAAACATAGCCAAATTATTTAATTGGCAGGGCAGCCATTTGTCCCTTAAGGTAGCTAACAACAGGTTGAAATTACAACATACTGTTAAAAAGCTACATATAACGGGTCCTTGAGGATATGACTACCTCCCCCTTCCCACGGTCACATGATTACATTTTGGGCGCAAGGCAGTTGGCTTGCATTTATGACTGACTGTAGCATCCTGTGACCATGTGACCACAATTTGTGATGTTTTCACCAGTTTCTGGGTTTTCTTTTCTTGCCAATTTCCAGCAAAAAATGCCCATTTAGAAGAACAGATTTGCTTAGCCACCATGTAATTCATTTAGCAATCAGTGACTCACTCTACAATCATTGTAAAAACAATTGTAAAATCAAGTCTGGTCATGTGGTGCTTTGACTTATGATAACAGTGACATGACTGAAATTCCAGGCTCCAATGTGGTTGTAACTCAAGGACTACCTATACAGAGAGTGAAGTAGGCAAACTAAACACTATAAGCTCTCGCAAATAGATCCTCCAGGAAAGTGCCTATGAGTTATATAAAAGCAGCACCATGTTTTAATAGTAGAACCTAATCCCAATCTAGCCTCCACCATAATAGGAATTACTGTCCCCCATTTCAACAGAGATTATGCAACCCTTCATGAATTGCTGTGATGGCCCCTTTTCTCCACTCAATTCAGCACTGTGAAGCTGCTGTTCAAACTGTTCCACAACTGGCCCCTGCATAGTTTTGATAGATCCCAATGAAGGAAGAAATACTTCCCATGAGGCCCACAAACCATGGAGAAAACTTTCCAGCCCAGAGAATTCCTGGAGGCAACCAGTGGATGGCATTGGCAAGGTCAGCCAGGTTGCTGATGATGGTCAAGGCTTGTATGTGCATTTCAGCCCTTGTTTTCTGATAGAAGTCTCTGCAAACCAGACATGGAGGAGAAAAATAACATTTGCTGAGATTTGTTGCTATCAGACCTGGAGGGAGAAAACTAATGGTTTATCTTTGTCCTGAAATAAGTTTTTACTCTTGGCAACAACTGAAGCATTCAAGAAGAAATCCTCACGTGGAAATAGAATGCCCCAAGGAGCTAAAGTTCTACTTTTGTTCCAAACAGAATAATAAATGTGTGCTAACTGGACTATTGATTTGTTACCATAAAAGATCAGCACAATCCAACAACATAGCTTGGTTTATTAACTAAGTTTTGGAGAGCAGATACTAAGGAAGGATAGATCAATGGGTGGATGGATGAGAGGGAAGAAAGAAAGGAAAGGAAAGAGGAAAAGAACAAGGACAATTTAATACAAATTCCCTTAACCTTCTGGATTGACTCTTAACTTTTCTGGAAAGTGTTCAGATGTGTGCCTATATGCCAAATAGAATTTATCCCTGTTAATTGGCGAGAAAAAAAAATTGCTTACGAGGCAAGGAGTCGTACCTGGATTCTGTATGCTGCTTTCTTCTTAGGAGTAATAAAATTCGGAGAGATCTGGAATGAGAATGTAAAGACAAAAGTTTAGCTGCAGCCCATATATCTGGAGCAGAAAGAGTTCCCTGTCCTTAATAATACTTGAATTCTGTGATACTAGACAGCCTTCTTGATACTCCAGATATATGGAAAGAGGAAAGCGTGAGGACTTGCTCAATCGGAATCTGAGTCCCAATTATTCAAGCACTTTGGGGATCTAGATTCCAGGCAGTCTCTCTCTTCTCCCACCCCCTCCTCTACTTCTTACCGTGCAATCCCCAGCAGCAGAGAAAAGCCCCAGAGAGTCGTACTGAGTGTCCACCACCTACTTGAGTTGGCATGGATAATTTCAGCATCGGCAGCCCAGGCCACATGCTCACAGGGGTAATAAAGCTGGTCAGCTACGTTGTTGAAGATGGAAAGCCAGCGCATTGCTGTATCCTTCTCCTGCAATAGGATAGTAAGCAAGTGTAAGTGTTGATTTCTCCATTCCATCTTCTCCTTTCTTCTTCTGGACCAAAGACCAGTCACCAAACCAGAAATGTGCATTACACTTTGGCATTCAGATGAAATATTACTAGTATACAAGCATCCTAAACTAGATCTGAGATTTGATCAGTATTACCTTAAGTAGTACTGACTTGCAAAACATTGTAAAATGGAGCTTCTTGGCGTTGTGAGTTTGAGAATGCCTATATATTTTAATAGTAATTTTATTACAATTAAAAAGATGAAAAACTAATGCAAACTAAAAAGAAAAAATAATACAATAAAGAAAATATATATAGTAAAGAAAAGGCATATAAAGAAATGACTTCCCCCTTCATCATAACTATAAACAATGTTTGTAACTTATCACCCCTTGAAAAAAAGACAAATGTGATCTTCTGATATTTCTTGTCTCTTATCTACAAACAAATTCTTAAAATCTCTTTATTCAGTCCTGATCAGTAAAGGTCCATTAAGGGTTACCAGAAATGATAATGTATCTATTTTAATCTTGATCAAATTAACCAAGTTTATTTTCCTTCCCTTTAAACAATCTTGATCTTCAATCCCTTCAAATAATATTTCATTTTTCTTTTGTCCCTTTTCACAAAATTCTTCAAAGCTTTAACAATTCTCATTGTAAACCCATTATAGAAAAGTTATTCAGGCCACTCTTTCGGTTTATTTATACACCCCCTTTAATTTTTAAGATATTAGCTGGTTTCATTGGTATATCCAGTGTCACATCTTTTTCCATATCATTCTTGCAGCCTATCTATTAAAAAATAGACTAATTCTTGTCAGAAAACTTCCACTCCTTGAAGGCAGAAATTGCCTGTTGTCCACCAGATTATAAGGGATTAAATAAAGTGCTGTTTTTTATAACGTTGTCCGAACATCTAAATGGAACCACTTACTTCAAGCTGCACTTCTTTTTCTATCTAAAAATTCCTCCCTTCATCTCCAGTATTTTCAATCATCTCAAATAGCCTTTTTCATTCAGTATTTCATACAAAGCCTGGAACATACATAGAAGAAACTCTGTAGCCTAAACTGTAAAACAGTAGAACTCTTGTTAAATTTGTTACTAAATTGAGAGATGGTTGGATTCAGTTCGATTAAGTTATATTGCTCTCCAATGTTCCTTACAACTTGTAGCAAGGTCTTTGTAACTGAAATGCTTTGCAAGTCTCACATACAGTATTCCTGTATTTCCATGAAGATCCTTGTAACTGAAATGCTTTGCAAGTCTCACATACAGTATTCCTGTATTTCCATGAAGTGATGATGAGAACCAACAGCTGCAGATAACAGGAAAGTCAGCAGGGAAAGGCCATACAGTAGTATGCATCCTTTGCTCTAAATGACAACTTAGTGACATGTGATTTCATGTAAACAACACAGCCCTATTTTAGTAAACTACAAGCTTAATCTGATATAGATAGATGGAGAAAGAGGGAGGGAGGGAGAGAGCTGTAAGCTGTCATATTCTATATTTTGAATAACAGACAGAAAATGCTGCAAAAATATGAGTATTGTGATAAGGAACATCTAGATTTTTGTTTTCCATTGTTCACCAACAGTATATTCAGAGGCATATTTTTTCAAAAAATGTTAACCATACCGTATATCTGGGAATGGGTTTTGCTTATTGTTGCTTGCATTCTTATCTTTCTTGTGTTAGGAGACCCTGGACCAGGATAAGATTTGACTTTTGTGTGTGTGTGTGTGTGTGCAAATGCCCCTATTAACATTCAAAGCTTTCCACTTTGTGGACAGCATCCACTTTCTGGGATGTCTTACCTTGTTCCCCAGTCCATACTGGCAGCTATAGGAAAGCATGGCTAGGTCATCAAAAAGCCGTAGAACTGTTCGACAGTGACTCAGTTGTGCTGAGACAGCCAGGAGGCCTTGGCCAAGGGATGGTTCTCCAGGTTGTCTTCTGGCCACCAAAATCCCTCCAGCCAGTTGACAGCCATAGCAGATGGTGCGTATCTTATGTGGGCAGATTTATTGTATAAAGCATTAGTACTGTTTGCTAATTATATTTTTATTAACCAGCCACGTATCCTCAGACTATTAAAGTTTGGAGAACAGGACAAAATTAAAAGGTGTTCTGTAGGCCATATTTTTTTCATATCCTCTTATTATTGGTAAATAACTTTACAAATATCTTTAAACTGAGAGGGATACTTTCAAAGATAGCTTTTTTCTCCCCACTCACATTATTTTTTTAAAAAAATTAATTGGCTCCTGTTTCACCAAAATGTTATAGATGACTGAAAAATATATTTCAACTTTTAGCTTACTCAATTTTAGAGGAACATAATATGGTAAAATCTATTCTTTTCATGTATGTGAAGGATTTAATCATAATTTGGAGAACAAGGGATTGTGCTATATTTGATGCTAGATTTGAGCGCCTCTGCGAAAGATCCTTTGGGAGGGGGGCTGACCGATATGATATCCTTAGAACCTCAAAATATATGTAACTAGGTACTAAAACTCTTGTAACCTTTAACTGGGTAAAACAGTGCATCATAGAGCAACAATTTTTGAACCAAGTTACCTTTAATGGGCTAATTTACACAAAGTGTCCACAATCTGGGACTTACGACTCTTGTGAAATTAAAATTTGTCAAATGGCATATAATATTTTATAACATAAAATGATTGTGACAGTTTATGATAATACAAAACATCACAAAACATTTCCTATGCTGACGTGTGTGCTATGTTCAACATAGGCTTCTTTGAATATCTCCCTGAATTTTTAAGAACTTTTCAAGTACATTCAAAGTTCTGACATTGTTGAAGGCACTGAGGAATCTGGTAAGGAAATATTTCTGAAATGATAATCCAAAGGCTCACATGGGTTGTCTGATCCCAACTGTAGTGGCCAGGGATCTGTTAAGTACCTATAGGGTGCATAAATTAGAAGTGGAAGACAAGGCAGCATATAAAAATAAAATAAAATTGCTAGAAATGTAATTATTTGTTAGCGCCTTTTATTATCACATTTCATGCTTTCTACTTGTTTTGTGCACTACATTTTGTGTGTACATATATGAATTTTAAATACATGAGAAACATATTTATAGTTTACAGATCCAATGTTAAACAAAGAGATAAGCATACTATGCAGCAAACACTATGATCTCAAAATGTGCTTTCCTCCCTTCTTCCTTTGAGATCTTTCTTTCTCTCCCTCTCTTTCTCTCCCTCCCTCTGGGAGCAATCCAAATTATAAAACAACATGTAGAGTTCCCAGTTCTTCAAGATCCTGGAGTCACAATTCAGCCTTTCTCTATATGGTACCTCTCAGGTCCAGGAAACCATAAACCTTGGTTTGCTTGCAGACGTTTTGTTACTCAAACTAGGTAACATCAGCACTGATTAATGTTACCTAGTATGAATAATGAAACTGCAAAAAAACAGGCAAGCTCAGAGGACACCAAGGACCCTTCATTTCAAACTTCTCCTCCTTTATTGGGACCACAAACCTTAATTCCTCAGCTTTGCCTTGCTGGCTGAGATATTCTTGGAGTTGAAGTCCACAAGACCAGGGGTCTCCAACCTTGGCAATTTGAAGACTTGTGGACTTCAACTCCCAGAATTCCTCAGCCAGCAAAGCTGGCTGGGGAATTCTGGGAATTGAAGTCCTCCAGGCTTAAAATTGCCATGGTTGGAAACCCCTGCACAAGTCTTAAAGTTGCCAAGGTTGGACACCCCTGAGCTAGAGGATGCCCTAGCTGTGGGAAGCAAAAGGAGAGCGGACGTCCAAGGGAAAGTTCCCAAACTCACAACGGGCAATACGTGTGTGTGTGTGTGTGTGTGGCGGGAGTGGGGGGGAGACTACAGCTCTCAGGATCCACCGCCAAAGTTGGACATCCCGGCTCCTGCTTGCTCTGCTTTTTAAATCCCCTGGGCGACCCGAGGGGAATCCCATTGAACAGAAAGTACCCTGTAACCGCCCACATTTGGCCCTCTTAGCCCCCCGAAAAAACCACCCTTCGCTCTTCCATCCTCCTCTCACCACTCGGTCTCTGCCCCGGTAGGTTTCCAACTCGGAGACCAGACCACTGAAGGGGGGCACCGCCGCCATAGCAACACTTCCGGGTAGGCCTCTGATCGTCCAATCCGCGTCATCGGGAGGAGAGTCGGGAGGGAAAGAACTACAAGTTCCAGGAACCCGCGCGAGCCGTTGGCGGGAGGTTTGCCGTTCGTTGTAGGCCGCCTGGTGTTTTCGGAGGGGAACGGAGGTAAGTGATCTTATGTGGTTGGAGAAGGAATGAAGGTGGTTATAAGAAGAAAGAGTGTGTATATATATATGTGTGTGTATATGTGTTTTCTATATATTTTATATTCTTTACATTTCTAATAAAGTAGAATAGTTGTACCTCAGGGTTGATATAAGGTAACTTGTGGCCATCTTTTCCACACCATGCTGCATCCCTCATGGTTATGTGATCAGAATTCAGACACTTGGCAAGTGGCATGCCCTGGCAAAATTCACTTAGAAATTTCTTGCTAAGAAATGTTGGGCTTAGTTGTGATTGTATATCGAGGGCCACCTGTAATTTCTTCTCTAGGGAAAAAAATGATGGAAAGACATAGCAAGCTCTATATAATTTATTTATTTATTTATTTATTTATTTATTTATTTGATTTGCCAATTGTTTACAAGATAATAAGTATAAGCGTATACATAGTTGTGAATACATGAAATGGGTACATATAAGAAAAATAAAAGAATAAGAGAAACAATAGGACAGGGACGGTAGGCACGTTGGTGCGCTTATGCACGCCCCCTACAGACCTCTTAGGAAGGGGGTGAGGTCAATAGTAGATAATATAATAATATAATATAATAATATAATAATATAATAGTAGTAATGATGTTTACAGCATGAAAAGGGAGATGTGAAGAAGGGGGAAACGGTATTTTTTTAGGAAATAAAAGATGGAAGGAATGGGTTTGTGGATGCAGGAAGATTCAGAAAGGGGTTGTGGAAAAACAACGTTTGGAAGGAATGAATGTTAAAAGAGATGCAATAAATGAGTAGGGGAAACAATATACAATAAGGGAATTAAAAGCACAAGATGAACAAGTCACAACAGAGGCACTGCTTATAACAGCTGTTGTTTCAGCCTTCTGGTTATTGCAGAAAGGATAGACCAAAAACAAGCTGGTCTAAACAGATTAGATTACAATCAGTCTTGTATCTTCCACAATAAACAGTTGTCTACCAAGTACCTGGTGATGTAAAAGTGGCTTTAAAATGCTACTTTTGTGTTGACGATCTCCCATTGTGAAATTCCTGGTTTTATTTAATAAGATGCCTAGCATTATAATAAAAGTGGCAGAAATAATTTTCTTAATAAAGCTTTCTATACTTTAGAATATGTATTGATTATGAGGAAAAAAACCAGTTTCAAGTGTCTTTGTACTAAATAATGTTATCTTATAAACTATGTTGATATGAGACTATTTAAGATTAATACACTTTGGCTTAAGTTCCAGAAATGCTTCCATATTATCATTTTATATAATAAGTCTTGATGAAAAAAATAACATACTGCATGAGGTAGGTACAGAAATGGATCACGCTGAAGAAAAAACATTGTTGTAAAAGTATCCAGAAGAAGGGAAAAAGAAAAGTCTAAATCATGGCTGAAAAATAGCAAGATCTACTGCAGTTTTTCTTTTTAAAGCTTCAGCTGAAAGAAAATTGAAATCATTTCATGTACAACCTTTTGGGTAGACAATTTTGATTTAAGACAGCATTCCCAGAAAGAAGAATAACCAGAAAAAATAGTTATAAACAAATATTCTGCATAATTGTCAGCACATCTTCCCATCCTAAGAAGGCCAACTGTAGCTGAAACAAATTCTGGAATTTTCACCATTAATAAATGTGCATTTAATATATTGGTTGGCCATTTTATATATACCTATTGTATCTATACACATATACATGTACTGGTAATCCTTGACTAATCCTTGACAATTGAGCCCAACATTTCTGTGCTAAACAAGGCAATTGTTAAGTGAGTTTTGCCCTATTTTACTCCTTTTAGTGGCACAGTTGTTAAGTGAATGACTGCTGTTGTTATGTTAATATCCCGGTTTTTAAGTGAATCTGGCTTTCCCATTGACTTTACTTAGTAGATCAAAAGGTGATCACAGGGTACACTCCTGGTACACTGCTAGCATCATAAACAGGAGTCAATTGCCAGTTTGAATTTTGATCAAGTAATCACGGGAATGCTACAACAGTCGTAAATGTAAAAAATGGTCATCAGTCATTTTTTCAGTGCCTTTATAACTTTGAATTGTCACTAAATTAATTGTGTAATTTGAGTACGGTAGTACCTGTATATGCATACACAAACACACACTGAGACCCTAACCCGTATATGTATATAAGTGTGTGTATATTGAAATGACCCACTCCTGATTTTTTATAGATCTATCCCTATTCCAATGGGCACTTGAACTTTCTACCAGTCTTGCTGGTAACTCTATTCATATCCAGGTTGATTCTGGTATCACGGGGTGATTTAGGATTTTGATGGGATTGCTTCTGAGTGGCATGTTTCTGTAAGCTGTCCCAGACAAACTTTGGAGATGAAGCAGCTGGTGGAGGAATTTGAAATGTGAACCTTATTGAATTTGTCAAATAATTCATATCTAAGCTTGCTAGTTTAGGTATCCATGTAATTAACTTTTTTTCCTCATTCACTTGTGTCCGGTTCTCTGGGACTGCCTGGACACATCCCTGCAATTTTCTTGGCGATGCTTTTCAGAAGTAGTTTTCCACTGCCTCTTTCCTAGGCTTAGCTAAGGCAGCACTAGAGCTCACAGTCTCCTGGTTTCCAGTCTGAAGCCTTAACCACTACACCAGTGGTTCCCAACCTTTTTTTCGCCCCGCACCCCTAAAGAAATTTCACTCGAACCTCGCACCCCCTGAAAATAAAAATGCCAACATATAGCCAATATCCTATTATTTACCTGGACTTTTCTCGCACCCCCTGGAATATGCGAGCACCCCAGGTTGGGAACCCCTGCACTACACCAACCTGGCTCTCACAGTTAACATAGAAAAGATAGCCATAATTAATTGATTTGATATGCTGCCCAACTCCTGGAAGTAAGCATATGAAGGGCCAAAAGGATGTCTGGTATGAGTGGTTTAGAAATAAAAATAAAATGGCAATTAGGAAAAGAATGAGGGAATATGTAAATACGTAAATATGTCATAGAGAAGATTGATGTGTAAGGATAAAAGATACTGATTTATAGCAAGAGTAAGATATAATGGTAATGGAATAAGTAACTACATATATTGAAAAATGTAAGGAGATGTAAAAGATGTCTTGATGTTGATAATGTATAAAGTTTTATGTTTTTAAAATTTGAAAACTTAATAAAATTTATTTTTAAAAAAACAAAAGTTGTAAAAAAAGATCCAAAAGTCTTTTTAACGGCACAGAAAACCATAAGAATCCTGTTAGATCATTTTGTATCTCACAGTAGTCAGCCAGACAGCTAACGCTGTTCTGTATTTTGAGAAAATGAACTGAAAGCAATAAAAATTCCTCTAAAGTACCAGTTGAGGGCAGTAGAACTACACATCACCAGTACTGTCTTATGATAATGTAGCAATATGTATTTGGCTATTTTTTTAAAATAATCCTAAGGTTGTAAAAAAAAACATGCTTCCTACATAAAACAATAAACTTGGAAAACTGGAGTGTGGAAAGGGCAATGAGCAGCAACTAACTGACCTTTTCGTCACAAATCTTCATGATATGCCATGCTTTTTTATCCATTCCAGCCAAACAAATGTTTCCATGAAGAACAAGGCTTTTTTTCTGCACTTGCACAAATGTTTTTTTACTGCATTTCTTTTAATAATTTACTTGCAATATAGTAAGTGCATCTCCCAAGTGTATAATAGCTATTGGTCTCAAACTGTAGGTTTAAGCAGAAGGGCTCAGCTTATTGAATTATGTTGAAGGGATATAGTTATATAGTTATTACAAATTAGTCTGAGTTCAGGGGTGTCAAAACTGGATTCCTTGGAGAACCGGATCAGCATGTAGTTGTCCTCTGCAGGATGGCCAGTGTGTGTGGAGATGGGACAGCCAGCCTCCTGCAGCACCTTCCCCATGCCCCATTTTTGCTAGCAGAGGCACAGTGGGCTGGTCTTTTGCTATTTCCAGGCTGGCCCCATGGGCCAGATTCGGCCCATGGGCTTTGAATTTGACAGCCCTGTTTTAGGGAACTGAGAGCCGTCATACAAAAGGGCATCTCCCTTAGAATACCCCCAGAAAGAGCCTATCTTTGTTTTGGGGAGAAGGGACCAATTACCAGATAGCCTAACTCAGAAGATAAATCTCCAGGTGTGGTACCAAGGAACATCTGGGTTTGCACAATTTGCTACTTCCCACATGCTCAGTTCCTCCCAGACACCCAGCCTATAGCAATCCAGCAGTACTCTGTCAAGTGAGAAGCCTGGGTTGGCATCAAGGCCCAGATAGAACTTTTTCTGAAAACCGGACTTCTCGTTTATACCAGTCATATTGGTCAGCACCAATTTTTCCTGTCCCTAACCCTGACAGGACTTGAAGATTTGTCCATGATCTTTGAGAAGTCAATTTCCGGATCCGCCCACTGCATCCTGTGGTGGCAAATCCATATACTTTGTTGTCCACACTCTAGTGACCAGAACTGGTACATTGTCATAGATTTAAAAGATGCTTTCAATGGGAGGACCCATCCAATGGCTCCAAGTGTCAGCTAACTTGGCCTCGGCTGCCACAGGGCTATCGTAAGCCCAACAGCCTTTGCTGCAGCCCTTGCTCAGGACATAAAGACTTTGATACCCAACATACTTCCCTCTTGCAATATGTGGATGACCTGTAAATAGCTGGCAGAAGTCAAAAAGATGTTGAAGCAACTTCAATAGCTGTCCTCCACCATTTAGCCAACAAGGGTTATACTGTGTCAAGAAATAAAGTCCAATGGGCCTCTCAGGAAGTGCAATATCTGGACTTTGTTCTGTGCCATGGCCGCTGTTTGCTTCATGAGAGCTGTCTACAGCAGTGATCCCCAACCTTTTTGACGCCGCGGCCCGGTACCGGCATCAGATGGGCGCCGTGGCCCGGTACCGGCATCAGCTGGGCGCCGCCCGTCTTTTTTGATGAAAAAGTGCTTCCGGTGACCTCACCGGAAGCCGTTTTCATCAAAAAGATTTGGTGAGCTTTTCCGGTAGAAATGGCTTTCTACCCAGAAAAGCTCACGAGCTGGCCGCATTTTTTTGATAAGCGTGCTTCGTGAGCTTTCTACCGGAAAAGCTCACCGGAAGCACTTTTTCATCAAAAAAAGATGGCGGCGCCCAGCAAGCCAGCGGCCCGGTAGGAGTTGTTCCGCGGACCGGTGGTTGGGGACCCCTGGTTTACAGGCCATCTCGGCACTGCCTGTGCCAACTAATGTTAAACAGCTGAAAACCTTTCTGGGTATCACTGGCTATGCACGACTATGAATTCTGATGTACTCTGTTATTGCTAAACCCCTTTATCAGTTAACCCAAAAAGACATGGCCTTGGAACAGACAAGGGAACATCAGAAAGCATGGCAGGACTTGAAAGATGCATTGTTAGGCCATGCCTCTGCCTTGGCATTGCCTGACCAGATGCAAGGCTTTGAACTCTTTGTCACTGAAATGAAGGGTTGTGCCTGCCTGTCTCTGGTCTGTTGCTGCCACAGCATCCTAATCCAGGAGAGACATAAAATAAATTTTTTTTTTCCCCATCTAATTTCAAAACTTTGTGGCTTTTCTCCGCCTTTCCCCTTTCTTTCTTCCCCCACCAAATCTTCCTACCCCCTTCTTCTAGCCTCTGCCTTGCTGGCATCCCTTCTCTGTTGTGTTCCCTTTTTCTTTTGTTTACTATCATTATATTTATTTTGCATCTTATTTTTCTCTTTCTTGAATGTTTTTTTAGATCTTAAGTCCTTCATTTTCCTCGCTTTCTTCCTTCCTTCTTTCTTAGTTAAATTTTGGGATTCATTAAAGATGGCGTCTTCTTCTTCTTGTTGTTGTTCTTCTGCCTCCATCTGTTGTATTGTTTGTTGATAGTTAACCAGCGCCATTTCTAAAAAAAGGAAGGCTTTTTCCATACCATCTTTACCGTCTGTTTTTGTTTGCTCATATTCTTCCCTCAGTTCCTCAAAAGAAAAAGCCATTATAGAACTTTTCTTTTCTTTTCTTTTTTCCCTCTTTCTTCTTACACCAACCAAGATATTTCAAAAAAAAAAAAACAACAATCCCAAAATCCTCAATCAATCCAAACCAAGACAAAATTCTCCCTTTCTCTTCCAGGGGTAGTATCAGACAAAAGAAAAAAATCCAAATATGTATTTTAAAGCCTTATTGGAATTATATTTCTGTCTTCAAATCCTTAAGGCATCTCCTCCAACAAAATCAAACCAGATGAATATATTTTTTGTCCTCTCCCTTCCGACTTATCCCATAAAGCTAGTTTTACCTGAAAAAAACAGGTTTCTCAATATCCACTTATTAATTCCGTCGGGAGGGAGAATAAAGTTTCCTTTCAGCACCTCAAAATTGCCGCTTATTTTCTCTTGTGGAAAGAATCATCCAAAAAGCCATCATTTCCAGGAATTATATTAAATGTATCTTAGAGTCCTGGATCAACCAAGAAAACTTTCACTCTCAAAAGCTTTCTCCTCTTCCTCCTGCGCATACTTGCCCAGCTGCCGGCTTCTTTGTGGCGGCCATTGCGGACCGCCGCTGCACCGTCTTGGGAAAAGGGGGTTCTGCCGGCCGGGGAGGGGGTCTGCAACACCCCCAAACCCCTCTCCGGATCCCCTATCTTCAGCTACCCCTGCAGGGTAGCCTAGCTCCAGACCCGTCCGGATCGGAGCACCAAAGCGGCTAGCGCGGCAGGATCGCTCAGAGTCGCAAATCCCTGCCGCCTGAAGCCGACAAACCGGAAGTCCCCAGACATAAAATAATTTTGAGGGCTCCCCTAAATGCCTATATGCCCCATTCAGTTCAAACCCTACTTGAACAGAAGCTCCCTGCATGGGCCACTTCATGTCAAATCTCTAAGTATGCAAGCCAGATTTTAGAAACAGACTGTTCAACTTCACAGATGTGATAGGTTGAACCCAGCTACCCTCTTACCTTGCCCCTCTGAGGAAGGCCATAGGCATGACTATTTGACTGTCTTACAATCCATGGTGGGCATTCATGTCAACCTGACAACTGAACCCCTTGAGGGCCCCAAATTCCAACTCTGGACCGATGGATCATCTTTTGTTAAGGATGGGAAAAGATACACTGGTTTGGCTGTAGTTTCCAATAATGGGCCTCCTTCTGCGGCAACTCCATCCCATTGGTCCACTCAAGCGGTGGAACTGCTGGTCCTGATTGAAGCATGTCACCTGTTGGAAGGACTGTCTATCAACATTTATACTGACAGTCGCTATGTCTTTTTAGCTGCACACACCCATGCAGCTGTGTGGAAAACTCATGGATTTACTGAGGCTGAGGGAAAATGTTTAAAAATGAAGCCTTTACTAGAAGAGCACGTAAAGGCCATTAGGAAACCATCTGAATTAACTATTTTTAGAATAGAATTAGATTAGATTAGATTAGATTAGAATAGAATAGAATAGAATAGAATAGAATAGAATAGATTTCTTTATTGGTCAAGTGTGATTGGACACACAAGGAATTTGTCTTCGTTCAAATACTCTCAGTATACATAAAGAAAAGATACATTAGTTAAGAATCAGGAATCATAACGTACAACACTTAATGATAGTCATAGGGTACAATCAACAATCAAATCATACTAGGAAACAGTCAATATAAATTGTAAGGATACAAGCGACAAAGATACAGTCATACAGTCACAAGTGGGAGGGAATGGGTGATAAGGAGTGATGAGAAGATTAACAGTAATAGTAGTGCAGATTTTGTAATTGTTGAACAGTGTTGAGGGAATTATTTGTTTAGCAGAGTGATAGCTTTTGGGAAAAAACTGTTCTTGTGTCTAGTTGTTTTGGTGTGCAGTGCTCTATAACGTCATTTTTAGGGAAGGAGTTGAAACAGTTTATGTCCGGGATGTGAGGGGTCTAAATATTTCCACAGCCCTCTTTTTGACTCGTGCAGTATACAGGTCCTCGATTGAAGGCAGGTGAGTAGTAATTGTTTTTTCTGCAGTCTTAATTATCCTCTGAAGTCTGTGTCTGTCCTGTTGGGTTGCAGAACCAAAAAAGACAGTTATAGAGGAGCAGATGATAGACTCAATAATTCCTCTGTAGAACTGTATCAGCAGCTCCTTAGGCCCGACAAACCGCTGAATTGGGCCCTGCCATCCGTTCAGAAAAAAACAACCTGGTCTTCTCCCCTGTGACCCCATCCGGGACCTGCCTGCCTTATATGATGAAAGGGACAAATTATAGATCCCGAAGGCAAATAGTGTGATGGTGGATTGTCCAGAACAGAGTTCAACTACCCCAGCAGATGGTGTGGAAACTTGTTCAAAGGACTCATCAAATGTCTCATAGTGGTCCCTGTCCACTCCAGAGGTGGCTAACATTCCAATATTGCAATCCCAACTTGCGAAGCCTCTGCAGGACTGTTGTTTCCCAATGTGACCTCCTCCAGAGTAACAACCCCTGAGGAGGCAGTCCAGTTCCTCTTGGCCATCTCCAAACTGCCGGATATCTGGGGGAGGCTTGGCAAGTGGACTTCACCAAACTCTCCAAGAGGGGAGCCAAATTCAACCTACTTGTGTTTGTAGATTTATTCACCAGGTGGCCAGAAGCTATCCCAATCCAAAAAGTGAAAGGTGGTGAATGCCTTAATTGAACCAATCATTCTGAGATTCAGGGTCCCCAAAAGTCTCGAGTCTGACAATGGAAGGCATTTTATCTCACAAGTTACTCAGGATGTTAGTAACATCCTGGGCATTCCTTGGCATCTCCACTCTAGTTACAGGCCCCAGGCCTCAGCGAAAGTGGAATGCATGAACCAAACTTTAAAAACACAGCTATCCAAACTTTGTCAGGAAACCCAACTCCCATGGCTGAAAATGTTACCATAACCTTAGCCAGAATTAGGGCCCTGGCCTCAGGAAAATTGGGACTGTCATCCTTTGAAATGATGTATGGGAGGCCCTTTGTTTCAACTACCCTGCAGGAATCCTGCAAAGGGGAAAGATATATTTTCCAATATTTGCATAATCTGGTGCAGGTTTTGTCTTCTATCTCTAAACAGGTCCTATCCACTCTACCTCTGGCTGCTGATGCACCACCACTGGCTGAACCAGGCCAGTGGGTAAGAATTAAAGAACTGTCTCCTGCTTGCACCGAACCCAGGTACTCCATATCTCGCCAGGTACTCCTAAGCATTCCAACGGCCGTGAAGGTGGAATATTTCAAAGCGTGGGTTCACAGATCCAGGGTCAAGCACGTTTGTGAGCCCTCTGAATGGTGACAACCCAGCAGCTAGACAGACTCAAGCTGAAACCTCACCGCACTACAGCTTCCCCTGCTGACCTGTTTTCCTAAATGGACTAGATACACATTGAATACGCTTGGTTTGCTGTATTTGTTGTGTTTTCTCTTTTCTTGATTTCCTGCTGCTGGTTTCCCCACAAGTTCCTGGGACAAGGAAGAGATGGCACCCACCTTTACTTTAGCTCAACAACTTGTCTTAACGTTTTTCATCCTAGGGACTTCTACACCCAAAGCTGAAGTCTCCCGATCTCAGTGTGAGCAATGTTTGGTCACTACCCGCCGTGGAAACAAGGTCACAAAGACCTTCGTCTATCATTCCCACTACAATTGTAAAGAGCAAACCACATCCTGTGTCCACAACACCACCACTTATGAGATTTGTCCCAATAATGGAAGCCCCATATGCTTCAACCCCCAAGGGTCACAGTTCGTCATGGACATTGAGATCACTGGATATCAAGGCCATAAGAAACCTGGTATCTATTTGGGAAGGAATCGTAGTACTTCCCAATCCCCAGAAGCCCAAATTGGTTTTGATACTTGTTATGCTATCGCACAGGGACAAGGAGGGGGAGGGGTCTTGTGTGGTCCTGTAGATTGGCAACAAGTACATATATCACACTTGTTCACCCCCACTTCTGGCACCTTTGGTGATGTCTCCACCTCAGTTGGGTATACATACATACATACACCCAAAATTCTACCCCAAGGTCAGGACCACCTCTTGGTAATTGCAATGATGGTCCAAACTGGTTCAACATTTCTAGAAGGGTTGCTGCAGCAAACTCTCAAAACTTTTAAGTGTAACCCGTTGTGTCTCCTTTTCAATGCACCTCCTCCAGGTGCACTGAAAGTGGGAATTGGGATAGATGGTATGGGGACAGACCCCTATGGTCAGATTGAAATCAAAATCACAAAAACAGTACATCAATCTCAGTGATTTACTGTGTTCCATTCATTTTATGAAGAAATGGAAACAAAAATAGACATTCCCTCGGTAACAAAAAATCTTTTTATAGATTTAGCTGAGAGAATTGTGTCCTCCCTCAATGTAACCAACTGCTATGTTTGTGGAGGAACCAATATGGGAGAACAGTGGCCATGGGAGTCTAGGGAAGTAAACCTGACCACCCTATACCAAACGAACCTCACCTGGTTCTCTGTGGACCGGCCCCATGAGTGGAATCTGAAAACCTCCATCATCGGTAGCACTTGCTTTCAAAGGACTAGCTCACAGCTTTTTACAATCCCCTTGGGGGACTTGGTCTGCCAAAATGTATTAGCAACCAATGACAGATTCCTTGGGTGCTCCCTCCCCATCCTTCGGTAGCCCTTCCTTTCCTGACAGCCCTGCTTGTCTCAAAGCAGTTTGGCCTGAGCTGGTGCCTAATGGACTTGGTGTCAACTCAAAATATTTCTATGGTCTTTTTAGAGTTGCCAACAGAAAGGGAGGGGGAAGCAGTGCAGCAGTTTGCAAAACCGAAACTGCATTCCATAAATGTTTTCAAAGATAGTAACTAGGTGACTGAAGTTTCTGCCACACAAAATTCTAACTGGAGAGCATGATGACTCTTAGCTATGGATGTGTCCCACTAGAGAATATGAATTACGATACACCCAGGGGTGGGGGGGAAAACCAGGGTCAGGGGTGACAAAGAATTATATGTCTCAGAGTTGGCTACACCCAGGCAGTGCCGGCATGTTAACTCCCAATAAATCCTTTAAGTTTTTTGGGGGGGGGAACCACACGTGCTCATGCTCCATCTCCCGTCCCATATGGTCTAGTGGTTAGGATTCCTGGTTTTCACCCAGGCAGTGCCTGCATGTTAACTCCCAATAAATCCTTTTTAAGTTTTGGAAGTTTGGCTGGAGACTCATGATTTAAATGGAGGGGACTGCCGGCATCCTGACACTTGGTGGATTTAAAATCTCACAGGAACCAATCAAGGCACCCAAGAGAGTGAGGCTGACCTGGATTTGCAGGGCGGGAGACATTAATGTATTACTTAATGCCCTGCATCACAGGCCTTAAGAGGCATACAAAGGCATGAGCCCCGCATCCTATTCCCACCATTGTCAACCAGATAGGCTGATAAATCCACACTCTGCTTTGTGTGGCTCAGAAGCAGGTATTGAAAGGCAAATGTCTCTAAAGATGCTAGGCAGCCATTATGACTAGTAACCAGTGATATATACTTATTTCAACTTATATAGCTGCTAATTTCAAATACATGATTGTGGAGCTGATAGCAATTAGAAATACAGTAACAAAATTGTATACACATAGAGTGTATATTCCATGAGTTTGAAATCATATTTATATTTACATATATTACTTCATCTCCTTTGAGATTTCTAGATTCAAACTCCATCATTTTTCCATGAACTAAGTTCTGAATCTCTTGTAAACTCCATTCTTATCGAATAGAGGACTTTGTTTGAACAGAGGAAAAGCACTCTCTATCATGTCTCAAAGGTCCATGGGAAGAACCACAGCACACACATCAGGTAAGAAAGAGCACAACAACATAGCAGCGACCAGTCTTCAGTCCAAAGCCTTGGTACACAGTGGGTGGGAACATCAAAGTCCCTTGCAAAGTCAGCACTGGAAGCTTCAGCCACCCAACGCACTTTATAGGCTAACCACACCCATACCCTCATGCTGTCTGGTCACACCCCAGTCACCCAACATCCGATACCAGCCTTCCCTGTTGTCTAGCAATCGTGGTTCGTTTTCCCCCTTTCTGGAGCTATGTTCCGTCTGCATCGTTAGCAGCAACAGGAGTCTAGTTCTGTCCATTCAAGCAGCCAACTAACGAGTGATCAGCCGGCTGGCCCAGCCCAGCCCAGTCACCCCAGACTTCCCACAACAGCTGCAGCATCTTTTCCTCCCAACCGGAGGCTTGGCCCAAAAGCCATCAGCTGTTGAGCTGCCAGCGGTGAAGCGCAGCATCCGGAAGTCCTGCTGCTGCAGCCGCGGTCACACCCAACTGTCCCGTGGCTCCCTCAACTTTGTATGGCTGCCTGGTTCGTGTTTGGGCCCCACGCACCCCCAGGTGTGGCGAGCGCCAGATCGGGACTTGGCATCATGCTTAAGTGAAATCTTCACAGTTTTAACCAAGCTTGAGCACAGAAATATGAAATTTTGTACTATTTTTTACCTAAGAATTTCATGTATATGTTCTCTAGTTTTTGTTCCGGTTGTTGAAGGGAAGGCCATATCTATTTACTGTCAACAAATTAAAGATTTAGTGGAGGCAGGGGAGAGCCGGAGATTAAAATCAGATGGGGTATTATCTGGGAGCAAGGGGCAGAAAGAGAAATGTAAATAAGGCAAGTAAACAAATAAGTTCATTCATACATAGAACTTATTGAACTTTATCTTGTACCAAACCATAATGTCAGGCCTGAGAAGATTGCAGAAGCAGAACAGACATATTTTAACTGAGGTCTCCCGGGTTAAAACCTGTCCCTCTATTTAAAGAATAGCGTTTGGTTTACCTTTTGTAGCTTTCTACATAATATAGCAAAAAGGCCATGTAGTCTCCCACCTCAGTATTAAATATTAGAAGTGCTGCTACAGAGCAAAAAAATCTGTTTGTTCCCCTTCTTATCCAGCCGTTAGCAACCTTCTTCTGGGTTCTTTTTAACACATTATACTAGATTCTGCTTCAGCACACTCTTCTCCAATGTAAACTTGTCTCTTGTGTGTATTTTGGTTTACAATTTGTATATTATGGCTTGGTGGGTGCTGATTGATTTACACCCGGTTTAGGACTTTCTGGGTTTTGTTTGTCCCCTCTAAGGCAGACATGTCAAACTCAACTCACTCCTCCACCAGGGAACAGCTCAGTAGCAGCATCTTCCCAAAACAACACCTGCAGGAGTCATTTGTAAAACCGGAAAGCCATTTCAACACTAGCAGCCTCACATTGGGGACTCCATCTCCCTCCTATCACAACAGCTCCCTTATAACCCAGAACATCCAGACTCACAGCATCCTACTGAACCTCCAGAGTGGATATGTAGAGCACTCACAACTGCTTGCCTCACATAGCACCTGGGACTTTGAGCTTTCCGTGCAGTCTCCTACTTATATATGCACCATCTGCCGTGAGGAAGACCTGCATGCCTATACTTTAAACCCCCCAAAAATGTCCAAATGGAAAGTGGAGTTTGAAAATGGGTGTTTTCAAAAAAGGTGGGAGGCAGAGTACCTGTTTGCTGACATTGAAGATTAGGCCGTGTGCCTTGTTTGCAGAACTAATGTGGCTGTACTTGAAGAATATAACATGAGATGGCACTAGGAGATGAAACATTAGGACAAGTATAAAAGTACTTGGACATACAGCAGAAGCTAAAGGAGTTGGAAGAGTTTAAAAAGGTCTGATGTCAGGGCAGCATATGTTCAGAAAAGCAAAATCCCAAAGTGAAGCTGCTATGAAAGCTAGTTTTATAGCGGCAGAAGAGATAGCTAAATCAGCCTGGCCATTTACAGAGGGGAAGTTTTTGAAGTGCTGTATATGCAAAGTTTTGCGTCCAGACCAAAACAAAGCACTTTTGAATATAAGCCTAAGCAGAAATACTGTTGCTAATCGAATATGTGAGCTTGGCACTGATTTCCAAGTACAGTTGATTGAAAAGGGAAAATATTTCATTGCATATTCCCTTGCTGTGGATGAGAGCACTGACATTACTGGCATGGCACAGCTGACAATCTTCACCCGTGGAATGGACTCAAGTTTTTATGCATTACAGAGAAACTTTTGGATATGAAATCAAGGTATGGAACTACCACAGGAAAAGACATATTTGAAGCTGTATCTAAATGGTTAAATGACATGAAACTACCCTGGAACAAACTGTGGAGAAAAGAGTGGATTAGTGGGAAGGATATGAGAGAAGATGAAGAGTGAGAATTGCACTGGTGAGCTGACAGCATATCACTGCATCATACATCAGAAAACACTTTGTGGCAAAGCCCTGAAGATGGAACATGTAATGAGCACTGTAACACAGACAGTTAACTTTATAAGAGCCAAAGGTTTAAATCACCGTCAATTTAAGTCTTTTCTGGAGGAAATACATTCTGAACTTGGTGGTCTGCCCTATCTCACAGAGGTGCGATAACTAGGTCGAGAAAAAGTACCCAATAGATTTTTCAAGTTCCATAAAGTAATCTGTCAGTTCATGGAAAGTAAAAAAAAAAACCTCTACAGTACTGAGGGATGAAATGTGACTATGTGAGTTAGCTTTTCTGTGCGACATAACTAAGCATCTCACTGCGCTAAGCCTTCAGCTTCAGGGACAGGACCGTGTGATCACAGATACCGTGATGCTCACATAATAAGGCCGGGCCTTATTTTTTTGACACATGATATTATTTTGATTAAAATCGGAATTCCGATTTTTTGGGGAATCGCCCAGGCAGAGCCCGGGCGGGCGGGTGGCGCGAGCGGTGCAGTGGAGCCAGGGGGCGACTGGCGCAGCAGTGGCGGGCGGGTGGCGCGGCGAGCCCAGCGGCAGCGTGGCGCTGGCGGTGATGGGCGGAGGCGGGTGGGCGGTGCGCGCGGGCGGTGGGGTCTCTAGCCGGCCCGATTTTTTTTTTTTCAGAGGGAATATCATGCCTGCATAAGCCAAGTCCTCCACCGCTGTGTTCTCAGATGCTCATTTTGCCAATAAACTGAGCACACATGGAGTTTACATGTCGCTTTGTTAACTTCAAAGCACAGAAATTCAATTTTGGACTGCTCACTAATCCATTTGCAGTTGACTTGGAGAAAGCACTGTAAACACCCAGGTGGAGCTGATAGAACTCCAATGTAACAGCACACTTAAGGCAAAGTATGATTCTGTAGGGCCCACAGTTCACAGTTCACCAGGTTCATCCCTAAAGTGATGCCTCAACTCCGCCTATGCTGCTCGAATGCTCAGTATATTTGGTAGTGCACACTTGTGTGAGCAAGTTTTCTCTGTGATGAAGATGAGCAAAAGCGCACACAGAAGTCTTCTCACTGATGCATACCTCCACTCTATCCTGAGAGTTTCCACAGCTCAGAACCTAACCTCAAAGATGAATGAACTTCTAGGCAAGAAAAGATGCCAAACATCTGGCTCAGACAAAATGGCATGTATGAGAGAGGACTAAATAGCTTACTGTATATGCCGGCGTATAAGACGACCCGTCGTATAAGACGACCCCCAACATTTCCACTCAAAATATAGTTTGTTATATACTCGCCCCTCTTCCGCACGCCTTCCACTTTTGCACTTTTTTTTTTTTTTTGAGGCACTTTTGTCTACCATGGAAAGCGAATCCCGTGAAGCTGAAAGGAGCAGCCAGCCTTCTCCCAGCTCCCAAGGAAGCAGGCTCGCACCGCCGGGCTCCGCTGAGGTATCCAAATCATGCTGGGGCTTCCTATTGGTGGAGGCCGTATTGTTGGAGAAACACGGTATATATGATGCCGTGAAAGCGTTTCAAGTTAAGCTGCAACTGTGGGAGACTCAGATACAGCAAGGAAACTTGAGTTACTTTCCTTGTTGCCAAACAATCATAAGCCAAGTCTCCACCGCTGTGTTCTCGGGTGCTCATTTTGCCAATAAACTGAGCACACATGGAGTTTACATGTCGCTTTGTTAACTTCAAAGCACAGAAATTCAATTTTGGACTGCTCACTAATCCATTCGCAGTTGACTTGGAGAAAGCACCTGTAAACACCCAGGTGGAGCTGATAGAACTCCAATGTAACAGCACACTTAAGGCAAAGTATGATTCTGTAGGGCCCACAGTTCACAGGTCACCAGGTTCATCCCTAAAGTGCTGCCTCTACTCCACCTATGCTGCTCAAATGCTCAGTATATTTGGTAGTACACACTTGTGTGAGCAAGTTTTCTCTGTGATGAAGATGAGCAAAAGCGCACACAGAAGTCTTCTCACTGATGCATACCTCCACTCTATCCTGAGAGTTTCCACAGCTCAGAACCTAACCTCAAAGATGAATGAACTTCTAGGCAAGAAAAGATGCCAAACATCTGGCTCAGACAAAATGGCATGTATGAGAGAGGACTAAATAGCTTATGTTTTTTCTTTGTTTTAAATTTGTTTTTGCAGATTTATTTGAGATATTTGTTCATATTTGAAATGTTAATTCTGTTTGGCCCATGTCTTAGACATAATGCCCTCCTGAACTAATATGATACATAGTCTTACATGCAACTGACCCTTTGAGGGCAATCATAATGCTGATGCGGCCCTCAATGAAATTGAGTTTGACACACACACCCCAACCTAAAATGTACATTTTTGCATGAGTAAAGATGAAGATCCAAAATCCTAGCCGGGTATTGTAATATTTGTTCATGAATCTCTTCTTGAAGAAAATCTTTTTATTAGGAAAGCACCATAATTCTGATACCTGTTGCCTTGGTGAATTATGTATATTCTGCCTTCCTGAAAGAAGGAAGAGCCTTTTAAAAATGTTAATGTGTATATGCAGTTCAATTTTTCATGGTTTAGTTGGTCATGCAGAAACACCACATTCTAAATACCACACTGAGTTTTCATGTCTCTTGATTCTCATGCATATGTATGTCACTCAAAGATATGAAATTGTCTCTCGATGGTATCATTGGGTTAGCTGATTTAGCATGGTCTATCACCAGCTGACAAGGCTTTCTGGTAGATAGAGGACTTTGTCTTTCTTCTTGATCCGAGGACCTAGGAAACTGAATTTGACTTTTTTTCTTCAGGCTTAATACATATCTCAGCACTGGCTTATAGCCTTTCCCCTTCTGCATATGAATTACATAAAATGCTTGCATATTGTTTAGCCTTCCTATGATAGAATTGCTAGAGAGGCAAACAATCTTACTTTTGTCTTTGAAAAGAAAGCAGAGTAGATTAAGCTGTAAATTACACTGTGGGAAATACAGCCCAAAAGGACAGTGCCAGAAATGTCAGAAAACAATGCCAAGAGACTCAAGCCAGTCATTCCCCCTTTAAGAAAACTAAGAAGCACCAGCTGAAAGGAAAACTCAGAACAGTCGACAACAAGAAACTCAGAGAGCTGACAACAGAAACACAAGTAGAGCCATTAAGATAAGGGGAATCAAGCTAAAAATAAATTCCCCAAGGTAAACCAAAACTCCCTTTTTCTTGTCCCTGACATGATTAAACCCCAAGAACAGGAAAAATAAAAGACCTGGAACCAAGATTAACCCACTAAAACAGGAAAATAAAACCTAAGGCAATCAGAAACACATCAAAACCCATCAAGCTGCAAGAGCTTCAAAGGGGAATTAAACATAAAAGGCTCAGAATCACACTCCCAATTTGGTTGCAAGCCAGGAACACTCGAGCTGTGTCACTTTTTGCTTCTTGCCTTCCTACATTAAAAGAATTCCACTTTCTGGCAGCTGGCTTCTGCATCCATTTCTTCTCAGCATCTGTGGTGTGTCTCAGCTGGGTATAAACCGGGAAAATTTCTTCCAACAATACATTGTACGTACAAACAAGAATGCAAACAATGCCATAAAACAGCCTTGGAGACTGATCAAATCCCAATAGAAATAATCAAAATAGTTGCTCGAATCAAATTGATTTTCTGGATTTAGATGTGTCAATTATACAAAAGAAGTTTGCTATTGCTGATTCCTGGCCATCTTTAGAAAGAGTTGTTACTTAGAGTGTTATTTATTTGGGCACTATGCTTTGTTGGTAGAGCACTAGACTAGGACAACCAAGAATTAAACCTTTCCATTCCCATGAAGCAAGTTTAATTACAGCTTATAAACTGACCTATGACAATATAATTGTTTTTCTTATGGGAAGCAGCATATTCACTGATTAAATTTTGACAATATTATTACTGCTGAGCTGCATCTGTTCTAGTAGGATGGCTACTACACACTGAGAGGTTAAATATTCTTTAGACATTGATGCACAAAAGGTTGGAGACTAGATATGCGTAAGCTCAGAACAGGGAGGAGGAAGTCAGTATTTATTCAGTAATAGATCATATAGGTGATGCAATTATCTACTTTATCAGGTAAACTGGGTCTTTGTATAAGCGTTTTCTGCTTCATGCAGAAATTCCTAAATCAGAGGTTTTACTTCGCTCTTCCAAGAATCCCAGGCCTGTCCTATGTTCCTGTCTCTTATATAACAAGATCTGTGTCAGCAGCAGTCGGTCATTCATGTGTCTCTTCTCCCTTTTCCCTTTTTTGGGCAAAGCAGAATGCAGCTCGGACATTAGGAAACTAGTTTGACTGATCGATTGTTACTATCTTTGGAACGAAATTAGGACATAGCCTGCATTACCTCACCTTCCAGCCCTTTCAACTCTAAACAGGATCAAACCAGCAAACAATGTTGGGAGTAAGAAAATATTAATGAACGTGAAATTAGATAACTCTGAATTTGTGGATAATTTTCTGTGCCCTTTATGAAGCCTGAATTTATATCCAGACGAGTATTTGCTTTGTATTTCTTTTTGCTTGTTTTTTTTTAAATGAGGAAATAATATATAGGGACTTATTCAGAAGAAGCAGCGTGATTCAAAGACGTGATTAACCTTATAGTTCATAAGAGATTTTAAATAATTTGTTCCAGTTTTCTAATTTGTGAGTTACCGACTTGTAATGAAAATGCATTCACCACTAACAATATTTGTGCCTCAATGTATTTTAAAAATTAGACCCCATCTTTATACCTTGTTGGAAGGCCCCACCTCCCCAGATTAAAATATTCTTTATTCTTAATATTAAAAAGAGGCAGGATAGAATATTGCCCCCAAAGGAGAAATGGAGAAAAATCTTAACAAAAGCCGAAAGCAGCCCCAGTCTTCCTGCCATAGAAAACCAACCTCAAACAGAAGCTTGAAGAGGCTGGTCTTTTGGAATGAAGATTTTCTATCCATTCAGAAAGACTGGGCCAATCTATTAATAAACAAAACACCTTCAGCCACAAGCTCCCACAGAAGACTGGAGCTGATGGAGTTAAAATAGTAGAAAAACAAAGACTCCTACAATCTACATTCCCCCACCCAAATTCTAAGGACATGACAGGACATTTAGGACGTAATAGGATTTTACTCACCACCATTAGAATAGCAAAAGACACAAGGCTTGCACAGCCCCCTGGAGCATATCAATCACAAAAATCCAGAACCCTATAAAAATCCATCCACTCACCCAGCCAATTGGACAACCACCCTAGAAATATGCTGCTGTCACTAAAATTTCTGGAAAATCAAACAGAGACCTTTCCTTGCAGTAAGCCTCCATTTTATTTCCAGCATCTTTCTCCCAACTTGGAACCAGACTGGATTTTTATTTCAACAGCCTCTCTCTAATAAATACAGTCCCTTGAAATAGATTTAATAGTTTTAAGTTTGTGAATTAGAAGCATCCTTACAACCAAATGTCGCTAAATCCAACAAGGTTAGGATAAGTATATTTAGAACTACCTGCATAGGGCAAAGAATGAGCAAATTCAGGAATGAAGTGTTTGTTAGACAATACTGTGGAGATTCCAATAATTGAACATGGAGCTTTTTATAAATAAAGCAGGTGCTTTACCACCATCCTATCTGCTTTTGTCTTCTATCTGCCAGTTGCCAAAAGCTTCAATTGGAATTTAAATTTAATTTAATTGGAATTCAAAGCACATTCTGGACTTAGAAGTAGCCAATCAGCCATGAAACTTTTGAATTGGCTAGGTGAGAATCTCTGACTGGATTCAAACATTCTGCTAAGCCAAAGGTGTCAAACTCAATTTCACTGAGGGCTGCATTGTGTTTGACTTTGGGAGGGCTGGGGTGGGCATGGCCAGCTTCAAGTCACTTGTGTCAGGGGCACCTGTGATGGCCTGAGCACTCTGCCAGCAAAAATGGGCTCCCAAGCTCCATTTTTGGCTGTGATGGCCTCACAACCCTCTGCCAGTGAAAATGGAGCTCAGGAGGGCCACAGACAGCCCCGTGATCTAAGCACCCCGTGGACCGGATCTGGGCCCCAGGCCTTGTGTTTGACACCCCTGTGCTAAGCCATACTACAGTGTGGTTTGTTCAAGTACGAATTACTGCCTAAATACAGCTGTTGCAATGTGTAACTATGACTTAGTGTAGGTGTGAATAAGATTTTTGAAGGACTAAGGATCACAAGGTAGATGGCCTGATCATGAATGTGAGTGGATCTGAATTGGAGGGCCACAGGGGAAGAATTCTGAGTTTTAAATGTGAGATTCCTGTTTCTGAGTGTACAACTTTTATGAATTTCTAACCTCAAAGTGATGCACATATATGGCAATTTTCAGTAAATATGACTGAAGGGACTCCAAAGATTGCAAAATTAAGCTCTCAAACCAGACAGTGATCTGCTTGGTTTAACAGATTTAACAGATAATCAGAGTTGGAAGGGACCTTGTAGGTCATCTAGTCCAACCCCTCGCCCAAGCGGGAGACCCTACACCATTTCTGACAAATGGCAGTCCAATCTCTTCTTGAAAGTCTCAACTGATGGAGCTCCCACAACTTCCAAGGGCAAGCTGTTCCATTGGTTGATTTTTCTCACTGTCAGAAAGTTTCTCCTTATTTCCAGGTTAAATCTCTCCTTGTTCAGTTTCCATCCATTATTCCTTGTCTGGCCTACAGGCGCTTTAGAAAATAGCTTGACCCCTTCATCCCTGTGGCAGCCCCTCAAATATTGGAAGACCACTATCATGTCTCCCCTGCTCCTTCTCTTTACTAGACTAGCCAAGCCCAGTTCCTGCAACTGTTCATTGTATGTTTTAGCCTTCAGTCCCCTAATCATCCTGATTGCTCTTCTCTGTACTTTTTCTAGAGTCTCAACATCTTTTTTATAATGTGGTGAACAAAACTGGATGCAGTACTCTAGGTGTGGTCTTACTAAAGTTTTATAGAGTGGTATTAGTACTTCCCTTGATCTTGATTGTATCCCTCTGTTAATACAACTTAGCATTGCATTAGCTTTTTTGGCTGTTGCTGCACACTGCTGGCTCATATTTAGCTGGTTGTCCACTAAGACTCCAAGATCCCTCTCACAGTTACTGCTATTGAGCCTGGTTTCACCCAGTCTATATGTGTACTTTTGGTTTTTCTTGCCTAAGTATAGGACTTTACTTTTCTCTACATTGAGTTTCATTTTGTTAGATAGGGCCCAGTATTCAAGAGCCATCTGGATCTTAAGCCTATCTTCTTGGGTTTTAGCTATTCCTGCTAGCTTAGTATCATCTGCAAATTTGATAAGTTCCCCTTCTATTCCTTCATCTAAGTCGTTAATGAAGATATTGAAGAGTACTGAGCCTAAGACGGAACCTTGTGGCATCCCACTGCTTACTTCCCTCCATGTAGACTTAGACCCATTAAGGACTACTCGTTGAGTACGGTTTGCCAGCCAGTTGCGAGTCCATCTAGTGGTGGTGCTATCTATTCCACTTTTTTCTAGCTTACTAAGAAGTAGGTTGTGGTCTACTTTGTCGAATGCCTTGCTGAAATCTAAATATATTATGTCCACAGTATTTTGCTGGTCTACTACTTTAGTCACTGTGTTGAAGAATGAAATAAGATTGGTTTGGCATGATCTGTTCTTAAGAAACCCATGCTGACTGCTAGTTATTACTTGTTTCTAGATGTTGGCAGATCTGTTTTTTTATTATCTTTTCCAGTATCTTCCCAGATATTGATGTTAGGCTGATTGGCCAATAGTTTCCTGGGTCTGTTTTTTTCCCCTTTTTTGAAGATGGGAACCACATCAGCTCTTTTCTGGTAGTTCCCCAGTGCTCCAGGATTTTTGAAAGATATGGTGCAGTGGTTCTGAGATGACCTCTGCCAGCTCCTTTAAAACTCTGGGATGTAATCCATCAGGCCCCGGTGATTTGTTTTCATCAAAATCAGACAGGTGTTCTCTTACTATTTTTTTGCTTATTTTAACTTTTATTTCTGGTCTGTCTTTTACAGTTATGTTTTTGGTGGGTTGAGCTATAGTTTCTTTTTGCGTGAAGACGGATGCAAAGAATGAGTTAAGCAGTTCTGCTTTCTCTCTGTTGCCTGTTACTTCCTTGCCGTCTTCTCTCTTTAGTGGACCGACTGTTTCCTTGATTTTTTTCTTGTTATTTATATGTTGGAAGAAACTTTTTTTTAATTATCTTTGACTTTTGTTGCAAGTGTTTGTTCGTTCTGAGCTTAGCTTGATGTGTGAATTGCTCAATAGTTCATGTTTGTCAAGGTGTGAATTCAGTCAAACTTTCCCTCTTCTGCCTACTCTATTTTTATGGCTACTGTCAGGATCAAAAACAGGGAGGATTAATTGTGTATCTTGCCATCTATATGCTGAAAGAAAAATGGCATTTTGAAAATTACTACAAGTAAAATGTGATACTGCATCTCCATTGAGAGACAGGTTGCTATTATTGCCAACAATTTATATCAGCTTTTCATTCCAAAGGAAAAAAGGGGAAGTGAAATCAATATAAAGAAAATGAACACATTTCATATGTTGTTTCAGACAATAATGGCAATAAACCAGGGGGGAACCCAGCTAAGTAAACCAAGGGGCACTTTCCAGTTCCAGAGCAAAAAGAAAATGTGGCCACAATCCCATGATTTTTTTTTTCCTGGAAGAAGTAATCTCACTGGTTTGTGAGATTCCTACATGTAGAATGGAATTGCGCAGGTAATGCCAGATTGGAGACATAATTGAAATAGTTGAGCAGATTCCACCGCATCTTAAGTTTTGCTGCAAAGCTGGCACAGTGGGAACCAGAAATTTCTGGCAAGAGCTTGCTTGGAGTTCCACTGCCGCTTTGGAGAATATTTAAGGGTGCCTAGGGAAGTGAGGCTGCTGGAGTACGATTGTAAATTGTCTTCAACAGCTACAGCCAAGACTTCAAAAGTGCCAAGCCTAATTGAAAAGAAACAATCGACCCTGTCCTCTTAGGGAGAAGAAGGCCAAACATATTTTTGGATACACTGAAATTGTATTGGTGAGACATTTTGGAAGAGAGAGGGAAGGAAAGGGTAAAACAGCTAAGCTTGCAATTTATACCCAATCCAGCTGGGGGGAAAAAGTTGTTTTGTTTGCTCATTCTGAGAATTCGGCTGTACTTTGGGAGATGGCTTTGCATATCTGGGACCTCACAGCAGCTTGTCAGCACCAGCCAAGACCGGTTCCAGCAATATGTTGGGCCAAGAGTAGACAAATTCCATTGGTCAGAGGGTTGTCTTGCCTTTTTGAATAGCTGCAGCCACAGCTTTCTGCTGTTTTATTTTATTTTTTTGTCACTTCACTATCTCAAAAGTTATTTTCCAAAATAGCCTTATACTAAATGAAGCCGAAATCAGTTTGGTGGTTGAATGCATATTTTGCATGTAGAAGCCATGATTTCTGACATTTAGTCTCCGTTTATACTATTCAAAATATCCAGTTCATGATTTTCCCTTGTCTTTATACCGGTTCAGACTGGGAGAAGAGACCAGAGGAAAAGTCATGCCTAATCAGATCAAAGCCATCTCTGTTCCTTTCTACAGCTTTTCACAGTGAACAGCCAGATGCTTTGTCTGAAGCTGCCCCCCACTTCAAAAGCCAGTAACTAGCATGCTGCCTCCATAACCGAGAGATCGCTTATCTCCATGCTTTTCTGCCTGTCTAGTGGGATCAAGCAGGAGGGTGACCTCTATCCATTAAACAACATCATCATGCAAGGCCCAAGAGGCACAGTGCCTCCACTGTGATATCCCCCTCTGAAAATCCATGTGGTCTCCACGCTGACGATGCTCTGTGAATTACTCAAAATCTGCTTATTTCCCCAAAGTGTTCAGTTAAGCTGGTTGTGTAGGTCCATCTAACTAAGGCAAGAGTGTCAAATTCAAGGCCGGCAGGCTGAATTCGGGGGGCCAACTGATACAGTTCTACAGAAGAATTATTGAGTCTGTCATCTGCTCCTCTATAACTGTCTGCTTTGGTTCTGCAACCCAACAGGACAGACACAGACTTCAGAGGGTAATTAGGACTGCAGAAAAAACAATTACTACTCACCTGCCTTCAATCGAGGACCTGTATACTGCACGAGTCAAAAAGAGGGCTGTGAAAATATTTAGACCCCTCACATCCCGGACATAAACTGTTTCAACTCCTTCCCTAAAAACGACGCTATAGAGCACTGCACACCAGAACAACTAGACACAAGGACAGTTTTTTCCCAAACGCCATCACTTGGCTAAACAAATAATTCCCTCAACACTGTCCAACTATTTACAAAGTCTGCACTACTATTACTGTTAATCTTCTCATCACTCCTTATCACCCATTCCCTCCCATTTGTGACTGTATGACTGTAACTTTGTCGCTTGTATCCTTATGATTTATATTGACTGTTTCCTAGTATGATTTGATTGTTGATTGTACCCTATGACTGTCATTAAGTGTTGTACATTATGATTCTTGATTCTTAAAGAATGTATCTTTTCTTTATGTATACTGAGAGCATTTGCACCAAGACAAATTCCTTGTGTGTCCAATCACACTTGGCCAATAAAGTATTCTATTCTATTCTATTCTATTCTATTCTATTCTATTCTATTCTATTCTATTCTATTCTATTCTATTCTATTCTATTCTATTCTATTCTATTCTATTCTATTCTATTCCAACCTGGAAACAGCGAAGGACTGGCCTGCGCAGCCCTCCCAAGCTCCATTTGCGCCGGCAGAGGGTTTCAGGAGACCATCGCAGTCGAAAACAGAGCTTGGCAGCCTGTTTTCACTGATAGAGCGCTTGGGCCACCACAGGCGCCCCCAACACGAGTGACTTGAGGTGGCCACACCCACCCTGGCAACGCCTACCTCAGCCTCCCAAGGTCAAACACAACCCTCAATGAAATCAAATTTGATAACCCTAGCCTAAGGTTTAATTTAAAATTGGATGTTTGTCTGCTTGGTCATGGGTTTTTCTTTTTTCTTTTAATTTGTAAGCCACCTAGAGTTACCAAGAACTGAGTTCCCCAACCTTTTTGTATTGGTGGCCCACAGGGGGTAGAGGGGCTGGCGCCTTTACGCATGCATGCGCACGAGTGCACTAGACTGTGAACACTCGTGGCAATGCTAATGTGAGCGCATGCTAGACAGCCACTCATGTGGCCTGGTGGCTAACAGACCATGGCTGGTAGTGGGCTGGAGCCCATAGGTTGGGACCCCTGATCAAAAAGTCAGGCAACATTGAAATTTAAACAAATAAATACCAATTATATGAACTATCATGAATCGTTCCAAATATACCAGGATGTCTCCTTTTGAAGATTGTTTTGCTTTGACAAGCAGGAACATATTGAAATGTTGCTTTCATTAAGCACTGTGAATCAGTACAAGGGCAAAATACCACCAATGAGTATGCCATTATTAGTCTTTCTATATTCAACAACTCTGATGTCTCTTCTTCCCTTACGTAATTTTAGACTATGTTGGAGAAGATCAGAGTTTCTCCATTGCTTTTGAGTGCTAAGATCAAAGATAACAATTTCCCCTTGTAGTTGAGATTTCAATCCATTTCTCCTTGGCTTCAAGACTGAACAAGGGTTCAATGAGCAATGTTTTTGGATTTTGTCTCTGTACTCTTAATATTGTGTCTACTTATACTTTGAATAGATACATAAAATCAACATTATCTCTACATAGATAACTTGTTAAGAAAACATCTGCTACCTGAGTTCCATTTGAGACCTTTCTTTACACAGTATCTAAAAGCTCTTATATGATACTCAAGGATTCAATTTGCCTGAATCACAAACATTGGTTGAGATAATTCATAATGTAATTTAGCACAGAATGTGACCCCTGTTAATTTGGCTTTATTTAACAAATCATAGTCCAGCAAATTGGCTCAGTGTGAAGTAATCGTCTCTCAGCCATTGTGTTATTGATTATAATTATTCATCAGGAAGACACATAACTTGAGCAATATTTATATACCAAGATTTTGTTGCACAGCGATCCATTTTAGGTGCTACCACACTACTCCTAGTGACTGGCATCTTTATCTCTCATCACCATAATTCCCAGCCTTTCCAAGAACATTTCAGTCATCTTCTTGATCTTATCCATTCCCTTTACCCATTATTCCTCCCTTCTATTTTCCTCAACCTTGCCAAACACTTTTGTTTTTTCTAATGCAGTATCCTTTTGCATCATATGGCCAAACTCTGTCAGTTTTTGCTTGCTGATAATCTCAAGGAAGCAGTCATTCTTTTCTGGACTGATTAGTTGGTAGTCACTCAATGATAATTAGTCAGTGGAACAACTTGAATGCTCCAACACTGGAAATTTTTAAGAAGAGCTTGGATAACCATTTGTCTGAAGTGGTGTAGGGTTTCCTGCCTAAGCAGGGGGTTGGACTAGAAGACCTCCAAGGTCCCTTCCAACTCTGTTATTCTATTCTATTCTATTCTATTCTATTCTATTCTATTCTATTCTACAATCCCAGGAATGTCTCCAAGTTCTTTGATTTTTAGACATTTTGAGTTACTATATAAATGATACTGAATGGTTCTTGTTCCATCCAAATTTTCAGCCTGGCTGTGGTTATTAGGGTAATAGGAAATGTAAAGAGAAGCAGAGGAAAACACTATTGGGGACAGCCTATTCTTCCTTCCTTCCTTCAAGATAACAAGGGTTCCCCATCTCAGTCTTATTCCAACCTTGCCTAACCTGATGATCTTCAAATGTGACTTACCTCTCAATCAGCATGGTCAATGGCTGTCATGAGGACTGTGGGTTGGACAAGGATGACTTACTCCTCTGTGCTTCAGGTTAGACAAGAATGCCTTATTCTATTAAAATAGAAATAATGGCACGTTATCTTTGCTCCATCTTGTATGCTGTGATTTAAATCTCGGCTTGAACATTTCTTCACTTGAAGCCTGTGTGAGAATTGAACTAGGACCTGCTTTGCATATGGTCTACAATGACCTTAACATGTTTTTCCCCTCTCAGGATAGAGAGGAAGTTGTACATTTTGCAAAGGAGAAGAACGCAGATGAATATGCTAAAGGTTTTTCTGTACTCAGGGATGGGATCACTCATTGATGGTCCATGTCTTATCAGCGCAGCAACACCAGACTTTTGGGAGAGGCCTGGGCTTATGACCAGGGGCTCCTGCCAGAGCTATGAATATGGCCCAGCCCGTCTTCATGCTGGCAAGTTTATTATAAAGATCTGCAAACCTCAAAGGCTGAACTGCAACCTGTCATAGCAAAAGAGATAAGAAAACATTTGTATCTATTTGGGAAAGGCATGAAATTTCTCTTCCTGAACAGGGAAGTTTAAATTGTGCTTTTGTTCCCTTTGGGAGCAATCAAGAGGGAACAATAACAATCACATCCTGCCTTTCAGTTAAGGGACGTAGGCCAAGATACAAGTCTTTTTTTTCCTAATCAGGGGCAACAAGGTTGCCTAAAACCAAAATCAACAGGTAAAAAATATGCCTTTTTTATATTTTCACATTGAATACATGTTTCACATCAGTTATATTCCTGGAGACTGTTCTGGGCTGCTGTTTGTTTCTTGGAAATTCCCAGAGCCTTTGCTCAATTAGTTGCAATAACCCTGGAAAGGCCTGGAAACTCCAAACTTATCCCACTCTCCCCAGTGCTAATGTTCCAACCCATACACTGATTTATGCTTCTGTTTTCCATACTTAAAACCACCCACGTGTAGGCAAAAGGCAGAGTGACTCATCAGCAAAGCACATAGCCAAGAGAGTTGGAATAATTCATTATTATGCCAGCAGCTCTTTCTTTCACCACAGCTGGGTTTCAGTCAATTTTGCTACCAGTCCGCTCCCTCTCTCTCCCATTCCTCATTGTTTAGAATAGAATAACAGAGTTGGAAGGGACCTTGGAGGTCTTCTAGTCCAACCCCCTGCCTAGGCAGGAAACCCTACACCACTTCAGACAAGTGGTTGTCCAACATCTTTTTCTTTTTTTCTTTTTAATAAATTTTCATACATAAACATTTTTGAATAACAGTGCATTGACAGAGCATTATTTACCAATGTTGGAGCATTCACAACTTCTGGAGGCAAGTTGTTCCACTGAATAATTGTTCTAACTGTTAGGAAATTTCTCCTTAGTTCTAAGTTGCTTCTTGACTTGATTAGTTTCCATCCACCGCTACTTGTCCTGCCCTGAGGTGCTTTGGAGAACAGCTTGACTGCCTCTTCTTTGTGGCAGCCCGTGAGACAATGGAAGACTGCTATCATGTCACCCCTAGTCCTTCTTTTTATCAAATTAGATATACCCAGTTCCTGCAACCGTTCTCATATGTTTTAGCCTCCAGTCCCCTAGTCATCTTTGTTGCTCTTCTCTGCACTCTTTCCTGGGGAAATAGCCGTTAAACTAATGAAAGCCATGCCTAAGTCCAAAGAAGTTGTTGCCTACCTGCTCGGACCTGGAGCAAGAAAAAGGATGGAGAGGAAAGGAGCGGGGAATAATAAAACATATGAGAGGGAGCAAACTTGATTTAAAAAGCTTGACAGAAGAAGCCCCCATGAATTGACATCCAGGAGGAATGTCAGCTACAAATCTAAACGAGCTATTCCTTGTATATTTAAACTAATGTTGAGGCGTGGGGGAAATTTGTAAGCACACTTTTTAAAACCGCATTAAAGTACACATTTACATTTAACATTGTAACAAATGTAACCTAACATTCTGGGTTTGATATTTCAGCGAAATAATGACAAACGTTTAGAATGGATCCTCCAATGCTCTCTCTTCCTCTGAGAACAGGAGTTCTGGTGGAATGCAGCAAAGAAAATGCACAATGCTTCCCAACGAAAAAGTTAAAATATTGCACAATGATTGAAACTCAAATACTGTATATACTCATGGATAAACCCATGTGTCAGCGACCATTTGTTGGTGGTCGTTCAGTGGCACTCATTTGTTGGTGGTCGTTCAGTGGCACTGAACGAGGAGACTTATGGCTGCTCCTTGAAGTTGCACCTCTTGCATTTGAAGCACTTGGCAACTGGGTGGTAATTGTGACAGTTGTAGCATGCTGTGGTCATGTGATCACTACCTGTGACCTTCGCTGCAGGTTTCCGACAAGCAAAGTCACCGGGGAAGCCAGCGGGAGATTGCAAATGGCATATCAGATGACTTTGTACCTAATGTACTGCATGTGCAGGATTTGCCTAACGACTGCAACTAGAATAGCCGCTGTAAGTTTGTGTGATTACATAATGTGATTTATGACTATCACTTAGCAATGGAGTTCCTGGCCTTAGTTGTTCTTATTAAGGAAAGACTATCTGTACTCATAGATAAACCCATCTGTGAATAAGCCAAACTTGATATTTTTAAGTGCATTTTGGCAGTTAAAATGCTCAGCTTTTTCAGAAATATATGGTACATGGTTTTTTTTAAGTTTCCTGGAATCTCAAAGACTGACTTTTTATGGGATATTGTCAAAGACTAGGGTCTACCTTGATAATTTTTTTTGGGGGGGGGGGATGCCACAGGAAATCGTAGTCTTCCAAATGCCATGAGCCTTTTTTTTTTTTTTTTGCTTCATCAGGCTGATGCAGAAGTTTTTCACTCTGGCATCTGCAGAGATACATAAAAGATGACAAATTGTTTGTTCCTTATGTGAACTTACAAAAGATTTTTAGAAGAGGATGGCCAGTCAAGAGGTCATCAAGCTCTTCGGATACAAGAGAATGTATTGCAGAGAACACAATTGGCCTGGGACATACTGTATGCCCTGGGATGTTGGAATGCACAGCCTGACACACGGATACTGGGTTCATTCCACAGTTGTTACCAGATTCATCCTGTTTGATATCTTTACAAAATGTAAAGAGAGCTTTGTGCATTATTCCTCATGCCCTTCCTTGTAGCATTTAAATATATATTTTTAACAAGGGCATACTGCACCGTACATTGCTGGCTCATGCTTAATCTGTAGACTACCAAGATATCTTGATTTTTCTCATGGATACTATTACTAAGCCAAGTATTGCCTATCTTGAATCTGTACATCTGTTTCTCACCCCTCTTTATCTTTGTGTAGAAAAGATATTTATCATCGGTGAACAACATTTTATTGGATAGGGCTAATGCTCAAGTCTGTTAAGATCCTTTTGAAACTTGAGCCTGTCTTCCAGAATACTAACAGTTTCACGCACACACACTCCGCTTTCTTCCACCAACAGGTTTCATAAGCATTCTTTCTATTCTCTCATCTAAATAGCATATTTAGATGAGGGAAATCTAAGTTGTGACCTTCACTGCAGGCTTCTGATAAGCAAAGTCAATGGGGAAGCCAGCAGGAAGTTGCCAATGGTGATCACGTGACCTTGTGCTTAATGAATTTGCAGGATTTGCCTGACCGCAACTGGAATTGCTGCTATAAGTTTGTGTAGTCACATGTCATGCTTTGTGACTGCATCACTTAATAATGAAGTTCCTGGTCCTAATTGTTCCTGTTAACCCAGGAATACTTGGGCACATGAATAAGCCCATCTGCAGATAATAGTAGTTGAACAGTAAGAGATCCAAGACTGAACCTTGAGGTATCTCACTGCATACTTGCCTCCAGGTATATATAGACCCAGGAAGGACCATACATTAGGTTCGGTTGTCCAGCCAACTGTAAATCCATCTGGTAGTGAATTCATGCATTCCATATTGTTCCAATTTATCAAGAAGGAGGTTGTGTTCGACTTTATTAAACACTTTGCTCAAATAGAATACTGTATGGTGAAAATGTATGTATTTTTTTTCCAGAATTTTTTGTTTCACAAACAAAAGTTTCCTGCTTGCATATGTTAGTTCATTTTATTTGCTTACAAGGTGCATATCGCTTCTATTTCATTGTACAGATATTCCTCAACTTATGACCACAATTGAGCCCAAATTTTATGTTGTTAAATGAGAATTTGTTAAGTGAGTTTTGCCCCATTTTATGACCTTTCTTGCCACAGTTGTTAAGTGAATCACTGCAGTTGATCAGTTAGTAACCTGATTGTTAAGTGAATCTGGCTTCCCCATTGAATTTGCTTGTCAGAAGGTCGCAAAAGGAGATCACATGGCCACAGGACACAGCAATAGTCATAAGTAGGAATCTGTTGTAACTTTGAATGGTCACTAAATGAACCATTGTAAGTTAAGGACTACCTGTACTATCATCTCTCAAGGAGTCTGCGGCCTCACTGTTTTTGTATAGTGTATCCATCATGCTGTTCTATGCCAGGGTAATAGCAATAGCACTAGCGCTTATATACCACTTCATAGTGCTTTCCAGTTCTCTCTACATGGTTTATAGAGCCAGCCTATTGCCCCCAACAATCTGGGTCCTCGGAAGGACGGAAGGCTGAGTCAACCTTGAACCTGGTGAGATTCGAACTGCCAAATTGCAGGTAGCCGGCAATCAGCGGAAGTAGCCTGCAGTACTGCACTTTAACCACTGTGCCACCAGGGCTCTTTTTACAGCATTATGTGAAGTACAGAAAGGAAATACATAATAAACAATTTAAGGCACTCATAATATAAGGAAGGAAATACACCGAAATCTCAGTCAAATGGACCCCCATTTAGCAGATGCAAGAGACCAAATTAATGTCCTGATATTCCCAACCCGAAACGTCATTCATCCAAACTAGTCCAGACAAGGCAGTCTTCAATTTACAAACATTCGTTTAGTAACCGTTTGAATTTATAACACCACTGAAAAAAGTGACTAAGGAGTGTTTTTCACACTTATGACCATTGCAGCATCCCCATGATGAAGTGATCCAAATTCAGGCACTTGGCAACCGGCATGTATTTATGACCATTGGTAATCTTCCATTTCCAATTAAGCAAAGTCAATGGAGGAAGCCAGATTCACTTAACAGCTGTGTGATTTGTTTAACGACTGTGGCAAAAAAGATGGTAAAATGGAGCACAAACTCACTTTACAACTGTCCTGAGCCACAGATGTTTTGGGCTCAGCTGTGGTCGTAAGTCGAGGACTTTCTCTACTGGCTGCCAGCCGGCTTGTTGGTGCCTGTTGAAAGGCTGGTGCTAATCTATAAAGCTTTACAAAGCTTATCTCTGAGTTATCTGCAGATGGCATTCTCCCACTGGAATAGACCTGGTTGGTTCCATTTCCTGAGAGAATAGTAATAGCATTTAGACTTATATACCACTTTAGTGCTTTATAGCCCTCTCAAAGCGGTTTACAGAGTCAGCCTATTGGCCCCAACAATCTGGGTCCTCATTTTACCCACCTCGGAAGGATGGAAGGCTGAGTCAAACTTGAGCCTGATGGGATTCGATCTGCCAAATTGCAGTAGGAGTAGCTTGCAGTACTGCACTCTAACCACTGCGCCATTGAGGCTCCTTAGAAACTACTAACAGTCCTCAGCTTTTTATGGGTGAGGGGAATTAAGGCTTTTTACAGCTGCAGATCTCCCTGCAGTGGAGATCTAGTGGGATTCATCCACCTTTACATTTGGGAGCTGCTCAAACGAGATCTTTTCTGGAGGCCATTTGGACCTTCATGTCATCGTGGTTTCATTGCTCAATTGTGGTCTTAAGTTGAGGACTACCCGTACTTTTATGCCATTGTTAAGTACATCACCTACATCAGGGTGTCAAACTCGTGGCCCGCAAGCCAGATGCATCACATGCTAGCCACGCCTGTGCCCAATTTAGTAAAGGGGGAAAAAGTCGTGATACATCCACATGACGCCGTCATGATGTCATGAGTTTGACACTCCTGACTTACATGATAAGACTATGCAAATTGTTATGAAATCTATGAATTGATGGTACCTCTTGTATTTCTAGATTGATTTTGTTATTATTGGCCACGGTTCTGTGAAATTTTGTGTGCATTGAATTGTCCCATGGCAAGTTGGCTGTGGTGACTTGGCCACGGCGATTTGGCCCTTAACAAACTTCATGAAAGGGCTTTGTTATTATTCCATTTTCCAACACATTGGTCTTTTAAAGACATTAATTTTAGATCCAGGTCCTCGGTGACATTATGAAATACAAAGATGACATACAAAGGTACCTTACCCCAACCCACATACCTCTATGACCACAAGCATTCTGTATATATTTATCCATATACATATTAAACAATCAAGAGGCCAAAAAGAGACAGATGTCTCACTCCCCACTCAATTCTTCACTAAGCATTTCATTATTACTCATGCTTTATTTCCATCATACACCACTTGTCACTTTCAGCAACCAATCTTCAGTTCCACTTTCACTCTTTTTTCTTCTGTTTCTTATCTTCCAGCTCTGTTTTTGACAAAATCCATTCTTGTTCTTCATTTAGAACCTCTTATCACCATTCTTCACTTATAATCTCAATAGTAAATCAATTATGTTTTTAGTTTCAAGTATACTTATGTTTGAAACAAACATAATTTTTCTAAGGGGCTACTCACTAAGCATTCATTCATTTCATTCATTCTGGGGTCTTTAGTACTGGAACTACAATGCTCCAGACTGCTACTCCTCATGAAGAAACTAAAAAATAGGAGTCTCCAATGTATTTAGAGTGCTGGGAGAGAATGCCATTATCATAGCTCAAATGTGGTTTGATGCTTTTAAAAAGGACACAGGATCTGCATACTTCCTTTCTTAAATCACCTTTGGGATATTATTTTGAATATTTAAAAATATGATGGGGTTTGGCCACTAAAGTAAACTAGAACAAAATAAAAATCATAATTAAAAGAGATTTACTAGTGGAGTAAAATGCTTTAACATTGAACATATTATAAGATATTTGGGAACAATCAAACCAGACATGAATTTAGGAATGCCTGCCATTAGTCTGCTGAGTCTGGTTTGAAAGTGGATCTAAAAATGATGTTTTATTGAAAGGAAGTGCTACACTGAGTATACAAATGAAACTGGTTGATGTCTTACCAAACCAAAATAATGGCTTTGATAACTTCCTTATATTAGATTAATAGAAGAGCTATTGGCATTGCGATGAATTTTGTGAGAATAAAAAGGAAGAAAAATGAGAAGAAATCAAGTTCCAGGACTTTATTTGAGGAGTTTAAGGAAGAAGATTGTTACAAATAAAGGAGTATAAAAAGAACAAGATTGTTTAATTTAAAGAAATATAAAGTTGATCTATTTCATCAAGGTTAAAATAGATATGTTGTTATCTCTGTAACCTTTAATGCCCTTCTGCTGACCAGGACTGAACAATGTGGCTTTAAATATTTGTTGATAGATAAGAGATGGGAGAGGGGAAGAAAAAAACATTTGCTGTATTTTAAGAATCATTAAAGGTCTTATATATAGCAATAGCACTTAGACTTATATACCCCTTTTTTAGTGCTTTCCAGCCCTCTCTAAGCGGTTTTACAGAGTCAGCATCTTGCCCCCAATAATCTGGGTCCTCATTTTACCCACCTCAGAAGGATGGAAGGCTGAGTCAACCTTGAGCTTGGTGGGATTTGAACTGCCAAATTGCAGGCAGCCAATAGTCAGGAAAAGTGGCCTGCAGTACTGCCTTCTAACCACTGAGCCACCAAGGCTCTCATGTTTTTTAGTTTGTATTAGTTCTTAATGTTTTAATTATGATGCTGAATAAAATTACTATATCATAAGATGAAGCCACTCAAATCTTCAAATCTTCCTTAGATTCACAGGCCTTCCTTCCTTCCTTCCTTCCTTCCTTCCTTCCTCTCTCTTTTGCAGGGGTGTCAAACTCAAGGCCCGCGAGCCGAATCCGGCCCTCAGGGTGCTTAGAACTGGCCCATGGGGCCGCCCTGGAAACAGTGAAGATTGGCCCCTGGTGCCTCTGCCAGCGAAAATGGAGCTCGGGAAGGCCCTCCTCAGCTCCATTTTCACTGGCAGAGGGTTGCAGGAGGCCGTCGCAGCTGGAAACAGCTCAGGAACTCGTTTTCGCTGGCAGGGCGCTTGGGCCACCACAGGCACCCCCGACACAAGTGAGGTCAAACTGACAATGGCCAACCCGGCCCCCTGAGGTCAAACACAACCTGATGCGGCCCTCAATGAAATCGAGTTTCACACCCCTGCTCTTCTGCCATGCATAATAACCAGACTGTAGAAAAATGCATACTTGAGGAAAATGCATACATTCCATTTCTAAAATGAGGGAACATGTTTGCACTTTCTGAAATAATCAGTTGGATTGTCTATTATGCTTATAAACCATTAAACCTAGGCGAAGTGATAAATATCTAAGAGGAGGCCTAAGCGAAGACCTGTCTACATAATCCCCCAAGGTGTGTCTTCAGGAGGACATCACGATGGCTCAACCTTCAGAAAAATATATTTTACATAAATAGGAAAGTGAAGATACCAACTGTTGCTCATGTTCCCTGAAATAACCTTTCTGCAGCATGCTTTATTTAGCTTTCGTCAGAGCCACTAACATATAAACCAAGAATATTTTTATTTGTTTTTCTGTATCTGTTATCTAACCACTGAAGCCAAACTTTACACATAACAGCCTCCAGTATGTTTTTCACCAACATTTCAAGAGACAAAACCACAGTGTCAGCTCTATATGCATTCACAGGTATTTACACATTGGCTCCTCCTTTGAGCTTATCTGCAGAAATACGGGCATGTTTGCTGATCAACACACATTCTCCTCTGTTGATTTGGCCTGGTCTGTTTTTAGAAGTTTGCACTTTCAACATATTTTGCTCATCCAGTTAAAAGCTGACAGAACGTCAGCATCGAGTTTAAAAAAAAGAGATTTCAGTAAGTTGAAAGCAACCCAACCAGGTGCTTGATAGTGCTCAATTGTTAAGAAGGGCTTTTGAAAAACTTTAAACAGCAAGGCTTTAATTCTAGAACGTATAATTTTGACATGCATTATTATTGGGACAGAAAACAATCATTTAGGGAAAACAATTAAAAGTATACATTTTAAAGCATGTACAATGCTTCTCATATATTAAGAAATGTTTTTAATATTTTCTTCATACAAAATTGTGTCTTACAGCAAATGAACAATACATTAAAATACAGGTAGTCCTTGACTTACAACAGTTCATTTAGTAACCATTCAAAGTTACAATGGCACCAAAAAAAGTGACATGATCATTTTTCACCCTTAACAACCATGGCAGCATCCTCATGGTTACATGATCAAAATTCAGACGCTTGGCAACTGACTCATTTTTATGACAGTTGCAGTTTCTCAGGGTCATCTGATCCCCTTTTGCGACCTTCTGACAAGCAAAGTCAATGAGGAAGCCAGATTCACTTAACAACGGTGTTGTTTTTAACCACTGCAATGATTCACTTAACAACTTTGGCAAGAAAGGTTGTAAAATAGAACAAAACTCACTTAACAGTCTCAGCACCAGGAATTTTGGGTTCAATTGTGGTCATACATTGAGGACTACCTGTAGTTTGGGACCAATGATCACGACTGAAATGTTGAGAGTACGTTATGGATGTTCATATATAATGTCAAAAGGGATAAACTTAGGTTATTTCAAAATAGTGGTCATAATGGACATAGCTCATCATAAAATATTTATCAGAATGCAATTCCCTCCCAATGATTCTAGCTCCCATAATCTTCTCAGATAACAGATAATAACAAATAATCAGAGTTGGAAGGGACCTTGTAGGTCATCTAGTCCAACCCCCCACCCAAGCAGGGGACCCTACATCATTTCTGATAG